>NC_140309.1:11524432-12724432 GCF_964211825.1 Aythya ferina | reverse complement strand
CAGGAGCACGGAGCTGCTCCCAGTGCTCGGACACATCCCTGCACCCCCCCCCCCCCCCCCCCCCCCCACCACCTGTGCTCCTGGTGCAGGGCAGCCTGGGCATACTTGGGCATCCCGTGGTGTGTCCAGCCCGCAGCCTCTCCTGCTGCTGCATGTGGTGCAGCCCCACACAGCTGCAGGTGCTTTGGCCCCCACTGCAGGAAGCTGCAAAGAAGCTGGGAGCAGGGCTGGGCAGAGCTGCGGGTGCTTGCACAACCTGCTGCCAGCGGCTGCGGGGCTGGCAGGGCCCAGCTCAGCGCGGGGAGGCATGCACAGCTGACCCCTTGCCAAATCTGGCTGTTCCCGTTACCCTGAGCAGGCAGGAGAGGAAGCGTTTCCCTAGATAAAAGCAGACTTCTCGAGGCTACATTTGTATTTACATCTTAACCGTCTACTTGAAATGACACATTACTTAGAGGAAATAGAGCACCGATATGCATAAGAATCTCTGTTAATGTAAAGCCCAAGACAGCATATATAAGGAGATATGCTTTCATTATGCAGTGGGTATATTAAATGAAACAGTTATGTCCTGGCACCAGCTCAGTTTTCTCAAGGGATAATTTGTTTTGTGAACGTAGGGACCTGTTAAATTAACTAAGACCCAGTAAATGAGGTATAAATTAAGACCTCTTCTACACCCTCCTGTTTTCTGTCTGCAGAAGGTACCAATGATCTTGAACAGGAAAGTGCTTTCAGAGCTCATTATGCTTCAAAGTCAGGCAAGAGGACAAAAGTGCTGGGTAAATACCTGTTGGAGGCTAGTCTCATTCCTGCCTCTAATGCTCAGCCATGTTATCAAAATCTTGGGTAACCCTGAGTGACCGGTGTGGAGCATGTGAAAGGTTGGTCCTTAGAGCCTTAAAGGCAAAAGGAGGTCTCAGCTGACTTCTGGCAGCTTCGAGGTAAAGCCATGAACCTCCACACTGGGAGGGCCGTGAGTTCAGGTCATCCCTGCCCATCGCTCCCTGAGCGTGGCTCTGTACACGGAGACACGGCCCTGCTGTGTAGGGGCTGCATCCCAGGCAGCAGCGAGACTGAGTCCTGCCGCTGCAAGCAGTCTGAAAGCGTGAGCAGCACTTGTGGCGTGGGCAGTGAGCAAGTCCTGCAGGAAAGAGAGGTGCAAAAAGCTAGCTCATGCAGAATTGCTTGTTAATGCTGGATCCTAATGACAGCAGCTTAAATATCAGGGTCTTTAGTTATTTCCTAGTTTAATTTAGCAGAACCAGACAGCTGATGCTTTTTATTTTTCTTCAAGCAGAAAGCCTGCCCCCATCCTTGAATTAACTGCTAGCACAGCAGGCTGTCCTCACAGATGCTGGAGTGCCTGTTTGTTTATCAGGACACAAAGCCTCCATATACTATCTGTGGGTAATTAGCGACTGCAAATCTTCACTCTAAGAAGAGATCTGCTGTGCAATTTCCTGTTGTCCCCAGGAGTGCCTCTGACTCAGAGAGCCGTGAGGAGCTAGCGCCAAGTGCCAGCACCCCACGTCAGTAAACCTGCCTCGTGCCCCTGCCCGCTTACCCGTGGCACTCGTTCAGATGGATAACTGAGATGAGCAGCTGTGAACATGGGATGTACAAACAATTTCCCTTCTGTTGATGAGAGAGGCATAAAGAAGGCTAATGCCTCAGTAAAAATCAAATGCGAATGACCTTGTGTTCTCCATCTCTGGAATAGATACAGACTTGCCCCTAAAATGTTACTAAGATTATGCATTGTAGTCTTACAGCAATCACAAAGTACCTTGGCAGTTACTGACCCTGCCCAGGGACAGCCTCTCCCCGTAACACGTGTGTGTATATTTTCTATATAGCTCTGTCTTCAATGGCTAGATAGAAGAAAAGTGTTCGGTGTGAGGATGCTGTGCCAATATTAAATGTTGTTAGTATAGTAGGGGGCCCTGAATGAGACATAAAGACAAAAAAAAAAAAAAAAAAAAAAGCAGAGTGGAAAGGGAAAAAGTGGAAAGAAGAGTGGAAAGTGAAAAGGAGGGAAAGCAGTAAGAAGAAGGCCAGACAAGACTTCAGCTGCATGCAAACAAGTGCTCTGGGCTTGTACTTAAAATGTGAAAAGTACAGTTCGGGGAAGAAATGCACAAGTTAATGGCACAAGTTGCGCACAGGAGAACATGAAGTGGGGGTACATGACAAAGCACAGCTCTGAAGGCGTCCTGCGTGCAGGAAGCCAGGCTGCACAGAGGAGAGCAGCGCGTGGTGCATCTGGCTGCTTGCTCGGCTGGCAGAGCAGCAGGGAGCAGAGGGTGCAGGGGCTGACAGGGCAGGAACGTGCTGCCCCACGCTCGGGGTGCCTGAGCACAGTGCCCTGGCTGGGGAGGACACTGTGGGTAGTCCGCAGTCCCGATTCGTGTGCGTCCTGCTGCAGCGCCAGGGACAACAACCAGAGCACAGTGAGGAGAAACACCGGTTTCATGATGGAGGTGGGGGTTGGAGGTGGAAGGGGTGTCCTTCAGTGTTACAGGAGCATCCTTCCAGCCCTCCGACTCCACGTGCTGTGGGGTTCCTGTGCACACAGTTCCCCGCAGCCAGGAGGGGCTGTCCCGGCTGCTGCCAGGGGAAAACATGGGGTTTTGAGGTTTCTAGGTCAAACCTGGTCCCAGCTCAGGGACTGTGGAGTGGCTGCCAGTGGGTGCAGGCTGTATGTTAAGCACAGCCCAGCTCCTCATGGAAAATGCTAGTCTTGTCAGAACAGTTTCAGTCTGAGGGGAAGCTTCGGACTCCTACACAAGCAAGGAGTTGTCCCCAGTACCACCAGGCAGGGCTGCAGTGTGCAAGCACAGAGGGAGCCCAGGAACCCCACTTGTGGCAGAGTCCAGAAAACCTTGCCAGTGCACGTCGTGGATGAAAACCCATTACCCTGATTGAAAAAGGGTTCAATTGAAATGTTCCTGGCAGCCCTTGCCTTTGTGCACCGCTGCTGCCAGTGTTTGTGCACAGTGTGCCCAGCACGTCGCCTCCATAGCTGGGGTGCTTCTGGCTGCCTGGCTGCAGGCTCTTTGGAAACAGGTGAAAAATTTCCGTGTTGGAAACAGTGAGGGAAGAATGGAGACAAATGGCCCAAGGCTCTACAAGAGAAGCTTGGCACAAATATTGAAGAAAAAAGGCTCGTTGCCTTCAGTTGTGCCTTAGCAGCTGCTGTCAGTCCCTGTGTCCCCTGGGCACACACAGGCAGCCATGACAGCTTGCGGTGAGGCTCTGTGGCAGGGTTTGTGAGTGCAGCAGGGTCTGGGTAGGGGGCAGAGGTGCTGGCAGTTCCAGAGAGAATCAGAGGGTGCCAACACACAAAAACCTGGTCTGCTTTGCCTCCTTGCTCCCCAGGGACCCAGCCTCATGCAGAAACCAGTGCACCCAGAGTTGCCCACCTCTTGCCAACGTCTTGCACATCACAGCCATTGGCAGCCCGCATTGCTGGGCTGGCTTTTAGAATGGGTCCTGGACTCTGCTGTCTCCATTGATTGGCTCCTGCAGCAGTGGTCCCACTGCTTTATGCTCAGGCAATGACTTTGCTTTGGTTTTATTTTTCCCTTCACCATCTGAAACAATTCAGTTGTGTTTGCTTGCAGCAACTCAGCAACTGAAAAGAAAAAAAAGGGGGGGGGGGAGGGAATACGGCTGCCATAAACCTTCCGACACCTCTGGCTTTTCTAATGTGTTTTAAAGTACTGTGTCAGCTTAATGAACATTTTGATACATCCCACTAAATTACCTTAGCAAATCCTCCACTAAAACATAGTCTAAAAAGATGGAAATCAATGCCTGGATGGTGGAATTTGCCTGCTCCTCTTATTTCAAGCAGTTAAATGACTGAGTAATAGATCCATAAATGAACATCTTATTAGCCTAATCCTGAATGGAAGAATACACAAATCAGCCATTTGTTCAGTGGATATCATTTAAGCTTGCCATCCATCTTAGTCAAAGGAGATGCCTAGTTTAATTTATCAATGCCTAGACAAGAACTCCCGGAGAGGAAAGGGGGGGAGGGAGAAACAGCCTACAAGTAGCGCTCTCCTGTTTCTGGTTAGCAAAGCTGCTGGCTAATTGCAGCACACCTCAATGCAGCAGTGCCTACAGCTGTGGGCTGTCCCATGTAGGCACGGGGAAGAGCTGGGGTCAGCGGGCACGCACGGCCCCGCAGCGAGGCAAGCGCCAGGGCCTCTTCCACGCCTGCCCGGGGCCAGGAGCTGCAGTGGTGCCACTCTGCCCTGTGCCAGCTCCAGGCTTCCACTTCCATTGCAGACAGGTGCCCAGCACAGAAACGTGGAGTAAAAGGTCAGTCCCTCCTCCCCGAGATGGCTGGAGCCGGGGCACACCAGTACAGCTGGCAGACAGCCCAGGGCTTCCCTCCGTGCACCATGTTCACCCTGTGGCTGCAGTGCCCGTCCCGGCTCCATGTGCTCCCTGAGGTACTTGCCATGAGCGCCAGCTGAGCATTCTGCCTTCTCCATGAAGTACTTGGAAGGGAACCAGTGGTCTTAGAGGCAGACAGTCTGCTGGTGGTGTGCTGGGTGTTCATTTAGCATTTCAGCCAATTTCCTCTCTGTGCCTTGGTTCCCTGACTTGGACAACGAAGGTGAGACTTCACCCACAGGTAATGCCTTTACACTCCTTGCTAGCAAAACTGTATGAAACGCAGCTATCTTTTGTGCAGGAAATTTAACCAGTTTCAGTGTCAGCAGCGCCAAACACTACAGAGTTTTGCTAACACTGTAGTTACAGAGCATTTGCCTTCATCACAGGGCTGTTGCATGCATGAGTTGTAATCAGCTCAAAGTCAAACAGGGCTGTTTTGTATTAATCTTACTGAAAACTTCACTCATTTATCCCTCCAGATCCGCTCAGTATGCAATCCTCAAGAAAACTATGAGCACGGAAAGTCCTAGAACAAATTGCAGTGTTAATGCAATGCGAGTGCCGTAGCTCAGACACGTCCCCAGTGAGATGCGGTGCTGCTGTGAGGAAGCACTGATCTTCATCGTTTTCTCCCTGTGACAAGTCAGTCACAGTGTCCCAGATTAACTGAGCCACGTGCCATAACATTGTGTTTAAGATTACTTTGACCTTTCAAAAATAAGTCAGTATCATCAGATTGATTCTGCTCTGGTTGGCGTTGGTGCACAGGATGCTGGGCACTCCGGAGCCATGCTTCCCAGCACTTCCCAGCAGATGCTGTGAGTTTCTTGCCACATACAGCCTGCTGAGGCTGGGTGTAGAGGGGAGCAGGGGTTACACGGTGCTTGTACAGCAAGGCTGCACACCCCTGGTGGCTCCTGTGCATTCCAGAAAGGCCTTTCTGCCATGGGTGCCACTGGACATGGCAGCAGCCTGCAGGACAGCAGCAGCACCTGGTACAGGGGCTGAGTGGGCAGCGGGAGCTGCAGTGCCCAGCGATGCCCAGCGATGCCCAGCGGTGCGGGGTCGTGCTGCCTGCCTCCCCCAGCCCTTGGGCTCAGCTGCTGGGCAGCGCTGTGGGACCAAGCAGGAGACGAGCAAGCCCTGGCCTGAGCATGGTGGGTGCTGCCGTGCAAGGAGACAAGATGCTGAGCGGTAGCTCCGGGAGGTGCTGCAGGACTGGCACCTTCCCCCCTCCCTTCTGGGACTCCAGGGAGGTGGGAGCTGCAGAGGGGCGGTCGCCTGAACCTTTACCTTGTCCTACAAGGAGCCTGGAGCTGGATAAGAGACTTGTGCTCTTCTAAAAAGTGACTGATTAAGACAATTTAGATGCAAAACTTGTCATCATTATTCATGTCCTTTGTTCTCAGATGGCTTTTATTGAGCCAGATTTGAAATGATCGGAAATGGGAAATGGCAGATTTCTAGAAGAGACTTCTGAGGTAAGGCTGGGATTTTGCAGAGATCAACTGAAGATAACCTAAATAGTCAGTCCAGACATATGGGAGGTTCGGTGGTTTTCTGATTTCTGGGTCCATATTAAGCTGTGTTGTCCTGGTTTCAGTTAGGACAAAGTTAATTTTCCTCCTAGTAGCTGGTAGGGTGCTACGTTTTGGATTAGGATGAGAAGAGTGCTGATAACATGCTGATGTTTTAATCAGCATGTTATCAGCAGAGCAGTGCTTACACCAAGCCAAGGACTTTTCAGGTTCTTGCTCTGTCCTGCCAGCGGGCAGGCTGGGGGTGCAGCAGGAGCTGGGAGGGGACAGACCCAGGACAGCTGACCCTAACTGGCCACAGGGGTATTCCATACCCTCTGATGTCATGCTAAACAATAGGTAGGGGTGGCCAGCCGGGGTGGGGGACTGGTTGTTTGGGGGTAGGCTGGGCATCGGTCAGCAGGTGGTGAGCAATTGCATTGTGCATCACTTGTTTTGTACACGTTATTATTAGTAGTACTATTATCATCATTATTATTTTCCTTTCTTAATAAACTGTCTTTATCTCAACTCACAGGCTTCACTTTCCCATTTCTCTCCCCCATCCCAGAGAGGGAGGGGGGAGGGTGAGCGAACGGCTGTGTGGTGTTTAGCTGCCGGCCGGGTTAAACCACAACATGTGTATTATAAGGAAATGTGGTACAAGATAGGAGGGAAAATCACCTTCAGTCAATGTTAGTTGCTCTGAGTAAAGCAGCATGCAGTTGTTCAGAATTAACATTTCACCATGCATGATTTAAATACTGCTGATTGAATTAACCCTAGAGCCGTTGCACTTAAAGACTGTGTTATCCTGTGAATAGGAGAGGCATCGTTTTACTGCAATAAATATGACTGTGGGGCACTCAATGGCAAGAGCAGGCAGTCAGCGGTTCCATAAAATCAAGCACATTTTATGAGAAATTATTTCTTGAGAGCGCCCCCCTGCGAAGCGCAGCCTCAGCCCACGCCGCTGGGAGCAGCCCCACAGAAGGCAGCGGGGCCGTGCCACGGGCCCGATGGAGCCTCCCGCGGGGCTGCCGGGGGCCGCACGGGGCGAGGGGCGGCTGCGGTGCGGGGTGGCAGCGCGGGGCAGGGTGCTGGGTGCCGGGACAGGCTCCCGGCTGCTGCCCCGCCAGAGCCGCCAGCCCCGAGCTGCTGCTCGGCTGCCTCGCCCCGCTTGCCCTGCTGTGCCCTCCCAACCCGCGTTTCTCAGCACAAATGCACTTGAAGCATTTAAGCTTCGTGACACAAAGTTGTGCGTATTTCCCAATTCATAGCGTTAGACAAAGCTGCTGCTGGAGATGCGTACTGGCCGTGGTTTTCACAATGCTTTTGAAGTCGCGTGGTGCTAGTTGAGTTTGCATGCCTATTTAAAACCCAAATGAGAAGAACCTAACAAAATGCATTTCTGCAAAGGAACTGTGAGCTCTCCACGTATGCAGACTGCCATTCTGAAGCAGTGTAAATTGCTTCAGCTGTCAAAAACTGAGAATCAAACTGAGCCTTCAGGGGTGTGTGCTGGTGGTCAGAGCCCGTGCCTTTGCCTGGTTCCAGTAACTGCTTCCCGGCAGTAACACCTGCGCTTCCTTTCTTGTTGTCACACAGGGTTTTGTTCTGATACAGCTCAAATCATAATATAGCTCCTTAATGTCACTAACTGCGTGATTTAGGCTTTTGATCAGTAGAATATAGTGATCCAGGACACTTTTAATGAACTATGTATTTATCTAGGGAGTCATACCACTTTCATCCTAGACATAGCTAATAACCATAGCTCAAAAGAGGCCGCTGGCTCTGCATCTCATTTTCAACTTGTGCCTTTCTAAAGAAGATAATCGTGGAAAGAAAAATGCAGTAGCTGGGGGAAATGGGTTTGCCCTGTGCCACCACTTGTAGAAGAGGGGTGCGAGAGGCAGTGAGAGTGGGCTGGGAAGAGTCTTTGAAGGTTGGGCACATCTGTGGGCAGCCTTGGCACGGGGGGAACGCAGAGAGAGCAGATGATGGTGTTTGATACGCAGGCTCTTCCTCGTGTGAGCATTCACAGCTGTCAGCAGCAAAGTAATAGAGAACCAAGGGCAATTTATTTCCAAGTCCAAATACTGCAAAGAAGTTACTCAGGCAGGAGTGGAAAGGTGTCATTTGCTGAAGAAACAAACAAAAAAGCCCTGCCAGGGGAAACCCATCAGTGTAATGAACTGCTTTTTTGCATTAGCTTACCATATTTGTGGTGGGACTCACAGGCCTCTTCAAACATGAGGCAGCTCATTCTTTAAACATAAATTAGTTCTTGATTTTAACGCTTGTTTCCAGAAATGGATAAATTTCAGAAAATAATGATATTAGATACCCATTTCTTATTTGGAAATACAGAGCAGCCCTGGCTTGTCGTTTCAGGTACCCACTGTATGTTGTTACCACTGGAGACTTGGCAAACCATCTCTTACAAAGAAGCATTAAACACAGTAGTTATTCATTTGTGGCTTTATTAGCTATTTATAAACACGATCTAATACTGTAGGTGACAAGAATTGCCCTAGTTGTGCATAAATACACGGGCTTGGCTTGCTTTGCACAAGTGCACGTACAAGTGTGCTGGGGCTGCACTATCTGTGGTTGGGTTCAAGCGGACTTCTGAGTTTGTGTCAGCTGAGCACAGCCCAGGCGTGGCCAGGACGGGCACTGGTGCTTTGTGCCTGCATAAGGCAAGACAAAGTAAAAAGCAGGAAGGCAAAATAGTTTCCTTTGTCAAAACTGATACCTGATAAACAATCACAGAGTGGTTGAGGTCGGAAGGGACCTCTGGAGATCATCTGTTCCACTGCCTGCCAAGCAGGGTCACCTAGCACAAACATAGCTCAAACTTTGCTGTGTTATGATGTTGGACATCTCAGCTGAACAAGCAGAACTGGAGCACCTGGCTTGAAGCATGCATACTACAAGTTAAAATGAGGGAAGAAAAGTCTGCTTATGCACACAGTGTAGAAGCCTGTATTATTTCAGTACATTTACATAGAAGAGAAGGGCCACAGTATGACTGCTACTGGCTCATCGTAAGTGCAGCCACTGCCACAGCGATTGACCAGGAACCAAAGTTTTGAGCCGTGCATTCCCAGGGATGTGGTGTCTGTGTGGGACTTCAGCCCCCTACAAGGTGGGAGGTGCCCTCATATTCCTCCACCACTCCTGTGTAAGTGGTGGGGCAGGCTGCAGCCACTGGATTGCAGCACAGATCGGTTCGGCACATTTTTATTTGGGTTTTAGTTTTTAATCTCGTGTTTATTTTCCTCTTTGCTGCTTATCTGTGCCATGTTCTTAAGCTGTAAGAATAGGAATTCACAGAGCCACTGTGCGGCTTTCGGTTCATCAGTTTTTAATTAAATTTGAATTGAATATTCTCTTTCCTCTAGGCTAATTTTCAAGTGACAAACAAAATCCCCTTAAGTGCCTTTTCTCTTCTACCATAAACTAGCAAAGCTGCTGTCAAATTCCCTCAGAAACCAAACTTCTCCAACCCCGTAAGTTCAGATTATTGTTCCATCAGAAATGGCACAGTTCTGAGGAGAACAGATGAAGCAGCAGCACTTCTCCCTTTGCAAAGCCTGGCTGCTGCAGCGTGTCCTGGGCGGGTGCCGGGCAGGGCACGTCCCCAGCACAGGCAGGCAGCAGGGACAGGGTTGCAGTGCTGGCATTGGACTTGCAGGGGCTGGGCTGCAGAAGGCCACACATGGAAGGAGTCCAAGCGCTGTCCTCACCACGCCTTCCGCTTTCCATGTGCGTAAGATCTCGAGTCCTTTGTCAGCAACTGTGAATGTGCCAGCGGTGCAGCGGGTTCAGGTTCTGCTTTTTTTCCTGCTGCGAGCTGCAGCAGGGTACCGTAACCCATCAGCCTGGTCAGAAGCAGCAGGTTCCTTCTCTAGGTGCAAGAGCATCCCAGGGAAAATGAGCCTCGGTGTGGACAGCATGTGCTTGCCACAGGGCAGAGCCACAGGGGGGTGAGGTGGGCTGCAGCCCCCCACAGCCCCACAGACAGGGGCTGGGGAGCGCCCCACAGGGGCAGGCTTCCCACCCAAGTGGTCAGTGGCTGCTGCTCATTTGGGAAGCAGGTGTGGTGCTGTCAGGCCGAGAAGATGAATTACGCAGAGCTGCTTTTAGTGACACCGCGGGGCCGGGGCGGCTCCATGGTGTGTCCTGCAGGGAGCTGGGGCTGCATCCAGGGCCTGCAGCTGCTCCTGCTGCCACACCGCGGCCGCGGGACCGACCCAGTGTTAATTGACCACTCTGGCACGGCGTTGTTCACTGAGTCTGTCTTCCTCTGGCCAGTTTCCTATGATTAACCTCAATTACAGAGAGCAGGTTTGATTATCCTGTGAGATTGACTTCTTGGGAGCTGCTCTCTATTCTTAATGGGGCAAGGGAAAAATACAGGGTTTAGTGAAGAAATCGGCTATGCAAAATTAACTTACCGTCTTTTCAAATGAATTTTCAGGCCCTTTAAAGCCCAGACTTGAAGTGTTCATCTGCACCAGTTAATCTTTCCGAATGGATTCTGGAGCTCAGCTCTTGATTGTGGGTGAAGCATAAAAAAAAAAAAAAAAAAAAAAAAAAAAAAAAAAAAAAAAAACACGCAAAATGAAACAAACAAATAAAAGTATTTCATAAACTAGCCTTGCAGAAGGCACACTTAGGGGAGCCAAAGGTAATGACCAGACCCAACTTTCAGCCTTTGTTTTTTTAAGCTCTACCCTCTGTAAAAAATTGCAACCAACCGGGAAGCAAATTCATGTGCCACATTGCTCTCTTTCTTTTCTGTTTGTAATGCCACAAGGCTGACACCATGCAGCATCCTGAGTGGTGCATGATGTGCAGGTATCTCTGCTGGCCCTGGGGCATTATTTGTCAGCACGTCTGTGGAATTCATTCACAGAGTCTGAGGCTTTTGGAGGCAGCTGCTCATCCTAGTAGGGTTGTCTTCCCATGTGCTCTGGCTTTTTGCCACTGCTGGCAAAGACAAGAGATGCTCAAAAGCCGCCCTTCAGAAGTCTCCCCAGAAGAGGTGCCGTTGAGCAGTGCCTATCAGCAGTGGTGCATTTCATGCATTGTATGAAATAACCTGCAGTCCTTTACATCAGAGCATGAGGGGATGAATTGTTTTCTGATTAGTGTTATAAACTAATCCAGGATACAGTATAAAAAAAGGAGGGGACAGGGGAAGGTATTACTTGGTTTTCATAGGGATTTGGTAATAATAATGCTTCTGTTGCCTGTCCATGAAAAGAACAAAAATGAATTTTAGCCTTGCTTTTATTCATATGCCAGTCTTGTAGGCTTACAGTTAACTTTAAAGACTTTTTGTTTCCTTTCCCTGTGGTACCTGCATGGGAGCACCTCATGTCCTGCTTAAAAGCAGAGGCAACTTTTGCTTTCTTTTCCCTGAAAGATACATTTTGATTGTTTGTTTGTTTGTTTTTGTTCTTCAATTCTAAAAATAAGCAGCAGCTTTAGTCCGAGCATGGGCAGGAGAAAGCAGTACTGCGTAGAGATGTCAGAAGTCAAACCATGTCAGAGCCAGGCTGGTTTAGGAGGTTGGATGCATCCATCTATGGTCTACAAATCCTCCTGTCAGTTTACTCTGTGCAAAAGCTGTTAACAAATTTAGTCTCAGTCGTGCATCTGGTGGCACAACAGACAGGGAGCCAAGCCCAGAGAAAAGGACCGGGACAGTCACCAGGCCGGGGGACTTCTCAGTGCCCCTGAGCGGGTTCTGCCTTTCTCTCTCCATCACTGCAGAGATGCAAGCACACCACCCCTCCATCCCTAGATGTTGTTTCAGTACCATGTATCTATGAAAGCTGTGCCTGGAGCTTGGCCAGGGGCGCAGGCTCAGCATGGGAGAGCTCCGCTGGAGCCTTGCCCGGCTCCCTCCTGGCCGCAGCTCCGCGCCTTGGGCAGCTGCGCAGAGCTCCGGGGCTGCTGCCGCGGTGGGCTCGGGTCTCGGTGCTGTGCCAGTCCGAGCGATGCATTTCAGTGCTGCTCCAGTGGGAATTAGCGTAAGGATGTGTTCTGCATCCTTAAAGAGGAGCTCATACCGTGGTCACAGCATGCCTGGGAGGCTTGATTCTTCTGTATCAACCCCGATTTCCCTGTGCAAAGCAAGATAAAATGTCTTAATGGAATTATGATCACCTTGCAAAAAGAGGCAGAGAAGGAGCCACTTACTCTCCAACAAAAACTATCCAAAAAAAAAAAAAAAAAATCAGGGAGAGGTATCATGTCACTGTAAGTCCATTTTAGCTGTTTGCCCCTCGGATACCTTTTTTCCTATAATTTATTAAATCACCTAGAAAATTAATCTGCAGCCAGGAGATGGAGATCATTTGTCTCAGGATGTCACACACCCTAACGATCCATCAAGCAGACAGTGTTTCAGTACATCATGTTCTGGTGCCATTCAGTCTTATAGTCCATCTCAATGTCAAGAAAAAGGATTTACAAAATATTTTGGGATGTATTTCATGTGCTGACACAGACTCGATGTCCGCTTTTTGATCAGTCTACACAAGTAGGGAGTTCATGCCAAGGAGACGTAGATTTTTGCTGGATAGCTCTCCTCCGTGCTTTCTAAAATTCTTCCTGCTCCAGACTCATCGGTTTTGTCCCGGACAGCATTTTCTTTGGATCTCTCGATGTAGAAGGTTTATTCCTTAAAGAAAGCTGGTGAAAGGGTACCTGGAAAGGTCTTCATCAGATGGGAAGAACACAGCTTTTTACATTTAGCACAAAACCACTTTTTGTTTATTTTTTAAATCAACTACTCTGATCACCTTTTGTCTGTATTGAAGAGTTGCTAGCACCCATGTACATCACTTTTTCTTCAAAAGGCTGTCCTCTAAGCAGCTCTATATGGATTCCCTGAATGAAAAAACGAGTCTACTTTAGACTGAAAAACATGTCTAGTACTACATATATCTCCTACCCTCTTGAATGCAATGTTACAGCATTGCTGCATCTGGTATAGCAATGTTAAAATTACTCATAATCAAATTAATTTCATTGTGTTTTAGCCCCCAATAATAATGAGCAACTGTTTCATGTCATTTCCTTTCTTCTCTATGCAAGACAATCTGCTAGATCCATCTTTCCAGGGATACAAGTGAAAGATGATAAGTATAATTTATGATTCCCCTCTGGACTGGGGTTCGTTATTAATAGTCATGTTCACTTAGACTGTCATCTAATCTTTCCTGTAAAGGGCTTATCGTTCTGCTTGTATGCAGAACATAAACTGTTTGCTGAATTCTTTGCTGATTATTGGAATGACAGTGGGTGAAATGTATCATGTGCAAAAATAGAAAACAGACTTTTAAGCTCCCATTTTGTTGTTCAAATTTGCAATTTTGCTACAAACAAAGCCAGACTCTAAAAACTCATTCTGTCAAAATGGTCAATGACCCTTGCAGTTTCTATGCCGGAGTCCACGTTTGGTTTTTTTGGTGCTTGTATAACCGATTCCAGCAAGGTGGCTGAGCACCTTCCAGGTTTCAGTTTGCCTTTCCTGAAGGGTGCCACAAAGCTGAGCACAGCACTGCCCAGGGCTGAGGGTCAAAGCTGCAGCACCACTGCAGCAGTGCAAGTGCCACAACATAGCGGTGCAGCCTTCCCCAGCATAAGGATTGTATTGCAAGTGCTGATCCTCTTCTGCACATCTTGTTCCTTACTGGTGTCTGCCATGGAGAAGCCTTGTTCAAGGGGAAGTCAGGGCTTAGCATCATGCTGCGAGCCAGCCCTGCGTGCAGCAGCATGGGCTGGGGCTGCGGGGCAGAGTGGGGCTGGCATGCATGGAGCAGAGGAGGCTGCAGCTGTGGGAGGCAGCTCAGCGCCTCACAGCACTGAAGCACAGGGGAGAAGCATGGGAAAGGCAGCTGGCCTTGAAATACTACTTGGTCAATACTTGAAAAAGAGGCCTCTTCCCCAACAACATCTATTCTTGACTTCTCTTTCAATTTGAACTGGTTAAGATTTTCTTTTTTAATCCAAGCTATTAAAGGAAAATTCTGTTTATAGGGGAAGAAATAAAACCAGAAGCATTTTCCCATGGAGAATATTGATATTTTTGTCACAGCTTTTCAGTGATCAGTCAGAAAAATGAATTCCCAAGCCCTTTGCTGAGGCCGGCTTTGTAACAAGGCTGTGCTTTTTTTGCTGAAGCCACGTGAGTGTTTAGGGCAGCGTTAGTGCAGCGTCAGATGGGCTCCTCCACACAGCGCCTGCCCTCAGCCCTTCTGTCCCTCTGATCGCAGTGGCTCCAGGCTGTCACATGCAGAGCAATGTTGAAATGTGTTAATAGTTGAGGCCTGGTTGTGTCTGCAGACATTTCCCAACACCTGCCATAATAAATCTCCTTCCCTTCCTCCCCTTGCCCCTGCGAGAGGTTGTTCTTTTTATTTGCAAAGTAGAAAAGTGATTTTTAAAAGGTGAAAGAGTATTTCAAACTTTGATAGTGTGATTAGCTTGGCTCAGAATATTGTTATAGCTTATCTTGCTCCTCCGTGATAACTCAGAAAAACAATAAATGTCTTCTTACAGCAGACTGACATTCAGTATTGAAATTGGTCTCCTAATCTTTATGTGATTGCTTTCTCTGTGATAGAAATATTGCCTCTTGTAGAGTATTTATTGTCTAGTTCTTTCCAAAGTATTGACTTTATGTAACAGTTTGATATACATCAAATCCTTTATAGATTTAATAAACTCTTCTGGTCAGTCTTCTGTTGTAAACACATTGAGATTTATGGTCATCTTAGTGTAAAGCCCTTTTTCACTGAAATTCTCTACTTCCAGGTATCAAAAGATAAGAATAGGAGCATATATCACCGTGGAAATCTTACCCCTTGTCTGCCAGGCGTTAGTCAGAGGCTGTTGATGGTTAGGGAACTGAAATACGAGCAATGGGCGATGGCAGGGCTGCCGAGCGCGGGGTCACAGCGCAGAGCCCCCCCGCCCGTGTCTCCCCTGAGCCGTTCTGCCCTACATTGAATCACGGCGGGGCCGGGCGATCTGTCCACGCAGCAGCACAGCTCCCACAAAGACTCTATCACAGAGGAAAAATAAAAATGTACCATTATTCAGCTAGGCAAAATAAAATAAATAAAATAAAATAAAATAAAATAAAATAAAATAAAATAAAATAAAATAAAATAAAATAAAATAAAATAAAATAAAATAAAATAAAATAACGAATTGTAGCTACACAGGAGCGCACAGAGTTGAAGCACCCACTAAGCCAGGAGGATGGAGTGCTGCCCCCCCTCCACTGCGGGATCCCCTGCCCTCACTGCGGGACCCTGCTGTGCTGTCCCTGCCCACGCCAGGGGTTTGGAGCTGGGCTTTGCCAACCCAAGCTGTTCTGTGGTTCTGTGCAGCCCTTCCTTCGGCACTTTCTGTCAGGTATGGGTTGGTCCTCGCGCAGTGGTGCCCCGGTAGCCTTGCACATGCCACCCTCTGTGCTGCCCTGCATTACAGAGCTGCGTTACACACACTCATTTTTAAGGGGTAGCTTCTCTCTGTACAGGAGCCAACTTTCTAGAAGCAGCCTTCAAGAAACCCAGCAGAGCTTTTACAATTTACTCATTAAATGCAAATACACTCTTTTTCATAATACGTTAACCTTCCTTGAGCAGCATGAAAGCATCTTTTCATTTCACTGCTAAGTTATTAAAAGCCTGTATGGTGAGAAATTTTTTGAGTGACATAAATCAATACAAATCATGGAACACAGCAGATCCTTGTTTTCTTTGTATTGGGGAGGGATTCATGTTTTTAAAAAGAATGTTTCATTTTTTGAAACAGAAGCAATCAGTTCAGGCTGTGTGAAGTGCATGTGAATGCTGTGCTCTCACTGTCTGTCCCAAACCTGCTTCTGGGGACTTTTTCTAGAGAGAAAGTTCTGGATTAAAGCTTTCCTCTTTTTCTGGAAGAGTGAGACAGAAGAGGTGAATTTCCATTTCCCTTCTGATGATATAAGTGGATGGAAAAATGAATTTTGTACACCTTTGAATGGACTTTGCATTTTATTGTTGTTCTTTTTATTACTGTCCTTCAGATCTTAGACCAGGTGAGGACATTTGTCATTAGTCAAAGGTAAAGTGTTATTTTCTGTACACCTATCAAAGCATTTGCCTGTTGTGCGTCTCTGACTGCTTCACAGCTTGTGGGCAAGTAATTAGTTGGGTGGTAAAACTACAAATAAACTAGTGTGCCTCCCTCACCGTACTTCCAGTGGGAACACTTAATAGGAAACTTAATGGGAATGATAAAGTGCAATATTTAGGAACAGTGGAAGGAAAATGTGGGTCACATTTTGAGACAGGACGACAACTGACAGTCTGCTGGCGTGTCCCTATTTCCCCACTCTACGAACCTGTTCCTTAGAAATAAAGCATGGTGCAAGTGAAAGGAATTGAGAATGGGCTTCTGTCTTGTGTGCTGAGGGAAGATCTTCCTGCCTACATACATTATTCATTATAGCTTATGTTCTATTTAAGATTACATTTTAAGTGCTGTGTTTTTTACAGTCATCTCCAAGGTACTTGAGCAAAGGCTGGGCTGGGATCTGTGCGGGGTTTGCAGCAGGTTTCATAGTGCCCCTGCCCCTTCAACTGGGATCAGACCCCTGGCCTCACTGTGGAAGGGCATCGCTCTTGCCTCCTGTCTGTGCAAGGGGGGTGCCAATGTCCAGGGGGTACCAGAAAATCCAGCTCACCGCAGCGCTGCTCTGCCAGGAGGTCCCAAATCCACCGCCCCAGGGACATTATTCTGCTTGCCTCGTCTTCCCGCAGGACTGCTCTCTCCAAGCACAGCCATGTAAGCGATGAAGATGGCTACCCAGTGCCAACAGAGGAAAGATAATTGCTTGCAGATTGCCCTCTCTATTATTGTAGGCAATGTTGCACCAGGCTGGAATCCCCCTCGAAACACATTTCAGTAACAGCTTCCAGGCTAATTAGTGCTCGCAGCCACCACATTTGCTCCTTTTGTGGCACCAGGTTTGTTCCTAGCAGAGCATCGAGCGGAGCTTCCGCATGGAGCTGAAATCTTGCAGCATTATTTCATCTGTTATTTCCCCCTCCTGATCTATCAAGAAATAACCACTTGCTAAGACAGGGACATATTATGCTCATGGAAATGGCTTAGCTGGGACACAACTCGTCATTTTTCCTTGCTGATATTTTATTAATATCTGTTATTAACCTTGATTCTCCTTCCCCATCGTGCTTTATCATCTGAACTAATTAATTCTTCCTGCAAGATTTTCAGGGAAGGGCGGGCACATCTGCGTCTGTACACCAGCCCCATCCGCAGGTGGAGCTGCCTGGCGCTGGCCCACGGGGGTGAGCCCCTCGTGGCAGGGCGCAGCCACCGCCGGGGCAGCTGGATTCCCCTGCTCCTCTTAGGCCTAAGGTGCCGCCCTAAGAAATAATTTAGCTATTTTTCTCTTTTCTTCACAGGTGTGAAACATCTTGGAAACCCTTGTTCATTGCCTGGACTCCTGCCACGCCTGCTCCAGGTTCCTGGTGGCAGGATGTGGCCGCGGCTGTGCCAAGTCCCCCTGCTTGTGCCCAGGCTCCAGCTGCTGCAGGGGAGGCCGTGGCTGCTCATGCCCCAGCCCCTGGGCTCCACCACCTGCCCTGGGATTTTCCACAGCTGCCACCAACACTCCTCTCCCTTTTTTTTATTTTTCTTTTTCCCCCTCTCTCCTTTTCTTTATTTTTTTTTTCCTTCCCCACACCTTCATGCTACAGGGCTGACATTTGCTAATAGCAGCAAGGTTGTGATAGAAGCAGTGAAAGTCTGGAACAAAATTCTGTGATTGGTACAGCCTGGCAGGAGAAAATGTAATCCTATTAGCAAGATGAAAATGCCATATGCCAGGGAGAGATGGAAGAAGATAAGAAAGGATGATTGTGCTTGTAGAGGGAAAAAAAAAAAAAAAAAAAAAAAAAAAAAAAAAAAAAAGGAAAAACAAGTTCATTCAAAACCAAATGAAAATTGGCTGTATTTGTAAACAATGTCCAGAAAATTGCTCATCTGACTCATCTTTCCCAGATATCCCATTGTATTTGGTGACCTCTGCTTTACCACTGTATTTTTGTTGCTGTTTGTCTGCATAGAGGATTGGTGCTGATTTGAAATGGCATTTCAAAAAATGATGCATTCACTTCTGAGTTGGGGCAGGGCTGTGAATGAGTCGTGTGGTCCTATTGCCCGAGACCTGCTTGTCGGTTCCAGCACTGCTGGTAAACTCTTGTCAGTAACAAGATGTTTCTGAGGGGCAGACCTCATATACACAATTCATTAGATCCCATTAAAAGATGAACATTGCGCATTTAGAAGACTACACATGTTTTCCCTGTAGTAATGTGGAATATATATGTAACCTTCAGCCATTACAGAGAACTTTAAATGCAGTGGTTTTGGTCAGGTAGCATGCAGAAGTAGTAGAGTGCCTTGCAAAATTAAGGATTTCTATTGCCTTAGAAAATATTAGCATTGTGCATAAAGAAATGTGATTCAGACAACCTTGTTGGGCGGGAAGGTTATGTTCCCTCTTACAGAGAGAAAAACAGTAAGACCAAACAGTTTAGTAACAAAATGAAGACCTGTAGTTGTCAGAATTACAAAGATTTTAAGATGCTTGATTTTTCAAAAAGGAATACATTTCTGTACTCAGCATAAAATGCTCTAATCATTTGTGTGGATCAATCCGAAAACTAAGCAAGTATGTCATTGTGCTAACATTCCTGGAAAGCAAGCATTGAATTCATCATTTTCCCAGCTTCCTGTCTTGCCTCTCTGCAGTCAGAGGTAACGAGGCACCCTGTGAACTGTGTGCTCGGGGTGGACTCAGGGGTGAATACCTGCCACAAGTCGCTCACCGTGCAGTGGTAATTGCAGCTTAGTGGGAGCTAAGCTGAGGGTGGAGGCAGACAGAAACTGCAGCATATAACTTTAATTTCAAATGATTGCTGTACTAAGCTGGACTGCAGCATGTGGGACAGCAGAACATACAGCAACTAGGACGCTCAGTTCTGAAACAAAAACCTTAATTGTATGAGCTGAAAGGGTTAATTCTCAGTGTGACCAGCAGCTAGAAATGGAAGGCAGCAGTTTTATTCTCAGCCATTATTGCTGTCCATATCCTACAGCATGCAGTAAAAGGAAAAAAATATTTATTTATTTATTATGACTAAAAAGTCTGGTGCAGTAAAATAAACAAACAAAAAAACAACCACATTCAACAACCCAGAGTTTATGATGATGTCAGTCATTAGTCCTGTCCTGGGATTTTGGGGATATAGGTCTGCTATATTGTTTTCACACACTAAGAATGAAGTATCATTAACTGATTTTAACAAATGTTCACAAATTGCAAGACTTGTTTGTTGTATGTTGAGCCAGAGAATTTAAAAGGTGCTTAGATTCAATGGTGTGTGTCATTAAATTCAGTTTTATTATATCCACTTGGATACTTTTTACTGTGTGCTTTATGTGTGTTCATAATACAGGAGAACTCTAAGTAATAATGTTGCCCAAAAAAAAAGTGTTTTTCTGCATAGTTCTTGCAGCTGCTCTGAGTGCTGCGTCCCCCTGGGCTGGGGCTGGCAGGATTCCTCCCAGGTGTGGGCGAGGTGGAGGTGTCCAGGCTCCATCACAGGGACTGCTGCTGTTGAGGATGACAGCAGACTGGAAGCTCTCCTCAAGAAGAGCACCCAATCCAACTGCAAAAGATCTCTGCCTGCTGGGTACCAGCAGGAAGCATCCAGTTTGGCAGCGTCTGCTGAGCATGCTGCCCGAAGCTCACCTTCCCTCCCAGCAGGCACCCCCCCTCTGACGCAGAGTATCTCACTGCAATGTGAACAGGCAACTCAAAACCACAGTGAAGTGAGTTACGTGTTCACGTAAAGGAAAATGGATCTGGGGAACAAGAGGATCACAGCTGATGTGCAACTCAGCCTGTGAACAACTGAGAGCGGCACCAGCCCTGGAGTGTGCAGTGTTGGTGTTAAGGCTGTTCACGTGAAGGAAGCTTTGTGGGTGTGTTGCAGCACTGGCTGTGCCCCGACATTTCTGCCACCCAGGGGCTGCAGAGAGCCCTCCAGTTGCTGCAGGTTGCAGTCAGCACAGGCGGCTTTAACTTCTGCTCTCTGCTCCTTCAGAACCGTGCAACACCGAAAGCCTCTTTGAAATGAGGTACGAATGCAACTAGCAATCGCAGAGGAGAAGGCCACCCTTGAAACTCTGGGCCCTGACGCCTTGGTTGCCGTCTTTTTCTTTCCCTCTGTTAATTTCTTTTTAGCTTAGAAACCAGTTAACTTCTTTTTAGCTATTTCTTCAAAAGTGACTTTGCTCGCTGGGCAGGTTTTCCCCATTTCTCTGCCTCTGTGTAAAATAAGGACGCGTTTCTTGTGAGTAAGCTGCCAGGCAGCCGCAGGGCCCCGTAGCTGATGCCGTGGCCGCTGGGCTGCCCGCGAGCGCACCCGCCGAGCCGTCACGTCCCTGGGTGCTGGTCCACGCGCTCCAGCTGTAGCACGGCGGCTGCATCAGCCCTGGGCTCCCCCCGGTCCCTGGTGGGGAAACGCGGCTACAGGGGGTCCTGAGCACCTGGGGGAGGGCACCCCCACGCCAACCCCCACTGCTTTGCTGGGGTCCCGGTGCACCACAGGGACAGCCTGGCACGGCGAGGCACTGGAAGGGGAATGCCACGCCTGGTTCCTCTTTTTTTCCTTTCTTCTTTCTGGCAAGAAGGAATGAAGGGCTGCGCAAGGCGAACGGTTCCCGACGCACATCAACCTGGTCAGCGCACACATCACTTCTGGTTGGTACACGTGGCAGGTTCTGAGGGGTTTAGCTCTCAGATGTGATGTTGTAGTGCTGTAAAGAAATGCACGCCTGCTATGGAAAGCAAATAGATAAAATTGTACTTTCAGCCACAGAGAAGCATGGGAGGGAGGGAAGGCCTGCACACCTGTGGTGCAGTGCTCATTTGCAGTACTAATTACACTGATGAAGGGTGAGGAATGATGAGCAAGAAGCAGAGAAGAGTGCAAATCAGCATGGTATCCTCAAAGAGTAAGAGACCAGTCTATGTTAGCCAAGTACCAAAAATTTCAAACTCCATTTAAGCTAATTAAGCAGTCAGCAGACCGCCAACATATAACTGGTTGGAGAAGGAAGGACACAGTGCAAAATGCAACACACCTGGTGCAGATACCCTGAGCTGAAAGCCATGGAAGATTTGGTGCTTCAGATCCTGCCCCTCTGCTCTCCCACAAGCTGCCAGCAACCGGGGAAAGCTCTGTCCAGGCCTTAGAAAGAAGAAATCTTGGAAGATGCACTGGTTTTATGTTGATTTTACTTCTGAGGTAAGTTGATACGTTTATGATATTACATTGTTTTTAGTGACTTTTTGAGTTAGCAAGGAGACTGGTGCAGGGAGAGGGTGATGCTTTGCAGCTTCTTACAGGTGTCTGCCTGCCTCTGCCGGTAGGTGGGTGCCTTCTGCGAGCACAGTGATGCTTCCTGTTGGACTCTCCTGTCAGTCTGGATCCTCAGATATTATTTTGCTTCTGTGAAGATTAAAGATCCTAGTAAATGGTCTGCAGGTGGGAGCAGGTGTTGCTGATTTCTTCCTGGCCTTCAGCATTTGAAGAAAACTCATCAAATTAGCATAAAGAGATTTTTTCCCCCCTCCCCTTTTTTTTCTTAGCAATGTCTCCAGTTTTTTGTTACTTCTAGAGTTGTGTTCTCAAACCTAAAGCAGTGTAAATCTAGTTCTTGCTGATTATTTTTTGTTTTGGAGTTACAAGTCAGTATAATCTTGTGCCAGGAAGCTGATGACTGTGTTCCCTTCTCCTGAGGGCTTGGATCCCAGGTCTGCTCAGAGTCACCGTTAAAATGAGTGTTTTGGGAACAAAAGCACAGCAGTGCCGTTTTCTTCCTGACTTTTTGGCACCTGTGCAGTTTCCAAGAGAACAAACACCAATAAGGTTAGTGCTCTGTATTTTCTTACCATGAGTTTACGACCTATTCATAAATTTAGTGATAGGGCATGTGGGGGTTGAATTTCTCGGGGACTCTGAATTCCCAAGGTTCAATCTCTAGCCAGTTCCTTAGTGCTGGCCATATACTGTCCACAAGACCAGGTGTTTCTCCCAGGTCTGAGCCCAGCACTGCTGCACGGGTGGGCTGGCGGGGCTGGGTCCTGACAGCCCAAGCATTTCACGCAGGGCTTGCAGTCAGTCCACGTTGAGCTCAGTGTTTGGTGGCTGGTGGTGGGGCGAGCAGCCACGCCGTGACTCCCTCTTGTGCTTGGATGACTCTGGAGCTGGAGCAAGGACTGAAGTGGTTGAGAGCTGTCTTGGCCCTGGGTCCTGTGAGTCCTAGGAACACAGGTCCTGTTAACCTGTGTTCCTAGTCCTAGTGATGATGTTGGGAGCTTTTTCACCCTAATAGCCTGGGTGTTCCAGCCTTTGCTGTTCTGGGGTTGTATCCCTACTTTTATTCCAGGCATTTTTGCCGCTTCTGTGATTCAAATTGAACTAAAACAGGTCTGGATTTCTATTAGTACAGTCGTCTGTGCCAGAGGCGCACCGAGCAACTTACAGCAATGTATGTAATATACTTGATATGCAGTAGTTGAACCTTCACTTAGACCAAGAAATGCAATAAACTGTTCTAGGGGATGACTGGGATGATGTGGCTGAGCACGGCTGGCCAGTCCCAGCTCTCCCCCCTGGCTGGGGACAGAAGCTGACCCTCTTCCCAGTGCCTGGGGGCACCTGCGTGCAGCCAGCCAGCCAATACAGCTGGAAAGGGGGGGAGTCGGAGAGCATTTCTCTTTATGCCAGGAAAGAGCTGAAAATCCAAGTGTTGTTTCAGGAGATGGTTGCTGATAGCAGCCTGCAGTGTTTTACAGACATCTGAGTGCTCTTCCCTTTGAACTAAGCTGCAATTTGTCTTTGTAGATGTCTCTAATACATTAATACAAATGGTGTAGTAGTAGGAAATGCATTATAATACTGCATGATGTTGCTCTTAGTAATTCTCCTCCTTCAGCAAGTGAACACTTCCTTGCTCGTTTGTATTCATTGTTTTGATGCTTAACTTGAAAAATGTGTATTATACAACAGGCTGAAATCCATGACAAATAAAAGAACCCAAGGGGATAATAAGCATCTTCATGCTGCTGTGATGTCTCCTGCTGCCAACATCAAAGGAGCCCGAGACATCCCTGCTGCCCCGGCAGGCGCAGGGCGCAGGGCTTTGCTCACCGGGCGGCTCCGTGCTGAGAGCAGCCCTGGCACCGCGCAGGGTTCCGCGCTGAGACTGAGGAGCGCGTTGGGTACTGCACCTCGCCCTTCACGCCTGGCACCCATCTGGGGACTAGCGTGGTGCTTGTTTTCCAGAGGGCAGCTCGAGCTGTAAACTTCTTCGGGGAAGAATCGGACCTGTCAAACAGTGATGGAAATCCTCTACTGTTTGTTTGCACACAAAGTTGTTGTTGTTTGGGTTTTTTGTGATAATAGTGAGCATTCCTCCATCCTTCCCTATAGATATGGATACCACCTGGGCATGGGATCCAACATCTTGATGGAAGTGGAAATCGATTTGTTTTTGAGCAGCACATGTAGGCTTTGACCCTTCGCATTCCCAGCATGTTGTATTTCACTGCAGCTGTTTAACAAGCTGTGGCAATGGTGAAACCTGGTTTCCTACAAAATCATCTTAGTGCTGTGCAGTGTCTTTCATCTTTAAAAAGTGTCAAGCCTGTTCATCAGGCTTCCTCTTAATAAAGGATTTCTGAACTATCCAGCCACTTACTGCCATAAGACTTGCAGGAACTCCACCTCTTTGCCATCCCAGCCCTGGATTTCAGCTGGGGGAAGCAAAATAGCACGGATACACGCAGATCCACGTGTATGTGGAGAGATCTCATGGGCTTTGTTTATGTACCAAATGAGACTAAAAATAAACACTGAACTGGGTCAGGCCACAGCAGAAAGCAGTCTTTGGCAGGTTCCTCTGTATAATGTTTGTTTGGGTGTTTGTGCTAGCTGCTGTCTCAGCCTCTGCACCTCTGGGATAAACCTTCCTGCATGAAAGCTGCCTGCCAGCTGGGTCCCTGGAGCCTTCCTGTATCTCTCCTGATTCTTTTTACTGCCCGCCTTTACCAGCACTTCCTACACCTGTCTTTAGATAGCAGAGACTAGGAGCTTTGGGGCTGGGAGCACAGGTACCCAGTGCCCTGTTCCTGGTGGGAGCAGTGGTGCCAGGGCTCCCACCAGGTCCCCTCGGCTGCACCTCCCCAGCCCTGCTCTGGTGCCCTGGAGCTCTCGGGCACCTCCTGAGCCCTGACGGTGGAGGATGGGCTGGGAGCTGGGCACTGCTGCTGAGCTCAAACGGGCGTGCGTTGGTGGGGAAGGGTGAAGTGGTATCTGAGGGCTGTGGAGTGTGGGAATATCGTGGCACTTGCTAAAAATATTCTAAAGTTCATAACCACTCTCCTGACGTCCTTCAGTCTCCTGTCCTTTGAGCTCATCTTTCTGACACATCGCTTGACATATGCAATGAAGAGTTTCTTCTGAGAGAGGTGTAAGTAGTCCAAACTGGGAAAAGTTCTCCGATCACTGTATGTATATGCTGTAAAGTAAATTATTACATACACGGTTGACAAGAATAACCTTACCCAAATTGTGATTTGTGCCTTGTGATTGAAACTCAGGAATTCTCTATTTACTTCTGAGTTATCACCCTCCTGGATTCTTACCATGGAGGCGTACCTGTAAAAACCATTAATATTCAAATAACTTTGCTAAATAAGCAACTATGCCAGGGTAGTTGTTTATTACTATTTATGATGACAGATTTATCTTACTGATTTTTCCAACACATTTCTCTAGAGGAAATTAGATAAGTACTTAGTTTAAGCTGTGCCAGGGAGAAAATGTTTCTATAAATGCTTAACAACTCATCTGGAGAGATGACAAATGCTGGTATGTCCTTCACAATGTCATGTTGGTCATTGAATCTGGTTTGAAATGCAGTTGTTTATCTTCTCCAGCAGGAAGTTGAGCTGGTGGTTTTAAAGCGGGGAAGAAAGTATATGCAAAAATATCAGCCGTGAATTTGGAAACCTTGAATCTAAGAGGAGATTTTTTTTCTTTTGTCCTTTTGGTAGAATCACAGGGGAACAAATTACCAGACCGGTTTTAAGACTTTCGAAGTCTCTATATTTGCATACATGGGACTAGAGGGCAAAGTGATTGTGCAGCCAAGGCATGCATACTGCCAGCACACGATGAGACCGTGAGAGGCCAGCTGCCCCACAGCTGCATGCATTGTAATGGTCAGGGCACACTGTGTGGGATGCCACAGCATCCTCCCGTTCTGATCTCAGCACGTCACCTGTGCAGGGATGGTGAGAAACACCCAGGCAGAAAGAGAGCATTGTCTACAACGTTGGGTTCTGCACTCCCTGGCCCTGCCCTGGCTGCGTGTCAGGAAATGGTGGTGGTGTGTTCCCAGGCTTTTGATTCAGGCAACTGAGTTGGAAGTATAAAATTAGACAGTAAATACTCCTCTGTGTCTCCTAGGTTTCTAACAGGTCTGTTGGAGTGAAATGAACTGCAGAATGTAAAATACAGTATGCACACTTCTTGGATTTCACCAGAATCTTCTTCCAAAATATTGTGGTGGCTTTTATCTGGCATCTTGGTTTTATTTGGGCCCTCTGTAGAGATGCAATTTAATCTTTCATATGCACATTTCCATTTTTTCCTCCTTGTTCTTTAATGGCAGCTCCTGAAAATGTCACTGCGAGTTGCACATCTGCATGGACTTGCCTGCAGCTCTCCCTGGAGCCTCATCCTTCCCTTCCTATCATGATGGCATGGCTTTCCCTCGGATCCTATCCATGCTGGACAGGATTACCACAGGCAGATGACGCTATATTGAACTCAGAGTGTGATCTTGGCTTTACCGTGCAGCAGGAGATCGCCCTCGCAGCCCAGGTGTGCCCAAGCTGGTCGCTGCTGCACCTCCCCTGGAGCAGCCGGGGGGCTCCTCCTGCAGCTCGGTCTGCATCAGCTCCTGGTCTGCTGCCCTGGGCTTCAGGGACAGGAACCCAGACAGGGCACAAGCAGCAGCGTTTCCCTTGGTAGTGCAGCCCCTTTCCAGGAGGAACTAAACAACAAATGACTAAGGGAAAACTTAAATTATGTGGAAGCCTTGCTTGAGAAACAAGATGAGGCACTTCATTAAAATACATTAGAATAGGCAAACAATCTGTTTAAATTTCACATTTTGCCAGCTATAAAACCTACTCTAGTTTACAGCAGGCCTGAGAAACTGAAACAGCTGGCAAAATAATGAAAAACATTCCTATTGCCTTCTGCTTAAATTGAAGGAAGGTTGTAGAGAAATTGCGTCCTGATTTATCTGAAATAATGCAAGAAAAACTCTAATGGGTGAATTGTGTAGAAAGTAAAGGTGTTTTGTTCGTGTGTTTGTTTGTTTGTTTGTTTGTTTTGCTTTGTTTTTTCCCCTCCAGCACAGGATCTATTCATTTCTGATGCTAGTTCTTGTTTAAGCCGACCCTTCAGGTTCCCTGCTGGTATTACTTGAGGCACCAAAGTGACCCAGGATCACCCAGATCACCCATTTGCACATCACGGATTGCTCAGAAGTGGGCTTGGATACCAGCAGGTACTGGGTGGCTCAGTGTGCGCTGCCTATGCTCCCAGAGCGAGCTGCAGGGCCCTTCTGGTGACACTGGGACTTGAAAAAATGATCCTCTCTGTTCACAGCTTGAGGTGAGTCACAGCAGCGAGCCGCCTGCCTGTCCCCATGCAGCCAGCAGTGCCGTGTCTGGGTACCCTCGGTCTGTCCTCCTGCAGGGCGGTGCAGAGCAGTGAGGTCATTTCTTGTGCAGATGACTTTGATTACCTGCTTGAGTATCTTTCCTATCAATTTGTAAAGACAAGAATGTGAATGTCGCTTTGCTGCTGCTGACTCTGAAGTAATGTGGATTTTTTTGGCAGTTCACTTGACGTTTGAGGTTGCATAGCCAGTTATAGACCTACCAGCCCTTCCTTGGGTTACTAACTCCATTACCACCTCTATCCAGTTTCAGAATAAACTCTAAAATTGTGGCTAAACAAATAAATTACATCTAACCACAGAAGTCATCTGAGCTAATTCCTCCTTGTGCTTGGAGAAGTGTTTTCTCTGTAGCTCTTCTGACATGTCAGGTTATTTTTAGCCATAATTAAATCCTAACATACAATGTCATAGAATCCATTCTATTAACTGATGTGCCAGCACTTTTTTTATTAAATAGACTATAAAAAGTTTTTAATTTTTAGTATTTGGAGTCTTCAAGGAGAAAGCACCCCTAACACTGATGCCTGATGACAGTTAGTCAATGAATTAAGAAAAAAACCCAGTGGTGGTTTTGTCTGTCTCCAAGCTCTTGCTAGCACTAAATTACAGAATTAATAGGCTTTTAGAAGAGACTGACACACAGTTACTGTGGAAAAGACAATTAAATGTGGAAAGCCACTTTTCTCACCGCATTTAATTTTAACTGGAGGCTTTGAGACTCAATAAATCTTTTTTCTTATTTCATCCTCACTTCTTCCACAGGTATTCAGGTCTTTAAGGAAAGTACTAAGAAAGTACCTGTTATAAGTGACTTAAATTTTCCTTCCCCTGTATTGTTTGGTTTTCTCAAACATCTTTCCCCCGTGCTCAACAAAGAGCAAGATGCTTTCCGTCTGCCAGCATTTTGTGATTTTCAGGATTGCTTGTGCTGAAGCAGTGGCTCAGGCGTTGCGTGAAAGGGGTGGACCAAGAGCCTTATCCCTCCTGGGTTTTCTTGCAGCCCAAAACAGGGCCAAGAGCAAATGGGGCCATTTCCCCGTAGAAGCTCTTGAGGCAGCAGGACCAGGGACTCCAGGTGTTTCCTCCACCAAGGGAGATGGTGAGGGAGAGGTGTGATTACTTGAAGATAGTATATGAACTGAAAAAGCAAACCTTTGGAGCCATTTCTTGCAGCTCTCCAGCCTGGTCTTCCTCACCCTCTCTGCCTTCCGCCTGTCTTCCTCACTGCACCCTGCCTCCAGCCCTGGGCACCTGCTGTGGGCAGGGAAGAGGCAGCATGGCATCAGTCCCAGCACTTCCTTCTCTTTCCTTACTTAAAAACCTGCTTATCCCAATTCCTCACAGAGGGCTCTGGTCTGCTCACCTGCACAGCTGTCAGTCACTAGCCTTTGTCTAAATGACAGCAAGGAGTATGTGATGTAAAATATTTTTTTAATTATAAAGCATGAATTCTTTTTTTTTTATTCCTGATCCTTATTTGAAATGACAGCAAGCTGTTTCATGTCTAGCACAAAGCCAAGCACACCTTAGCTGGAGACTGTGCTTATATTTGGATTATTGGGTTAACTGTCTCCAGGTGTTGCTGGCTGTTGCCCAGCTGGTGTGGTGTATGCTGCCCAGCCCCGCTGCCCCCCTTGCCACGTTATCACCAGGTGCATTGTGATGTCCTCAGTGAGGGTGAAATGAACTCTCAGTGGCTTAAAGCAAGGTAAGTTAATTTAAAAAAACTTGATTAAAGCATCATAAACCACATAAAAGGTTCCATCTTTCAATTATTTTAAAATAGTCTTTCAGGCAATAAGGCCAAAAAGCAAGTCCCTGCTTTGTTCCACGCGGCACGTCCCCATGCCACTCCATCCCCCGGCTTGCTCTGCAGCTTCTGCCTACAACAAAATAAGGTCCCCCTTGATTTCCAGGACCACGTCAAACAGCAGCACCCACAGCTCTGTACAAAATGCCAGGGCAGGCAGCTCTGGAGCTGTCTACTGAGTCATCTTATTTCTGCCCTGTCGTATCTATTGTGTCTGTCTGGAGAATGCGACAATAAGGAACGATTGGAAGAATGTCAGCCTGCAGAGGAGTGGGCTGAGGCCAAGGAGTCTGAAAGTATAGAAATTGCTCTTACAGGGAGGAAGAGAACAATGTGCTGCCTGCTGATGTATTGTCTGGAACAAGAAATAAAGATCTCTGACTGGTGAGAAAGATTCAGGTAAGCCGTTAGCAAAAGCTGCCTTGCAGGGAAGCTGGTGAATGGCTGGCAGAGGTGACCTGCAGAGGAGATTGAGCTTGAGGGTCTTTGAGGACCAGCTAGACAAATGTCTGCCAGCAGCAATGGGAACAGTTGGCCCTTCTTGGGATGGGGAAGGGGCTACGTGGCTTCCTGAAATCCCTCCTTGCTCTTTGCACAATGATGCGGTTACAGCTCCTGCACTCCTCTGTCCAGGGCTGTGAACACTGCTGCAGTGTAGGCTGACTTCTGTTTGCCTGCTGTAAGCTGGCTACCAGGGTGCTGGGGTCACTGGGACCAGTCAAGTGCTTGGAATCAGCCCGGGGAGCTGCACAGAAACTGCCCAAGCAGAAGAGCTGAGCTGCGCCGCTTGGGGTGCATTCCAGCTGAGCTTCATGGGCTGTCTTTGTTTCGAGCTGTGAATCTCACCTTTTAGGAATAAGGTTTCAGCACCTGCTGGATCTTTTACTTCTTGCAGATGTCTTCTGCTGTTGGATTAAAATCAAGCCGGTCAACCCTTGGTCTTTTCCAACCTTAAGGGCCCTCCCTGTTAATTAACTGACTTGATGAGAAATCATGTTAGTTGCTAAGCATGCGTGCTGCGACAGCGAAATTGCAGAGCAGCTTGTGGGTCTGTCTGTGATGCTGGGCCAACCATGCAGCCAACACAGCCAGTGCTGGGCTCCAGCTCCCCCATGCTCCAGCACACGCACGCTTACACCCTTTTCCTTGTTTTCTTACTGTAAGATCATGCTTGTCTGGCTGCACCAGCACTCAGAACAGCTTTCTTTGCCCCAGCTGTGAATCTGTGCAGCCCACTCACCTACCAGTTTTAATATAATCTTCTATTACAGAGACATCAAACATAGTATCCTCTGGAAAAAGGAGGTAGCAGCTTCCTGGAAAAATAATCTACCCAAACATGCGCTTAGCACTTAAATACAGTAGCGCACAGCAGGAAGAGCTAAGGCTCTGTGCACAACATAATCTTATCATGGGCTGTTTGGATTAGAAGCACAGCTTCACGCATTTCCCCTTCTACAGAAGAGATTTTTTTTATAAAAGTCGGCTCACTGCTTCAAAGCACATACATGCGCATAGGAAAACAGTTGGCTTCATAACCCTGGGAAAAAAATGGTGAATGAAGAATTCTCATGAGATACATATGAGAACCAGGAAGTATTAAAATATATGTTGGAACGTATTGATCCCTGGAAGCCTCCTGCAGCAGATATGAATCTTCATTTCCAGCCACTCCAATACTTTAATGAGGACGGTGTGTGCCTCACCTGTGTAAATTGCTAACGCAGATTTGTGCAAGGCCCTGCCACGGAGCTGTGGCACAGCCTGCCCAAGAAGCACGGGGCCACGCTTCAGGTCAGGGCCGAGGAGCGGGGCTGCAGCCAGCGGTCTGGCAGCGAGGTCTGCGGCACGGCGCTGCCGCCCTCGGAGAGGGCACGGGGCCTTTGAGGACCCCGAGCTGCATCTCACATCTCTCTCCCCATTGCTTGCCCCTCGTGTGATTTTTGTGCTGCTTTCTCATGTGAGTCGCAGATCACCAGCCATGTGAAATGAGCTGCGGTGGTGAATCCCAAGTGTGTTTCTGGGAGTGGTGCATTCTGCGTGATGTTTCCCAGTGGTATGGGGGGAATTTGTCTTAGAAAATGCTAGAATTTAGAACCAGAGCAACTGTCTTTGACTGTGTTTGCATCCCTGTTATTTTCAATTCATCTGCCATCTAGCTAAGCGTTTTTCTGCATGAGTCATTGAGGATATGATTAAGTTTTAAGTGGTAGCAGAAGAAGTATATTTAGAAATAGCAGAACCAGCCATTCTGGGGAGAAAGATGCCTCAAAGACGTTTGTGCACAGCGAGGAGCTGGGGCAGCTGGGCCTTCAGCCAGCCCTTCCCGATCCAGGGGTGGGCCACGAGGCATCGCGCAGCCGCTCGTGACCATGCACAGGGGGCTCCTGCCCACTCAGAGCCGCGGCCTCCCAGGGGCCCTGGCATGGCCGATCCGGCCCCGCTCCCCCCGCTCTGCGCCTGCCGGTCCCCTCATCCCACCCCGTGGGCAGCAGGAGCGGAACGCCTCCGCTTGGCCCTTCTGTTCCCATTTTGAATATATAGATTTATGTTATTTTTCCTACCCCTGAAGGTGTTCTTTTTTTTTTTTTTTTTTCAATAAACAGAGCACAGGCATAGGAAGATGAAAATATGAATCACAGCTATGAAAATATTTGGCTGCTTTAAATAAGACTCACAGCAGGTACAGTGGCAGCCATCTACCATTGACACTCTTCAGATGTATTAAGACTATTTTTTTTCCACTGAGTTATCATTAATTATTCTTAAAATAAAGTGCTACCGTGCAACATTAATTCAGGAGAACAAACTGTAACTTCCATCCTATTCTCCAAGGCCGGTTTTCGCAATGAATTAATGGGAGTTAATTTAGCACTGCACAACAAACAGTAGTGCTGAAAGAATACAAACTAGTTGCTTCCTAACTTCTTCCTCCTCTCATTAGTGCCCTCTTTTGTGTTTTAATTCTGCATGATACAAAAGGTCTTAGTCTGGCAAATAGTAAATTTGCCGAAAAGGCATGCGTCAGGAAGAAATATAGTGTGATTTCCTCCTCTCGGGAGTGCTGAGTTTAGTGCAGCTGCATAGCTCTCCCCATGGAAAAAGGATGGCGAGGAACAGCCTGTGATTCCTCACGCTTTGTTAGCATTTGCAAGCAGTTTGTGTCGCTCTGGCGGTGTGTTGTGCCCTTCGTCCAGGGCTGATGCGGGCTGCCTGCAGTGAGCCCCATGCAGCCTGCAGTGGTGGCCTGGCCGCACACTCAGGGCCCCGTGAGCCAGGACGTGTCCCCCCCCTCCAGCCGTGTGCTCTGACCTGAGGGCTCGCTCCACCAAGTCATGCTGCTGAGCTACGCCTTGGCTGCTCTGCCTCGGGGCTGTTCCAGGCAGCAAATGAGTGTTGCTCTGGTGGGGGCGACAGGCAGATGTAAGCAAGACAGCCTGTGGGGAAAGGTAATATTTTTTCATGAGGCTTCACGCAGTTTGGGTTTAGACTTTAGCTTCTACAGGTTTGGGGAATACTTGTTCCAAAGTGGTTATTTTCCATGTGTAACAAATTAGAAATAATGGAGCTAGCTGCAGATGCTATGACCTGTGCATGTCACAAAGTGGTCTCTTTTTTCTGAGCTTTACCTGTACATGAATACCTGAGTTTGTGAGGAACGGTTTGCTATTTCTGCAACCATTTCCACACTCCAACACAGCAGGCTACTGAGGTATTTTGGATACAAAGCAGTTTTCTGAATTGTGTGGATCCCTACATAAACAGAAGAAACAATACTGCTATTAAACATCTCTATTTTGCTCAGAAATGAACATTTCATTTCAGCTGGGGGGTTCCTGTGCAGCTCTGTGGGCTGGCAGCACCATGGTTGTGCTTCAGGGCCGGGTGTCACTGCAGCAGTGCGGGGTTCAGCGCTTCTCTGCCACCTGCACTTGCTTGCCTGGCCCAGCGGCCCTCAAATGTCCTTGCAGTCGATGGCCCCGAGCCCCTTGCAGGCTCGGTGGCTACACACAGCTCCTCAGCCCGCAGCAGTGCTGGCAGCGGCCGTGCCGCCCGTGGCACAGAGCCTGGCGCGCAGCCAGGGCTTCGGCTGTGCTAGCACGGTCCTCTCGGGGAAAATGGTTTTTAAATCATATGGGGGAACACAGCTTTCAGAGCTGCTGCTGTGCATCACGCAGTCATTGAATCTGCATAATTTCCACAATAATGTTATCAATGCTCCTTACAAACGCTACTTCTCCCTTGGAAAGTCACCACAATGTCTAAAAATGCGAGAGATTATGACCCTCACTGAGATGGAAAACTGAAATAGCCAATTTGGGAAACATCATGAGTCGTGGAGGAGCTTTATGTAATCCACTGAAATTCAGTTTGAGAAAGAGAAATGGTTTTACCTCAAATGTATTCAAAAATACGTAGTGCTAATGTCCAGGTTGTGAAGAAAAACAATTGAATCCTCCAAAGCTGGGGGTCAGCTGTGCTAAGGAAGGGCTCGCTTAGTGCTGTGGCTTCTGTGGGTGTTCGTGGGAGCTGTGCACTCGCTGGGTGCCGGTGCTGCTGCTGTGGGACTGCAGGTCTCTGAAATCTGAGTTTCTGCAAAGTCTGGCTGCAGCCCCCTGGGCTAGGCCGGAAGCTGGAGGGATTTGTATAGGAGGGCAGCTTGAGAGCATTTTTCTTTATCCTGCACGAGGCAGGACACTTGTCGTTTTTGTGTTGTTTCATTTTTATTTATTTATTTTCTATGGGAGAAAGGACCCTCTGCCAGGAATATCAGGTGGGGAGATGCTCCCATCCCTCTGAAGGATCGCAGATGGAGAGAGCTTTGTGTTTGTTCGCATTGTGAAGAAAGAAAATCGCTTCTGAAAATTACACCTAGTTAGTTCTAAAGATCTGTACCAGCATTTAGTGGAGACTGGGGGTGGGGAAGAGCAGGCACGAGAAATGACACACAGAAAATTTCATTCAAGCAATTAAAGAATCACTGCACTTCTATGATTAACTTCGTGTTCACAGATTGAATGCAAAAGCTGTTATAGGGCATTGCTATTCCATACCTGACATGAACAATGGGAATATTTGTTCTGCCCGGGAGGATTACACCTTCCATTAATCTAAGTTTTATTGAAAGTTTAAATAACAGACAGACAAAATTTGATCAATTAGCAGTGTAATTCCAAGGAGATGTCACAGTGAAATTAAATCTCAGGCATTTTTAATGCAAAGAAGCCTAGCAGCTCCCTCCAGTTTTCTTTCTCAGTAATAATGTTTATATTTTAATTGAAAGTTTATTCTGCTTTGTGCATCTTCTACTAAATTTTAATTTAACACTGTAATGAGAGCAGCTTTGTATTACAGTGTTCGGAGAGCTTCTCAGATAAGTCTAAAGGTGGCTCATAAGTGAAGGAAACAAATGGGTTTGGTAGGATTCACAGACCTCACCATGGAAATCTGCAGAAAAGAGGTTTTGATTGGACTTGAGGAAAAATGAGCAGGAACTGGTATTTGATAGAGAAAAAAGCCAAGGGGGCAGGCAGGCGGGCAGCTGTGTGAGCATTCAGCCCGGCTGCACTGTGGCTGCTGCGTGGCCAGGATGAGGAGCCCAGGGCAGGCTTGGGGAGAGGGCCGTACCCTGGCAGCGCTGGTGCTCGTTCTCCGGACAGAGATAAAGCGGTTTTGTCGTGCACGAGATGCAAGAGGGCAGGGTGTGTGGATTTCTGCTGCATGTTGCTGAGGTTTGTCGTTTGGTGTAAAAGCCAGGAGAACTCAGAGAGCTGCTGGATAAAGGCAAGGAAGAAAGTTCCCAGGCACGGTCCGAGGGCTGCCTGCGGGGCAGGGGCCGCGGTGCCTGCCCGCTCTGCAGGGCTTGCTGCGGGTCCCAGTGGCATGGCTGCATCAGCAGCGCGCTGCTCACAGCACCCACGCACCCCTTCCCTGCCCTGCGTCCTCGCTTTGTGCCCGAGGGCATGGGGCAGGGATGTAGCCAGAGCCCAGCTCCCCTGCCACAGCAGGCTCCTCTGCACCTCCGTGCCTGCTCAAAACACCCGACAGACTTCTTGTCTCTAGCAAGGCGTGACTGCGATTGCTACTGCTCGGCAGTTCTGCCGCTTTTATTGTCGGAAATGTCAGCCCTGTATGGTAAGTACCAGAAGTGCCACAACCTTGCTGTGAATCTGTTTCAGCTTTATCTTTGGAGAAATCCCTCCACTGAAAAGGAGTCCTAAATATATATATATGTGTGTGTGTGTGTGTCAGAGATAGCTGCTTCCATGGCTGAAGTGACTTGGACCTCCTGACACACATAATTCAGGTTTTGTTTACACAATAATTTTGGGCAATGCTAGGCCTTGAGACCCTTACAAAAAGTTCTCCAAAAAGACAGTCACTCCAAATTTAACAGAAAATATTAATGGGAGTAAGATTGTTGGGGCTGTGGTCTCACAGGACAAAGCAGCAGGTACCTAAGTTTCCTGGTATGGAACACGTGGGCTTTGATGGTAAATCAGTTCAGAATATTCCCTTCTAAATTGCTATCAGAGAAGCAAATAGGAGGAGGAAGTGCTGCTTACTAAAACCACTAGATGTGGCTATATGCACCTTAGCATCTAATTATTTTTTAGCTGCATCTACAAAACTGGTCTGTTCGCAAAGTCCGCTTCATCAAGGTAATTGGGTCTGTTTTCCAGGGCACGCCAATTTCTTCTGCAGCATAAACCTGCTATTTGAGAGGGGTGAGGATTTCAATTTTTACATAGACTGCTTTTTAAGAAGCAATTTTGCTCAGTAAAAGCAGCAATACAATTAACCTCACTGTAGTCACGTTCAACAGTATTAAAAATAAAAAAAAAAAAAAAAGGAAAGAAAAAAGGCAGCTTTCAGCTGCCTGTAGCTTGGCTCCAGAAGCCTCTCCTCCATATGGTGCGTTAAATGCCAGCACATGAAATTAACTCTCATAAATAAGTAATAAGGGATGATTTGCCATGATCTGGATGGGCTGGCTTCCCACTTACATAGCGTTTAACTCTCTCTGTGCTGCAGCAGGAAGGATGTGGTGTGTCTCAGAGTGTGTGCTGCTTTCCCAAAGCCAGGGGAGCGTGGCTGTGCTCCTGGCAGTGGGGTCAGAGGGCTGCAGCACCACGAAGGGGCCCGCACCCCCTGGGCCAGACCCAGCCCTGCGCATGCTCCCAGCCTGAAAGTGGCTGGTGTCGCTTATTTTAATTCAGATTGGTGCTATTTGGTACCACAGAAAATTAATCAACACTTTTGTGTGGTTTTACTGCTGGAGAGCAGCAGCCATCCTGCGGTCCTTTTTCTGCGTGTTCAGCACTCCCGGTGCTCAGCCAGCTCTGGGCACAGGGTCAGCACGCGCCCTCAGCACCCGGTGGGTTCAGGCACGCAAGCACTGCAGCATGCAGGACGTGGTGGCGGCAAACCCGAGTGATTAAGGTATTCTGCCTGACCTCCTGTCTTGCACCTGGCAGAGCTGCTGACAAAACAGAAGTGCCTGTAATTACAGGAGCCCAGAACAGTTCATTAAAACAATTAAGCATTAATGATGCTGCACCATAAAGGCTGGACTACAAAGAATACCAGTTCTAACTAAGGGTGAGAGAAAACAGTGAGAAAATGCAGTGTGTGGAAGCTCTGTGCATTCCTCATACTGAACATAAAATCTTGCAAATTAAAACTGGGAAGCAACCTTTGTGCTTCTGCATCTATTTGCATTTTTAATTAGCCCCTGTCTGATTTATAATTCTGATAGAAAATGGGAATAAAATGCCTCAGCACCACAGGAGGCCTCGGTGTTCTGCATTTGTCCTCCTGAAGATCAAGGTCTGTCCAACTAGGAGAGCTTCCAGAAGTGCACCAAGGAGTCCCCTCATCCCCGCGCACCGGTGGCTGCAGCAGCTCTGGCGCGGTGTGGCCACCGCAGCCCTGCGGCTTCCCTGCCAGCACTCCACATGGCAGGGAATGGTGCTCAGGGGCACTGTGATCCACGGCAGAGACGTGGGCACGGCGCTGAGGATTTTTGGCTAGTGCCTGTCAGAATACTCAGCCAATGATTTTTCCATTGGAGAACAACCTTGTAACACCAGATGTTTGAGGAAACGTGCTTCCAACACAAAGTATTCTAGTAGTGCCTGGGAGAAAAAGCACTTCAGGGAGGCTGAAGTGTTCAGACGTGGTTACAGCTCGCTCAAGAAGCCATCCAGTCCTGTATTTCCAGAATTGGATGTTTCTGCTCTCTCACATTCTTCAGGAACCAGGCTCAGGCCAAAAGTTGTTTTGTTCACACAGAACCTTTGAAATAACCTAAATTTCCCCTCTTCTAGAGGACCTCTTTCACAGTAATTCTTTTTATTTCATGAAGGTAAGAAAATCAAAATAATTAAACTTTCTCTGAAGTACGAGAACAATTTGTTGTACATACACTCATCTGATTTTCTCTCTTTCATTGACCGTACGGGAGCTTCAGACTGAAGGTTCTGTTCGTGCTGGAACAGAAATTCAGCATCCAGGAGAAAGCAAGATTTTAAGCACAGCTCCAGGATTCTCACCCAGTTCTTAGGAAAATCAGCATAAAGTTCTCAAAGACCCTCAAGATCAGGGACCACAGTTTTTCAGTGCATCTGCAGGGTGGCTTCCAAAGCAGCCTGGTGCCCACAGGTGCCAGTTCAAGCGTTGGCCCAACACAAAGGGCAAGGTGCTCACGTCTGAATCCCTGCTCCCGTCTCCTGAAACAGCCAGGGTTCATGGCAGCCTGGCCCCACTCTGTGCCAGGCTCTGACCCAATCTCCACAGAAAAGCAGCAGAAACAATTGGATTTTTCCTGTCACCATCAGTGCAAAGAAAGTGGCGTTTGTGCAAGTCATGGTGGATTGATGAATGTTATCTGAAGCGCAGTACGCAGCAGTGCAATTTGTCATAACTGAGGTTAATGAACGAGAATGTTAAATAGCCCGTGACTGTACATCTGACATAATTTGCTAAATTAACTGAAAATCAACTACCATTGTACTCCTAGCTTCTCACTTAACTATCATTAACCCCAGTCGCCAACTGCAGTGTGGTGACACCAGCAACCTGGAGGAAGAATCAGGCAGCTCTCAGCATGGCTCGCGCCTGGCTGCAGCATGGCCTGGCTGCAGGTTTCCCGTCCTGTGGCAGCTGGAAACCTGCTAAATCAGTGTACAGACTCTGTGCTGTCATGCACCTCTGCTTCAGCTCTTGCCTTTGGAACTAGGCTGGCACCACTGCCCAGCAGAGATCAATTCAAAAACACGAGGAGTGCATTTGGTACTAGACTACAAAGTGACACCTGTGCTGGCGACCAAATGAAGCTGCAGCTGATAGGTGGGAATGCCAGGCATTTAAGCTTTTAATAGCTTCAAATAACTTCCTACTTAATTCCTATTTACAGCATAACCACTGCAGGAAATCAAGTGATTTAAGAGCAAAAATAGATCCTAATTTCTACCAGTACCTTCTTGACTTGCTAGAAAGAAAGATGCACGTTTAGAGGCTGGTTTCTTTTCCAAAGGCTACTGTTCTTTGAAGGGATACCCCAGCTCTTCCTGTTGGGCCCTACCATAATTGCCAGTTTTGAGAAGTTTTTCTTCTTCCAGAAGTAAAATACAACATTAGAATTTCCAAGAGCAGTTTCCTCCGTTTGCAGTGACAGTGTGGTCTCTCCTGCCCTTTGGACGCTTGCCATCAATGCTTTAATCCCTAGCAAGAGTTTTATCTTAAGCAGATACCGTAAAGGATCTGAGAAGTAGGTCAGGAGACATTAAAAAGTATTTGATTCATCGTGAAGCGTGGGCACAGCGCTGTTTTAAGCCCAAAATGTCATGACTCAGCTGCAGTAAGAGCCACTCCTTTGCATTTTGTTTTAGAACAGTCAGATGAAAGGACTGATGGGTGAGGGAGGGGCGATGCGAGGGGCCCTTCGATCCATCGCCCATCGCAGTAACTGCTCCCCAGCCACAGCCCCTGCCCGGCATCGTTCAGCTCTGGAGGTTGGCACTGCCCCTGCTGCCCCGTTACAGAGACCATGGCACCAACTCCCGGTGTGCTGAGAGCTCTGGCTGCCCCTCAGCCGTCTCACACCCCAGTGCAAGCTTTTTATGTATTTTCTTAAGTATAGGCAGTATTTTTTTGCTCCTCTCAAAGTGCTTTCCCTTCCTGTGTCTGTCCAGGGTGTAGAGTTTTCATTTATTTTAATGATTCTCAAGAAATTATGGAGAAATCAAAGTATCTTTCAGAGTTATCTTCAATGCTCACTGTAGTTCAAATGGTTTCTATAAATCCACAGTGGAAATGCTATTTTTCAAAGCTTTACTGTTCCCTAAATGATTGTAATGGTGTGTTGACTGACTTTACTAGGGCCCTGGGAGTTTACAAAAGAAAAAACAGCTTAGTAAGCTGGAGCACTTAAAATATGTATATGAAAGTTTTCAAAGTTCATCTAATCCATCTCTGTTATGGATATTTATAAACCAGACTCCGTCATTAAGGCCAACAGCACTTTTCCACGCCCAGGAACACTGCAGCTATGGCCCAGCTGGAGCTCTGCCTGCCATGCCCAAGTGAGCTCTGGGGGTTTCCTTGTGAGCTGAGAGCCCAAGCACAATGCCTGCTGCACACCACGCTGCCAGGAGCAAGTGCTCTGCCATCCCACACTAGCTGGATGTTTTCAGGTAACAAGTTATCTCCCAGCTCAGGGACCTCAAATCTTGAACTTCTCTGCAGTCTTCCTACAGCATTGCATCATTTTTATGGTGTTTTGCCCTTTCCCCTTGTGCCCGCTCTTTGCTAGAGAGTCGTTGGGATGTTTTATGGCCTGTGCGTGCTGACAATGAATGTCCTCCAGTCTCTGGGCTAAGCATCTGAAACACATCTGTCCGTGGTGCAGGCTTCTGACTCAGTGTCCTCGCTCTATGGTGCTGCACCTGGCATCGCTCATGGGGCACGTGGAGGGAAGCCGCATCTTCTCCTGTCGCCACGTGCAGTTTGCAGGGTGAGTAGTGGGGGCTCTGCAGAAGGGGGGGAACATGCCCTAACCTGGGCCCCGATGCCCCATAGGCTTGTGGAGATGAGAGGTGCAGCCAGTGGGGTGATGGAGCGCCAGGGTTTCTTTAGGAGTTAAGCAAAGGCACCTAACTTCATGTGAGAGATTGACTCGCTGAAACTTGCCAGACTTGAAGGGAAAAAAGTGCTATCAACCTGTCTTTTGTTACAGCTATTCTTTTCATTGATAATCCAGTAAAACTGTTCTTTATGGGAGACAGTGAAATCCTAAAGGCAGACTTGATGGCAGAGGATATTACCCATTAAGGGCAGCAGATTGTAATTTGCTATTCAGAAAGTTGATTCAATTGAAATTCTTTTTATATTTCTACAAAGAACTGAATGCCAGAAGATAAAGACAGAAATTCTTTCTTGTGATAGAAAACAGAAGACTGTTTTGGTGCTTTTAGCACGTCTTCCTCATACTTTATGCCAGACCCTATTACAGATACACTTCTATATAAGTCTGAGTCCTTCTTGTGTGAGATGGCAGCACAGCCAGCCCAGCGTGGTGACCCGGCCACGTGTATTTGCTTTGCACAGGCAAACAGATGGGTTGCATTTTGAGCATTCCCTGTGTCAGGCCCCACAACGGGCACAGGGCGAGCCCTAGAGCAGGAGCAGGGGGCAGGAAGGCCCCAAGGGGTGCCCGTGCTGGAGGGGCACTGAGCAGCGAGCAGGGGCAGCCAGCCCACAGGGAGGTGATCCTCCGATGCTCTAAACACTGCTGGGGACGGGGCAGAGAGGGAGTGCAGAGTGGAGAGCAAGCGAGTGTTCATCACGCGTGCCATGGTCCCATGGCCCCTTAGTGCTGATTCCCCTTGAAGTCAATGCACCTGGCAAATAAAAAGCTGTAGGGTTTATTCCTCTTTTGGTACTCAATAATATTTAAGAGTAAATTCCCTAGAGCAGACATTTGCTATCCTGGTTCAACAAGCCTTTTTTTGATCTAGTGCCTAGTGCTACAATTTTCATAGGTGACAAGCACATCAGCACCTACATTTTTAGTGTAACAAGGACAAACAATGCTTTATTTTAACAAGATTCCTTGAGTGAGAGTGCTTGCTGTTGCGTGCTGAGCAGGTATAAGCTGTAAACTTCCACTCAAGGACAAGTCTAAGGCAAAAGAGCATCCAGACCAAGGTGATCCCAGCACGCACTGAAAGCACAGTGAGGAATAGCTCTTGGAATAGCTTTTGTCCAGAGAGGACAAAACCCTGCAATTTTTAGAAGACAGAACAGCACATTTCCTCTGGCCTCAGCGCCCTCTTTTCCTTCCCTCTGGGCCCCCCAGCCCAGAGCACCGTGACATTGCCTGCGGGCTGGGGGGTGTGAACAGCCTCTGCTCATCCTGTGACTGCAGGAGCTCCTGGGATCCTAAAATGCCTGTGTAACTGCTCCAATGCAAGATGAATATAGCTCTATACCCTAGATATGTTTAACCTAATAAATAGTTTCAGTTAATGGACAGCAAAAGGAATGATGCTCAGTAAATTTGATTTTATGAGCCTTTCACTTATTTACTGTGCCTATTAGGTCGGAAGTTAGGTAATGGTAAGTGTCCATTAGTGCATTAGCTCAGTGATGAGGGAGTTGAATTTAAAAATAAATAAATAAAAAGTGGGGAGAGAAAAAAAAAAAAAAAAGCCAAAGCCCCATCCATTTATTAAACCTTTAGTTTGTTAGCAGTGGGCTCAGTTGGCAGCCACCCACCCGGGAGGAGCGGCAGAGTTTGGACTTCATGGACTTCATTGCACCATAGCAATGGGTCTCCTCCTGCCCTGCCATCACGGCTGCTCTGGGGACCTCCCTGCCTTGGGCTGCTGCTGCCACTGTCAGCCAGGGCCGTACCCGACACTCGCCCACTCCCATGGACCATAGAATCACAGAACTGAAGGGGTTGGAAGGCACCTCGAAAGATCACTGGGTCCAACCCCCCTGCCAAAGCAGGTTCCTTAGAGCAGGCTGCCCAGGTAGGCGTCCAAAGGTGGAGTGGCTGGGATTTCAAATGCTTCAGTTAATATTGAGTGAAAAGGTCAGGGCTGAGTAAATTCTGCAAAATGAGAGAATAGAAGCTCTGTTAAAATCTGGAAGGAGTGCTCGCATCTCTCCAGAAATAGTCTTTTTCTAATCACAAATACATGACCAAGCTCATAACAATCAAAATAACCATTTCATTGATAACCCGTCTTTTACTAATTTCCTTTTAAATTTTAACTCTACCCAGGCAAATTAGTTTTTAAAATGTCTTTTCCTAATTTCCTGGATACCCAGGGATTATTTACACACCCCACAAAGAGCTATTTACTGTTCTGGGTAATTCAGCGAACATTCACTTGCTTTGAGTTAATATGCAGTCATTCCGAGTGCCAGCAATTTACTGATAATTGGAGCATTGGCTTACCCTGGAAAAAAATCCCGCCTTGCAAGTTACTTTTCACAAGCTACATTATGCAGCAGAAGAGACACATTTCCTCGTTCATGTGCTAGCAAGGAAACTTGTTGTTCATTAGCAATTAGCAGGCAAATTTTCTTCCCTGCTGCTCTGACTGAACTTTCTCCATAGCTGTGATGCGGCAGGTTGGAGAGAAGCCCTGTACACTGCCTGGCATTTCGGAGGCAGGCAGGTGACATGCAGGTGGCTGCGGTGGCATCTGCAGCCTCTCACACAGAGCAGTGCCAGGGAGTTTGGTGGGGCCCTGAAGTGGTGGGGGCAGCAGGCCTTGCACACCCCCCATGCAGGAAGGTGTCTGAGCTCCAGGAGATGGCCCAGTCACCCCGCCTGGCTGCGGGTGGTGGTGGGGAGGTTGCTGCAGCCACTGCAGGGTTACTCAGGGGTGCCTTGCAGATGCTGGAGCAGCCTTGGGTGGGTGAGGGCCTTGTGCAGGTGTGCTGCAGAGCACTGCGGAGGCAGCCTCCAGCCGGGGGTGGCAGTGCCAGCACCTCCTCCCTCTCCTGCTCGCCTGTTGCCCAGTGTTGGGCTGCTCCCCATAAGCTGTTTGCAAACCAAATAATCACAAATAATCATTATAGAGCACTTTGCTTCTGGTTTGCTTACAGGATCCAGTCAAAATATCTGTAAGAGTGGTACCTGATGAATTGCATTACACTTCACTCAGCTGGAGATTGATAGTTAAATCTAATAACAGTGTCAGTCTCATCAGCAGACACATTTCAATTCCAATTTGTCAAATGCACTCTGACCACGGACAAATGGTGGGTATAACCGAGACCTACCTCTGAAACTAATAGAAACTGATATATAGAAAATGATATCTGTTTTCTCTGCTTGTGTTGTCCATTCGCTTTCCTAATCTGGTTCCACTTAGAATGGTTACTTGAGATGCTAACATTTCACTAGGGGGTTCTCAGATAATGAAAACAGCTTTGTTAGGGACTGCAAGATGTGAAAAAGACAATAAGTTGCATTTGTTTGAGACAATTTTGAGTCTCCAGCAGGAGCAGTTTCAGTCCATGCAGTCTAGAGAGGGTTGCCGTGACTTCTGGAGCCTTTTTCCTTCCTTCAGTTTTCCATCTGCGTGTGTAACCTGCCTGGACACCAAACTTCCTAACTAGAAGTTAAGCGAACTGTTCTGGGGTCAGTTAAAGCACTAGGGTATCATTTGCTGCTGAACCTGGGAAGCTGAACCACTGTTTTTCCTTGGCCTGTGTGTTTTGCTATTTCTGCCTCAGCAGGAAGCTCGAGCGCAATGGCAAACGCAGCTGTAATGTGGGGGTTTCTCAGTGCTTGGTAGGTGCATGTCACTGCTGGTTGCTAGAGGTCATGTTTTTAGGATGTTGTGCAATAACTCAGAGAGCATGGGGCTTGCAGACAGCATGACCGAGCCTTTGCTGCACTGGCAGAGAGTGGGGAGCGAGGGTTAGGGGAATAGCAGTCATCATTCTTCTTCTTTCAACCTCCCCCCTGCTTTTTTTCCTGATTGAATTTACCAGATGAAAATCATCATGGTACAAATATTTTTGGTGATTTTCATGTTATGCTTTTGACCTGTGAAAATGTGTTTACAGCAAAGATTGGGTAAACAACTGTTGAAAATAAACAACTGCGAATATGAGACTGGTAGCGCTAGAACAAAAATTAACATACGCAAATTTAACCACTTCTGAAGAATTTGATTTCGTTGGGGAATTTGGTGCTCATGGAAGCTGGCAAGCTGACAGGCCTGAGAGTTGAAATTTTCTGGTGCTGTGGGACAGGAGCGTTCAGGGCAGTGCTGCAGCATTCCCCACTTCTCTGCTGCACCGACCCGGCTGCACCTTGTGGGGCTGGGCACAGCAGAGGGCGGTTCTGCCCTTTGCAGTTACATTCCCAGCCGCTCCTTTCCTGTGTCAGTAAGCAGTAATGGGAGCTTGTGAGATCCGTCTGCTAGGACCCAGCCTGGGACAATCACTCAACTTTATTTCATGTGGGTCTCTAGATGGAAATAGCTTCCAGTCACTAGCACCAACCTGGGGATAATATAAGCCCGTGATCTGGAGGAGAAATCCTTCACAGACGATTAGCAGTCTCTTGAGTTGTCACATACCCTTCAGCCTCCTTTGCATCTCCTCCTGAGGCGCCGCAAGGGCCTCGCTGTGCACAACCGATGGCGCCGAGCCTGCAGCTCGGAGCAGCTCCTGCTCCGGGGCCTGCAGGTTGTCCCTGCACCTCTGTGGGCGCGGTGCCTGGCACCATCGGCACCGCTGTGCCCGGGGCTGCCACGGACCTGGCTGTGGCAGCAGGGGGACAGCGCGGGCGGACAGCCACGCTGCAGCCACTGCGGGGCTGGAGTCAGGAGCCGTGTCTCCCTTGCCCCAAACTGGGTGTATTCCCTGTGACCGTGGGTGATTAATGTGGTGTTTGGGAGAGGACACTAAGCAAGACATCCTATTTACAAACGGCTTCCTGGTGGAGTGTTTTGAGAGAACAGGGATCCAGAGAGGGTGCAGTGTGTGTTACTGGTAATGTAAAGGGACACCGTTATTTGTATTGCATCACTGAACTCCATTAAGTCTTTTATTCACCTTGTTCTCAGGACAAACGCTATTTCATTTGGAGCCATCTACCAATCAGAACCTATCAGTAGACTGCTATTTCATTTTTTTATGCCTGAACGGAAACAGTCTGCTGCTGAATCCTAAGGCTGTGCTGCTCGAGGAGCCCTGATCTCAGGGGGACGGGCGGAGGGAGCCGCGTGGGGAAGCTCCTTGAGCGGCTGCTGGCTGCCTGGCCTGCCCCATGGGGTCAGTGCTGCTGCTGCCCCTGCCCTGCGAGCAGAGTGGGTGTCTGGGGGATGGGGACTGGGACAGGCAGGCACAGCATTGGGTGAGCCTGCAGGAGCTGGGTCTAGTTGTGCTTGGGGCAGTCATCCCGAGGATGGCTGCAGATGCTGCCCTTCCTAGAAGCCCCAGGTGCTCCTCTGCCCTCTGGCACCCCCACATCATGTCCCCAAACCATGGCACAGGTTGTCACCACAGAGGAGAGTGTGAGAAGAGCCTACGCTGGGCTGCAGGGCAGGGGCTGGCTCAGAGTCCCCTCTGCAGGTCCCCTATCCCTCAGTGAAACCGTGAGAGCAGCCTGCTTCCCTCTTTCCCTGTGCGAAGATTAATGTTTAAACAGCACTTGTCCTATAAATCTCTCTCAGAGGCTTTTCTCAGAACAAATAGTTAGCGGGAGAACAAGGCATCTATTCGAAAATGACAGGATTTCCAATCTATATATTAAGCAGGTAACCACTCTCTTGAAATGTCAGCGTGACTCTTCATCTTCCACTGGATGCAGCTATGAGTACGGTGTGACGGAAGATGCCACCTCCTGTATTTATTTACAAGGAGAAAGAGTCATTGAGATTAATTGCAGAAAGGAATATGCAATATGGTAAACAGTTATTTAGAAATGATTGTTTGTGTTTAATTATGACATACAGATGAGTTTAACAGTCATAAATTTTTCATTGGATTGTAAATGCAAATACAGGCATTGAAATATGTCAATGAAATACATGACTTATGGGCCAGGTTCTCTCTTCCTGCAATGTAACACTCTTGATCCTTGCTAATGCAAGTGCAAGATGCTGATCTCTAGTTGGGAGCGGGTGCTGCAGGTGTAAGCCTGGTCTCTCCGGGTGAGCAGTGTCCGTGGGGCTCCCTGCCCTGTCCTCCCTCCTGCTCACAGCCATCCGTGGCCCTCACCTGGGGCCGCCTCTCCTCTGGCCTGGGGCCCCTCCGAGGTGACATCTCCCCAGTTCCCCGGCTGCTGTGGCACACTGCAGGTGCTGTTGTGAGGGCGCGCTGGGACACTGGCTGCAGGGCAGGACTCTCTATCTCAGCGACCACCAGCCTGCGAGACAGGAGGCTGCAAGGTCTGGGCACTGTGGCTCCCCCGGGAATGTCGCCAGGGAGAGCACAGATGCTTTCTCCCTTCCTCCTGCTCCAGGTTTCTGCCTGGAGACGTGTGGTGCTCTTTGGGTGAACTGTAGACCAGCGTGGCCAGAACGGGGCTCGTGCTGCAGCCTCGTGGAGCTGGTGGGTGTGGGAGCTGGCACACGCGCTCCTTGTCCTCAGGGCGCTGGCACTGCGCTCCTCGTCCCTGTCCCCTCTGCCGCACGTGTCCTCTCGGGGGCCGACATGGAGTTTGCAGACCAAGTACATGGTTGACAGCACCTCTCCCCTTCCTCAGTGCAGCATCTGAAAATCTGTTACTAAAAGTAGCTTGAGAGTTGCTCAGAGAACAGAAATGACTTGTTTCTGCTTGTTTTCTTCTCGATTAAATAGGTCTTAATGCTGAGGTGTGGCTTTAATTAGCATCAAGGGATGAACTCCCTCTTAGACACAGCAAGAGAGGAGAAAGGGCTGTGTGCTTAGAAATGGTCCGTAGCAGATTCCCAACAAAATAAGACAAAAGAGGATTTTTATTTTTCATGGAAGTGACTTTTCAACCAATTTAGTTGGTCTTATATGCTAAATTATCATTTTTTCAAGTCTATAATGAAACCCAGCATGTTTCCAGCAATTGCTCCTTATCAATGATTTTTCACACTTTTTCTATCTGTATTCTCTTCTGTTTCTCCTCTTTTCCTCATCACTTCTTCCCCAACATATGCATACAGATACATGTTGCCCTTGGCAAATGAAAATGAATAATAAATGTGTAGGGGAGAAAAAAGGTTAATAGTAGGAGAAAATGAGCCAGAAAGATGAAATAAAACAGAAGGTACTAATAAGGAGGAAATTTAATCAAAACGGAAAATTTCATTGGGAAAAAGGAAAAGGGGGGTGAGTAGGGGGTAGAACACTGTTTTCATCTAGTCTGCTCATTTGAGGAGTGAAGTTGTATTTCCCAACTGTTAAAAACTGGTGTGGTAATGAAAGATGAGCATTTTTCTGTCTGTGTGTTACTGAAGCAAATCTCTCATGGGACAAAACATATCACTCAGTGAATTTCATAATGTTTAATTTTGTATTAGGCAGAGAACAAACTGTTTCTGTGTTGTATAATCACATACTCAGGCTTCCTACGTGCCACTGAGTGATGACTTTTTTTTTTTTCCCTTTTCACCATCTGCAACGCTGGAGAGAATGCTCCATTTCTGGTGAAAATTTTAAATGCAAAATATCTTTTTGACCAAGAAGATACAGGATAGATTTTCAGCAAATACCATAAGGATGTTTTTAACATGACCTCTTGGATGGTCTTGTGTTGGTGGGTCTTGTGTTTGGTTTATGTGTTGCAAAACCATACATGAAAAATGAAACATGGCACAAGCCGATGCTGTGTTCAGTTTGCTGTGAGTACACAGCAGAGCACTTGCTGCCAGTCAGGGATGGTGCCTTTGTAAGATGATCCTAACTGTGCTCACAGGGTTACAACAAAAAGCATCCTATTAAATTTCTGTTACTGGCTCCATTTCAGCAAAAGCACTTAGAGTTGGGTTTAATTAGAAATTGATAACAGTTGCTTGAAAGGCAGTCTGGTTTTAAAGGCTTGCAGTAATCTTGGGAAATGTTGTTCATTGTTCTGTTGTGTTTTATTTTTTTCTTTTTTTCCCTGTGATAATTAACTAGCCTGAGTCATATAATTATATATATAATTATTCTTGTTTGTCACATGCACTAACAGAATTAAGCAGTGCTGGCTGAAAGTAGCTTTCAAGTGCTGTTGCTGTCACGCTGGGGCAGTCATCTCTGGTCAGAGCAGACAGAGGTCTCTGCAGGGGGATGTTCTTGGTGCTGTGCTCCTCGGCCTTTGCTAGTCAAAGGCTCACTGACACTGAAAAGGAAATATTTAGGACTGCCTTGTCTTTTTTGTTCTCATTTTTTGTATATCCTGCATCTTGGACTACTTCTTCTTAACTGTGATTTTTCTGCAGTAGACATCCAAATGTGGAAAACCATTTTCTATCCAAAGTAGCATATCCTTGCCGGTAAGTGGTGGTGTGGTGAGTGTTTCAGATGTTACAACTGAGGCATGTCTTGCAAGAAGTCAAGTAGCTTTATGTACATTGATTTTCCATTTACGTAAGAGGAGTGGTGTAACATGCTGTCTGACCTTGTTCTAAAATACACTTCTAATGTGGTACAAGAGCTGTCAGCTGGGCTGCAGAGCTCAGGGCCCAATGCCCAGGCCAGCAGTATCCTCTGAAGGATTTCAAGACAGTGACCCTTTATGGGATGTTGCACAGAAAAGAAATCTGCTTGGGTTAGGCACGGGGTCAGGGACTGACAAGGTGCTTTCTGCAGTGCAGATGAGCACCAGGCTCTCCTGCAGACACATCGGTATGCCGTGGTTTAATGTGATGAGCAGCTAAATGCCACACAGCCGTTTGCTCATCCCCCCCATAGCGAGATAGGGAAGAAAATTGAAAAGAAAAATGCCAGAACTCGTGGGTTGAGATAAGGACGGTTTAACAAGAATGAGGGGGGGAGGGAGGGGGGCCAAGAATATGCAGAGCAAGCAACGCACAACCCAACTGCTCACCACCCACTGACTGATGCCCATCCCATCTCCAAGCAATGGCTGCCAACCCCCAGTTTTCTTGTTCAGCATGAGGCCACATGGTGTGGGACATCCCTTTGGCCAGCTGGGGTCAGCTGTCTTGACTGTGTCCCCTCACCACTCCTTGTGTACCCACAGCCTCCTTGCTGGCAGGGCAACAAGAGAAGCTGAGAAGTCCTTGGCTGTGCGAGCACTGCTCAGCAACAACTGAAACATGAGTGTGTTATTATCATTGTTCTCATCCTAAATCCAAAGCACAGCACCATACCAGCGAGTATGAAGAAAATTCACTCCATCCCAGCTGAAACCAGGACACGGAGGTATTACAAAGTGGCATTTCAAGGCAATGCATGAATCCAGCAGGTCTCCAGGCAGCGTTTCAAGGGTGCAGTGGGGCATGGAGGCTGGCACTGGCAGGAGCAATCATAAAACAGGACGTGCAGAAAGGATTGACCTGAGCTGAAGGATGCATTTAAGTGCTGCTGACCTTGTCATCAAGCCTTAAGATGAGACATCTGCCGAGATGAGCTCTGTTTATGGTATTTTCAAACTTTATTAATAGTGATACCATTGCAAGTCCTGGCTGCGATTTACAGCCTCTGTCACAAAGGGGCCGGTAATTCGGCAGGACAGGCACTCTGCGCCAGGGAGCCAGCAGGCTGTGGAGCTGTGGGCCTTTCCCTGCAACTGCTTTATTGCTGCTTGGGTTGTGGAGCCTGGGCTGTGAAGCAGGAACGGGCTCATGTAACCTTCAGGAGCATGGTCACCCGCACACACTGCGCTTTGAGGGGCGGGGGGAGCAGGGCATACATCGTGTGGGGATGTTTATATTTCTGCATATTTGGCTCTGTTTAGCTGTCATGTGCCCCACTGTTATTCTCAGAGACATGTGCATTCATTCCTTTAGTCTGATGAATAAGATGTAAGAGGGAATGTATAGCCATTGTGAGGCAGTGAATCAGCTCTGAGGACAGCTAATTCGCCGGAGAGGAAATCCTACATGGAAGAAGCAGTTTGGGGATGGGAGTGTTAAGCCAGAGGTGCTACTTCTTGAAATGTTTTCTGAGGCTCTACCTTTAGCTTACTCCTTGTTGCTTTTCACTTCTCAGCTCTCTCCCAGTGTCCTGGTTGAAGGACACCTTTGAAATGAGGGATGAGCCATAATGAGAAAAGAGACAAAAATTAATCAAAGATGACACTAGAAATGATGTGAAATAATTTATTTGGCATAGTATTCAGATATAAGGAAGTGTATATATATGTGTGTGTGTATATGCACACGCATATACACAAACTGTCATTGCTCATCACCGGTAATGCTTGTGAAGGACTATGGAAAGAAGAAAACTAATAAACCCTGAACAAAGGCACAAGGTGACCTTCAATTAAGGCTTTGGAGTCAGATTCAGAAGCCACGGATCCATGTGCTTGTTCTCTCAGGTTTCCTGGGGGATTTCAGGCACAGCCTTGGGATGGATTTCAGGGCTCCCCTGGGCTGGCCCCTGGCCCTGGCTCCTCTTTTCTCCTCTCCTCAGGCAGTGGCCACCCCCAGCCCCAGTTTGCCGCAGCAGCACCGGTGCTTGCCCAGCACCAGGAGCACAGCCTCCTCCCAGAAGGGCAGAGTGAGCCAAGGATGGGACACAGAGGATGGGCTGGGGAAGAGAAAAGGAGAAAGACGACTTCCATCATCATCCTGTCTGACTGGGAATCGTCATGGAGACATCAGTGATGCCACGCGACAGTCCCCGAGTTTACAGCACAGAGGCAATTAAGTTCTACATAGTGCCCAGCATTTCCTACTAAAATTCTGTCACCCTGATGATCGCAGGAGTCCGGTGCATGCACATCTGCGTGTCAGAAGGCAGGCTGCTCACCAGCAGGGTGGATATCGGAATTTCCTTGTGAGGCCATTAAACAAGGCTGCTGATTTTTTTATTTTTTTTCCCAAGGAAAAGCTCACAATGTGTAGGTTTTAACTCGCTTAATGAAGCATGAGAATTGAATGGTAATAGCTGTTCTTTGAAAGTCTGGAAAATGATGCAAATCTGTTAGGATCAATGTATTGTCTGCTAGGAAATAATCTGTTTCTGAAAGAAGCTGGTGATTTGTTCTTATTGTCCTATGAAATTAGAAAATATTACTATTTATGAAGCACATTTATAAAATGTGCACTCTACTTTTAAACAGTTGGCTTCAGGGCATTTACTAAAAGCCAGATTTATCAAATAAGGCACGTGTAGCTGCATTACAAACCAACTTAACTTAAAAACAGATTTGAGAAGTAATGTAGTATGTAGGTTGTAAAGCTCTACTGGAAGGGAAACATAGCTGCTTAAAGAGCAAAATGCTGCTCTTAAGCCTGGGTGGATGGAGGTTTAGCCTGTAATTCAATTGCAATGTTTTATTGGAATGATGCTGGTCATGGAGGTGACTGACAACGGTGGCTTTTGCAGAGACTCCCATATTGTTGTTGTGATGTCTTAGTGCCATTCTGTGTAAGCGAAACAAGATAGGAAATTTTGTATTTTCTCTGCAGAGGAAGACAGCAGGATATTTCCCAAGCCTGTTGTACGGTGCAAGAACAAGAACAGGTATGTGTGTGATTTTTGGGGGAGGGTTTACAGAACTGAGTTTTTTTCATAGTAAAATTCTGAATCAGTTTGGCAGAGGTGTTTACCTCTGAGCCTTCAGTGTTCTGCCATTTATACTCCTCCTCAGCTTGTTCCAGTGTCCCATGTGAGATCCTTCAAAAATTCTGGTTCTGGAACAGCTCTGTGACTTTGCAGAATTTGGTCTACTGCCAGTGAAAACTGATAACTGAGCAGCTAAGCAGGAACATGCATTTTTTTATGAGCATTCAGTGTAGAACTATATCCTAATAGGAAATTAGTGTTCAGGTCACAAGGTGGAACAGGACAATGGGAATCTTAATCACACAGGAAATAAAAATTAGAAGTCACAGTGGACAATGGGATATAATTTAGGATTTTGCTGCAGTCAGAGATGGTGAATCACAAAAATTGCTCACCATTGTCCTATGTCATAGTGTCAAAACCCACGCCAAACTCTTACATATCCAGTTGACTTCTATCGGGAGAGGAGTAAAATGGAAACGTTGTAATGGATTAGAGAAAGCCGAATAAGCTCATGCCTCTCAGTGTGAGCCTGTGACATGTCAGAGCTAGCAAAATATTTCACTGTGCAGGTTATTAAAAATGAGAAAATTGTATACAGGGTAAAGTTTGATCTTGATTGATTGTGTATGCTTAGAGCTAAGTCAGGTCGATCTGAGCCACTGCATTGAAAAAGCAGTGACTTGACAAGAATTGCGTGGATTGCCAACATGCTCAAAACTGTTTCCACTAGTTTGCTAAAATAAATACCTCAGCCCTGCCAAAGCGCATTAAAGGTGAAGTGAGTCAGCACTAAGGCAAATGCAGTGGAAGCTGCCTCGCAGCAGCGTGGGCAGCCCTGGCACAGCCGGGTGGTCGGCAGGCTGTGCCCTCCCCGTGATGGGGATGCTCCAGCCAAGTGGCCGCAGCCCCATGGCTGCCTGCCCCACTTGGCCACCGCGCTGCCGCCGCCGGGGCAACCCACAGAGCTGCCAGGGGTCCCCACTGCTTCCCAGGTCGATTTGCTGTTCACTTTTTTTTTTTTTTTTTCTTTTACTGAGTCAAGGCATCTGTGGCAAAATGCTCCCCTGTTTGAAGTTTGTTGCATTTGCATCAGCTGCAGCTCCTGTGGGAGAATCGCAGCTGCTTATATATGCGTATCCACACAGAGATATAAAAAATAATAGAAGTGTTGAGACACGGCAATGGGATTTTAATTCACTTGGACGGGGACCAAGATCTGTCCATGTCCATCTCCCCCCCGATATATGTATGTGTATTTAACGGGAAAGTGTGTCAGGGAGTCCTTTCATGGTTCAGCTGGGATTCTGCTTTGTACAAATACCTCTCATCACATAGAATACCGAACAATTTCTTAGAGAAACTCCCTCTTTGGAGAGGAAGCAAATAGCCAGTGTTGTATTTTAAATAACCTCCACTGAGGCTCTTTCTCACCTACGTGCTACAGATCTCTGAAGTGGAACAGATGGTGTCCAGTCCCGCAGTGTCATCTGCCTGCATGCACTCATCTTAAGTGGATTTGGGCTAGACTTCTGTTTTCTTTTTTCCTTTCTTTGCATGCTGAGCAAGAAATGGGGAAGGGAGAAAAATGAAACATAAAAGGCAGATGCTGGTAATAGAGCAGAAGTGAGAGTTATAAAAATGTCACAGACATCTGCAGAACTGCACTTAGTGGAAAACTTCACCATTGCAGCAAAATTGCCCACAAATGACCTGTGCAAGAAGATGAAGTGCAAGGGGCTGCTTGCTGGAAGAGTAGCCCCATTACAGCCTCAGGACGCAGCGCTGTGTGCCTGGCAGGTCAGGATGCTGTCAAAGGGACCTCATGATGCAGGCACTGCACTCCCACCAAGTCCAGGAGTATCAAATGGAGCAGGAACAACAACCTTGCCCATTCTTGGTGCCATTATGATTAAATCTGGTCAGGGCCTTTCTAGTTACTGGAGGGCAGGATTTTCATCAGGATTTGGTGGCATTGATAAAGCCATTTTTATGGTTGTATTTTGCTGCAGTTTTGACTCTGCAGCAGGGAAAAGAAAAAATTCATTGCTTTTAGAAAAGCTGATGAGCAAGAAGTTAGCTTGGGGTATCTACCTCCAACAAGACTAAATCCAAGGTAACTATAAATACCTACAGGTCCTCAGGAAAAGACAGGGATGTGAGCCTGCCCAAACATCTCTAACAAGTGAAGGGATCTGAAAAGGTCTACTTTTTTCTTTCAAGTTCTTTCCCCACATCAAATCAAGGAGAATAGAGAATGAATCTCTAAACCTCTAATCTCTGCTTTGTGAATACATTATTTTCATGTCTGAAAAGTTCAGTTATTTCCATTTCCAAGCTGGTCACAAACAACTAAAATCTGTAGATTAAAGATTGAAATATAAAGTTAAATCCCACATGACGAACAAGCTTTTCATTAGTAATTTTCCAGATGAAAGGCCCTTACACTGCATTCCTACCTGCACAAGCTGCCTCCTCCTCGCAGCCCCTCCTGCGACACAGCAATGATCACGAGCTCGCGCTCCCACCTTCACACCCAGCGCTGTTGCAGACCTGAGGGAGGTTCGTGGGGGAGGCTGCAAAAACCTGTCACTTCAGTGCGTGGGCACTATGCTGGCCCTCGCTCAGGCTCCCCGGGAGACCTCAGACAAGCCCGGTGATGCCTCTTGGTGGCAGCTGTGTGGTTGTGACCAGGGAACAAGAGCAGCCGCTCTGTGCCACGCTGCAGTGGCTGCACCCAGCACCAAGCCCCCGGGCCTCGGCCCCGCAGAGCGAGGGCTGCCAGGCACATGGGTGATGCCAGTGCCTACAGCACTGCCCTTGTGCCCAGCCCTTCCTCTAGACCTGCTCTTGTTTTTTTCCCTAATGCTGGAAACCCAAAACACCAGGGCACAAAACTACACAAAAAGCATTGATTTATTAGCTGCATTCCAAAGGGATGCGGCTGCGGCAGTAGCACAATAGCCACGCGTCTGGTGTGCAAAGTTGAGAGCATTGTAACAGGCAGCTACAGCTGCTTTTGGCAAGAACAATAGTTCACAGAGCTTATTAAAGCCAGCAGGATATAATCAATGTGTTGGTTCATTTAAATGAGGAAGCAGAGTTGTACAGAATAGGTGGTAGATACAGCCAGCACATTGTGTATCGAGTTGCACAAAATGGTCTTTCTTTATCCCTGGTAAGAATCCCAGTACAAATTATATAGGGGACTAAACAGCATGTAAGCTTTTAAGTCTTGCGTGTTAAAGCTCAAACCACATTGCAGCCATCGCAGGATCCCAGCACGGGGCGTGATGAGCTGAGCGTGCTGGAGTACACGGAGCTGGTCACGAGGCTGCTGGGCTGCCCAGAGCCTGGGAGTGCGCGCGCTGCGGGGCTGCGGCTGCTCTGCCAGCCCATGGGGTCCTGCTGCCATGGGGTCTTGCACAAGGTGCGCTGCCATTGCCCTCCGCAACACTCTCATGGGCGCAGAGCAGAAACTTGAGTTACCTCATTCAGTGAGCCAAGGTGTCAGCCCAGTTTGAGTGTGTGAATAGCTCCTGCCAAAAAGTTACAAAGCTGTGATGGCTGCTACTGGTGTTGTAGGGCTAGAGCCCCACGTGGGGGCAGTTGGGCTGGGCACCGTGGGCACTGCCCTCCGCACGGTGGTGTGCACTGTGAGCACCTGCAGGACCCTGGGGCTGCATACATGCCGAGCACCAAGAGCTAGTGAGTCTTAGAAAAATGGTGTTACATCTTGAGCCAGCTAATCTTTGTCTGAAAGGACATGGCTAATGATTTTAAATGAATTTTAAGCAAAAAAGTTTTAAAGCATTGGGAAGAATATGTACAATCACAGCACTTGGGCAGCCAGATGCCATAATCTAATAATTTAATATAGTCTTAATTAGGTGTTGTTGTTGTTGTTGTTGGTTGTTTGTTTTATTTAAAAAAAAAAAAGCAATCTGTCCTTCACTGTTCAGAAAGCTGCTTCCTACAAACTGGGTCACGGTTTTGATGAGCCAAACCTGCAGCTGCCCATCAGCTCCTTGCTCCTCAGCAAAGTTCTCGGTGCAGCACCCAGCGCACCATGGTCAGGGGTGGCCCTCTGTGCCCTCCAGGGCCTGGCAGGTTTTTCACCTACTCCGGAGCCCATTTCTGGAAAACACATTTGAACTTTAAAAACATCTTTCTGTAACATGAGTGTTTGTACCACTAACGCCAGTGTCCAACCTAGGTCCATAACAGTGCAAATTCTTCTGATGATTTGTAATCCCAATTATCTTAAACTAATTCCGTCTGAGAGCCAGGAATACATCTGGAGTTTAGCTCAGGTTCTTAGCCAGACAAACTAATCTCTCCTGAAATCCTGCTGGTTGCCCTGCTCTCTGCAGTGCCGGTGCACACACAGGTGAGTGCTGTTTGACCCACAAAGGAGATTTAGATGGGCTGGACAGAATAGGAGCTTTCTCTTCAGGCTTTGAAACATTTTGGTAGCTTCTAGAGGTGTGCAGGAATGAAAAAGCCACAAGCTGAAGCTCATAAGAAAAATGGTCAGCTATCTGTAATTGTCAGTGTCAGCCAAAAAAAAATAGAATTGGCTCTTTTTATAGAGCTGTGCAGATCCAGCAGTAATAAATCACTGCTGCAGACTGGTCCTCGGGATGGTGGTGACCTGTCACCAAGAGTAAGTGACAAAGTGACTTTGTGAAAAGATGAGAAGCAAGCAGAAAGTAAACCTGGGGGCTGTTTGGAGGGGTAGCATCCTGCCGGGGGGCTGACCTCAGCATCTCCCCGTGCCTGTGTGGGAGACAGCCATTAGCACACTGGGAGGAGGTGGCACCTGCCCTGAGAGCGTGTTCTGCAGCTGCTGTGCCCAGCTGCTGGCTGCCAGTGGGGCTAAGGCGAGCTCACACACAGACTAGAAAATGGTTTTGTGAAACAGAGGGCTGAAAAGCCTTGTTTGCTGCCAGATCTGATATGATTTCAGTGCTTGCATCACTGATAGAGGCAGGAGCTGTTGGTGGGTCCTGGTGCGAGGATGGCAGTCCTGGTTTTGGATTAGACAGATAAAGGTTTGGATTGGGACTGAATTTTATAAAAGAGAAGCTGAAGTATCCAAGCATTTTGTGCTTTTCAAAGTAGCTGAAACCGTCCTGTCCACTCCAGTGCTTGTCCAGAAGTGGTGGGGCCATGTATCAGCTAGGGAGAGAGCAGAGGACCAGAAAGGGTGGAGGGCAGCGGTTCTGAAATGACTGTGCCTTAGGTTTTAAAATCACACACACAGTAGTCGTTTCACACTCATTTCCAACTGGCTTTAAGCATCAGCTCATCAGGGCAATTCAATCTGATGTAACAAGTAATAAACATGATGTATTCCCTCTTTTATCTGTGGCATAGTCTTTTATGGATGTCCCATGCCTTCATTAAAACGTGTGCTGTGCTCGAGCTGTCCAGCACAACTACAGTGGAAATCGTTTTGAAAAGAAAAAAGAGAAAGAGCTCGTTAGAAAGAGCCCCGGCACCGGAGGCAGAGCACCGGCAGTCACAGAGGCGCAGCGTGCCCAGCCCCGTGCTGCTGGGGGGCAGTGGCACCGTGCACGTCCCAGGCACCTCCTGCCCACAGGGCTCAGGGCGCATGGCAGCAGCTGTTTAAGCACCAATTCGTCCCTGCCAGCTGGCAGAACAATGACACTTAGCATTTCTGGAGCGCGTTTTCATCCTACAAGTGTTTTGCAAACAGTTGCACCTCACAGATGAGTAAGTGGCAAAATTCCCTCATATAGGATGATTTGCCTTTATTTAAGGAAGGCCTGGAGCCCCGGCAGCACACCGGTGCCCACATGCCAGCCCGGTGCTGTGCCCTGCCATGGCCCCGCTCGGTGCCCACGTGTCCCCCTGTGATGGGACGAGCCCGCAGCCACCAGCACCGGCCCAGGGCCAGCTGCACGTGGGAGGCAGATGGGGCTTCGGTGGGGCTGGGACGTCTTGCTGAAACAGCTTTGGTGGTTCCTTCCAAGGGACAGTTTTCAGCAGAGGGTGGAAATCCCTGCTTGACAGAGCCAGCTTTTTATCTCTCTGGCTGATGAAGAAATTACATTTGTTCATATTTTAAAACTGGTCAAAGAATTATGTGTGTATTTTCCACCCAATGGCTTAAAAGCCCTTATCTACATTTTTTTTCTGTACTCGTTCTAAAATGTGTTGGCCTTGGCAGTTGATTACTTTAATTTCCCCAGGCAGGCATTCATTATACTGCACCACTCACATCTTTATGAAATAAGATGTTTTATGCAGCAAAATGACTCTGGTACAATTAGCAAGATATTGTTTCTAAAGAAGCCCTACACTTCTACTTGGGTAAAAGGGCATCCAGGGGTAATCATTTAAAATAAAAGCAGATAAATCACTGAGGATTCAGTGCCTTGTCCCATAATATTTGCTTCTTGGCACTGATGATCCCAAGTGTTAAAAAACATGAGTCAGGCTTTAGAGACTAGCCGTGAGCCTTCCTTCACAGCGGTGAGCGTGGACAGCTGCCGTCAGCAGCGCCCTGAGCCCCAGCTGCGCTTGGTGCCCTCACCTCGGTGCGCTCAGCCAGGGCCACAGGTTCCACACCCCCATCGGCCTCCCAGGGAGCCAGCCCTTTGGTTGTCTGCTTGCTAATGAGGAACAGAAGAGGAATAAAAACCTTTTATTTTTCCTCTTTTTTTTTTTTTTTTTCCCTGCAAAAGCGAGAGAAATTACTCCTAGGAATGCTAAATACAGAGGTTGGTCTGTCTTATGCAAGGATCATTATGTGGCAACTGATTAAGGCAACTCATTTTCTCCTATACAGCCTGTAATGGATAAGGGCCAGCACAGGGCTGTTGCAGCCCCCGTTGTTCAGTGTGTGCAGGAAAGCCACCCCACAGGGCTGTCTGCAGGCGGGGACTGGGCATCGCAGCCTCCTGGAGGCAGCACTTTGCCTGCGGGTGCCCACACATTTCCCCAGTCTCATTTCTCAGGTGTGACTTGCAGCACCCTCACCCACAGGTGAGGTAGAAAAGCCCAGCTGTTTGGTCTTTACTGCTTGAAGCCCACCTGTTGGTGAAAGCTCCCTGTTGACTCTGGCTCCCGGAGGGACGTGAGCGCTGACCACGGTCACCACCAGCCGCAAGCAGCAGCTGCCACCACGGTGCTCTGTGAGCTGGGGACAGCCCGCTTCTGGGCCTCTTAACAACAGCAACAAAGAGAGACTTGCAATTCAAAATAAAAATTCAGAAGCAGGTTTGACAGCCTGTGTCAGCAGTGACTGTGGTGCATGCAAACCAGCAGAAAGTCGCCAGCACCCTGCATGTGCCGCCACGCCAGCACCAGCCCTGCGCCCCCCAGGAGCCAGGGACAAGCCCACAGCCCTGCAGGCTGCTGGCAGAGCCCTGCTGCTCCCACTGAGGAGCTGTCTGTGTGCTCTGGGCTGTATGTTTAGCATTTTTTCTGCTCATACTGCCGTAACTAAATGTTTGCCAAGCGGCAGCTTTTTATTCCCCAGTAAAGATTTATTTTCTTAGTAGCCGACAAATGGGCTGTAGCCTTTGTTCCGATAGTCCCAGTGCTCAAAACCAGTGCCTGCTGCCGGGGCACAGGGACAGGGAGTGGTGGCTGTGGAGTGAGGGGACAGCTGCTCCAGCTTAGCCATCGGTTTCCCATCTGCTGGGTTTCATGACAGGGGTCAACAGCAGTGGGGGCTTGGTCGTGCTAGGCAGTATGTGTAGCCTGTGTGCATATTTATATCGTGTCTGTGATACATACACTGTGTGTAAGATGTTTGCTGTATCTATAGATACATGGTTTTGGGTATGTATATATATCGTGTGCAGATACGGTGCAAGCGTACTGTGTGTGTGTATGTATAGTATATGTGTACCTACACTGTGAGACTGTGTGTAGCCATGTACATCTGTGTGCACCTGTCTGTATGTCTTGTATATTGTTTGTGTATGTATATACACTATATATAATTTAATCTATATTATATATAACTATATCCATAAAACTGCAACTTTTAAAATACATGTACATTTCTATAGCATATGCAAGCACGTCCGTCTGTCTCTCCATGTGTACAGAAGTGTAGCTGTGCCTGTCTCTGCAGTCCGTGCCCGTGCCCGCTCTCTCGCCCCGTGCCCCAGGGCCTGCAGGACACCCGCGTGGGCAAACCCACGGCTCGACACAGCTGGCGCCCAGCCAGCAGCACGCTTCTCACCGCTGGCTGTCCCCTTGTCCCCTGCACGGTGACAGGGACAGGACGTCACCTCACCACTGCCACGGTGCTGGTGGGGTCAGCAGGCTGACAAAAACACCTATCAGTACTGCAAGACTGTGCTCTCTGGCCTTGTTATGCTATCCTGCTTAAGAAATTTCACATGCTTAGTCATTCTTTTTTGTGTAAATATCATGGTAAAAAGACATGACATTTTCTGGGCCATTCTTCAGTATTAATAAGATTCCAAGTAGAGGGTGACCTTTTCACAAAGGATTTGTAAATGCCAAAAACTGCATAAAACCCTCTCTTTCTGAGGCAGAGTGAGGCTTCATAATTTTGCATTTATTTCTTAAATGGTGCTTTCTTGCCTTTCCACTTTGGTTTTTATCATCCCTTTCCACCGAACGGCCATGATGAAACCTGTACCTCCACTAACAGCCACAAAAGAATGAGAAAATCCAACAGTAAAACAACAGCTCACCAAGGGAATCATTTTGCTGCGGAGCAGAACAAATTGAAGCAAAGAAACTGAAAAAGGTCGGGGCGCAGTGGGGAGGGTCCCAGGGGGCTGCGCACCCCTGGGGGAGGTGCTGAGCACCATGCGGAGCAGCAGGGACCCGCACCACCATCTCCTGCTGTGCATTCAGGACTGCAGCAGTGCCTGCGGGAGGGAAGATTTGGCTATGGCTTGGGGGAGGTTGGATGCAGCATGCAGCATGTGTAGAAAGAGGGCATATACTGCTTTTTAATCACTGAGCCATTTACACACAGAGAGCACAGAAAACAAGCACAAAGCAAAGACTTGAGGGTTTTGTATTTCACTAAGGATATTTTATTTTTTCTGCCTTTACAGAATACTTTGTTAATCTCTTTACACATATTTCCAACAGGCCACAGCAGAGCTAAATACATCTAATTAAAAAAAAAAACAAAACAAAAAAAAAAAGGTTGGTTTGTATTTCACCAGCAGCCAAGGCCTCACAAAAGCACCACGCAGCGATCTGTGAGCTGCACCCAGCACAGCCCTGGGACCACAGGGCTGTAGCTGGAGACTTGGGGTGTTCCTCCTTCCAGCAGCCCCAGGAAGACATCTGCACAGTGCCTCCTTACAGGTTTCATGCCCACATCTTTTTTTCTGGTACTTGCAGCAAAATACAGACCTTTTTGTAAACTCTAGTTCCCTTGAAGATGGACTCCAGGGGACGGTCCTCCTCAGCCTCTTGGGACAACTTGAGTCAGCCTGGAAATTACATGAAGCTGGCGAACATGGGAAGGATATGTATTGCTATTTTGTAAGTTCAAGACCTTCATATTAGAGCTGGTCTATGCAGCAAACTGAGGGATGAATTTTTACTTCGCATCCACTTTGTTTCTCGAAAAAAAGAGAATGGTATCGCAAAATCATTACGTCCCCCCAGCTGGTATGGCAGCAGGACCACCTAAGCCAAAGCTGCACTGTTGAGAATTTAGCTCTTCTGAAAGGCTGACTCCGTCAGAGAAACATTTGTAGGTGTCAGCGGGAGCCTATCAAAATGAATTCATTATCAAAGAGGCTGTAGCCGTCCCACTGCTTCCTCCTTGCTCAGTGACCCACTGCAGCAAGGATAGCTACAACTACATCACCTTAATTAACATGTCATGTAAGTAGGCTTGCCTGCCGTTTTGTTTCAGCTACCCTGCCACCTTCCCTGTCCTTTGACTTGTTTCAGCATTTTTCATTTCATCAAAATGTCACTGAGAAGCCCAACACCAGCACCATCAAATTTGTTCTCTTCTCCCTCTTGCAATATACCAAAGACTTCACTCGTTACTGGCATAGAATCAGGATTTTCATAAGCTACAGCTTAAAAAGGGAAAATTAAGTCTGGATCTGACTCAAATGCAAGTTCCATATTTTAATGTTTTATCACCTCAAAGTAACATCCTCCTTTTAATTTCCTGAGTAATTCTTGTGCCCAGCTCACCAAATGCTAATGCACTCCATAGGATTCCTACCCAGATCTTCCAAAGCCTTCCACATTTTCACTTCCATTTCAGTAAGATGTCAGGTTTCTGATCAGAAGCAGCAGGAGCAACAGGCTGTAGCTTGGTGTCTAACGTGTCACTTGCGTGTAATGAGGATGTATACAAGAACAAGAAAAATTTCCATAGTTGAGTAGGAATCACCAGGTATACATGAACCCAGCAAAAAATTACCTCTAATGTACTGGTAAATTATCTGGAGTCTGGCCAGATGCTTACATTTTCCAGTTGTCTGAACTTTCCCAGGTTCTTCAGTCAAGGCCACTGAAATCTGAATAGTTGCTTGCTTGGTAGGCTTATCATGTAATGATGCTTGGCAGGTTTAATTTTCTTCTTAAAAGCTCCATATTATGGCAAAAGAAACACTATACAGTTGTGACATGAGTTAATTGCTCGGTTATCAGACAATAAAAATGTTCTACTGGTTGCTTTTCAAAGGTGCTAAGGGCGTTTTCAGCCCGGCAATGGTCCAGTAGCAGCCAGTCTCTGCACTGCTTAAGGCTCACGTTAGCACTACTTCACTGGGATCCACAGCACGGCTTCAGAGGCAGAACTGGGAGCTCCTCCTCACAGACAGGGTGCCGAGGCACCCACAGATCCTCTGCTGGCGATGGGAGTTGCCTTCCCTCCTGGTGCAGCTGCGGGCCTCTAGCAGACTCCATCCTCTCTCCACCGCAGAGCTCACGGCTGTGGAGCAGGACCCAGGCTGCAGCCCCAAATCCCCGAAACTGCCCGGCCCGGCCGCACTGGGCACCGCCTGCCCCCGCTCACTGCAGGTAACGAAGGCGAACAGCAAAGCTGGAAGCTTTTCTGCACCAGCACTAGGAAAAGAAGGAAAGGGAGCATTTAGCGTTCGGAACCACATTTCCAAAATATTCAGCATCAACCTTCAGATTCAAGGCCACTCTCTCACACGGTTTCTGTGCAAGTCGGGCATCCAACATCCACCTGAGAGCTCTAGGGGCTGAGCCACCTCCAGAAAACCTCCCCGGGCAGCCTCAGGGAGACAGAAACCACGGCTCCCCTTGGCAGCTCGTTCTGTGGTGTTATCCTTACAACTTTTCTGTCATAATCTACACTTAGCTTCTGCAGGGTAAGCCGTTACTTCTTGTTCAGTTCTCATTGACTAATGAAAGTAATTGGTCCCTGTCTTCTTTATTATGTCCCTCTAAGTATTTGTAAAGAGCTATCATGGCTCCCTTTAGTCCTCTTTTCTCTTCACTTGGAGAGTCCCAATTCACTTTAATCTGTCCTCCCTGACCCTCACTCCCACTCCCACCTTATACATCAAATAACTAACCCTAATTACTTTGCAGATGGATCACATCAGGATGATAAAATTAAGGGGGGAACAGCAAAGTGCGTTGTAAAAACAATCATTTGAATTCCCTGCAGACCCAAAGCTTTCCCAGAGGGGTAACCACAGCTCAGGTAGGGGCAGTGAAGCTCTGCAGCTGTGTTCCACACCCGCCAGACCCCAGCTGGGACTGCAGCTTGAGACGGGATGTGCTGGGTGGGGGGCGAGGCAGAGACGCGAGCAGAGGCTCAGCGTTCCCTCTCGTGCTCTATAGCATTAAGTCAGGGGTTAATTTGGATTTACAAAGTGAAAATGTCAAGCTTCATTTATATTCTGGCACCCAGCATTAATTACCTTTCCCTTTTTTAGCAACCATTCTTGTATTCTGTTTCTTCACTTAAAGCTGATAATAAGCTGTCCGTCTATATAACCATTCTGCTGACACAAATCATGATGGATATGAAAAGCAATAAAAAGCAAGTCTAATGAGACATTGCTCAGAATGAGAGAAAAAAAATTGAACCACGTTCTTTAATCATCAATGTGCAAAGCCAACTGGAATAAATTTGTTTCAAGGAGGCTTCATTTCTATTTAAATGTAAAATACACTGAAGTGTTTTAAGAACCACAGAAAACTATGGATTTCTGATAAAGCATTATCCTTGTAATCCCAGCCAAATCAAAAAGAAAAGACAAACCCAAAACAACCCTCCAGGCATTACAAAGAGGCCAGTGGCTTCTCTTGCTTAGGGTGAAGCATAGAAAACTGCAGGTACGATGGGGTCGCTGAAAACTTAAGTCACTTGTTTGCTCTGGAGTGCAGGCAGTGGGGGGGCAGATGGGGAGGACGAGCACCCCTCTGGCAAAAAGTTGGGGCACGGAGAGTGGGGGACTGGTCCTTCTGGCTCGCGGTGCTCTGCCTGCGGTCGTGCTCGTCTATTTACCTTTACAAAGACATTACGCAGAACTCAAGGCCCCAGCCTATCTGCATGGATTTGGAGCTTGCTTTTTCCTTCCTGGAGCTGTGGCAAAGCCAAGGCATCCCTGTGACCACAACCAGCTGAGAGGGATGGGCTCAGAGCAGCCCTTGTGCAAGCTGCCTGCAAACCCCCTTCACCTTCAGCAGCCGCCCAGCCTTCCCTTGGCTCCCCGCAGCTCCGCTTCCCGCACCCTGCCCTGGTGCCTCCGGACCTGGGCACGGCTCCTGCTGAGCCCCAGACCAAGGCCCCCAGCTGGCCAGGGGCCAAAGCAAAGCCCCGCAGTGCCATTGGTGCCAGGCATTGCCCTCCTGGGGCTACTACCCACACGGCTCTTCAGACCTTGCTGAGTCCTGCAGGGGCTCTGAGCAGCAGCTCCCACTGCTGTGCTGCAGCAAGCAGTGTCCTAAAAGTGCCCCAGACAGACAGAACGCCCCATCTGGTGCATGCCAGATTTCATACTGATGAATTAGCCATCAGTCTTTTTCTTCCTAGATGAGCAGGCTCTGCTTCTAGTCAGTACTTTTTCTCTCCTCCCTCTTACCCTCCCAGTACTCATATTTTCCCACGTCTAACTCTGAAGCTGTTTCTCTAATTGCACCCATTGCAGAGTGAAACATAATGGCTAGCTATAACACCCAGCTCCACTGCAATGATCCAAATGTTTCAGTGCAATATTCCAAATGCTGTGATATTGAAGTGAGCTCTATATTAGGAAGAATTATGAAATTTAGAGTAATAATGACAATCTTAGAGAAGAAAGAGAGTCAATTATACAGCTCAAGGCTTTTGCAATGATACCTTAAAATAAATCAAGATGCCAACGCTTGTTCTATTTGCTCCTCCCCACACACCCACTCAGCACAGCGTATCTCAAATCACCTTTACGTATCTGGCACCCACCTGTGTGGGCTGGGCAGAACTGGAATCTGCCCCTCGAGTTTCTCATCGCCATCGCCACAGCAGTCAAAGCCTGTTTGCAAACTGCTGTCACTGCACGCTGTGCCTTGTGTCAATGTCACCCCTCAGTACTGCTGCAGCTCGGGGTGCGCAGCGACAAAGGTCAGCCCGGCGTAGGAGCAAACGGGTGGGCACAGCTCTCGGGACAGATCTCCTGGAAAGGGGCCGGGTCATGCAGAGGGCTGGCAGCCAGGGAGAGGAGCCGCCTGCAGCAAGGACTGCCTGTGCTCCTTGGAGCTCCCGTCCTGAGCTACCCCAACTTTGTTAGGAACTCTTACACACACTTCACCGACAAAGCTGAACTGAAATATACATAATAGCTCATAATCCCCCCCTTCATACAGACTTCTCCCGTAACAAGTGACATCCTAGGCTTTTTAATCACGAAGCAGCCAGAGCAATCAGCAGCCCTACAGCGTGCTTCTGCACGGGGGCTTAGCAGAGCTCCCACCCTGCTTTACCTCCACTAGCTCTGGTTTACCTTCTGCTAACCATGCGCTGCTTCAGTGACCCACTCCCTCCCTCCTGACAAGCTGAGTGCAATCAGCTTAAGAGTTGTAGGACCTGAGAACAGAAATTCACTTGAGAGTCTTTGTTTACCTTCTAGACATAGGTCTTTTGGAACATGTTCAGAACTCATTCCCCCCGCTTTATGCACTAATAAAACCATTAAGAGAAAGAAACTAGATTCCTGCCCAATGTCTTCAGAAATCAAGGCATTAATAAGCATCAGATGTTGTAGAAACCTGCAGTGAGATTTTTGGATAAATGATGTGAAGAAGGTGAGATTATAAATGGCTGTTTCTTATGCTCGGTACAACAGGAACGAGGCACCCAGATAAATCATCAGGCACTGTGTAATTAAACTGTAAGAGGCATGACAGCCAGAAGGATAAATGGGTTCAAAAAGGGATTCAATTAATTCAGAGAGGAGAAACCTATCTGTGGCTATTAAGCACCTCAGTCCCAGTGCAACTTCTGGCTCAGGAGGTCACTAATCTGCTAATTACTAGAAACCGGGAGGCTTGTTTGCAGGCAGGGGGCACTCAGTATTTGCCCAGTTCCTGCTGGAGACAGGGTACTGGCTAGATGATTTTGGATGCTCTAACATGCTTCGACTTTCATTTGGGTCTTTTAACATCTCACAAGACGTGCTGTGGTGTCCCCAGCCTCCAGCACCCCTTGTCCACGGGGAGCTGGGGGCCACCAGCTCGGTGCCAGGGACACCCCGAACTCTGCTCCCCACAGCACTGCAGAGCACAGGCAGAGCAGGCGTTTACCACAGAGCTTTTAGCAGGTCTGCAAGCCCAGGCTTGGGGGTCAGCCCGTGCCCCAGGAGCAGCAGCAGTCACCATGTCAGGGCCACGATGGGACCGGCCAAGGGCAAGCCATGGCACTGGCTTCTGTGTCTGATGCCGCCAGAGCAGGACGAGGCTAACACCCCCCCTCCTCCCCCGGAGGTGATGACCTGAAACTCCCTCGGTGCCTGCACCACAGCTGGGTGCTCCATGTGCCCCAGTTCAGTTCTCAGTGGTTATGAGCACAAAGCATCCCATGGTCTGGGCCTCTGACACCACAGAGACCCCTGCTCCACTGCAGCCACAGCTGCGAGCCTACAACCTCCTGTAAAAGGCAGGCATTTGTGCTGTGGATACTTGAAACACCACCCCTGAGCACTGTGTGCTTGCAGAACCCCCCCAGGAGCCTCCCCAGGATGTCCCCTGCCCACATCCCCATGGTGCCACCCCCATGCCCAGCGCCTGCCCTGCAGACACCCGCAGCACACCAGCACCATCCCAGCACAGCTGCCCCTTTGGTGCTGTGGGCTCCTTTCCCCTTTGCATTGCTTAAGTTTAGGTAATATTTTACTGTTGTAATAAAGTAACTGCATTGGCACAAGATGAACATTAACATTTGCAGTGGAGGTTGAGAAAAAAAACACTATCTTTAAGCCTCCACACAGAAAACAATCCCGATCAACAAACGGTGGTGTCACAGCCACAGCTCCCTCTGCAGCACGTATCATTGCTTCTCCTTCAGGTCTTCCCAACTTGAACGCCTCTGCTGCAAACAACAATAACAAACAACAAAACCAAACATTTTTTCCCCAACAAACACCCAGTCTTCGTGATTTCAGATGTTTTTGTTTCCTTGTTTTATCTGCATGAACAGTTTGAATGGTTTTATAATTTGCCTGCACTTCCATTTTATTATATCTGTCTTCCATCTGTTATTTTTATGGCTCATGTTACCATTCTCCTCTCGCTAATGCCAGCGGCTCTACTGTAAAATCGATGTTGCATCCTACAAACTTATCACCTCACTCCAAAAATATATCTTGTGCATGATGGTATAAGAACTGCCTGGAGAAGAATGAATGGATCTTTTATTAATGATTTTCTTGTAGGAAGAGTTTACGCAATAGTTGTACGTGGTGCAAATACGTCTTCTCACTGCACTTTGCAACATTCCCACTGAATGATACAGAGCTCATTCACCAAATGTGAAGAAAAATTGGGCTACATGGGAGTGTCTAGGCTTTAGATGACAATGCTTTCCACATTTTTAGTGTAAGCTCTTCACCTGGAGGGAAAGCCCTCTGCAAACTGCAGACCCTGGAAGCCCAAGCATTCCTGACACTGCTGTCACAGCAGGAGGTGCACCGATGCCAAGGTAGCATCACCTGGGAGAATCAACATATCTATAAATATAGATACCCTTAATATTGCCTCCAGTACTAAGTTCTCAACTTCAACTAGATAACACGAGTACCTGAAGAGTTACAGTATATGACCAGTTCAAATCCTCACTTATTTGTGGGCAACACTCTGTTTTTCTCCTTGTTTCATAATTTTACAAGCACAAGTATAATTGACTCTGGCTTGCTACCAAGAGGTTTATTAAAACGGAGGGGGATTAAACTAATGATTGTTAGAAAGATCTAATTTCAGGTATATCAAGTTGTTCATTACACATTTATGGCTACTAACCAGCAGAGCTCGAATAAAGGCCTGTGGCTTTGTTTACCTTGCCAAGGCACTAAGATGCATCCAGTCATGAGAATTCAAAGGTTGAGTGCTACCACACACCCTGCTATGGAGCTGGAAGAAACTAAACTGATGATGAACCTGAAAGTCCAATAAATATATGCATAATTTAAAATGTATTAAAAACCTAAAACTACTAAAACATTAATATTTAAATTCCATCCCCTGCAGTGTCACCACAGATTTTGCTGGCAGAGCAGATATTTCTGAACATGAAGGTGATGAAGTCACAGGAACTGCCTGAAACACTTCTTTGGCCAAATTCCTGACATGGATTGGAATAGAACTGTCACAGGCATAAATCTGGCCCCAGGTGTTCTCTCTCCCTCACTGTTAAGAAATACAGCAGTATGAGTTTCTAGCCCCCATGCAGGTGAAGTGGAACTCAGATGAACGCAGGGAATTAATTTCAGTTGGAGACCTCAGCAAGGAGCTCATGCTGCTGCAAGCACCAGGAATGGCCTCGGGGCTGCAGCCAGTGGACACGAGGCTGGGTACCGCTGTGTGCTGCTGGATTGTGGTCAGGTAGGAGCATTCTGCAGCAGGTCTTCCAAGCACCCAGCTGTAGGGCAGAAGGCTCAGGTTTTAACAGCCAGTGGAGGGAGGCTGATTTGCCCTCTGGAACTTACCTTTTCCAGTGGGACTCCTGCTAAGAGCCTGACGGTGAAGAGGTGAGGGAGGCTCAGACCACTTCAAACGTGCAAGTCACATCTAAACAGACTCAGGACTACGTCACCTGAGTGACTCCAAAAGCTCCTGTGCCTGCTGCTGGTCATATATCAGTTCAAACACTGCTGGAGGGATCTGAAGGCTGCTTGAGAGAATGGGCTTTCAGTGGTCATTCCTAAATCATTTATTATTTGCTTTCCAGCATCACTTCATGCAAAGTGCTTCAAAACATCAGGATTATTGACAACGCAAAAGAAAATCTTGTGCATAGTCGCACCAGGAAACAGATGCTATGGCTGAGGCGTGTGTGGGGAGAGCTGAGTGCACGCAGAACTCCCACCTGTGATTTAGGGGGAGGGAGGCAGGTTTGCTTCTTACGAGGCTGGTTCACACAGAACAGAGCTCCATGGCTAGCGGGGGACTGAGGCTAATGTTTTACTGACCGAGGACTTGTTTGAGGCTTTCTCTGTTTTAGACGCTAGAACGCCAAGCCTGCGTAGCTCCCTAGTCACCTTATCCAAAGCAGTCTTCCCTTCCAAAGGGGCACAGGGACCTCTTCCTAATGCTGCCAGGAAGCGCGGGAGGGTCAGCAAGCACAAGTGCAAGCAGCAGGGCTGTATGCAAATGTTTCAAACCCTCAAAGACACCAAATAGCAGAGCTCCTGGAGAACTGGATGCAGCAGTAAGCTTGCCAGGACCCGGCTCTGCAAAAGTGAAGCTCTCAGTTCCCCGTCTATTGATGATGGTGGGCTAAAGCACTTAGACACCAAGCACTTGTGCTGCCTCTGGCTAATTTGCTCTTTAACTAGCTTACTGTTAGAGCGATCCTTGCATTAGTTAATCCAGAGGCCATCTGCTGAGGATAATGCATTTATTACCAAGAATCTACCTATCTCTATTGTACTAAGCACGCACATGGTGAATCTCAATCATTTTAACTTAGACACTCTATTATACATACCATGAAATTTAACAAGGTATGTCCTATATGGGGCTGTAACATTGCAGCTGTGTGGACTAATTAGATAACACTCATTATTGTTCATTCAATTTGCGTTTGCAGATGCAGGGAGCTGAGTGCTGACTGCTCTCGAGTCTGATTGATTGCTCCCACTTTGCATTCATTAGGAAGGTGGCCTCAGCACAGTAGTTTTACAACATGTGTTTGCTACCACTTAACTGGATGTGCCAGTCAAAAGCCTTGAACTGTGTCTCTTGATTAACAATATTTTGCAAATATGGTGCGGTCTATTTTAGCAGCTTGACAGGCGGACAGCGGAGGCTGCGTGCCTGGTGCGCGCTACTCCCTGCAAAACCTTCCCCTTCCCGCACGCCAAGTGGGAAGAAATACAGCTGTGACAGTAAGGGCTCGTGACAGCTAGCCAATACATCAGGTTCATAGGTGGCAGTGTCCATTGCTCATCTCCTCCAGTAGGACGTGAATTAAAGAAATAAATGGGCTTGTCAGAAGGTTTGACTTTGTCAGACAAATACCAAACCCATAAAACTAGGACAAACATGGCTCACATTGACCGCTGCACTTTTCCCCTGATGTCTCTTTGCAGCCATAGGCTGGGCTTTTCGCTCTGCTTCTTCTCAGCTCCTCCTGGCCACTGCCAGGCGGCTGCTTGGGTGGACCAGCTCTCGCACGGCTCTGGCCAGCCCCACAGCACCCGGTGGTCTCCAGCCCAGGGAGCTTGAGCCTGGCCCCAGGGGCTCACAGCCTCCAGCCCTCCCCTGCTCAGCCCTTTGCCTGGCTGGGAGCAGTGCTGTGCCACGGGGAGAGGCAAGGAGCTCCCAATCCAGGACTTCCTTCAGATCATATTTTATATCAGCCAGGCAACCAAAGCTCTTTATGGAATCCTAAGTGTTCCATAGGGCCAAGGTTCAGATTATGGCTATCTGTGAATTGGTCAAGATTAGACTACATTTTGTCCAAGCCCATGATAAAGAAACAGTGCAAAAAGCAAATGACATTTGCTAAAAGTAAGTATCATCAGACCACCCCCATATCCAGGTGAAGCAGCAGACCAAGCAGCCAGACTGGAGCACCCGAGTGCCCACCCAGCCAGAACAGCCCGCTGTGCCAGCGGGACGGCAGCACTGCCAGAGGCTGCACCAGCCTGCACGGCACCATCGGTGGTGATACTGTGTGCACCCTCCCCTGCCCTTCTGGGAGGCCACGGAGGAGATGCTCCAAATGCAGGCCGTTGCTGACTCTGTGCATCAGTTCCTTGCAGGAAGCTTTCACAGCTGTGCCTGCCAGCCAGCCCTGCAGTGCACGGGGTGAATTCCAGAACAGCCTCAGCGCACGGCGCACAGGAGCAATCGATCTGCTGTTATCCCTCTGCTTCTTTTGAAAACATTTATTCCAGCTTTTCAGACATTAGTTTAGAGGGTAGAAAAAACTGGTTCAGAAGCACTTCATGCAGCCCTGGGGGCTTGGTTTCCTGAGTATCTCCAGAGCAATTCATCAGCTCCATACACCAGCCCCACTCCAGTGACTTCCAGTAGCAGGCATGAGGATCACTGCAGCATTCTCCCATACATCAGGTGAGGGATTTGGGCATATGGCAGAGCATTGCGAAGTGGTGAATTTAGTGTGCTGCTGAAGAGGTAGGATTGGGTCAGCCCCATTTCCAACTGGGTCAGCATTGGAGTACACTTCCCCAAGGACCCAGCTCCCCACTGACCTGCTGCAGTGCTAGCTCTAAAGCCTAACCCTGCCTCCAGCCCAAGTGTTGACTCTGCTTGCTCAGCAAGGCTTCTCAGCCCCCAGGGGCCTCATGCTTTCTTTTTCAAAACAATGTAAACTAAAACCCAGGGAATAACTTCTTGCAATAAAAGCTCCCCAACCCAGGGAGCTGCACAGCCCAGCCCACTGGTGCCTGGCCTCAGGGAACACAGCGAGTGCCCTCGCCAGAGCTGTTCATTTGATGCAAGCAAAGCTGACAAGGTCTCCATGAGCTGATGTCTCACAGGCACTAGGAGTGGTAAAAGCACAGTGGGAAGAGAGGAACCCCACTGGGGATGGCTAAGAAGCTTTAGCAGCCCTTTGTTAGGACCTGGGATGCCCACACAGAAGGGCAGTGGCATCCTCCTGCACCTGCTGTGCCTCCCCCGGCCAGCACACTGCTGGGCAGTGCCATCCCCATCTGCACACTCCTGCGCTGCTCCTGTGGTCCAACCTCACCACACTTCTGCCTCGACCAGGAGACTTGTTCAATGTCACATCAAAACCAGGCGCGGGCTCTGAGTGGCAAGTGCAGTGTTACATTTATTAGCTGCAAAACCTGGATGTGACAGCACCTTTACACTGACGAGGATTGACTTTACTACCCTTTTCTCTCAATTTACCTAATTAGTAACTAAATTAACTCTTTACCTGTCTTTACCTTGAAGCTTTCTGCCTTTTTTTAGATGCTGAAGAATGGCACCTGTCTGACAGCTTGTATTTCTCTTCCATGCATTGTATCAATCTGTCTTAATTTAAAAAAAAGAAAAAAGCTTTGTACACCTTACACCATCTTCCCTGAAAGCTTGTGTCAACTTCTGAGTGGAGTAAAGCCTCCCTGGTGCAAACAAAAACATTTAAAGAAGTTCCTGCAAGAAGTCATGCATTACTATGAACAAACACAAGAGATGCCGAAAGATATTGGCATTTCCTTGACAAAATTAAAGTTGTGACCATGTGCTTCACAATCCAGAACGTGCTGCATGTCTCCTTACAGCTTTAAAGGAAAGGCTTCTTGTATTTAAGATTTTGGATCAGCAGGTAATGGTCTTGAGTCAATGCCCTCTGAAACAAATTGGGAACTTGTCAACAGAGGTGGGTGGGTAGGCTTGGGATCAGAGCCACATACCCCACAATAACCATCAAGCCTTTCACCTTGGGACCATTTTGGGCAGCAAGACAGACCAAGAACAGGTAACCCTGCCCAAGGAGCACCCCTGCTGCCAGCCCACAGCAGGGCTTGGCCCCAGATCCGCAGAGGAGCACCCAGGGTGCGGACAGAGGCTGGGGCGCTGCGGGGCAGGGATGCTGCACCCCACGCAGGAGAAGGACGCCTGCCATCGAAAGGAGGATGCTCCATTCAGAAGGGAATCTCTCTATGGACACATCCCACATGATGGTTCACAGCTGGCTTCCCAGCCCAGGCAAGCGCACTTTAACAGCAGGATGCTGCCATTCAGAGCTGAACTGATTCCAGGGGATTTTTTCATCAAACTCAGTGTTGCTAGGCTGCTAACACAAGGCAGCTCCGCTGCCATCATGTTAGCCAGATGATCTGTCGCTTCAGCTCATTTCAGTGTGAAACACTGTCACTTTTTTCCTCTTTGCATATGCAATACTCACTGGATAGTTCAGGTCTACACATAACATATTTATTCAACAGTAATCGTTTCATTTCTGCAAAGGAAATATGTTCCACTATTCCTGCAGCTGATGGGCTCTGGCATAAGTAGGGAGCCAAGGCTCCAAAAGGAGGGAGAATATGTTTATAGGATGAACCACAGCTGTTTGCAGTATTCTTCTGCCCTAGCAGTTATTTTAATAGGAAGAATTCCTGGAGGGTTATTTGGCTTCTGCACAGCGCATGCTGTGTTCACAGTCTCTAGTTAGGGTATTAGACAAGTGAACCTCCGAAGGCACTCCTGTTCTTGTAAAGCATTTTTAAAAGGGAACAGGGTTAAATTCTGCAGCCTGCTCACACACCAGAAAATACTTGCTCCCATGGTAGCACAAGAAATGGTAGGAAAAATGGTACATTTACATAATCTGCATGATCACAGTGCTCTTCATTAGCATTGCTGAACTGCCCCAACTCCCCCAAGGTACAAGAAGAAATTACTGCCCAGCTTAAAGATGCAGAGCAAGGTGAGTAAGACACATTCCTACAGACAGGGTGAATTGTCTGCCTTCATAGGTATTTACCTGAGGATGAAAAGCTGGAACACCTTGATCCTCTTGATCTCCACGTTGCACTGAGACTTTCATGTGTGCACGCTCACACCGAGCCACAGAGCAGTTTCTGGGGGCAGCAACCCTGGCCAGGCTTTCTGCTGTGGTGCAACAGGGACTGTTTGCTCCATTGCCATACTTCAATAATAAACTGAAGTCTATTAAAAATTCAGCAGTTCCCTGTGAATCTGTTGCTGCTTTGCCTCAGAGATAATCACTGTCAGGACAGTCCTCAGACAATACTGCTCACTAAATGCAAAACAAAACCAAAAAAAAAGAAAGGCAAAAAAAAAAAAATCCTTGCTGATGGGGAAAGCCCCCTGGGAACTAGAATTATTTTAGCCTGCTTGTCACCCAAGGGTTTCAGAATCCTTCACGAGCATGTCTCACGACATGCCTATAGAGCAGCAGCTGTGTGTTTGCAGAGCAGCAGGTAGCACCAGCACCTGCAGGTAGCACCAGCACCTGTGCTGGTCTGTCAGCATTAGCACAAGAGAGAAGGAAACCCCCAGACCCCAAGGCTCCTGCAGCAGTCCTGGCTCCAGGCGACACTGGCAGCATGACAGAGCAGCGACAGCCTCATCCCTCAGTGGAGGAGCAGCAGGTCCAGCCCACGCTGGCCTCAGCCATGTCCTTGTCACCCAGCCAGAGCAGGAGCCCCAAACGTGCCCCAGCACAGGCTGCTTTCGTTGGAGATGGCAAATGTTTGTGTCCATCCCTGCAAGCCTCTTGCAAAGCCATTGTGATTTGCTCTATGTAGCTTAATGAGAAAATGAGTAAATCCCTCCCTGGATTTTTACTTTCAATTCAGCTGTCCAAAACACTGAATATTTGAATCTCTTATAACTTAAAATGTTATGCTCTCATTTTTATTTTAAGAGGCACATGTGCTTTTATAGCATAGGAAATCTGTAGCAGTGCTTCCACCAAGAGGGCTTTATTCACAAACTTATGAATATGTATCGCTGACTATTCATTTGGGGAAACACATTTAATAGCCCTCGTTAGAAATGAAATCAAAGAGCAACAGAAGGGCAGCGGCACGACGCAGCACTTGGAATGGCTCAGGTCTCTCCGGAAAGAGAGGCCCGGCTGCAGCCCCAGCTGAGCCACTTGCCCGGCCTGCCCGAAGGACCAGCCCCTGGACCAGCTCAGGGCTGCCAGTGGCAAACCATCGGTCCCACCCAGCCACTGCCCCATGAAGTTTGTTACTCTTGACCTTTCAGTGAGTAATTGGCCATTTTGTAGAGATACTCGCTGTCATTTCTAACAGTTAATATGCTTGGGAAGTCCACTACCATGCACAGACATCAAATGGCTCTTCTTACCCCAAAATTGCCCTGCACCCTCCTGTAAGAGAGCCCAGGTAGACAGATGTGGCTTCTTTTGCCACAGACACTGTCGGGCAGTTCCCAGCTTTAACACCAGCTATGGCGTGTTCATCTGCAGCCAGAACCCTCAGCTTTACCACTTTCACAGAGAATTTGTGAAAGGTCTAGTTCATTTGCATGATGCAGAGGGAAATCACCTGTTCTCACCCTCTCAGAGACTGCAAACCGTTTCATAACCGTGGCAACAATGGCACCATGTTCTCAGGATGATTCTCATCTTCCTGGGAAGAAAGAGCACATTGCTAATGGGGTAATCACAATGAGAAAACTCCCCAGACTTTACCCCCCCAAATGAGACTTTTAGATTGCCATGCAACAGAAGAAAACAGGTGCAAACTCAACCAGGCTTGTGATTATAAACTCTAGATTACAATCTGAATGTTCCTAATGATTTGTGCATGTCATGTTTAAGAAAACTTAGAGCATCTGACAAGAGTTAAATGATTTACATGCCTTGAAAATCTAAGCTTTTATGATCACACAACATAAAAATCAAGTCTCACCTCACATCCAACCCCATTTCTGGAAAAAGGTTGGATCCAACTTTTGACTGTGCTTCATCTCTCCAGAAGTGTCTGCTTGGGTGGATTTGCAAATCGCATTCCAGATCAGAAGTTTCAGGTTTGGCACTCTTAGAGCCAGCAACTGCAGAAAAGCATCACTGCCTGTCAGAGCTGAATCGTGCTGCAGACACGCTGTGCAGTAACCACAGTGCTGCAAGGATCAGCACAGAGACTGAGATCCTCCTAGGTATCCAGACGTGTTATTTCTAGCTGAAAGTAATGGAAAATCAGTGGCCTAAATGAAAGTTAAATGCCTTAATACTTCTGTGGAAAAAGATGTAAGAGACCAAGGCTTCAGTAAATAATATCTGCCAAATCGTGTTTCAGAAAGCTGGCCAGAAAAAAAAAAAAAAAAAGAAAGAAAGAAAGAAAAACCTAACAAATATCCTGTTACCCACACAGAAAAACAGATAACAGTTTGCTATCACCAAATAATGTTTCTCGCACACAGAAATGCCATCTTGTATCGAGATATTTAGATGAGAACAGAACTTCAGTGTTTTTTGTCAGTGCCATTAGTTTCTCTAGAGAGAATATTAGAGCGCTGCTACCGACAGAACATCAATAACACGGAGATAAATTCTTCTGAAGCATTAATTTTCTCAGCATTGAGAAATCTAACTTATGCATCATCACTATACATCAGTGAGGGGATAATATGAGAAGGCACTCTAAGCACCCTGCTACAAATAAAACAATATAATTCAAGTGGAATTTGTTTTTGAAAGAGGTTTATGTTTTGGTGCCAGACCCTGGGTTTCAACAGCTTCCAATTATAATGCTGCAGCCTGACACACTCATTGCTGCCTCTATCTGCCCGTTTCACAAAAACCTCTGCAATAAACACAAGTTAAAACAAGGGCCAGATCTGCTAGCTCTAAATCAACACAGCCCTATGAATCCAGCAATCCTCTAAATGCCAGAAAGATAAAGAAAGGAACAAATGGGAAAACTAAATGCAATTTCATTACTATGGACAGTTATGTGAAAATTAACCTTTAGTTGCATTGAGTGCAATACCACGTAAAAGACCATTTTCCCTGCATTTCTCAAGCAGGCTTGATCTTTTTCTCATCTGGATGCCCCAATCATTTGGACTCTGTGAATATTTAATGCCCACGTAGCTGATTCAGTGGCCAGCACTTCTCTTACTGTTTTCTGCACCCCGCAATGAGGTTTAAGAGAGAAAAGGACCTCTTGGACCATCAGTCAGCGTTCCTGCGAGCATAGGACTGCATATCCTGTCAGGATAGCACAGCTGGGTTTTGGCTTTCTGACAAGAACTGTGTATGAGATTGTGCCACTCTTTCCTCTTATCTGCTTTCCCTTGTGTTTACTTTATCTAGGCCATTACTAGCACCAGACAAATACTGCAAACATTTATGCATAAGTGTTCCTTAGAATTTTTTTAATTAGTCTCAACCATTTTCTCACTTCTTTTCTATTCTGTTCCTGTGACTTTATTCTAACAGATCTGTTTACTATCAGAGTATTCACTGAAGCAGCAAATTGCACATGATTATTGGAGATTGTTCACTGAGAGTAAAGTGATAAATTCATTATTAATTCTCATTATTAGCTTCGCTGTCCTGCTGCCTAGGGGCCTCACTGAAACCAGAGCCCCATGCTTTTAGTGCTGTAGGAGCATATTTTAGGAGGCCTGGGTTTTAATGTCACCATCTGCAAATGAAGAAAAAAAAATTTACACTTTTCCACTCCCCAGGGGTCAACTCTAGGAATGAAATAACATATCCATGCAACACATGACTGTGTTCAAAAAAGTGCTGCCACTTAAGCTCCTGACATCCTTTGTTAATGGCCAACTGGTTGTTTTTTTCTGTTGTCGTTCTTGTTGTTGTTTGTTTGTTTTCCCCTCTAATACTAATCTTGAAATAAAAATGAAACCTGCTGTCTGCTCCTTTGCTACAACACTTCAGTGGTTTGCTTCTGCACTACAGACAGGCCTGGACTGAAGAAGATGTTGCATCTTTGTACACATACCTTAAATAGATGCTAGCGTATGTTCAGGTTAGGGTAGCATTTCAAAGCCTAGCAGATTCTGAAATGAAAAGGTGCCACAAGTTTCCTCATTTATTGTGTTAGCTGAGTTGGAAGAATACTTCCTGGACACCTGGAGAATTCACCATCCCTTCTTCAGTGCTCCTAGAATTACAACACCCAAATGACCACTCCTGATATTTCTGTCAGTAACAAACACCTCTTACAGCTCTACAGATTTAGGAGTGGTCATTTTCTTTCTTTGGTATGTTCTGATCATTGGCTTAGAGGTTTTTTCTGAGCTTCGTCTCCAACTTCCAGATCAGGAACCTGGAAAGCAGATGCTGAAACTGCTGAGGAAAGGGTAGGAAAGGAAAAAAATACTGCAGAGGAACAGCTTCTAACACATCCACAGACCGCAGTTTGTAAAAATGGGATCAATACAATGTATAAGTGCCAAAAAAACACCATGCACACAAAAGTAAAACAAAAAGGTGCTGTAAAATATGTTGGGTCAGGAAAATGAATGATCTCTGTCAGCTATTTAAAAGCAATCCAGTAATGTGAACAATCAGAAGTGAAGAAAAATCAATACATTTCTCATGGTGCAGAAATGGAAAACAAGCTGGATTTTGCAAGAGCAAAATCCATGCAAACAAACAAAAAAAAAGATTATTTTTTCTCGTCAGTAGCATGGTCATTTCTTCAGAGACAGAACCACATTTAGAGCAGCACTGTTTAGATGCAATAACGCATTTATTGATGTCAGTCAAAATCCCCACTGGGGTCAGTGGTACACAACCAAGTCTTTATACAGTAATTATGAATTATGAATAATTGTTTTATTCCCATCACATTTAAGTGAAAGTCCACTAGGAAGACCTCAAGCAGTGAGAGGAGAGAGCATGCCAAATTCAACCCACTTGCCACTCCTCTGCCTAATTTTCAAAAAGAGCAGGAGAGCAAAGAAGAAAAGTAATACTACTCCTATTAGAGAAACCAGACAATTAGGGGAATGAATGGAGTGTCCCAAAGCGGCTATTTCTATATTCCAAACCATAGCCAACTTCTAGCTTCAAGTAACAGAGGGAAAATTGCATCAGGATGTGCAAGGAAGACATTTCTGTAGGAATTTAGGTGGCTGGCAGGGGAGCGGGGCAAGAAGGAACTTGACTGAAACTGCAAAAGGGATTTGGTAATACAGGGGGAAAACCTCAAAGGGGAAACGGATTGGTGGACAGAGCAGAATGTAGCAGTCCAATTTTTCAAGCTGTCCAGCACTTTACAGATCTACACAATTTATCTCACAAGTTATGTGCACAGAAAGACAGATCTATTAATTTTCCCTTCCAAACTTTCTTCTCCTATTGGACATACAGCTAGAAACATGATGGAAATTAAAGACTACAGAACTGTCTCTAAGACAATGGGAGCTGCCAGACTTTAAGTCAGCTCTGGAACTTCAGCCAAACCTTTGTTTGTCATTATTGGAGGAACACAATTATTCAAAGCTCTTCTCTCTGTATCTTTTGGTTGCAAATGCAGTGGCCAGCACTGCTTTTAATTCCTCTAGGCTTCTAAATGTGAAAGGGTAGCCACCCTTGACAGCAGAATTCAGGAAACCTGTACTTTTAGCAATCTGGGTTATATTTGGCCAGGACACCTAGCCCAGGCAGTGCAGACGTCAAGTCCTCTAAAACAAGGAGGCAGCCTCTGTACATGACCCATACACCGTTTCCATTTGGTAACCCAACGCAAGTTTACAGGCACAAAGGCTGGGGATTTCTTGTCCCCCGCAGTTATCCCTGCACGGCACGTTTACTCATATGCTGGTTTCCTGCAGCGCTGTTACAGTTGGGTGACCTCGTCTATCCCAGCGCGTTCCAGTTATTGCAATGGACATTCCCACTTACTAACCTAAGTGATACTAACTTCCAGAACAGCCCAGAACAGCTCTGTGCAACGCAGGCCTTCACAACACCCTCCACACGTCTGCGGTAGTGCTGCAGAGACTGCCCTTCCTTTCCTAACAGCTTACATACAAACGCTTGTCTGGAAGGACGCAGAGCCACAGCCCCACGGTGGGCAGCGATGCAGGGCCCCAGCTGACACAGCACAACTGTGGACTCCCAGAACCCAAGCTCTTCCCTGAACAGAGTGTTTAAAGGAGTGACACAGAGGAATGGGTCTCACTGACATAAAAGAGCAACACAGGACGTGACCGACGGCCAGAGCGTATGCAAGCACTACAGGAACCAACCAAGGAACAAAATCACTACTGCCAAAGGGTCACTGCTCCTGTTCCTGACCATGACGGCACCACATGTGCTGCTGCAGATGCTCCCTCACTGCCCTGCTTCTTCTGTACCTCAGGTGGGCCTGAGTGTCCCTAGGAGAGCTGCAGGGAAGTTATCTGCCATACCAGCACTCAGCACAGCCCCTGTCAGCACCACAGGATGACCTTGTTGTCCAGAATCTCAGCTCTCCCTAACTCACTGGTTGCTGAAGTGGCAGAATAAAACTCCCCAAAAGGCCCATTTTGTCTTCATCACATGGTGCACAGGCACACGGGGCACCTGGATGCAAGCACAGAGCTCTTACTAGGAGAAAAGCATGGCTCTTGCCACAGCATTACACAGGAAACTATGAAGCCGTAAGGGTCTCAACCACAATAAATACCTATCTTTTGCAGGAAATATGTTCCCAAGGTCCACTCTTCCGACTTTGCCCACGTCACCCTTCCATTTTGCTGAGCTGCTTGTGGGATTAGCCTCCACATCAAACTCTTCAGAAAAAAATAAAAATAAAAATCTAAGTTCACATGAATCTGTCATCAATCTTATTCCAAACTGTGTGGGGGTGAAAAGCTTCATGAAACTACAAAGAGTTCTGCTCAGTTAATTGGCAGACAATGAAAAGAAATGCAAGGGGAGAAGGCTCTGGAAAGCTGTTTCAAAAAAAAAAAAAAAGTGAGATCAGAGCTTTAATCTTCACAGCACCACAGATGTTACACTCAAGAGTCAAGGCAGCTTTGCCATTTTTTTCTGCAGCGGTTTAGGACTGTGTTGGCTCCAGTGGCCAAAGCAACCCCTTCGCCAGCAGACAGCTTCTCCGGGGCTCAGGGTGGCCCCCTTCAACTCCCTGACTTCAGCAAAGGCTCCAGGTCTTACCCAGCCGAGGGTGGGTGAGGCACAGTCCTGCTCCTGGCCCTGATGCCCTGGTCCCACCACCAGGACAGAGATACCACCGCACTCCGCACCACCCCCCCAAAACAAATAGTTTCTTGGTCCCTCCAGGCTAACTCAAACTGAGGCTGCCATTGTAGGAAAACATCAAGGATGGGTTTCCAAAAGCTTCAGGGTGCACAGAGGGGATGCAGGAACACCCCCCACACACAAGCAGTTGTGGCTAGCTGTCCAGGCACCTCTGAAAGGCTGCCTTCCCTCTTCCAAAAGAGTCCCAGGGATGTCAGAACCTGCTTGACTCTAGCTGATTCCCAGCCCCAATTCACTCCTGAGGATTTAAGGCACTTCTGATAATACAGATCAAGTCATGAAAGTGCTTTTGCAAACACTGTGCCTTGTCCCCTGCTGCGGCAGGAGAGCAGAATTACTCCTTCACTTCTCTTCTGCAAGAGCTCAGGGAAGGAATATGCATCACGAGCATGGTCACCATGGCGACAGCAGGGAAACAGTGGGAGCTTTCCTAGAAAACATTGGTTTGGATCAGAACAAATGCAGGAAATGAAGCAGATGCAGAAAAACCTTTTAAATTATTCAGCTGGAAGAAATTGTCAAAAGTGGTGTTTCTAATCCACCAGGCAGCAATCGGATCTTCCCTGGAAATCTCAGATAAGACACTGTCTCCTGAGGGCTGGCAGTGCCATAAGCAGTAGGGACCTGATTCTGTTTTAATGTAGAGACAACTTGTCCTTATGCTAATGACACAAACTGAAAGGACTGAGACTTCCACAAGTGTGCCATTTCCAAACCCACTTCGCTTTCTGATGTCACACCTCTCTACATACCCACATCTTAATGTCATTCTAGAGCAGCAGAGACAGCAAAAATGGCAAGAACCACTTCTAGGAATAGAGCCAAACTCATTAAACTAAAAAAGTAGTGTAAATGGCATAACTACTGCTTTTTCTGCATATAACACGAAACTCCATAGCAACTCATCAATAACTATAAAAGAGCCCTGCTTAGGACCTGTAAAGATGCAGTGTTATGGCACTGGAAACCTCACTTCAATTAAAGATAAAATATTATTTATCCAAGTATAGTTGCTAGCAGTACAACAGAATGAAAGCCATTATTTATCTCTTTCCTCACGTTGCTGAAATCATTCACCGTATCATCAATTTTAATTTTATAGGAACTTCCTGCAGAAGGAACCCTACATCATGCCACAAAAACATAGTGCATATGGAAAGCACAGGGAAGACAATTGATGCATGGCAAGAGAGACATCAAATTACCACTTAAATGTTGCCCATGCAGACACATCAGGAGGTACTGTTGAACCACAGTCACTTCTGAATGTCTGGTTCTCCTGAATTTTAGGAGCTATAACAATTTACATTATATCTAAATTCATCTCTAGAGCTCAGACATGTTTTTAAGATGCTGCGGTAATTTCCATTATTTTGTATTCGTTCTAAAGCTCTGGGCACATAGGCTGGAGGAAAACAACCTACATTTCACAAAACAAGTCAGCTGTGCTGCTGTCTGAATGATCTGTGCAGATCATGCCAAATAAAAGTACTTAGACCTAGAGCAAGTTGGATGAGCCTGTCCCCAGCGACCTATTTCCAGACCGGGTGGGACCCAGAGCACATCCTCTCCATTTTAAGCCTCTGAAGTCAGTACAAGTCAAGTTACAGATAGCACCTTTGCAAGAGGCTGAAGTGGACGCTTAACAGCCGCGAAGGGGGCAATGCTCTCTCTCTGAAGGTGAGAATCGCTCTCCAACTCGTTATGCAAATAGGAGGCTTGCAAAAGAAACCAGAGGATTGGGCTTCCATGCGCGTGTTTCCAGTGCCACCTGCTGTACAGAAGAGGCAGATTCAGAAGCTCCAAGGAACGAAGCCGGAAAATTCTTCCCCGCCCACCTGGGAGCACAGTAACTACCGAAATTAAACACTGAGACATTTACATTTTCAGTAGTTCAACAGCATACCGAGTTGTGTGTTAAAGACACCCACATGTGCCAAACACTTCTAATTTTACAAAGAAAGTACAGCAGCTTCACTTTGAGTTTTCCATAAATTCATACAGCTTCTGGGATGACATTTAATGGATGAGAAAAACATCCATTGTTACAAAAAAAAAAAAACACAGGTCCGATGGGATTTCCAGTTCCATTGGCTACTCCACACTACAGTGCCACGTGTCATGGCCACACTGCATGCACCTGGGGATGCACCCCTTGCTCCCAAATAACTCTACTTTATCCAATAACATGTACAAATGACTGCTACAGACTCTTGCCAGGACTGTGCTTTTCATATTGTTTCAAGAGCTCACCAGATATAAAATTCATAAATTGGATTTTCTTGTCCATAGGTCCAAACTCAAACGTTAAGAGCAAATTTTCTTTTTAATTAGCAGTCCCCTTGATGGCTGCCAAAGCCACACAAAGCCATCGATCAGAGCTGAATTGGAACTGCTGACCTAGAAGAGATGCCTAGATTTCATTCTTCATTCTGCTTTCCAGCTGTGGCTAGAAAGTTACTTGATAAATTTCATTGAGGGGTTTTCCAAGGGCTGCAAATCAGCATGATTATCTGGTGCGCACAGACTTTCATTAGGCAGAAGACAAGGCCTTATCAGCTTCCCTAATAGATGTACGGCGCTGTTCTGCCAGATCTGATAAGCGCTGTGGTGGCAGAGAGGGGCCTCAAGTTTCAAGCAGCTTCCCCTGCCGATGCTCACACCGCTGGCTCCGACCCAGGCAGGCAGAGAGCTGCCCTGAGCCAGACCAGGCGGCCCTGCTCGCCTCGCAGGCAGCTCTGGAAGGAGCCTTTGTCTAGCTTGACGGAAAATAATGATCCCAGGAAGGAGATGGTGCTCTGGTTTATCCCGGTTACATCTAGCAGCTGACCTGTGCTCCCTTCCCCGCTGTACCAGAGGCCAGCTGGAGCAGCACAGCTGTTCTTCTGCTGGTTCTGCCACTTCTCCTCATTGCACATCCAGGTTTTGCTCAATTGTTTAGGTCAGGGGTTTCAAGCCAGGAGAAGCAGAACGTCAGTATGGTGAGTTATGCTGGGTTATGGGCTCAGCACAGTCAGCTGGCAGCATGGAGGGCTGGTGGCTGATGTTTGCTTCTGCATTTGTGGTCAACCTGGTTCAAAGTTTTAGGCATGATCTTGTGCTGCAGGTGTAGCATCAAAGACAGCTTCCCATCTGCAGCTGGTTCTGTAACTGATTTCATTATTCTCTTCTGTGATCAGAATTAGAAGTCCGTGACATAGTGAGCATACCTACAAGAAGCAGTGAAGGTGCTTGGACAGAAAAAAATCCCCAATCACCTTTCCATCAGTCCAGTCCTGCAACCAGGTGAGCAGCCTCACAAAACCACCATGTTTCAGCTGTCTTTTTGCATCTGTACAGCTCAAAGGCAGGTTGAGTAGTGTGTCTTTGTTCTGCAGTCTGAGTTTCAAGGAACTTGTTAAAACTAAAGTTTTCAACAAATTTTTCCTATTTGATTGAGGTTGCTGATAGGAATTTTTTGACAGTTATTCACCAAGAGAAGTTAAGATAATCAGGCTAGCTTTCTGCTCTTCTTAAATGAGACTATCTTTGAAACTAGTGAGATTAACAGGGAAGCTGCCAAGGAACGAGATAAGTTATTTGTTGCATTCTTGATGTTTAATTTCAGTCTTCCTGGCTGACTTTCTCATATCCAGCCCAAATCACTCGAGTCCATACAGGATGCTCTTTAGACTATGTGGATAGTCACTTGAAGACAAAAATCTCACACATGGTTACATGAAATTTGTCTGCCTAGTGGCCGTGCATGAGAGATTCCCATGTTTGGAGTAGCACGAGGAGTTTTCTTGACTGATGCTGTTGATGAGCTGTGTTATAACAGCAAAGGAGAGCTGGAAGCAAATGAATTAAAGACCCAAGCAAACCATTAATGCCTTCTGAAGAAGAGAAAAGGAAAGATCACTTCCAGGTGAGAAAATTAGTCAAGCCTATAAGCAGTTACATATGTAAAGAAAACAGCTTAATTTAGCAAGTAATCTAGTAATAAACTTCTAGGAGGTAAAATGCTCTAATGATTATTTTTATTTTCCTCTTATGCCTGGATTCATGTTTGATTAGATTTTCTGTAGTTCATAAGAAAAGGAAGAGCAACACAGTTACCAAGTGCCATTCATCCTGTGCATCTCTGTCTATAGAGCCTAGAAAATTAGGATCCTGATTTAAGCAACTCAAGTTCAAAATTATATGGAATAAGACTGAGCTGTAAATTTGTGTACACAGCTTATCATAATTGCAGCTACTTCTGGAATAAATTATGGTGAGTGTCTTAAACATGCTATGACTGAACTGAAACACTTTCTTCAGCTAAAATTGGAAGAGCTTCCTGTCCAGAAAGCACCACCCAAACTCAAGATCAGACTTAATGGCCTCTTGGGAAAAGGATTTGCAGTATTTGGTTTTACATTTCACCTGATGAGCAAGGCTTCCAGCAGTCGAACATTATGAAGCATGTCACATAAGGATTTGGTCAGTCTCAGCTGTAAAAGTGAACAATTTAGGTCAATTGCTGCCCTCCAAGTCCTGGACTTAAATGGTTGTTTCTACAGCCCTCACATTTTGAGCTATAAGAACTAGGGAAGCAGCTCTTGCAATGAGGTCTATTATGAGAAGTTTTTCAAAGCTGTCTGGAAGTTGTTTCTCTCCCAATTGATTTTAGAGTCCAGATTATTTGGGCAAGTTTCCATATTCTGGCTGGAATATTCCTCTGTTAATTCAAAACCCACCCATCTGCTAGGTATACAAAATATTTATATACTTCTTTAAAAGGTATACCTAAATTGCTTGTTTAACTGTCATCATTGTCTCACACTACTTAAAGTTTAACTTTAAATCTCTTGGGGTTGATACTTCTCTGTATGTGAGGCACTGTCAAGGATTTCACACTGCATGAAAGACCAGTGCATAGATGGTGGGCTGCTTTTGCTGCACATTTAGTTTGGTCAGGATCATAACAAATCCATGCATGTGTTTTCATACAGAGTCCTCAGTGGATATTCTGCAGCACACAAATAAGATATCAACAAATTCTACTGTGGAATCAGCCCTCACTTTACAGCAAACACTCAGATCATCCACCCTGGGAGAGAAATCTGAGCCCATACCTTGGTGTCCTGGTTCATTTGCACCATCAAACACAAAGCTGGGAAACACACAGCTACTGCCTTCCTTGTGCAAGCCCATAAAGAGAACAAGACAAAAATCCATGACAGCTTTCTCAGGGCATCTCAGAGCAGTCTTGTTTTAGGTAACAGAAAAAGAAGCATTCTGATAGGGAATCTCCTATGTCCCAGATGAAGCACAGAGGGGACAAGCAACAGTCAGGGTGCAGCAGCTGTCCAAAAAGGTAATTGGTGAGCAAGTACCACTGTGATGTTCCAGTTGTATCCCAAACCACATCCCAAGCTTCAAGTCTGAGATATTAAAAAAAAAAAAAAAATCATTTCCAGCTGTGCTAGAGTGCTATGAATTCACAATTTAGTTTTGCATTGCATCACTTGTTGCTTCATGTCACTTCCCAAATACTCATGAATTTGCAGGTAGCTTAAACTAACTTTTTATCATACTGTAATACAAAATGCTTTTATTGAAAAGTATACATTCTCCCTTGTGTTGGAGGTTATGCATACATTGCAGAAAGTAGTAACTTCAAGCTTCTCAAAAGCATAATTGTTTTCTGTTTGCCTAGTTCTGTGTTATCATTGCTAAAAGCCCTAAGAGCAAATACTTAAATCACCCAGGCTTTAATATGGCCACACACATTAAGACTTATCTCGGCTTTTCAGCAGGCGGAGCACTTGCACAGTATTTGTGCTGAAGGGAAGCACCGCAGCGTAAACTGCCCTTTTAAGGTCAGGGAGCAGATTCAGGTGAAGAAACTGAAAGCAGCGGGTCAGCTGGCATCTGCAAGCAGGCTACAAGCCAGCACCAGGTCAAGAAAATAAGTCTCCAGTTCCTGTCTGCAGGCCACAAACTTCTGTTACTGAACCCACAACCCCGCCAAAAACTTGCCTTAGCTGATGAGAAATATGCAGCTGCAGTGCTTAAAAACAGCAGGAGCAGGGCTCCACAATCACGCAGATGGGGCTGTGTCAGCAGGGTACTGCAGGAAGGAGCAGGTACCCCCGCAGGGCCAGTGACACCAGAGCAGGCAGCACCACACACATTAGAGGGAGCTGAGGGCACATCGCAGGCACCCACATTCCCAAGATACACACCATGCTTCCCAGGTTCTCCCACTGCCCTTGGCTTATATCAGCCTTTCCCCCATCCGTTGTGAGAAAACAAAGCAAAACACCTTTATATTTATTGCTCACCCCATCAGAAGGGCTTCTCTAACACTGCTTCATCCAAGCGAACAAAATGCGTGAGAAACTCAGTTTGGACACCTTACCATCGTTCAAGGAGCAGCCCAACATAGCTCTCCCTCTCAGTCCAACCTTTCTGCTGCCACCCATCTGCCTCTTCTAACCTCCCCAGCAGGTTAATCAGGCTGTTCAGCAGACTTTGATTTGCCACCCAAAGCATTTGGACACTCCTTAGCTCTTCCCAGCTGGTGGCTGCCTTGTAGCCCATGCTGAGGTCACACAGTCCTGTGGGCATGTTCCCTCTGCAGCTTTGAGGTTTGCAATGATTTGCAAAGCAACAGTCGGTCTGGTGGGAAAAGAAACTACTCCGTTATATCTCCTGTTACAGTGAGAGTGGCGGAGGGATTGTCTCTGTGCATGTACTAATGTAAGAGAGGCTGTGTGACCAAGCCTCTGTTCACAGGAACCTCAATAAATGTTTCATGCTCATTCGTGACAACCTCCCTGCTCTTTTCTGTTAAATAAATGCACTTGAGTTTAATTCTCATTTGATTTCCCTGCTGTGAAAGCCCTCTGATTTCAAAATCAGGTTGAGGAAATGTCTGAGGAGAGGCCAGCTTCTTGCCCACATTCCTCATGCTGAGCTGTTCAGGATGATGCTCTTGAGCCCCAAGATGCTGGGCAGGGACTGTGGGCAGACCGAGGCACCACTGATGGCTGCTCCAGTTTGTGCTGGGCATGGCATGTTGTCCTTGGCTGAAAATAGGCTAAGTGGGAGGAATGAAATAGTATCTGTGTCTGACATGTGGAGAATGTCAACGGTTGTTCCCTGAGCTCAAAGCTGGGGTAGATCTGTCCCCTCTCCCGATTTGAGCAGACAGTGGGGGCAGTGCACAGAGGTCTCCCTGGCACAGATCCCCAAAGGCTTTTGCTCTCCCCAGTGACTTTGCAAAGTCATGCAAATTGCTCAGTTGACATGTATTTAAATTCTGGCAGGAGGGAACAAAACCAGGTTGAGCTTGTCTTGAAAAATATACATTTCCATTACTTTTTTTTTTTTTTTTTTTATAACAACCATAGATTTTTAGAAGGAAGGAAGAAGGAAGTGACTTCACCTTGGACTGCACTTTGTTTCAGCCAGAGATGGGCTTTGGTGACACAGATACTGACTCAGAGCTGGTTCACCGTTTGCTGGATGAGAGCACAATCTGGGTCTGGTAGCTGCTGTGTACACTTCACAGCTGGCAGCAGCCACCGTGTGAGGAGCAGAGCACACATGTTTAACCAGACAGCTGGCCGTTCTTGCATGTTTTGCATGGATTTATTTCTTTTCAGTGGTGATGTGAAATAATAATCAGAGCTAACAACACCGCACGTACACTGGTCCAGTTAAAGCCACATAACGCATGTAGACAAAATCAGGAGAGAATCTGCCCTGTGACCACAGAGTGCCTTACTGCCCTGGATGTCTTGTAATCACCCTTACCAGCAAATACAACTGTGCCCAGTGTCACCAGGGAGCTTCCTGGTGCTTGACTCCCTGTGGCTCAGCTACGCTGCACCCCGAGCAGCTCAGTGCCCTGTGTCAGTGCTACCGCCCTGGGGGCTGCCAGGGGCCCACCCAGCCCCAGCCCTGCAGGCAGCCCCCGGGGAGCACCGCTGTGCGTGCGCTGCACCAGCTGCCCCTGCATCCCCCCGCCGACTTTACCTCGCCTTGTGATACCGTACCTTAGGACATTTGGCATGCGGTCAGGAGCCACTCATGTCCTGTGGTGCTTTGCTGTACGGTGCCTGCTTTTTGTGCTGGTAGGAGGTTGTCCACAATGCGTTGCTGTGAGGTTTTGGTGCTGTTGGGGATGGGGGCAGTGGAGAGGAAGGAAGGAAGAAGCTGGGAGGAATTAGTTTAGCAGTTATGCTTTTCAATAGCCTGTGGAGTATGACCACTGTCTTTGCAGCTATCCCAGATTTAAATGCCACAAGACCCCACAGCCGTGGTCAGAACGTGGCACCTGTTCGGCCTCACGTAGCAAGTCCAGTCGGCGTCCCACGTCCTGCAGCATAGAGTCTCAGATCCCCACTTAATGCAGGCTCACCTGAATGGGTTTGGATCTGGAAACTTTGCCTCACTCCAAAGCAGCAAGTGGCTGTGGCTGAGGCTGGCTGCGGGGCTTTGGCTGCAGCTCAGGGCGCTGCACGAGGTGTGGTGGTGGCTGTGCACCCAGCAGCTCCACAGCTGTAACACAGCCAAAGCAGGACAAAAGCAGGCTGCCAGCGTCCAGGCACTTTGCTGGTCATGCACGGAAAGTCCTGGTGGGCAAGGGGACACTCAAAGGTGTGAGGTTAGGGGGTGGGCAGAGAGAAGGGGCTTGGGTTGTGTCCACCTGACAATGATAGCAGGGGGCTATCATTTCATGCCAAAGTAAATGAAGCTTGCCTTCCAGAATTCTTACTCTCATTACGGGCAAAGTGGGGAGCTGTGAGTATAAGTTTTACAACAGTCAGGATGCATTAAGAGAACCTGAACTTTGCATGCTTTGTTTTGTTGCTCCTCTGCCACTCCTGATGGAAGCAGGGGAGTCTGAGGAACAGCGCCCACGCTGCTCACCCATCGCTCCAGGGACCCCACGCCCCTCCGCTGGGCTTGTTCCCTCCCCAGGACAAGCATTTTGTTCTTACGCATGCATGTTGATGGGTTTTCTCCCCCATCACAAAATGTTAGAGAAATAACACTGGCGAATAGCTTTGTTTGTCATTCAGCCTGAGCTGTGGGGAAAAACGCACCAGACAGGCTTCCTCTGTACAATAATGGCTTTTTCTTAGTGTCCTGGGAGGAAGAGAGCTGGGAAATTAGAGGGATTTGAAATGGTTCCTGAGGAACTTGAGAGAGAAAATCCAATTTCATAGTTCACTCAGAGAGGATGTCCGTAAGGCAGCCAAGATGCCAGAGACTGAAGCTCTGTGGTAAACGAAGCTGTTTTAGAGAAACCAAATTGCTGCTTGTTCATTTTCATTTTATGAAATTGTTTGTTTTCCATACCACACATGGTCTGCGACTGACAGGAACAGGTTTTAGTTCTAACTCTGACACTGCATGGCTTATATTAGGCATACGCTGACTCCAACTCAGACAGAACAGGTCACTTGATGGAAACTCCGATGCGTGGGGAACAGATGCTGGATCCTTGCCTGCTGACCTGGTCCTAGCGTCACTAAGACCAGCAGAGATGTCCTGATCTGCACCTTCTTACACTCTGGTACTCTTCTGCTTTGGATCGTAACTTTATTTGATCTTACCCACCTCAGTAACAGCTCAACCCCAGTCTATGCCATTGCATGGTTTTCACAGGGGTATAAAGACCCCAGACTGTCCCCAGGGAGCTCAGCTAAAGCTGTCCCTTCATGGACATACATAATATAATACACATACAGACACAAAATATGTTATTTATTGTGAATTTTGCAAAGACACATTTAAGCAACAAAATATACATTTGTGAACCTTTAGTTTTATACATAACAAATACAATCTGCTACCATAGCAATAAATTAAATGTACATTATTTACAACAGACAGGCCACCAGGAACTACAAAGCACCGCCTCTCTACATAAAAAATAAACTTTTGTCAGATACATTTCTTCAAGATTTTTTTTCACTCTATAAACTCTCTTCACATTCTAATGATATAAATTCAGCATTTTCCTTTGCAGGGTATACGCAGTGCTACATTCATTAAAACATAATGAAAGCATGCTCTAAGATTCAGAAATGAGAGCTTCTTGACCAGCTCTAGTGGACAGAGTCGGAACATAAGCAAAGCAGCATGAGTGCGAGCTGTGATCTGCAGAGGTGCTGAGCTCTGACCGCCTTTAAGAGCAATTATCAGTGCTAACCACCTCTTGCAGTCAAGACAAAGACAGCCGAGAAACCTCTGAGCCAGATCCTCAGTTGGGGTTAACAAGCCCAGTTATGTCAAGGAAGTATCCTGGCCCCTTCAGCTGCCATTCCTGAAGACCCCCAAAACGCTGGAAAGAAGCTGGACCTGTGCTTAGCACCCCCCCTCTCCACCCAGAAAAAAAAGCACTTTCACGTTGTGCTTGAGCGTGTGCTTGGCTTGGGGAGCCCTCAAAGAAGGCCCGTGGTGCCGGTGCCTTCCGCGCACCCTTGCCCTTAGGACGGGCCCTGCTGTGCCCCGGGGGGCTGTGGGGTGGGCAGGGATGTGCACGAGGGACTGAAACACATCCCCAGAGCCTTATGGTGTGCATGGCACAGCCCTGAGCCCCAACGCTGGGCCTGGGAGGCAGACCTGGGCCTGGGCTTGGGCCTGATCCTGCCCCCAGCAGGATAGCCAGCAAGTCTGTGCCAAGCAGGAGGCAGGGTGTGGCAGGAGTAACCAGGGCACCGAAACCCAGGGAAAAAAGGAGAGCAAACACCCGGACAGCAGAGACCTGTCCTACACGGCCGGGAAATCCCGCTGAGCCTCCCCAGGCTGCAGTCCTACCTCCGGCGTTCGCTGTGCAACATCATTTCTGAGTTTGGTGTGAGCTGCGGGCATGTAAACAGTGCAGACGGGACAGGCAAACCGCTGCTCTGAGGCTGACACCAGGCATCCCCGCTGCAGCCCCGAGCCCTGGGCTGCGACTGCTGAGCCCACGGAGCAGCGGCCCTGAGGCCTCCTGGGCAGCCCCCGGCAGCCCCATGCTGGGCTCCCTGCGCCGCAGAGCACCAGCACCAGCAGCGGGCAGGAGCTGCCAAGCTCTGACGCGCACTGCCCCACCAGTTAGTGTCAGCGAGGGATCCTTTCTGTTATATATATATATATATACGTATATGTATGTGTGTGTGTCACATGTAAGCACAAAACATTTTGCAATATATATGCAGGAACATCTTCACCCACTGCTGGAGTGCAAATGCCTCCGAGGTTGAACACAACTGCTCAGCAGTCCCCAGCGCTGCTGCAGGGTGACCTAGGACAATCCCAGAACTGAAAGGCTGCTGCACAGGGCTGCAGGGCAGGGCAGATAGGCAGAAGCCACACTAGAGCTTGGCTAGGACAGGAGCTTTAAAAGCCCATTGTTATTTAGGAGCTGGTTTTACAGCCAGTTGTGAGCAGCACTTTTGAAACTGTCCCAGGAGTATAGGAGCAGCTGGCAGACCTTGTCTGCCCGGCCCTGCTGCCCTCCCAGCTGGTTGGAACGGCTCAGGACACATCTAACACATTGCATCTCTCTCCCTGGAGCTTCAAACTGTCCTGTGTGCCTTTTAACCACCTTCTAATAATTCTACAAATTGACCTAGGTCAAAAAGGAAAGTCACAGTTTCAAGTGAGAAAAAAAGAAAAAACAACTCAAAATGAAAAACCCAGACAAGAGTAGCCACTGCATCTTCTGCTGAAAGATCTCACAGAGATCAACACCCATGCGAATGATGACATCTATAGAATCAAGCAACTTCATAGGAGAAAAACAAATGAACAAACAAAAACAGCCCCTCAAAACAAGGTTTTGCACCAGTCAGTATTCACTGCAGGGCATAAGAAAACCAGACCAAAAGCTTTGAGGAGGAAGAACTGGGGATGGGCTTAAAAGTGCTACTGAAGCATCGTCAGACAGCAGAACTGAACAGCAAAGTATCTGGAATGTGAGACATCCAGAGCTAGCTGCGGACCGGGCTAAATGTGTTGTGCTTTTCCTCTTTCAAAGAAAATCTCAAGATTTAAATGTTATTTAAAAGCAACTCACTGAAAGCAGGAGGGAGTGTCACCACTGCTGGTTATTTGTATTTACTGATCCTCTACAGTGCGCTCAATGCCCATGAAAGCGTTCTCTGTTTTTTCCACAGTGTGGCTCCTTCTTTAACCTGACTCTTCTCCCAGGAGGGCAACTGCCTTTTCTATTCAAATGTGCAAATCACACGCACAAGTGGGAGCACCCATTTGGAGCACACATTCCGGTTGTTTCCCAGTTCCACGCAGAGCCTCATTCAGCACAGCTGGTTCGGATCAGCCCGGTTTTGCTCTGGCCCAGGTGGGAGGTGGTGGGGCAGGGACGGTGGGTTTCTGCCACAAGCCCTCGCCCCGTGCATCACCACAGCCACCAGCCCAGCTGTTCAGACATGCCTGTGCCTCTGAGCTCCAGCTGTGTATGATTAACTTTGGCACTCAAAGTTTTGTTTTCATTGAGAATCATGAACTGACAAAAGAGTTTTCACTTGAAATCAAGAACCTTATTTCATGGGGTGTTTTTTGCAAAGATTACGGATTATGGCAAGATGCAGTTCTGCACCTCTGCAGCACTGCAGTGTATTATTTAAAAAATCCATGAGGGAAATCTATGAGCATCCTGAAATTAGTGGACAGATTTCAGTAAACTTTAGACAAAGCTCCATAAGAGCAAAGGGACTTCTGTGGCAAGATTAGAGAGGTATTTTTTGGAAAAGGGTGTTATAGGGAAGTCACCTTCCAGAACTCATAATCCTCTTCTTTTAAAGTAAACAAAAGCATGTTCAAAAGCAGAGGGACAAATTCTGCAAGGGGTAAAGCCCAATGCCATCAAAAATCACTGGCGCTTTATACATTTGTTTGCCTGGCAAGCTAACACACAGGATAAGGTAGAGCCCACAGAATAAATCCACTCCAAGTGCCAGATTTAGTATTTAGTTATACTACAGCTTTAGCTTTGGTTAATCTTTTCCAGGCCCATGCATGGAGTTTTGGTCAGGGAAAAAACACAGAGGCCACCTACACCATCTCCTGAGCTGCCAAGAGAGGGCAAGTCAACCCCGGCTGCCTCCTGTGCCAGCACCTGAGGAGGCACGGGACACGAGGCTGCATTTGCCTTGAAAATTTGCAACCCAAGGAGCAAAACTGGTCAGGAGGAGAAGAGAGGGCAGCTCATGAGGTCCTGTGCTGCTGCCCTGCCAGCCCCGTGCTGGGCAGCATTGCTCTGCTGCCTCCTGACCCCTGGCAGAGGAGAGCAACAATGGGGGGAAAGCCACCATGACCAGCCCACTGAAAGCCCTAACTGCGCCCTGACCGCCTGCCCTTCCATAAGGGAAAAATACAAAAAGAAAGTGTTTCCGCACTGATACTACACATACAGGGAGGAGACCCCCAAACCTCGGGGGGGATCTGCCTGGCCTCCCTCCCGCCCCCCGGGATGGGCAGGCCAGCCTCAGGGGGGAGACTGGTGCTGGTGCCCCAGCCGCAGGGTGCAGGTCTCCCACTGGGGCAGAGGCACGGCGCTCACCTGGCCCCAGCGCCGCAGCGCGCCCGGCACTGCAGGGGGACGTGGGGCGGGTGGGCAGGGGTCTCCTGGGGCAGTGCGCAGGGTGCCCCCGAGCTAGCAACGCCATCGGCTGGGGCAGGGTGGCTGGGTCTCTGCCAGAGGACAGGAGCGGCTGCACAGTGACACTGACGGCTTCCTCCTGGCGCAGGGTGCAGCTGCAGCGATGAGGGGACCTCGCTGTTAGTGCAGGGTGTGCACGTTCCCACTGGGTGGTGAAGAGTTTTCCCTTTATTGGAACAAAAAATTCTGAAAACAAAGAAAAAGGATAAAAGCCTCGGAGACTTTGAATATTCTCACTCCTGAAGATATCCCTGCAGTGGTGGCTACGATGTGCCAGTCCCAGGGAAGGAGCAAAAGCCATACAGTAGGGTGCTGGTATGGCAGTGGTGTGGCAGTGCCCATCCTCTCAGAGGCGCCAAGTGGCCCCAGGCAGGGAGAGAAGGAGACTCAGGTGATGGGAGAAGATTGGGGCTTTTAGAAGCCAGTGCTTTTGGAAATGGAATTTCCTCTCCTTTTAAGTTTTGAGGGCTCTTCTGCTCAGCTACAAACTTCCTAACAAATACCATGAATTGCATGACAAAAAAGGCTGCAGGAACTCAAGCCTGTGGGAGAACCAGGAAACAAACTTGTAAATGCCTCCAGGCACGAGAACACGCGGGCACTGGTGGAGCTGCAGGGTGGAAGCAGGGGGCTGGCTGCCCCTGTCCCTGGCAGGACTCAGTGCAGCCGCTGCAGCCATGCAGCAACTTCCCTGAAAGCAGGTGGCAGAACTGCTGTGGGGAACATTTAGAAGCACCCCAGAAAGAAATACATACTGCTACATGGTGGCACTGAGGGGCACCAATCATTCCCATCATTAAACACTGCTGTTTTTCTCAGTCAGTGCTGCCCTCATCTCACAAAAGCATTTAGGATGCTGTAAGACACGTTATTGATCACATATTTAATAGTAAACACTGCAATTGGCCAATATGGGCTATCACTAAAGGATACACGTGACCACAGATGAGATGAATCACTGTGCACAACAGTGTTAGGAACACTTACCGCTGAAAAGTTCTTGACTTCTTTCTCCTGCTAGTGGCTCTAAATGAAAAACCAGAATACAGCTGAGTTGCAAAAAAAGGCACAAGAAGTCACCAAGCCCTCCTCCCCGCATCTCCTGTATTTATTCTCAGGAGGACCCACAGCAGCTCCAGCACTGCGTCTGGGAGCAGGGGAGGTGGGACACAGCACACCAGGGGCTGGGCCATGCCCTGCGCTTCGCCCTGCCTGCACGGAGAGGCTGCCCCGTGCTGCACAGCCCTGCCCTACCGGCCCAGAGGAGCGGGGCTGTTCCCCCATGGATGTCCCGTCTCTGTCACCCTCAGTGTTCCCGTGCAGACCCACACAAGCGCTGCCCCATGGCACAAGCGCTGCGGGCTCTGCCCCTGCCCCATGGCCAGGTAGGGCAGGATGTGGCCCTGTGCATCCCCCCTGAGAGCCGCGGCACTTACCGTGCTGGAGCTGCCGTGGCTGAGTTTGTCGAAGCGGAACTTCAGATTTGACCTTGGAGAGTTTCTGTTCTTTATATCTGCTGGAGGGTGGGGAAAAGCAAAAATAGTACTAATCCACGAGCAAGCGCGCTCGTTGAAGCTGTAGTGCTGACTGCTGTGCTACCAGCGCAGCAGCCAGGCACTTTAATAGATTGTCACCAGTGTTACAAATATTTAGTCTATCTTGGCTGAATGTTTGGCAAAATCTGTACATTAAGTGGTTTTGATGGAATAAATTGAGGCTTAATTACATTTCACAGTGTTTCTACTGGAAATGCCACTGAAAAGGCTACAACAAATGACTGATCCGTACAAGTATGGGTGGATTTCAATGCTCTTGGCAGGAAAAATGCAAAATAAACACTTTAAGCATTAAAAGAGGCTGTTTTACTCATTCAGAAATTCTCTAATAAAATAAGGAGGAGGACTTGTGGGGTGCAGAGATACAAAAAGCAAGCAAGCCAGACTGCATTTTCCAGCTTAGTTTTTCTCCTGAGCTGTTCCCAGTTACCAAGCTGTTAACAGTGGATTTGCAGCTCTGTCTATTTTGCAAAGTGCTCCTAAGTTCATAATGTGCGTTTTCATTTGAATCGTGGTTCCTTCCGGCAGGACCACAGCGCACGGGGAAATTAAAGGGTTGTGACGTGCAGGCGAGGAGCAGGCGCTGCAGACACCCCAGGGCTCCCCGAGCAGAGCGGTGTCGTCACCGCCGCACTGCACTAACAAAGGGCCTGATTTTGCTCATGCCGACTTGTGCCTCACTTTGCTAATTGTCTGACTAAAATGGACGGAATTAGTACAGAGTTAAGTTAGCAGCAGGGGCAATAGAGCCAGGCCCAAGGAATGCTGTTCGTTTATTAAATAATTTGTGAGTCACGGCTCATTCCTTGGAGACAGTGAGTTTCCAAGACTACTGCAAATGTCTGTCAGGAGGGAGTGGAGTAAACAGAGCCACCACAGAAGCTACCTCTGACTTAGCAGGGAAGCAAACTCCCCGTGGAAGCACAGCACCAGCGCCACAGCCATGCCCCGGGGCATGCCCCCGCGGCGTCCCGCGGCCGCTCCTGCTGCCCCTGCCTGGCAGCTGCTGCGACTCCAGAGCTGCCCCCCCGGGGGACGCCCCCACACCCACCTGTGGGGCTCCTGCTCATGATGACCGGGGTGGCTGCGGCCCCCATGCTCGGGCTCTCACTGCCAGGCGATGCGCTGTAGACAAACACGTCCTGCTTGAAGGGCGACGCCGTGGACGGCTGGCTTCCCTGCATGGGAGAGAGCGAGGCACAGCTCCATCTCCTGCAGCAAGTTTATGTCCCAGGGCTCTGCTCACGTCTTGTTACAGCCGTGCTCATCAGAGAGCCCCCAGGAAGGCTTATGCTCCGGAGCAGACCCCCTGCCAGCCTCCTGCCCTGCCAGGCAGCACCCAGGGACCCAGGGCTGCCGAGGAACCTGCAGAGCTCTGGCTGCGTGAGCCCAGGAGCAGGAGGCGCAGGGGCTGGTGCCTACCACGCTGTCGTACTCCTCCAGTGTCTCGCTCTCTCCCGCCGTGCTGCTGAAGCTGCTGGTGCTTGAGGAGGAGCGTGAGATGTTTGACCTCCCGTTCTCCTTCAGCTTGATGAATGGCCTAGGAGACAAAGTGATACGGAAAGAAATGACGCGGCTGCTGCAGGCAGAGCTGAGCGCCTTGTGGGCACCACAGGGACCTGCTGCTCGGGGCACTGCTAGGAGCAAACCCCCCGGACAACGGGACAAAGCAGCTTGCCAGTGGCACCAGCAGAAACACGAGGGCCTGGCTGGCTCTACACCATGTGCCTGCTCCCGTGCCTGGTTTTGGACAAATCCTGTCGAATACCATTCCTTGCTACTGTTCTTTTTTAAAGATGACTATTTTCAGACCATAAAGGAGCTGTGTGCATGAATCACCAGAATCTTTTTTTTATCCCTTAATATCAAACTTATTTATACTAAGACCTGAAGATTTTGTTCAACAGTCCCTGATGGCTGTTAGCTACACAGGGGCTTGCAAGAATTTGAGCTCAAAGGAGGATTGAGCTCTGTTCTACTCACCTGTCTTTGTTGGGGCATATTTCAGGGGAGCTGGGGTTGGATGAGGTTTCAGATTTCATCTCTTGTGATGAATGTCCCATATCTGGTGTCTTCTGGGCTCCAGAAACACTGTCGCTGAGGGCACAAAAAAGCAGGCTGCGTGAGTTACACAAGAGACTTAAAATGGATGGTCAAATTATATTCCTAGCACGAAGTGCTAAACTGTAAGAGTAACAGATGCTCTTTGGATACCACCGCTTTGATATAAAACAGAGAGAAGGCATTCAGGACACCATAGCCTTGAACATGGCAGAAGAAGCCCTTGTGGCTGCCTGGTGTGGAAAAGGTGGGGTTTCAACACCCCAGACACACTGCAAGGCCTCCAGCACCAGCCAACAGCTCCTGCAATGTTTAACACATACTGGGTGTTTCTGACCCAGCAACCAGGACAATGTCAGACTTACCACCTTGTCCTGCTCTCCGACTGGCTCTCAGACCCCGTGTGCAGGCGGGGGAACAGCCCTGACCGGCGCTTGATGGGACTCCTTGACTGGTTCTTGGCCGTGGCTGCTGGAACGGGGGGCTGCAAGAAGGAAACAGCCCACGTTCAGAGAGCAGAGCTCCATCCTGGGAACTCCAGAGACCAAACATCCTACTAGGAATTATGCTGCTCGCAATTCTCAGCCTGCACATCTAGAAAATGTGTAATACCAGAATTCCTTTTACATCTTCTATGTACTTTTGGGCTAAAAAAATGACAGGAAGCCGATCTTCTGGTTCTTCCACAAAACAAACCTGATTCTAACAACACACACAAAAGCGTGCTGTGCCCAGATCCTCTCCTTGTCCCTTTGTTCTCTGTCTGCTCAGGCGACTGCCACGCGGCTCCAGCAGGGTGCAGCGCCCCGCTGGGATGGGGAGGGAGGGACAGACAGAGGGACAGCAGGACGTGTGGCCACGCGGCCATGCTCACCGAGAAGGTGGTCTTGGTCACCTCGCCGCTGTTGTGTGCGATGCCCCCACTCAGGCTGCCCGGGATGCCACCGCCGTGGTGCTTCTTCTGGCTGCCCACCATCGTCTCCATGGAGTGGCTGCGCACTCGGATGGCTCTCTGTGGCCGCGAGGGACAGGGGACAGCGGTCACCACCACCTAGGGGCCTGCTGCTGCCCAAAGCCGTCCCAGCCCCAGGCCCTGCTGGCATGCAGCCTGCCTCCTGCTTCGCCCCGCAGCGCCAGCACCGCCCGCAGCGCTGCCACGTGCCCACAGCAGCTGCCCTGGCAGCAGCAGGAGCTGCGTGGGCACCGCGGTGGGGTTCATCTTGCAGTCACGGGGTGCCAGGGCCGAGAGCAGCAGCAGGGCTGGGACAAGCCCTGGAGCCCTGGCTCCTGCCCTGCATGTGCACAACCTTCCAAAATGCCCCAAGGAACAGCAGCTGCAGCCCAGCTGTATAGCTGCATTCGGGTGCACACCCCGGCACCTCTCCCTGGATTTGGAGTGGAAAGGTCTGCAAGGAGCCCCCAGCCCTCCCCGCTGCCCACACTGCTGACAGGTCCATCTACCAGCCCCTAAACATCACAGCGCTGGAGGCTTCACATCCTCATCAGCACAAGTGTTTCTGGTCTTCAGCATGCTTATGCTTGCTAAACACATCCTGCCCAAAGTGCTTCTGCTGCTCATTTGGCCCACTCGTCTCTGCAGTGACCATGGAGGAGAGCTGAGCCGTGTTCCTGTGGCAGCTACCAGCAGCTGCAGCCTGTGGCTGCTCCTCAGCCTTCATCCCTCCAGACCCTGCAGTGCCCTGTCTGCACTCCTTGCTCCCTGCATCTCCAGACATGCTTTCTCTAGGCATGCTTTTTTGCCCGCTCTCGAGGCTGGGAGGCTGGCTGCATGATGATTCCCATGCAGCCTTCGGCACCATGCTATTCAGCAAACCACAGCCTTCTCCCAGCTGGCCTGAGACATCTGTGCTGATTTTGGTGTAGACTGGTTATCAGGAAGAAGATCCCAGGATAAGGTCTGGTGCCCCTGCTCTCTCCAGACAAGGTGCTGGCTCCAGTCCACTGACAGAGACCGGAGCGGTGCTGTGCTTGGTGTGAACACAAAGGGATGTGAAGAGTATTCCAAGTCCGCCAGAAAAAGGACCAAAGGCACAGCTCTGTGAGCATGAACTGCACAAGCAGGAAATGAGGACAACTTTAATGTGTTTTGACTCAAAACTGTGGTAACCAGAGCTGCGCATACTGGAGGCAGAGACCTTTTGTAAATCTGAACACTCATTCTGGATGCTTAAACAGGACCTGAGCTATTTTTAAAGCCTTCCCTCAGTTGTTGTCCCAAGCACTTACAAATAAGACCACGAGATCTTTTGAAAGTCTGGCACACACTATGAAAAGCAACAGTGAAATGCGCAAGTTAAAAAAAATCCATACACTTATTTTAATTACTGTAGTCACCATAGTAACTGGAGCCCAAACTGGACTATGATACCAGTGTGCCAATTACAGTAAACTTTTCCTTTGCAGCTATTACCTTCTGAATTTCTGCTGTGCTATCTACCATGCCATGGCTACGTTCTTCCCCAACCCATTCAATGACAGCTCAAGGTAAAGAGATGTCAGAGGGAACTAGCCGGCAAGGGGTGTATTTCTGAAGGCGCCCAGCACCACATCCTGTGGTGCACAGGTGGCTTTGCTGCTGGCTTCAGCCAGTTGTAAAACCCCACAGGTACCAAAGTCTGCTGCACTCTGCAGAACCCTGCTTGCACAGGGACCGCGGTGTCCCCAGCAGCCCCACGCTCAGCCCCTCCTGCCCCTCGAGTAACGAACTGCAAGCAAGCGTCCATCAGACCGGATTTATTAGGATCAGCAACTCATACAAAATTTGTCAGTGTCCGCAGGTGAAAGCAGCAGGTCGCTCTGCTGCCAGCCACCCTGGCTGCCCGCGACACGCAGGCAGGAAGGTCTCTTCCTGGCACTGCTGATGCTGCGGAGCCCTGCGGTGCTCCCAGCACCCACCTGCCGCCCGGCGCAGCCCCTCGCCCCGGCACCGCTTCATGTACCGCATGTCCCCGAGGGCCAGCACTCCGAGAGCCACGGTGCCCACGGAGAGGCTGGGAGGGAGCGGGCCAAGGGCTGGCTCACCGATGTGATGCGACAGGCAAACAGAAATGGAGCAGATCACGTCTTGCCCTGCTCCCAGCCCTCCGTGCTTGCCACTTCCCTGCCCCACGCTCACTCCAGGAACACACTGTGCAGGAGGTAAGCTAGCAAGCAGCCCAGCAGTGCGGTCCCGAGGTGGAGGGGCAAGTGCAAGCCAGCTCCAGCAGCTGGATGCACCACACGCCCCAGGAAACCCTGAAATGCCAAGAAAGCAAAGTGCATCTTCTCATACACAAAGGCGTGTGAGAAAACAATCATTTAACATCAATGTCTGAGGCCGGGAAGTACACTGTGACAGATGACTGCGTGGTACCTCAGGTTCTGCAGCCCATCTCGTACCTAAGCAGGACAGAGCTGAGCCTCCACCCCCTCCTCTGTGAGGGACCAGACAAAACCCCTCAGCACTGCTCATCCCACCTCCACAGCTGCCTGCGGTATGGCAAGGTTAACCTCCTACAAGTGCCACTTTCTCTATGATAAAGAGAAAGCTGTGCTTATAGCACAGCTCCAGGAGCTGTCTCCAGCACTGTGCCCACACAGCCCTCCCTGCCCACCACAGCAGGGGACACCACGGCACCAGCAGCAATCCCTGCCACAGCTGTGGCCAGAGCCACCTGGAGCAGGACAGGGAGAGGTGCAAAGGAGACGTGTGCCCAGAGCCAGGGCACGGGTATCACCCACCACGGGGATGGGGAGCCCCAGCCGGGCACTCCATGCATCACCCCCTGTACACAGCCAGCCCAAAGGGCAAGCCCTTCCCAGCAGCTCCCCATCACTGTCTTACAGAAGCCTTTGCATGAGGCTTCTGGCCATGGCTCCTGGTCAGGGACATTGTCCAAAAGCCTTCCCTGCTTTACCAGGGCTGTTCCCTGCTACCCCGCAGGTCGGTGTCCGTACCTGGAACGGTCACCCAGAATTTCCTCCAGGTCGTTCATTTCTTTCTCCTTTTTTCCAGCCCACTCTTCCTGCTGTCCCCACTTACACCCACCCCACACCTTCACCCTGGCATGGCAGCACCTTCCCTCCCTCAGCACCCAGCACCTCTCACTGTGGCTCCTGTTGTGGCTGACACCAGCCACCTCCCGCCAGCCGCCCTCCCGCAGCGCAGCGCGCCCGGTGCTCAGCCCCGAAGATGTTTTGCCCACCCCAGGCACGTTTTAACCTTGCTCTTGGCAAGGGACTGGGGCTTACCTTGAACGATTCCAGAAAGCCTCCATGCCCTCCATTCTCCAGTTTGTCCTCCTCGGGCCCCAGCCCCAGCATGGTCTGGGTGTGCCCGTGGAGCTCGTCGTGCAGGTTGTCCAGCAAGGCGGCACGCGTTCGGTCCTGGGGAGTGACAGCCGGCTCAGCCGGGGCCGGCCTCGGGTGCGAGGGCGCCCGCCTGCTCGCGCTGCTGGCGAGTGCTGGCCTGGCTCAGTGCCGGGAAGAGCAGTTTGGGAGGAGAAATGGAGAGAGCCCTCTGCACCCCGCTGCACACCTCCCAGCCTTCGCACAGGGCACCGCAGTGTGGTAGGGGGTGGTTTGGGGTGGTACGGGGTGTTGCAGGGTGCTATAGGGCAGTTTGGGGTGGCGCGAGGCGGAAGGCAGTGAGCATTACCTCCAGCTTTGCAAACTTGTCTGACTTGCAGCAGGCGTTCTCAGCATTGATGAGCTTGGTCAGCAGGAACTCCCTGAACTCAGGGCTCTGGGGGAGCAAGAGAGGCAAGGCTGAATACCAGCCATCATACTGCTCCTGGCAATTCTGGTAGCGTAACCCTACGGACCCAACAACGAGCAGTGCCCCGGGGAGCCACATCTGCCACCCTGCAGGGGTGATGCTGCATGACGACACACCATGCACGGCCTCCTGCCCTGCCACAGACTCGCAGTCCTCGCTACCAATAATGTGTGTAAACCCCACAAATCACATTTCCCCCCAACAGGGCATGCTCTGAAGCATCCTGGACACACACACGTATATTCCTCCTGACTTGGTACACGCTTTCAGACCCATTTCTCACCTTCTGAAAAACCGGCGGGCTCGGCAGCGGCGGGCCAAAGGAGGGGACATCCTCGCGGGCCGTGACGGAGACCTGCAGGGCCAGGAGGAGCCGGTGAGGCAGGGGCACGAGGGCAGCCCCCAGCGCGGCCCCTGCACCCCAGGCGATGCTCCCAGCCTGGCAGAGGTGCCCCCGCCTGCCGACTGCGGCACCCAGAGCTGCCAGGGCAGGACTGGCTGCAGTGCTCTTTACATTTACTTCCTATGAACTTTGTTTTCATTCATGGCTCTAAGCGGTGTGCTTTCAGCTTGAAATGTGATGTTCTACTGACCTCCTGATGGAAAGCAGAGGGAGAGCAGGGTTTATGCTACCCACGCTTGAGTGCTGTGTTTAGGAGGGCATGAGCTGTCCTGAGGTTTATTCAAGTATTTAGTCAAAAAATCCTTATTAAAAAGTCCAAAATTCTTAATAAATGAGCATGCACCTGTGTATGTATACACACACTACGTAATAGTACATACATAAATATTTGTGTGTATACATATGTACATTCAATATATACATACTCCGGTTATGTATATATCACTGAGTACACGTAAGTGAATGTGAAATTTGGAATTTAAGTCTGTCCTACTGCACAGTTACATACAAACAATGCACATACACATGAGCTGGGCGTGAACTGCCTGAAGAGGAAGCAAAGACATCCATGAGAGTGAGCAGAGCTCCACGGGCACCATCTCATGCCTGGGGCCAAAGCGAACATCAACACGTGCAAGTTGAGATTCCCCCTACCTTGTAGGATGTGTTATCTGTCTCGGGGTTTTCCACCTGTACAACAATGTAGGCATGCAAGAAATTGGAGGCAATCATGTCTGGGACGAACGGCGTGTTCTCTTCTTGAAAGATAATTGCCACAATGTCATTGCCAATGTGTCTCTTCCTCTGCAGCTGAGCGGAAAGGGAAAACGTGGTTGGTAAAAGCAGGCAGCTCTGCCACATCAGTGCTGTGTGTGCAGGCTCCTGCAGACCAGGAGCACAGGCAGCAGCAGCCTTCCCCGGCACACAGGGGTCAGGGTGCTCTGGAGCATGGACTTCTGTGGCTGTGGCGCTGGGTAGGTCACAGCTCCCACACGGCTGTAGCAGCGACACATGGCTGCTGGAAGGCGTCTGTACATCTCTTACCTGCTGTGTATCTCCTTCAGTAAAAGGCAGCTTTGTAGAGACATGAAACATGATCTCCCTGTCCCTGAACACGGTGTACACAGACTCGGCCCCCGTCTGCCCGTGGCTGACATCCAGGCCTCCTCGAAAACTAGAACCGAAGAGAAATTAAGGGAGAAATGAAGAAATATTAATTGAAAGCTTACCAAAGCCTATAGGCGGTTGTCAGGGACAAGGTGATGGAACAAACCAGCTCATTTATCTTTATCTAGTAGCTAGCAAATGGGAGAGAACAAATCATGCGTCATATATCGTAACTGAGCATCCTGGTACTAGTCTGGAGCTCAGGGCAGGCAATGTGGTCACAGCGACGGGCTCAGTACTGGCAGCAGCCGTGAGCATCCGCAGCGGCCACGGGGCCAAGCACTGCATGGCTGCTCCCAGCCTGGCTCTGCTGACCCTGACCCCGTGGCACAGCGCTCAGCACAGTGTGTGCTTCCATGGAAGTCTCTCATTTACAGCTGAGTGTCACCAGATATCGTCTCCAAACAGCAGGATCTTTTCTCTTGGCAGTTCCAATTTTTCTGGAAAACTCCCTCAAGTTTGAAAAACAAGCCAAGGCTATATTTGCTTCTGCTTTGTACTGCTCATGAATAAGATGACTTCTGTTCTCGCACGAGAGGTACTTTACATACTATATGGTGTCTTGTTGAATTTATATATAAAATCATTTTTTTTACTTACCCTTTAAAGTCCTGCAGCGTTATGGTGTCTCCCAACAAATTCAAGAAGTTCTTGAAGGCAGCGCTCTCCTCATTATTGCCAAACAACTCTTCCTCCTGGGTCTACAGGACACACAGGCCCATCTCAGGAGGGCAGCCAACACAACAGGGCTGCGCCCCTCCCGGCTGCCCACACCTCCCAGCAAGGCAGGACAGGGCTGGGCTACGGCCACACTGAGGGGGCTCCGGGGGCCAGGGACATCCCCATGCTGCCAGCACCCACTCTGCACCACCAAACGTGCTGTGCACTGCCACAACGTGCTCAGCACCCGCTTTGCACCACTGAACGTGCCTCCCAGCTGCCAGCGTGGGCAGGTTCAGAGCCCTTTCAGCCACCAAGAAATTCCAGCAGTAAAGCTGCTGAGAACAACTTCTGACCAAGAGAAAGAGATGTGAGGATAAAGCAGGGGTAATACTGGAACACAGATTAATATTTCATTGGAAAAATCTAAGTCTTAATCATCCTCTGTGTGGTATATTTCAAAACAACAAGACCGTAATTACGGTCTTCCATGAGTTACTCAATCCAAAATAAAATGCAATATGTAAGGATAATTAGGGTGCCTGTCAGAATAATCTTTGGTAAATTATAAGACTCGGCTGTCTCCGTGCTTCGCATCCAGTGTTCCTAGGCTAATGAAAGCATTTTCAGCAAACGCATGTCTGCATAGCCTACAGCCTTCCAAGACAAATGTAACGGTCTCACTGTCTAAACATACATCTGATTAAAACACCACGGCTGCTAAAATGCATTTTCACATCCATTTTTCCCTACAGCTGCTTGCAGGCTGATTTTCATACTGATTTTTCTTCAGCCACATCATATTTTGAGTCAGGGAAACATCCAAGTAGTAAGAAGTGCATTATTCGTAAGGACACCAGTGACACAGTGTCCTTAAACATTGTCCCAAAATTAACTACAGGACCAAATTTCAGGCTCAGGGTCCCACACGTCTCCTGACAAACAAGCCCTGATGCCGCAGGACTCATTCTGTGAGCATGATGCAGGGATTACTCACCTGCCTGAACTTCTGGTAGATCACACCAAACTTAAACGTGTTATTGACTTCGTGTTCATCGTAAGACACTATCATCTGGGACGCCTGGAGTGAAACAAACCACAATTTCATTCGGCTGTCCAAACCCACAACCACCATAGGGGCCCCACAGCCTCCTGCCCACCGCCACAAGCGCCGGCCCTGCCGTGGCCATGGCGGGCAGCGGCCCCGCTCTGCCGAACCAGCTCTCGCTGTGTGGGCATGCGTCTGAGGCGTCTGTCAGCCTGACGTGGGCAGCGGCTGCTCTCAGACTTCCAGGTGATGGTTTGGTAGCAGCACGAGTAATGAAAATGGATGAATGGATTGCCTTGATCTCGGCTACATCAAAGGGCGGTGAAACTGCCTCGTAACACGCTGCTGGGCCTGCCACATGAGAAGTCTGCCACATAAAAGGTAGTTGAAAATGACGGATTTGCTGTGTAACTTCCCCATAATGGGTTTCTGTGGCAGCACAAGAGCTCTAGGCCAAGCGATCCCGGAGTGGGGGGACGAGCAAGTCCCGGCCCCGTCAGCAGCGAGGGCAGCGAGGGCAGCCTGCCGTGCCCCGCAGGGACTGCTGGTGAAACACCGCGTCCCGCCACACAGCCAACCGTCCATCGCGGCTCCCCTTCCCACACAGCTTCTCAAGCACAAGCTCAACACTTTTCACTGGGTTTCAAGTCAATCTTAAGGCATCAAACCAAGGCCGTTTCACACCTCACAGCCTTTCTCTCCTTCTCCATGGCCCGGGGCAGGTGCTGTGATGCCTGGGAGGACAGCTCCCAAATGAGACCATGGTGGGTGCACGCAGGTCCTATCCCAGATCCTGTACTGCTGAGCCCAGATAAAAACAGTATCTTACACCCTGCATCTATACAAAGCACTGAGGGGAACTTTCGCAAAGGGACAGAGCTAGGAAGATGCAGTACAAGTGCCTACGCTCTGTATCAGAGCTTCTAGGTCATGGGAGAAAGAGAGAATTAACCCTACCTGTCCTTGGCTGAATGTGCAACCAACATGGGGTAAGATCCTCACCTTGGGATACAGAACTGGGTTAAACTTCAGTCCGGAGGCATCATCGCAGAAGGCCTGGGAGCAAGGGAAAAGTGTCATCAGCCCCTGCAGGAGTGCTGGGACCCTGCCTGGAGCCTTGCCAGCAGGCAGCCACGGGCAGCCTGGCCTGGGAAATCTGAAGGAACGGCTGCCCCACAGACCCAGCATGGTGCAGGCTTCGCCGCATGCTGCATGCCTGCACAGCAGGCACCCCGTGCCGGTTACCTTTGCTATCTGTGGGATGCTAGGCAGCTTGCTAAATCCAGCCAGAGGGATCCTTTCATGCAACGTCTTCACTTTGGATCTGGCAAAGAAAAAGAAACGAACGGATGTTTGGGAGGATCCTGCGATACCAGATGCACCGGAGCTTCCTTGCATGCCAGCCATGGCTGGCTCTGTGGCGTGCTTGCCGCAGGAGGCTCTGCCAGGCCCTGGGAGATGTTCTGCTGGACTTGCTGGGCTGGGTTAGCAAGCAAAGGCTCATTTTTTCTTTTAATCTCTGCAGATCTTAAAATATTCATAGTTTGGAGGAGAAATGAGACAACAGTTCAGCCACCCTGGGCCTTGTCAGATTACAGGAAGGACAGTGACAGATATGACAGATATCACCCAGTGTCACGGAGAGTTCCACACTCAGTTTCAGCAGCATATTAAAGCCTTGTGTTCATTATCAGAAGTCAGGCAGTCACTGCAGGACAATGCCTCTGGCTTCCCACCCAACCCAAGCCCTTCCATGCGGGTGACACGTGTGTGCTGCCAGCACACCCGCAGCATTTAGAGCGGAAACAAAGCAAGAGCCTTCCAAAGAGAAAACACTTGGCTAAGCACTGTGCTTCTTTTCTCCATACCTGAGTATAATCCTTAAGTATTCAGTGCCATCTGCCTCCTCACACTTAATAGAAAGAATCAGATTTCCCAGGCTGCTGGCCGTACAGTAAAAATTTAAATGGTCCTACAAATAGAGAAAGCAGGTTAAGGTGGCTCAGCTTGTGCACAGCAGGAGACTGCCCTGCGCCCCCCCCGGCTCCTGCAGGTGGCTGGGCACCGTGGCCGTTGCTGCACACCAGCCATCCCTTCTCCTTGCAAGAGGGCAAATTGTAAAATTTGCCTATTTTGCTCACAATTGTAGGACTTTTTTTTTTTCTCCTGGACAGGGTAGGAGCATTTTTCAGCTGCCTCCTCACTGCCTCTAGCACCTACCTTCCCCAGAAAATGCTTCCTGTAGGCTCTGGCCTCTCCTTTGCACTCCAGCTTGTACCCATAGGTGCTGGGGCTGAGGTTTTCCTCTTCCTCCTCGCAGATGCTGCTGTCAGACGAGGTGGGTGTGCCAAGGTTTTCTGGGTCTTCAATCCAGTATCCCCCAAACTGGGGCAGGATGATCAGTGGGTAGGGGCTGCCCTTATCAAGGATCTGGGGAGGAACAGGGAAGCTGGGCAGTGCTGGGGTCCAGCTTTGGGGCCTCATTGCCCCCTCCCCGGCTGTCTCTCCCGCAACAGCCCCTAGCCCCGTGCCGCAGGGCAGATCCTGCCCCTCTCCAGTGCCTCTTCCCTCCCCTTGAAGAGGGCTCCTGTGCTGCCTGGGAAGAGCTCAGCCACAGAGGTGGAGCAAGGGGAGAGGAGATGGGGTTTGCACAGCTCCTGCTGGGAACAGGATCTCTGCACGCTCCCCTTCTGTCGGCACTTTGGGAAAGGCATTGCCTGAGCGTGTTGCAGAGCACCCACCTCATCGATGCTGGGGTACGGGATGTAGTCTTCCTGGAAAAAGGAATCACAAGACCGCCTATGAGTGTTTGCTCCCTGCTAGCCGTCCCCTAAAACCACAGCCTTCCCCAGCACAATCGAGGAGTGCTGCCCAGTGAGCTGGTCCTGCCGACCCGCACCCCAAACCTGACCCAGGCGCTGAGTGGTGAGATCGGGCAAGGCGGCTGAGCCCCCAGCACGGCCCAGATCTGGCCTGTGAGCCCCCAGCATCCTGTCCTGCTGCTCCCTGCTCCCCCGCCCAGTTAGTGGTACAAGCTTCCCCATGCCTCATACAAAACCCAGCCATTTTAAATCACTCTCCGCTGAAATACACAGGTTTGGACACAAAGCTGGATTAGAGATTTACAAGCACCACTCTCTTATCTTTGCGATTCAATCAGCGCCTTGCTTTTAGATAACACTGAAATCCTTTTTAGTCCTTACAGTGGCTGTCTTTGGCTACAAACATTAAAGCCCAGATTTGTAGAGATAAGGGGAGGTGCTTGAAAAGATCCATGCTAGAAAAAAAATAAATCAACAAACCTTATGCTTTTGGCTTCCAGTTCTCTGTTCTTCAAGTTTTGGTGCCTGTTTGGAACAAAACCAACAGACAGAATAACAGAGCTGTTTCCAGCAGCACAGGGGGTGCCAGCAGGGCAGGGCAGGACATTTCAGGACAGTCACCCTGCGGCAGCGGCAGGAGCAGAGCCGTCTGCGGGGAGCTGGCACACCGTGAAATGGGGACGGGCATGGGGAGGGCAAACCTGGGAAACAGGCCTCATCGACACACCGCTGCTCACCTGCATTTTCTCCAGCATTTCAAAGAATTCTGCAGACTGAAAAAGAAAAGAGAGAAATCTCCTGTCCAGCTGAAGTGGGCACGAGGTCAGGCAGCCCCAGCCCAGGCCACGGCCGGGCGCTCCTCCCGCTGGCAGCCGGCAGCCCCGGCAGTGCCCAGCGCCTCGGCGTGCCTCAGAGCCTGCCCTGCAAAGTGCAGTTCAACCTGCAAATAACACTCACCCCGGACAACTTCCCAGCCTGCCTTGTGTAAAGTTTGATAAATGCTCTTTAGTTATTTCTTTTTCTAATCACATCAGTGCTGGCACCGTAGTTTGGACAACCTCTTTGGGTCCCTTTTGTTCCCAGTTTTTTTCTCAGGCTGTTCAGTCCCCCGTTTCCAGCTCCCCACAGTGCTGACACAGGCTGGAGACGTGGAGCAGAGTGGCTCAGCTGTCCTGACCCCGCGGCTGGGCAGCATGTCCCGCTCCTGCAGCCTGTCACCAGCCCTGCTGCTGCCAGGGGTTGCCCTGTCCCACCAGCATCCCAGCTCCCCAGCACCTCTGGATGGGCTGAGAGCTTGGGGCAGGCTCACAGGTGCACAACCACAGACGAGAGGGGGGACTTGAGGAAATGCTGCTCCTGTCTCGCCCAACCTGCACTGCCCAGAGCCCCCTGCTCCTGTGCTGGTGCTGCCAGGGCAGCTGGGGCACAGCAGGCAAGGACAGGAACGGGGCAAGGGCGTGGGGAAAACCCACTCTCTGTGGCCAGCACTGGCTCCTCGACGCATCGGCACCTGCAGGGCTGTGTCCTGGGCAGTACAGCCGCTGGGGACATCGGCTGCATGGTCCCCCACCCTCACATGGCCTGTCCTGCTCCCGGGTACATGCAAATAGATTATCTAGGCAGACTCCAGCTGTCAATACTGGGGCACTCCCAGTAAACCAATATGTGGCTTTGCTGGAGATATGGTGAAGCAGCTTCTTTCCTCCTCTACCCAGTCTCCTTTAAGCCGCCTTTGCTCTGGCTATCCCTCGCTGCGTCTGCAGGAGGCTGGGATGATGGTTCACACTGCTGAGCAGAGGCTGGGGGTACGGCCTAATTCGGAATGGGCAGGGAGAGCAGGGAGCAGGACGGGCAGCAGCGGCACTGCTGATTCTCTGAAGCTCTGTGCCGGACATGGGGCAGGGGCGTCACGGCAAAGAGCACGGCACTGGGGTAAGTAACACTGAACTCTAGACTAAACTGAATTTCTCAAAAGACAGAGAAGAGAGAAAAAAAAAAAAACAGAGAAGGAGGTGAAGAAATGAAAAACACTGGTTTTCTTTCTGATAAACATAACAAGCCAAAGTGAGGATTGCTGCATGAGCAGCCCAGTGGCTGCGCCAGTTCACAGCGGCTGTGGTGGAAGGAAGACACTGCAGCACAGCAAGGGACTAGCACACCCCAGCAGCAGCCTTGGCCATATTTCTACCCTTAGACTATGCCCCTTTTTTATCGCCTGCACCTGCAGCAAGAAAAAAATCAACCCAGGGTTCAAAAGAGCTCTGTGCCCAAACTAGTAGCACTTTAAAAAGGCTTTTCCTTATTTCAAGCTCCTTTTAAGGTCCACTTCAGGTCTCTACAATGGACACATGCTCTTTGAGACAATTAAAATAGTTTTCAGGTCCCACTGCCAGCAGCCAGAACCAGACAGGCAAAACCACAGGGCTAAACCTGATCCAACTTCTAAAGTGAGTTCCGGTAGAAAATGTGTACACACATTTAATAAACCAAACAGCAGTCTGTACCCATTAGGAATTTATGCATACTTGAAGTTAAGCTTTACTGGGCCACAAATATTTTGATAATTACAGTTAAGACAATTATACCTTTGTGTCGCTCAGTCGGAAGTTATGTCACCTGCAGTGGAGTTAGCCAGCACAGAGTTTATCCTTACTCCAGTTGAGTCACTGAGCCTATCTGCTCCAGATTGCCATGACTGCATCTGCTTTTTAAATGCACGCAAAGGCAACATGAGTGTGGAAAGTCATTTCCCCTGCTACCTTAGGCAGGGCAAACCTGTCCAGTAGCTTGTACTAATGACCTCACGAACACAAAATACTCAAGCCAAAAATGGTATGGTTGTTATTGCCTTCCTGCTCACGTGCCCATGCTCCCTCACAGCTAAACTTGTTACCCTGACAGCAAAGAGAAGGGATGCACAGCATCACAGCCCAGCATTCCAGCACAGAAAAGTACATTTATTCCTCTCCTTCAGCACTGAGTCTGGCCCAAAGGCAGGTTAGCTGGGGCAGTGTCTGCAGAACCGCGCGCGCAGCACCCTGGAGGCACGTTGCAGCAAGCAGGTGCCTGCGGACTAGGAGCGACTCAGAGCAGAAGCAGCAGCACAGCCAGTAAATGCCCACATTGAAGGTTTACAAAGAAAATGACACCCAGAAAGAAAACTGAAAGAAAGAAGTTAGAAGTTAGACTGCATCAGAAGAGCGACTGAGGACCAAGCACACGGAGGTGCTCGCAGCCAGGTGCCCGCCCCACACTCCCTGTGCTCCCTGGGGGCGGCACGGCACTCACCAGCAGGCCCCGTAGGAAATCCATCATCGTCCCCACATCGCCCCTGCCGCATCAGCCAGGACAGCCGTCTTCATGCCCCGGGAGCTGCTGCTGCTGCCACTCGTCCTGACGGGAGCCCAGTGCGGAGCGGGGAGGCTGGGCGCCAGCCTGGACACCATCCCCAGCCCCGACACCTCCCCTCGTTAATGTTTCTCCAAGCCAGAGGCACTGCAGGACTGCTGCTTTGTTATTTAAAAGGGTGGCTCCGCGGGGAAGTGCCTGAAACAGGTTGGGCAGGAAGCAGGCAAAGGTTTGAACACTGGCGCGGCTCCGGGAGGGCCGGCGGGCACGCAGGAGATGCAGTGGGGGAGCCAAGGGGAGGGCAGCAGGCGATGGGAAGGGGGACGCTGGGTTTGCTCCCACCAAGCCCACATCCCCATCTCCCCAGTCCTGCTGCACAGCTACACCTGGCCTGTCCGGGCAACAGAGCAAGAAGAGCCCGGCACAGCCAGAGTTACCAGGCGGCAGGTACCATGTCCCAGCCACTGCCGTGGGATCTGCCCCTCACAGGGACCCCCTCACCCTGTGACAGCCACACTGATGCAGGGTCCTGGTGAGACCCCTCCGTGAGGCCACCGGTGCCGTGCCCCCAGGCTGCAGGATCAGTGCCAGCACTGCACGCACATGGAGCCACCACAGCCAAGTGCCAGAAATAGCTCGGAGCAGCCTGAGCCTGCCGCAAGTGCAGACGAGCAGAGGACATTTTGATTTTTCTTCCTCACCATTATTTATTTTCAAGCTGGCAAGGTGCCACAGGCTGTCCCTTTGGAAGCAGGGTGCCCAAGCCCTGCTCCCACAGGCTGAGAGCTCAGGACCCTCACCCCCTCCTGCAAAACACCTGGTCGAACACCACTGCCCGTGAGGCAGGGCACGAAGCAGGAGACCGCTGCTCCCCGACCCAGTGCTGCGGGGGCAACGTGTGTGGCAAGTCCCTGTGGTGCGGGGTCAAAGAGGGAAACAGAGACACTAGTGAAGGGGCTGGTAGGGGAAAAGGCCAAGGGAACATCAGAAAAAAAGTAATCCACCAGTTTTACACCGTCCACCAGGACAACTGGTTTTGCAGGAGGAGTGAGCTGTCACTCACCGCCTCTGGGTGGCCAGCACCCAGCTGGACGGGCTCTGCCTGTGCCCAGATGGGTTTCAAACGCATTCCAAATACTTCCAAAACCCAAGCCTTCCCTTTTCTGCTTACTCAAAGGAAGGTGACCCACAAAGTCTCAGGACACTCAGGACAAGTCAGGCCCATCGGTGCCTCGCCACTCACGTGCCTTTTCCCCTTTCCCCAATGGGAAGCAGCAAATGCCTGATGCACAACACTCAGCCTCCCCAGCTGGATCAACCTGGCATCTGCAAGCACAAAAAAGCCACAGCCCTGCCGAGGGAGACAAACAAATCCCAACCATAAAACCTCACAGAATCAGCTCCGGACACCCCAGACTGGTGACCCAGAAGCTGCAGACTGGGCACCAGCACCAGCAGGGCTTTCCTGCCCCAGAACGGCCCGGGGAGGAGGCAGCACACCACTGCTTTGGCCCAAACGCCCTCATGACTCTGCCAAAGAACGGGTGTCACAGCCACCAGGGACTCTGCTGTCCCTGCTCCCACCCCCTGCATGACCCTCATCCCTTGCTGTGACGGAGATACCAGAACTCACACAGCTCTCTGGGAAGCACCTTAAAATCTCTGAGGAACAGTGCCAGACCAGGATGAGCACCGAGGATACTGACTCGACTCACTCCTGCTTCCTAGCTTCTCAGCAGCACAGCTAGATCCATATGGTTTTTATTCGTGTTTGGCAACTCAGGGGCTCCCTGGCACTTGGCAAAGTATCACCCATAGAAGAGCCCCAGCTCCACCTCACTTTTCCAAAAGGACACTTTGTGCCACCTGTAAAAGATTTTGCCATCCTTTAAACCTGCCATAAAGCAGAACAAGTCAGTAATCACCTTTTAATTGCTTTAATTATGTGATTATAAAGACGAAGAACAAGCAGTGAAGCAGGTGCTGCCAGCCTTGCCTGCAGAGCCTGGTCCCACAGACTGTCCTTCTCTACCACCAGCCTCGTTCCCCAAGGCCAGCATGAGCCAGTGTGGTGAGGTCCCGTGTGATGGAAGAAGGGACCCCCCACTGCCAAAATGCTGCCCCTGTAGCCCCCAGTGCAGCTCTGCCGGGAGGAGCAGGCCCCTGCCAGCAGGCACCCTGCCTCAGCATTTCCATGTAGAAATGTGGAGTCACCATCCTTGGAAGTCTTCAAAAGACGTTTAGATGTAGAGCTTAGGGATATGGTTTAGTGGAGGGCTGTTAGCGTTAGGTTGGAGGTTGGACTCGATGACCTTGAGGTCTCTTCCAACCTAGAAAATTCTGTAATTCTGTAATTCTGTAACACCATCAGGACAGAGCCAGAGGCAGAAGCTCTTCAGGACACAGGTGGTCCTGCACAGCGTGTGGATGCTCACGGTCCATCCGCCCCGTGGCTCCAAAATTAGGAAGCTGCGAGGGAGCACTGCAGCAGAACGAGCACAAGGAGGCAGCAGGGGCTGCACGCTCGCTGTCAGAGCATCCAACCTGAACTTCTGCAGCTGCTAGCAGGTCGCTTAACACCTTTCTGCAAAACAACACAAACAGCACCAACAACTCACTTCCCTGGCAGGGCAGAGGCCCGGCAGGACCGCGATGGAGCGGCAGCGCTGCCCGAGCACGGCGCACACAGGAAGCAGCCGCACGCTGCTGCCCATGGCATGGTTGGGCCCCTGGGAGCAGCAAGGCCAGGCTGTGGGTTGTCAGCTGTGCGGCGGGTTTCAGTTTTGAGATAAGGTCCAATATGCTGAGAAGTCCTTCCACACATGGCAAGGCTGCAGTGGGGTCACTGTCTGTACGTGGCTGGTTGGTCAGGACAGAGAAAGCTGCTCCCTCTTGCTGCCTGACCTCTGAGGATCCCCTGTGGGGAACCATCAGGGCTCGAGCCAGGGGCTCATTTCACAGTAAATGTCAAATATCTGAGAGCAGATAAGGAAATGGAGCAAACAGGTTTGGTCCCTTAGAGAGTCCACTCTGCTCTCACAAAAAGGAGAGAGAAGAGGAAAAGCGCTGCCACTAAAAAGCTACTGAATTAAAAAAATAAACACCGGCAGATTTACAAGGAGAGTCAATTCCAGAAAGCTTGGGCAAAACTTCAGTATATCATCTGCAGTTTCCACGGCCAAATATCCATGCTGACCCTTCAAGCCTGCCTTCAGAACCCCTATGGAAGAAAGCTCCCAGCCTTTTCTTTCCTTCTCCAGAAGGAAAGCAGCCCTCATCCCTCAGAAGCCATATGATATTTTTTCTCCCTTAATTGCTCCAACACTCACTGTCCTCAGTTAAAACCTGGGATCAATACCTCACCCCTGTGGGACCGGCTGCTTCCGAGCCCAGGGTGAGCTCCCGCACAGCCACGCGGCAGGGCCAGGCACACGGGGCTGCCCTCAGCCGGGACCCTCGGGGCGCCGCTGCTGCTGGAAACCCCCAAAACGGGACCTCTGCACTGCCCAGAGCCACCCGGGGAAACGTGGTGTCCTCTGCGGGTGGTAAACAACGCGGGGGCTTCGGCTTCCCCTTGCTGGGCGCCAGCCGAAGTCCAGCCAGGAAATCTGCTGGCTGTTCCTCTGCCTCGCTGGCACGAGGATGGGATGCACGCTCTGCTGCTGGCACGCGGCTCAGAGCGCGGGCGGTGAACTGGCTGCACCCTGGGGGATGGCTGCCCGGTGCCGTGCCCCCGCCTGTCCCAGCCTGCTGGAAATGCCTGGCACGGCCACAGGGAGCAAGGCAGGGTCCTGGCCACACGACAGAGCCAGGGAGAGCCGTGCAGAGGGAACGTGGAGGCAGCCGCAGGGCTGCATCCCTGCCCACCCCAGCGGGAGGGGACAAACACAGCACCGCAAACGCCGACCCAGCAGCTGGGGCTGCATGCACTGCCCTTCTCCTCTCCCCCCCGAGACTCCAGGACCAACATCGGTGGAACGGGGAGAGCAGCAGGAGAGTCCCAGGAACAGACGGATTGCTTACCCCACAGCCGCTCAGTGCTGTGCCCTGCTGGCTTGGTCTGCGCGCAGTTTTGCTGCACAGCCATGCTGATTATGAGTGCAAGACAAATTCCTCCCTCCGAGGACTGATGGGAGGCAATCCTGACCATAGAATCGCACCAGCAAAGGAGGTTCTTGCCATTGTAGCCTGCCTCATTCAGGGAATTTAAACTACACCAGGAAAACACATTCTTGTTAGCAGAGCCTCCATGCTCTTAAGAGGAGTTTGCTCACACAGCTGCATTAGCAACGCATTGTACTGCAGGAAGACAGCGTCTGCAGCAAGCTGTCTGCAGCCTGTGCCTGAAATTAAGCAGAAAGTACAAAGTGCACATAAGGACGAACCTTCTCGCACCGCACAGCTCAGCTGTGAAACTCGCAGCTGGAGGATGCTGCAGAGGCCTGAGGTGTCTCTGCCCTCGGGATGGAGCGAGGAGAGCTGCCCCAGCGCTGCTCCCGCCAGGCTCCAGGCAGGACCCAGCTGCCAGGTCTCAGCCGTGCTGATGCCGGGCAAGGCGGTGCGAGGAGCAGTGGCACAAGGCACGCGTGTTGTGCGCTGCATCCCTGTGCCTCCGCTGCGCCGTGGGCAGGGTCATGCCACTGCCCAGTGCCCTGAGGCCAATGTGCCCCACTGCCGCACCCCCATGCCCCGCTCCCCCCATCTCTCAGCAGTGAGTCCCCTCCTCTGCAACACCACCGAGGTGCCGCACCTCGTGTCACCAGTGAACTTTGTCAGCTCGCTCCAACTCTGTGCACCCAGGTCATCAACAAAAGTACAAATGGACCAAAACTCAAGAAACTCTGCTAATAATCTCCTCCAGCTCAATATTCTATTTCCAAGCCCCCTTGCTCTTGACAACCATTTAACCAGGTTCTTTGCCATCGCGTAATCCTCTCATCGATCTCATCTTCTCCAGCTTAATGAGTAATTTCCCGGGTGGCAACATATTGAATACTTTGCAGCAACCCAGGGAGAAGAGCTACCATTTCCTTTGTCTGGAAACACAGTCATTGCACAGATTACTCAGGTTACTCGGACAGCAGCAGAGGAGTTGAGTCCCTCAACCACCGGCTCCACTGCGGCCAAAGATCAGGGGCCAGCGGCCACACTGGCCGGGTCCTGCGGGCACGGAGCCGGTGGTGGGCACAAAGCCAGCCCTGCCGTAGGGCCACGTGGTCCGCCTGGGCAAGCGGCCGCTCAAGCAGCACAGGGGAGCTTGGGGGGCTGATCAGAGGGGTAACAGCATTCAGGCTTTGCCCCCTGCCTGGCATCACTGCTCGGGATTGCGTAACGTAACAGGCAGCGCAGGATCAGGCCCATTGGCACGCACGCCCCTCTGTAGCTGATGGTGTCTGAACATGCTGCAGGCTGATCTCCAGAAACCACCTACTTCTGCTCCGCTCAGAACAGCCCAGACTGGTACAGTTGCTGCGTTGGAAGTGCTGCTCTTCGCTGGCTTCAGTTTCCAAAACCAGCACCCTGCCTGGACGGCGCACCCACGCACCGGGGCCGCCAGCAGGAGGGGGCAGCGGCCCCCGCGCAGCGCCCGCGCACTCACCTTCATGGTGGGGGGGGCGGTGAGCGGGGGGGACAGCGGCCGGTCCGGGAGGGTCACATCCGAGCTGTTCAGCAGCTCCTGCTTCCTGCAAAACAGAATGAGAGCCGGTCAGCTCTCCCTGCACCCGAAGGTTTGGGAGGCAAGTGAGCAGTGGAGGCAGGAGATAAGGAAACGCAGGGGACATTTCTGTTGAACCAAGAGGCCCTAATGCTCTCTTTGCAAAATAATCTCACATCAAAGAAAAAAAAGACAGCTGCACAAAAAGGTGATACAAAAGTTCTCTGCAGAGCCCCATGCCCTGCACGGGCTGGGCTGCTCACACACATCCCCACATCTCGGCACACAGACCCACGGATGGGGGAGTGGGCGCTCAGCACTTTGGGGGTGTCTCACAAGGACTTGAAACACTGGGAAAGGCAGGGGAGAAGCAGCTGTACCAAGATCCTGCCAAGAAATGCAGCCCAAAACTCTCTTCAGCCTTGATAAGGTGGACCCAAAGCCCTCCGCTGATTATTTGATAAAAATACACTGTGCCTTTTAAAAAAAAATCACTTCCCAGGCAGACAATCAAATCGTCACACGCAGTGGTAGTGCCAGATGCTACTCTGGGAGTCAGAAAATCTGAGATTTAATTTAGTTTCCTCTCATCCCTGCCAGGTTAGTCCTGCAGAAACTGGGCCAAAATGTCCAACTGTTTATCTCACAGTAACGAGGTTTGTTCCCATGGCAGCCCGCCCCGGGATGGCAGAGCGCGGCGCGTGGGGCGATGCTGCGTGGCGCCAGGCTCCAGTGCACACCAGGCCCCCCCAAAAAAGTGACTGGGTGCCTGCACCCAGCACCGGTACGTCGGCAGAGCCTCTTGCACAAAAACTGCCCAGAGGCTGCTCTGCAGGAGCCGTGCTTCACTCCCAGCGAAGAGCTGGAGGGGCAGCCCCTGCCCTGCGCTCCTGGCACAGCCATGCCCGCCGGGGCACGGACAGGGCACCCCCGCGCCCACAGGAGATCCTGCTGGGGGTGAGGGGTCTGAACAGCAGCTGCATTGCAGAAAGGGCACTTTTAACAAATCGGAACACTCTCACAGGTCGTTTGCAGGGTGCCACCAAATCACTCCCAGAGCAGACCTGGTTTTCTACCAGACCACTGAGGCAACAGCGAGTGCCAAGCCCTGCTGCCACTGCACGAGCATGGAGTGGCTGCCCAGATGTGTCCCTGCTCGTGAAAGAGACTGAGACAGAGCTTGACGAGGGCTGCTTTTTGCTCTTTCTGCCTGTATTTACAACTGCTTTTGCTAATAGACTTCTCCCAGTCTCAATGGACTTTAGCTCCATCTGTTAAGACGCATACATGCACACGCGCACACACAAACGTGCACACAGACGAGCGTTCAGCACCCAGCCTGTGCATGCAGGGGCGGCAGGAAGGACCGCCTGCCTCCCCCCGGCCCAGCCCCGTGCATCGCCAGCACCCGCAGCGGGCTTTGCCCCGGCCCTGCCAGCACCTGGCCCCGCCAGCTGCCCCGCGCCTCCCCGCACCTGGGTCACAGCCCACAGCCTTTTGCCCCCATCACAACATAAATTAAAAGCCCCCACTCCAAATCACCCCATGCAAAAGAGAAGCAGAGGATGCAAGGGAGCGGGTGAAGGCCTGTCCCTTGCGAGGCGTCCGGGTGGAGAAAGGAGAGCCAAGGAGCTGGAGTTACGGTGGCTGCGAACAGAGAGAGGGAAGGCACTAACAGGACACAGATCAATAGTTCCCATTAGTTAACAACCAAGGAACAAGAAATAATGGACTTAAATTATAGCCAGGGACATGGCGGCTGGATATCAGGGGAAATTCAGGGCTCAGCTTCAAGCCCATAGCCCCGTCCCTGGAGGGGGTGGCACAGCCATGGACCATCACCGCGCAAGGCAGGGCGATGCTCCGCCATGCCGGGGCAGTACTGCAGCCCAGCCCGGCCACCAGCACACAGGGACAGGGCTAGCTGAGCCCTGGGGACCGGGGGACCAACCTGTGACACGTCTAATTAATTGCTGGTTGCAGTCCTCGGAGCTCTTCCAAGAGCACCAAGTACCAGTGGCTGTGCCCAGGCTCACCCTGCAGCCCCAGGTGGGACGCGCAGAGGCGAAGCCCCCCGCACGCTGCAGCACAGCAGGGGCCCTCCTGCCCGGGTGGCCGCTGCGAGATGAAGGCACTGCCCATCCCCATCTCTGCTGTGCTGCACAGCCATGTCTCATCTAGGCTGATGGAGATTGTTTTAAAAAGAAAATAACATTTTCCAGATTTGCAGTGCCAGAAATGAATCGAAATGCTGTAGGACTACATAGGGGCACCAGCAGAATTTATTCTCTGACCACCCGTATTGTCCATTGAGCTCCTTCCTTGTCTCCTCTCCACAAACCCACCATGACTCCACTGCTGAAAAAAAAAAACAACAGGATGACAGATTTTTACTATTTGCTCTTTGACTTTCTAGGGCACTACAGCACAGGCTGCTCTGGAGGCAACCACTCGTCTTTGCTCTCCTTCCTTTGAACCCTGTTCTCTGGCTGATTGCACCAATCTGTACAGTGGCCTCAAAGGCATAAAACGTAACAGACCTCACAAAGATTAAAGTTACGGGGATGCATACAAATAATTTGACTTGATCTGGGATTTGTAACAGGTTGCCATAGCATCACATTTTAAGTATTATAAAATCACTCACACTACTTAACAACATGTTCTTCTATCACATGTTGATGTCTTCTCTGGGGCCAAACTGCTGGAACTGCTATTGCACTTCCAGGGAGAGCAAAACAAACCCATTCACCAGCAGCCGCTTGTAATTAGCCCTGGTGCACTGGAAATACATTATGTTAAATTGCAACCATGTCCCACGATTCACTCTGCTGTCAGCTACAGGGTCAAGGGCCATCAGCGTAATTTGAGGAGATTACCCTCTGGGGATGACAAACGAATCATGAGGAAGATTAGCATGTCGTTATCTGTGCAGGGCACACCTGCACGTCCAAGCAGCCCCCAGGAGCTCACATGAAGACTGCACCAGAGCGAGCGGGGGCTCGCCGCGGCCCCATCACAGCCGGCTGGGGGCTGGCAAAGGGCTCCGGTCCCTGCAGAGCCCCAGCTGCAGCATGGCTGGACACGGCCGAGGGATGCCAGGCAGCACACCAGCGCCCCACAGCCACCCAGGATGCTCATCCCTCAGGGATCTCTGCAGAGCTGGAGACCACAGGGTGGCCGGGGGATGCTGGCAGTCCCCCTGTCCCTGGACACTGCCTCACAGCCGGACACTGCGTGCCCCCAAGCCCAGAAGGGCCAGGAGCCCCCCAGCACGGCCCGCTGCCACCCAGTTCTGCTCCAGGCCAGCATGAGAAAACATCTCCTGCCTGAGCCGCCTGCAGTCTGCAGCTGCAATTAGCAAACCGTGCGAGGATGGGGTGGGGAAGGACACAGTAATATGATTATGAGCTGAAGCCTGGGCTTGGCACGTCATGGCTGGAACAAACGGCCTCTGCAATCACTGCTGACCTGTCTCTCCCTTGCACAATGGGCACGCGCACCCCGAGGGTCGAGGGTTGGTCACACAACACAAGGTCTTGGAGGCAGCACCCGACGGGGAACGGGGGGCAGCGTGCGCCTCACCCCCACCTGGCACCCCTGGGCACCAGCGTCAGCACAGGGTGGACGAGAGCATCCTCCGGAGCAGCACCTCCTGGACACTGGCTCCTCTGAGCCAGGCAGGCGCAAGCTGAAGGACAGCCTGGGCGCCCCACGGAGGACAGCCTCCTGCAGGATGTGTCCCACCAGGGTGGCCCCGCGCCACTCGCTGCAGGGCGCACAGCGGGCAGGGCCTTGGCCGTGCCGCTCGCTCGCACCCTGCAAGGGCCAGGGCCAGCACCAGGCACGGCAGAGGCTTCCCGGAAAGCAATGCAGGCATGGTTTTAGTAATTTTATTTCTTCATTTTCCTCATTAGGCAAATTAAGAGAGAAGGCAAAAAGAAAAAAAAATAGAATCCTACATACTTAGTAAATCTAATTAAGGAAATACCTTAATGCAGTTACACAGGCGCAACGGCAGGGATTCCTGACGAGGACGGGGAGATGAGCCCTGCCGGGCAGCACTGGCCCCCTCCAGCCGGGGGTGCCGAGGGGGAGCAGGGGGGGGCCTTTTCCCCTTGTTCTGAGTGTTTGTGTACGGGCGAGTTCCCGGAGCAGTGATGACAGGTGAAGTCTCTCTGATCTTCAGAGCACTCCCCTCACAGCCCTAAAGCACCTACAAATTCAGGTCATGAATTTTGTAAACCCTGCTGATGTTCTGAAATTCTGATAAAAACATCCTGTTCAGTGCCGAATCCTGCCTCGATGTGTTATGCTACCAATAAAACAACCGCCCAGCAGGAGCCAAGCAGCCTGCGGTGCTGCGCTGTGAAGAGCTCTCTGGGAACCGAGCAGTCGGGAGGCCAGGCACAGAGCTCCACACGGCTCCGCTGCTGAGAGCCCACAGCGCCTGTGAGGGGAAGAGCCCAGGAGCTCTACACCCTACATCTGTTTCATCAGCTCCTAGTTAAAGATGTCTCCACCCCACAGGGCAGCCAGGCACCCCTGCGGTGATGCTCTCCACCTCTCTGTGCCCTTCTGCAGCACCCCGAAGCACCCCAGAGCACTGGCTGACCGCGGGGCTGGAGCCCCCAGCGTGGGGCCAGGGGACGTGAGCACCCTGCGAGGAGCAGCGGCCAAGCCAGGGCTGCGCGCACCCTGGCCCCACACGGTGCTGGCCTCAGCATGCACGTCTCCTCCCATCTTCTCACTCTGAAGTGTAATGAAAACTTGTAAATGCATCCTGCCGTTTTGTTTTGTTTGTCCGATTTACCAGACAGGTCCTACACTGACACGGTGCGTTCGTACGAATTACGCGTGGGAAGGGGAGATGTCAGATGCTATCTGACACCGCGGTGTTCGCGCTCTACCTTTTGCTACGCTGTGTAAACTAAACACTCGGAGCATCGCAGGTTACGTTTGTGCCTACGCTTAATTTTGCAGAAGAAACCTGGCGCAGGGAGACACAAATCTCCTGCAGCACACCCCCCTGCAACAAGTTCAGCTGTCTAGATGCTTTATCCTTGAGAAGGACAGCAAAGATGTCCTGTAAATTAACAGCCTCTATATTTGGAACCATCATTTTTTGTCCTTGATGGGCATCACCTTGCCAGCTGCTCCCTGCTTCCTTTATTTAATATTCAGTGCCCAGTGCCTGAAGTTTTCACAGGGGCCGGGCTCCTCTATTGCCTCTCATGCCCACCCCAGCAGCACAGGCGCAGGCGCAGGCAGGCTCCTGCAGCCGGGGGGTGCCAGGCAGCTCCGGCCCCTGCCCCCTGTGCTGCACAGGAGCTGAGCCACCCGCACGGGCTGGGAACCCAGCACAGCAAACACATGAGGTGGAGCTGCAGGCCTGGATGTGAAAACTCCCCAGCATTTCAGCAGTAACTAACGGCTGGGTTCCCACCTTAGGTTTGAGCCTCCCCTTCAGTGGGTCGCAGAGGAGACACGGGGGAGCTCAGCACCCTCCAGCACAAGGCCTGACTCTGCCCCAGGTCCAGCTCACAAGATGCTGGGGAGCTCCTGGCCTTGCCTGGAGCTGTGGACCTCAGTCGCCTGCTCACAAGTCACCAAAAAAAAAAAAAAAAAAGATTTTTTTTTGCAACAGCAGCAAGGGCAATTCACTCAGATGTCACCCCTGGAAATCTTCAGCAAGAGCTTAAATGAAGCCCTGCAGCCCAACTGCACCACGCTCCATCCGTAGCCAGTGACCTGGTGGGGGTCCCTGCTGTGTCACTGCTCCCTGGGAGGCGACGGCCTCGGGCATGGCCGTTTTGGAGCTGCCTGGTCCCAGCTGCCACCACAGGCACTCCCGCCACGTGTGCACAGCTCTGCAAAGCTTCAGGTGCTCCGGGGCTTACACCAGGTGCAGGCAGAGCCCCTGCAGTGCAACGCTTTCCCCAGTCACCTGATTTACCTTGGCTGTGTCCTGGGCTAAGACTGGCCCTGACCTGAAACATTACTTTCTCGCACTGAAGTCTGAGAGTCAGCAAAGAAAGAGAACAGCAGTTTCTGGTCTAGATTTCTTGCAATGAATTATGTATTTGTAAATTGCCAGCCCGCATCTGCGTGCACACAGAGGCTTCCCGACTGCACAGCTCACACAAGCAGGAACCAAAGCCCTGCTAAGAGCAAGGTGACATTTAACTGCAAATGAGTTTAACTTTAATTACTACTCTGCAGCAAGAATAAATATTGTTGAGAGTGGTTCAGGGCGTCCCGCGCTGGTGCGGGCGCTGCCGTTGTGCTTGTTTCAGTAGGTGCTGGCACGCTCCACGCAGCCGCCCGTCCTGCTCTGCGCTACGGGAGAAGAGCGACCTCCTGCCTGCAGCTGGATGGAATCTGGATCCTTTCCAACCCACCAAGGACTTCCCAATTTGTCTCGTTAGGAAAGTAACGCTTGATATGCAAATAATGGCGGAAAGAGATTTTTATCGCTTACAAATTTTGTTCTCTGATCTCACTTCCAGGAGCAGAGGAAGCAGTGATTTCCAGCAGCAGTTGGATAAATGAGCCAAGGGACTCGTGGACTTTTTAAGACCAGAAGGATTGTCTGATCTGATTCCTGAAAACACACAAGCCAAGGAACCTTGGGCAGCCATTTCTGAGCTGATTCAATAATTTGTAAATTAAACAGAACAGCTCCCAGAAACCAGAGCCTCCCACCGCGTGCAGAACCAGCTCCGAACAGCGGAGGGACACTGCTTCCCCCCGGCCGTCTGTGCCATGGGTGCACGGGGACAGGAGTGCTTCTGAAGGTGGGGAGAGGCCAAAAACATGTGAGCTGCTGTCTTTGTGAACCCAAGCCCTGCTACCACCCAAAAATTATGGGAATTTAAAAATTGACTTCACCAGTGCAAAGATTCCATTCCAAATGATTTCAGAGGAGGGAGTACCTACGAGCATCCTTTGCTGAACCAAACAGTGAACTGACAACTGTGTTAGAAGCACTTGCCTTATTTCTGGTTGCCTCTAACACAGCTGGGACCAGCAAAGCAGCAGCAGGGTGCACCCCGGCCTGAGGCTCCCAGCCCGCCAGCTTTGCCCAGCGGGAGGGAACCACCGCGGCACCACCTCGCTGGCAGGGGAGCAGCTACGGGACCTGGTCGGGTACGAGTGCCCTGAGCCGAGACTTCTGGAGCGGGGCTGGCGTCAGGAGCAGCCCCGTGCCCGGCGGGAGCTGCAGCCCCGCGCACACCAGCTGTTGGTGCACATTGCTCATTCGCTTCAGCTCGAGCGAGCAGGGCAGGCATGGAGAGATTGATTGCCTGGGAAGGCGTGCGGAGGGAACAAGGTAAGCATCACCCCGCTCCTGCACGGGGAGCTCGCTGAAGTCAATTTGTTGTGCTGCACTTTGCTGGGTTGCTAATAAGAAAGGGACATGGGCCACCAGGGACTCTGCAGCTGCCACTGATCCTGCCAGACTTGCATATGGCTCATGTAAAGCAAAATTCAATTGCAAACACAGAACAAAGACTGAATGTAGGAGGAAAAAAAAAGAAAATAAGAGCAGGTGGAGGAACAGAGTCCCTTTTGACTATACCGCTAACAGTCTCTTCCTTTTCCCTCAGATTATGTCACTTTGATGGTCCTGGCAGCTTGCATAAGATGAAGCAGTCACCGTAAAGCACTGCTTGAATTCTCACAATCACTCCCATGAAGGCTCCTCAGTCCACAGCAGACAGGAAAAAAAAACTCCTCAGGGTCTCGTTCTCCCCTTAAGATGTCTATATGACTCTCACTGTCCTGAATAAACCCCACAGCAAGAACTACACTGGGAGGGTTTCTGCTCAATGTGATGGTGAGGAAAGAAAAAAAAATAAAAAAAAAATCAGGCTCCCACATTACAGGCCAAATTCTGTGAGAGTTCAGAGCCAGATTTTTTTCTCAGCCTTCAAGTGTCATGCTGAGCTCATTCACAGAAATCTGGTACCTGGTGGAAAGGAGTCTCTTTGGGAAAAGCCTTCTCTGTATGACTGGTAAAGCACTACCTCCTTTTCCTGACATATTTTGAGGTGAATGCAGGAACTACCAATGAGTTCCAGCAGAGACAGCCTTCAGAGGAGCAGTTCAGGACCCAGGTCCCTCCAGACCCCCGTTCAGGGACACGCATCCCTGCTACAGGATGCTCAGGAGCTGGCATTGCCTCTGCCTGCAGATAGCACAGCAAACACCCCTCAGTGCCTCACCACTGTGGAGGCGATGGGTTTGCTCCTCGTGCAAACGGCCCCGCTCCAGCCGGCAGGGCCCTGCTGCCTGCCACAGAGGCCAGGCCGTGCTGGGCTGGGCACTGCTTGCCTCGCAGGGCGCCCATGCCCCGCGCACCCGGTGCGTGGCGCAGCCTGCTGGGGGGCTCGGACCTCTCCCGCACAGGCAGGGAAAAGGGAGAAGGGGCTCCAGAGCGTGGCAGCCCTGCAGCCCTGCTCCATGGCCAGGGCCTTCCACTGGGGACAGGCCAGTGCTGGGAAGGGCATGGGGACCCCAAGCCCACCGGCCCCTCCAAGACAGACAGTGAAGTCCCTTGGCCACCTGCGCCAAAATCCAGGAGGTGACCCTGGAAACTGGAAGCCAGCACCCGAATGGGGCGGTTGGGCTGCTCACAGGGTTCAAATCCCATGATCCTGGCCCAGACTGACTCCAATATCCCTGACACAGCCAGCGCAGATGCCCACAGGACTCAGCTGAGCTCAGCGGAGCCCCTGTAAGCACGCTTTTCCAACTGCCCCACTGCAGCACGCGGCTTCAGCACCTCGCAGGGCAGCGAGGGGCCCCCACAGGGGCAGGGACAGAGAGGATGGAAGGGGGAGGACGGGGACTACACCTGCTCCATGGCTCAGTTCTGGGGAGCACTGGGCTGTTCATTCAGAACCACCAAAACCAGTGGGTTGTTTATTTCCATCCACTCAGCTTTGACGGGCTACCTAAGGCCCCAGAAACAGAGAAGAAAACATCCTCGAGCAGCAGCAACAACACAAGCTACGCAGAAAGCCCACCCACAAAAGCATCACTGAAATCCTGCTCCCAAGTGCACCTGTTGTGCGAGGCAAAGCAACTACAGCGGCGGCACCAAAACATGGGGTGGCCCCTGTGACCCAAAACTTAGGGGTGGGACAGGGGGAACAACCAGGGCTTCTTGTTGTGGGCTGTGTAGTTTATAACGAAGACTCCAAATAATCGATTCTTCATTTGTATCATTTTGTTACAAAATCACAACTTGAAAAAAATAAACGAAGAGAAGGAAGCCATCAATCTGCACCAATGCCCATGTTGTCTCCATCCCAAATCAGAAGTATGTATGCCACTGAGATTTGGATGCATATTTCGTACTATTTTTAACAACAAAGTTGCCAGAGCAGCACAGTCCTGGAGGAGAGAGAAGTCCCTGACTGAGAACGCACAGAATAAATCAGAGCACGGTAAACCTTTGAAGCAAAGAGCAACTCACACTAATAAGTGGGGGGAGAGAGCAGGAGCCATGCAGAGCAGATGCCAGCTAACACAATATTGCAAACAGGCTATTTCCTCCAAACACAAAGTTGAACATAAAGTACAATCCGCGGCTTAGTCAATGAAAGATGAAACCATTTGTCAGCTGTTCCTCAGCGAAGAGACAAAGCTGTTGAGCTGAGTTAAAGCAGTCCTGTGAACACCACGATCTCCGAAAGCAAGCAGTCTGCCCTGGTCTGGAGCGGCCCCAGGGGCCGGTGGTCGGGGTTACCCGGAGCGGTGGCGGCAGCAGCACGAGCCCTGCGCTCCTCCGGGCGCCCGGCAGCGGCTCGGGAAGCGCCGCGAGCAGGCTGCGGTCCCCCCGTGCCCGCCGGCCGGCTCCGGGGGAACCCTGCGGGTGCACCCCCAGACCTGTCCCAGGAACGGCACCGAGAAGGGCACAACCGACGCCGGCGCCGGCTCGCCCGGAGCCCTCTCCCCAGCGCCGGCACCGCGCCAGCGAGCGGCGAGGGCAGAGCGCTCCTCAGCCCCTCCGCGGGCAGGGGGGCGCCGAGCCGGGGCCGTACCTTTTCTCCTTGTTCTGCCTCCTGGACTTGTGCAGCAGCCCGATCAGCACCACGGCCGCGCGGATCCCGGCCCGCCTGGAGTGCATCCTGCCGGCCGCCCGGGACATCGCCGCCCGCCGCCCGGCCCCGCCGCGGCACCTGCGGGACGGCGGCGCGCCCGCGCCCGTGCCCGCGCCTCGCCGTGCCCGCGCCTCCCCGCGCGCTCCCCGCCCGCCGCGCCGCCCCCAGCGCCGGGCACGGCTGCGGGCGGCCGCTGCCCGCTTTTCCCCTTTTCTCCCCTTTTCCCTTTTTTTTTCCCCCCTTTTCCCCGTTTCCCCCGCCCTGCCCGAGGCCACAGGCACGGGACGCGCCCGAGGCAGCGGGGCGGGGACGCGCCCCGGAGCTGCCCCGAGGGACGGCGCTCGGGGATCGCTGCCGGGCGCGGGGAGCACGCGGCGGGCGGGAGCTGTTGGCCCGGGGCTGTAATGTCACAGCTCAGGATGCATTTTGCTGCTGCCCAGGTTTTGCTGAAAACAGCCCGTGCGGTACCCGTACCGCGGGTTCCTCAGAATGTATGGGGACGGGGTTACGTTACAGCCCCCTAAAACCTGAATTGTGCGAAGGATTTTTTTCCTGCCTTACACACTTTTCCTTCTGCCTTTTGCAGACATTATTTAGCCTTTCCCCTGTGGGACAGCTCCAGGCTGGCCCAAGCCAGGCTCCAGCCGTGCTCGTGCCAGGGATGAAGGTCCCTGTGCTGCAGAGCTGCTCAGAGCCAGGGCTGGGAGCGGTGCGACAGAGCACGAGCCCTCCAGCTGGGCTCTTACGTGGGGGAGCCGGCACACCACTTCTTCCAGGCAACACACACATATTTTTTTTTATTAAGTAAACTGTCGATGATCTACTTCACAAGCTCAGCACCTTTCCCTGGAAGTCTCTGTCGCCATGGCGATGAAGCAGCCGGGTCTCTCTGCCCTCCTCCCCTTCACCTCCCGCCTCACCTTCCTCCTTGCTAGCGGGATTTTCATGGGAATTAGATTCAGGACCAGCTACAGCATTCTGAACGTGTTCCTTGTTAGAGGGATGAAAACGCAGCCTGTGCTTTAGGCATATAGGGCACGAGAACACGGACACAAAACTCCAGTCCTCCACAGGACTGAAATATCAGCACCTGCCCAAAACCCACCCGTGCTCTGCATCTCTGCAGCCAGCCTCAGAGAAGCCGTAATAATCCTATTGCACATCTGGCCAAGCCCATGAAATCGTTCCTCTGGGTCTGTTCCTCAGCCCGGCCTTAAAGCAGGGAGAGCACAAACCTCCCGGCACCAGGGAGACCCAGACCCCCGGAGAGGAGTCCAGCAAATTGTCCCCAGCACAGGTCAGCACTTCTGCGGGGCCCCGCCACACACAGGCTCAGCATCCAATGGCCACCTTGACCAGGACACGGAGCACGAGCTGCCTGCAATCCCGCTCAGATGGGCGGTCAATTATTAACAGCACGTGGGGCTCTCCTGGAAGAGCCCCTGACAAATGTGTTTGCTCGGGAGCAAACAGCTCGCGAAGGCCATGGAGCACATCTGCCACTCTCGCTGCCTCCTCCTGCCTGCCACCTCCCTACCGCCGTGCTCGAGGTGATCAATACCACCTTAGCTCTGGCCTTTTCTGTCTAAATATTTCTGCACAATTTCTAATCAATGTGTTTGTTAAATTCAACAAAAATCCCAACACCTTCAGTGCCATTTCTTTATGCATTCCACTCTAAGTCAGATAAAAAGTATGTGGAACAATATTTCTGTCAGCATGCCACATCGCTTCAACCCCAGAACAACCTGGCTGCAGCACAGTCACAGCCACCCCATCTGTATTCACCTACACAGCACGTAGCTCTGCAAGGCGTTGAGATTTAAACTTATAGCTAAGATTAATATTTGAGTATTTTAACAGATCTTGTGTGGGTCCCTGGGAAGTCTGGGGCAGCAGAACGGCCTCTCCTGCAGCAGCTGAAGACGCAGCGATTTCACCAGGCACAGAGCTGCCCACTTTCCCAAAATGAAAAATCCAACCAGTTCTCAAAGCACCCTGGAACATATGCCTCCTTGGGACAGCATCAGATGATGCCAAACCACGTGCAGTGGGTGAGATGTGAGAGGATAGGAGGAAAAAGGTACATTGAACCAGGATGCTACCTTCATTCTCACTGAAAGAGCACTTAACTCACACTGCAAAGCCTTTTAATAAAGTTTTTGTTGGACCAACAAATCCCTTTGCTCTTGCAGAAAATATCTGTCTGCTTCCTTTCAAGCAGAATCATCAGTCTGACAAATTTCTGAGACATAGAGAAAAAAAAAAAAAAAAAAAAGAAAGAAAATATAACCCGCTTCCCGTGCCAAATTATATCAATTCTGCCGCACCTCATTAGCTTTCATTTAATGGAGGGGGAGGGGTTTTAATTTTAAACCTTTTGCCTCTCGCATTAAACAAGCAGCTTCAAATTTCATTGAGTCTCTCTCTGTCTCTGGAGACATCTTCCACTGTCTCTCTTCCCCATTTCCAGACAAGTTAAGTATTAATCTTCTCTTGTTTTATGCTGAAGTGCCTTTGTATTGATTTTTAAAGATGTTCAATTCTCTCATATTTGGAAATAGAGAATGACTTTGAGTAGACACACTTAGCCATATTTTCTTCTTCACCCAAATACTGCAAATGAGTCTTCATTGTAATCAATTTCTTCTGGACTTTGTTTGCACCTGATCTGTAATTTATAGGAAAAGGGCAGGATAATTAATGGCAAGGGGCTAGACGGGGCTGCCTGGGGCAAAGGCTCGGGCAGGGAGGCAGCAGCTCACATCAAGCAGCTCACACCACAGCTTCGGCCGTGCCGGGGACTCGCGCTCCCTCGCACAGCAGCAGCTGGGGTGGAGACCCTGGAGCCCCCCTTGCTGCCCTGCTACCCCAGGCAAAACAAGCTGCCAGTTAAAAGGTTAGAAAAGGTTAAACATTCTATTTCTAACCAGTTCTACCCTAAGAGCAGCAAAGGACCAGATCAGGAAGCAGGAGGTGCCACAAAGCCCCTTCCCCTGTGCCCACAGCACAGAACTCAGCTCCAGCCAGGGCAGCCCCCGCACCAGGAGGTGAAGGCACCCCCCAGCCAGTAGATTTATTTCCCAGAACAGCTTCTTTTACAAGGCTGAGTGAGCAATGCCACAGTAAGCATCTTTAGGATGTGTCCTTGTGACCACAGCCAGGGGCAAAACATTAGCAAGAAAAAAGTGGCAGCACAGGCTCCTGACAGGAGCCAGGCAGCAAGGGAGCTGGGCACAGCCCCTGGGCTCCAATTCACCTCCAGCTCCATTCCCCAGGTGGACTTCCAGTCATCCCCCCGGGCAGCACACAACACTTCACGGCACCTGGGATACGTGTCCTTGGTGGTAATGGCCAGGGAAGTGAGACTGATGTGCTCGGTGCTGCTCAGCCACGTGGACAGTGCAGGTAAATGGGGACCGAGGAACTTCCCCCAAGAACATCGCTTGTCCCTAGCGTGGCTGCAGAGCTGCCCTATATGTCTTACGTTCTGCTGTCTGATAAAAGGCTTCAGGGCAGATTAGAGCAGGATGGCAGGGAAGCCTTCCTTCCCTAGCACCTGCTGTTCTCACCCATCACACCTGGCAGGTTGAAATGGCACATTATGCACCCACAGAATGGTTTCTGCTTGGCAAATGGGGGAGCAGTGGCAGGATGGGCACGGTGAGCCATGAGCACGGTGAGCTGCATGGCACGGGAGCCCCAGGGCACCCTGACCTGGGAGCAGAGCCAAGTCTGCCGCTGCCTCCAGAGCAGGAGTGTAGGCTCCTGCAGCGTACAGGTGTGCTGCATGTCCTCAGTTCATCCTTTACTCTTTTTAAGAGAGGATCCTATCAAATGGCCCTGATGCTGCTTCAGCCAGAGCCGCAGCACGGGGCAAGTGCTCTGCCTGCATCCAGCGGGAGGCAGAAGCACTGCCTGCAGCTGGGGGCTCTGTGGGGCTGGGGTGACTCCGGACACCTCTGCTTTATGTGCTGATGCAGAGAGCATCACCCCCTGAGGGTTTGGGACACCCAGTCAGGGCCAGCACCCAGAGAATACCCTCCAGATGGTGTCTACACCACAATGAACAGATATCTTATAAAATGGGACGCTGCAGCTTGAGAGGCTTACACTGGAAATTAGGAAAAGCAAGGAGGTTGCTTCAGCCCTGGAGCAGTCCTCAGGAGGCTGCCAGCTCCCACCCATGGAGCCCCCGGCCTCAGGTGGATGGAGCCGCGGCCGAGCTGACCTGGTGCTGGAGCTCGGGGATGCCTCCCAGCCCCAGCCGGCCGCTCTGGGCTCCCCTCAGCCTTTGTCCTTCCTGTAAGCGTTCAATGTTACCTCGACAGCGACTAAATAACCTCTGAGTTAAGCAGCTGCCACTGTTTTATGAAGAAATAAATCTCTCTCTAATATTGCCCTGACGTTTTTGCTTCAGAGAAAACAGTTTTGCAGCTAACTACAAAACTGAATCCCAAGGGGCTGGAGAGAACTCATTTCAGGCTGGAACAATTATACGCCATGATTAATAAATCACCTGGGTGGCCGGATCATTTATACAACGCTTGGCATTTTATTCTGGACACTTTGCTAAGAAAGAAGATCTGAAAATACCAGACTGCGACAAGACCAAGCCTTCATTCCCAATATCACAGAACCTCCCCCTGAATAAATTATATGATTAATATTATTGAAAGGCTGTGCATTTACGAAATAGCTCTGGCTTTTGTGTTAATTCTTCAGTGAGATGGAATTGCCCAGGCTGCCCAGAGCCGCCCATCGACCTCCCGCAGCTGCTGACGAGCACATTTCCAGCGGGGGACGCCGGCCAGAGCCCCGGCACCCGCGGCCGGAGCAGCCCAGCCCGGTGACTCAGGGCTTCTGCAGCCAGGCCCGCGGCCAGGTGCTGCCCGCCAGGCAACGCAGGATGCAGCCCGCGAGCCCTCTGCGCCTCCCCTGCCCAGGGATTTACGGCCGCCTCGCTCACGGAGCAGCGCCATAAATACAGGAGATGCGCCAAGCAGCGGTGGTGCCGCAGGAGGGGTGGGGGCCCGGGCCCGAGCCCTCCCCAGCGATCCCCACTGCCACACAGCTGCTACCCCTCAGCGCTTCATTTCACATCACGGTGTCAGAGCCTTCCCTTCCTCAAATGCAACGCACAGCCTCTGCGAGCAAAGCCCTCAGCGTCCCGGCCGGACCCTGCAAACACCCTCCCTGCCCAGAGCCCCCCGGCCAGCCCTGCCCCACGCTCCCGGCTGAGCTGCCCCAGAGCACGGCCACGCACCCGGGGTGCTGGTGAGGCTGGGGGCCAGGCACTGCCCCTGCCCTGCCCGCACCATGGAGGAGAGGGACAAAAGGAGAGCACCAGCAGCGCAGACCAAAAGACAGGAATAGTATCAATCTTCTGCAAAAGGGGCAGTCACATTCCTATTTTCCTGGGGTAAGAAGAAAAGATTTTGGAGCTTGCAAACTAGGGAGAAGGTGATTATAGCATTTCAAAATGTGCTGCAGAAAGAGGATAAGAGTGCATGCAGGTTTAAGAGAAGTATCATGAGAAACAGAGCTTTAGATTATGTTACATCCAGCCCTAAGTAATCTGATTAGAGATTTATTTTATGGCTTCAGTTAGAAAGACATAGGGAAAATACCAAGAAAACAGGAGGCAGATATATGTGTTTTTCCCTTCAGATAAAGCATCCCTATGCATCCAGAGCTGACAAATCCCCAGAGCAACCGTTCAGGCACTGACATATGCATCGAGAGCAGTAAAAGGTGACTTTGGGAAAGCTTAATTACTTTTCAAATTACAGCTGGATACAGAAAACCCACCAATTAGACAAGAAAACTTCCAACCTGTTTTTGTTCTGGGTACAGTCCCTGCCATTCTGACGCTCAATACCCTCTTCAAAAACCAGACACGCATTGTTACACGAGGATCAAGGTCATCGAAGATCAAGACTTTTGCTGCTGCAGTCTTAGGCTGGCTGGAGCATCTCGCATAGATCCCGGGGCTGTAAAAGCACAGCCCCAGCATCTGCGAAGCAGCCCACAGGACTGGGGCAGCCGGACAGCATTGCACAGGGCACTGCGCGGCTCTTACCACGATTTCCCAGCACCAAAGAAAAGATCTGCCCCAGCCCCCGGAGCAGGCGCAGGTGAGACGCGGCCCTGGCGAAGGCAAGGGGCTCCCCTTTGGCACGTGCCAGCTGACGGAGCCCAAGGCCATGGTGCAGCCTGCACGTGAGTGTGACCAGCACCCACCCAGCCCCCCGGGGGTCCTGGGCACCCGGCGCTCGCAGCAGCCTGCACCGGAGATCGAGGCACCGCCACCTGCGAGCCAGCGCTGAGCCCTGGAGCTGCGGGCAGCTGGGGGCAACGCCTGCACCACCACACACCCAACGGGTCGGCATGCACCAGGAGCATCAAAACGCTGCCAAGTCTGCACAGCTCCTCGGCTCCAAGGGGGGGCTGCTGTGCCCAGCTGAGAGCCCTCTCCGAATGGACAGATTCAATAAAAGCAGAAAACACAACTCAGTTGTTTTCTTGACGCAAGGTCACCTGGTTAAAAGCAAGCAAACAAAGCTGTGAGGGGGGGACCGCAGCCTCCGTGCCCTCCACTGCCTGCCGGTGAAAGGCAGCCCAGGCAGCCAGTGAAGACGAGGCGGCCTCGGCGTTTCAGCACGTGCAATGCAAGCGAGCATTTGCCCAGCTCAGAGCAGGGGACAGCCCGTGGCACCGGCAGCAGCCTCAGCCCAAGGGGCCGAGATGCCAGCCAGCCCCCCAGTTCCACAGCTCCTGCACCAGGACACCAGAGTGACGGGGAAACCAAACGCATCCGCCCGGCTGCAGCGGGCAGCCCAGCACCCCCCCGCTACACGCACACGCGTTGACCTTTTGCCTGACTTCAGCTGAGCGGCACCCATGGTGTTTCATCTCCCCAGCGCAATTATCAGCCTTCCCAGGAAATAAACAGGGAAAGCAATCAAAGCTGCAATGAAAGAACAAAAATTCATTACAAACGAACGACCTCTCATCTCGCAGGGAAGCCACAGCCCGGTCAGATATCGGTACCCATTAAAAATAGAACAGGACCGCATGAGAGCAGCGGCGGTGTTTGAAGATCAACACAACTTCAGATAAGCTGTGCGTAAGTGCTAGGAAGCAGACAGGAGGCGAGATGGGCAGATAGCGACGCTGGTGCACACAGGCACCTGTTCGGTGGTTGCAGAGGCTTGGAGAGAAGAGACCTCAGCGGGAAAAGAGATCGCAAAAGACCTAAAACCAAAGTGGGGATTAGAAGGACCCAGAGCTGGCAGCGCTTTGCCCACACACCTTTTCACGCAAGCCACAGTTTCTCTGGATGTGGTGTACTTCTTTCAGTGCATCTCATGAGACCACTCTCTGTATTTGCAGGGCAAACAGGTGAGATGAATGGTTGGCAGCACTGAAAGCACCTTCCTAACTCCTCAGATCAGGCATCAGTTAAATAAATACAACTGCAACAACAGTAATAATAATAATAATAAATTAGTGATAATAATAATGAAGAGCCATAGCAATGGCCAGCCCCAGAGGACTGCAACACCTGCATTTCCCTGTCCTGACCCCCTGCACAGACCGGCCAGGCCTCGGCAGTGCCTGCCTGTCCCACAGCCGTGCAGCAGCCGGCCCGTGGAGGTGGGCAGAGCACTGAGTACCATGAAGGTGGGTGCTGCTCCCAGCTGGGCACGGGGTGTTCCCATGCTGGCAGACACCCAAAGTCACGCACAGCCCCTTTGTGCCCTGCGGAGGACAGTCAAGAAGCAATTTAAGCTTCAGCAAGACAGGAAATGGCACTTGATTAACCACAGGGGTGCAAATTGGTCCTTTCTGGGAACCCAGACGTTCAGCCCTCCTGGAAGTGCAGCTTTGTCTTTGTTTCTGCTCCACACAGAGAGCCGGGCAAGTCACTCGCTGGTGCGTTACTCAAGGCAATTAGCTGTTTTCTGCTGCTTGCAAACAGATCCCAGCAAATCATGTAGCCATTTCCACGTGGCCAGAGCAGGCACAGAGGAGCGGCAGCTGACAACGGTGTCAGCAGCACCTCTGCCCTGCCCCACCCCTGCTCGCGCCTGTTCAGCCCCCGGCGCATCACGAGGAAGCGGATAATCGCTGCAGTGCGCAGAAGATTAGCAGCACCGTGCCACTGCTGCTACACTGCGCTATTAATCTGACTTTAAAATGCACCTGAAATGGGCTGTCATCTGCTGGAGCACTCAAACTGAGATAATCAGAACTGCTGGAACATGGGCCTGTATGCCAGGATGGGGTCCGACTGCCAGCGCCGGGCAGGCTGGAAGCAGGCTCAGCAGTTACGAAACCCAGCTGGATGCCTTTCCACAGGGGTGATCCCATGAGCCCTGTAGGGTAACTGCGTATCGCAAAGGCATGCAGAATACAAACTAAGATATATCTGTGTTAGCACAGTGATAAAAAATGAATTTGTCTTATCACCTTGGAATAAACTTTGAGCACAAAGGACGGGAAGTGGATTTCACAGTGTGTGGCTATCTGTGCCCACGTAACACAACCCATACTAGAGCCAGCAGGAGGTCGACTCGGTTTGCCCAAGCACTGAGGTCGGTTCTGCGCCCGCTGCTCCAGTGCCAGCCACGACGTGCCACCTCCTTCTGTGCCACCCGCTGGCACCACACCGCCAGGACACGTCCCAGGCCACGGGCAAACGCACCTCACTTGGTGCCGTGCTCTGATCACCCCGCTCGGATGCAGCGGCCAGCCTCAGCTGCCAGCGGGGCCAGGGAGGCACCCGAGAAGCAAAAGCCGAGTGAGAAGGGCGATGGTTGCCAGCCCCCGAAGCAGCCACGGCACATGCAATTAATCCTGCCCAGAACGGAGTGTCACCCCAGGCACACGTTTTGCCTTTCAGGGGACTCATTAGTCACACGCAGCTGTTGTCTCTGCCCCAGGAGCCTCAGTGGCCTGTGGCATGACTGGTCCAGGAAGATCACCCAAACTGCAATCATGACTTGCAAAGACAGCCTTGCAGACTGAGCAGGGCCAAGCGAATGAGGGCAGAACTCTCCATCCATAGCTGCTGCAGCGACACTCTTCAGATCCGAACACCTCCGGGCTGGATGGGAGCATTCATTTCTCCAGCCTGCCTTCAGGACAAAACCATCCCTCAGAGTCCAAGGGCTGACAGCGGCGTCCGCTTTTATGTGAGAAGATCTATAGATAACTTGCTATCTATATATCTGCAGATACCTCTATGTTTCTATATATCTGCAGGTTCTCGTGACACTATTTTTGTAACCATTCCCTCTTCAGCAGCCTTCAGAAAGACACGGCTTTGCTAAGAAGCTTTCAGAAGGCACCTTCCCACCAACCATCCCAGGACCTCCAGCCACCTTCCAGCCTCTGCGAGCAGAGCCGAGCGCTGGCGCTGACTCCTTGGCATGTTGCAGTGCCAACCAGCACGTCATAAATCAGAGCCACTCGGTGGACAGGGAAACGGCAGCATAGGGTGATGAAGCAAATTGCCGAGGGCCAGGCAGAGGAGAGGATCGGCAGCAGAGAGGAGAAGGACCAGGTGCACAGTGTGGGCTGGAGCCGAGGCCCCGGGGCCACGCCAGCCCCTGCCCGCTGCAGTCCCCGTGTGAGCGTGCTGCCTGGGCCCAGGGAAACGCAGCACAGCGTAGTCATCCCCACAACAGCAGCGCAATTACATGGAAATCGTATTCTTGATAATTTGGGGTATTTTTTGCTATGAATGAAGGCTTTCTGAATAAACAAGTTTCAAGATTTCAGCATCAAATTAAATTAGATCAGATTAGCAGAGGAAATAAGTCTTTACAGTACGAGCAGTTCCTTTGAATTTCACTAGCAAATCAGTGAACTAAATGCCATCGTTTATCATTAACATCATTAATAAAGCCAGATTCAGGATGCATGGCAAACAAACACCAGTAGCGTGCCCAATGCTTCCAGAGCCACCAGCACCCCCAGCCCTCGCGTCAGCCCTAGCCCCCTGCGCAGGACACACTCCCACCCTGCAGTCATTTTGCAGTCCCATCCCACAGCCCAGGGGGGACCCTGGGAGATGTGTGGGTGCTTGGTGCTGGGGGGATTGCACCCGGGGAGCGCAGCCAGCCCCAGCAGCGCTCCCCACTCCTCTGCACCCCAAGGATCCCAGTAACTCAGTTACTATCTCCATCTGACACTTTGTTTGATGTGAGCAGGTGAAAAGACGTAATTTGTGGAGTTAAAACACGGGTATTATCTCAATGACACATCCCCACAACAGGGAGTGCGCGCGAGTCAATCATGTTCAGAAACTGGTTTCTGTTGCTCTACGGCTTTTTCCTTGCATCTTGCTCTGCATCAAAAAAAAATAAATAAATAGAGAGAGAGAATATGATGTAGGTAGTAGCTAGAAAACTGCCATTTTCCTCCTTAAATGCTCTCACACTGCTCAACCTCACCAAATGGGAACAAGAGGCCTGGAGGAGGCATGCCTGGAGCACTGGGGGCAGCCCCGGGCACAGCCATACGTGGCAGGAGCTGCCCTTTCCCAAAGGATGGAGCACGACCTGGGTACACCATTTCCCAGCCCGAGCACTGCCAGGGAGAGGAAAATGGACACAGACCCCTGTTTTGATCCTGGACTTGTTATCACTGCACCCCATTTCTCTTGCCTGGCAGCAAACCTCCCTGTCCTCTTGCTTAACACGCAGGTGAGCAGAGAACCTTTCAGCCGGTACAGCCACACTCACATCGTGGAGTGCTGCTGAAGGTCTGACGGACACCCTTCCTGCTCCCGAGCTCCCAGTCAGGCCGAGGCTGCTGGTCATTATTAGCACATCACCACGAAGTACAACCCACGTCATCTCAGTGAAAAGAACATCGAGCTCAGCTTTCCAAATTGGAGAGAATTAACACCAAATTGCTTCTATGAGGCAGGAGCTGTCGTAGTCCTTGGTGTGTGACACCGGTAACATTTGAGAGGAATAAGAGAGGACTGTGTTTGAAAGGAGTGACCTTTGAGTCTTCACAGAGGGTTCATAATACAACCCTAACCTATTCAAGTACCTGCCAAGCCTCTACATCTCTTCTAGGTAGGAGCCTGAGATGCCCCAGCCTTTTACAACAGGCTTTAAAGATGTGAGGATCTCAAATATCATATGGGCTCAGCTGGCTGTTGCCTGTTTGCTAACTGAGGGTAACTCTGCACATTATGAGCCCCGCAGGAAATAAAGCTCCGGAGATGGAGAGGGACATTTCTCGGTGTGGTGGCCACAGGGCCAGGCCCCGTGGGCTGCCTGAGGCTGGGATCCCACTCAGCAGAGGGAAAAGCCGCAACCAGCGCGAGCAGTGCAGCAATTAACAAAATAATCATCAGGAATAAGCCACAGCTGCATTCCCACACCCGGTGCTGCCCTAAACCTGCTCGGGATGCTGGGCACAGGGGGGCACCAGGCTCCCCGAAGTGCACCCACCCCAGCAGCCAAGCAGGAGTGGGGGCACAGCTGGGGGGACACGGCCGTGGGGACACCAGTGGTGGTGTGAGGAAGCAGCCGTGGGCGCAGTGTGCTGGGCGGGATGCTGAGCTCCTGCAGAACACCCTGTCCTTGTGCAAACCAGGACGCCTGGGAGCACACATCCGTAGCCAGATGGTGCCTTTATCGCTCCAGCCATTAAACATCCCTCCCCCCGTTACAACAATATTTGCTTTCAAAAGGCTGATACTCTTTCAATCCTTTTGATTGTCTGCAAACAGCTCCTATTTTGACAAGTTATAAATATAGCAGGAGGAAGGAGATACATAAACAGCATGGTTTATTACTTCTGAAGCAGAGCTAAAAATAGACCCACGTGGGGTTGCTAAGTCCTCTGGGCAGATGTAATTGTGGATAATCTAGCTTTAAATATGTGAAGGTTGTTTTGATAGCAACAACAACATTTTAACATATGGGACTCGGCAGCACGCAGCAGCAGAGCACGCCGCTGCGCCACGTCCAACGTCTCCTGCAAGCAGCGTTCAGGTCGCAGAATCCCAGCTGACTGCCTCCGCGTTATAGCTTGGGTTTTTGCATTAATAAACCCCAAAATAAACCCAAATATCTATGGCGAGCCACCGACAGGAAAGCATCTAACCAAACACCAAGCCAAGTCTCAGGAGCATCAGTGGAGCCGCGCTGGTTTCCCCACAGCAGACCTGCCCCTAACATTTTATACAAATTCTGCTTACCAGATTGAACGGCTGAAAACCCCCAAGTCCGTACAGCTGACAGCACCTCTCTCTTCCTGGGAAAGGCTCTGTGGTCCCGAGCACGCTCTGAAACGTGCTCGGAGGATTGCCTCGCGGGCGCAGGGCTGGGTGTCTCCGGGGGAGGCCGGCAGCGATAACCGCCCTTCCCCGAAGGGGCGCGCGGAGCCGCGTGCGCTCCACAGATAGGGAGCGGTGCTGGGGCCGGCTGGATTTGGTAAATCCGCTGCCAGCTCTGGGCCCGGCCCGGCCCAGCTGGCTCATGCCCCGCTGCCGCCTTCCCCGGGATGGCCCTGGGGTGAGCCCCGGTGGCTTGGCTGCACCCACGTGTGCTGGTCCCACAGCACTGCTGGTCTCTGGCTGCCACAGGTGGGCACCGCTCCGGCTGCCAAGCAGCAGCAGCGGCCCTGGGGCCAAGGGGCAGCTCCCCGCCTGCACACACGTTGCTCTTGCACATGGAGTTGGTGCCCCCAGCCCAGGGGCAGCTCCCGCAGCCTTGCCCCGTCCTCACTGCAGGGGCGAGGAGGACAAGGGGAGCATCGACCTCCGCCAAGCTGTGCCTCACCAACACACCTCAGACCCATCTTAAATTGACTTTTCTTAAATTACATGGTCCCTCAGCAAAAAGGCAGCTCTTGTGCCCATTAGGAGTCATTTCTGTCCATAAAGAAAATAGGATATCATTAAGGCTCCCATCTCCCAGGTTGTTTTTTCCCCTTTAGAAAATTGATGTGATTTTTGACAGCGGATCTGCTCTCAAACACGGTGTCAGACAACGTGCCTACACCCTCCCCGTGCTCCGCGGCACCGTGTGCTGGGCTCCGGCTGGGGGTACATGGGGCTGCCACACTGAGCTGCCCCTGTCTGCCCCAGAGGCAGAGGTAAGGGCAGACACCGCCTGCTCCAGCACAGGCCCAGCTCTGCCTTATCTGTAGGCACAAAAGAGAGATAGCAACGAAACAAACACACACACAATCCAAATCTATTTCAGGCTAAGGACAGCCTGAGCAATCCCAAGCACTGCTGGTGCTCGGACTCAGTGCAGCCTACCTAGGGCACCTCCTCACCACCCCACCCCATGCTGTGCGTGGCGTGGGCTCGGCAGCAGCACCCAGCACGGCCCCAGCACGGCCGCGGGGAGCTGCAGCACCCTGCTGTGGGACGGGGCCGTCCCTATCTCAGCCCCGCAGCCAGCGCTGCCGCGAGGGCAAAGCCCAGATTTCAGAGAAGCGGCGGGCGGTGGGGACGGGCCATTTCCAACAACAGCCCACACGGTACGGGACCCGCACCCACCCAGGCATGGCGCTGCCCTTTCCCTTTCCACAGCTCAGGGCACCCAAACTGGCAAGGAAAATGCAGCCGACACTAATTTCTTTGCATGAAAAGCAAATAAAGCAGCAGAAGTGAGAGTTGACTGATGATTCATTCGAGCCACCAGACGCTCTGTCCTACTTTCACCCCATTTTCACTGCTTTCTGCATTCCTCCCTCTAGATTTCCAACTCCCATCTTTGCTTCCCGGTGCCACACGAGCACTCCCCACCCTCAGAGGCAGGGCTGTGCGCACGCAGATACAGCCTGGCAGCACACAGGCAGCACTGGCCAGGACGAGCAGGACCCCCAGCAGGAGCCGGAGCAAAGCCCCCACCTGGCTTCTCTTCTCCTGGAGGCCAAGGAGCTGAAACCCAGCCGCCCTCTGCTAACAACCCAGGGCAGCCAGGACAGCGATGCGCAGCTGCCGGCTCCCGATGGGCAGAGATCCCCTGCGTGAGGAGGGCCCGGGGTGGCCGAGCAGCAGCACCACCCACTGCCCGAGCTCGCTTTGCTTTTATCCACTCACAGTCAGAATAAACAGCAGAGAAAAGCCAAATGTTCATGTGTCTGCAGCTGGCCACGCACAAGAGGAGGCACCGGGCACAGGCAAAGAGCCACGGCCTGGCCAAGCCTCACGGGCCGGCTCCTGCGGCTGGGCTCAGCCAGCACCGCAGCAACCGCTGCATCTGGCTCTGCGTGCACCACGCACTGGGCAAGTAAAGAAGGACATGCAAGCGCTTTCACACATGCCTATCTCCTCCCAGAATAAGAGGACTGAATCATATTGCCTGGGTTTGGATACAAGCCCAAACCTGTTCAGAGTGGAGCTTTTTTTTTTTTTTTTTTCAAAGTTTTGGTGGTTTTTGGAAATCGTTCTGATTCAGTGAAGGACCCTGACCCTAACGCAGCCTCCCAGGAGCCAAGGCAGAGCAGCTTCTCCAGGGAAGCGTTAAATCAGGCAGTGACAGCCAGGATGCTCGGAGCGTGTTGCACCAGCTCCCCCCCAGACAGCTACGGGCTGGGGCTGGACTCTGCTAGCACTTCACATGCTGAGTCCTGAGGAAACGTGCAGGAGGGGAGCAGGGAAAGCATCCACCTTGGAAAACAGCTCTGTCCTTTTTCCACAATCCTCATTAGAAAAAGATTCATTCAGATGCCACAGTCCTGAACACTTGGCTCCCAGCGGCCAGACCCCGTCCCCGAGGGTCCCGGATCTCACTTGTCGGTCGCTGTGAGCCCCGCAGGGGCCAGACGTGCTCGCAGTGGAGGACAGCAGCACCCAAGGGCTCTGACCCCGGGACGGGGGCTGCAGGCAGGGGCTGGCTCTGCCCCGACCCCACGCAGCCACAGCCCAAGGGTGGGCGAGGGGACAGGCAGGTGTCTCGCCCACCCCCCGAGGGCAGGATGCGGCCCCTCCGCCGAGTGCCTCGGGCTCAGCAGCAGCAATGGGAAGCAGCGATGCTGCATCCCCACAGGATTTACCCTGACATTTTTAAGGGATTGCTCCATTTCGGAGTGAAATCTGCTTCCTCACCCCTCACTGCCGTATGAGAGCACATGAAACGCTGCAAGAACCCACCCGAACAACTGCGAGGGAAAACACAGAGGACTGCTGCTTGCCGCAGACGGGTCACGTTTCCAGGACGGCTTTCCCAAAAGCCAGGGCAAGGTTGGAGCCCGGTGCCGAGAAGGACGGCACGGAGAGGTGCTGCGATCAGGAGCCGCTCGCACGCCAATAATCCACGGAACCGACACAGAGCCCCCGGCAGCAGCGCGGGGCCGCTCGGGGGCGAGCGGAGTGCCCAGGGCACGGGGGGGGGGGGCTGCGACCCTCGCCCACCCCCTGCCCCCCCCCCGCCGGGTGCCGCTCCCCGCCCCCGGCCCGGCCCTGCCCGGCGCGGCGGGGCCCGGCGCCCCCTGGCGGCCGCTGCGGGCGGCGCCTTGGGACGGGCCCGGCCGCGGGGGGGGCGGGCGAGGCCGGGGCGAGTCCCGCGGGGTGGAGGGGGAAATCCCAGCGCTGCGGAGGGCACGGATAAAACGGTCAAACCCCCCTGCAGCCGCCCCACCATGCACGGCCACCCCCCGTGCTGCTCCCAGCGCGGCCCCTCTGCTCCTGGAAGGCAGCAGCGGATCCAGGAGCCGCAGCAGAGGCACCCCCCGGGCAGCACGGCCGTGAGCGGGGCACCGCAGCTGCTCCCCCCCCGCCGGAGGGGCCGAGGCGGCCGTCCCGCAGCGCGCCGCGAGCCCCGGCGGGTGCTGCACGGACACGGCGAGTCGGGGACGCGTCCCCCTGTACCCTGAGGCAGAGAAGAAGATGTAAAAGGACAACTGGCAAGTTGCAGAGGAGAGGAGGGCGGCAAAGCCAAGCCCTCGTGTGGCTCCTCGCCAGCCCTGGTGGCTGCTGCTGGCCCCAGCTGCGTGCCCGGCTCGGGGCAGGGTCCCCCTGGGGACACCCTGGGGACACCCGGCGGGGCCGTCACCTCCTGCCAGGAGCCCGGCGGCTGGCTCTGCACGGCCAGGGAGAGACCTCGGTCCTGTGAGCAGGGACAGCAACGTGCGGGGACGGGAACGAGCAGCGAGATGCAGACCAGAAATCACCGGCACCCTTTAAAGGCTGCTGCAAGTCCTGAGGCGCTGTCAGCCCCAGAGCCCCCCGGCTGCCCCCGGCCTGGACACGGCCCCGGCCTGCAAAGACGTGGGAGCTCAGGCAGAGCCCAGAGGAGCAGCACGGAGCTCGTCCAGCGCCTTGCACAAGCGCTCACCCCGGGAGCTGCAGAAACTCTTTGCGCACGCAATTGCACGCCGGCCCCACGTGATCGGCTTTTCTCTTTCATTTCCGCACCACAGCTTTAATAATCTCCCTAGCAGGCAGGCTGGTGAGGGGACCACCTCTGGAAGCTTCACTCGGCAGATTCTGCAGCCCGGAAGATCAGCAGTTGCAAAACCAAATGAAAAACAAAGCCTGCCTCTGTCTGCTGGAGACGGCTGCTTTTCAGGCACTGCTGGTAGTGGTTTTTTGCAGCGGAGCTGAGGCCCAGCTGGAACGCGTGTACTACTACTACAGCCAGGGTATAATTGTAAAGCATCCATTTGCATGCAATTACCCATCTTAAAGGCGGCAGTAAAATCAGAGGAATTTACTTGGACACAACCTGCTCTCCAGACCTTGTCCTCACAGGACCTAAGCACATACCTACAAGATTATTGCAATCATCAGTGCAGCTCCTGCCAAGAAACTAAATCATTGCCGCATCTCCCCATTAACACAGCTCTGGCCCATCAAATATTAAAGAGCCTCAAGCTTGGACACAGCTCATTTTACGAAGGTCAGGGCAATCTCATCTCTTTGCACCTTCACGTTCTGCCACCATTCCCATTACCAGACAAGCATCACATGCTCTTTCACATGAATTTTAGCTGTGCACGTGCTAACTTGCAGTGGTTGGTGTACAAGGCTCCTCTGTTCCACACAGACATGATTGCATCGTGATTTTTGCTTTATAAGGATAAAGCAAGAAGTGATTCTTTGCCTGAAGGTGTAACTTATTTTATAGATTTTTTAAAATACTTGCTGGTTTCTCTTTACATCCTACTGATGATACCAAAGAGAAACCAATCAGAACCCAGAGGGCTGAGCAGGAACCAGCAGACGAAGGGTCTCTGAGTGAAGGACAGCCCCTGAGCAGCTCATTGCTGCAGCCTTGGGAAGAGCTGATGCTCATCCTTGTCCCACCGCAGCTCCCCACCCTGTGCCGGCCCCAGGGGAGCACCAGACAAGGAGCTCAGGACCCTGGGGCTGGGAGGCATCCACAGGAACCTGCCTGGCCCCTGGGAACCCTGCATTGAACCTGCACCTCGAGTGAGAGTGCAAATCAGCTGAGTAAGCTCATCTGGCCCAGGGCTGCTTCTGGATATGCAAAGTTCCTTTGATATGATTACTTTTTTGCCTGGGGTTACATTCAGGCTTCAGAAGTGGATTTATCTGCAGTCTGGCTCTGCTCTCCCCTTCCTGGGAAGCACGACCTGTGCCACGGAGCCTGAGCGTGTCCTACAAGCTCTGCTGGCAGCCGTACCCCAAGGGGCAGCGATGGCACCACGGGTCCGGGAGCTGCTGCCTGCCCTCTGCAGGTACCGCAGGTGGCACAAGAAGAAAAAGCAGCAGTGAGCCGAGACAGGGAGGGCTTCTTCTGGGCTCAGTGCCCCTTTTGAGATTTACATGGAGTAGTTAAAGAGTAAAGGAAAAAAAAAAAAAACACACAGAAAAAGGAGTGTGGTGGAATTGGCCTGTGCCAGCATCCCACGCCTGCACATGTCAAATCCTGCTCCCAGTCTCAATTTCGCAGCCCCTTGGTGCTGGTGCCGCTGTTGGCAGCCCCAGGCCCCATCTCAGGCTCCCAGCAGCGCAGCCCTCCCCACGCTCCCCACGGACAGGCACCCCAACCTGCACCCCGACACCCCCACAGCTCGCTCCTGCCTGCTGCCACGGCCGCCCCCCTCCCGCACAGACTTCGCAGGCTTCCTGAGAGCAGCCCCTGGCCATGCACGGTGGGAATCTGAGCATTGGAGCTCCCTCCAGAGCAGCCCCCGGCTCGCCACACAGCCGCAAACCCCGCGCTGCCCTTCCCCATCACGCCGAGCAGCCTCTGCAGAGCCGGGGCCCCGCTGCCAGGTTTGCTTTGCAGCGGGGCTGCGGCACGAGGCGGGGGCACGGCGCGAGCTGAGCTGCCGGCCAGGAGGGCACAGCCAGCCGGGCACGGGGCACAGCGAGTCCCGCACTCACCACAGCTTCCTGGGCATTGCGGAGGCTGAGCAGCGAAGGCGGCAGCTCAGAGCCCCCCGCTGCACAGGGATGCTCGGTCTTCTGCAGCGCGTTTGCTCGCCAGTTGTACCTGCAGGTACGTCCCAGCACTTCCTTCACCAGAATTAGGACAACCGAATCCCTGGCCAAGATGCCAGGGCTATCAGTCTCTCCTCCTCCGATGCTCCCCCTCTGCAATGTCTACTCATGCTCTCCAGTTTCAAGTCCCTCAGACATATTCATGGTTGCCATAGGAACTAATGAAAACCAAATTAAAAAAAAATAAAAAGGAGCAAGATAGAGGGAAGAACTGCTTTGAAGCTGAGGTGCCACCTGTGTGTGTGAGTTCATTATCACGACCAGCAGACGCCACACGCAGCAGCAGCCCCACAGCCCCGCTCGGTTTCACCAGGCGCCGGCGCCGCGGGGACGCAGGGACACGCAGCCGCCCTGGTGCTCCCCACGGGGTCTCGCTGCCCCAGGAAGGCTGCCCAGGAGCTGGCAGTGACGGGTCCATGGTGGGGACCCCGCAGCACCCCGCTGCACCAGGGTGCCCTCTGCAGCCAAAGGCTCTGGGCCACAACCAGCAGCCACTCGCTGTTCCGCCTCCGCCAGCCTTCCACAAGTCAATATTGATGTTTGCAGCACGCACGAGGCTTCTTGAAGTGCTCCTTGGCTTGTAGGAAGCAGCTTGTCTTTTTGTTAACAAGTTATAGAGCAGAGAAAATTGCCCACGCCTGGTATCCTAGCCAGAAGGCTGCAGTAATAAAAAGAGGGCGTTAGAAAACCAAAACTACTTTTTTTATTATTTATTTTAAGGGCTTTTACAAATATCTAACGTGGCTCTGGCTGGGCCCCAATTACAGAAACATTTAATGATGCAATCTGTCCACAAAGCAGAAGCACTAAGAGGCTGTGGAAAGCAGCAGCTGCAAGTGCCGGGGATGGAACAGCTCCAGGGGACGCTCAGCTGAGCAAACGCGGCTGGGGCTGGCGACAGGGACCAGACCTGGGGAAAGGAGCTCCTGCTCCACGGGAAGGCTCAGCGCTTGGAGGGGGCACTGGTTTTCTGCATGTGACAGCACCGGGACCAGAAGGGAAAACACAGCAGCCCAGGGCACGGCTCCTGGCTGCAAGCTCAGCCTTGCAGCAGGAGGCCAGGCCGGGCCGGGCTGTGGCTCCCCGTGCAGCCACAGGCACCCCCCGCTCCCCAGGGGCCGCAGCCAGGCTCCAGCAGCATTTCATGAGCGTTTAAAATCATCTCTCGGCCCTGCCTTTGAAGTAAGTGTTTTCATTCCTCTCTCGTGCTCCGAGAGGCTTTGCAGACATGCAAAAATCAATTCCCCCATGGAAAATTCATCTCCCCACACCCCTGGGGGAGAAGCACAGCTCCCAGGTCCTCTCCCAGCCGACAGCAGGAGCTGATGTGGCCCCGGCCATAACTGGAGGCATCGGGAGAGGGGACACCGGGCAGATGTCGCATTGCCGAGCGTGGAAAACAAAGCGAGTGCTCGAGCCTGCACAGCCCTGCGTTATGTCATATCCGCATTTGGGGGCAGGTGACACACTTCAGCAGCAAAGATCTTTTGCTATCGCCAAAAACGCATTATGTAGGGAAAAAAATCAACATCAGCAGCTGCCCCAGATACCTGCTGTCCTCAGGCAGGAGCAGTGCCAGCGGGGAGCAGCCGGGGCTGAGCATCACTGAGCTCACTGCGAGCTGCTCAGGCACAGCTCCCAGCACAGCCCCAGCCCTGCAGCTCCCCAGAGCCATGGGTGCCCCCGAGCACCCCACACCTCGCCACCTCTCCCAGGGATGGACCCCAGCACCCGGTGCAGGCAGGAGCTGCGGTGCACACCATGGGCGCTGGCACCACAGTCTGAGCAGGCAGCGTTTGCCCCACACGTTTGGCAAAGAAGTTCAAACATATTTCTGCAGCAGAACTGCTGCACAGGCCCTGAAAAATAGATAAATTAATAAATAAATCAGGGCAGCGGTGTGCGTGGCACAGCTAAATCCTTCCCAGCACCATGGGAAAAAGAAAACTCACCAAGATGCCCCCCCCCCCGCTCCTGAAAGCTGTAAACGTCGATTTAAACTTCTCATTAGTTCAGTGGAAACCTGAGCAATGAGCTTAGTAACAGCATTTCTGTTGTGCTATTTACAAAGGGCATTTTACAGGCTTATTCAAGCAGCAGGTCCCCGAAGGCTTTCTGTATACTTTTCCATTAATGAATAATTTGCACAAGTAATGATTATAAAGGGAAACTGCATGAGCAGTTACCCACGCGTATTACCTTGAACTCGAGGGAGGCCTGGCCAGAATATTTCTGTATTAGCACACAGCAGCGTTAACAGCGCTGGGAGCCACAGGAGTGCTTGCAATGGAAAATCCCTGGCTCGGGAAGCAGGAGGGGGGCACAGCACGGGCAGGGCGCGGCGTGAGAGGCATCCCTGGTGCTGCAGGAGGAGGGTGTTTCCTTTAGTGCTGAAACCTCCAGGAAAGCCACGGCTGCACTGATAGAAGACGATTCCCCGGCAAAGCATCAAGTCACTGGGGTGCTCAGGGGCTGTCTGGGTGGAGCTGGCTCAGACCCTGCACTCCGAACACATTCTGTCTTCAAGCTCATTTTCTGGAACAAGCACAGCTTTCGCAGCCACGCTGCCCGCTGCCCTCACAGCAGCCGAGGGGACGGGCAGCAGCCCCCTGCAGTGACAGCCAGCACTCCCCCAGCAGCCCACGGGGTCAGCAGGGTGAGGGGCGCCGCACACCCTATGTCCCACCAGGAGCTGCCCCCTCCCCAGACTGCGAGATCCAAATCCCAACCAGAGCAAACCCAGACCTTGCTGACGACGCAGCCAGCAGCCTGCCCTGCCAGCTCCCATTCCCATCCCTCCAAGCCCAACGCCCTGTGAATTCCACCACGCGTGCCTTAAACCCGCTAAAAATACAGCACTCACATCATCCTGTTCACCAGAACTGCTCGCTGCGTGCATCACCTTACACTAACGGAGCAGGGGCTGTGTGACGTGCACAGCAGCAGCTCCACGAGCAGGCAGACGGAGGGCACAGACACTGCCCTCTGCCCCGCACGGCTCCGCTCTGCCTGGGCCGGTGCCGTGGGGTCAGGCACAGGCACAGCGTGGGGCTGGCACCCTGAGCCCCCCCTGCGGCACAGCCACCCCGAGCCTGCCCCGTGTACGGGGGTAGGTTTGGCTGGCTGCTTGGTTTTTAAGGGCAGAGCATCCTCCCTCTGCTCCAAGCCATCGCTGGCCACCATGCATTCCACACGAGAGTGGCTTGATAAGAGAAAAGCGTGGTACTCACTTCATCTTCAGGCTGGCGAGCATTGTCTTGTCGATCCTGGGGAGAGAGCAGAGCAGCGTGTTACTGTGATGGCACAGAGACACGGGCTGTCCGGCCTTGGGACCCGTCCCCAGGTGTCCACGTTCACCTCAGGACCCAAGGAACAAAGCCCATCCCCTTGCCTCCCCAGCCAGCTTGTTCCTGTACTTCCCCCTTAGCTCTACTCAAGGTCTGGCTCTCCCATCGCACTCCCAGATTCATTTACCCACATCCAAGCTCTCCCCACAGCCTCCCAGAAAGCACAGATTTAATGAAGACAGACCTGAGACAACGCAGGTGCACCCAAACATCGCCCCAGACCCTGCAGCTCAGCCCTGCAGCCTCACAAGCAGCACGGTCCCTGGGGTGAGGACTCCAGGTGCAGCAAGGCACACGGCCTTTAGAGCTGGCTGGGCTGCCCCGCTGCACGAGCACAGGTCCGGCCCCAGCCCCGCAGCGCTGCCCCAGCCCCGCACCTCGTGCCCAGGTGCCCGCACTGGCTGCAAGCGCCCGCAGCTGCCCCGAGCCTGGAGCTGGAGCAGCGCAGGGCAGCCCCGGCTGGATCCCGAGCCGCATCGCCTCTGTATTTAGCACTGGTAATAAGCGCCTGTCTCCACAGAATTATTATGGTTACAAATCATATTAATATTAATTAATGCAAATCATAGTAATGTCTCAAAATGCAAAATTCTGTCTTTTGGCAGTAATTGCGAATTCTGTGTTGTCTGCTACATGGTGAACCAAAAAAACAAACCCAACCGAACCAACCCAACAGAACATTACTGGCTTCTGCCTTGTGATCACAGAAAATGCTGCGAGGCCGCAGAAATGCGTTTTCCCCTCCACCAGCAGCCCTACCTCCCCCTGCTCCCAGGCTGGGAGAGTGGCACAGTGGGGCCAGGTCCCCTGCACCCTGCCGCAGGCTGGGCTGTGCCGGCACCGGGGGTCCCGCCTGGCACGTCCCCACTGCCCGTGGGCACAGCCACCACGCTCCCCGCACCTCCTGGCCCCTGCCCTGCTCGGTCCGCTGCAGGGGCAGAGCCCCAAACCTGTGGGGGCTCCCCTGTGGCTGAGGAGCACCGGGTGAGCCCGGAGGCACACGGATCAGCAGGAGGCTCCCCGCCCGCAGCACACACTGAAGCTGTCGCCCCTGCCATCCTTGCAGGCCCCCCACCGACATCTGCCTGTGCTCACAGCTTCCAGAGACCTGGCACACTGCCGCTCGTACACACAGACCCAGGTCGGCTGCTACTAGTGCTTAATATTTAACCAGCCTGCCTACAGACCTTGTTGAACATTAGGTGGGGTTGAGCACTGAGCACGCTGCTGTGAGGTATCTGCTGCTGAGCTCTGTAACGGGGCCAGCGAGCTGGGGGACAGGGGAGCGGGGACGGCTCCTGCAGGGCCCGTGCCGGCAGCAGGGCTGTGCCCAGCGGTTTGGGTTCCGTCAGGAAGGAAGCATGAGAAGAAAAATCAGTTGCTGTTATTTTGCCTCATGGAGAGAGGAGAAGAAAAAAAAAAAAAAAAAAAAAAGAAGAAGAAGAAATAAAAATACAAGAAAGAAAACCCTCAGCTGGGGAAACCGCAGTTGCGAGATGACTAAACTGAGCGAGCAGCGTGGTCAGGCCCTTCGCAGCGCTCCCCTCCCGAGGTGGGGCGATGTGAAACAGCGCACACCCCCGGCTCTCCTCCCCACAGCACAGGGCTCGGGGCGCCTCTGCCCCCCCGGGACCCAGGAGCAGAGCTCAGGAGGATGGAGCCGCTGACGCAGCTGGGCCTTCCCACGGAGGGGCCGAAGCCGTGCAGCGGTGGGGCGCAGAGCCCGGCAGCAGCCCCCCCGAGGCTCTGCACTCCCCGGCAGCAGCCCCAGCCAGCGGCTTGGCACCTGGTGGGGCGACACCGACCGCGGCACCGCGCCCCTGGATGCCCAGCGCCACCTCCGCACCGCGCTCAGCCCCGGCCACCCCGGGACGGGCACGCCGCTCCCGAGGCCCCGTGGGAACGGATGCAGCCGGCAGAGAGAAAAATAACAACAACTCACACGCAGCTCGGGGCTGGAAATAGCAACTACAGCCCATAGAAAGAGGTGCCTGGGTGTGCCCGGCCACCTCTCGTGCTTATTCACCAGGTTTCCACAGGAAGGGCGTGTCGGCCGCAAACCCGAAATGACTGTGAGAAGATGAAGAGGTGCAGGTACACGGCTGTGGCAGGCTGCTGCCTTGCCAGTAGGCCTGCAGAGCGGCTGCGGGATGGTGCGGAGCTGGGGGACGCTGCAAGGAGAGGCTGCCCCAGGCACACAGCAGCCCCCTGCTGCGGCTGCAGGCAGCGGCACGGCACGCGCTCCGAGCTGGCCAGCTCCAGGCACGGCACGGGCACTCTGCAGGGAACACAACTGCGAGGGGCATCTTCCCGAGGGGACCCCTGGGAATTCGTTTGCCCACCTCACCTGGGACCTTCCCAGCAGCACATGGGGAATAGGGCTTTGCAGAACCCGATCCTGATATATTTTAAGTCAGCACCCTGCTTCCCCCACCAGCCAGCACTCCATCCTCCAACGGCAGCAGCGCCGCGTAACAGCCAGCAGATGACACTTTTCCTGTGTTACTCTGGTTAGCTGTTATCTCTTCACTGCAACTGCCAAAGCAGAGAAAGAGAACAAATAAACGAAGCCTGGATTACTCCAAACACCCTGCAAAGGTGAAGCTAAGGGCTCCAGTCTGCACTTGTGCCACTTGATCACAGCTGAGGAAGTGGTCAGCAAACGGCAGCTCGAGGGATGAGCCCAGCGTGGTCAGGGCTCCAGAGCCAGCACTCCAAAAGGCGGTGGCAATGGGCCAGGCATCCCAGCAGCTGCCGCTTCTTTGCACCACAAAACGAGCCCAAGTTTCACAAAACTGATTTACAAGCAAGTTAATTGGAGCGCTTTCTTCCAATCTTTATATCAAAGAAAAAATCCAGCAAAATGCTCGACTTAAGGCACACACATTGCCAGACGACTTTGCCGACACTTGACGATCTTGCTGCCGTCCCCCATCTCAGTTACTCAGCATTTCCCCCAGAACGTTTCAGGCAGCTCAGCTCAAAAGCCACCGGCACCAGCGCTCCTCCCAAAACCGCCGGTGCCTATCAGGCTGCCCAGCCCCAGAGCCAGCGGCAGCGGGCAGCCACCAAACGCAGCCTGCAGAGCCCCCGGGCACGGCGAGGGAGAACGTCCTCCTGCCCGACCGCCAACGGCTAAACAACCCCCACGGTGTCGGTGCATCCTTCAGTTCCTAACCATGCAGCACAAACTTGGAACAGGCATAAAATATTTTAGGAAAAGTGAAGCAAGGGCAGAGGAAGAACAGTGCCCTTTTCTTAAAATCTTTCCCTATAGATCAATACATCTCTGAGAAAAAGAGACACAAAAACCAAACAGCCCTGCTGAGCTCAGGGTGCAAGTGGCCACCGCAGTGCTCTGTGCAAGGACAGAAGGTGCAGGGATGACCAGGGGAGGCAGCGACGGCCCCGGCACCTCCTGTAAGTCAGGTGGGAGCACTCCATGGGCTGCAAGGTGCCGGAGGTGGCTGCAGGCACTGCTGCCTGGGCAGGACAGGGCAGGCAGCAGCAGGGCAGGAGGAGAGGGGAGAGCCCCGGGGTGCCCTTGTGGGTGCCGTGCCCACTAGTGCTCACCCACCACGAGCCCCACGGGCGCTTTCCCGGGCACCACAGCACCCTCCCCTTGGTGCCGCGCTGGGCTCCCTGAGGGCACCAGGAGAAGCGTGTCCTGCCCAGCGATGGTGCTGTGCCGGCAGGGCCCCGCAGTGCTTCCTCACCCGAATGGCCCCGGAGAAGCCAAAGAGGGAAGAAAAGCCGCGAGCGAGCAGGGTGCTGAAGCGAAAGCCACCCACCAGCCATAGCCGCCGAAGGAGACGCTGCGCTTTCTGTGGAACATGGTGGCTGCTCGGCACCGCCGGGTGCCGCGGGCAGGGGCACGCAGCAGGGCCGGCAGCACGCCCGCACGGCACGGCCACCGCGGCGCTTCCTGGCAGCGCCTGCTGCGCCAGGGCGGGGGACCCCGATGCCTCCAGGTCAGCCGCCTCACAGAGGCGCATGCACACACACACCAGAAAAAGTCATTTCCTTTTTTTTTTTTTTTTGTTTTTGTTTTTGGCCTCAGGCTTTTCACAACCTTACGCTGCAAATATCGTATTTCTCCTAACGAGAGCCGCTCAGCATCACGCGGCGGGCCCGGTGCAGGGCGTCCTGCTCACAGGCACCAGCCAACACCTCCCGACCACAGGCGGCTTTCACACCTGCTGCCCCTGGAGCTGCAGGGTCATCTCACCGGGGGATCCTGACCCACCCTTGCAGCTCATGGGAAATCCCACCCAAAGCACTGAATCTGAGGAACCAAAAACCCCACGGCCTCTCCTCTAGTGGAATATTGCTCCCCAGCAGATTCTGCCCCAGCTCCCACCGCCCAGCCAGGGGCTCCCGCCCTGTGGCAGCACCACCCACGGGGGCTGTCCCAGCCCACTCCACCTGGCCACCAGGCAGCTGCCACCAGGGTTTTCTCTCCTTGGGCTGCTCACCAGCTCCAGTACAACCGCAGTGTGCATCTGCAGCCTGACCACTACCAAAAAAAACACAGTCTTTGTACAACCAGGCTTTGGAAAAGCCATTTAAATGCAAATGCTGACCTCTAGCTGGGTCGGAGCTTCCATAAATTACAAAGTCCCAAGAAAACAAGCGACTGTCCTGCGACAGCACTCGGGCACAGCGGGAGCAGCACAGCCCGTGCTGGAGGCGAGATGGATGGCTGTGCCACGGCCCCTGGGCACCCACAGCCCCCGCAGCGAGCCCCTTTCAGCCTGTTCCCCATCCTCAGCACTAAGGCTCATGGATGTGAGCAGCCATCCTGCACTGCAGTGAGGCAGCACGATCCCAGTGCTCACAGGGAGCATCCCCTCGGCCTGGGGCGGCTGGGCAGCAGGGGCTGCTGGCAGTAAGGCTCTCCTCCAAGCACCTGATAGCATTACATCGAGAGGCATTTGGATTCTGTCTGATGTGTGAAAGGAGGGGGAACTAGGGGGCTGGAGAGAGAAAGAACATCCAGGGAAAAAGCTAGGATTGAAATCCAGCCATCCCAACTCCCACTTTCCAGCCCACAGCAATCTCTCCTGAAAGGGATGAAATATGATGGAAATCCTTTGCATTTTAGAGTTCTTAAGGACGTTTACAAAAAAAAAAAAAAAATCCAAAATATGCTGCTTGCTTGAATGCTGCAATTTAGGTACCATGAAGCATTTGGAGAACACATTTGTGGGGAGCACATTTGCTTCCAACCTCATACTCCACGTTAAAGCTTTGCAACAGCAGCAGCACAACGTTAGCTGTTCCCTTCAGCTTCCCCTAGGTCACGTCTCTTACACATACACCAGTGGATTTCTGCCCAGCTCTCCCGAGCTGCTCACAATTTCCACGCCTGAATATAGCAGCAGCGAGCTTCCCCGCATGGCTGAGCTCTGCAGTGCATCACAACACAGCTGCAGCAGCTCCAGCACACCCTGCAAATACCGGTGCAGCGGCAGGTAGCGACAGCAGTGATAGGAAGCATCAACCTATAGTCACATCACACCAGAAACAGCTTGGAAAGCAAGGGAAAGCAGGCGGCTCTTCATTTAAAAGCAGGCTCTTGCAGTGCTGGAAGCACCAATTACTGCATCTCGTCCTGCCACTTCAGTCCCCGTGTGAACTCGCTGGCTCAGAGCCGTAGGAGGCATCGCGTAAACAGCGAGGGCTGCAGGGAAGCGGCGCAGCGAGCGCCGGGCAGCCGGGGGGGGCCCGCAACAGACACATCAATTTTTTTGAATATTAGTTCAGAGACCTCTACATTCAGCAGTTCACAGTTAAATCAACTCCGGCAGATACACAGAAATGGGCATTTGGGCCAAGCAGAGCTCAGAGTCACCCCAACAAGCCACCCGGTTCCAACCACCTCACATCGGAGCCGCGAGCATCCTGCGCCCCCGCAGCACGCTGCCCGCACACGGAGCGGGACCGCAGCAGCGCCTGCCCCAGGCAGGAGGCACGAGGCACCTGCCAGCGCCGTGTCGCCTGCTGGAGCATGGCCAGAGCAGTTTGTCTGCAGTGACATTCATTCTCTTGCTTTGCCTCTTCCCTCCGAGGTATTTCACACAGTTGGGCTCAAAAAAAAAAAGAGGAAAAAAAAAAGAAAACTCCTCCTTTCAGAGCAGATGCAGCCAAATCATAATTGATCGGCCAAATCTAGGAAACAAAAGCCTGGGGGAAGATGCCTCCTTGGTACCATCTGCACGAGACAAAATTAAAATTTCCCAAGGGGTCTCTGACAAAACCAGGAGAGCACATCGCGCCTGACTCACCACCGAGGCCCAGATCTGCTCCGCTCCACACTTGAGGCCGTGAGCGCTGTGTCCCTGCCCCCTGCCTTTGGAGAGGACGAGGGAGGTGCTGTGCAGCTGGCAGCAGTGAATCAAGTTGTTAACAAGCACACGAATAAAGCCAAGCTCTCCTGGCGCACCAGGCATCGCAGCTACCTGGCACGCTCCCCGTCCTGCCCCCCCGGAGCCGCTGCCATCTGCTCGCTGCCGCGGGGGCCTCGCGGGCAGGAGGTGCCCGAGCTCTGGGTGGCTCCGTCGTGCACACCAAGCGAGCACAACAAAGGAGCAAGACAGGGGAGGGAGCAAGAGGCTGCGGTAATAACAGCATGCTGACAAGTGCATGGCATTAAAGCTTTATGAGCACAAACTGCGGGGTTGTGGGGCTGTTTACAAGAGGCAGAATGCTGCCAGCACGCTGGAGCCGATGGCCGCAGCAGGCAGCCCTCCCGGGGCCATGGAGCTGTGCCCCGGTGCCCAGCTGCGGGTGGTGACGTGGAGGGGCCACGCCATCGGGGCTGAGCCACGTGGAGGGGGCAGCTCAGTGCAGCACCAGCCCAAAAACCTTCATGGATGGAGAGCCTGGGTCCGAGGGGCCCGGGGACAGCAGCACGGGGGCGCAGCAGCCAGGCCGCCCGGTTCCAGCGTGGCTGCGCGCTGCTCGCGGCGGGGCTGCAGCCTGCAGGGTGCTTTGCAGCGTGGGGCTCAAACCCCACCAGCTGCTCCAGGCCCACAGAGGGGTGATCCAGCAGCTGCTGCAGGCTAGGAGCAGACCAGATTTTAGATACAAAAAATAGAAAAATAGGAACTGCAACCGCTGGTGAGATGCTCGGGAGGCAGCACAGGGTGCCTGTACGGCTCCTCAGCACGGACAGCGCTACCCGGCTGAGGGACGAGCACCCGGCGCGGGCAGGGCAGGGCTGGCACCGCGTCCCTGCAGGCATCGCCTCGGCAGCAAACAGCCCACGCAGCCAGAGACGAGTTCTGCCCAGGAAGGGCAGCATAATTCTTCCCTTTGTTGTTCAGGCTAAGAGAGACTGATTGCATCATTAGTGTTTTAATATTGTATGCGGTGCACTGAGGGTATTCATCTTTCCATTATGATTCTAAGGAAGGTTGTGGGCACCCAGAAATATTAGATTTTGTCCTGGCAGGAAGAACACGCTGTGCATATCATCAGCCTCGATATACACAGCAAAAGAAAACAGAGTCCGAATTAATTCTGACTCAGTACATGAAGTATTTTTAACAGCGTTTTCTCTCCTTTGTGGTAAAGTAAAATGAAGAGAGGAACTCAAAGCCTAGAACAGCAGCTTCCCACAAGACAGGGTTTTAAACCTTGCTTTTCAAGGAGGCTGTTTCCTGCTCAATAGCCCACAGGTCTGCACCATTAACCAGCTGTCACGGCGCTCTTGCTGCTGCCGAAACCAACTGCAAGCGGGGGGGCAGCGCTGCTCGTCCTCCCGAGGCAACTTCTGGTACCAGGCAGCCGGGCACGGAGACCCCTGGGGAGCACCGGCACCTGCGGCAGCCACGGGGCCGCTCGTTGAGGTGGTCAGACGGAGCTGTTCGTGGGGAACAGCAGGCAGCGACCGGGGAGGGATGGAGCCGTGCAGCCTGTTTGTCTAAAACCCGTTTGTTAAACTCATTAGAGAAGGCTCATTACATCTGGGGCTTAACTGGGAGGACCAGCCGGCAAAACAGAGCAACAACTGCACACACACGCACACCGAAATGCAGAGCCGATTCCCAGCAAAATGCTCAACTGGCCAGAAAACAAAGAGGAAGTTCAGCATGTAAATGAGTGGCTGCCTTTCTTACACGCTAACAAGGCCGCTCTGTTTGGAGTACCCCCAGCCTAAGGAACAGACAACAGGGAGAAAGCACCCGCTGCAAGTGCCCGGAGGGGGAGATGGAGGCCGTGCCGGCACCCCCGGCCATGCAGCTGGGGCACAGGGCACCAGCCCCGGCAGGGACGGAGGTGCTGAGGGCCGGGTTCGGGAGCTCGCTTTCCACCTGCACCATTCCCGTGTGGACAGCAGATGGAGTGCAGGGGGAGCCCCACGGGTCTCGTCCCTGCAGGCACTGAGGCCCCACACAACTCGGCACAGCCCACGCTCCAGCACAGCTTCCACGGTTTTGAGGCCATTCCCTGCAGCTGACAGCTCAGGGGCTCGTCCCTGCACCCCGGGCGATGCGGTGCCCTGTCGTCCATTCTACCAACGTGGCTTTAAAGTGCTCTTCCGAGCAGCCACCACTCAGTGCATCACTCTGCAGGCAGCTGCAGCAGCACTGAGCTTGCCCTCCCCTAGCCCAGAGCTTGCCCCAGGCACGCTCCCGGTGGCCCGGGCAGCTCCCCGCGGGGCGCACGTCGGCAGCTGGTGTGTCCCAGCAGCGCCCGGCCCCGCTCTTCACTGCAGACGGGCACTGCCCACAGCACTGCAATCAGGTGAGACCCATGCCACCACACAGACCGCCGGTCTCTCAGTAACTATTCTGGTCCACTACGAATTTGAACCTTTTGGTGCACCGAGTAGCTGGTTTTCTCAGGCTCTTGCATTTCAGATCTCCATCTTGCTAGCGAGGAGATGGAATTCCCCACAGAAACTCTCCCTTTAGGAAGAACCTGTTCAAGCTCACGGATGTGCTGTGTGTCCGTCCCTACCCCCAGCTGCAGCACCCCTGCCCCTCTCAGCCCCCAGGAGGATGCCTCAGACAAGCAGCAGCCCCCGGTGCCCACGGGCAGCACCCAGCACAAAGCTTTCTGTGCCCACACACACAGCACGTGCAAGCATCGTGCGAGGGAAGCCCACGTGCAGGCTGCTGCAGGCCCGTGCAAGGCAGGGCAGCGCCAGGCAGGCACCGCTGCCACCACGTCCCTGCCGCGCAGTCCCGTGCCCGGTGCCACCCCTGCGGCCACCCCACATCTGCCACACGGCCGTGCCGTGGCCCCAGCACCACGAGGAGCAGGAGCTCGTCTGCTCACCCAGCATTTCATGGCCTTGCTGAGGGAAGACGTGCAGGGCAAAACCTGACAGACCCCAATTCCTGCTGCTCTCCCCCAAATTGTCCCCATAGCGTGCACAGCACCCCCCACAGCAGCACAGGAGGCAGCCAAGGGTAACTGTGAGCGTTCGGCCCGGTTGACACAGCCGGCTGGCAGGGGATGCGCCACCAGTCTGTGGAGAAACTGTGGCAAGACAGAAAAAGAACTGCTTACACTGAAAACCAGGACTGGCAAAACGCGGGGTGGGAGGAAAGCACAGGCCTTAGAGAGACCCGAGCGTGTTTCGGCTGGGAACAAGGAGGTTTATGAGCTTTAAACACAAGGAACCCCTGGAACAGCCCCCTGCCAACAGCACCAGGGAGCAGCCCACAGCGGCGCTCAGCACCCTCGCGAAGCCGTCCCACGGGGCGCTGCCACAGCGGTGGGCAGCCCGTGGGCACCCTCACCCCTCACTGCCGCGCTCCCCGAGCCCCCGAGCAGGTGGTTGAGGAGCCGCTGCCTGGAGCCAAGATGCGCTGGCACCGGGTCAGGTGTAGGCAGCAAGCAGCACCCGGATTCAAGGCCAAACTTGTGCAGGGCTCCATCTAAATACTGCAAACGACACGCTCCAGATTTGGACAAAAGTTTGTCAAAACCTTGCTAGATCTTGCCAGCATCACCTGTATTTTTCCACCATTTTGGGTGGGTTTTGCAGTATCTGGGCTAGATTCAAATCAGAACCAAGGAACAGCTCTTTCTGGCTTGGCATCCAACTTGGAGGCAGATGTTAAGTCTGAGCAGGGATTCATCTACCCCCACGAAACTGCAGAGAGGTCTGGGGAGAAGGAGCTGTTTTTAGCTCCTGGAAAAAAATTCCTCCTGGTGGTGTTGCTGTTGAAGTCCTGTTCCTGTTTCCACAGCAGCCACTAATGACAAACAGAGCAGCCCAACGCCAGGTAGAAGAGAGGCAGCAGAAGCAGATGGACTCTGAGCAGCCCCCAGGACCCTGCTACCACACAGATAGGCTTAGCGGTGAGGGAGGAAGGAAGGAAGAATGACAAAACAGTTATCAGCAAAGGGGAGCAGCTTTGCTGCTGTGGGTATCGTGAACTGCCCTTTGGGAAGAATCAGCTGCAAAGGGAGAAAGAAATATTTGTTAAAGCTGGTGCACGCCAAGAGTGAGCCTGCCGTCTGGAATCACACTTCTTGTTGAATCTGAATTTAGACTCGCTGGCTCGTTTCCAGCCCTCAATACATCACTCCGTGTGGACAGATATTATGTCCCTTGTGCTGCTAAAGCAACAAGCAATCTTAAATAAAACAGCAGAGGCTGGAACACGCAAAAGATGAGGAAATAAGACAGTAGCCAGCAGGATTCATCTCATGTCCTGCGTACACCAGGGATGCAAACGACAGGCTCGCGCAGCCCTTATCAGCCCCGCTGTCAGCTCCCACACTGGGCTGCCGCTCGCGCTCTGCCTGCAGAGATGAGCAGGATAAAGAGAACCACGGTGCTCTGCCCTGCCTGCTGAGCAGACATGGTGCTCTCTTGTCTGGCAGAGATAAGCGAGAGATCTTGCTCAAAAGCAGAGGGGAGGAGGGTTACCCCAGCAAAGGGTGCCCTGGGCTAGCAAAGGGACGCGGTCGGAACAATCTCTTCCCATGTCCTATTTCTGTCAAATGCACAGAATATCGCAGGCTCCTTGGCAATGAGGTGCCCTGCTGAAGGCAGGAGTGCAACCTTCCCCCCAGCCCCACCAGCAGTGGGGCAAACACCAACCATCGCAATCCCCCGGAGACAGATACAAGCAGAGCGCTGGAAAGCTCTCTGGAGTTGCTCCTTTGAATTTTCAGTATTTAACAAAAGCACTGGCAGCCACCCCGCCGAGACACTGCCACACGCGGGCACACAGCTCGCACGTTCCTGACGAGCAGGATATTCCCCGTCCCCATGCCTGACACAAAGTCTGCATGCCTGAAGTAGTCCTTACATATTTAAACGCAAACAGAAACCAAGAACTGTAAGGCATTGCAACAATAGACCTCCCAGCTGTGCCTCACATTTACATCCAGGCAAGCCCATCCAGGGTAAAAACAAGGACAAATACAGATTTAAATATTTGCTGCTAAAGGCTCATCATGCTTGTCTATATTCTAGTCCCCACACGCTATTTAAATATTGCCGTACATCGTGATGGCAGTTCAGATTTAGAGAGATTCAGAAGCATCTTACCTTGATTTTCTGGCTGCTCTCTCTGTGCAAGACTAACACGGCAAGCATCAGCGCCGGATAAACGCAGGGAAAGGGAATTTCTCCACCCCACGGCAGCCCCGAAGCGCAGCTGCAGCTATCGCAGCGCCGTTCCCGAGCACTGCGCCCAGCTCTGCTCACCTCGCGGCGAGCACGGCCGCGGCCACGAGCAGGAGGGGCTGGTGGCTCAGCGCGGGGTGCGGGCACAGCTGCGCTCCCGCAGCCCCCCGGGGCCCAGCAGAGCCGCACGCCTCGCCCCCGCAGCACCAAGATCAGGGCTGGGGCCTGGGGCCGCGTCCCTGCCCCAGGGGAGGACGAGGTCCAGAGGCAGCGGGCTCTCGACAGGGTGTGCAGTGGTGTCACCGGGGGCTTCTGCAGCCCCGCCGGGGTGACAGCCACCAGCGAAAGCTGGGGATCGTACCCCAACCTCCCTGGAGCTTTCAGGGCAAAAGGGCTGTTGCAGGGAGGGAGGCAGGGAAGGCTATTGGACTGGGAAGAAGGAAAAAAAAAAATGGAGAAAAAAAATCTTTGGATTCAGTTGCAAAACAGACTTCAGCCTTTATGTGTGAGCCCTTTCATCCGTTATGGCTGAATTGAAGACAGACACAGGCTGGGACCAGGCAGGAGTTTCCAGGGCTAAAATCTGGATCCACTGAACTGGAAGGCAGAATTCCGCTTACAGCCAATGGGGACAGGTTTAGGGCCACCCTTCCTGCTTCACAGGGCACTTGCCACAGCACCACATTGCTGTTACCCAGCAGAACCCATAGGATGCTCCTGGACATGCGATGCTCCTATCAATCCACGCTGCATCACTTTGGTTCCACTGGGTTCTGAAGAGAATTAGTGAAACCAATGGAATTCCCATTTTTTGGCACCACTGACGTCTGTCTAACAGCAATAAATCCCAAGGGAGTGACTTCAGCTATGAGGCCGCTCAGCGCGGGGCTCGCAGCTCCCTGTGCCATGTCCTGCCCATGCCCAGCGAGAACCACACAGCTCGTGAAAACCACAGCGGCCTCTGCCACCCAGCTCTCCTCCCCACTGCGAGCCCCATACCCAGCGTGGTGCTCCCTGGCAGCGGGTGCAGGAGCATTTCCAGCATCCCAGCACAAATGAGTGCAAAAGGTGCAAGAGCGTGGTATCGAAGCACAGCGTGGGCATCCCGCAGTGTGCTGTTAGAGCAAAGTGTCCCACAGGAGCTGGGACTGCATGCTCCCATCCCTCCTTAAGTGCTGCTCGAGTGAGTCCATTAATTTGTATAAATAATAAAACCAATGAAACACCTGTTACATTAAGCCTTCCAACGGATCACCCGTCCTCTCGTTCAGCTGTCCCACTACCATCACGCACAGAACAAGAAGCAAACGCAACATAAAGACCCGGATTGGATTGACGTGACGATAGCTAACGTGACAGCCTGCAACGCAGCTGAGCACCCCAGCACCACTGTGCCACCCGGGGCACAAAACCACTCCCTGAGCGACGCCTCCACAGCAGCGCGTGGTGCACTGGGGTGAGCATCTCACTCCTGCCCACCAAAGGACGGCGGCGCCACCAGCCTTCAGCTGTGTTACAACCTCCCTCCCCTTCGGGGTGCTTTGCTTGCACTGCTGACTGCGTAATCCAAACACAACTCCTATTTCATTCTGACAGAGACATCTCCGATCAGTAGCAGGCCTAAAGACATCCCCAACAGGCAGCTGACTCCTCACTGCTGTCCCAGAGCAGGCTCGCAGGGGCCACCCCGTAAGCACTGCCCCGAAGCAGGCTGGGGGTGGCCGTGGAGCAGCGCGGGGCGCAGTGCAGTGAGCTGAGGGTGGGTGGCAGAGCCCAGCACAAACCCTTGGGTACGCTGCCTCAGCCACCACGGGAGCTCAGGCCAATGGGACGGGTGTTTTAATTGTCAGGCTAATTGTTCATTAACTGCTTATCACTGGTGGGAACCTGCCTAAAACACTGCTCAAAGGGAGCGCTGGACTCGCTGTGTGTGGGTACCCTGCTCACCCTGCAGCCGCCGCCTGCTGCATTTCTCTGCCTTCCAACAGACGTGGCACAGGAGGTGACAGCCAGCCCAAGCCCCACGGCCAGGGCGCGCTGGTGCCAGGGCAGCTCTGGCACCTGCTGCCCATGGCCCCCACCCCATACCCCCCACTCACCTGCTGCCAACGTGAACCTTTCCCTTGACAGGGATGCAGGCACCACTTAGAGCTGGCCCCTGGTGTCACAGCCACGGAATACCTTGAGCTGGGAGGGAGCCACAAGGTTCATCGAGTCCAGCTCCTGGCTCCACACAGCACCACCCAAAAAACAGACCCTGTGTCTGAGAGCGCTGCCCTAATACCTCCTGCCCCAGGGAGCAGAGCTCAGCACCTGCCCCTCCTGCACCTCCCGAGCCCTCCAGGCGACTTCCCAGCCCTCTGGGAAAATCAAACGGATCTGGTGGAATCAGCTCCAGCAGCACTAAACACTAATTATAAATCACATTACATGCATTTAAGTTCCGCACAATATACACACCTCAATGGAGAGATTAATGTGAACTTTGACAGCAATTTGCAAAAAACAGTTAAAAATCAATAGCCAGCACGGTAATTTGGATTTTTTTCACAAAGCAAAGGAATCACCACCTCAGGAGCCAGCTGGCAGCAGCAGCTTGTGCTGGGAGCCAGGCACCTCCTGCACCCCGTGCCCGGCTGCGCCCTGCGAGGGGCCCTGGGAGCAGAGCCCGGGGGCACCCACAGCCCCTCCTTTTCCCCTCCGGCTGCTCTGGGCAGGTAAGTGCTTCGAGGCTCTTAAGGGCTCTTAAGATCTGCTGCAATACAGAGGGAAAAGCTTTCAGCCATGTAGCCACACAGGGAGGTAGGTTTGCTTTTTGTTTTTTGTGTGTTTTCCACTCTTAGCAAGCAGGGAAATAGGCGCTGCACTATAGGTTTCTGGAGGCCCACAAGGCTTTTACTGTAATGACATTTTATCACCAAACACTCGGATCTAAAACGACAGCAATGCATATGCATCAGAGGCAGAAAAAGCCATGGCACAGCCCCACAATGTGGCTCCAAGCCATATTTGCAATGAGTTTTGGAGGAAAGAGTTGTGCTACATGCATTAAGCAGGTCCTCAGCAGGTGATGTGCCCGACCAAAGGCACGGGATTTGCAGAAGGGAGCCTGGGGAGGCAGTCAGCAGTTTGCCCTTTCTGCTGCTCCGAACCAGAGGTGTGCTCACACCAGGTTCCTGTCTGCAACCACCGCTCCCAGAGCCTTGTTTTGAAGCAGGCCCCAGCCTCAGACACTTGCAGGGCCCCAGGAGCAGAGGCTGAGACCCAGGAGACCTCCAGCTGCGCCTCAGGAGCTCATGGTGAGGGGCGGCCGGGGCCAGCCCCACGGGGCCGTGCCGTGCTTCCCGCGCCCCCGGTACCTGCTAGGCGAGCCCAGGTCCGCCCGGCTGACGATGCGATGCTGCTGCGGCGAGTACAGCCACTGGAAAGCCGTCAGCGTCCTCTCCTCGATCCGAAACCGGCCCTCTCTCACGTACCTAAAAATAACAACAAGACAGACTGAAATATTCATTAGCGCAGGATGGTTGGGAGAGGGAGATGCAGGACACGGGGAGCAACTGGCTCAGAAACGCTGTTTAAGGATGGAAGGGAGACAATAATAGTAATAATTGTGTGTTCCTTAATGAAAGCAGCGAAATTACGGCCCATTTGACCACCTCCCTGTGGGGTCCCCCCGCCCAGCAGCCGCTGTTCCCATGGGCACGCTGCCGCAGCCCTGACAGGGCTCTGCTCCCGGGCACCTTCAGGGACAGGGACCCCCCGGCCACCCTTGCTCCTGGCCCTGCTGCCACCAGGAGCAGTGGCCCCAAGAGAAGCAGGGGCAGATGCAGCGCGGAGCCTCGCAGGGGTTCCTGTGCCCCAAGCCCAGTGCCCATGGAGCTGCCGCCAGCTGCAGTCCCCCCGACACCCCTCAGCCAGACCCACTCCTAGCAGCCACACACAGAAAAACAAAGAGCAAGCAGTTCCAGAGCGGTGCAGGACATTTCACTGCGAAACCCCGGGAGGCCGAGGTGGTCTCAGCTCCCCCAGTGCTGCTCAGCACCACCCGGCGTGGGGGCACGGCCGGCAGCCACCGCGCATCCCCCCACCCTGCCCGCAGCTCCCAGAGCAGACTAATGCCTTTCTAACATTGTTTTGAATGTCAGGCCAGATGTTGAAGCTTATTAAACAGTATTCAAGTGATGAATCAATGGTTATTATTTTGATTAAAGAAGTGTGGGTTCTCCATTACGTGAGCAAGATGTCTGTAACTGCAGTTGTTCCCATCCTTCAGTGGGAAACTCTGCTGCCTGCCTCCCCACAGCCAGCTGCACTTCACACGCCTGCCTCTGAATGTGAAATTTCATCAGCAAGTGATTAATTATTTAAAACCTCTGTAGCACTGGTTGGGGACACGCACACACACACACTCACATGGAATTTCACTTCCTGTGCCCATTAATTGGGACAAACAGAAGCCGAGAGGAAAGGGCAATCAGGAGGGCGCAGCCCCAGCAGAAATAAGCCAGGGAGGCTCCTGGCGAGTCTCCAGGACAAGCTGACCTGCTGGGTTTCTTGCTATAAGGAACCAAGGGCAGTGCAGTCCCAGTGCTCCCTGACAGCTCTTGCATGTAATAGTGCTGCGAAAGCACTGACAGGAAAGCCAGAGGGATTTGGGGGAAGGAAGGAGAAGGAAAAGAGGGATGGCAGAACAGCCAAGCAAAGCAGCCATTATAATACTTTGTGTCTAAGTGTGCAAGAAAAGGTGTTCTGGACTGCCAAGGGGAGGAGAAAAAGAAAAAAAAAAAAGAAAAAGAAAATAAAAAAAAAAGGAAAAAAAAAAAAAAGAATAAATAAATAATTAAAAAAAAAAACACTGTGGAATAACCCTGCAATGGCTCCCACTCTGGCTGTTGCCCAGGCTCGCGGGGCTCCCAGCCGCAGCTGGGACATGGGGACAAGCCCTGGGCCCGCTCCCAGCTCCCGCGTCACCAGCAGGGCATTGTCACCCGGAGCCACTCCATTCACAGCCTGGCATCGCTACAGCGCCCTGCTCAGAAGTCACACGCTCTGGACGTCACAAACTACACAATTAAAAATCAAAAGATACAGAGAAAGCTTGTTTCCAATGTCAGCCTGTCCCAGCTGCTCCGAGCACTCCATCCCCAGCAGCAGTGGGTCCCCACGCACCACGGCCGCCTCAGCACCCCTTCAGCCCCACGACAGCAGCCACGATGCTCCCCAAACACCCACGAGTGTCCCGAGACATCCTGGGGGCAGCCACACCAACCCGGTGTGAGTGGGACCAGGACGCTGCTGGTGCCCCCCACTTCTCCCGTGCCGGGCTGGGACATTTCCCCTGACACCAAACCTCTTTGGGTCCCTGACCCTCCTCCTCCTCCGCTGCACCCCAAACGAACGCCCCCCACCCAGCCGCAGCCCGGGGCTGCCCCTTCCCTGCCCGGGGACACGTCCCCACCCCAGCACCCGGTGCCCCCCGCGCCTGGGGCTGCTCTCGGCGTGCCGGGAGGGGCTGGGTGCCCCCCCCCCAGCGGAGCACCGGGAGCTGCCCCGCACCCCCAAGCCGGGACCACCGCGCAGAGCGCGCCCTCGCCGTGCGCGGGGACCCCCGACCCGACCCGACCAGCGGGGACCCCCGGGCACCTCCCGCGGCCCCCAGCGCCCGGGACCCCTCCGTCCCCCCCGGCCCCACTCACCAGCGCACCAGCTCCCACCGCCGCTCCCCCGCCGCCTTGCCCGAGGCCATGTCCCCGCTCGGGGCTCGGCGCCGCACGGCGAGGCGGGGCGGGGAGCGGAGCCCCGGGGCGCTCCCGGTGCGGGTCCCGGTGCGGATCCCGGCTGCGGGCAGCGCGGAGGCAGCGCCGCGGCTGGGCTGGGCTGGGCTGTGCGGTGCGGAGCGGTGCGGAGCGGAGCGGCGCGGAGCGGCCGGGCCCTGCGCGCTCCCCCTGGCGCCGCTCCCCGCACCCCGCGCCCGGCCCGGTGCCCCGGCGGCGGCCCCGTTACGTAAAGCAGCCGCAGGGCCGCTCCCCGCCGGCCGCCCCGGGCACCACGCGGGACCGGCAGCGGGGGCGCGCACCCCCCCCCCCCGTGGCCCCCAGGGAACGGGTGCGTCCCGGAGCCGGCGCTCAGTGAGTCCCCACCGAGCGCTGCAAAGCGCGGGGGTCCCGGCTGTGCCCCCCTCTGGTGCGGTTACGGGTGGCCCCTGGTGCTTAGGGAACGGACTGGAACTACTTTTAGATGTTATTTCAAGGAGATTCAAATCACGCTGAAAGTGGTTTCACAAAAGGAGTGTTCTGTCCCTAAATCCTAACTTTTCTGATTTGTAAGAACAAAATTTTGCAAGTTCTCATTTGCCAGGTGTTGTACACTTCACTTGTACAGCTTCACTTAAATTAAGTAACATCAGTAGCCCAAGTAAGTACCTTTTATTAGTAATTGCAGAGTCCCACTCCTGCAGGAGCTGAGCCCATCTGGAGCACATCAACACCTCTGTCTCAGCTGATCCTCACTAAAGCAGGGCTCTGGTGGCTGCACAGGCTGTGGCTCTCCCAGGGTCACACACGGGGATTCAGCCGGGGTCTTGTGCATGTGGGCAGTGACCCTCCCTCGGGGGGAGCCCAGAAGCAGCACCTGCAGTGACAGGACAGCATTCGGCAGCTGGCAGCCTGCTGGGCTGCAGGGAGCAGCATCTGTGGCAGGGCCAATAACTCTGTCCTGAGCTGGACGCTTTGGCTGAAATGATGACAAGGCAATTGTTTATACTGAGCCCAACAGATTTTAATGAGGCTGAGAGCAAGCGAGCCCACTCCCACTCCCTCTGGCCTACGCAGCCCCCAGCAGGGCAGGGCCGCAGCCTTCTCCGATCGGTGCTCCCTCTGCTTCTCTCCAGCGCTCACTCCCTGGCAGGGGCCAGGCGGGGAAGCAGCAACGGGGCCACGTGGGAACAGAACGGGTGCGGGAGAGGCCAAGGTTCTCCCTTCTGCCCTGGAGCCAGGGAACCAGCCCGCCCTGGTCCAGCACACCTGGTTCTGCAGGCCTGGGAGATCTAAAGAATGAAAATAAACTTTATTTTAGGGAAAAAAAAAAATGAGGTTTAAAAATAAATAAATGGCACAATCTCACAGGAACCACACACTAATGTATCAGGCATCTCCCATTTGCCCCTTTGCACTGCCAGCACCACACCGATCACAGGCAGGTCTCCCTTTGGGGCCAGCACACCCAGGTGAGGCTGTCGGATTTGGCCCCGTTATTTCCCAGCCCAAGGCTGCCCCAGGGAGCCCCGCTCAGCCCCGTGGCCTGTCCGCAGCGAGCGGTGCAGAGCAGGAGCTCCTTGGGGGACAGCAAATGGCACTACGTAGCTCGAGCAAGTACCTGCGGGTGAGATCTCCCCCAGCCCCTGTGGAAATGTTAGGCTAACGTTAAACGCATCGAAACCCCCTGGCTTTCAGCCCTCCGCCCCTCCGCGGAGCTCCTGGCTGGGTTGCTCAGAGCCGCTGCCGCCCGCCGGGGAGCTGCCGGTGCCGGTGCCGGTGCCGCTAGGGGTCAGTGCACACCCGGCGCTGCCGCCGCCCGCAGGCTCCGACCCTGCCGCGGGGCCGGGGCTCGGCGCCCTCCTCGCCCCCGAGCGAGCGGAGGGGCCGGGGGCTGGGGGCGTCCTGCGGAGGGGGCGTCCTGCCTCCGCCGGGGGCCTCGGTGCGGGCACGGGCGGGGGCTGCGCCGCCTGGCCCCGGGCAGCGACGCCGAGGGCGGCTCGGAGCGAGGAGAAACCCCCGCGGCGTGGCCGGGGGGGCGCTGGGCAGCCCCGGCCCCCCGCTCCCCGCCGCTGCCCCCCCAGCACCGAGCTGGCTGCCCCCGGGCGCCCGACCTTGGTCGTTTGCAGGCTTGCGTTTTATCCGGTGGAAAATCGATGAAAGCCGTACGAATCTGGTGCAACACGATGCGCTCAGAATCTGCCCTCCCTGTCTGCAACTCGGTACTGCCAAAGCAAGCGCAGGAGCTGGGGGAAGTCGCAGTGAGATGCACAAAGCAGCCCTGCCACACGCAGCAAACCGCACTGAGTGCACCAAGGGCATCGGGGCAAGTGCTGACCTGCGGTTACCAATGGGTGCGAGATGACCCCAACCAGAGTGCACTTCCCTGAGCAAGGAAGTCTGCCCTCCTCACCCAGACAAATATCCATCACCCCACAGCAACCTGTCATGGCAGAAAAACTCGTTTTTTTACAAGAAAATTTAGAGAAGGCCCACAGCAGTCAGTGTGAACAGAGGCGTGCTAGGAAGCACCAAAGCTCTCAGCTGCACCTGCCAGGAGGCCTTAAGCAGAGATGTCTGAGTAAGTCATGGAAACCAGAAGCTTCCACGTACATTCATGTCTGCATGTGCAGACCTTTGGAGCTCCCCAGTCACCTTTTCTCCTGATGTGACGATTTTGCTCTTGGTGTGAATTAAGCTCACTCTCCATAGAAGAGTCCTGATTCCAAGCCCAGCCTCCCTCTGCCAGCAGCTTGCACCAAGCCAGGCTGTGCCACAGCACTCAGCACCAGGTAAGGAGCCGGTCCTCTGCCTGCTGCAGCACGGGGACGTTACAGCCCCCCCGCTGTACCCGGACTAGCACGTGTGCCTGCGGGCAGCACGCAGGGCCGTTGTCCACGGCAGGAAGCAGGGCTGTTTCCCATGGCACACCCCTGGTCGCAGTGCGTGGCACAGGCATTGTCAGAGCTCGGAGACATCCAAGGAGGAGAAGGGACGCGGGATGGCAGCGACACGGGGCCGTCACTGCGGGCTGCCCCACAACGGTGCGGGCTGTGAGCTGCCGGCAGGCTGAGGGCACAGCAGTGCGGGCAGCGCGGGCCAGGGCAGCGCGGCCCGGCCCGGGGGCACTGCCTGTCCCGGGGTGCGGGGCCGGGAGCTGCCGGTCCCCGGCGGGAGGCACGGGCAGGCCGCAGGCACCCCGGGCACACACCGCGGGGTGAGCGGCGGCCCTCCGGGCACAGCCCCGGGAGCCCCCCCGCGCCCCCGGGCTCCCCGCCCCGCGGTTGCCGGTCCCTCCCCGCACAGCCCGGGGGGGGGGGGGGCCACGATCGCCGTGCTCGGGGCCGCGGCCGGGCGGGCGCCGTCAGCACCGCGGACAGCGGCGGCGGGGCCGGGGGGGGGATCCCGGAGCCGGGCCCGGCCGCGAGGGGCGGCCCCGGGGCCGGTCCCGGTCCCCGCGGGCCCCGCTCGTGGCGGCCGAGCCCCAGTTCCGGTCACGTTGCCGCCTGTTTACGGCTGCGGGCGGGCGGCGGGGCCGGGCCGGGCCGGGCGAGGCGGGGCCGCCGCAGGCAGCGCGGGCAGCGCGGGGAGCCCGGAGCGGCCCCGGCCCGGCCCCGGCGCGGCCCGGCCCGGCCCCGGCCCGGCCCCATGACGCCCAGCGGGCGCCCCGCGGGGCCGCGGCGCTCCCCGGAGGTAAGGAGGAGGCGGCGGAGGGGTGGGGGGGGGCGGCAGCGGGGGGATGGGGGCGGCATCGCGGGGCGCAGCGCACGGGGGGGCCCCGCGGAGACGCCGAGCGCGGCCCGCACCGGGCCCGACCCCGCCGGCAGCGCCCCCGGAGCCGCGGGGGCAGCACGGGACGGCCCCCGGCACCCCCCCGGGACCCGCACCCCCGGCCGGATTCGGGCGCCGCCGGTGCCGCTCGCATCGGGCCCAGGCTGCGCTCGGTGCCGGCGGGGGGGGCGCTGCGCGGTGCTGCCGAGCCCCGGGGCCGCTCCCGGCGACTCCCCCCAGGCCGCGGTTCCCCCCCCGGTCTCCCCTCCCGGCCCCGCCGCTCCGTGACCTTCCGCAAGTTTCCGCGCTCCCCTCGCCGCGCAGCCCTCCCGCCCGCAGCAGCACTGCGAAGTTTGGCTTGCGTTGAGAGCAGGAGCGACGAGCGGCGCGGGTGGCTGCGGCGTGGCCGTGAGCTGCCCTGCGTGTGCTGGAGCCACAGCGGGATAAATCATCGACCTGTCCCTGCAAACCTTGTTTGCGCCCTCAGCCTCCCCAGGTAATTTGCCCTTTATGAGGAAAAATGATGCGAGCAGAGACTGCATCTTTGCATGACCGCGTTTGTGCTGGGCTATGCACAGATGCAAAACCACCCCTGCCTCTGGAAGGCATCGTCAGGGGCTGAGGTCGCTTTCTGAGGTCACAGCTCTGGGATTCGGACTGACGTGCAGACTCCAGCGCAGTTTGGCCTCAGAAGCAAATCCTCAGACGAGCTGTCCATGAGCTGGAGATCAGCTCTGAGCAGACTGGGAGCAGTTGCTCATTGTAGTTACTTTGAGAGGTTAACTCGCTTTGTTTTGTGAGAAATAAGAACTCTGATAAATTGGGATGAAACTGCAGACCTCACCAAGCTTCCAGCAGTACTTCGAAACACCCTGCTGAGATCAGCATTCCCAGTGCCCTCTGTCCCGAAGGCTGCAGCGTAGTGTTGGAGGGAGGTAAAGCACGCTCCGTTGTGGAGGTGGAGGGCAGCACCACGAGAAGGCTCAGCACTCACAGCCGTACCCAGCTTGGGAAACTGGTGGGGACAGCCCAGAGCCGCCACACTCCCCGTCAGCACCTTGCCCGGGCTTGGAGAGCAAAGTCCCTTGAATGCCCGGTGATGTTTGGGTGCCTCATCCGTAGCATGGCACCCGGTGCCTCCCGAGGCATGGCCAGCAAGACCCAGGAGTGCTTGGCCACATCCCGGAGCTTTCTGAAGAGGCACAGGTTTGAGGTTGGCAGGAAAGTAGTGGCGGGGTGGATGCACCCAAGTGGCACATATTTCAGAGCAGTCCTAGGCACACATGGGGCTGACACCCCAGCAAACCAGGGACGGCCGCACAGGCACAGCCCTGCAGGGACAGGGGCAGCTCCGGGGGCGGCTGCCACTCCAGTGGGTGCCTCCTCTCCAGCTGTGCACATGCATGCAGCTAGCAGAAACAAGGCACCGAGCTCCTTCAGACTGAGGGGAGCATCACCTACCCTTGGGCTTTTACAGCAAGTGACTTTTGCTGGGGCTGCAACTTTTACGTGACTCCCCCAAGCCCCTCAGTGCACAGCCCCGTGAGGCCTCCCACCAGCAGCTGCTTCAGCAGCTTAGCCCCAGCCTGGAAGCACAAAGTCACGGCTGAAGCCACGAGGGAGGGATCGGAGCAGCTCGCTCCCAGCCCCTCGCGTTGCTCGGAGCAGTGCAGCCGTCCCATGGGGAGCTGTGCTCCTGAGGCAAGGCGCTGGTGCTCAGCACCCCCGGTGACCGCGCTCTGCCTCGTGTCGGGCTGAAGGCTCCTGCCCTGCCTCACCCACAGGCTGCAGGGCCATCAGCTGGCAGACAGGATGGCTCTGTAGCACGTTATGAGGTCGGCCAGCAGCAGCAGCAGCAAATAACCCTTATTAACTCCCGACACCTCCCAAGTGATTTCGCTGTGTGAAATGACCAGAGGCACCGCAAACTAAACACTCACAATGCAGCTGCAATCTCCGCTTAACTTCAAAAGCAACGGAGGGAAAACAAGTTGCTGAGAGTTCGGTTTAGAAGTTCTTTTGGGTACTGAGTGGGGACCTCCTGGCAAGGCAAAGGTTCGTTCACAGCCAGTAACATCGGAAATGCTCGAGCAGCTTACAGGTGCTATTGAAGCTCCACAACTAAATCACAGCTTCCCCAATAGCTCTTGGCTCTTGCATCATCACCTGTACCCCAGAGATGCCAGGTAGCTGCTGGGTGGCACCATTGCTCCTCTCCACGGGGAGGCAGGGGCTGGGGGAGAGGCACCTCCTGCCCGGGGCATTCCCACAGCCCCTGCCCATGGCTCTGGATCGCGCCTCGTGTCTGTGCTGCCTGCTGACGGCCGCGGGGCTGCTGGAGGCCGCACGCGTGTACCCTGTGGCAGCCCCACAGCTCCCTGAGTCATGACAGGAGAAGCATTCAGGTGGGCGCTGAAGAAATCCCTGCCAAGCTGTGGGCTCTGAAAAGCTCCATAACTGGGGAAACCAGTCTCAAGGGAGTCAGGGTTTTCAAAGTTCAGGGCTCAAGATCCGTGTGGAATGCTAAGTTAATAAATGGATAGTTTTCCACCTAAAGGAGGGGAGGAAAAGTTCAGTGGAAAGATCCCAGCCATTTCTACCAAACACATCTCAACCAGACGGAACAAAGTGCTTGAAAATAGCACTACATATCCTCCAGGGCTTTGTCCAACCTACTTTCTGACACTTCCAGAGAAAAGGTTCCTCCCCTTCCTTAAAGAAACTGCTCCGAAGCGGGGGCACACCTTCCCCAGCCCCCCCGCCACCAGGGCTGCAGAAGGGCACGCTGCGAAGGCACGAGTAACCTCGCCCTCCAGCATCAGCTCCTTTCATTGCCATCTCACATCACGCAGAACAAGTGCCAGCTCTCTTGGAAGTCATTAGGATACAGACCTTTTAACCTTGTCTGTTAATTAAGATGTCATCAGGAAAAGTTAACTAACCTACAAGGCTTCAAAACCATCATGATGCCATTCAGAAGACTGGGAGTGATTAGGATGTTAAGTCTAGAGCAATATTTTTTCCCCCAAAATCCACTTTGAAATGACAAACACTGAGGGCCTACAAGTCCCTTGAGGTCCCAGCAATGCCCCTGGTTGCTTTGAACCGAGCACATGAACCTTACATCCAGGCAGGCAGGAACAGGAGGGCCAATTCAGGGCAATTTCCACTTACATGACATTGTTCCACAGGGAAGCTTTAAGCTGGTATAAATCATACCTCTCACAATAAGTGCTTAAACGAGGAGCAGGACCTCTATATCTGTTGCTTTTATGTATCACACCAGCCTTTTTGTGCTTTTCTATAGCATTCATGCATTGAGTGTTTGGAGCATTTCATTCCCTGAAGAGCAGATCCATCCTAAAACCGGGCATGTCATTATTGTGCCACTAGAAACAGCTCCCTGAGGCATGAAAATAGCCGATAACAATCCACCACATATGCCAAAGCCAGTTCACATAACACGCTTTCCTTATTTCAGGCTTTAGCCAGATTCCTGCAGCCTCGCAGACCACAGCGAGGGCCCCGAGCCCCTCACACAGCTCCAGTTTGAGACCCGTACCCCCAGTGCAGGAGACGGCCACAGCAGAACCCAGCTTGTGCCAGAGCTGGCTCCAGGCACCCTGGCCGTACACCACCGGGACCCCAACCCCAGCCCCACAGCAGGCAGAGGGCCATGCAGATCCCAGCTGTACACATGTGGGGGGCAGCACCCTGTGCAAGCAGAGCCCCCCCCCCCACCACAGCACCCCCGTGAAGAAAGCAGCACTGCTGTGTTGGGGGGTTTTACACCAGGGCTGGGAGAAGGGGGCAGCTGCAGGACATCAGCGCTGTTCCAAGCCCTGCAGCTGTTTCCTATAAATAAGGAATTTATAGGCTTAAATAAATTCAGCTTTAAATGAGCTAAAAATTCCCTGTGTATCTCTTGGTGGCTGTAGCTCTGTGAGGTGGGCTGGCAGTTCATCACCTTCCGTGGGGGCAGGAGGAGCAGGTCCCCAGGGGGCTGGGGCTGCTGCAGGCAATGCCCCCACAGCAGGGGCAGTGGGGAAGGTGCTCCCAGGGTTGGAGCCTCACTGCGGCCCCTTCCCTTCTCGTGAAATAGGAGACCTGATCTTAAGGTTTCCACAAACCTTTGGAGGCCTTGGCAAGAACAAAGCTTTGAGCTAGGAACTCTGCCAAGATTACTTGCTTTGGAATCAAGCTTAAATGGGGTTTGATTTGGTTTAGACTGTGGGAATTAGCTTAAAATGTGCTACATTGAAGGACTGGGTTTGCTCATAAACATGAGCTAAAGCACTTGCTTAGTCTTCAAGTTCATATCGAGAGAAACACAAAATCAGATGTGAGTGAACGAGGAGATGGCAGTAGCAGTGGCAGGATGGAGCGTGCTGTCCTTGGGCTTCCTGGCAAAAACATCCCAGCCTGTCCAGCAGCTTGCTGCAGGTTCCCCTTCTCCCAGGCTCGGTGTTTGGGATAAGGACGGATTCCACATCCACACAAAATGGTATTTCCCAGAATTAAGGATTCTTCCAGAGGTTTATTTTTATCTCCCCGGTGCAGGTGGGCAGCTCACGTGGCTGCTTCACGGAGCAATTACCGCGCTGTGAACTCCTGCACCCTGGGGCCAAGCTCCGGGCGTGGAGCTGGCAGCAGCACGTCTGTCGGGTGAATTACCAGTGAAGATGTTCCTTCGGCTGTAAGGCAGCGCGAAGCTCCTCGCCATGTAACGCTGATTGGATTAGACCGAGCATATTGTATTTTTCATGTGCTAGATCTGCTGCTGCAGTTGCTGCTTTGTAATACGTGGCTTGCCAAGTGACAGCCCAAATCAGCGCTGGTGTGGCTCCCACCTGGGGACCGTGGGGGGAGCAGGAAGCAATCCTGTCCCAGATGTAATCCTGCTCAGTGATAAAACAGATTTCCCAGGGCCAAATTTAAAATAGAAGCGAGCTGTTTCAACACACGCATCCGTACGGCAGCGCTTTCTGTTTGTGCAGCATCAGAGCTCTCCAGCCCACAGCGAGAGCTGGCACCAGGGAGGGGATGGGGCCGTGCGGGGACTCGGTGTCTGCTCCTGTGGGACCCCCGGCGGGGTCACAGCCCCTGCACGGAACCGCCTTGCCTGCAGCCACATCCCTGGGGGGGACAGCGGGGAGCAGGTGCCCGCGGTGCCCGGCAGCTCTGCCTCCCGCAGGGGCTTCGGGACCGGCTCCGCTCCCGGGGTGCTGCGGTGCCGCTGCTGTCTGACGGCAGGCCGTCTCCTCTCCCCGCAGGCGTGGACCGCGAGCTCGGTTGCGATGGAGACCGTGTCCCTGGAGCGCCAGATCCAGAGCGTGCAGCGGCACATCGCTTTCCTGAAGAAGGAGCAGATGGAGCTGCTCCACGACCTGCACCTGGAGATCCTCCGCCTGCAGAAGCACTGCTCAGGTGAGCGCCTGGTGCCTCCCCTCCCGCCGGGCGCCGTCTGCCCCAGTGTCAGGAAAGCGGGTAATAGGAGAGGAGTCCGTGTTCATAATCCGTAATTAGGACCCTCTTCCTTCGTTTTAACTCAGTGCTTGGGGCAGGCTTCTGAAAGAGGATCAGCCCCACCAGCTCAGCGCTCTGCCCAGGCCGTGCGCCCACACCCAGCCGTAGTTTGACTGCAGTAGTCGCTCCCCTGGAGGTGTTCACTGGGCTAAGGAAAGGAAAAGAAACCCAAGCATCAGCCAGCAAGGTGGTCCTGCCTTTTCTTTCTATGATTTCTGCCCTCAATGGTATTTTGTTTGTTAAAATGTAAAAGCAGTTCTTCCTTTCTCCCTGATGCTGGTAGATGAAGGGAAGGAAAAGGGCTGAACACCGATGATGGGGGTGCACAGGATTGTGCCAAAGTCACTTTCAGAACCAGGGGAATGTGATTTTCTTGTTTCTATCTTGTTACTGTGCATATTTTCTGTTATTTGGAGCTGTGAAATCCCCTCTTTCCTGCCAGCCCAGCCCGGAGCAGCTCGGCAATGATGCTGTTGGTAGTGCCTGTGTCTGGTGCCCGGTGCTGTGTGAGCGCTGAACCCACGGCACCAGCACATCCACTCCCAGCCAGGAGCACGGCTCCACGCAGGGCTGCAGAGACACTGCCGCCCTCCTGGCCCCCGGGGAGCCTGGGCTGGGGGCAGGTCCCCGCGGTGTGGGGGCTCTCCCACAAAACCCCTTGCCCAGCAGCGACCCTGCTCTGCCTGCCACTGAAATCCATCCCGGCGTTCTCATCAATAATTCAGCTGCAGCAAATTACTCATTGTCTTCCAGCTTCTCGTTCTCACTGGTTCCTGGGAAAGAGACATGACGGCATTGCTAAAATTGTCGGTTTATTCCCCGTCCTTCCCCAGCTTTGTCTGTTGTGTTTCATTTCTTTTAATATCTGGAAGGCTGAGGATGAGGCAGTATGAGACAGCGGGGTTCTCAGGCCTGAATCACGCTGAGGGGTTCAGAGCCACCCGTGGCAGAGATGGCCCCGTCCACGTCTGTTGTTTGCAATCGGCTCTTCCCAGCCGCGCCGACTGGCAGCACTGTGGGGCCGGATGAGTGCTGTGCCATAAGCATGATGTGTAGTTCTGCAGCGCCTTTCTGCTAGGAGCAATGGGGGCAGAACTCCTATGCAGCTCTGGGATGACTTTGGTCACGTTTTCCGTGCCATCAGCTGCGATGCAGTTTGCATGAGAGGTGAACTGGTCACTCAGCACTTCCCCATCTGGTCCAGGTGCGTAGCTCATTGCTGCACCTGATCTGCTGTTAGACCTTGGATTTTTGCACCGTGACCTCGGTGTCTGAGCAGCATCGCTGCCAGCCCAGCCCCCAGTGGATTTCTGTGTTGCTGCTGCCCTCTGACAAAGCCCTGGCAGCGTCAGGGTGCTGGGGCCCTATTCGGGGAGGGAGCCAAGTGATGCCACACGAGGTGACCCCAGGGGGGCTGCGCAGGGCACACAGCACCAGACCGGGCTGGATCTGGCAGCAGAATAGCTGTGCTCATAAGGGACCTTCTCTGAGTAGATAAACCCACAGCTTTTCTGCCTCAGGACCTGGGCTGGCACAGGCTGTGCTCTGTCCTCTGCAGCCTCCGCCACCCAGCGCTGCTGCGGGGCAGCGGGACAAAGGCAAGCTGGGGAGGGGGCTCCAGCACCTGCTGGGCTCCACACCGCTCCCCCAGCAGCACGGGTGGGAGGAAGGGGCCGGCGGGGCCGCAGATATTGCGGGGGGTCAGCTGGGAAGCCGGCCCTAGCGAAGCCCTGCAGCCCAGCATCCACAGTCGCAGCGCTTACAGGAAGATAAATGCAGTGAAGAACAGTGTGGTATGATTCATTTATTGGAATAAACTTCACGTTACAGAGCAGAGTTGGCTTTCCTCCCACTCCCATTTTATTTGCGAAGCATAAACACAGCAGAAATAGCAATAGATTCTTTCAGACTCTTCTGTTTCTCCTTTTACTGGAAGATGAGCTCAACTCTTGTGGCAATAATTAGCATGTTCCCCAGTGTTAGCAGAACAACAGGAGGGGAAGCTCGTGCAGGAAGCAGAGCCGGGTTTCCAGGAGGGAATCCGTGGAGGCAGCGTGGTGGATCAGCAACGTGCAGCAGAGAAGGCGCTGGCAGCCCCTCCGCTCTCCCCCACGTCTACCCGAGTACAGGAGCATCCTGCTGTCCAGAGGGCAGCAGAGACCCTGCGGGCCCCGGCTGCTCCCGAGGGCATGGATGGAGTCCCACTTCTGGGACCGCATGGCCCTGGGCACGGTGAGGGCGTCCTGGACACTGCAGAGCGCAACCACAGCACCCGGTGGGGTGCCAGGAGGCGGGGGGAGCCCCTTGGAGGTGGGCGAGGGGTGAGGAACATGGAGCTGGAGCGGGCTGCGGCCCCTCCAGGGCACGGCCACGTCCTGCTGTGGCAAGGCCGGGGCAGAGCAGCCGGGGCAGAGCTGCCACCGCACGCGTCCAGCCCGCAGCCAGCGGGGGTTTGCAGCACCCCCACGACTGGCCCAGCAGCAAGGAGCCCGCTCTGTGCGTTATGCAGCAGAGCAACGCTGCCTGCTCAAACGGGAGACTGCTTTAGGTTTCGTTTGGAATATCTCTGAGACTCCAAACCCATTATTTTAGCTTCAGAAAAATAACACAGCTGCCATTGATTTCCAATGGGGCAGTCAGGAGTGCTGAAAGCTTTCCAGAAATTGCATTACGTTCTCAGTTACTTCTGCATTCTCACTACAGATTTGTTTTCCAAGACAGACGGGCAGAGGAGCCTGAGCCAAGCATTTCGCTTCAGAAGGATGGCAGTGACAAGGATTAGAGTCAACACGAAAGCAGATTAAAAGAAAAATGTAGGGCAAAGATTAACCATTTGAATTCATATTCAGAAAAAAAAAAAGAGCTCAAAAATGACAGACTACTGCTGTTAGCTCCTTCCTTCTCCTCTCTTAGCTGCTGCTAGTCCAGTAGTCTGTCATATTAATCCAAAAGAAATTGTAAATATTTACAGGTTAAAGGCGAGCTCCAGCAGGTCCCTGAGCTGCTGTATGAGCCCTGGGTGCTTTGGGGCTGGGGACCCTGGGGGAGACTCGGCCCTTTGGCTGCATGGGGTGACGGGTCTGAAGAGGATTTTGTGGGGTACGCGGTGCTGCAGCAGCGCCCTGCTCCAGGCACAGCGCAGGGACAAGGACATCCCGCTTGTGTAATGTGCAGAGGCAGAGAGAGCAGGCTGGAAGCTGTAAATTATGAAATACTTCAGGCAGCAGTTTACACTTTGGTCTATTTTCAGTCCGTTGCTTTGCTCTTTGCCCTGATTTAAAGCACCGAAAATGGTTCCAAAAAAAAAAAAAAAGGCCCCATGGGTGTGAGGGAGCCTGCGCTGGGGCAGGACCTGCAGCTGCACCAGTCACATCCAGGAGCGGGGCTGCTGCAGGTCCCGAGGCTGCCTCACAACCCACGGACTCCAGGCACCAGGCTTGGGAGCAGCTGCGAGCGCTGGGGCGGGCGCCGTGGCCGGGCAGAGGAGCCAGGGCTCAGCCCCGGCAGCACGGGCGGCAGGAGAGGGGAAGCAGGGGCAGGGGCTCGGGCTCATCCCCGTTTGGTTTCTCTCCTAGAGCTGACCCACGACCTTGAAATGAAAGAGCTGGAAGCCCGCCAGCAAGGTAGGATCTCGGTTTGCATGCGCTCAGTGGGGTGTGCGGGGTGCCTGCACGGAGCCTGGGGGCGTGGGGTCCCTTGTCCTCAGGGGGTGGTGGGGCTGGGGGCGGCTGGGAAGCCCACCTGCACAGTTCACAGCCTCTTAGCACCGAGATTAAACGGCCTCAAATGTCTGTGCAAAAAAAGAAAAAAAAAGGGTTTTGCATGTGAAAGCAAGCATCCATAGGGTTTGCTTTGCTAATCCCCTCACACAGAGCCCTTAGGGGTAGTCCATGGACCCCCAGGGAGCGTCTCAAAGCCTGCCAAGCCTTGAGCCCCAGGAAAAAGCAAACAAGGGTGTTATCAGTTACCCCCTGAGCTCCTCTCACCATCCTGACGGCACCACCAGTTCCTCACTATGACCCGCAAAATGATCTCCCACCTTCCAAACTAAGGGGGAGAGAATTGCTGCTGCACCCTGAATGTCTGCAAGCGGCTGGCATGAGCCTCGTGGGCCGGCAGCAGCGCTGCGGAGCTGCCAAGGCGCATTTCTCAGTGTGCTGACCCCTGGGTCCTGGTGTGGGTCGGTGGCGAGGGGGGTGCCCGTGCTGCCCCTGCCCAGGCCCTGCAGAAACGCATCCCCCAGCACCGCCCCGGGCTCTCCTTCCTGGTGTTACTGCCCCAGCCTCGTGGCCACCTCCTCTCCTGGGGCCCAGCCCCGCATCCCTGCCCGCGCTGCAGGGACCATCTGCAGTGAGCACCGCCTGCAGGTCTCTGCCCATCCTTCAGCCTTTTAACAGCTCAGGAGTACGAGCACATTTGCTACATTTATGGGGCAACAACCTAAATTAAGATGCCATCAAATGATCGCTCTTCAAATGCCACTCATGTAATAATTACCGCGTGCAGCTGCCTCCCTTAAGATCTCATTAGAAAGCATTTTTCCTCTGCAGAAGACACTTAAGAGCTGAAGCCATAAAGTGGTTGCAAAGCGTATCATAAAAAGCAGAGCTCTTCCACAGCCACGGGAGCGCGCCTGGGCATGCCGTGTGCGCTGCGCTGGTCCCAGTGACGGGCGCTGCCCTCCTCGGCCCCACGGGAGGGCTGCGTGGAGGGGCTCACAGCCCGGCCTGCCGGGGGCACCTCGCCTGGCGCAGAGCTGGGTCCCCACGGGGACACTTGTGGCCATGGGGCAGGGCTTGTCCTCATACAGGGAGTCCTCATACCTCAGTGGGCCACTGCGTGTCCTGAAGGCTGCCTGGAGGAGCCCTGAGAGATGTCCCGCTGTGGCTGCGGTGCTCCCCAAGCCCTGTCCCCAGCCGCTCCTCCCATCAGGATCATTGGGCAGAAGGGAGTAGGGAAATGCAAAGTTTTGTTACCCAAATTGTTCTACGGATGGACAGTTACTAAAGGCAGTCTCTTGATGCTGCTATGGGGGAGCAGAAGGCAGGGTGGGTGTGTGGGGGGTGGCCGGTGCTGTGCCCCCGCAGGCAGGTGAGGGAGCCGTGGCTGGAGCTGCCACGGGGCCCACGCAGGCTGGCTGGAGCGGTGCAGGGTGCTCGGGAGCAGCGTGCAGGGCTGGTGTGAAATCACACTTTTTTGGGTGCCACCGGCGTGACTCAGCAGGGCCGGGGCAGGGAGGGCACCCATCACTTGCGGGGTGTAGGGAGAGGTGGCGGGTGGGAGCCGCGGGGAACCTGCCACTCGGAGCAGCGCCTCTGCTTCAACAAGTCCCGTCAGCGCCCCGTCGCTGGCAGCCAGCTGCTGCCGGCAGCAGAAGAAGACGAACAGGTCAGGCACCAGCAACCGGGGGTGACGGCGTGGTGAGTGCATCGCAGCCAGGAGAGGAGCTGGCTGCCTGCTGCCTGCGCTGGGCGGTGCTGCCGCAGCCCCGGCTCCAGAGCCCCCGACCTCCTCGCCCCACCTCACCGGAGCCCAGCACACCCCAGAGGATGGGGAGCGGTGAGCCCGCAGCCCCTGCAGGGGTTGGGCAGCCAGAGGTGGCGCAGCAGTTCCCTCTGAGCACACGCCACCCTTCTTGGGAACTGTTTTCGGAAAAGGTTTTCCTTCTGGAGAACGGCTGCAGCACGGGGAGGAACTGAGCATAGCCCGGCAGCGGCAGGGTCCCTCTCCTCCTGTCCTCTGCCTCACGCCCAGCCTGGGGCTGCACCCCAGCTCCCGACCCCACGGCTGCCTGTAGGCAACTGCGGGCACATCCCTGTGCTGCCGGGGCGCTGCGTGCCAGCGGGATCGCTGCTGCTCACGGGCGCTTCCACTCGCACCTGGAACCGGCCGCCCCTGCAGGGCCCTGGCGTCACCAGGTGGAGGCCAAGCCGAGGGTGGGACAGCGGGGCGAGGCGCTGGGGACGCGGGGCAGCGCCTGTGTGGGGAGCACCCAGGGCTGCTTCGGCTGCAGCGCCTGGCTCCTCCTGGGTGTCCGTAAATAAATGAACACGTTTACGTGCCCCCGTACAAATAGCCACATGCATGTATGTCCATTTCTCCCTGGGCCCTCAGCTGAGCATGGCTCGACTGCCTGGTAATCCTGGATTAGCATCCTCTATCCTCTAATCTGGCTCTGCAGTCTCTTGGCATGAGGGCAACAGCACTCAATAAATTGGGTTGATTGCTTTGCTGCTGGGTTTTTCTCCTCTGTCCCAGCCTGTACACTAGCCCCATCGAGAGGGGATCTCGTGCCTTGCCCCGGAACACAGGGAAGGGCTGCATGTGCTGGTGGGCTGCCCACGGGGAGTTTTCGGGCCACGGTTTCCAAAAGCACCTGAGCAGCCCGGTGGCACAGCATGGACGTGCCGGCATCCCACTGAACCATGCCCCTGGGTCTGGTGCCCTCACAGCCACCCCCACGTGGGGAACTGCTCTGTCTGCTGGGCAGAGCCACTCCTGCCTCTTCCTAACCCCCCATGCCTTGCCCTGCAGACGTGCTGGACCGGGAGCTGGAGGAGAGGTGCCGGGCGATGGAAGCCCAGCTGCAGGAGAAGGAGAAGGACAACCTGGAGCTGCGCAAGGAGCTGCGCCACAAGGAGACCCTGGTGGCCGCGCTGCGCTCCAGCCTCCGCAACAAGGAGCGCAGGTTCCTGGAGGAGCTGAAGCGGCGGAGCCACCGCGTCACCATCCTCGACACTGAGCTGCAGAAGCAGACGGAGGCGGCCGCCTACCTCTCCCTGCAGCTGCACGCCACTGCCCAGCGCCTGCCGGGACCCCGCGCCAGCGGGCGGCCGCCCGCCGAGCAGCCCCCGCCCGAGGCCAGGCCCCGGCGCCGCGGCCACCGGGCGCACCCACGGCGCCCTCCTGGGGACGGTGCCCACCCCAGGGACCCCGCACGTGAGGAGCACGACGCCATGCCCGACCCGGCCCTCTTCCTCTACACCACACGGCCGCCCGCCCCGCAGCGCCCACCAGAGCCCCCTGCCGAGGCCCGGGGCACGGCCAGCACCGCTGCGGCCCCCCGGGTGCAGAGGTCCCCCCGGCCACCCCCGCAGGAGCCCGCAGCCAGAGCCCGGCCAGCCAAGGGTGAGCCCAGCAAGCGGCCAGGGTCTGGGCCCCACGGAGCCCGGGCCCGGGAGTAGGCGGCCAGGGGTGGGCACGGCCCGAGCGGCCGGGAAGGCGCTGAGCCCGGCGGCACTGAGGTGGGCGCCGGCCGAGGTTGCTGCCCCTGTCCCCTGGGAGGGGAAGGAGGCAGCGGAAGGTGGGTGCCCTGCCCGCACCCCCTCCCCGCTGAGCAGCCCGCGGTGCTGGGGCACGGAGAGCACGGTGTGGTGATGCTGCATGAGGCTTGCCAAGGGGGAACAGCTGAGCAGCTGTCCAGAGCTTCCAGGGGAAGAAAGGCAGAAAAGTAGTGTTTCCAAGACAAGCAGATCCTCCTGTTCCTGCTGCTGCTGTTCCTTGGAGAAGACGCTGGTCGTGTTCCCCAGGCCTGGGGTACCGGGTGCACAGCAGAAAGACCCGTGGCTTGGCACAGGGCTCAGCACAGCCCTGCTTCAGGCACCCCCGGCTGGGCTGGGCTGGAGGGGCACAGACACCGCCAGCACAGCCCTCGGTGCCCAGGGGTTGCCAGTGACAGTCGGCCCCGTTGGCACCGGAGGGGTTTTCCCCCTCCGCAGGGCGGTGCAGCTGTGCCAGCCATGTCCCAAGTCACCACTCCCCTCTGCGGGATTTGTCTGACTGTCACACGGATTTCCCCCACGTTACATGCACCTGGCAGGCTGGGACAAGGCCGATGGAGATGACCCACAAGCTGGAAGGCGCCCACTTGCAGCACCTGGCGCTGCTCCTCCCGTGCTGCTGGAGCAGGTTCCTGACTCACATCACCTGCGATGGGCAGGCTCTGGCCGTGCACCAGCACTGTGTTTGTTGCTTGCTCCCATGGCCAGGTGTTGGTTTTTCACCACAGACAATAACCACGTCAGCAAGACGCTGGTGAAGGTGGGATCTCGTGCACCACCGCCCTGCTGGGGCAGGACCAGCCGCAGGGGCAGCCCCGTGAGGAGCACAGGCTGCACAGTCTGCCTCGCCCGCGTCCCTTGGGTGCTGCAGCTCCCTGAGCCGGGCTCTGGGGAGCAGCAGGAAGAGGCACCGTGGGGCTGCCGGCTGTCCTCCCACACTGCCCGTCCTCCCTCCCAGCACCACGGCTTGTGCCAGCACTCAGTGTTGGCCCCTTCTGCCTCGCCTGACTTCAGACCAAACCAACGGCTTCAGCTGCTCTGAAGCAGAGGTGTACCCTAAATGTGGACGAGCAGAAACTGGGACAGGAAGAAGCGGGGCAGGGGGCAGGGCTGGCCTGGGCGCTCCAGTGGGACCTAAGGAACCCCGCAGGTAACCAGGAGCCAGGTGGTTCGCGTGCCAGCCCTCACTTCCCTGAGCCTCGCGCTGTCGGGACATGGGGCAGTGTCTGGGAGCGAAGTGCCCAGGGCGCAGCACGGCCCCGTGTCCTGCAGGGCGATGCCTGGTGCGGGCAGGAGGAAGCCGTGTGCTGCCTCAGATCCCATCCCCTCGAGTTCAGTTTGAAGCCCCTGGAAAGCACCATCCTGCAGCAGCCGGGCTGAACCCACCTCGAGCTCGCCCGCAGAGCGCTCACACAGTCAGAGGTCTCTATTTTTGTAGCTCAGTGTTTATATATTAAAATGCTTTTACGAGATTCTCAGTAACAGTCCCCGGGCCAGCCCTTTGGATGGTTCAAACAGCCCCCAAGCATACCCTCTGCACCGGCAGGACAGAAATGAGCGGCTTTTGCACCTTTTCTCTGCCTGTGTCGCGAACCTGCCCGGTGAAACGCTGGGATTTGGAGGCGAGGCACCCCCCAGCGCTACACCTGGCCGTTACCGATCTCTAAGCACACCCCAAATTTGCAAGGAGCCCCCCGACACAGCAGCCCTGGGGACAGCTCAGGGCCAGGCCGTGCCCACGGGGCCTGTGCCCGGCTGGGCCGCGCTCCCCTGGTGCGGCCTGCCCACGGGGCCGAGCGGCAGCGTGTGTCGTGGTGAGGCGCCTCGTGGGCCTCGGACCCGGCTGCGTGCTGCAGGCTTGGTTTTATTTTAATGTGAGAGGGTAAAGAAACCTCTGCGCCGTTCAGCCGAGCGTTACTTTGGCTGTGGTTTGCGCAGCGGCCTTCCCCCTCGTTTCTAGACAATCCCGATACACAGAGTGTGTTGCGTTTTTATTATAAAATCATTGCTAAAATCATGGTGGTCGTGACTGACCTAAGCATTAAAAAGGGGAGGGAGTGTAAATACCTTCCTATTCTCTGTAAATACCTTCCTAGCAATCAGCATTTTTAGTGCCTAGCAATGTAAATGAAGCAACCCTGTGGGAGCTGCAGGATCCCTCCCTCTTCACCAGTAATTAGCAGCTGGCTGGAGGAGTTCATCTCATCTCATCCCGGTGCCCCCGTGACTTCTGCCCTTCCCAGCACCCCAGCAGCGTGGATGAACAGGGAAAGGCAGCAGGGCCCGGAGCAGGACGCTGCGGGTCCCCGCTGGCAGCCCTCGGGTGTGCAGAGCCTCCTGGTCCCCCCGCAGGCCTACGAGATGGAGGTGTTTGGGGCTAGGCCTGCGCTTCCCGGGGGATCCTCACCCCCGAGCCTGGGGACCAGCTCTGTGCACTGCACCTACTTCAGTCACTGCTGCTGCTACTCCTGGAGGGGAAGCTCTAGAGTACTATATATACACAAATATATATACATATATACATACGTGCACTTGCTTTGAGGGGAATACACTGTATGATTGTAATAGAAATTATGTTGAAATAAATTATTTTAATCTTTGTATTTATATAAAATGATCAGAGATCAAAAAAAAATCAAAAAAAAAAAAAAAAAAAAAAAAGGAGCAAGGAGGCAGCATTCCTATTTTGTTAAGTCGGCCGCTGTTGGACGCAGCGAGCCCAGGGGGGCAGCAGGGACGCGGGCAGCCTCTGACTGACCCTCGGGTCCCCGGCTTGGGGACGAAGCAGTGACCTGCCGGCTGCATTTGTCCCGTGCTGTCAGACTCCTTGGGAGGCGAAATGGTTAACGTAGCTTAAACCTGCGCTGTATAGCTCTGTGCATAGACACGTATAGACCGAGGAGTGTAACTGCTGACACCTACATGCTTTGTATGGAACAAGCAATGTGTAATGTTGACTCGTAAAGCTTAATGATTAGACTGGAAATGGATGCATAGCAATAACGCTCAGTTGTTAAACAATATCTTATATATATATAAAACACAATGTGCTGACAAGTCTCTGTGTGCAGACTAACAGCCGGGCACCGTTCCTGTACCCGCTGGTTTTGTTCTGCAGCTGTGCAAACCCTAATGGTTTTGGTGCGTTGGATTTGTTAATCCCCTTTTCTTTGCGTTATTACTCTTCTGAAATCTCTCTGAGGAAGGGATGCCTCACGTTGCACAACCCGCAGCACAGGCGGAGGAGCTGCGCCGAGCCCTGGCAGGCAGAGCCAGTCCTGGTGACTCGCACGCTCCCCTCGTCTGGCTCTAGCCCCGGGCGGGCTGGTCGGGAAGCTCTCCCTCTTGACCCTGTTAATTAAAAAGCCATATTTTCTGAATGTGCTTGCTAGGGCTAATCTAAGCGCTCCTGGCTATATCCTTCCCCTCTCCGCTTTGAAGGTGCGGTTGTGAGGGCCCAAATAGCTCAGAGGCTCCCCAGCCCCTGCAGGCTGCGCTTGGCCAGGAGGAACCAGCACCTCGAGGGGCCGGGGCTGCCACCGGACTTGGGTGGGGGGCCCCAGTGCGGCCAAGAAAAATAATTAGGGGCAAAGTGGCTACGGCAAGATGTGCATCAGCAGGGCTGTGCGGGTGAGCCAGCTGGCGCTGAGGCCGCGCTGGGAACATGCCACCCACCAGTGGTGCCAGTGCCGTCCTGCGCAGCAAAGCCCAGCACGCCTCTGCCGCCGGTGCCCTGCTTGCTCCCTGGTGAGGCAGCGAGTCTGCGTGGGCTTGGCTCCTAATCTGCTGTGCTGCAAACCGCCTGGTAGAGCACTCCCTGCTGACATCTGCCCCACTGGCTTGGGGACCTGCCCCTCTCCTGCACTGCACTGTGCAGAGCTGTGGTGGCTGGGCCTAATCCTATTGCCCTGGGGAATTTTCAGCCTGAGGCAGAGCTTGAGGCTTCCCACAAACTGCCTCACTGCACAGAAAATCACACGCAGGACACAGCTGATAGATGAGGATCTGCAGTGTGGGAGCGTGGGGATGACTTCTCCTGGTTGCCCCGAAAAGCTGAAGGCGCAGCAAGAAATGTGGTCTCTGTAGAGAGCGATGGTCAGGGATTTCTCTCTGCACAACACATCTCAATGCACGAGGTACCCAAAATGAGCTGCCCGGAGGCAGAAGCGTGGCACTGTGGTGGTGCTCTCCACTGGGAAGATTGACGGGCAGCACACCAACAAGCTTCCATTTCGGGGCCGTAGGTGAACATCTCGGGGTCCCTGCTCTGCTTGGTGCCCACAGGCCACCCACCAGCCCCGATGAGCCAATTTGGCAGTAATGCTGCTGCCGCCTCCTCTCTGCACGCCTGCTCTTGTCACTCCCCTGTGCTGCCTGGCTGCTGAGCACTGCTGGGGAAGTGAGGGGAGAGAAAACCTCCTGCTGCCCGCAGGCTGCCCTGCTCCCACTGGGTGCCATCAGCCGCGCTGCGGGGCCTCCCTGCCGGGCCCAGCAGAGCAGCCCCAAGCTGATCGCAGCGCTCACGTGCAGGCTCTCCTCCGCCCCACGCGCTCAGTAGAGCACAGAGATGAAAGTGCCGCGTCTCCTCACCAGTTAAAACCTGCCCTTTGCTCCCAAACGCCAAGTTTCTCTGTTTGCTCCCTCTCCAGTGGCGCTGCAGCGATGCCCGTCACACGCCAGCCCAGAGCCCCTGGCCCAGCGAGGCTGCCCAGAGCCCCCAGTCGTGCAGCAGGGGGCCGGGCAGGGGACACAGAGCACGGCACTGCGTGTCTGCACCGTAACGAGCCCCCACATCTCCCCCCTTTTGTTCACCTTGGGTAAGAACAGGGCAGCAGAGCGTCAGGCGTGAGCACGGTGGTGCAAGCAGCACAGGAGCATTTAAGATCCTAAGGGTGCAGCGAGGCCTCCTGCCTGTTTCCACAGAATTTCAGCTTCCAGAACATGACCCGTCCCTGCCATTGCGATTACAGCGGTGATGTGGCCACGAAGCCCTGGGAACCCCCTGGGCCTTTCTGCGCCGCAGCCTCAGCGGGGGCCTCGGGGCCCTGCAGGGCCGAGCCCCAGCCCCGCTCCCGGTGTTCTGGGGCCGTGCAGAGGCTGCCGGTGACCCAACCCTGCTGGGGCTGCACCGGGCGGTGGGGCGGTGGGCGAAGGGCTGGGCCCCGGGTCCCAGCCTTGCTGCGGGCTGGTGGGCGCGGGGCTGCTCCCGTCCCGCAGCGGAGCACAGCAGCAGCCCGCGGGCTGACAGCTGCTGCCTTGTTCGAGGCACAGCTCCCTGCCCGGCACCATCGCCCCCCGGGACTGCGTCCGAGGCTTTATTCTTTATTCTTTATTCTTTATTCTTTATTCCTTATTCTTTATTCTTTATTCGTTATTCTTGATTCTTTATTCCTTATTCTTTATTCCTTATTCCTTATTCTTTACAACCAAGTGCTTCCTGCAGTGCCCGCTCTGTGTGCCCGTCACAGCGCTGCAGGCGCTGCCGTTCCCCTCGCACCCCCCGGGCCGGGCCGCGCTCCTGCAGCAGCTCCCGGGGCCCTGCCCCCGCCGCCCGCCCGCCCCGTGCCGGGAGCGCTCCGTGGCGCGGCCCCTTTAAGGCTGGGCGGGGCCGGGCGGGGCCACGTGGTGCGCGCGGCGCTGTCCCTGTCCTTCGCGGCGGGCACGGCGCGGGGCGCCCCGTGGCGATCGGAGCGGGCCAGATGCCGCCGGCCGTGCCGGGCGCCGAGCAGCAGCAGCCGGGGCCCCGCGCCAGGAGGCCGCCGGAGGCCGAGCAGCGCCCCGGGAAGGGTGAGGGGAAGGGGGCGCCGCGACGGGCCTGGCGGGCGGCGGGGCCGGGCCTGGCGGGACGGGACGGGACGGGACGGGACGGGACGGGGAGGGGAGGGGGGCGCCGCTGCTGCTGCTGCCCCCGCGGCCGGGGCCGGGGCCGGGGCTGGGGCTGGGGCTGGGGCAGGGCCGGGGCAGGGGCTCGGGGCTGTGGCTGTGGCGGCCCGGCCCGGCCCCGCGCGGCGCGGGCGGGGGGCGCCGTGCCCGTGGCCGTGCCCGCCCCGCCGAGCCCCGGCCGCCGGCTCCGCTCCGCTCCCCGCGGCGGGGCCGAGCCCCGGGGCCGACCCGGCGGCGGCAACGAGCGAGCGGCCCCGGGGAAGGCGGGGAGGAGAGGGGGGGGGGGGGCAGGCCCGGGCCGCCGCCGCTGCGAGGGGGGGGGGCGGTCGGGGCCGGGGGGGCCGCGGCGGGGAGCGGAGCCGCTGGGCTCGGGCCCGGGCGGGCCGTGGGGGCCGGGCGGCGGCGGGGGCGGCCGGGCCCTGCCCGCGGCGGCGCGGGGAGCCCCGGCCCCGTGAAGGTGACCTTCAGCGGGACGCGGCGCGGCCGCGGGGGGGGGGGCCGGGGGCGGCCGCTGAGGGCCCCGCGCCCCGGCCGGGGGCGGCCCCGGGGCCGGGCGGGCCCCGCTCGGGGGAGGCCTCGGGGCCCGAGCCCGGCCTGCGCGCGGCCCTGCGGCGGGCCCGGGGTGGGCCCGGGGCTCGGGGCCTGGCTCGGCCGCAGCGGGGCCGCCGGGGGGAGCTCTGCGGGCGGCTGCGGCCCGGGGAGCGCGGGCACCGTGCGTGTGCCGCCGGCCTGCGGGGCCGTGCCCGGAGCGGGGCCGAGGCGGGGGAGCCGCCGGCACGGCAGGAAGGGGCCGGGCAGGAGCGGGTGTGCGGCCGGGCTCTGCCTGAGAGCAGCGCGGTTCGGATCCTGGCTGGGGGCTGGGGGCTGCGGGCAGGGCGAGGCGCAGCCCTCCCGGCCCCGTGCCCTGTCCCAGCGTGGGCCCGGCTGGGTCGGGCTCCTGGGGTGTGCGCTCCGCAGAGCACGCTGTGTTTTGTCCCGAGGAGCTGGCATCCTGAGCGCCGCGCTCAGGCTCGGCCCGTTCCCCTGATCTGTAACTCACAGGGGGAGGGTAAAGGCCCGGTGCTGCGGGGCTGCCCTTCGGCATGGCCCAGAGCCCCTCGCCCTGACTGAGCGAGTGACCCCCCGAGTGACCTGCCGCTTCCTCCCTCCCCTGTTTTTATGGTGGTGAGGTGAATTTTTGAAGTTTGTCACCTAAAGCAAAGTTCATTGGCGTTTGAGCAGCCTGGCAGTAATTCAAGTGTGTGGGGAATGCAGCGCTGAGAGCCTCCCCCCCCCCCGTGCTGGTTTTTTCCTTTTTTAACGGGTGCCAAGTGTGCAGCTCCAGCGACTGGGTTAAAAAGTTACGCCGCGTAATCCCTGCTGTTCAAAGTGTGAGCTGATTGCTGGGGGAGGGAGGGAGGCGGAAAAATCCTCCCCATGTGAGTGTAAGGAAGCTGGCAGGTGCCCAGGGGTCTGTGTGGAGGGGGGACCTGCAGCCAGCCCCCACCAGCCCGGCGCAGGGGGCTGTCCATGGGCAGTGCCAGCTTGTGCTGCCCAGGCCTCTCCCGGTTCTGCGCACCCACCGCTGCCTGTCCGTGGCTCCGTCCCGTGCTGCCCGAAGCAGGCACTCGCCGTGGCTGTGCCGTGGGCAGGCTCCGAGTGGGCTCCTCGCTGAGGAAGCACGTTCTGTGTTGGTGGGCACTGAGACCTGAGGAATGCCCTCGCCTCTGAACAGGCCAGAGGGCTGCCCGCTGCTTCTCTCCACCTCCAGGCCAGACACCGGTGCTGGGGCTGCTCTGTCCTGAGAGCAGGAACACAGAAGCGTGAATGCTTTGGGTACCTGTAGGGACTTCTGTCAAGGGCAGTTAAAGTCACCTTTCTTATTAACTAGCACAAGATCAAAAGGCAGCAGTTGTGTGCAGTGTTTTTGGATTATTTCTGTTTCTGCAGAAATACGGCAGCGTTGTCACTGCCTTAGAACGAGCTTGTCTTGTGCAGGTTCAGTGGTGTCTGCTTGGCGTAAAATCCTTTTCATCATTGCCTCGCCTGAAGACTCGCTGTTTCTAACTGGGTCCCTCTGTCTCTGTTCTTTCCCATCCCCCCATGTATTTGTCCGCCTTTTCTGTTGCAGGGGTGGAGAACGAAGGTATTGATGGGAAAACTGCTGTGGAGGTGAGCGTAGGTGTCCGTTGGTAACACAATCAGAGCGCTGACTGTTAATCTGGGGATCCGCTGTGGCTGTCAGGTCGCTTGACCTTGGAGGTTTGCTGGTGTTTGGGGAAGGAACTGCTGGCGGGTGGGTTTGCTAACGTGTGGTGTAACAGATTTCAGAGGAACTGGAGGAAGAAATCCGCAAGATTCTTCTGCAAGAGAAATCTGCTCAGCGCTGCAGGGTTGAGGAAAGGCCCGTGACAAACACGGCACCCGAGTGGCAGGCTGGGGAGGGACCTGGGGGGGGTGAAGCCTGGAGCCGCTCTGCCCGTGGGACGGCCACCGAGGTGCCCCTTGCAGGCCTGGGAGCTCGCTGCTCTGCCCATCATTACACTCAAATTGCCTTAAACTCGGCCTTGCTCCTGGGTTAGGGAACCCAGGAGGCGAAGAGTGGAAGTAGGTCAGGAACACGCACGCAGAGAAGCGCAGCCGCGCACCTGCCTCCTGCCCAGTAAAACAACTTTGCGTCGCAGGGAACTGTTTGTCTGAGCCGTCTGTAAATGACTAAACTTGGCAGCGCTCCGTCTGCCTCCTCGCGTTGCGCTCTGTTGGTTGTACTAGAAAGCTGTTATTTCTAGAAGCTTGGAGAGGTCTGAAGTTCATGCGTTTCTCTATTTGCATTTGAGCAGTAAAACCAGTCCATGGGAGCAGGACTCGCGCAGAGCGTGGCTGTTCCCGGGGTGGTGGTGCTGGTGCCTCCTGGAAGCGGCGGCGCTGCTGCTGCTGGGCTCCTGCTGCTGGCTGGGGCAGCCCCAGGGGAAGGGCCGGTGGGGCAGTGCAGCCACTGGTCCCGTACAGCCTGGTGCCGTTCCAGTCCGTGGTGCCTTTTTAAAGCAGAGCGTTGCTGCCCAGCTCGGTGCTTCTGGCTCAGAGCCGATGATCTGCTGGTCAGCTGCGTGCAGAGTTTGATGGGGTGCTCACCTGTCCGGGGCTTCTGGTGTTTCAGTAGCTTTCTGAAACTGAGGTACATTCCAGAATACAATGCCGTGCTTAGGGAAATATCGACTTACTCCTGGTATGTCTGAAACGGGACTGCTTCGGCCAGCTCTTCTCTCTGGGACTCCAGCAGGCGGTTTCTTAGCGCTGTGGATGGTTTGGCTGGTGTCGATCTTTGCTCGCGGTTCCTGTGGTGTTTGAGGCGCACGTTGCTGCAGCAGTCCCCTCACCAGCTGGTTTCAGAACTAAGTTTCCAAAGCTTTGGCTGGACAGAAAGCGTATGAATGGGCTCAAATGTAGTTCCCAGGTGTGGAGAGCGAGCGTGGGTGCTGCAGCTGCCAGGCTCGGGGCACGGGGTCTGGTGGCTTGGAGCGCCTGAGCTGGGGGACCCCGGGAGCACCCTGGGCACAGCTGCAGTGCAGATGTCCCGGCACTGGGAGAGCACCAAAAGCCACAGGCTTCTGAGCAGACTGGAATGTGGCTTGTGTTGTGTAGGTCCACCCAGACCTGGCTGTGGGTGCGCAGGGCTGAGCAGTCTGCCTGCTTGCTCCCCGTGGGACCGCAGAGCTGCGGGGCCGGGGCTGTTGTTGAAGGCAGCCACGAGCTGCAGCCTGCTGCTGTCCCCGTGCCAGCCAAACCTGAGTGCTGAGAAGCCGCTGAAAAATAAGGGCAGTGCTTATAGCTCTTCCCACAGGTGGGTTAAAGCCAATTTGAGTTTAATGATGGCTGAGAGCAGCTGTAAGCTTCACTGTGGGCTCGTATTAAAAGAAGTGCTTGTTGTGCTGGAGGAGCACCGAAAGATTCTGGGAAGCTGTGGTTTCCTCTGCGGGGATGTGGGAGGCACATCTGTGCCGTGTCCCATCTCCTGGCAGGCCGTCCTACCGACACCTTCCCACGAGGGCTCTCTGCGATGCTGACGGCTATTAATTCAGCCAATTTATTTGGATTCAGTAAGCTATTTGTTTTGTTTAATTTATTGCTAGGCTAACATCCACTTTGCATTTGCTAGACCAGTGGCAGCCTTCTCACGCTACAGCCAGCACGTGCTGCATGGCACAGGGCTTCCCCCGGCGGGAGGTGCGGCGGTGCCGCTCAGCACCCTGCCACCTCGACACCTCTCCTGCGCGGGGGCTCGCAGCGCTGCCCAGCACAAGCCCCGCGTGCTGCCCTCGCCGTGCTCCTGCGGCTGCTGCAGCCTGCGCTCGGCGCTCCTGGCAGCGTCAGCACTCTGCGGGAGGTGGGAAGGGAGGTGGAGTGGGAGGGGTGCGTGTAATCCCATCGGAGGATGGGTGGCTTAGCTTTCCTGCCCGGTGTGCCTCCCAAGCACGGGACATGCTGGCAGTCTTATTTCTACATCCCCAAATCCCATTGCGCCACTAGTACGGGCTGGTGCTGTGTTGCTTTTTCTTAATTTCTTTTATCGCTGCAGATCATCGCACAGAACCATTGCACAGCGTCACCGCCCGGCCTCCTCCTCGGAGAAGCGGGTGTCTCCAGCTGATGAGCACAATAGCTGCTTGGTTAGGCTGGGTTTATGTGACTATTAAAAGGGAAAAGTAAACTTTGTTTAAGCATAAATAGCACCATTAAACTTAGTGATCTAATTAATTGCAGCAAATTGTACTTCAGTTGATCCTCTTTAAAATGAAACTGAATCTGGGCTCGTCTTCGCTCGAGCCTGAGCTGCTGCTGCAAGGGGAGCTGAGGCTGCAGGGCACCGGGATGGTGGCACGGTCTCCAGGTGAGGAGAGAGCTGAAACTGTCAGAGCATTAAACTCTTCCAAAAATCATCAGGAGAAACTTTTGTTTTAGATGCTGATGTAACCTGATAACCAATCCTCACTCCCGAGGACAGGAGAGGCCTCTTGTTACCAGGGATTTCAAGGTTACGCTTCTCCTGCGCTGGGAAACTGGCAGAGAGCCGCTCTGAGAAGAGAACGCCGGCCGTAGCCTGGGCTCTGCTGTTTTCTGGGGTGGTAACTCCCCGTACCCACATGAATTCAAGTGGGATTTTTCTTCTGTTTCCTTTCTCTGTTCTTAAAAAGAAGAACAGAAGCTAGCCGGGGTTTGACTTGCACTAGAGAGCTCTCTCGTGCTGTTCAGCCTGTTGCTGCCTTTCCCCTTGGCAGATTGGCTGCCAGAGCGCGAGGCTCTGGGGCAGCTTCCAGCCTTCCCAGGGCCTCCTTTGGAAATGAGTCTCCTTGGCCGGGTGTCGGTGCTGGGCAGGTGATTGCACAGGCTCTGTAGTCCTGATTTCGTTCTGGTTTTGAGTTTTTTTGTTTTGTTTTTTTCTCTTTCTGCTCGGGCTGTGGCACTTTTCTTCCTCTCGGTGGAGATGTGGGCTCCTTCCCGGCCGTGCAGTGCCGCTGAGCTCACAGCAGGCTGGTGGTGGTGGTGGTGGTGCTGGCCGGGGAAGGCGAGGGGCTGGGTGTGTGCAGGGGCCGCGGGTTTCACCAGCACTTGTCGCTTGCACAAGTCTCAGGCTCTGTAATCCCTGCACCAGTTGCTGGATTTATTGAAATAACAGAGAGGAGTGGTTTGAGGGGAGCTGTCTGTGTGGTTTTTTGGCTCGTTTGGTACAGTGCAGCAGTGTGAGAGGACAGAAAATGCGTCTGGGAACGCCTCGGTAGTTTGCTGCCCAGGCCCTTTATGCCCGCCTGCTCAGTATGGGCGGCCGTGCCCCGCCGAGGCCGCCACAGAGAGTGCCCTCCTTGTAATTCAACGCGTTGCGCCTGCCTACGAGTTTGGCAGAGCTGCGGAGCTCTAGCCCTTGTCCCATGCTGCACTGGTCCAGCACTTGATACCGGCCGTCTATTTATAACGAGCTCGGGGCCCGAAGCACCCGGGCAAGCGCCCGCTCTTAGAGAGCGCTGCGGAGCCCGGGGGTGCACGCACGGCCCCGGGTCCGTGGGCTCGCTGCTGGGGCAGAGCTGGGGGCGTTCAGCGGCTGCTGCGGGGCTGCCACGGCGGGGCGAGGACGTGCGGTGGGTGACGGGCGCTGGGCGAGACGTCGGGGGAGCTGCTGCCAGGCCAGCAGCACGGCCTGTGGAGGAGGCACGGGTGTGAGCTCCAGCACCTCCGGGATGCGGTCCTGAGCCCGCCACGGGGCCTGTGCTGCCTCTCCCCTCGGGTCCACGTAAGAAGTTTCTCCGGAGAGCCCGGCTGACTGCGAATGTGAACAGATCCGAAACGGGGGGTGAGCTCTGCTGTGCAGGAATCCACCTTGTGGGGACTTAGATATGCGCGTGCAAAAAGGGATTTGCACGCAGAACTAACTTCTGTAATCCCGCGTCGTGTGAGCCAGGCTGCTTACGATCATGGGGAACAGCATTTTTGTGAACTGCTGCAGGCATGTCACCGACCTCATCTTCCAGACACGCAGCTCCAGCTCGCCCGACGAGCGGTCGCCGCTCTTACCGAAGCCTCCCACGAGCCGCGCCGGCTCCCCCGAGCTGCCGGCAGCTTCCCGGGGCGCCGTGCCGTACCCCGACGTCATCCCCAGCGCGGCGGCGGTGGGAAGCCTGCAGAAACGCGCCGAACGCGGCCAAGACTCGCCCGAGGCCGAGGGCGAAGAAGCAGCAGTGCCGACCTGCGATAGCAGCTGCTGGGGAGCTGGCGGCGGTGCTGCCGGCCCTCTCCAGCGGGCAGGGGCGTCGCGTGCCGCAGCCGTCCTTCCAGCCGACCTTGAGGAAGGGCCGGCGGGGCCGTTCCATCGCGCCGCGCTGCCTCCGGCCTGCCAGTGCCGCGTGAAACCTGAGGACGGCGGCTCGGCCGCGGGGCCCGGGGCGGCCCGTGCCGTGCTCACCCCCAGCCCCTGCGTGGAGCCAGCAGGCGGGGGGAGAAGCCCCCGCGTCCAGCAGCCAGTCACACCGCCTGGGCTCTGCAGGGAGAAGGCGTCTGAGGGCACGGCCACGAGCGCTGGTGCTGCGCAGACTGAGCGTGCCGCAGGCCCCGGCGGCAGGCCCAGCGGGGGCTCCATGCACGTGGTGCCCTCCAGGCAGCCCCAGAAGAGGAGGAAGAGGAAGAAGCTGCCGCCTCCAGGTGCTCACTGGAGCGGTGCTCTGTTGGGCTGCGTGTGGCTGGAGCCCCTGGCGGTGTCGGGGGGGCCATGTACAGTCGTGGGATGGGCGGGAGGGAGGAGGGGGGGCACAGGCTGTGTTAGCTCGCAGCAGGGTGAAGGGGGCTGGGGCAAGGATTCAGCTCCGGGCCGGCTGTTGTCCCCGCCTGGGCGCAAGCAGCTGGGCTTGCTGCTGCATGGGTCCCAAGGTCAAAGCTGGCCCCTGTGGTGGCTGGGCTGGGTCTCAGTGCTCTCGGTGCAGCTGGTGGTGTGCAGGGTGCAGTGACACCGACGTGGGGCTGCCTGGTTGCTGTCACTACAGGGAGGGAGGGGAACTCGGGCGCAGTAAATGCTTCTGGTACTGTCACTTCTCCCCCCCCCTCTGTGCCAGGCTGCCTTGCTGCAACATCTTCTGATCCTGTTGTCAGGAAGCTGGTGACTGACTGTGGTTTAGAAGATTTGTGCAAACACTAATGAGTTATTAACGGAAACTCCCCACAATCGTCATCTTGCCCCCTTCCTGCTGTGTGCAGTCAGCAATACTCAGGCGCAGATGCAAATCCCCTTTCGTGCCGGGGCTGCCTGCCTGGCTCACGCGGTGCCCACCACATCTGCAGGCTCCCTATAAATAGGAGGCGTGACTGAAATAGTGCCCGTCACCTTGGCGTGTACTCACTCTGCAGGTGCAAGGATGAAACGTAATCCTCCTGCTTAGCCTTCGCACCAGGCCGGGTGCAGCTCAGGCGGGCGCACGCTTATTGCTGGGTCCGGGCCCCCTCCTCCCTGCTTGGGCTTAACCCGTTCTGACGTTTAATCTTGTGTGCGCTCGGGGTCTGTCCTTGCTGTGCTCAGGAGCAGGGCTGAGGACACGGCGTTGCAGCTCGGTGCCCCTGCTGCCGGTCCCTCCGCTCACTGCCCTCAGCACAGCCCCGGGCACCGCGGTGCTGCAGCACGGGCAGGAGGAGCCGGGGCACCGAGGGGCAGCACGTCCTGCGGGCACACTCACCTCACTCTGCGGGTTGGGGTTGAAACAAAACACGCTGTTTTTTGCACAAAACAGTGCTGACCCCAGGGGCCTCTGGAGGCCGTTCCTGTGGCTGTGCTGAGACCTGTGTGGGTCAGAGGGGCCCTGCTCCCCGGGCTGTAGCAGGCAGCTCTTCTGTGGCACCAGCTGGAGCTCGCCCTGCCCGCACCTCGGTGCAGCAACGCGCCGGTCCCCTGCCCAGCTCGGTGGGTCCGGGCTGCGCTAGGAGACCTGTGGCTTCCTAGATGGTGTCAGCTCCCCGCTGCTCTCCACCTGGCTGACAAAGAGAACAAACCCTCGCGGGAGCGGGCAGGGAGGTGCGGGGTGCTCCCCGTCCCGGGGGTGCATCCCTCTAAGCGTGTGCTGGGAATGTCACCACCTTTCTCGACTGCAAGTGCTGAGGCAGAGCCTTGCTGGCACCGTGGGGTCGCTGCGAAGTGTTGTGGGGGCACAGAGGGCGGCTGGGGGCGCGGTGTGGGAGCGCCTGGTGCCGGGGAGCCTCCCGGCAGCCCCCCCGCCACACGGCGCAGCAGGAGGAGCGCTGGGAGCTGCGCAACGTGTTGGTGCAGAGGTTACAGCTGCCTGCGGGCTGCAGAGCACCACACCCCCGTTTCTTTTAATTAAGAGGCTTCTTAAGACTAAGCCGAACGCGTTGTACACTGACCCATCCTTCCTGCTTTCCTTCCCTCCCCTCCGCACAGGGTTTGTGGAAGATGCAAACCCTGCAGGGAACGAGAGCGCGCTAATTGTGCTGAGGGGCAGGAGGGCAGGGCCTGGCACACCCACCCCCAGTAAACACCAGTTGCAGGATGAAATGTTCGCCGCCTTGTAACCCCTGGTTTGCTTGGCGGGAGCATGGTGGTGTCACTGGAACCGGTCTCCCCCGCCTGCTCTAAGCTCCCCTCTCCCCGCAGAGCACCCGTCCGGCACGGCACTGATGAACGGCAGCGCGCCGCACGAGGGCCTCAGGGGCGAGAAGGACGCCAGGCAGAACGGCCACGAGGAGGCTGAGGCGGGGGAAGATGGGAACGACCAGGAGGTCATCGTCATACAGGACACGGGATTCACCGTCAAGATCTGCGCGCCGGGCATAGAGCCCTTCTCGCTGCAGGTACCTGCGTCCCGCCAGCCGGGAGGGGACGGGGCAGGGGGTGACGGCAGGGGCAGCTCGGCAAGGGGGAACTGCCCCTGGTCGTTCTCCATGGGGCTCAGGTCTGAGCACAGGGCAAGTGGCATTCCCACTGCTGGGCTGCTCTGAAGGAGAGAGGTGTAAACAGCTTCTGGGCCTGACTGTGGAAGGGAAAGCCTCTTGCCTGCTCAGAGCTTTTGGCACAATGCACCTCCTGGCTGCGCTGCGTTTGGCACGGCAACACGCGCTCACACTGCTCAGGGAGCTCGGGCACCTCTGGGGCTCACAGAGCGATGCAGCCTCCCCTTCCCTCCCCTCCCCTCCCCTTCCCCTTCCCCTGTCCTCTCCTCCCCTTCCCTCCCCGAGAGCTGTGCTGGATGCGGCACGGTATCACGTGGGCGGCAACACGTGCTGCCAGGTCAGGACAGGCTTTGACATGCCTGGCCGATACTCTGATTTAGCTCGATACTGCACTGAAAACCATGTGGACGAAGCATTTTTAGTTCGGGGGAGGCATTTTGAGCCTAAGCCCGGGGGAAGCCTTATCTCCCCAAGACCAGCAGGGAGTGCAGTGAAGTGACGTCCCCCGTGGAACTAGCTGTATTTCAGCCCAGCTTTTCTCTTTCTCTAAATCTCTCTGGCTGTTAGTTTTAATAGGCTAATAATAGCAGCCCATGCTGTTTACAGCAGCTTATGTAAACTGCCCCGAGTCCTCATAGCTCGCGAGCAGCGTCGGTGGCGCTGGAGCCAGGGCAGGCAGCAGGAGCGCAGCCCTGGCACGTGAGCCGGGGCGGTTTCCGCACGGCAGGAGCCGCGTGCCCGGGGGCAGAGCGAGCGGAGGAAGCGGTCTGTCCTCCACTTGCGTCGTTCAGAGCCTCGCCACAAGCATGCAGTGGATGGATGAGGGACGAGCCCCTGGGTTCCCCCCGCCTTCGGTTCCTTGGCTGCGCTCCAGCCCTGCCCTGTGCTCAGTGCAATGCCAGGCTGCAACGCCGCTGGGTGCCCAGCCTGGGGGTTGGAGCTGGGGCAGCTCACCCTGCACAGGGGCAGCGTCCTCCGGCAGGGACAGAAACGGCCTTCTGACAGTTGGCTGACAGTAACTGGCTGGGTTGTTGCCCCCTTAAGGTCTCTCCTCAAGAGATGGTGCAAGAGATCCACCAAGTGTTGATGGACCGTGAAGACACCTGCCACCGGACTTGCTTCTCTCTGCAGCTTGATGGCAACGTCCTCGATAACTTCGCTGAGCTGAAAACTATTGAAGGACTGCAGGAGGGCTCGCTGCTAAAGGTGGTGGAAGGCAAGTTCCTTCAGACTCCGGGAGGGAACAAGCAGGGAGTGGTTTTGGCTACCTGGCAGCAGTTCCCTGTTGTTCTTTTTTGAGACTTGTCTGCTAAAGTAGTAAGCAACTGTGTAATTGCGGTTTATTTCCTCCCTTTTTGTTTATCAGAGCCGTACACAGTGCGGGAAGCCAGGATACACGTGCGTCATATTCGGGACCTTCTGAAGAGTCTTGACCCATCAGACGCTTTCAATGGCGTGGACTGTAACTCGCTGTCATTCCTGAGCGTCTTCACTGAAGGAGACCTGGGAGGTAAGGGGCAAAAAGGCTTCTCTAGCATGGTTGGTCTTCATTCCCCTGACTCCTTGCTTCGTTAAAACACGTTGTGATGATCAGCTGTCCCACCTCATTCAGGAGCGCAGAGAAACTGAGCACTTCTGTACTCCTGCTTGAACAATTACTGGGGGATGAGGTGGTGTTTTGCAGCACTGACTTGGTGTCTCTCTACTCCAGACAGTGGAAAACGGAAGAAAAAAGGTACCGAAATGGAACAAATTGACTGCACCCCTCCTGAACATATCCTGCCAGGTAGCAAAGAGAGACCCCTGTGTGCCCTTCAGCCCCAGAACAGAGACTGGAAGGTAGAGTTCTCCTGTGTGCTCGAAATGGCTCTCAACAGCAAACTGGTGTTCAGGAATTGGGAACTGCACTGAGGGTGGACTTTGGGATTTGCTCTGCTTGATGCTTAATGAGTGCTGGGATAGCACTGCTTAGCCAAGAGAATAAAGTCCAAGTGCTGGACACAGTCTGGACAGCCGCAGAGCACGAAGCGGCCAGTGTTGGGGAGGGGTGGCAGGGAAGGGAGGGCTGCATTTCTCTGCAAAGTCGTGGAGGCAGGATCTGCAGATCGCTGTGAATTACCCTTAGGTTTCCCATGCCCTTGCACTTGGATTCCAGTTTTAGAAGCTGCCATTTGAAAACCAGTACAGCAAGAAATCCATGTGTTGTGCAGCCCAAAGGCCCAGGATGTCTGTTTTTACCTGTCTTATTTGTGAAAGGCAGCAAACTCGGGCGCACAGTAGTGGGCTGCAGGTAGCTGGGGAAGGCTATGATCTTGAGACAATTCTTTTGTGTGCTGTTCCTGGAACCAAGAGGGGCAGCAGGTAAAAGGACTCTGGCTTGTATAGCAGATGTCTCTGTAACACAGGGGTATTAATTTCTACTGACAGGAACTGTTTCTGTTGTGTTCTGTAGCCTTTGCAGTGCCTAAAGGTATTGACAATGAGTGGCTGGAACCCTCCACCTGGCAACAGGAAAATGCATGGGGACCTCATGTATTTATACGTGATCACAGTGGAGGATCGACACGTCAGTATCACTGCATCCACTAGAGGATTTTACTTGAATCAGTGAGTAACTAGGATTTCTCTTGTCCGGCCTTGCAGGAGGGAGCTTGCAATACCAAACTGGAAAAGAACCTGCAAAGAAACATGCTGCTGCTTTTTTTTTCTTTTTTTTTTTCTTTCCCCTGTGGAAAATAGCCTATTTGAATTCACTGCTCACATGGGGTTTGTAGGAGTTGTTATACTGGATTGGGCTCTTTAGTTATGCCCAGTACCATTTTTCCACAGTGGATAAATGCCTGATGCTTTAGGGAAAGGTGAAACATCCCACAATGTCATCAGCTAGTTGAAGTATTTTAAGTCAGGAGGGAATTCCTTCCCGACCATTGTAACTAGCTCATTTTGCCCTCAAGGAAAAGTATAGTCTGCCAGCACTTTGTAACCTGGGCACGGATTTGACTGGCCATTTTTTTGGTGGTGTCTATGAGAGACTGTTAAAGCTGACCGTACAGTGCCTGGCAGCGTACCAGTGGCTGCATTTGAAGAGAAGATGAAGATAAAGCACATTTCTGCATTCTGTCCCATTATGAAATGAAAGTGCTCTGTGTTAAGCTGGCTTGTAGAAGACAGTTTGTATTCTATGGTTTCCTCCCAGATCTGTTAATAAGTAAATAAAATGTGTCAGAAATAACGAGTCAAGAGATGGACATCTAAGTGTGGGTCCAACAGAGAGCAAGTGGCACGAAGAACATGGAATAAGAGGCCTGCTTGGGCTTGGCAAAATGTGAGCTGGGGAGGGGAGTCTGTGCTTGTGGCCCTGGCAGGTCAGTGCTCAGCCCTCCGGCAGGGAGACTCAGTACCCTAAGAGGTTCTGGCTGTCTGGTGTCATTGGTGCCATTCCAGTTGGGTTCTCTGCTAAGCAGAGGCCCTTGTGATACGTATGGGAAGCTCTTCTGTGAAATCAGTCCTTCCTACCTGTGAGAATATGAGCCTCTCTTAAACCTAGTGGTGGCTGAAGAAAGTTCTGAATTAAATTTGCTGCCTGCTGCATGCATTTGGGTCCAGGTATGGAATTACTGATCGCATCTCTGCTGGTGAGAGCCGGGCAGCAGGGGGGCTCTCAGTCCTCCTGCCTGTGTGCCACTTGGTCTCTGTTTCACAGACAACAATGTGTTACACAGGCCTTTCACGAGGTGCTTATTTGGGAAGGCTTTCACTCATAGAGCGAGTTCCTGTGGGTTGTGAAGTCTCAGCTATGACAACAGCTTGTTTCTTTCCTCTTACAGGTCTACTGCATACAACTTCAATCCCAAACCTGCAAACCCCAGCTTTCTCAGTCATTCCTTGGTGGAACTACTTAACCAGATCAGCCCTACCTTCAAAAAAAACTTCTCCGCTCTGCAGAAGAAACGGTAGCAAACGTTCTCCTCTCTGTCCCCTTGGGTAGCGTGATGCTAAGCTGCCTGGTGAGGCCCCGGTACCTGGCTGGCTCTGTGGAGCTGGGTGCCGTGCTCGTACAGCAGGGGTTGTGACGCCCTCTTGCTCTGCACACACCTGGTGGGTGGATGGTCGGGGGTGCTTGGTGGAACACGAGTCCGTGCAGCAAGGGGCTGCCCAGTGCCTGCCGGGGCCTCGTGGCAGCACCCTGGGCTCTGGCTTTACCTGGTAGTAGGTGCTTCTCCCTGAAAACAAAAAAAAAAGCTGAAGCATAAAGTATCTGGAAAAGTAACACGTGAGGGCTTTGCAGAGGCTTACAGTAGAGAAAGAATAATTATCTTAAACGTGTTCATGCATGCTTGCTTTCCTCTAGTTCTTCTGACAGTAATAATAAGGAACAACAATAGATTGTTTTATTTTCCTGCCCTTGCCAGAGGGACCATTTATTCTACTCCAGGACAGTGGATCCTGTGCAAAAGCCTGTCATTCTTTAGAGTCCACTTAATGAACTGCCTTAGCTCAGCAGGATGCAAATTGACAGGCACATTGTGTGGTTTTCAAAAGTGCTGCTTCTGTTCTCATTAGGAAGATGAAAGTGACACTATACAAGGGCTGGAAATTAGCAGTGGCCTCCCAGCCACCAGTGTGACTATCTGGCCATTTAAAAATGATTATATTGTACTGCTTGTTGGGCCACAAGTAAATACAGATGAGACTCCGGCACCTGCTGAGAGCAGACAGATTACACCGAAGGCCGTTAGGTGAAGCTTGCGTTTTCAGTTCATTAGGGGATGTGTGCTACAACACGATGCTTAGGGACTGCTGCGCCAGCTGAGAGCCAGTAACAGGGGTGGCTGGCCGGGAGTGGCCATTCCCTGCCTCTGCTCCTGGTCTGTGGTGAGCAGAGAACACGGGGGGGATTTCGGGAGGTGCAGCTGAGGAAACAGGAACGAGGAGAGCCCAGTGCATTGCCTAGGCTGCTGCTGAGAGGCACTGCCAAGCCAGGCGGTCAGGAAGGGCTCTCAGATGGGGGAACCCAAAGCCCACTGTGCTGCCTGGCAGAGCTGGTCTTGTTCCGTGCTTTGTCACAAGCTGGTGTCGCAGCACAGGGAGAGCTCTCTTAGAAATCTTTCTTTGGAAAATACCTAATGGTTTTCACTCCCAACTCAGGGTTCAGAGACATCCTTTTGAAAGGATAGCAACTCCTTTCCAAGTGTACAGCTGGACAGCTCCACAAGCAGAACACGCCATGGACTGTGTCCGGGCCGAAGACGCTTACACCTCTAGACTGGGCTACGAAGAGCACATCCCCGGACAGGTAGCACTCTCGCTTTGGGGGGGAGCCCTGGCAGGAGGTTGCCACCCGTTGTGCTGGGAACCGGCTGGCTTTACTGACAAGCAGACCTTTGGTATTTGTGGAGGGGTGTTGCTCAGCGAGGAACACTTGCGTTAGTCCTTGTTTTCTACAGCCTCTTTAACTACAGAGGGCTGAGTGCTGAGGCTGCAGCTTCCCTGAGTACCTGAGGGTCTGAGAGGAGGGATTTCTGCTCAAGTATTTATAACTCCCGTGTCTGTACTCTAGCTCTGCTGCACTGTGCAGACAGCACAGTGTTCCTCCTTGCTGGCTAGGCCTGGAACATCTCAACAAACTATTCCAAGGGTTTCAGTCACAGCCTCGTAACCTAAAATGTTCCAGGCGTGCGTGGAAGGGCTGCCTGCAGGTGGCTGCCTGCGGAGTGACCACGTCACAGTGTGCGGGTTAACCAGATCTGCACTGAGTTACTCCGGAGCTAGCAATCCGGCATCTCAGATAAACTGCATTGTGTAAGCTGGACTAATTCAACAGCCATTTGGGATAGACCTTGTATACAGGCAGCTCGTAAGGAGTGATCCTGCTGTGAATTCACTTCCTCTGGATGTTATGACAGCCCTGAGTTCTTCCCTTCTCCCTTCCCTTCTCTCACAAAATGCCTTGTAAATCAAACGCTGGCTTGCCAGCCCCTGCCTACACAGTGTAGTGCTTCCCATGAGTTTTTGATTCTTTCAGACCAGAGACTGGAACGAGGAGCTGCAGACCACACGAGAGCTACCCCGCAAGAACCTGCCTGAGAGGCTGCTGAGAGAACGAGCCATTTTCAAGGTAACTTTGGGATCTGCAGGCAGCTACTTACACACACCCTTCTCTGCCGCTGGTCTCACATCTAGACATTTCACCTGGGCCTGCCTTTTAGAAGCTGCAAGCTGAGGGTCCCTGTTTGCGAGCTAAGGGGTCTTGTTTTCTCTCGCATATCACAGAATCCTCTAGGTTGGAAAAGACCTCCAGGGTCAAGTCCAACCATCAACCTGACCTGCCAAGTCCCATCACTAAGCCATGTATCTTAGTGCCACATCCACGCATCTCTTAAATAACTCCAGGGATGGGCACTCTATGACTTCCCTGGGGAGCCTGTTCCAGTGCTTGACCAATGTCTGCCTTCTGCTCCCAGCCTCGCAGGGGAGAATCGTGCTCCTTGACCTTGTGTCTCCCAGCCCTCTGCTGTTCTGTTTGATCAGCCTTCTTTCGAGTGGGTGGGAGGGGTGGATGCGCGTTAACCTAAACCTCCTCTGCAGAGAGCTAATGAGTCTGAGCCATGGTGATCCCTAATGCTTTGGCTCCTGGAGCTTGTATCCAAGCCACTGGCCAGGCTCACAAAAGCAAAAGCCAGCTGACCTGCCTGCCTGCTGGAGGCCATCAGGAGGTGAGGAGTGAAGGAGAAATTTGCAGAGAGTTTTGAGAAGGAGGTGCTAGGAGGGGGTGATCCCTTCCTTACCTAGCTTTCTCTCCAACTGTCTCCAGGTTCACAGCGACTTCACTGCAGCAGCAACAAGAGGTGCCATGGCTGTCATTGATGGCAACGTCATGGCCATCAACCCCAGTGAAGAGACCAAGATGCAGATGTTCATCTGGAACAACATTTTCTTCAGTCTGGGCTTTGATGTCCGTGACCACTATAAGGACTTTGGCGGGGATGTTGCTGCTTACGTGGCACCTACCAACGATCTCAACGGTGTGCGGACCTATAATGCTGTGGATGTAGAAGGGCTGTACACGCTGGGGACTGTAGTGGTGGATTACAGAGGTTACAGGGTGACAGCTCAGTCTATTATTCCTGGGATCTTGGAACGGGAGCAGGAACAGAGTGTCATCTATGGGTCAATAGACTTTGGCAAGACGGTTGTCTCGCATCCCAAGTACCTGGAGCTGCTGGAGAAGACCAGCAGGCCGCTTAAGATCCAGAAGCACAAAGTCCTGAATGACAAGAACGAGGAGGTGGAGCTGTGCTCCTCAGTGGAGTGCAAAGGCATTATTGGCAATGACGGGCGTCACTACATCCTGGACCTGCTCCGCACTTTCCCTCCAGACCTAAACTTCCTGCCTGTTGAAGGGGAGGAGATGCCAGAGGAATGTAAGAAAATGGGGTTTCCCAAGCAGCACAGACACAAGCTTTGCTGTCTCCGGCAAGAGCTTGTTGATGCCTTTGTAGAGCACAGGTGAGCTGAGCTCCCCCCTTCGTCCACTCACAACTGGTAATGGCCAAGTCAGGACCACGCTGTGCTGTCCTGGGGACGTCGCCTCACAGCTGCCAGGGGTGGGCTTCCCCACCATTTGGCCCTGCAGGTGCAATGATAGAAGCTTATTTAATGAGAGGTGAAAACAGGAACACTAACAGGGTTACAGGGAGCCGGGGAGAGGTGCCTTCTGCGGTCTCCGGGTCTCTGTTTGTTGTTTCCTGTCCTTACCCTGCAGATACCATGTTCTCCTGCCATCTAGGGAACGGGATGGATTTATGTTTATCTTTAAGGCTCTCCAGACATCCTGAATGCTACTTTACCCCCTCCCTCCCAGACATTTGAAAAAAAACCTACCTGTGGGAACTGCTGTAGGCACTTCTGTGGTGGGGTGTGTTGGTGTTGGGCTGGCTCGGTGCAGGCGAGGAAACGGGAGCTGAGAGCAGGCAGGCAGAGTCATGTGGGGCTGGTGGTGTTAACGCTCCTGCTTCCCGTGTGAAGGGCTGCAGGGTGCTCTGCTTCCACCGCTGGTCAGAGTCTGCTCTGCTCACACAGATGAGCCCTGAGCCGCTGGCAGGGGAGCCCTGCCCGCTGAGCAACCAGTTCTGCAGCCGGCGCCCTGCCCCATCCTGCTGCCTGCCTGCAGGCGCCTTGGCTGCTCCCTGGGAGAGCTTCCAGACCAGCAGCGTGCAGGACTGTGGCCGTAGGGTGCTGCTGCTGCTCTATGGCTAGCAGAGGTTGGGCCTCCCTGTGCTCAGGTCTCCTGGCAGAATTGCTGCTGGTTTCTGTTTGTCTCTAGTTGTGTTCATCTGGCAGTAAGAATCTTCCTGAGCTGTCTGCTGGTGCTGTGCCTGGAAAGCTACTTGTAACCGCTGCAAGGAGCTGAGTTTCCCATTGTGATGGGTAACAAAAACCCACCTTTTTTGTCTGTTCTGATATGCTAATGATAAATACTAGAATAATGTAAACTCCTTCAATTCCAGAAAGCTTATTGGTAGGCGTCGTGCATTATGCCTTTGCACTGGGAAACTGGATGGTCCATTACCTCAGCTCTGAGGTTTTTTCCTTGTAGAGGAGTGACAATCTTAGTGGATTCTCCTGCTGTGCTGAATTCCTCTCTTCCTTCACTGCAGGTATCTCTTATTCATGAAGCTGGCTGCACTGCAGCTGATGCAGCAGAAAGCCAACAAGCAGGAGAGCTCAGGTGCATTGGAAAATGGTGCCTCTCCAGAGAATGGCACAGCAGAAAGTGAGAAGTCTGAGTCAGATGATGGTAAAATAGATGACAACGTGACTGGACTTGATCAGGTTAAGGAGCTTGCTGAGACCATTGCATCTGATGATGGAACAGGTATTTAATCCTCTGCACCAGAAGCAGCTCAGGCCTGCTGCTGTGCTGGTGGGCTGTGTCTCTGGTCAGAGCTGCCAGACTGGGGGTGCTCAGGGTGATTATTCATTGTTAAACAGGACAAGTACTGGCTTCTGTTGTCAATGGTGTTCTAGCTCTTTTGATAGAGCTGTTCACGCACTAATACGTTAATTACCCTGGCTGCCTGGGGGCAGGTGGGTAGGTGGACTGTGTGTCTCTGAAATGGGGCAAGCCCATCAGCTCTGACGCAGGAAGAAGCCTGGCCAGCAAGCTGGTCTGCATGGTCAGCAGCCAGGGCTGAGCTCTGGGGCAGGCGGAGAGGCACGGGCTGTGTCAGAGCAGGGGAGTGTGCAATGCTCAAACACCTTCAGAAATCTCAGACTTGAATTTCTGAGTATCTGTGGTTGGGGAGAGGGTTTGTTTTCTAGGTCATCTTAGGTGCTTTTGCTCAGATTTTGCACTTCTGCAACTATTCTTCTTTCCACATATCTTACGTTTGACTGTTTTTATAATGGTTTCCTGCAGAACGTGCCATCGTTACTGCTTTTAGTAACAAAACTTTTCTCTTTAATAGCTAGGCTTGTCATTTTCTGAAATCCACATTCATTTCTATTCTATTTTTCTTCCTGCTCCAGTGGATCCGAAAAGCAGAGAAGTGATTCGAAATGCTTGCAAGGCTGTAGGCTCCATTAGTGACACATCATTTGACATTCGGTTTAACCCAGATATTTTCTCACCAGGTATGTGAGCAGCTATGTGTGTTTGTTCTGGTCTTTCTTCAGAGGATCGCTATGTGCAGCCTGCTACAGGCAACAGTGTGTTCTAAAACCACAGGCTTTTGGCTAGTTGGCATAATGTAGGGTTCTCTGTACAGCATAAAGATACAGAGAAGAATAAAATTAAATTGATTGTAATGCTCTAACTATGAGAGACAGGCAGTAAGCTGTCTCCCACTGCTGCACTTGGGGGAGTCTGCAGAGTGTTGCCAAGAATCTTGTGATTCTCCATCGTTCCAGCTGCTAGACCACATGAAAAGAGGCTGGGGGGAGGGCAGTAAATTTGATCCTAATGTAGTAGTTGACACAAAAAACAACAGTCGTAGTTGAATCAGTGATGTTGGATCCCCAGCGAAGGGCAGGGGCTGTTTTAGCAACATGTGGTCAGCGGGTCACAGTGCCCTTTCAAACACATACATGGGTTGCAGGCATCGGATGCACTTTTCTGTGCCTGCAATCAGCGTGCTTTATTTGGAAATACGGTAAAACTGTGTGTTTATGGGGTGAACGCAGAGGCTGTGTGCGTGTAAATTGCAGGGGAATGGTTATGTAGTTGAATTCATCTTGGAATACATGTGTCAAAAGGAGCATGTGTTTTGAAATGCACAAACACCTTCTGAGGCTGGTAAAAATTAGTGTTTTGGCACTGACTGTGCAGCTAATGCTTAAAACTTTGTTTTAATTTTGGAGTGCCAAAGCAAAAGCCTCTGAGCTTCTAGTACCCGCAGTATACGCTGGCCCATCTTCTGAGATGTGCCGCCCTGCTCTAGCCAGTTCTCTGCGCTGGAATTGTATGCAGCACTTGTTGGTAGGTGGAATGGACCAGATAAAGAGCAGGATTGGGGCCTTTAAGAGCTGCATTAGAAAAGAACAATTGGGCACAGAGCAGCACAGCCAGGGGCCCCGTGGACCAGGTAGCTCTTCCTATCAAAACGTGTTGCAGAGTAGAGTTCTGAAGAAGCATTTCTGCTTCCAGCGGTGCAGAATGGCTTTAGCTCGTTGCCTGTTCTTATTCTATGACTTCTGTCCTTGAGTTAGTTTTCCTTTGAGTTAATGCTCTGTGTTTTCCTCTTCTACCCTCCTAGGTGTTCGTTTTCCTGAGTCCAGCAAAGAGGAGGTGCAGGATCAGAAGCAGCTACTGAAGGACGCTGCTGCATTCTTGCTCTCATGCCAGATCCCAGGCTTGGTAAGGAACTGAGGGCCAGCAGTAATGTCCTCTTTGAAAGCTTACCTCAAGTCTGGCCACTCCGAGCAAGCGCTGAGATGGTGGGACATCAGCTTCACCTCCTGAGCAAATGCTGCACTCTCCTGCTGGCAGCCAAGTTACTGCAGTGGGGATGAAGTACGGTGAACAGCACCAGTATCGCCAGTACAAACACGAGGGGTTTTGCATTTCCTGCCTTGCATCACAGCACAGTTTTCCCACTTCACTCCAACAAAGAACTTTTGGCATTAGTGATTAACATTATTGCTGAGAGTTTGTGGCAGTAAAGACCACAAAAGTGATCCTCCCTAGCCCTGGGCATCATACACAGTGTAGCGTATTATCCGACCTCGATCATGACTCAGTGGGTGACGAATGATTTGGAGTGAGCTGGGAAACTTCTTGCTCATATCTATTTTAAAAACTCCTTCTCAAAGTCTGGAGCATTTTGAGTGCTAACCCATGTGCCTGGCTAGATAAGAAGGGAACAGCTGGTGTTTCTTAAGACGCTCTCTAAAGTGACTGCTAATATGTATATTACAGCTGGCACTGGAAGTAGGATTGGAATTGCTCATCTTCACTCCAAGAGGCCGTGGAGTTGTTGGTGTTACCTAGGAGGGGCTTTTCCTTGCTGGAAAACTTCTGAACTGTACCTCCCTGAAAAACCTCCCTGCAAATCCACTAGTGCTGCAGTCAGCATAAGCTTTTAAGGCCAGCTATTCAATGCTTAAATAGAAAGGGAGGGGGAATGAATCAGAAAAAGGCCTGATGAGTGTTGTTTTACAAGGTTCTTGATACACTAGTTTATAAATGCAAAATGCTTCACAGACATGTATGTGAGGGCAGGCCACAGGCCAGATGCTGAAAGTAGGCAGTCCTAGCTCTGTGTATCAGAAAGTAGCTGGTGTTACTCCATGACGTGAATTAAATGACTCTTATCAGCGCTGCAACACAACTTAGCAAGTGCCATTTCCCCTTATCAGCCAAGTGTGTACCACTCCATGTAGCCTTTTAATTGGAAATGGTTTTAGTTAGCGCCTGTATGGCCCTTAAAGAAGGGGTAGCCTGTTGGTTCCACAAACCTCAGTTAAATAGCCCATGCCAAAGGGAAAGAGGTCCTCATTGCCTGAGACACAAGTCCTCTGCATCCTTGCTCTGCTCCACTTGTGTGTGGCCTTGGGCACGCTGCTGGACGCTGTGTGCTGAAGGCTGCCCCTGCCTCCACTGGTCTCCTCGTGCTGCTTGAGGTGCTGGGAGGACGCTGTTGGTGTCTTGCTGGGCTGTCACCTCTGCTGGGTCTGCCCAGGGAGCTGGGTGGTGTCTGAGCTGTTTTACAAAGGCAGGTGATCTCTGCACCGCCGTTTCCCAGTGCTTATTGGGAGTGTACAGTGCTCATTCAGCCCTGAGATGTGAGAGTAAAGGCGCTAAAAGCAGCAAGGAGCTTGTGCAGACTGCTCTGGGCTGCCTGCTGCGAGCCTTCCCCTCGCTCGTGCTCTATGGCTGTCTCTTGTCATCTTTGGAAATTGCCTTCTCTGTTAGTGAACACGTTTTCCCCTCCCCAGTCCAATTTTTTTTTTTTTTTTTTTTATATGGAAATTCTCCCCTTCATGTTTGTTTCTGTAACCAGAGCTTGCATATACCCTGCAGGTCAAAGACTGCCTGGACCACACGGTGCTCCCGATGGACGGGGCCACCCTAGCAGAGGCCATGCACCAGAGGGGCATCAACATGCGATACCTGGGCAAAGTGATCAACTTCATCACGAAGACCCCTGGCCGTGCTCAGCTGGATCACATCTTTGTAAGCATCAGGCTTAACTTCGGGCTGTCATTTCCAACTGCCTTTGGCATAATTTGCCCTGTGTAAATGCCAACTTGGCTAATTTTCTCTGTGAAAAATAAACAGCTTCAGTAAGAGGAGGAGGAAGAAGTACTTGTAAGTGGTGGATGGGGAGTTTTACTCCCAGTTCCTTAGTTGCTTTCATAATGTTGGCGTGTTTGAGTGTCCTCCTGGGATAGAAAAATGCTTCACGGATTCGCAAGTGTAGTAGCAGGCAGCACCCAGCTGGATTTTTAAGCCATGCATTTTTTTAAGCCTCTAATACCTGGCAAGGCTTTGGGTCAAGGTGGAATGTGGTGTTGAGACGTGGCTGCCTGGCAGCTCTGCAGTGTGGTGTGGCTGGTGGGCATCTCGCCCATGGGCGAGCAGAGGGCTCTTCTCCAGCCCTGGGAGCGTTGTCGAATGCAGAGCAGTTCTGTGCCCAAGTGTGAGAACTGAGCAGCGTGCCTTCTGCAGATCTTGGTAAAAGCCCACTTCAAAGCAAAAGTGTGTTCTTCATTGTTACTGTTGACTGACTTGGTCTCTGTTTCTCGTATTCCTTGGGGTAGAAAATTGGCATCAGTGAATTGATCACGCGATCGGCTAAACACATCTTCAAGACGTACCTCCAGGTATGACCTGCAGTCTAACCTCTTGCTTTGTGTGTTCTCTCTAATGATTTTTTTTTACAAAGGGAGAGCTGTTTGAGTTTCTTCTCTCATTAGAGAGTTCATGGGTGTCTCCTAGCAACAGGAAGTACAACCTTATTAGAGCCAAAATAGGCATAGGCCTGCGTGCGAGGGAAAACAAGTTCCCACTTGAAGGTAGTTTTCCCAGAGAATAATCATTCATGCTTTTCTTCCCTAGATTCTCACTCATTACGTTGAAGGCTTATAAATGTGAAATCACAGCTAGTAATGCCTTTTCTGTTGCTTTTGCCATTCTAAGAAGCTTTTCTTAATTAAATGTGCAGTAATGCATCTTTATACCTGTACGTATGTGGCATAGCAATGCACCTGGTTTTATTCCAGTGACAAATCTTTACACTCTCTAGTTTTTCTGTCCCAAGTAGCAGCCCGAAGTAGAACTGTATATTGTGCGTGTGTGTACACCTTTACATCTACATAATTCTGTCTGTGCTAGTTCCCCTTGCAAATATTTGCCTCTTCCTCGCCTGGAAGATTTCCCTGTTTCTGGCAGGACTGGATCTGTGCAAGGCTCAGGGTCAGTGTAGTGCCTCTGTGCTGCCAGGTGTATTCCATGACTGACTTCAGTGTCTCGCTGTAGGGTGTGGAGCTGTCGGGTTTATCAGCAGCCATCAGCCACTTCCTCAATTGCTTTCTAAGCTCCTTTCCAAATCCCATTGCCCATCTTCCAGCTGATGAGCTGGTCTCCAAGAAAAAGAATAAGAAAAGGAAAAACAGGAACCTTGGAAATGCTGATAACACTGCTTGGGCCAGCATGACCCCTCAGGAGCTTTGGAAGAATATTTGTTCAGAAGCAAAGAACTACTTCGATTTTAGTCTTGAATGGTAAGCAAAGCAAACGGCCCTGACTTGCGCCTGACCTCTCACCACACGTCGGTAGCTCGTACTGCTCTCTAATAAGACCCGCCTTTTTGATCTGTTTTCTGTTTGGATATAAATTTGTACTCTTGAGGAATTACTATGGCCTTAAAATGGAGATAAATCAGCCAAAGAGCAGCAGGGGGAAGTGCAGCTGAAATCTGGAGTGAGGTGAAGCCTATGAGGCAAAGGCAGCTAGGAAACCCAGGGGAGAAGGGGAAAGCTCTCCTTAGCGGTGCAGAGGGGGAGCACAAAGCGAGATAAAACAGCGTAGGCAACATATATTTGTATATATGGAAGATGGTTTAAGCTGAAAGCAGCCTATATTCCTAAGAAACAAGGACAGCCTCTCCTGGATTTGAAGTGGAGAAGGCCAGTGAGGCTGCTGGCAGGCGCAAACAGGAGATGTTCAACTGAAGTTGCAAGAAAACGGGGTCCTCAGAGGGAAATCGCGACTAGGGGCTAAGTCAGCGATCGCCCCTTTCATGTCAGGGCCAGCTTAGTGTTTACCTGGAGCTGAAACCCTCAGATGTACAGGCCTGCACCCAGACCCTGCAGTGGGCTGGGAAGAGAAGACAGAGGGTTTCAGTCAGAAGTGGTGACGTGCAGCTCTGTAAGCTGTAATAGACCACTGGCATCCAGCATGTTACTGGTCTCAGACAGCAGCTGGGTGCAAGGGGAGCTGTGTTTGATACGCTGCCGCCTGGGGAAGGTCTTGAGCAGCAGCTTCCCTGGGAGCTCAAGCCTGTGTTTGCTTCTTGCAGTGAGAACGCTGACCAAGCAGCTGAGGTGTATAATCTACAGAAAATCACCCTCCTTCGTGAAATCTCCCTCAAAACTGGAGTCCAAGTAAGATCCACTTATTTTCTGCCCTCCCACTGTGTTCTGTTCTGAAAAGTGTGAAGCACAGATGGCTCTGCAGGGACAGCCCATCAGGGAGACGGTGCAAGCCCCTAAAGGTCTTCATGGCATTAATGCTGCAATACAGGGGCCAGTCCTGCAAAAGGAGACTTCAAATCCAGTTGCCTTGTAGGGTGAACTGGTGGTGCATTTCCCGTGGAAGATCAGCTGGTCTGACCGTGATTCCTGTGGCAAACTCTAACAGTCCAAGCCATCACACCTTGCTCTCCCCATCCAAGGAGCAGAGCAGGGCTTCAGGGTTGTCCTCACTTGAGGGGCAGGGTGTTTCCCTCCCTGCAGCCGTGCCTTCTCCCTCCTGTAAGGGGGTGTGTGTAAGTTAGGCTGGATGGGCTTCCCCTGGCACTGGCATGGCCATGGCTTTGCAGTGTGGAGCTCTTACCACCAGTATGTGGTGGTGCACGCCTACGTTACCTTTCAAAGCACTGTCCCCAGGTGATGATACAGGAGATGTTTTGACCGAATCCATATGCAGAATTCGAGACTCGTTCTCCTCTCTTCTTGCTAAGTACCCATGAAGTGGTGGCTGTGACCTCCTCCTGTCTTTTTTGTTCCTCCAGATACTGCTGAAAGAGTACAACTTCGACAACAGGCACAAGCCCACCTTCACAGAGGAGGACATTCTCAACATCTTCCCTGTAGTGAAGCACGTAAACCCCAAAGCCTCAGATGCTTTCCACTTCTTCCAGAGCGGGCAAGCAAAGGTTCAGCAAGGTACAGACCCAGCATGCCTTTGCCTCTTGAGGCTACTGCTGATGAAAGGAAGAGTGGGGTATGTGTGGCATGGGCTGCTGCCCTCCGCCAGGGTGTCCCCCACCTACCCTGTTTCAGCTGAGAGTCACGGTCTCCAAAAACATCTGAAGCACTCAGCTGATCCAAGGTTACCACCTGTGAGCAAGGATGGATGTAGAGCAACGTTTTTTCTCCTGGGGTTCAAACCTTACACAGGGCAGTGACCTATAGCTCCATAGCCCACTACTGTTGTTGCCGGCCACACGTAGCTCGCTCCACATGCGTGGCTTCTCCAGTAGCATTAGGGGTTATTTACTATGTATGCGTAGATGAATATGTATTTTTTCAGGTTTCTTGAAGGAGGGCTGTGAGCTCATCAATGAAGCCTTAAACTTGTTCAACAATGTGTATGGTGCTATGCATGTAGAAATCTGTGCCTGCCTGAGGCTGCTAGCTCGTCTCAATTATATCATGGGAGATTATTCAGAGGTAAGCAAAAGTCTCAGACAGGGTTTGTTTGTCCTCCTGTTCCTTCCCCATGCTTGCTTGCTCAAGTGCACAACATCTGTGTGACTTGTGTTTGGATCTTCTCTTCTGTTTAGGCCTTAAGTAATCAGCAGAAAGCGGTGCTAATGAGTGAGAGGGTCCTGGGTATCGAACATCCCAACACAATTCAAGAATACGTAAGTACACAGGATACTGGGGGAGAAGCAGCACCCTGGGTATGTGCCTATTCTGAGAGCCTTAACTGATGTCTGAATCTAGAAAACAGTTGCAGTTTCTTCTGTGCTGTTCTTACCAGAATCTTCCACTTTCGTGGTTTTGATTCTGTAAGGTGTATGTGAAATTGTTTGCATCAGGAGCATCCCATACGATCAGTGTTTGTCCTACTCAGTTTAGACTTCTGGGATTTTGTCTGTTGAATGCTTATATATATATTCTTCAGTTCTGGAAAAAAAAAAAAGGCAAGAACCCCCTGAAGAGCACAATCAGAATATCATATAAATACAGGTCAACTTTGAAATATTTTTGAGGTGCATAAGAGATGTTGCAATTAAACTGTTTGGCTGTTTTTCAGTGTATTTTATGTGGATCCCTTAGCATAGCTGTAAGTCAACCAGTAGACTTGTAACCTTTCTGACTAGTTGAAATCTGTTTAGCTATAAATGAAAATACTTATATTTGTGTGCAACTGAGGAAGGGAGTAGAAAGGAGATATCAATTTGTTTTATAAAGTGATAAAAATACATCAATGCTGTGTTATTTTTGTTGTAGATGCACCTTGCTTTGTACTGCTTTGCAAACAGCCAACTCTCTACAGCATTAAACTTACTGTACCGTGCACGCTACCTCATGCTGTTGGTATTTGGGGAGGATCACCCAGAAATGGCACTCTTAGATGTAAGTAATCTTCTAGAGTCAATGTCTTTGAGTTTAACCCTTAAGAAATCTCTTGGACTTCAAAACACCCAGGCTATTTGAACTGTGCATTTAGGCACTTCATCCCTGGGTTACAAAACATTACTACCATTAGAAGAAAAAAGGAGTTTGACTGTTTAGCTGGGGAGATGGGAGGTCAGCCTTCTGTGGCTGGAGCTCTCTGCTGGGACACTGGAGATGTAGACTTGAGCACCTGTAATGCTTGGCCTAATTCAGCCCGTTCCTTGTTTCCTGTACGTGAGGTGGAGAAGGTTCACAGGACCTCAGAACGGCTGAGATCAGAGGGAACTGCTGGGTTCATCTGGTCCAACCGCCCTGCACAAGCAGGGTGCCCAGGACCATGTCCAGGCAGCTCTTGAATATTTCCAAGGACGGGGAGGCTCCTTTTATTTCTTCTGGCTGGCTGGTTTGGGCTGAGTCCCCGAGGGAGAGAGCGGTCTCCAGTCATACGTCAGGTGCTGGAGATATCTGCTGGGGACCTGTCAGCTCGAGCCTTTTCAAGCAGAAAATACCTGTGCAGTCTTGGTATTCATGAAGCAGTAAATGCATATTTTGATTTGGCCTTAATGAACGCCTACTTGACTACTTGTGCTTGGTGGATCTGTGCAGAACAACATCGGCTTGGTGCTCCACGGGGTTATGGAGTATGACCTGTCCCTCCGGTTCCTGGAGAACGCGCTGGCCATCAGCTCCAAGTATCATGGCTCCAAGTCTTTGAAAGTTGCACTAAGGTGAGGCAGGTGGAGTGCTGGGCTGGGTCACTGTGCTGGCAAGGAGCGAGTACGCTCACTGTGTGCTCACACGGGAGGGCTCTGGTCTGTCTCTGTCCAGTCATGTAAATTAGAGTCAGTAGTCCCAGCTCTCATGCTCCTTGGGACCGGTGGGCTGCATGCAGTTAAGGTAATGCCGCAACATCCAAGTCGATCTAGAAGGACGGAAGTCCCTTGTTCTTGAAGTTAATTGTGGGATCTGCTTAATGCTGGTTGCCCCAAAAATACGTTAGGAAGATCCTGGTACTCACAGGGCAGAGTGAGAAAAAAGCATGTGGCAACTGAAGGTTAAAGAGCAAGGCTCCAGTAATTATACTGAGACTGGGATGCTATGGAAACACGTGTAGCTAATTGTTTCAGCCCTCAGGGAGCTACCTTTGAGGAAATATTTCATTTGCTTTTGTCCTTCACCATTAAACCCTTGCACTTGAGTAAAATACTGAGCGGCATTTTGTTTCCAAGGGAGCTATGAGTGGTTGGCACCTTTAGGATCTATTCTAAATGCCCACTGCTCTTCAGTGCTGCATGCTCTGTCCTTGAATGCAGAACTGGCTCACAAACAACCAAGCAGTGGCCCACTCCTAATTACTACCACATTGCAACCCATCTGTTCTTCGTCAGGGTGAAAATAAATCTTACTAAGCACCCACAGGAATCCGATTTGTTTTCTAGCAGGTGATGGATATTATTCTGGAGAAAGACTCTTTCCTTCCCTCAGTAGCACTGGGATGCTTGATGAGATCCATCGCTTCCCACAGAGTAAAACTGCCAAAAATAGAAGTCTTTTTTTCATTCCAGAAGCATTAAGGAAGCGAAGTCCAAGCCAAGTCAACTCTCCAAACTGGAGAGAAACCAGGTGACTTGGATCCCAGCTTTGCCACTGTTTGCTGGTTGTTTCTGTGCTGGAAGACTTCTTGATTTTTTTTGTCTGGACTAATCAAGTTATTAACACATTTGCTTTCCAAGAAACAAAAAGCCCTTTTTTGAAAGGGAAAGGGCTTATAGCTGCTTCCTCCTTCTCCAGTTAACAAGATATTCTTGTGGATGTCTTGCCTTTATTCAGTGCACTGCTGCAACCTTCAGTTTTCTTGGATGCAGCAGGAAAAAAAACAAAATCCCAAGTTCAGTCCCGTCTGCTGTAGGTCACTTCTCAACATTTCAATAACAATCAAGCTACGTCAGTGTAGTGAGCCAAACCCCAGCTGGGGTGGGGAAAAGTAGCTACCAAGGTGCAGTATGCAGCAATGTCACAGGCAACAAATACAGCATTGTTAAGACTTCTAGCCTGCATTTTGCTTTGCTAAAGCCATGCACTCTGTAGCACAGAAACGTTTCTTCACTACGTCACCTCAACCCTTTTATTTCCTTCAGCCACCACTTGGTAGCCCGAGTGTATGAGAGCAAAGCAGAATTCCGGTCAGCACTGCAGCACGAGAAGGAAGGCTACACGATCTACAAAAACCAGGTAACAAGCGTGCATGCTGCTTACTTCTTGTGCTGCTTTCCTGCCCCAAACAAGTTCTGCCACTGCAAAGGGATGCTGCAACTTAAACACAGGGAGGCCTTTCTTATAAACAGCTCTGAGCAGATGCCAGGGAGCTCCCGTCTTTCTAGGGATGGGACAGAATTGCTGCCCTGTGCTGCAGTTGATTGGCTTTTATTCTGAAAGTCTTTGAATGGACTTTCCTGCTAATTTGTTCTTGCTGTGCCCCTGCCATTGGGCAGAAACTTCTGTTCGTGCCTTAGCCCCATGTTCTGGTAGGGCATGGAAAGAGCTGGTCTGTTCTTCCTGCTTTGTGCATCGCCTGTCTTTCAGATGCCAGATCCAAAGTAGTTTGGTAGCTGAGCTGTTCTGTGGGTAGTACCCTCTCGCTTGGAGCCCTTGCTGATGCACAGTGAAACTTCTGCATCAGTCTGGGGTCTGTCTGAACACGTCTGCAGTTGCACACTGATTCCGTGCCATCTCACTGGCTGAAAGCACAGCCTGGTGGAGGGAATGCCTCTCACCCTGCAAACATGCTTCTACTTGATAGAAAGTTGTACTTCTGACAATAAGGTTCCTGCAGGAATGATTTCTGTTTGGTTTTTAATGCCAAAGCAGGTCGAATACAATTCTGGTGATTTTCTGTAAGGATGTTGAGCTGGCAAAGACTAGGAGTGCACCCTGATTTATAACGCAACATTTTTTTTTTTCCTTTTCTGGTTAGCTTGGAGAACACCACGAAAAGACCAAAGAGAGCTCTGAGTACTTGAAATACCTGACTCAGCAAGCAGTCGCTCTTCAACGCACAATGAATGAGATCTACAAGAATGGCTCCAATGCGAACATCATGCCACTTAAGGTAACCTTATGCGATGAAAGCAGTTGAGAGTACTTGCCATGAATGCAGAGATTTGTATTCAGCTGTTACTGAGGCCATGTGAGCATGAGCATGCAGCCTTCTGCCTGTGCAGGCAGCAGTAACAGCTGTGCCAGTTGCAGACACCAACAGGAGGTCCCTGAGAAGGGCAGAGGCTCAGATAGACACAGGAAAGTCTTACTGCTGTGGACTGAGCGCTTGCCTCCTCTGCTTCTGCATACAGCTCTTCTGGGCTTCGGCTCTTTCTCTTGAGCCTAAGCAGCCAAGCCAAGCCGGCTGCTGTGCAGGATGCTCAAACTGGGAAGCCCACATTGGGCAGCCTGAACTGTGGGAGACTGGGGCACCTCCGCACAAACCTGCCCCTGCTGGTGACTCACTGGCTGTAGGCACGTTACTCAATACAAAAGCACCTCAGTTTCCTCATCCTTAAAAAAAAAAAAAAAAAAAAAAAAAAAAGGCATCTTTCACCAAGTGCTTTGTTCTTAGTCCAAGGACTTTGTGGTTTGTAAGGCTGGACAGCAGAGCGTGGGGTGCCTGCTTTGCCTTGCCCTCCACGCAGCAGGAACCGGCTGCTGTTATCTGCATGTGCACCTGGCAAGTCCCACCAGCCTGTCTGTGGCATATCTAGGCCAGTGTGCAGCCACCTGTGTGCTGGGCGTCCTCCCTGCTATGCTGTGCACGAGTGGCTGCCACAGACTGCTAGTCAGCAGGCTGAGGAAGGGACTTCCAGCTGCACAGGCAGCTCCCAGTAGAAAGGGCAGAGAAGGACAGCTCTCTGTGGGAGCGCTGGGGTTTTCTTCTCACTGTGAAGAACTAGATACAGAACTGAGGAGTCTGTGGCAGAGCAATCTGAGTGTAAGGACCGTGAATCGGGTAAATGGTCGAGTCTAAGTGTTGCGCTAGGAGGCTCAAACCCATTGAAGAGTGTACCTGTGTTATAACACATGGAGGGGGCGGAGGGGAAGGCAGGCAAGTTGAGATTTGATGTCACAGATGATTCAGCAGGATGGTCCCGGAAGCAGCAGTATTACTGAGAGTCCATCTATCCTGGAAATTCAGTTGCAGCCTCCCCAGAATACTTCAGTGTAGTTGTGTCCCAGGACTATTTGTGGTAGTGCTCAGGGGCTTAGGGACTCTGTGTAACCATGTAAAAAAGCGCTATACTGGCCTCTGTCCCAAAAACAAGGTAAGGGAATTATTCCTTGCCCATAACAAGAACAATCGATGTGCAGAGAAGTGAAAGGCAGTGTTATGAAACCGAGGTGTCTGAGACTAGCATCAGCCTTATTGACCACCTGTCTGAACTGTGAGCATAGCATGTTCCTGTTAACACGTCAGGAGAAATAAACTTCATGATCCGGTTTGCTGTAATAGAGCAAGGGATTTTGAACTTGTGTAAACGTTCTGTGTAACTGAATGCAGTCAGAACTGTGCTCATAGTGGAAGTCTCCTGCAGCAATGGAGATCTATAGGTGCCTCTGTAACGTGGGGCTGTGAAGAGGTGCAAAAATATGAGCTGTAAAGTCACTGCTGCTAGAGCTAGCTTTTCTTCAACTGTTGCTGTAGTGCCCCTTTTATAGTTGGGGGGGAAGGAGGGTTATTGCCTGGGCTGGATTTGCTCAGTTGTTCAGTCTGGATTTTGACTTTTAAACTTGTGCTGTAGTTCACAGCTCCCAGTATGGCCAGCATCCTGGAGCAGCTCAACATTATCAATGGAATTCTCTTCATTCCGCTAAGGTAGAGTGCTAACTATGTACTTTGTACCTTTGTCTCCTAACTCATGGCTGTAGAAGTCAAGCAGTCTCTGTGCTTTGTTCCTGAGATAGCACGAGCCCCATGTTTCCCTTTACGTGGAGTCACACAGACCCAAAACGTGGAGTTTCCAGAGGTTATGTACTTTTTCTCTTTTGCCAGCACTAGGCAAAGTGTCGCTCCTGCAGAAAAAAAAATGCTTTTGAAGGTGCCACAGTCACCTGAAGGTACTCTTGAATCCTTGTGAAGGGATTGCTCGCTGAGATCCCTCAGCAAGCTGTAACAGTGCTAGAAAAGCTCCTTCTTGGAGGAGTATTGCATGAATTGTCAGGGTCTCTTACAGGACTGTAACCATGACCTTGCAGCAGCTTTCTGCTCTCATAAAACCGCTCAATGCATCTTAAGGAAACTGGGAACCTTCCTTGAGAAGTGATGCTTATGTGGGCAAGACCTCTACGGTGCAGCTTCCCCCTGGGTTGCTCTGCAAGCAGCCAGGGAGCTGGTATTTCCCATTGTCTCCTGTTCTCAGCCTGTTCCCCTGGTAGCAAAGGGTTTGTCTTTCTTCAGCTCTGTTTGGAAGAGCAGGAAGTAGCTGAAGTACAGTCAGTGGTCTCTACCCATAAGAAATGAAGTGAGCGGTGCTGGCCTAACTGTAGTGAACAGCAGCCACTACCTTTGTCCCTGTGCTTCACTCCATTCTTCTTATTTGCTAATATTTGCTACCCTTCCTGGTTTTCCCCCTCAGCCAAAAAGACTTGGAGAACCTTAAAGCAGAGGTGCAGAGACGCCAGCAGCTCCAGGAAAGCATAAAAAGTGGTGAACATCTGGAACCAGAGGACAAAGCTGTGGAGGAGAAAGAAGCTGAGCCAAGCATGCCTTCCGCTGCGATCCCCTTAACACAGAGCTCTGCTTAATGTGTACCTCGCTTTAAAAAAAAAAAAAAAAAAAAAAAAGTTAAACCACCCTTTTCTGAATCTGAACCAGGGTCTTGGACTCCCCTGGAGCAGCTCCTCCTTTTTTTGACAATGTTATTGCACTGGTACAATTAATACACAATGCAAAGAACTAATCTGAGAAATGTAATCTGTCTGACTGAGCTTGTATCTGCCACGTGAAGGGGGAAGGTGGCCAGGATGCAGCAGCATATGAAAGACCCATCCTAGGTGAGCACAGCCAGAGGCTGTTGTGCCTGTGTGTGTGTGTATGTGTGTGTGTGTGCACATATCATCAGTTATTTCTACTTTGTACATATGAATTCCAAATGAATTGTCTTGAGGTATATAACATTTCTCAGGTCATTTTTATGTTGACTAAGGACACTGCTTTGCTAAAACCAGTACAGAAACATCCCCTATCCACTGCTCAGCATTCTTGTAAGATGTGGATTCCAAGCCAAAAGATTTATTCCCCCTCTCCCCCCAGTCACTATCCCAATTTGTGCTAAGGAAAATTAAGCAGCCATATTTGTATTGCTCAGATAACTGAAGCCTGTAATGTGTGTATGTAAGTAAGTGGGGAAATGTACAGCATTTTCTACATCAGGATATAGCCATTGGATTCCTTTAACCATTTTTTCTACTTTTGGTTGGCAGTTTGGCAAGTCAGTTTTTTTGTAACATTCATGTTCTAATTTTCAAGATATAGAGAAATATATATATAAATATATACGATACTCACAGTTCCACCTCTGCTCTGCTTCTAGCTGAGTAACTTAGGATATTGTATCCAAAGAGTGAGGGCTTGATAATTAAAGCGCACAAACTTCCATTATGATGGAAACCCCAGTGCCTAGACGAGATGGATACTGGCATCAAACAAGGTTTAAACTGAAATGATTTATTGGGCCACTGTTGCCTGCTTAACAGAGGGGAGGAAAAGTAAGAAACAGGGACTTGATCTCATTTGAAATAGCGACTCTACCACAGAGCTGATCAACCTTAACCTGGTTGCCAAATTTAACTAAATTGGAATCACGAGTTTCATACAACACGAAATTAGTAGGCTTTGGGGCAGGGAGGGGGGGTAAGTAAAAACACTCCTCCCCCAGCACTGAAAGCTCTGGCTGATGTCTTCGTAACTAACGTTTTGCACACGGGGTTTGAGATTGTTCCCAGGGGAGCTTCCATTGCTGGCAATGGATGTTACTGGAGTGGCAGATGCCACGAACTGCCTCTGTCTTTCCCCCTCTCCCACCACACACACATCCCATCGTCACGTTAAAGGACGAGCACAGGCTCCCCTGGTAGTGCAAGTCACTAAGCAGGTAAGACTTAGCCACTGCAGGCCATGGTATGCCGACAGAGTTGAATGTCCTTTTTTCCCAAACAGATCAAGCTGTAGAGCAACTTCTGATTGCTAGTCCAAAACCATCCTGTGCTGACAAAGGAGTCCAGTCTCTTTCTCATTTTGTCTGTCATGGCTAGTACCCTATGCTAATTTGCATTGCTGCTTTTACTGACCTTCTGGAGAAACAAGTGCTGTCACTGTGCTCTGTACCCTTGGGTTCCTGTACTACATTACAGGTATTTGTAACTTTGGTGGGGGGGAAGGGAAGTTGGGGAGCAGCCTCCGAGTTGTTAGAGGTGGCAAAGCAGGAGGAGTCTTTACTGCAAAAGACCTTGCTCCTATTGGAAAAAAAAATATCTGAATTTCATGGAAAGCAATCAATAAATGACTACAGTGCATCTTTCCTATACGAACTTTCTTTTGCTAGTGTCTTTTAGTCCATTAAAAGCTTTTGAAACTATTTTAGACACTACTTATCAGTTTCTTTAAAAACTGCTCTAAGGTGGTGGGTACCATTCAGCTGAGCACCATCACGGAGCCCCCAGCTTCTGTTCTGAGCAAGAGCCCCTAGGCCAGAACAGCTCATGGTAGTTGGCAGCCTTAAAACGTGCACCTCACCTGCAGCTGCTGGGGGGGGCCCAGCACCCCTCCGGCGCTCCTCTGCCTGCACCGAGGTGGGTGCTGGGGCCACTGCCTGCAGCTCGCTTGGGGTGATGCTCAGAAGGAAATGAAATGGGGGCATGCTCGGGGTTGGGCTCCCAGCTGTGGGCGCCTCCTGCAGGGCAGCAGCTCCACCACCTCTTCTAGAGGTGCGGGGCTGCTTGGACGTGTCCTTGGATTGCCCTGTTGTGAGTTTGGGCAGCCTGATACTCGCTCCTCTCTGTACCCACTGCCTCCCCTGTTAACCGAGTGCCACAAGGGGCTGCCCTTGGGGTCCCAGGACTTGAGTCCAAGAGAGCAGTAATAACACTAACACCGGAGTCATAACCCCAGCAAGCCAAAGCCCCAGAGAAGCAAGAGCTACTCCCATCTGTTAACAAACACCACAGAAGCATGTCCCCCCGGGCGAGGTAAACAAGGGAAGGGAAGCAGAAGTACACGAAGTCTCACTAACAAGGCTGAGCAGCTTGAATGCTATAATTTGTTCAATAACTGCATTTAACAAGAGTTCTGTAATCCTCTTTACCTCTCTTTGGCTTTCAGTGTTCTCAGGTATTCAGTTCACAAGTCTGAGAAGCCAAAATGAACTTGGAAGCCCTGACCCAAACCGAGGGCACACCAGACCAAGCAGAGGGTAGAAGTTCAGGAACCTGCACGTAGCTCTCCCAAACCCAGCCCAGCTTATGTCTGTTAGGCACTTTATTATTAATTTATGCAGCTACATGTAGTGCACCTTTGCCTGGGGCTCTGCATCAAACACCCCGACAAACTGTGTTAGGGGCACGGGGGCCAGAGCGCACAGAATTAAATTCAGAGAGATACTGAAACCATCAGCAAGTCTGAAGATGGCATAGAGAAAGCGACCCACTATTTTTATCCTCCCTGCTTGTTTTCCAGACAAAGGGATTTCAGCACTAAACATCAGCCATCTCCTACACCCCGACACAAGCTCCCTGTGCCCATGCAGCAGCCACAATGCCTGCACCGAGCCGCCCGCCCGCCCAAACCCATTCTCTTACAGTGCAACATCTCTTCCTATTCAGCCTGGCTGCTGTTTGTAGTTCCACATTGTAGTTCCAGGCAGTTCTACAGGCAAACACCCCAAGGAGGCGATGCCTCCACACCACGGCTGCTGTCAGTATGGCAGCGGTTTGGGGGCTGGGGAGTGCTTCAACACCACAGATGCCTCAGGGCAACTCACATTTTACTAGGCCTTATCTTTTCCTTTTGATAAACTTACTGTGTTTTTATATGGCTTTCTTTGAAACCTGCATCTTAATTCTTCAAGTGGGTCACAAATGAACGCCTCCAACAGATCGCCAACAGAACAGCCCCAGCTCATCTGCTACGAGCTAACACCATGCAAGAAGCTTACAGGGAAAAGAGGTGGTAGGGTGGCTTTGCTTCATTCTTTCCCCAGATCATGGTCAAGGTTACAGCCTTGTCCTTCTACCTCTGAAGAAATGAGCATTTCCACGTTAGTTACTGAGCCATTTATAAACAGCACTCAAGGCAATGAAGGCCAGAGCAGAAGGAAAAAAACTACACACCAAGACACCAACATTGAAATAAAATGTAAGCCCTGCTTCAGTACCTCAGCTCTGCATACACGCACCTCCAACCACACAAGGCTTTTGGTGCCTACGAGAGCAAATAACTCCCACACCGAGATGCTTGGGGGGATTCACCCAGCGTGAACAGCTCCAACGGTACTGAACAGAGGTAGGGAAAAGTGAAAGGTGGTTCTACCAGGCCAACAGTAAATTAAGGTTCAAGGTATGGAAAAAAAACCCGAAGGCTCACCATCTGACGCTGCGGGAGGACAGCAGGAGGCAGCCGGCTGAAGGAGATGCAGAAAGGCAGCGAGGGCAGCTGGAGATGCTCAGACTCGCCACCACCACCCCCAGCTGACCGCTGGCCTCGCTGACACCGCGCTCTGCCACGAAGGGGGAGGCAGGGCCCGCGCCAGCGGCAGCATGCAAGGGCACCGCGGTGTGCGTGTGCTGCAGGAGGCTGTGCTGACACCCTGACACCTGCAGTACAAGACGTGGGGATTTCTACCCAACATCAGTAAATTCTGCTCCAAATACACTTCGTCTCAGAAAATCTTACTATACTGAAAAGTCAGAGCGGCCTCCTAGCGCGGTGCCCACGGCGCACGCCTCCTCCTGCGGGCTGAGCGCTGCGGCATTAGGGAGCACGAAACCACACGGTACAGCATTAAAAACCTTCAGATCATAGAGGAAACTGGCTTTTTAAGTTTGCATACATTTTAATAAAATCTCACTTTACCATTTTCATCAACAAAACCTCAGAATAGCCTAAGTGCAACCAACTGCCTTAAAAATGCCTTACGTTTCCTTACTCACATACGACTTGAATTAAAACTAAGTTTAAAGAAAAAGCAGTGTGGAGCAAAACCTGATGGGTGGAACACCAGGATCTTGTTTTCAAAATAGATTTAGTTCTTGCATCCAAGGAAACAAAAACACATCTAGTTTTATATGCATTTAATAGTTTACCAATTGGTACAATAAGATTTTTTTAATATGCAGAAAACATGAATAAATTTTGTTTTACACAGTCTGAGAGCAACAAATCTTACTGTAAAACACAGAGCAGTATTATATACATTCCTTTACTGTTTTTTTGTTTTTTTAATTGTGTCATATCTTCAGTTAACTCCTACAGTCTGGGGAACTGTTTTCTCCAATTGCAACCTCTAACATAGTTCTTATGAAAATTTCGTTTGCCTTCATGTCAATGTCAGGATCAACTTCTAAAACTTGAAGATTTTGCTCACTTATCTTCAGAATGAACTTGGGGAAGCCTGAGGGATAGGTAGGACAAGAAAGCAGCTACTTACATGACACAGTGGAAAGATATAAAGGCCAGTTAAATCCAGTTGTGACTTGTAAATCCAACCCAACCTTTCCCACTCCTAATGCATTTATCCCTACCATTTTATGCACGTATTCTTTGCTAGAAGATTCTTGGTATTGACTTTTTAAAAATACACTGGACTTTATGTACAGCTGGACAGCAAATAACTCATTCTAAGTGCGTTTTTCCTTCACTCAACTTAGTATTTTTTTCTTTATACTCAAATCATTAAAAGGATTATCAAGCCACCACTGTCTACAAAAAAAAAAAAAAGTTTTCCTTTTAAATAGCTTTCATACAAGTCAAAAGCCATTTAAGAGTGATATTATCAGGCAGTTCACATAAAAACAGGAGGAGGCAAACAGGAGAAGCAGGGTACTGACAGTAAGACTGGGCTTGGTGAGTCTATAGCCAAAGCTTTCAAAATACTACAGTGCTCCACAGCCCTTGGACAACTTGCTAGCAACTAGTTTTTTTTTTTCTTTTTTTTTCTTTTTAATTAGTGCCCCGGGCACATCATTGGTCACACCATACACAAAAGCAGGACGGTATTTTTTATTTTTTTTAATCTTCTAAAGTGCAAGATGCTATAAAACATCAACTTCCAGATTATGTCTAAACCACAATAAATGTTGCACTTTTTAGAATGCATCTAAGACTTCCTGGGCACATTATGTCAGTGTGGCACTGGAATGTCTGTCTGTTTTTAACCCCCCAAAAAAGTCTGTATTGTCTATTTGGTAACACAGTCTATATAGTTACTTTTTAAAAAACGCCAATTCTAGTATGGAAAGCGACAAAGCAGTGAACCTCTTAAATGCTCTAATAGATTTATTTTGTTATCCAAACCAGTAACCTCATTATTGTACTTGTTATCACAGGAAAGGCACAGGATTAGACAGCTGACAGAAAACGTTGCAAACAGTGAAAAAGTTCAACACAGTGTAATACCAAGGAGCAACACTGCAGGAAACCCTCACAAACCCAACTCCTGTGTTGTGGCTTTCACTTTTTTTTTGTCTAAACAGGGCTTTAACTTTTGATCCATTCAGGACCATCCCTGAGATTATTCACTGCTTATTAAAGGAGAAGGTTGCAAACTGCATTGCAGAAGTACTTGGCAGGGTGTTTCACACAAGCAATTAGATACTGCTAACATGACATTAGTTAGTTGTTTGCCCTTGTGTATAGTTGTATGCTACAGGGAAAAAAATGCAGTAGACAATTTCCACTTATTAGGTACCTTTAATTTCTCAGTCATGTTTACGAGTTATGTACATGAGTGTGGTTTTTGTTATACTTAAATAAAGTTTCTAGGTCCTATCAGGAATTAAACGGACTTATTACTTAACAATTGCAGATGCACTGAGGAATTTTAAGATGCACTACTTGTGTATCTGGAATTCTCGAATAGACAAAGAGCAGCAAATTTTTCCAGTCCAAGCAGCTAACAAAGAAAAAAATACTTTATCTGTGCATGCTGAAGTGCAGAAACACACACTAAAAATTACGTAAACCACTGGATTTAAGAAGTTAGCCTGAATCTTCAACTGGCTCAAAAAAAACCCCCACATCAGAACTCCATTTCCTCCACCCCTTCCCAAAGGCAAGTCTACGCAGGGAAACAACACTGAAATCCATCTCCTCCATGCAGAAGAAAGGATCCTTTTTGTGGGTGACTGTAGGAAATTAACCACTACACCCCTCACCAATTTCTTAGTGTGTACACCCTGTGTCAAGGATTTCTATTTTTAAAAGGGACAGTTTAAAAAGCCATGTATTAAACAAAATGAATAAAAAAGCACAATTTCATCTGTTAAAATATCAGACTGGTACTTCAGTATGTTGGAAATTTTAAAGTGGATTTTTAAAAAGACCTGGTTAGTTCAGTAAGTATTGGAATTCTTAGTTATCTATAATGAAATTTGTCACAAAATGGTGATTAAAACATTAATTTATAGTATTTTCATTCACTGCAGGTCAAAAATCTTTAACTTTAGGGATATGCAAGTTAAAAATTGTATACACCAGACAATGCAAATACTAATAACCAAGTTGGGCTAGTTTTGTTGATATGATTTATTTTTTTGTTTTTAAAAGTTTACTTGATAGGATCATTCCAGCAGATGGACTTTGTTTTGTTGACGGTGTTTTCTTTTTCTTTTAGAAGCCTGTATCAATTTGTATCTGCCATTACAATCTGATCCTCAAGGTATTTAGTGCTTTCTTTAAAGCATTTAAATACTGTATCCCAAGATTTCTCAATACACAAACCACTAAGTTTTTATTCAAGCCACATTGTCTTGTCAAGGTAAATATAACCTCATATTCAAAAGGGTTTCCAAGGAGGCACTAAAGAAAACAAGAACCCTTTGCATACCCCAACCTCCTGCATGTGAATATAAGGGAAGTGTACTTTGATACTGTTGTGTAATAGAAATTGCACATCTCTAACAAACATTGAAAGCAAACAGCAAGTTGTACCATGGCATTCATTTGGGAGAGTAAGCTCTATTGGAAATTAGATCACTAAGTTCTAGTGGGATGGACAACTCCTCCTGGAAGTTCGTCTAGCATTAAAAAAAAAAAAAACAAAACATTTAAACTTAGTTTAACAGCACAGCTTAACCATTGAATGACCAAATAAAAAATAAATACATTTATCACATCAGCTGCTACTAAGATTTGTTGTCTTATTTCAGGTTTACAGTTATATAAATATACCAACCTTGTGTGATAGGAGGCCAAAACAAGTGTATTCTGTTGATTTGGCAAATGTTCCATGACAAATATTCCAAAGTTTAATTAATTTCCATTAATTACATACAAGGTTCAGAAGATTCTGAATTGCAGCCATATTATCTAGTATTCTTAGAGAAGATTTATTAAGCACACTTAAGTGATGTTACATAGATACACATTTCTGAAAGAGCCCTACAAAACTTTTCCCAAATGAGGTCACCAATTCAGGCACCAACAGACAGCAGAAAGAAAAACAGGTATAATTATCCGACATAGAACGACACTGTCAACTATTCAGTTAAGTGCCCTATTTCAATTATCCAACTTCTGCCTTCTTAGGTCTGATGTGACCAATGCCAGCCCATGTTCTTAAACCTATGGTACTTCTAGACAACGTATGTAAATTTACAGTATACAATTTGGATTCACCATGCATGAATACTTTGTGTGTAACATTTAATAAGCTCAATCTACATCCAGAATAATTTACATGAAAGGACAATATTTATTTAAACAGAGCTCAATGGGTAACCATGGTATCTGAGTGCATCCAGAGGAAAAAAGGGGTCAAATGTGAATTCAATCAACGGCACTCCCACACTTTTACTGTTTGATCTACACTTCCAGTAACCACATACGGTGCCGTCTTGTGGAAATCTGTGAGGAAAGAAAAGCGTGTGTTAAGAATGAATGCACTTTCGTATTTCCCTCTCTCACTGAATGCCATTACTTTTTCCCCCAAAATGACACCGTTTCAAAGACTAAATTTCAAAGCTCTGCATATCTGTAGTTTTGAAGGCAAATTCTCTAATGTAAAGTTTTGTGAAGCAAGAAAATCTACTTTCAGTTCCATGGAGCTTCCACGGAAACGAAATCTGATCAAGGTATAACAGAGGCAAGTTTGAAATACCTCAAGCTGATAAAGTCCTTGAATATTACCAGAAGACATCATCATTTATTTACATTTAAGGTTAGCATCAGAAGTCAAGAAACTTTTACTTTTTGCTGTAGACAGTAGAGCTGATGTTTAAAACAAACGTGCAGTGTTGCTCACGAGATCCCAAAATATGTCATATATACAACCATGTTTTGGACTGGGTGGGTCAGCAGACAGTACTCAGTTTTATCCATGAAGAATCAAAGGGCTGGGGGCAGAGCGTCTGGAAAGCTGCCCACTGGAAAGGGACCTGGGGGTACTGGTTGATAGTCAGCTGAATATGAGCCAGCCGTGTGCCCAGGTGGCCAAGAAGGCCAACGGCATCCTGGCTTGGATCAGAATCAGCAGGACTAGAGAACTGATTGTTCCCCTGTACTCAGCTCTGGTGAGGCTGCACCTCGAGTACTGTGTTCAGTTTTGGGACCCTCACTACAAGGAGGACATCGAGGCCCTGGAGTGTGCCCAACGAAGGGCAACAAAGCTGGTGAAGGGTCTAGAGAATAAATCTTCTGAGGAGTGACTGAGGGAGCTGGGGTTGTTTAACTTGGAGAGATGTTTCGGGGGAGATGTTATCACACTCTCCAGTTACCTTACAGCAAGCTATAAGCAAGGTGGGGATTGGTCTCTTCTTCCAAACACAAAGTGAAAGACAAGAGGAATTGGCTTTGAAATGCACCAAGGGATGTTTAGGTTGGATATTTGGAAAAATATTCTTTACTGAAAGGGTTGTGAAGTATTGGAACAGACTGCCCAGGGAAGAAGTTCAGTCACCATCCCCAAAAGTCTTCAAAAACCATGTACATGTACTACGTAGTGACATGGTTTAATGGTGGACTTGGCAGTGCTAGATTAAAGGATGGACCAGATGATCTTAAGAGATCTTTTCCAACCTAAATGATTCTATGATTCAAAACACCTCATTGTACAGAAAAGGTTCAGCAAATCAACCCACAAACTGAAGCAGACAATTCCAAGGATCTAATGTTAACGCTAATGTTCTTTAACTTTTCTTTAGCCCTTGTTCATCAGCTGTTTTCAATAAATTAAGGATGAAGTCGAGTAAGAAACTCTGCATCTTGATGAGAACTGCTAGTTTTATTAGAAAACCTTAGTAGCCAATTCCAGGTCCGCTGCTAACCTAGCACACAAAGCTTTAATGAAGAAACTAGAAACTGGCCAAGGAGCACAGAGAAAGAAACAATACAGAAGATTCCAGAGTAAAGCTAGTTTTGTTGAGTGAGGAGTGTTTTTGCTAGGGTAGGGGGGAACTGACATCTATTAAGTTCTGGTAATGCCAAACTAAAATGCCCAGTAATTAAAATTAACATTATTTCCTGACTCTTTTACCTTGTCCCCTGCATTTTTTGTTGTTGGTGAGCATTTGCAATACAGCACTGCCCCAAATCCCTGCACACTCAGCAATGAAGGGTTCCAGAACACCTTGACAGTTAACGTCTTCGTCCAACGTGCAACACCAGTAACAGAAGTGCAAAAACTCGTAACACTCTAAATGCCTATCTGTCCTTATATGACTAAGATACATATAGCACAAAACTTCACTGGAATCACAAAATGTAAATGCCTAGCTTGGTACTCAACTTCAGCTGGTAAAGATGTAGAAAAATTTGTATCTCTGGTTCTGAATGTCTCAGTGAGTACTGTGGAACAATACATACCCAAAGAGGTAACAAAGTGTTCGTGCGCATTGAGGGTTTTCATGCATCGTTTGTTCTTGAAGTCCCAGACACGTAGAGTCTTGTCATCAGCACAGCTCAAAATAAACTTTCCCCCAGAATGGAACAGAACGCCACGTACCCAGTTATCATGGCCCACCTTAAGCACAGAGACATTAGTAAGCAGATGCATGTTTTAAGGCTGAATGCTCTACAATTTATGCTATGGCAAACTGAGCAACTCTTTGCTCTGTCCCTGCAAGGAGATCATTTATTTTTCTAAAACCTGTAAGAATTTGAAGTTTATCTTCAGTTCCTATTATTACATTTATTATATCAGCACTATCAACAATGTGAGTTCCTGTCCTTGAAAGCAAACAAACAGCGGTTCTCATGTGACCTCCACCGATCCTGCTCCCCACCCCAAGTGCTGACATCCAGGCCAACCTGAACACAGGCTGGAAAACAACAGCCCAGAGCCCACAGGAAGGCGACCACATTGAAAGAATATGACATTCCAAAGAAGACAAAATTCAGCTGATTATCAGCATTTCCACTGGCAAATCAAGCTACTCATTATAACAACTACACCACCACGCTCCCGCATTTATACTACCTATTTTGAAATTCTTAGTATTTCTCAGCAACAAGAGCTGAAATACAGAAGCCATTAAAACTGTCTATTTCCAGTGTGTGCCTTATTACAACAACTTTGTCTTTTTTACAAAAAAAGATAATTCACTACGTTAAAGTTGGAGTTAAGTACACAGCTATCATCACCAGAAAAACACCAATAAACTTACAAGTGTCATAAGGCACATGCCAGTGCTAATGTCCCACATCTTAATGGTCTTGTCTCTGGATCCAGACAGCAGAAAAGGCCCAGGCTTGCCACTCTTCTTAGTCTGCAGAAAATTATGTTTTAAGTTATGGCATATACAGGGGAGAAAGGAGAGGTAGAAAGCAGGTCCTTCGAGTGCTATTTCTTAGAAAAATTAATTATATGACAACTTACAACTAATAAACACACAACGCTAAAGCTAGGATTTGCAGGCATTTTGTTGCTAATACTAGGAGAAAAACAAAAAATGAAAGGAATTAATCTGTTGAAAGAATTATATGTCCTGCTCATATACCGAAAATACTTTGAATCCAAACTTGCCTACTGCAAGACATTGAATACAGTGGTAGGTGCGGTTCAAGTGGAGTCACACATCTCCAGACAAACGAGTATGAAGTTCAGACATACCTGTGTGTCCTCATTCTTCATAAAAAGTAATGACGCAAGCTTAAGAGTTTTTGGAGAGTCCCTACTCTGAGCTTATTGCCAATTGCTACCAAGCAAAGTATGAATGAGACTTAATTCTCAGAACATGAAATGCTTCAATTGTGAATGTCATATTAACTTGCTTCTTGCTCAAAGTTAAGTACTGCCATGTGACATGTATAGCTGATCAGACCAGCAGAGGGCAGTGGAGACACCACTTCAGATAATTATCACTGCAAGAGGAAGTGAACATTCGGAGTTTAGCTTTAATTACTCTTAATTAAAAGATTATAAGAATCTTTTAAGGATGCAAGTAAAATTTGACTGAAATAATCTGTAAGATCTCTCAGCAGACAAGTTCCTGCCTTCAGTGTATCTGCTTTTCTCCTGGGGTATTCGGGTTCGTTATGGGCAGGGTAGAAATGTTTGTTCTGTTCATTAAACTAGAAATAAAAGTCAACTCCTTCTACACTTTGTCATCTTTAACTGGAAAATTTTTGCTGACCTTTAGTAAGCCTTTCTTAAAAATTTAATGGCCAAACGAGAGAATATGTATCCACGATCACACGAATGCAGATTTTTTTTTTTAAAGGATGTTTTTTCATATCATTAACTCTGCACACTATTTCTAACTTGCTACTACTCCCCCTACACATTTCATTTGCCTATGATCCTTACAAATTTCATGTTATGGTAGATAAGCTACCTTCCATGTTTCTTTGTGAAGGTATGTGAACGCTGTTCCACTCTCAACCTCAAAAATAGCCTCTCTAAACTTCACTTTCGTTAGCGCACCTTACTGCTAAAAGCACAAAAGCACTGAACCTGTGAAGCCGAGAGGGGGGATTAATGTACACCAAGTATAACCAGCAAAAAGCCTCATATACCTGCTGTACCTGCCAATTATTTTGAGAACAAAGCTTAGTACTTTCATGTTTGTTAGCATTGGAAACGTTACCTCTGATCCCGTAGCTTCTGATATGGTGGAGTATGAGCTCTCAGGAGCCCAGGAAATGCATTCTACCACATGCTCATGTTCTCGGAGCTCAGCTTTGCATTCCTTTGTCGCTACCACCCAAACACGCACTGTCTGGTCATTAGAACAACTGGCAATTAAGGTGCCATCCTGGTTAGGCCGCACCATGCGCACCCATTCTCTGTGACCCGTGAAAGTCTTCACACAGTAACTATTTAAAACAGAGAAACAAAGTAATTAACACTGCAGTAAAACCACTATACATGCCTTTGAAATTTAAGGACACTTGACCTACCCGTAGAAGTTAAGCTAAGCTATTTCAGCACGCATGCCAGTTCTGGCTGATGTACAAGGCCATAACAGTTTATGGTAAGAAGTTCATATGAGAAAGAAGCAACAGTTAAGAACAAGCAAATACTTAAGGTAAAAAACAGGAGGCTCGGAGGCTAAAAATAAAATTGACACCCCAGTTTGCATTAAATATGTATTTTAAGAACACAGATTTACAAGTCATTCAGATAGCCTTCACCCACAACCTTGAGCAAATGGATGAATTAAAGAGACTACTGAAGAATGAAATAAGCAATAAGGCTAAGAAAATTTTAAAATTCAAATTCTTTCTCCGTGGCAAGAAAAGTAACAGATTTCACCTCCCTCCTGTCATACTCTTTAAACTTGCAGTTAACCACTACATTTATATTCCTACTTGGCCCCGAGTTAGTGTTACACCTTCATAGCTCCCAGAAAGATAAAGCTGGTTACCTTTAATTAGTGGCTATGAAAGCCCTGTACTTAGAAGATTTGAAGCAGAAACCTTCAGTTTGTATATGAAAAGAGCATAATACCATATCTCAATCAAAAGTCTTTCTGACATTCAAGATGCATGTTGGCCCACTTCCTTTTAGGAAGTGCTTTTTTGTGTGTTTTCTTTAGGTAGTGATGTTCAACTGCAATTGCACTTACCCTGTTTGGACTTCCCACATTTTGATAGTTTTATCCCTTGAGGCAGAGACTATATGATCTCCATTGGGCATGATGGCTACTGAAGAAACGTTATGATCATGACCTAAAAACAAAAAAAACTTTTATCACGTGGTACTGTAATATTGTTTTGACAGAGCATATATGACTTGCTATTCATTTGTCTCGAGCAAGTAGCTACAGCAGCAGCCTTCAGCATGTTTCATGGAATGATCTTTAAATGTAAATTTACGCCACACAGTCCAGCCACTGAGCAACCTTTAGGACTGTTTAAAAAAAACAAAATTGTAAGATGTTTTAAAAATAGACATTCACTACTGCAAGCAAAACTTCCTTTGCAACAGTTACAAAGCCTGGCAGTTTAGAAGACAGCTGCTATGCTGACTATATCTGAAATTATCAATTAGGTGTGCTGGTAGTATTCTGATGCACTATGCAGAAGATGTTGCAAAGAGGTCTTCAGGAAGAAAGCATGCCCAACCTCACTGTACGTGCGTAATTCTCGAAGACTGAATGTGTCCATAATCTGGTATCAGATATTAGTAAGATACCATACTGCACTGATTCAAGAGCCAAGTAAGAACCAGTTGTACATCCATGATAGCAACTTCACTACTGTAGAGACTGCTGGACTTGGACTACAAAGCAGCTACATTGGTAATCAAGTATCTGAAGTTCTAAAGTGTCAGAGAATACTAGTTTCAGTGCATGTACTATACAATTTCCCCTTGAAAATATAATTTATTTCATTTTACTTGAAATTGACCTTAAGGAATGTAACTGGCAACACACATTGAACTATTTCACCCACGCTCACATTGTAACATCCAGTTCATCAAATTATACCTGCTGCATGTGTGTTCAGATAGAGATGCTTAAAGACTTAAAAAAAAAAAAAAAAAAAAAACTGAAACACCACTTTATTTTCTCACCATCACCCAGCTGTGTATCATGTTCCACTGCAACATCTGTTCTTTCTCTACAGTAGTGTTCCGTGGTGTTTGAAGAACTGTACGCACAAAAGTCAACAGCTTTCTGTTTTTCTTTGGTGTGTGTTTACTCTTATAAAGTCTCAAACATTCTTTATTCCTACTCACCAATTCTACAAGATGGCATTAAAAGCATATGAGACAAGCAGCAGTATAAAACTGCTTTTATATCAAGACTATAAAATGAGGAGTTACTGCCAATACCTGGATCTATGTTGTGGTTGCTTTACTTTCCCATTTTTTCCCCATGTTTTTTGAGACTAATGCACTAGGCACATTCATTTGAAATCAGACAAATATGAAGCAAAAGACTGCACAGTACATACAGAACACTTTTCACCTTAACTGTTTCCTTCCTGAATCAGCACATTAGGGAATCAGTAGACAAAGATAACAAAAACTGTATCTTCAAATCAGTAGAGAGTTATCTAGTAAACATTTAATTTTCATAACTAAGCTGCTCTGCCATTTCAATATTGTTATGGGGAGTTACCCACAGCATCACATATAGCAGATTTGAGATGCTAGTTCATTCCATAGACACTGACCATATACTTCATTTACAGAGCACTCGAAGCATTACAACATCCCCTTCTTTCTTTTGGACAATACTGTGGTTTATATCCTCTTTCCACATCAGCAGTTTTCCTGGATCAAGAGAATCTCTTCACTTCACAGATTGCTAAATGAGTTCCCTTTATACCTTACCATGCATAGTTCTGATGCACTCAAAGCCCTGGAAATCCCATAGCTTAATGGTCATATCAGCAGAACAGGAGGCCAATAGTTTGCCAGTGTGGTCAAAGGAAATATCTTGCACAGAGTCTGTATGCCCCTTAAGGGTTCGTTCAAAGTCTCCTGTCTCATAATCCCACACCTGACAAGTGAACAGAAAATCTGTTAGCAGCAACCTATTACTCATTGTAATCTCCAGTCTTACATTTGCACTCTGCAAGCTAGTCTGGCACCTTATTCAATAATTAATTGAGCAAGAGACAAAGAAAGACAAACCAATAAAAGCCTAATAACATAAAAAAAAAGAGCGTTATTTTAATTATTGTTATCTATAGATCTGTTCCTTTCTATATTATTTCCTTAACTCTAGTGACACAGCCTGTTTCTAATTGGTGCAGAAAGCACCTTCTTTAACAATTCCCCCCTCCTTTTTCTTGTCTTTACCGTGGCTCCAGAACTAAACAGCTAGCATTCTGTCTAAAAGAAGAACAACATTTAGAATGCAGTGGTTCAGTGATAATCCAAACCACTCTTAGGAGTTTGATTTATACACATTAGCTAGATCACAGAATTTGTCAGAGATTAAACAGATGTTTGCACAGCTAGTAACTGGAAGATACCATTCTCACCTCCTAATTAAGTCAGTCTTCTATCACCTAACCTTAAACAAAGCCTTTGAAACAGAACAAGCTCCTACAGATTTTATTGTGGGGTCTCTCTCAATCGCAAAATTAAGACATTTAATTTTAAATTGTACTCTAAATGAAACAAAAGAAAACAAAAAACACCCAACAGCAAAAGAATCCATCATCCCCAATAGATGTCAATCACTGGGAATGCAACAGTCAAAAATCATGCTATGCAGCTTGGTTTCCAGCACAAACAAATTCATCCACTGTATCCACGAGAAGGAATAAAGAATAACCAAAGCTAATTACGCTCCTGTATAACATGTAACAAACGCAGAGCTGTCACTGTTTCAGTTGCCCAGTCTGCTTGAAGAACAAAAGACCAGTTTTTGATGCTCAAGCCTGCCACAGAAACAAGAATGAGTTAAAAGTTTCTCATGAACTAGATCTGACACGTGTTTTAATCTTCTCCAATAGGTAGCCACTATTAGAAAAACTTGTATTTTTAAGCACATTATTTAATATTCTGCTGAACCTTTTTCAGAACAGCACTTTTCCAAATAGTGCTCAAAACAGCACAGATGGCAGCAATGAGAAATATCCTTTATCTGGCAATTTGTCTTAAACAGTGACATTCAAAGAAAAACAAAACGCATAATTTTGTCCTTAGAGGATGTTAAAATGAGAAGCTACTTGCCTACTATAACAAATTTGTTTGTGTCACTGTACATTGCAATAAACATCTAACATTTAGAGTTACTGAAAGTCTCTCCTGAAAGTCATGGGGAATTCATGGGACTTGCATGTCCCACTTAAAAATAAGTGGGAAGAAACATTTTTCAGTTAAGAACACATCTGTGTAACCACTAACTTAGCTTTAAAAATAATTTCTTCAGATGACTCGAGGCAATCCTTCCTCCCCCCCCTCGTCACATCTCTATACACTCTGTATGACACTCCTTCTCACTGAGCAGTCAAACTGCATTCTTCCTTCACCAACCATTTATTTTTCCAGTCCCTAAATCCACATTAGCTTATTATTTCTTCACAAGTCAAAGGAAAGTCTTCTTGAGTTGAAGATTGCAGATATTAACAGGACCAGCATAAAACTGTGATTTGTAGGTTACACATGGAATCATATTCGAAAGATGCTAAAGCAGAATCTGAAACAATCTTTCATTGGTACAAAACATGTTCACCCTGAAATACTGATGTTACGTATTATTCATCCTCAGACCTCCTTATTTTAATTTTATGTAGCAAGCACATACCTTTATTGTGGCATCCTCTGAAGCAGAGACCATAACACTGAAAACTGGATGGAAAATTACTCGAGTGACAGGACTCCTGTGTCCACTCAACGCATACTTCTCTGGAGGACGAGGAATCCACTCTTTAGGGTCTCGTTTTTGACCAAGAGGTCCACCTGATGTAAATTCTTCCTTAGCTTCATTCAGCTTTGATTCTAATTCCATTACCTATGTTTATGGGTTTTAAAGAGACCATTTATTTCTACTCTTACACCAAGATCTAAATCAGCTATAGTGATACCCCAAACACCAACTGGCTCCCAAATCCACAGAAAAGCAAAAATCCATACCAATTACCAACACTCAATAGCATTGATATTTCTAAAAAATTCAGACCTAAATCAACCACTAATTCCCCTCTCACTTTCACAAGAAAAGTTCTGTCAAATAACATTCATCCAAATACTGTACAAAGTTGCACTAGCAAATAACTCAAAGGGTTTTTTTCTTTATTAATTTTGATGAATGATCGAAGGAAGTTGTAAGCAAAAGGGATCTGACTACTGCAATAATTTTTTGTATTCTTGAGGTGGCACATGTTAGTCAACAGCAGAGAAACTGAAGGTGTAATAACATCCTCGTTATATTAACCTCTAGGATAGATAGGCCTTTATTGTTAGTACACTGATTTTTAAGGCTTTTAATACTCTCTAAACCCACTGAAGCATTACTAAAAAGAGTTTTGTACTGTCCATTTGCAAAAGAGTCACTTGCTCTAATGCACTGGAGTTAATGGTATCTCCCCTTTAATGTAACAGCCCAAAACCCCAGCAGCATAGGTTTTTACCTTCTTTCTAAACCAGTTAAGCTGTCTGGAGACAGCTATTCAATCTTTCTATTCACAAATTGCCTTAAGGCACCTTTTTCCTTTCCAGCTTCAGAAATTGTACATACAATCCATAAACTGAAGTCAAGAAATGTTTATAAATAGGCTGTGAGGATGTTTTTACTAGTACTAAGATGGACAAAACATTTTCTACAACACTGAATTAGTTGTTTGCCCCTACACAAGTCATACAAATTAATTTTTGAAGTGTTTTCTAAACTCCATGCTTGTCTAAGAAGGAAAACACGTAACACTGTTTAGTGACGAGTGTTTGCTTTTAATTACAACTTTTTTATACAAGTAAATTTATCAGACATCTACTTACCTTCTTTTGTAATCTTATAACTGAGGTCCATTTCTTTTCCAGAAGTCCGGCGTACTTCTTATCTAACTCTTCATTCTAGGGGGGAGGAGTGTTTAAGTAAACAAACTCTAGGTCCAAAGCCTCTAGAGTTATTTCTTCAAAAGTAACAAACAGGTCATTTTAACAAAAATCTCTTCACCACAGAAAAATAAATTGGAGCAAATTAAAAATACAGCAGCAACAGAGATTAACGATGCAAGATCCTGCAAATAAAATCTAGAAACTAGAAATAATCTTCATTACTTGAAAGCTTTTTATTTTTAAGCGTTATGCAATTCTGCGTAAGTTGTGTCCTGTTTTATTAGAGGTTTTCCCTTCTCCTGCCCCAGCTAACCCTCATAAAAACAACAGTATATAGCACACATTGACTGCAAGGGCTGAGGCATACAGGACTGGTAATTAGCTTCTAAAAGACAATCTTCTTTTCACATCCACCAACTAGAGCGTTATGAGCTAATGAACTCTTACCTACAACCATTAAGACCGTGTTAGCAGCACTACTTGTTAGCACAATGCATTTTATTTCTCACAGAAACACACCATGAGCGGCAACCAGCTGCCAGAGCAGGGTTACGTATATTCCATCTCACTTGAAAACCATTTATCTCAAACTAATTCTGAACTTTTTTGAAGACTTAATCATAGTTAACCTCAAATAACCACCATAACATTGCACTGTTTCGTGCCAAAATCTCAAAGACAAGCTTGAACTTCTCCCAGCACCTTTACCTTTGTACCTGCAGCATACAGCAGACTACTGAACCTGCTCAACAGAACAACCCCTCTGATACTGGAAAAATCAACACTGATTTTGTAACTCTAATGAAATTCTAATGATGGATAATTTTCTTCCTCTAAATATTTTTCTTCTTTGGGCTCTAGGGAATAACTGGGGAGCTACAACGAACAACTGATGTTATTGCAAAAGCAAGAGGACTACTATTTTTTTTTCCCCCTCTCACCTGTTAACACAAGGAAAAAAGCAACACAAAAACAAGCAGCATCAGAAGCACACAATAGTGTGTGAAATGCTGCACAGCTTCTTCATTCTACATACAAAGTGAAAATCTCATACCAGAATAATTATATTTTTTGTCATTTTATAATCCCACCTAATTCAGATTTTTCATGTAAGAAAGTCATACGGAACTTCTAGTAACTGCATTTTTTATTTCCCTCAAGACAATCTAGCCTATTTAGATCACCTTTTTAACTTTTGGGAAGAGAAAACTTAATTAGGTTGATAGATAGAGCAGATAAGGGAATGGTATTAGGATTTTCAATTATAACTACGGTATTCCAATTTGTAATTTCTACTTGTTTATTAGATACTAGAAGCAGACTGAAGAAATTAATTTATACTTCAACCAAGCATTTGGGAAAAAGAACAACACAATAATTATAATAGAGAGTAGGCAAGAATTTATCAGAAGTCATCTCATAGAGGTTTACTCCGGAGAAACAAACTCAAACGAAAAGCACAGCTCTAATAAATGACAACCTAAAAATCATACCAAGGAAGAATCATCTGTTACAAAGGCAAACCAACAGAATTAAGTTGCATGAAATGACTGGTCCGTGTCAATAGCATCCATACAGCCTGACAAAGTGAACTGTGTACCAGAGCTGACCACCTTCTAGGAACTGTTTAGATCTGCCCTCCTAGTACACCGTTAACCAACTAGTACGCAGCAGTCCCAGACAGTGATTTAACTACTGACCCAACCACCATCACAAAATGGAGCTCCACCATGTGCTCTGTCTGATAAATACAAAAGACAAAAGCAATCCTGTTTTGTCTTCCTATTTCTAAAACATGACCATGAAAAATCAGCTTCCAAAGTTGCAATCTTATACCATTTCAAGTCTGGTGACAAGAGAACAGTCTTCAGTTTGATTAGTTTGTACTGCAGGAAGTTTACGCTTTTATGCAGAATTCCATGATAAGAATAAGCACAGTTAAGGAAATGAGTTAGTTACAGGGAGGGGAGGAGGGATGTACACAACAGCAGGAAACAAATCAAACGTGAAAACAAAATGCATTCCTCCAATCATTGCGAACAAAATAGGTGATCTCAAAAGGTCCTTTCCAAGCTGAACAGACTCCAAAGCTCCCTGCTCAAAGCAAGGTCACCTTGAACAATCACTCAGGACCACATCCAATGATTATTTTTTGATTTTATGTTAAGACAATAAGCTGTATGAGTATCACCTCCAGTTCTGATTGCATGAGCTAACAGGTAGATAAAGCGTGCGCACATTCAGAATAGACACAAATGCTTCAACATTACAAAATCTTTACTTAGAATATAGATGAATAATTTTGTTTGAACTCACCACATCTAACTCAGCTTCCTTTTTAAAAACTGAATAAGCCTCTTCATAGCCATTAGAACGAAGGTAATCTGCTATCGCTCGATTTCTAAAAACACAAAACCAGTAACAGTATCTTTAGCTATAGTTCTGGATAAGAGTGCAAGGATTGGTTCAATTTTTTTTTTTTTTTATCATTACAAAAGCACAATCAACATGTCTTCAGTGCAGTACATTATATAGAATTCTAAGGCTTGTTAAAAACCCAAGCAAATTTCTAGAATACATTCGGTAAACATTTTGCTTCAAGATGTAAACAGCAATACACTTATATCTTAGAATGTATTTCTTATTTTAGGTTTGATGAAGGTGTTGGTTTTTTCTTTTATATTACCAAACACTGGAGTTACTTATCAATCTGTATTGCATATAAAACCTAAAGCAGATACAAAAAAGATGACCATAACTTTGTAGCTTTATCACTGAAAAGAAAACTGTTCAGAAGAATAGTTTACAGTACTTGAGAGTGCTCACAAAATTTTGCTTCAGTTAAACTCGAATAAAACGAAAATTCTTCCTGTGGCTTTAATCACGTTCTTCCTATTTGTTCAGTCTCTCCTCAGACACAACTCTACAATTCTGCATTCTAGCAGAAATTCCAAATTTCTCCCCATAAACCAAGTATGAGGAAATGTATTGCCTTCTTTTCTGGAGCTAATCATGGTCTCTGCTCATTCCCTATTTTTATTCATAGGGTTCATTACTTCCATCTCCCCATTAACATATGTAGCCTTTGAAGTTTTGCATAAAACTTCAGAGAATTCCTAAAAAATTATCACATTGAATGTGTGAAAACACCAGAACTTATCCAAATCCAGTGAACAGTTGTGAAAATCAAAAGTTGAAGAGAGCTTCTAACTCTAATTTAAGAAGCTTTATTAAGAAGTACAGCTCACCTAGGACAAGAGTCACAGAAGCTAAGCAATAGTTGGTCCGTACTTTTACAAAAGAAAACAAACCCAACCCACGATCTCTAAGTAAATCTATGGAAGTGCATAGCATGCAAGACATTCCCATTCTGACCCCACTACCCACCACCTGCTCGATCGTGATTTATTAAGCAAACTAAAGCATGGAATTTGACAGCCTATTCCTAGCCTTAAAATCTGGAAAGAATTCCATGTTCAATTGAATTAGTTTAGTTTGTTTATTTATTTATTTTTAATTATTCCCTTATTTTAAACACCTCATAAGCAAAGATAGATTGTAATCACAGTGCAGCACATTCTCATTAGGTCCTTGTCTTCATTAAGGAATAAAAACCCAAAATGTCATAATTTACTGAGGATAAAAGTAGAATTCACAAATCAGTCTGGAACAAATATTGTAATGCATTTATTATAACCCTTTAATAATTTTGCGACTGAAGTTGAAACAAAAGAGCGGATAATAAATTACAACAAAAATTAAGAATCTATTTTTGATGCCATTTCCCATCTCTATGACCAAATGCTTGAGCTTGTATAGTAAGAGCACAGAGATCAAAACCATAGTACGTGGTACTTGATCAGACCGTGAGCAAAGCCATTCTGTAAAATACAGATGGAAACAAAAGTTTATTCCTAAAGCTTAATGAGACACAAACTTAAAAAATAACTGCAGCTTACAGTTCATCTCGTTGCCTTTGTGACAGCACCATTGTGGCTGTGATGTCAGGTTAACGTGATTCAGCAGTGGCTGCCTCCTCAGGATCTAAAGTCTTAGGAACCCTGGATCCACAATTCAGTCTGCCACAGAGTGGCTTAAACCAGAAATATTACTCCAGATGTGAAATTCGATAGGAAAACCCAGAGGCATTCAACACAGAAGATTCAATCCATCTAGAAGGAAGAGAAAGAGATACTGTTAATTTCATTTAAATAAGCATTCAGTCACTCTGGGCCGATGAGAAGATGCACCCAGATCACAACACACTGGACAGAGTAAACTGACTGAAATTTTAAATGCCCTTTTATTTTGCTACTCTGAATTATGCCCTTATCGCACATTTGCGATCTCGACTGAGTAGCCTGGAGAGTCTTGCACCCTTTCTTCATTCCTCTTCTTGCTACCGTTGTTCCCTCAAGACACAGGGAGCTGAAGACACCTCCAGACACAGCCCACTCCTAGGTTACAGGAGTGCAATGCAAAGAACTCGGCCCTACCTTACACAACCTACTTTTTGCACTCACTGCCCCTATCAAAGATCCCCAAAGATCCCGCTCCAGGCCACAGCCAGCACCACGCACCCGCAGCTGGCTCCTGCAGCCCACTGCTGGCGTTGCACTGGGCAGCTCCCTAGGATTTACGCGGTGTATTTGCAGACTCTGGCTGTAACTCAGCAGATGAACTTGACAGGTCGGTTAGTTCCCAAGAACGCTGTTCTAAGAAGAGTTTTTGCCCTCTTTTTAATCACGTGTTAATCGAGCTTAGCTTATACACACACACAATTATTTATATAAATACAATCTAGCCCAGGTTTGGAGCACAGCAATTTTTTAAACAGATCTTCAATCTTAACAGAGCAGCACTAATTCCATGGCCCAGAGTTGAGTCTGTCAGAAATGGTGCCCTTCTCAAATGACTGATTCCCCCCATCATACAGTATCTTCTGATTCGGTGATGAATTTACTCCTCACACGAACAATTACTAGTAGCTAACTATTCTTAGCGTGCAGACTACTTCAACTTGCCTGTTTTAATCTTAGTCAAGAACATAGCATTAAAATCATTTTAGCAGCTTTGCTTTTTGATTTCTGCATTGCAGGTACCCTTTTGTAAGGAGCACGATTACGAGAAGTGCTGAAGTTGGCATTTTTGCATGCTGGTCAAGAATCTGGATACACAATCATTTACTGAAGCCGTTAAGTTTCACCGAACAGCTTTTAACAATGAGATAACGCTATCACGACAGTACAACAAAGACTTCAGGAAATATTGGTTAGGCTTCTACCTAACCACCCTCAGAAAACCCGCTCCCACTGCCTCTCCCCTACTGTTTTTCCACTAGACATACAAGTAAGAGGGCTGTTGTACACAAAAGCCTTTCTTGTATTAAAATGTTAAAGGAAATGCTAAGCTAATATCATTATCATCTGCTTATCCATCACAGGAGACCAAGAGTTGGTTTCTAAACCTATCCAGGCTCTGCTGTCTGCTTCCAAGTGGCAGCTGCCTGTACTTCCCTTGCTGGTGGGATTCCCGCATCACCTGCTGTCCACCCTAATAGTGCACTGCAAGCTGTTCAGGGAAGGAGCACTCTGAACAGGCAAGACATTTAATTAGTTTGACCTCTTCCCTAACAGCTCTTTCCGAAACAATTCGGTTGAAAGCCAATAGCACAGGTTCCATCCTTTCAGATACCAGAAGCAAACATTTCATTTTTTCTTGTCCCACATCTTGCTTCCTGACAGGTAAGGTGGCAACTGGTTTTCCATAGATGCATCTTTTTCACTACAAGGTAGGAGCACAGCACACAGATTCATGGAAATTTAGCTAAGATATACAAAAAACAATACACAAATGATCAGAAGAAGTGCCCTCTAGAGGGCAATGGTGCTATAAATTTAAGTACTGAAAAAAGAGGCTTATAATGGCTGAATCCCTGTAGTTCAGCATGAGCATAGCAACTCTTTGATAGCACTGAGAAGGCCAGAACGAGGCACGCTTCTGTACAGAGGCACTGTTTGAAGCACTGAGCAGCAGAGCACAAACATGAACATCCAAAAATCGCTTGCAGTACTACACACAGCAGGAAAAGCAAAGGGTGTTTTCTGTATTATGAACCACCTCCAACCAGCAAACGCCTTGCACACCCCACATTGGTGCAATAACCCCACGAAAAATGATACCCCAAGATTTCGTTTTGTCATTGCATCTAGCAGATGCAACAATAATTCATGCCCACAACCAACAGCAACTAGGTTTACAAGGTGCTCCTTGACATACCATCTAAAGGAATTCTGCCCCAAACAGAAAGGAACCCTAAACTTCTGCTATATCCCCAACAGTGATACTTTGTTGGCTTAAAGCTGAACTGCAACAGGGCTTTACCTGCTTCCATAGCTGCCTTATGAAACGTTTGTCATTTGACTAGGATTGTAGCACTGCAGTAGTGAAAAGGAAGTCACGTGGCAGTTAATGTAAATGTACATTAACACATGCAAAACCCTTTCATGAGAAGTAATTCTGAACTCCGGTATTCCATGAAATACAGCAGTGCACCCTAGCCACAAGTTTGCCAAAGTAACAGTCAAAGGTAAAATAAGAGATTGTTTGTGTCAAATTGAGTTTCATTACCAGCCCGGGGCAAATGACTGAATCGCCTCCACCCACCGTGTTTATCCTGCAGCTTACAAATAATGGCTACTTAATCTGCTAAAGCCTTAGAAGCCAGAGGATGCCCTGAATGCAGCATTAATACATTTTCTTCAGACCAAGTCACTGATGGTGAATCACAGCACTTCTCTGCAAATATGAGCCTAAAGAAAAAATGAATTAAAAGCTGTAAGTCCTATGAATATGGTAAGTATTTAGCAAGCAATGAGTCTTCGAACCTTTTTGTCTAAAGCCAAGTTGCACAGCTAGCAGTTACAGGGGAAGCAATTCTTATCTGGCCTAGCTGGTAGTCAACAGGCACTGACAATAAACAACAGTTATTTCTCAACTGCTTTTGAAATATTGCCCGTGTAAAATAGGAAAGCGAGCAGAGATTATGGGACACGTTTACTTCAATGGATGGACAAGGTTGGGGCAGGGTGCGACTGAGCTGGGAGCAGCTGAAGCCCACCTTAGTCTATCCCGCCCAAAACCGGGGCTCATTTAACCAGTGATCGTGCCTTCTTCCAGCATCTTCCAACACTACTCACAGACCCTACAGAAACCTTCCCCCTCTCGTGGAGTTCAGCGTTAGAACTTGCCCATCGCACTGTGCTGAGAACAAACATCGAGGCCTCACTACGAGGCTGCTCCGGAGCAGTCCCACGTACTCAAGCTCCAGACTTCACGTACAAGCAGACGATGGTGCAGACACCCGCAAGCACTAGAAGGACACGAGGACACAGATCGCCCTTGTTTGATTACAAGTTACTGCTGTGACGTCAACACGTCCATTTTATACACAACAGAGAGCAGATGAGCATTGTCCACGTGCACTGCCTTCTTGCTTAGCTAGCGAGGGCTGTGACATACAAAGCTCAGGGGAGCAAGACTAACCAGTCCTCCTCCACTGCCTGTCGAGGTTTATAGGCACCGCGGCATTACACACACACCTGCAAACAGCCTTAGGAACCAGAGGAAGCAAGTGTTCAACTGGGAGAACCCTTGGGAAAAACACCTATGCATTACCCCTTGTCTGACATCTGTGATTTTTAGTATCAATCATTTACTGTGAATAAGGTGGTGTCGACACAGAAACAGATCTTTTTTTTGAAAAAGATGAGTTTTAAATTTGTTCTGTATTAAGTACAGTAAAGAAAGAAATGATTGAGCCTAAACAGAGCCATTCATGGAGTAATAACTACTAATAAAATGCAAAACAGGATGCACCTCCTTTTAACAGCCCCACCTGTATTGCAAAAAAGTTCTAGCTTCTAACTTACGGACATTTCGATTTCATGATTCCATACTGATAGTCAGCATACATGAACACTGAGAAGCAACCTTCTGAAGATGTACAACCTTGCAAAAAATGTGAGCTACAAGTATTTTCAGCTAGATCAGTTGTCTTTATAACCACTTTAAAGTTAGGAGCTAGACCCAGCCAAACCCATAACACCGGAACAGGAATGACATCAAATGTTTGCCTTTTACTCCTCCTAGGAGCACGGTTCTCTTTTCTGGAACGTACAGGTACCTGGCAGGGAAAGAAACGCAGACATTACCCTCTGAAATGTAAGTAGGCTACGTCTTTATGAAACTTCACAACACAAACCAAGCAAAAACTGCACATTACATCCTGCTCAGCTCCATTAGCAGTAGCGTATCCTCAGCAGACAGCTCCATCTTGTTTCAACTACTGACATTTCAATAAAGATCACCTTTTATACTAAGGAAAAGACTCACAGGAATGTCTGAACAATACAGATAGAAGACCTAATTCAATCCTTAAGTGCTACAGGACTGAAGAGTGGCACACTGAAGCACAACCCTTCAAAAACCAGAGAAAAGAGCCAACTGTCATCCCAGGTCAGAAATGTTTCCCTACATGAGTTTATCAATAGTTGTATTTTTATTTATTTATTTATTTATTTTTTGAAAGAGCAACAAATTTGGAAGAAAAACCTGAAAAGCAGAAGCCCTCCTTGTAAGAGAACATGGAACCAGCAGAGCAGAGGTTCTTTGTTCTCATTAAAAACAAGCGGAAGACCCTCTGCTTCTGCACGTTGAAGAATCACCTCCCATTTCCCTGTATCAATCAGCATCCAGAGATCCCTCAGCTCCACCACCTGCAGCCTTTGCTGGAGCCCACTGCGCTGCCCCAAGACTCACCCAGGAGGCCCAAGGCACACCTTTCGTCCTGCTGAAAGTGCTGAGGCTGAGACTCTGCCTGACACGCATTTAGAGAGGGGCCCACCCTGAAGGTGACTGGAGGCACACCTTGTGCAACTGGGCAGCGCCAGGCACTGACTCCGAGTCTGCTTCAGGTGCGGATTGAACTCGAAGATCTGGGATCGAGCAGGAACCACTCTGCTCCTAGGAGTGACTGATACATCCAATAGTCCTGGTACTGATGTACACCAGCATGGCTCAAGCATTTCCTAGATTACTGGAAAACTGCAAGAACTTAACAAGACAGACCTGCTAAGCACTCCTAAAACGCACCAGTAGCAGGATGAAGCAGGTTCAGCAACACTCGTCAGCCCTCTGAGAGGGGTGCGCAGCAGGGAGTCAGAGCACAGCACCCAACAGGCACAGTCAACGCAACGAAGCAGAAACAAGTCACTTCCAGGCAAGGGATCCTCCCAATTCCCCTCACCTCATGATACACCCTGCCAACAAAGAGTAAGTCACAGTTCATGGTACTTCTGTGACAGTGTTTATTCTTGCTTTAGAAGACACTCAGATATTATTTTCCATAGGTGTTCTCCAAATATAATTGAGAAAAAGACTGTGGAAAAAAAATTAAGAAATTAACCCTTGAGTTTTATAATCTTAACTTGCCAAAAATAGTCATTTGCCTAACCTAGCATCAAGCAAGAGCAAAGTTATTGCAATTAAGATTCCTACAACTGCCCATTCTGTACTCCTAAAAATCAAATTCAGTCTGTAAATTACTTCCAACAAATCCTTACATTTTTGCTTATCGAAGTACACTGGATGCTAAACAGAACTAAGATTTGTTTTGAATATATGTGCCTGATAAAGATGCCGTGCCCTGGATTTGGCATATTCAGCTTTGACCTACTTCAAGCTGATCGCCCACTTTACAAAGCCACAAAAACTAAACAGAAGCACTGAAGCATGCTTTAAGACAGATTGCTTTTATTTATTTATTTTTTATTATTTTTCTAAATCAAAACGAACCTGTCACCTTAGTTTTATCTATTGAAAGTGTCTCTGGTCTTAACCCCTGACTTACTGCTTGCTGCTATTAATTACTGCACAGATACCCCAGCTCAAACTAAACTGATCTCCCACATATTTCAGGGAAGGTGAAAGTTGCCTTATTTTTCTGTTTCATCTAAACCATTTGTTTTGTTATTACAACTTTGTTTAGCAACAGTAATAATTCAGTGTTACATCTTTGATCTGAAGGTTTTATCTCTACATAGTAGGGCCCCATTCAACTCTTCCAACACATTTATTGATTGTACTACGACAAAACTGGAGCTGCAAATACAGAGGTCAAAGAGACCATCAGTGACTTGTTATTAACTCATGGTGTAAATTACATCCTCACTAGGATGCTGCGTTGGTCCCTGCAAGGTGTTAGTTTGGTCAGGGATTTAGCATCCCAGCAAGACTGAAAGCTTTTTTCCTCTCGGCTGCGTTGCCTGAAGGGTGGCCCCAGACGAGAACTGCGCTCACCCACAGCAGCTGCCAGCCTGCAGCCCCCCAGCCTGGGGGCTCCTCCACAACCCTGTCACAAGCCAGGTGTTTCACATCTAGTTCCTGGGAAGTCCTTCCACATTCAAGCGTTTTCACAAATGTAGCACAAGATGTATTTGTGTGCAGATACCAAACAGTGAAACTGCAACCGACCTTATCATCTTCCTTAGTATTTCATTAGCAAGATCAGTTCAAAGTTCTCCACTGTCCTTCCTTTACTTGCATCAAGCGTGTCAAAAGTACTGCTTACGGTCAACACAATCAGTGAAATGCCTCAACTGCCTGACAACATCCATTTCTGCTCTTCAGAAGAAGTTACAGGAAAAATTACTCCAGATTGAGGTATGATGTGATATATGATCCACCTACACTGCAGATTAGCACTGTAAGAAGAAGTGATTGTTTAAGTTAGGAACAAGGTATACACCAGTAAACATTAAATATGTAAATAGCAAATAACAGCTGTCAAGCTCCCCTTCTATTCCGGAGACACGCTTGTTTTGCTAGAATCACAGGCATGCCCCAGCAGCAGAGCGAGCCCCAGCCCACCATGCCCTAGGACGTGACCTCCTCTCCCCGCAGCAAACCCACCTGCATCAACGCCTCGTCAGGCAGCAGGGCTCTGCCACCGCAGCAATGAGCTCTAACAAAATCCAGACAAGCAGTAAGGAGTGACATACAGCCAGCAGAAAAGCTATTCCAAGTTCATCGTGAATCAGTATTTCTTGCATACATTTATAGGCTCTAACCAGATCTTCAAAACAAAAACAAAAACCAACACCTCGCTAAAGCCACACAGAGTAATGTAGAGAAAAACCTCTTCTAAGGCCTTTTGAACTCTCAGAAGTGTAATTTTATAGGCTTCCTTCATGGCCTGAGTTACTCTGATCAAGACACCTTCCACTGTCAGGAAACTTCATCAGCCCCACGACGAACGCCTCCAGAAGCGCTGCTCATCTGCAATGGAAGCCATCGGCCTTAAGTCCGCAAACACTTCTCCTGCCTCCTGCAATTCCCACAGGCACACTGATCCCTTCTGTATTTTATGGTTTCTCTCATCTATTTTGGAATTTCTACAAATTAAATCGTGAAAGCCGGTGTCAGCATCACCCCTTGGTTGGTACCAGCAGCACAGTTACACGGGGCGGCTCCCCCCAGCTCCCCCTGCGGCTGTCTGGGAACCCAGCAACTGGTGCTGATCTGGGCTTACAGCTTCAGAGCTCCTAGATTTTTAGACTGTTCACATCTAAATGACTGCAAATTAAGGTTTTAATTCAAAGCTAAATTTCCAACGACCTGTGTAAAACCTTCAACTAGCCTTATGTCCAGCTACGTGCTCTCAACCTGCAAGCAGTTTCTCTAACACTGTCTACTGTCTTGAGAAGATGTGCTAGCCAGAGGAAAATTCCTTGTTTTCTTCATTAACATTCTAGTTAATGTATCTAAATCCTACTTTGTCTGGCTAGCTTCCTCTCTTTGGCTATTTTTCCAATCCTGGTGAAAGGCAAGTTACTTATAAAGTGGTAGAAGAGATGAGAACCACCAAAAGACTAATTTAATTGATAGGATGAGATATAAATTCGGTAATTCTTTCTAGTTGGGATTAATTATTTATGCATTATTAAAATAGAAACTCTCCTTGCTTTGTCAGCTTACTACATGGCAGGCACGTCAGATCCTTACAAAGCTTTTCAACAGTGTATCCCCTTTGCTAACACATTAACAAAAAGGGGCTATTGGTAAGTATTTGCTGGCAGCTAGTTACAAACTCTTAGGGTAGATCTTTAATTGTTCTTGTATACCTCTATATTATACTGCTGGATTACGTTAACAAATATATAAAAACACTTCTTTTTAATCTAGACCAGCTCTAACGGGCTGATTTTGTTCTAAAACCAGTAAGCAAAAAGCTGCTTTATCAAACTCAAGCCACAGAGCACACCCCACAAATGAACTCTAGGAACAAACTCCATCAAACCTGCTGTTTAAATACTGACCTAATTAAAAGTGAGGTAATAACCGTATTTCTTGGGCATAATAATTATGACCTGAAAAAGGTTTCTTAGAAGAAACCTCCTTCTGTCTCCACCTCTTGGGAGGAAAGAAAAATGGTAACAGCAAGCATCCAGCCCCATTTCCCCCCTTAACTCTCACCCCAGTTACAGCAGAAAAGCACACGTACAGTACGGTCACAAGAGAATAGCCAGACGGTTGTTCCTACAGCGTGGCAAACACACCTTATCCTAGAAAAGGTTAGAATTAATCACCTGCTAAGCCGGCCGGGATGAGCATAAGAACACAAAAAAGCTACTCATTTATAAGTGGGGCTGATCGTTTTTCTACTTTTCACCCCACAGCTAGCTGAAGGATCTTCTCTTTGGCATCCTTCAGCTTCGTCTATGTCAGAGCTCAAGTTTAGAGTCCACTCCATGTAGACTTCGGTAGAAGACATGGTAGAGGACTGTCTAAGGATGATAGAAACCATTCTATTTCTAGCTTGCCTGCTCAGTTCTGCTTGAAAATTCAGGTAAATTTAGCTATCAATAAATGAACAGCCTGGGGAGAAAAAAAAGGGGGGGGAGCAGGCTGCAGTTGAAAAAGTAAACTTCAAAATACGTGAAAAGGTTTTGGAGCTAGAACTCTGTGCTGTTGTTCAGCATACTATAATAGTGATAGCAAGGAATTATATCACAAAATGAGTTTTAAACTCCTGTTCTTCCCCCCTGGGTTTTCACTGAATATCAATGGAAACCTGAAAGGCTGACCTAAAGGTCAGAGAAAGGTTAGTGAAATTTTCAGCCTGGGGGGGAAGAGAGGAGGAGAGCTGAAGAATTACAACTGGCTTAAGCACTGCAAGCTGTTCCACTCAATTTACTTGGAGGAACCCACAATACATAACGTGGTTTATCTGGATAACTCCAGCAAAAGAAAAAAATCTGATTTTTTTTGTTTGGTCAAGCAATACACACACAGTGTAGGATAACAATTCTGGAACGCTGCACTTACGGGACTTGGTCTTAGCCCCCAAGAGAAGAGCGTACGTCCTCAGAACCATTCTTCACAGTGGGCAGCAGCTGTGCACTGGATGTGAATTCTGCTCTTTTCCATTCCCCCCCCCACCCATTTCTTAAAGTGCTGAGTAGCAGACTTGCAACTGTCAAGCAATTTACAGAAATACAGCCAAATTTTAAGATTTCGTTATTAACCTGCCTGTTATACTAGAAAGGTGATGCTGAGAAAAATGGTTGTGAAGTGACTAAGTTTATATATAGGCATCTGGAAGGAAAGTTGGAGGAACCCTCATGTTAAAGCTCTAGAAGGAGCAGAAGGTCAAAACCACAAAAAAAATCCAAAATCGGTGCAGACCAAACACCCCATCCTCTGCTCACGAGCATGCTCCGTTCCATCCGTTAGCCATGTTCCAAGCTTATCGACCCAGAACGGCTCCACCTGACAAGTACAGAGAAAAGAACCACAAACCTAGCTGTCATACACACCTCGTATCCTGTTATGAGAAGAGTTGAATCTTTTGTGACGCTGGTACCCAGTGGAACGAAAATGAGGTTCCTGCAGAAGGCGCCTGACAGTTCCTACAGCCCGTCTGCCCCACACCTCCTGCACGTCCACCTGGGAGCCCCACGCACCCCCTGCGCTCGCTGTCCCGCGGAGCTGCCTCCCCTCAGCTACGAGAGCTCCAGAGCTCCTCTCTGAAGCTTTCCCCCATCTAGTCTCTGCTCGTTGCCTACAAACCCAGCTGAGCGAGAACCAAAGACTTCCACCACCGCTGATTTGATAGACACCATCTGCTTCAAAACATATACATGCACTCATGTTAATGACATCCTCCCCTTAATAGTCTGTAAAGACACCGGCATTTAAATAAACCAAATTGTTTATCCGATCTTTTCGTCACCCCCAAAAGCCCCCCAGGTGAATTAAGCACAAGGCAAGCCGTCAGCGCTCTCTTTAAGGAAGACACACTCCCTTACAGACACACTCCCTTACAGACACACTCCCTTACAGACACACTCCCTTACAGACACACTCCCTTACAGACACACTCCCTTACCTACAGCCGACAGTTTGCTAACTGATTTTCCTGCAGACTTAAAGAGGGATAAACTTAACACCTCTGCTTTAGCATTAAGAAAAACAACACAACCAATGAAAGCAGAGGCAATCTGGAGAGGGGGAGAAAAAAAGACTCATCTAATTAAGCCAAGAGAACGTAGATTTTCCCGAACAATGGGAACAATTAACGCTGCTAGGAGAGGCAAGGTATACGCCATCTCAGTCATGAAGGCCACTGCTATCTCAGAGGGACGGCAGGCTGACATAAAACCTGTTACCTTTAGCCCTGCCTCAGCTGACTCACCAGCAAGCTGGGAGACCGAGAGGTGCTTCAGAGAAGCCTGCCTCTGAACTCCCGGCGCAGGGACCTGCTTAACAACAGATCTGAGAAAATTACAGGACAGACGTTTACTGCAGCACCACCTATAAACCTCAAGCACAATGGGTTGTCCCGTAACTGGAAATATCTTTTGAGGACTAGTTACAAACAGCTCCTCCAGAACCAACGGAATCACAACCACTAAGACGTGCTTATTATATTCATTTAAGCACAATCCTTACCCAAAAGTCCATAAGCAGCCAAATCAAACTACTGGGCTAAGAACCGTACTGGTAAGGAAGAAAGGACTAGAATACTTCCAAAGCTAACAAGTGCTTTGAATTTATAACGCTGATTTTTATACACATAGCTGAGCATGCCTAAGTGCACTTGCTGCTGCTTGGTATGACAATGCTGTGCTTGGAAGAGGCCCCTGTGCTTACAGCACTGAGGAAATGGATCAGAGCAGGAACAAACACACTCACCTTGTAAGCAACATTTCCCTTTGAAATTGAACAGTCCACGCCAGCACAAAGCAGTACAATAGTTAACTGGCATGGAAAACACCTAAGAGCAAGGTAGACTAAGTCATCACGTGCGTAATCCCTACAGAGAAGGCGTAAGGTAAAACAGCACAGAACGAGCTTTTACATGTGCTGAATTGGACAGGCACTGATAGTCAAGACTGAGCCCTGCCTTAATGAGTATTAAGAAAAACCCTTCTTCAAACAAGTTAGATAAGCACATTCGCTGGGGTAGACGTGCAGGATCTAGCAAGTATTAGATTAAAACCAGATCTGAGGTATTCATTTCACAGTGAACACGTAACTTACAGGCTAAAACGTCTTGTTCGGATACACAGATATAGTGAGACGATTTGCCTAGCAGAAGGTAAGAAATCATGGTTCTTTCAAACGTTTCTGGAATGCGATACTCAAAAGGCTCAAAACATTGTAGGAATGAAGAAGAACATTGTTCTGAAATAACTGTAGCTGTGTTATGTCAGCTGGTGCCCTCAGCCTAAGTGTCTATTTTTCATGTGTTACAGCTCAGATCCAACCACTGGATTGTCAGCAGTGGCACAAACCTTCCACGGGCACTCCTGCCAGCTCAGACAGCAGTTACAGCAAGAATCCTGAAGAAATAACTTCACGTGCTCCAGAACTAGTTTTAGGTGGGTCAGGATTATTTACTAGTGTAAATGGCCATTTTATAAATCCACACTGAGGTGTAGCCTACTCTGTCAAGCAGATCAAAAGACAAAGTACCATCAGCCATTAATGAACACCTGTACTCACAACACCCAAAAGCCCCATTAGGAACCTCACTCCCCTTCCGCCACATAATGAAGTAGCTCCCAAGAAAGCCATTCAACCCAGGCAATGCTTAAGCAACTGACTTTTTTTTTTTTGTTGTTAGAGCAGACAGGTTCTTCTGCCAATGACAACTATGGCTTATAGAAAGGAAAAGTAGGAGAATGAAGAGAACAGTAGCAACTTTATTAATAATCTGCATTTATAGACAGCCCATAGCTTACCACATCGCTACAATAAACCTGGCAGAAGAAACCCAGGAGCATTTTGATTAGCACGTGGCTCTGGTACTTGGGAAAGGTCTTCAATTGCTATCACAAGTTACATACTATAGGCTGGGGGAAAAACATGAAATCTGAAATTGTTATTTGTTATTATTAACTGATTTTTATTGTCCTCTTGATTTCATATATTAAGCGTAAGCAGCTCTTCTTTTCAGGCCGGGTACTATTTCACTCTTCAGTTCAAAGGAATTTCAACACACAACTCCCAGTCTTTGCCTTCAGTTTGGAAGACAGGCCTGAAGTTCAAAAAATAGGGGAAAGCTGACTGAAATGGAACCATTTAAAAGCTGCTCCTTTTCATACTAGAGTACTTCAGGCCATTCCCGTTCATGAATCCTAGAAGCAGCTACAGGGGTTAGTAAATAAACTTTGTAACAGACATGCCCAGTAGGGTTCAGAGCCATAGAGCTCCTCCAGCTATTGTCTGCCCAGAATATCTTACAAGAGGTCACAAACACATCACAATCAGCCCCAGAGTTTGTGAATATAACAAGGTTTAAGTGTCGGTAAGACGATCAACAGAAGGTAATTCAGAAGTTGCCCCATCTCTAGCAGGCTCAGCAGACAAAAAAGTTGAGAGCAGACAAAGAATACAAACCGAGCACCCAAGGCTGGGTGGAGCACAGGAAATAGTATAGGCTGAAGAGTCAGCCATAAGGGCAGGACAGACCTCTCAGCGTCACAAAGGTAAGTGTTAATGTCTTTTTCTTTTGTAGAAGAGAAATTAACCAGTTACTCCCATAGAAGAAAGTAACTGCCATCATTTCGAGGACAAAAAAAATCACCCAAAGTTCTAAGCAGGCAAGTGTTCTATTGCATTCCTCATTGTCCTTACCTTGGATTCATCCATAGACGCAGGCATTTAGCGAACGCATCCATTAAACCCTGTAACATCTACTCCTCTAAGTAAATGAACTTACAGAAAGCCACTATCCCTTAATTTAATTTGGGGCAAGTTAAAGCCAAAAGCAGTTATCAGCTGTGACAACCTACCAGCAAAAACTGGACTCTAGAATTGAGACAGACCCAAGAAAAACAAAACCTCAACCTGCTTCACAATCATCACCTTTATTGTGGTGCTTGTTCTGACCAACGCTGGGTTCGGGTGGGAATGCCACCAGCCACATCTGGAATAGCAGAGCACTTCTAAAAGCAGTCCTTTCTAGGTGCTCCAGCTGATCCCTATTGTATTCCCCAATCCTTTGTTCTAATGCCTTTCCGACACAACTTTAAGTCTGAACGCTGGTATGACCCCAGAATGCAAGGCCAGCCGAGAGCACAGCACGGGTCTCACAGAGCCGCCTCGTTCACAAGGGCCTCCAAAGCCCTGAGATGTTATTTTGTATGAGCCTGGCACATGGAGGGCAGTGTAACCAGCTCCCTGTACTAGCAGGGGTTGCCTGCCCTACCGTGGGCACCAGAGAGAGCAGGGATGCTTTTTGTGTGTGTGTGTGTCCACCCGAAACCAAATCTAACCAAGAAGTTATGTGAACGCCACCACTAGGCAACAATACAAGGGTTCTCTACAACCAAGGGAATCTCGTGTGTAAAACGCCCATGCAAAAATTACAACTCTTATCTGAAGCGTAAATAAAAAAATCAACAAGTGAATATCTAAATCGATATATTGAAACAGATACCAGACAAAAAACCTGGCTTTGCAACAGTGACTGGTCACTTCTCACTGCCAGCCAAATCAAGATCCACCCTGCAGAAAAATAAGCCTCAAAACAGAATGTGAGATTTGTTTCGTTTCAGAAGGTTCCTGCACCATTAGATTCTTCCCTAAAGAGACTTCATTGTTACGGCAATTAGTATTCCTCCACCCCAGCAAAACGCAAGCAAAGGGAAAAAAAAAAAAAAAAAAAAAGCTATGAAAGGGTAATCTAGCCATTTCGCAGCTTTGCCTCCTTACTCCACCCAGTCTCTTCTCTGCTCAATGGCTGCACACAGCATCCACAAACATGGCCAAATCAAAAGAAACACACAAAAATGAGAACCCTGAGAACAAGCTGGAGATTTGCAATAAATCTTTCTGTTAGAAAATATTTTCTTTGTTTAGTTCCCTACCATGATTTTCCCATTTAATAAAATGACTCCACGGGCAAATAACATTTTGATAGCAGACCCTCCCTCTTCTGCAAACGAGCCGAATGCTGCACAATCATTTACGGACCGATCACTGCCGAACACAGGTTCTTTAACCCCCACCTCCTCACGCTGTATAAACAATACCACCAGAGAAATACATACGTGAAGGGGTCTCCGCATCAATACAGAATTCGGCCAGGTCCATACGCCCCAACATTCATTTGCAGTAAAATAGCGATTATTAACGATTTTTAATATACCTTCAGTAACCTTCCAGCACCCCCCGGTCAGGTAATTCATTATGAATTGACTTGACCTGCAGCGACCAAGCCCTCTGCTGCAGCACCACCAGCAAGGCAATTTTACCAGGCATACTACGGCAAAGAAAGGGAAGCTATCGCCTCGTCGTTGGTATTAAAGGTCAAGTTTAATCGCATCCACCTTGAACAACAACAAAAAAAAACCCACCCACAGGACAGAGCAACCCTAAACTTTTTTCAGGAAGGCACCACTCCCACCCCCGACTCCCACCAGAAGCCTGCTGCCGAACAAAACCTCGAGCGGGGCCGTGAGTGGGGCGATGCGGCCGCCCGGGCTGCCAGCAGAAGGCTTCCAGGGCAGCTCGATGCGGCGCCGGGCTGCGATCTGACCCCCGCAGGAGATTACACCTCCCTCCCCCGTTGTGCTGCAGCTGGCTCTGAAGGTCTGAGCCGCCTCCTATCTGCGCGCTCCCCGCGAGAGCGCCGCAGGAAAACAGGCTGGATGCGAGCGGCTCCTCAAATCCCCCCGGCCGCTCCGCTATCGAGCCTCGTTTGGTTTCGTTTCGTTTGGTTTGGTTTGGTTTGGTTTGGTTTGCCCTGCCGCAGCCGGCTCGGGAGGCGCGGGCCAGCGTCTGGCAACGCCTGCGGTGCCGCGGAGGGGCCGGGAGATAAGGACGGGAGCGAACCCTGGGAGAGGAGCGAGGGGGGGGGGGGGTGAGGCCGCCCGGCACCCCCCGGCGCGCACCCCTCGCCCCGCGTTATTCTGTTATTTTTGTTATTTTGTGATTTTTTTCCCCGTTTTCCTCGCCCGGCCCCGCGCCTCTCCCCGGCATCTTGCTAAGTCACCCGCGGAGCTGGGCGGCCTGCAGGCGGGGCGGGGAAGGACGAGGCAGCCGCGGGCGGGGGCACCGGGGCCGCTCTCCCCCCCTCCCCCCTTTCCCCTCCCGGCCTCCCCCCCCCCTCCCCGCTCCCCGTTTTCCTGCCAAGTCACCGGCAGCGCGGCGGGGCCGAGCCCCGGGAGCGGCCGCTGTGTCCGGGCGGGCCGCGGGCCGGGCGGGGCGGGCGGCGAGGGCAGGGAGCGGGGAGCAGCGCCCCCCCCACCCCCCCCCCATCACAGCCCCATCCCCGGCCCCCGGCCCCGCCACCCCCCAGGGCCCGGCCCCCGCCCGGCCGCCCCCCGCCGCCGGCCTCCCCCCGCCTCCTCCCCGCCGCCTCCTCACCGCCGGGCGCGGCCGCCATTTTGAGAGCGAGCGAGAGAAGGAGGCGGGCGGCGCCGGGGGGAGGGGGCGCGGGGGGAGGCGGGCGGCCCGCGGGGAGCCGGGAGGCCTCGGGCCGGGGCTGCGCGGCCGGGACGGGCCCGCGGGGCGGCGGCGGCGGCGGCGGCGGGGAGGGGAACGGGGACGGGAACGGGACGGGGAGAGCCGCGGCGCCCGCCTTACCCGAGCCGCCGCTCGGCTCCGCCTCGCTCTGCTGCCTGCGGCCGGCGCCGCCCGCCTGTCCCGAGCGGCGGCGGGGGGCGGGGGGCGCGGGGCGCTGGGCGCTGGCTCCGCTCCGCGTCTGTCAGAGCCGCCCCGGCCGCCAGCAGGGAGGGAGGGAGCGGCGCGGCCCCGCCGCGGCTCTGCGCATGTGCGGGGCGGGGGCGGGGGCGGCCGCCCGCCTCCATCTTGGGCGGCGGAGGCGCAGCGCGCCCGGCCCGGCATGCCCCGCGCCGCTCCCGGCAGCCTCCGCGCCCGCCCCGCCGCGGCCTGAGCGGGGCCCGGGAACGGCCCCGGCCCGGCCCCCGCCCCTCAGGCGGTTTCTCGGTGTCCGCGCTGCTCAGGCGGCGGCTGAGGGCGGCTGAAGCCCCGCGCCCAGACGAAGCGGCTGGCAGAGGACAAGGCAGAGTCCCAGGGACATCGCCACCGCCTCCCCCAGCGGGCAGCTGGCGGCGCGGAGTTAAACAACTGCGCCTCAGAAGCCAAATTCCCCCCTCAAGATTTTCGTTTTGCAGCACTTGGGGCTCCCACAGGTTTCCGTATCAGTCAGAACAGTCCCTGTGCCGCTGCTTTGCAAAACCTTCGGTGTTTGGCAAATGAGAGGTGAGCTGGCAGCAGACCCAGCCGGTGTAAGTGCTCGATCGCAGTCAGTCCAGGTGCAAAGTAAAGAGCCCCGCTGTTACAGGGGGCAGGTACATGTGGCACCATCAAAGACCAGTGACCAAAGTCACCTCTAACGTTGGCAGGCACAGCAGCACGATACATGGTTTAGTGTAGGCCATAAAATTTTCTGGAGCGTTGATTTGGGGAAATCAGTAGTTTCACATGTAAAATTACCCATGTAGCAGAAAACTTTAAGAATCTTGAAAGGAAGATTTCACAGTCAAAGGCTGTGTAGTTTTATCTGCTTCTATTGCAAGTAACAACAGATTACAAATACGAATGAATCTCCGTTTGTCGACTGGTTTGAAAGTGCTCAGTCAGCTTCACTGCTAACCCATGGCGTGTGGGCAGTCACTGCCTCGTTATGCTCTTATTTTATAGCAGTAGGGTAAAAGCAATAGGCTTTTAAAACCCAATCTGCAATGCGGAACTACAAATGGGTCCAGGACAAAGTTTGAGTATGAACATGCGTTTAATTTTTTTTCGTTGTTTTGTTTTGTTTTTCACTTGATTATAAGTTTTGAACTCATTTAGGCCTTGAAAACTTCTTAAAGTTTACACACAGACACGGTGATATCCCAGATATTCCCAAATACATTGATTGACTAATGACATCGAAAATAATAAAAACAAAGTAATACTGCATTAAATGAACCGATTAATGGAATTAATAAACAGTTGGATAATCCAGTAGGCCCAATTTCCAGTGAGGAGACAACACAGTGTGGATCTGATCCTTTTGTTAATAAAAAAAATTAACATGGAGCAGAATCTGTCAGTATCCCATAACAACATTTCACGGACGTGTTCAGATAGTTTCCAAAAAGAGAGGAATGGGTCTCATCAACCTGGCCTTTTTTTCCACCCAGTATTTCTAAATTCCTGTGCTGATTACTGACAAGAGCACTTGCCTTCTTGGCAGAGATAACATTCCCAGTTCCCACTTACAGCACGTGACAGTGGTATTTCAGAAATGTCACCAGGATAAGCACAGTGGATCAAAACTTCAGTTCTCTGTGATGCTTCCCATCACTCAGGTACATGGAAAAGTAACACGTCCGACCGAAAATCATGACTCCCCATGTTCTGAATCTTTGGGGGTATTAGCCATTGTTGACCAGTTTTCATCTCTTAATTTGTTCTCTGGCAATTAACATGCTATTAATTTTTAAATGTGCTGAGTACATTTTCTTACCTCTTAAGAGACGTGCAGGCATTGGCTCGGGTTTTTTAATGTGCTGATTACAAGTGGGCAGGCCCGGAAGCGACTGAGAGCCTGTCCCTCTCGTATGGTAAAGGAAATTAAGGCTTTTCACATTCGAGTTACTCGTCGAGGAACGTTTTCTCAATTGTATGGTTGTGCATGCCGCTTACATGCTGGAGCCCTGTGGACTCTGAACTGCTGATCACACCCCTCTGAGCCCCACGGCTCAGCCACTTTTACCCCTCTGAACTGCCTGCCCGTCTAGTCCATACCTCACCATTTGGCTATAAGGATACACCAGGAGACCACAGAAAAGCCTTGCTAAATGCAAAGCAACATCCCCTGCTCTCACCTTGCCATTGAGCTGCTCATCCTGCTGCAGAGTGTCGGGCTGCTCGGGCACATTAAACACACGCTGCCTTTGGTAAATCAGCGCTGGCTGCTCCAGTCATCTTGTTCCGTCTGCCTGAACATGGACCCCAGGAGGGGCTGAGGAACTGAGATCTGAGCAGCCAGGGTGCAGTTCCCTACAAGTGTCCGTTAACTGCAAGCAGGAGATCTGCAGAAACAGTCTGAAATTTAGGATAAGACTTTAAGATGCATGACAAAATTATATCTGCATTACTTCAGTTTGCAAAGCAGGCTAAACTGCTTTGAAATTTCTCAAAATTGTCACATATCAAGTATTTTGGGGTGCATACGCCAAGTTATAATTAGTGTTTACCCATAGAATTAAATTAAGTTTACAGAAACTGATGAATTTTCCCAGTACTTTTATGGGACATTTTGTTCTCCTCTTACAGTTGGCCTTCCTTGCAATATTATCGTTTGATACTGGGATGAAAAAAAAAAAAATCCCAGCTCCCAGGACATCTGAACTACAAGAAGTCTCAGAGCAGGATTTTTCCTGATAGTTTCCTTGATTGCTGCAGAGTACCTTGGCAACAGAAAGAACATACTCGGAGATAACCTCAGCGGGGATGTGTAGATCCAAATTGCATAGCTCATTCTGATGCCAGCATCAATTTTTCCTTCAGGATATTCCTAAAGTAAACGTTTACAATGTGCACAGCTGCACTTCAGAGCAAGCCAGCCTTCTTCAGGGTACTCTTTACTGTGTGGGGACCCTGGTGATCACATATCTCATGTTACATCAAACCTTGGGAAGCATTATGCTACTAAACACTGAAAACTTCATTCATTGGTAATTTATGTTGTCCATGAGTGAAAGTTGTGATTAATATTCTCACTGTGTACGTCTTTGTGTAGCAAAACATCTGTAGTGACTGTTCTCCTGTAATGAACTAATTTACATGTTGCAAGTTCGTCTCTGTGCCTGACCTACAAACGGCGCGATCTGCTGCAGCTGCAGAGCTTTGGAAGACAGAAAGTTGCACCAAAATGCCTCCACGGGTCTGAACTGAAAGATCGGCTCAGCTTTAGGTTGGGAATAAATCCTGGTGACACAAATACGGTGGTGACTAGATGCCAAAGCATACCAAAGGAAAATTAACTTTTAGCAGTGTCTTGGCATTCAGTTTAGTGAGTCAATGGGCACGTGTGCCTGTGTCATTACCCTGTCATTGAAACAAATCGCAAGAAGTGAGTATTTTCTCATCTTTTTGTTCAATAGTAAACAGAGACTTCTCTGTGGCTCAAGCAAGACCTCTTCCTGAAACTTCAAAGTTTTCCTCTCCATTGTTTTTGTGGATGGAACTACACGCAGAGGTTTTTGCCATTGTGTTTTTTGAATTTTAACATCACTTGGGAATCAATAAAAGATACTGAAAAAAATGACTATTTTTGCAACCAAAACAGAGAGGAGATACCTATATGTGGAATTTTTTTGTTCTCAGTGCCAAGCATAGCACAAAAGCATTCAGATTCATTTCTAATTTAAATTCAGTTTTGAGAAATCCTACTTCCAGTACTCACGTGGCCTTACCTATACATTACCAACATAAGGAAGAGAACAATCTGTAACCGTGTCCCTCTCTACCCGACCTTCTTAATAGCATTAAAGAAGAGAAGATCAACAAATCCTGGCTCTACCGTGTTTCAGTGCTGAGAACCTTGGCCTTGTGCAAAAGCTGCGCCCATCACAGTAGAATTTTTTAAGTGAGCTGAGCTCCTTTACAGATTTATTCTAAAGAATGTGATGATTTTTTCAGCTAGTCTTCCATTTCTACAACTGGATGTTTACACGCCTATATTTATGCCATTTTGCTTATTAACATAACTGGTCATCTTGTATAGGTTAGAACTTGTTCATGCTACTGTCAGTGACAGTTATCTTTCTATACCTTGATTCGCCCGCCTGTATTTCTATGGTTATTATTTTCACATGATTTCTTTTTTAAAGTCACATGTTAGTCCAGCAACTACTTCTCCTAGGGCCAAAGGATGAAAGTCCAGGTAGAAGTAGCATTTCATCAGCTTATCGGTTTTGTTTTTCCTGGTTGTACCCTGAGAGAGGACCTTGTATAAACTTTATTGTTCACCTTTGAAGTATGGCTTTATCTGACAGCTGTAGGCCTGGCTTGTTTGTTAAGTCACAACTTATCTGCCAGCTCTTTTGCATTTTAGGGGGGGTACAGTCAACTTCTGCCATGCCTGGCATTCAACCACGTCTGCCCCAATACAGTGAGATATTAAACATTTCATTTTTGTGATGCTATGAAAACAAGTGTTGCATATAACGACCTTCACAATGTTTATAATGTTATATCATAATTGCAGGTAGTTATTGCCATACCTGAAGATGTTTTCTGTTCCCACATGTTTAAAAAATTGTACAAAGTACACTTATTCAAAGGATAAATATACTTAATTTTAAAACATGTATTTAATATTTTCAGCATATGATTCCTTATATATTCAAAACGCTTCTCCTAGTTAAAGTGAAAGCTCTACCGGCAGCATGTAAATTTCAATTAGAAGTATAGTAAAGCAGTTCGGAGATCGTAAAAGATCCTCTCAATCTAATTGGGTGCGTGCTTTTGTATGCAAAAGATGCACAGGGTTATCATGCTAATTTCGAGGTGTACTACAGCTGAACATGCAGATCAGGTCATCACAGCCTCCTGTAGTTAACTGGAATAATTTGTGTGCATAAGCACCTGATTTGCATAGAAAACTGCTGCAAATGCATATGCAGATATCTTAAATCAGATAAATCATCAATCTTACAGAAACGTTTCTAAGCATATTGCAACTGAAATTAAAAATTGACGTTCTCTAAGTGCAAGCCGTTGTTGTACTTCAGCGTCACATTTTCATTTACATCTATAACCTTTGGAATGAAATAAAATAAGTATGCGAGCTGTTGGAGTGGTTTAGTGATGCTTCGCAAATTTGTATATCAAAGCAAAAAAAGCAACTAGACCATGAAAGTTTGTCAGTATAAAGATTGCGGAAAGTAGTCCAGAGCATATTAGTATGAGGTAGTAGTATTAAAGGAGGGGAGGACAAACTAACATCAACGTACTCTTAATCCATAGTTATCCCAGCTTTGGATTAAACGGCCTTCTGAAGTTTTTTTAAGGCCCTGTTTGTATTGGAGTGTTTGCCTTTGGTCACAATGTTTCCCCTTTTAATGAGTTCATATTTAAAACAAAAAACCAAAACAAGATAAACTCTTCTGCTGAGGATATCAATAGAATTGCTGCTGAGTCAAAAACAGAGCTAAAACAAAGCAAATATGTTGCTTTTATAATTCTTTAAATTCCATTGCTAATTATAGTAACGTGTAATTGTGTATGCTGTTGCTGCTGACACTGTCCAACTCCCCTTCTAAATTCCTTTCACTATATTCCTTTTCACTTAGAATAATAAAGCACTGCCAACAATATTAAATGACATTGCTTGCATTTTTATAATCATCATACAACAAGGGCTAGTTTCATTGCACTCAACCTAATTTTAAAAGGTGTTCTCATGTTATTTTTCACTCCTTTGTAATTCTGTTGTTTACATATAACCTGCAGAAACCTAGAATTTACTTCTAATTTAAGAGTTTCTATCCTCTAAATCACTTTTAGCCATACATATTAGTTTGCTATTGCAGAGTCACCGAAGTCTCTTTAAAGTTTTGCTTTTACAGCAGAAATCTGTTGCTCAAGATACTGTAAAACTACAGGGAAATACTCGCTGTGTCCTAACTGTGCTTCTGTCTTCTAAACACAGCTTTGATGTTACAAGTATCTTCACTTAGCTCATCCAAGAAAATTAGAGACAGACATTATTCACAATGCGTTTTTCATTATAGATATGGGAAATGAAAAAACCTATGTGCAGCTGTAACTTGTGACTGTTATAAAGGCAACTTGGTAATGGTTTCTGACTTTGTATTCTGTGTACATATGATTGACATAACATCTTTTTGTTCCAGTCAGGTGCAGCAGTAAGCTGAGCAGACTTGAGGACTGAGTTGCTTGTTCTCCAGAAGGATGATGAATTTTGCAGCTGAAGTTATTAGCAAGCTAACAGAGGAGATTTGTAATATATAGGCTAAGGGATGCAAGAAACCTTGTCAATAGCTACCTGAAGGCCAAGTTTTAGTTGTACATGTCTTCTAAGCAAAAATATCTTCCTGAACAGAAATATTGATCTCTTAATGATAAATAATATCATTATATATATGATAAATAAATATAATAAAATGAATGTCCTTTTCCTGACACACTATCTATTTAACTAATAGACTTATTTCAGAGTAATAAATTGACAATCTATTACCATATTGAAATAAGCACCATTTTACAAAATAAATACAGATATTTAGAATCTGTTGCTTTGACAAAACATAATTGTAAATGCCATGCTGATGCCACATTTTTTTTTAATTTTGAAATATTTATTTTTACTGGAAAATTCCAATTCTCTTTAGATTAGAAAATTCCTAACTATTCCTCAGTAACATCATGAATGTTACTGGTCTAACTAGAAGGCTTAGGAATTAAAATAGATGCGTGTTGGGACTGCTGTCAGCCTTAAAGAAGGTGGTCCAGCTGGACAATTTCTCTTCCTAATAGGAAGGAATATTGCAGCTTCCCAGCTACCAGGAGGTGGGTCATTCGTAATGCGTTATGATTCACATACATAAGAATGTACCATGATCAACCCATGCACAAATACTCACACGCCCTAATGAAATTATATGGTTGACACGTTCTTAAAATGAAACTTTCTGAATGCAATTATACTCATTAGTTGTGCTGTGATTCAGTATTATGCTAGCTAGTAATGAAATGCTTCAGTGGAGTTTGACTGTTCTTCATACTGTATCTCATAAGGAAACAGTAACCTTAGCTTGTCTTTTACCCAGTTTTCTGTCTGATGAACAGCTATAATTAATACAATGTTACATAAAATGGATTGTGAAGAAGGACCACATTGGCTGTGGTAGTAAATGCACTGAAAATTGTACGTGGAAGAAGAAAATATAAGATTTTAACTTTTGTCAAACAGCAAATATACAGAGAGAAGACAGTGGCGTTAGAATACTTATTGTTACTCTTGGGATGCTAAGATGAGAAGCTACTAGGATGAGAAACAGGACTATAAGAGTTTATTATAAAAAAAAAATAATAAAAAAAAATGCTGCAGAGGCAAATAAAGTTGGCTGCCTGGGAGAAGCTGAGATAAAGATAAAAAAAAATGTTTAAGTGTATTAGAGAAATGTTTCTCCTAAGGCAACAAGGGGAATTATTAGCTTATATTTATTGTAATTCCATTGTCCTCCAGAAATATTTCCCAGCATTCTTATCAAAGAACAAACTGGGGTGGGAGAACAACAAAAAAGGTTTTATGATTGTATTCATCTGAATTTGAAAATATAAATAAAGGAGAAACATTTTCCTAGTTGTGTAAATTATCTGAGATTTTATTGAAAATGGGATAATAATTTGATAGCATTGCGAAGGTTTACTCCCTTGGTACATCACTGTGTGGTCTCATGCTTTAAAAAGAAATGTGCTTTAGATCTTTCTATAGGTAACATAATTTTACCAGAGTTTTTAGATTTATTTACATAGAGTGTAGAGCAATGCAGACCTTACCCATGTGGCAGTTAATGCTGAAAACGGTAAATGACAGAGGCAGTAAAATGATTCATTCTGTAGTATCTGCATTTTTTTAGTTAATATCTTCTAGTTGAAACCGTAATTCTGAATAGTGTGTAAAACAGTAGAAAGAGAGAACATCTCTTCATTTTCGGAAAAGTTACAAATGATTATTATCCCATGCTTTGTTTTGTCAATAACGTATCTTCTTCTGGGAAAACCGTTCACCCTCTTCTGAAAACTCTTTCAAGCATTTAAAATGGCTGCATTATTAACTCAGGTCTGTGAGGTTTGTCTATACTTATTCTTTAATAGATGTCACTACAAAAATAATATGAACATGTATTGGAAAACTTCTCTTTAGAAAATCAGTAGTAAAGCTCTCGGTGACTGTGATAGAATAATCATAACTGGACTGTAATTTTTACAGCAGAAGGTTAATGTTCATTCACACTCTACTGGCTCAAGTGCTTTCTCAGACCTTGGGTACAGTCCTATTATCTGTTCCAAGTATGTAATTTAGTGACCTCAGTGACCATATTATGTTTACTTATATCATTAGAAGAAGATAAACTTCAGGATGTGGGATCTCTTAGCCAGGTTAGAAAACATTTAATTAAAAATGCTTTGGAAGGGGTGAATTGTCGTGGACTCTCTACTGTATTTTCTGCATCCATTCTGAAGAGGAAACTAAGCAAATGGTGTTAAATTAATGTATGTTACCTAAAAATGTATAAAGACTGTCCTATTCTATTAGGAGCTCTCTATGAAAAAAAAAAAAAAAAAAGTAGAATTCTATCTGAAAGGAAAAAAATAGCATTCAACTTTGACATAACCTTCTGTAGACAAAACTTACCTTGGCTTCAGTTAGAGCTGTACTAAAATAAGATCTTATGTAGTAGTATGTTTTATAGACCAGTGTCATAGCTCAATAAATTATTACATGACTGAAAGACTGAAAGAGACATGGGCCAGAGTGGTCTCAGAGGATGTCAGAACACGATTTCTGTAGTGTTTGCCCTTTATTTTACGTAAGTTATTACAAGTGTTATTTAACTCACTCTGGCTTATCCAGTAAAGGTTTACAACTTTTAACTGGGAACAAGGTGTGAGACTAATTATAAAAAATATAATTGTGAGGTTCAGTTTGTTACTATTTTAATGCATGGTTAGAAATCAACAATTCTTACTTGGAATTGAGAAGAAATTCTAGTTGAGACTCATTTACTAATTCTTAAGAAAAAAGGGGGAATGAACACCTCTTTGGTTCATTTACAGAATCCCAGTAGATTTCCATTTGGCCTGGAGAGTTTTCTCTGTCCCCGTTTTCAGGCTTCGTTACCTGTATTCACTTTTTTATCTTAGATGGCAGCTTTTTCATTATTAAGTAGGCTCAGTGAAGGGTTCACTAAAGTAGAACATTTTTGTCATTTTACAGGACAAGACAACAAAAAGTCTCCCCTAAGCTCTCTGATGTACTGATAAAGCAGAAGACTTATGTGAATCATATCTAACATAAAATCTGTAGTAGTCTTCTGAAATGTTGTATTTACAAAGTTACCTCAGAATTTTTCAAGAACAAACAATTTGCCTCTTTTAAGAATTTTTTCAGAAGGATGTAAAACAGCCAAAGATTCCGACAAGTCAGTGGAGGCTGACTTGAATTACATAAGTAAGAAGTTTGAACTGCAAAGTTGTTTCTTCCAACAGCAATATTTCTTAGGACTCTTATTTCTTAGGACTTAGAATTCATCAGGTTAATGGCATGTAGTACAACTGAAATAAATATGTTTTGGTTTGTACTAAGCTGGCAACATAAATTTAATTAAAACAAAACAGAGGAGTAGGGGAATGGGCAAGTGATTGGCATGTTATGAATGTAGAGAAGTATCTTTAGACAATTCCAGCAACATAGCTTTATTTTCATTTTCTTGAGAGAAATAGACCAAATGCTGAAAACAGCAATCACATTTTCATATCTGGAAAATAATGTAATCTGTTTTGAAAGTCTAAGAACAAATGTTCAAGTAAAACCAAAAATCTTTTCACCTTGAACCTAAGACTTAATTCTTCAGCGTGTATAACCTGCTAGATTCTTTTATTTTCACTGGTAGGTACCTTGTCCAAGCTGCCATTTGTATTTCAGGTTGTTTTTCCGCAAGGGAATCTTTCCATGCTCCAAGTTAATTTTTTTCTCTCCTCTCAAGTTTCTTTACTACATAGGAATTTAAGCTCACGCAGTCTATTTTAGCCTTTTAAAAGCCATCAGTGCTATGATATCTATGTGCTAATCTAAAAAGATTATATAAATCGGCATACTGGGAAGTAAGAGGACAGCTAGGGATCATCTTAGGACTCACAGAGCATAATATCTTTTGGCTGGCTTCAGTAGTTGTCCTGATGTAGTACTACATCGTGCTATGTAGAATGGGTACATTTTAATGAGGTGAGTTAATCCCTATATTCTAGGAAAAGACCTTGATAGCATTATCTGCCTTTACTTACAATACTGTATGTATTAGAGTGCACAGAGCTATTCCTGGGCTGCCAGTCCCGTTAAAGAAAACCAGCCTCATACAGGGAACTAAAATTTAGTTGCTTACAAGCTACTAATCAGCCGCTGTAGTGAGTATCAGAAACAAGCAATGACTGGTGCATTTGCTGTGGGCACTAAGATGAAGAGCGATGGAGGCGCTGGTAAGGTCCTAAGGAAAAGCTTTCTGGCTTTTGCAAGTTGCAGAGGCTTGGCAGCACTTGGCTCCAGTACTGGGGACAATATTATCAGTAACAGCTAAATAACAGAAATAGGGCTGCAGACATTAGTAAGATAATGCTAAATGTTAACGTTTTCTAATAGATTCCTTGCCCTATGGTTGTTATTGTCCTTGTCTATAGCAAGTTGCCAAAGCCTGTTAGCAGACAGCAACAAGTATTTCACTGACACCTAGGATGAGGGAAATAAAAACGCCAACAGTGCCAAATATCATGCTTTAAAATGACAATTGCACTCATTCAGAAGCCCTTCTCCAGTTGAAGACTGGAAAATGATGTGGGTCCTTGCTCACAGGATGCTTTGCCAACCAGAAAAATGGAAAGAACTCTCAGATCAAAAAGAGCTGAGCCAGCTGATTGTGTTGGAAGCAGCTCTGTGCCAAGAGCTTTTACCTCCTAACAGCTGGTAGTTCAATCGCTGGTACAGAGAGCACAGGAGAGCCTCTTGTAGCTTGGTATTTAGACACCTGAAGCTGAAAGTCAACTAGAATCACTGGATTGGTTTTTTGTTTTGTTTTGTTTTGTTTTTTCATTTAATATGAAAAGTCCAGTGTTGTGTGAGCAGTGAGACATAAAAGGGAACAATGTGAAATCACATGGGGCTGTAAAGCCAATTTGGAGAAATGGTGTCAAAGAAGCAAGCAGGAGCCTCTCCAGTGTTAACTCTGAACTGAATAGCGAGGGCTCTGCATCCTCTGCAGTGTGACGAGCAACTGTTACCAAGAGCAGGTGGGATGCCAAAAGCAGATACCGATACTGATGGAAAATGTTGGAAATACAGAGAAGTCTGCAGGTACGCTAAAAGCAAAATGTACCACAATCCTTTTTGTCCCAAGTTTCCAAGAGAGCACTGGTGTGATTTGAGAGGCAACTGGTATGATGAGTGCAAAGGGCAGTGATGCTGCTCTGCAGGAGGAGGCTTCTGAAGGACAGACACGTTCATTCGGTGGCCAGGAATGTTTGTTGTTTGGTGTGTGTGTTCCTTACTTGCCTTTAAATTCTTACAAAAAATACCACTAGTTTTATTGATGGAGATTCACGAGGTAAAGAAGAGTAAAAAGATGCTCAAAGATGGTCAGAGGTGATGGTCATGCTGATAAAGGCTCTCAGAGCAAGAGTTTCCTGATACCTTCAGGAAAATCAGCTGTCCAGCTTCCAGAAGGTTAGAAGTAATGTGAAGACAGCAACTTGATTAGTTTACCATTAATTCCTCTCTTTATGAATATCTAAAATACTTCCTTCCACCTTCAAGCCATAGAGAAATACTCTTCCTACAATGATAGGTCTTTTATGAAAATTGAAAGAAAAAAAAGCTATGAAAAACAAGTAGGTTAGTTTCCGGAAAGTTCAGAGATGTGCAGCTGCTGTCCTTCTAAAAAGGTACTAGCAGTTTGTCTGCTTCTGACTGACAGATTTCCCCAACCTCAATACTGGAACTGAATTAAAACAGTAACATTTTGTCCCAGCTGTCGTTGGGTTGCTCTGGGCAACTTCTTTAAGATCTTGAAGTAATACAATTGATTTTCACAGATGAACTTGCAGTGTTTTGCTGTAACACTGACAGTACTCTAGAATCCTTTATTGATGTATTTTTGTGCACTTCAGTCTTCATTTTCAACTGCCATGTTCCATGTGAAGTAATTTACATATATGCAAAATTAATGTTAAAAAAAATCTAAATTGTGGCCTTTCTCACTGAGGTTTTGCAAGTGCTAACAGTAACACAGGGTGCAAGGCAAGTGTAGAATCTAGCCTTCAGGCATGGATCGAATTTCATGTAATTATTGTCCTGTTCCTCGTTTTGATATTATACTTAATTTATATCAGCATTTTTACTCATTAAAAATTAGACAGCAAACTACACCATTCAAAAATGATTGTGAAAGTCATTGGCAATTTTTCATCTGTAGTGTTGAGAATGATAGTGAGAAGCAGATCAGGATGGAATGGGAGTAGGGAGCTTGGAATAATTTAAAGGAATTGGAGGAGAAGGATAGAAGCTTATTTTATTCCCATTTAGCAATTAAGGGAGGAATCTGTCTTTATCTGTCATAGCAGACAGAGGAAAGTAAAGAGAGGAGGGGTCATGAGCTGGGTGCTCCTTTGTGAACACACAACTTGTGGTGAGAAAGATGAACAGAGGAATCGTGAGAAGTAACTGTCAGTATCCACAATAAAAAAAATGCCTTAGCAGGTTGGCAATCAGCTCGTCAGAAATTCTGTAGCCCTCGTATTAGCCAGGTGGCCAGTTCCCCACTTAGCCTGCCAAGTGAGTTGATCATCAGCTAGGAGCCAGACAGAGTGCCAGGTGGCCAGCTCCATCACTCAGCATCCAATTAACAATGACACTGGTTCGAAGCCAAGTAGAAAGGCAGCTCTGAAATGGAGAGGGAGCGTTGCTGCACCACCGGACCAGTCCCTATGTCGTGTCCAGCTGCCTTGAGTTTTTCTAGAAAGCTTGATTTTTTTTTGAATCATTTTATTTTATTTTATTTTATTTTATTTTATTTTATTTTATTTTATTTTATTTTATTTTATTTTATTTTATTTTATTTTATTTTATTTTATTTTATTTTATTTTATTTATTTTATTTTACTTGCTTGTTTATAAGCAATAAAGCTGTCTAAATATTCTGGATGTCTCCACTATTCTTCTTTTACAGCACCTAAGAGCAGGACTGTGCCACACTAGGAATGTTCTGTCCATATTGGAAAGAAACTGCCCAATTCATTTAACTCCCAAACCGTGTTTGAGTACTAACCCAGCTAAGGAAATGCGAGCTAAGTCTGATGCTGGTGTTATGGCACAGGTGGATCTCACTTGACTATGCTTGAATTACTTGGCAAGAAATTGGCCTCCACTCAGCCCTCATGAAGAATTTTAGATATAAGGGCAGTTTTTGAGCTCTGCTTTTTCTACTGTTTCAACGTTTGGTAAAAGCAATTGTATTTCAAAGGCTTTTTCACTTCAGTGGATTTTGTAGGGTGCTTTGTGTTAAACAAACACTACTAAAAGGGTCTACTGCCCCCTCTCAACTTGAAATCAGTTACAGATTTTCCGTAGATTTTAAGGGAAATACGGATTTAAATTTATTATTATGTGGGAATAATCATAGATTTACTAAGAAAGCTCTGGAAAACAACCAGAATTTGTGAGATGGGATAGCCCAATGAATCCGATAGTTCAGACAGTCCTCTGGCTGTCAGATTTAGTTGTTCTCCACGTTGGTGACTGGCCAGAGGTCCCTGCATGAAGTGGTCTTTTATTAGGCCTTGTTTGTCCTCCATAGGAGTGGAGCTAAAATTGAAAACGTTTGAAGTCTTTTCCACTCCTTAGCAATCAGCTTGAGACAAGCAAGTAGAGAAAATTCATGTCAGTTTTGTACACATATTGTGAAAAAATAGAGGTGTTCAATTTGTAGTATCTTGCGTGATATTTTGAAAATGAGGGAAAGGAGAGTGTTTAAAAATTCAGCTTTCTTTAAGCTCCTCTCATAGTCTGAAAATAGCATTCCACCTTTAGGCTGCCGGTTAGGGCAAGATAAACAGTTATGAATGAAGCATGCTGACTGGCCAAAAGTGAGATAATAGTTTGTAGGAATAGGTCTATATATAGCTCAAAGGGTACAGCAGTCTGAACTGCAGTATCCAGTGACTCATGAACGGTGTGATCAGGGTACAGTCTTGTCTGAAATCTCAGCACTGCTGCTGCAGTGAGTGTGAATGAAAAACTCCGACGAACAGGCTACAGGGTTTTGTGGCTGTACCTAGGCAGCTACAATTAATAACTGAAACCTCAGTTCCACAGGGCAGGTATCAGATTCGTCACATCTGACTGCTTCCTTGTGGACTGGTACAAGAGGAGGGCTGTAAGAAGAGTTGGTTACATCACACAAATACCAGCTCGTATGGAGAGTAGGTGGTTGTCTCACCTGGCAGATGAAATAATGAAGGCGAGTGTTCATTTCCAGCTCTCAAAGACTTGATTCAGATCATGCAATGCCACTATGTAGGAGATTTCTCAGTGATAAGACAGGAATAGTGGTTTTGATGTATAATTCCTCGAAATTAACAAAAACATCCCAATATTTTGGGGTGAAAGAGTCAGTAACCGGTGTGTTATTGCCCAGAGTTGACTCCGAGTAGCCCCATGACCTTGCATTAGCCTCTCTCGCCAGTTTCCATAGATGCAAAACGGAGCTAACAATGCCTAATTACCCACTTCATCTTCTAAAAAGGGTTAAGGCTGGGGACACTACGACCATTTAATTACCCTTTTTAATGAGCTCTGGAAATAAGTGACTGGGAACCGGTATTGCTGGCGTAAATCATGCAGCGGCCGGACGCGGTGGGCGCGGGCAGGCTGCTGAGGCTGAGCGCTGCTGGAGGAAGAGCAGAGGCCGGCCCAGCACCCAGGCCCAGCGCCCAGCTCCCAGGCCCAGCTCCCAGGCCCAGTGCCCAGCTCCCAGGCCTGCTCCCAGGCCCAGCAGCCATCCCTGCTCCCAGGCCCTCTCCCAGGCCGGCCGCCTCTCCTCTTCGGAAGGCGAGCAGCCTGCGCCTGCTGAGCGCGCTGCCAAGCTCCTTGCATCATCCGCTCTCCTCCCCCTCTCCCCACCACAGCTGTGGCAGCAACAAGGGGAGGAGTGTGTCTCTCTGTGGTGTTTCCACCCGTTTGATCCCTCTCAGGCAATCACGTGGAGGTGGGGTTTCTGCCTCGCTTACGTGTCTGTGTTTTGAAATCAGCCTCTCGTGTAGCCGCCCCGCAGCCAGCACGCCACCAGCCGCCCCGTACCACGCAGCCGTGTAGCAGCCGGTGGCTGCCATAACTACCTGTGGCGTGCGTTCCTCAGACACTGCCCGCAAACAGCAAGGATGCGGGCACCCCACTCGCCTCCCGACACCCGCTGCCCACCTCGCCCCCAGCCTGCTGGCTGTACGCAAGGAGATGTTCAGTGCGAGGGAGCTTGAAGGGACAAAGGCTTTCTCAGGTCAAGTTTCTGCTTGTCGGTGGCAGGACACAGACTCCCAGTTCAGGGCTTGGCAGCGCTGCCTGGTGCTGCTGCCCCTGCCACCCACCCATGGGGTGCCCAGGGGTGCCCAGCGCTCCTGCCCCTGCCCGCGGCGTGCTCGCGCAGCTCCCCCAGCAGAGCTGGGGACAGCCACAATCTGCGGGGTGCACAGAGAGCAAGCCGGGCAATTGTAGTCCTGACATGTATTATGAAAAAAAAACAAAAACAAAAACAAGTTCTTCATGCTGGCTAGGTCCAGAAACGCCATTGTCTTTTCTTCAAGCATTTGTGAAATATACAGGGATCAGGACTCTGTGCCGCCTTCTTGTATTTCAGTGTAGCTGCTGTTAGAACGCTGCCATCAGAAGGTGCTTTTCTTCAGCTTCCTGAGGGCAGTCAGTGAGCGCAGTGGTATGTACGGATGGAGACAGTGCCCAAAGGGGGGAGAGGAAGGAAGATGAAGAAAGGAACGGTCAGCTTTACGTATTTCAAAACAAAAAGTCCGAGATAGGTCCAGAGATTTTTTTGCCATTTAAGTTGTCTTCAATCTCTATTGATGTTTTTTTTTTTTTTTACCAATATTGTTCAGCTAGGGAGTATTTACATTTGTTTATTTTGATTTTAGAGTGTTGATGAACAGCATGTGAAAGAAACAAACTCAAATGAGTTCAAAGATATTATCACTTTGTCATTAATGTACTTTGAGGCTTTTTTTTATCAACAATCTCACATTCTCAGATGCCACTGGCAAAGCTGCTGAGGGAACATACAATTGGAACGCAGTCTGTAATTGAGCCCAGCCAGGTGCCATCAGGGGTGTCACATAACCCAGTTCTAAATGTCTGTAACACGGTAGAGGTTGGTTTGTAGGTTTGTTTGTTGTTTATGACAAGAAGATGGGAGTCTTCTCCATGTCCTAGGGGCCTCTCCTGCCCCTCTGTTCTCTGATGGCTAGAAACCCCGACAGCAGACAGGTGACCATCTCCTGGTTAGGCAAAGGGAGTGCTTTACAAGACTTTTTAAGGGTAAAACTAACAATTTACTTCAATTGCAGTGGCTTTCACTGGCAGCAGACTAAATTTATGTTAATTTCAGTGTACGTCATGTTATGTCCTGTGTATTTCCAAATGGTAGCTGATGATTTCAGATTTCCTTCGGTCAGTCCTTCCGCTGCCCCCCTCAGCAGCCACGTTTCCATTTTCTGCCGTGATGGATGTACCACGGCACATACGATCACTAATGCAGCGAGTGCAGCTTCACGTGCCTGGCAGTGTGCTCATAAAGGGCCTGATGAAATACAGAAAGCCCTTGCCAGTCACCATAAACAATGGTGCCCCAAGGAAATGAAAAATTGCCTGCCTGTTTTACACCCGTGTGCTTTACAGATTAGAATGTGGCTTTAGGTATTTAGGTGCTTTAAGCCTGACTGTAAGATTTTTTTTATTCCCATAATAATGAAGTGGAACTAAATGATCTATTTTCTAATATGCCACAAGGCTGATTAAATAGGAGGCTGGAAAAGGGGTTTTAGAGTCAACATTCAGCTTTGGGTATTCTTTTCTTTGTTTGTTATTTTTTAACAGTGGATTGGAAAAGATTACAAAGCCTGAAATGAATATAAATAGTTTCCTGATTTAATAAAAAAAAAAAAAAAAAAGAAAAAAGAAAAGCAGAAGAGGACTTGATTTAAATCTTGCCCTGAGGAGCTGGCAGCTCAGCGACAACATTACGGACTCGTGTAGTAGAACTGCAATGAGTAATTCCTCACCAAAAGAAAATAAAAGTTGTCTAGAAGGTTTAGCTTCAAGATGTTCTTCTAGCCTAGCTAGAATTCACACAACGAATTAGGAAACTATTATTTAAAATAGTATCTCCTACATAGCTCTTCTTGTCTTCAGAATACGTTGGTAGCATCAAATAAATGATTTTTGCAGCACTCCTGCTCCTCATAATCTTAGTAGTACTTACATGGGAAATACGAGTGACTGCTTTCCCCCAGCACACCTGGGACCAGGCAGCCTCCCTGTACATCCCTCCATGTGCGAGCAATGTCCAGAGGTACCTAGCACTTCACATACACTAGCTCACCCTCACGTTGGGGACCCTGCAGTCCAAAGAACTTGCATTTGAATAATTATATAATTTAAGAATTTCAACTCTGTCTTCAGCTATGTCACACATCACTGGAAGTCCCAGTCCATTTGGGCTCCTTCACTTATTTCTAGCATTAGTATTAGATAACAACGCCGTGTAGTAACGCTGTAAGAGTTGCACAGCACAGGAGCTGGGATGCCCACGCCAGTAGATGGGCAGAAGGCAGGAAGGGCCCAGTAAGGGTCAGGGCAAGTCAGGAGAGGAATGCCAGCCTGCTGCTTCCCCACGGTGTAACCTCCAGACAAGCGCTTTCCATTCTTCCTAGCATGCAGGTTTTTGCTGAAGAAATCTGGCAAAGGATCAGGCAAAGCAAAAGTAAAAGCTGTTGCCTACTGCAAGTGACAAACCCCAAAGCATTTTGCATTTATTTTTGCTGCATTTGGAGACATGGACTGCATAATCTAATATGTCCTTTATGTCTTGTATTGTTTCTAGCAAGATTGTTTAGTGAGCATGCCACCTTTAGGCATTATTGATGAAAAACATTTGAAAATGGAACCTTAACGGGCTGCTTCTTAAGAAATACGAAAGCACAGACAATGTTTACAGCAAATCTAGGGCTACGCTCCCAGGTAGCACAAATAGCCATGCTTTACTACCTGCCAAGTGACACTTACTGAAAATGTAGTCCACTCAAGGCACGCTGTGCTTAAATTTTCCTAATTTAAGATTTTACATAGGAACGTATGGGAGAAATAGACTTAAGCGGTTTGGAAATATTGGTGGAAAATATTATACCTTTACTTACCTCTATTAGGTTATTTACAGATCTGTGCAACCATAAACAACACCTAGATGTGTATACATGTGTTTCCATCTGTATTGCAGCTGGTACGCAGTAACTAATAGGCAAAAAATATCCCGTCGCTGCCTAGTGCATTAGGAATTGTGGAGTTTGGGGGATCACTAATTAGTATAGATTCTTCATCTGCTGAGAGCAGGGATGAAAGTGGACTCAGCAGAAAATGCCCTGTGGTTGGTGTTTTTACTTCTGTTCTTTGGTGAGTACCATGCAAAGTGGATTCAGCATTTACTGTGCTTTGCCGTCTCTGCTATGTAGAGTAAAAATTATGTATGAGTATCTATTAATTTAAATAAATATACACTTAAATGTGGTTTTACAGCACTTTGGGGAAGATGGGGATAACTCTGACCTAATTTTTCACTGCAGTGATTAGTGGTTCTGTATGCCTCAGATTGAAATACATTAAAAAGTGCCCTCTTGTTAAAGTTCCATCTCTGGTGATCAAGTTTCTTTGAGAAGTCTGTAGTTAACCACTCAAAAATAGATGCATTAATAGTCACTAAGTAATTTCTGAGTATTTGGGTCAGTCAGTCTCATTTCTAGTTTCAGCTTTTGAGACGGGACCTGGTGCAGGTAGTTAGCTGATCCGAACTCACTTCTCTTTCCACTAAATTAGGTGCGAATTTTGCCATGAACTCCAGTGGATGGAAGTTTTTGTAATGGCTTTCTCTGTAGTTATTTTTAATAAAATCTGTTTCCTCTGATCTGGGGACAGTGTCTGCAGAACGGGGAGTTCCCCGGTGTTCTGGTCCGAAACTCGCCGCTATGTTTCCAACACACCTGCTGGTCCTGGGGCAGGTGCAGCGACTTGTGCGAGTCCCTGCGTGACCGAGGCACCCGCGCATGGCGATGGAGTGAGGCACGCTCAAAGTCCTGTAACGCGGTAATCACGGGGCAAACCGCGGGATTTGGATTCCACGATCTGCTTGTGTCCTGTAATTCCTTTTTTTCTTGACCAGTTCACGTGCACTCTGCTGCAGGTTTAGCTAAAGGCAGGCATCTAATTGTCATGAGCCTTTGTGTTGCCGTGAGCTGTGCAAGCGCCGCTGGGTGCTGGGGAAGCTCCCGCAGGCCCTGCAGGCCGGCTGCCTTGTGCCTCGGCGCCCCGGCTGCAGGGGGGGTGGTCCTAGCGCTGCAAAGCCTCCCCATGCACCAGCCCCTGTTCCCCAGTCCCTGTGCAACCTGCAGGAAGGCACTGTTAAATGGCAGTGGGAATGGCGCTTGCTCACATTCTCTTTCAAGCTTAAATGTAGCAAAATTTCAGCGCTGCTTCAATGGTGGGTTTGTGGTTTGGGCTGCGTGGACCTTGCTTCCAGTTGTTTTGGGTAGATATGGAATAGCAATGTCAGGGAAAACCCAACATGTTTTAGGCTTTCTGGAGTAACTTCCCTTCCTTTCTGTCAACCATACCTGGACGTGGGGATTTGTTCAGCTTCAACTATCCCATTATAATTAAAGCAATGCAATTTGCCTGTAGACAAGCTCTTAATGCCATTTGCAGTGATTATACATGTGTTAAAGTTACAGCATTGCTTCAGAGCAATCTAATTATTTTAAATAATTATTTCAAAAGAAATGTAAAACAAATTGGTCATCCTTTTTAAGAAAATTGTTTCAAGTACCTTTTTTTCAAATACTTTTCTTCTCCTCTTTGATGATGTGTTGGTATTATGAGACTTCTCTTGTTCTTCCTTAGTGACCACAAAGTGCAGCCGAACTCAGCTCACTTGGGCATCAGGACTGTGCTGTGCACATCTGGCTAAGCAGAGACATAATCGACCTGCTCTGAGCTGCTGCAAGAGATGCGTTTGATGCTCAGTCTTTCCTGCAGCACGAGGAGCACGGAGCTGCAATCAGGTAGTTCACAGCAGAGCAAAGTGAAGGGCAGCACACCGGCTGTGGCAGGTATAAGCCCCACACATCACCGCAATGAAGTCTGAAAGGTGACCTTGCAATGGTCTCCTGCCCTGGCCTGGAGTCCCTTTTGTGAGAGCTGCTCTCAAAGGATCTTGTTCTCTGAGATAAAGAGCTTCTGATGAAATGGTTTCATATAAGTCACTTGGATAATTAAATGGTTTTGTGTTTTAGGTAGAAGAGGTGTTGGAAACTCATGCTATTACTTTTACAGTAGGAAATAAATGCACAGAAGTACAGACTGTCAGGAAAGGGACCTGATCTTCATCTTATTTATTCTAGCTGTGTACCACTGACTTAAAAGCAGTTCCCACCATTTTTTTTTTTTTTTCTGTTTTGTTTTGGTTTTGTTTCTTTTCTTGTTTTTTAGTTTTAATGGCTAGTGAGAATCAGACTGGTGTTTTCATTTTCAAAGTTGTTTTCTAATGTTTATCTTCATTTCCAAAAACAACTTTAAATTTATATGTTGAAAAGCTTTGTCTAGATTTTTTTTTTTAGTATGGGATTTTGTCACCAGGTATTTTATTGCCTTTGGTGGGACATTCAAGACAGATTTTGTTTTGTTTTGTTTTGTTTTGTTTTGTTTTGGTCCTGAACATCAACACTGAATGTTTCAGTATTTCCTTAAAGCAGATTCCCACCCTGTGCAAAATGAATTCCAGCCAGTTTTTGCCCCAAGACAGCTTCCCTGTCAGTGTGTGGGAAAGGATTCAGGAAACTGCCTCTCCTTGTAGTATAGTTAGGACCTTGCCAAAGTGACGTTTTATGAAAGTAAGATTCATATAATCTAACTGGTAAAGTTGTATTATTATTATTATTATTATTATTATTATTATTATCTGTATTTTCAATTTTCATGTCTTTCTTATGCTCCTTGGCTCGGATTCTCCATTGCCTTGCACCTTGTTCAGTGATTTTATACTTATTCTCTCTCATTCTACTTTGCCTGTGCAACTTTTCTCGCCCTCTGGGGAACCAGATCATCTGTTTTTTAACCCCACGCAAAATAACATTTGTTTAGTTTAGCTTGGTTTCCTCTAATTTGGTACTTGAAGATATTAGAAGAAGCAGAATAAAAGATTCCCTTTTTCCTCCCCTAATTCACAGGTGTATCTGGATGGCTCCTGAATTTGGCACGTTTTGTGTATCTGTGATTTTGGACACATTTTCATCAGTCAGAATCAAATTTGGGGTTGAAGACTTGAAGGCATCTGTTGTCTGCACTGTCCATGGGAGGGAGACAGCGAGCTATGCCAGAGGTATGGAGAAGGTACTTTTTATCCCTAGGAAAAGCCAGCAGCGTAGCTGGTGCTAAGGGAGGAACATTTTGCAGGATGCTGGGTTCTGATGCTGGTTCTCCATAGAAATTAGCACATGGCACAGGACACGAAGTTGCTGTCAGTAGAGCAGTGAAATTGAGAACATATGAGTTGCTGTCAGATTTGTAAATGAATTACCAAAAAATGAAAAAAAAATAAAATTAAATCAGGCATTCTTATACCATATAGTTAAAACAAACGAGAGACTTCAGCAAATGCTTTCAGCATCTTCAAATATTATTGTTATTTGCTGTGCTCAGATTCACCGTGTCCTTAAAGATTTTCTAATGCCAAACAAATGCTATTTGGGTTTATATATTTAGACTAATAGTGACATCCAGTGGTTGATCAACCCAACCACAGGAATAGTAGCAATCATATCAAATGGAAGATCCAAAAATGATGATGTTATGTTGGTTTAGATCAGGTAGAATTTGTAGCAAATGTGTATAATATGCTAACTATTGTAGACTTTTGTGACCGGCACAAACTTGCCAACTTTGCACTTGTTCTCCTGGGATGATGGTGGTGAAATCACAGTGTCTAGAAGAATTGCTTCATATTCTCCTATGGTGATGGACAGCTTTCAACACAAATTGACACCTCGTTTAAAATCTTATTTTGTTTTTCTAAATGAGTCTCACTAAGGACACTGAGTGCTGGTGGAACCCTCTGTTGCTAGACAGACCTTTGTAACAGAGGCTAAGTCTTAAGAGCAGAAAATGGAATCACAGAATGGCTTGGGCTGGAACAGATCTTAAAGATCATCTAACTCCACCCCCCTGCCACAGGAGGGATGCCACTCACTAGACCAGGTTGGCCAAGGCCCCATCCAGCCTGGCCTTGAACACCTCCAGGGATGGGGCACCCACAGCTTCTCTGGGCAACCTATTCCAATGCCTCACCACACTTTGAGTGAAGAATTTCTTCCTAATGTCTGATTTAAACCTACCCTCTTTTAGTTTAAGACCATTCCCCCTTGTCCTGCCACTATCTACCCAAGTAAAGAGTCCTCCTCCATCCTTTTTATAAGCCTCCTTGAAGTATCAAAAGGCTGCAGTGAGGTCTCCCCAGAGCTTTCTCTTCTCCAGGCTGAATGAAGGGAGGTTTGTGTCAAATGCTTGTTGGGTTTGATCAGCCTAGTTCTGGTGAAGTCAGCAACTGAGACTGGAAATCATTCATCTCTCAGCTTATGGCTCATTTTACTGTAGCTATTTATAGTTAATTTGAGCACGGAATTAATTACAGCGAAGATGCTCATTGTCTGCTCCTGTTGCAGTGAGGCACTGGGTGGTTGGGGTGTGCAGGGAGGGTGACCACCTCCGCGGGATGCCAGGTTGGCGTGCGCCGTGCCACCTGGCGTGGGGCTGGGTGCGTGCCCCTGCACACCTGGGGCCGTGGACTGCGGCCGTGGTGCTGGCTCGAGGCCTGGGAGGTGGCGGCGTGCTCCCGGGGTCCTTCGTGGCCTTAAATCAGGAACTGCAAACGTGAGGCGCAGACCTGGTAGCGCCGTGTCACAGGCTGGGCTCCTCTGTGCCTGCAAGGTCTGAGCAGCGTGCCGGGGAGGCTGTGCTCACCGCCAGCAGGCCGCGGGCCAGCAGGGAGCAGCTGGAGCTCCGCTGCCGGGGCTGAGGGCTGCAGCCACCGCTGTGCTGCTGGGGAAGGATCTGCTTGGGATGACCCTGGCACCTTCTGCTTTCAAAATGCAACCGTGGGGTCAAAGCCTGGCACCTCCTAAAGCAACCATCCCTTTATCTGACTGCTCGGTTACCTGAGAGCTCGTTTGCCACTCTGAGTCCCGCAGCGGTCTGCAGGTTAATGGGAGTTTTAACGACGTGCCACTCGCGAGGCTTTAGGACGCTGGTTATAATAGCAGGACAGTATTCCAGGAACTAGCCGGGGTATTGCAGAGAGACCTGGCACAACCAGTGCAACGTCTCCCAGAAGTCTTCCCATATTAAGCGTGCAAATTGTGTGAGAGAATAAATGGCTGCTTCCAGCATGAACAGAACTAATTTTAGACAGGAGTGCCTAATGTGCCTGTCAGTGCTTCAGAATGAATGATGAGAGATAAAAATAGATTTATTACATTTCCACTGGTGTCGGGCCTCAGATCTGCAGGAAATAAGGTATCTACTTGCTGAAAACACCCATCTAGGACTGTCCTAATGTATTCTGAAATGATTTCACAGCATCTGTTTAGCACAACTAATTGCATTGTCACGACCGTAAATGTTTGCGTTGGTTACAGTTACAAGAAGCACCTGGTAAATCTGTTTTGACTTAAATGTCTTCTGGTTAACTGAAGGGTGCCTGGTGATGTAAGTCATGGTGTGTTTTTTGTTTTGCTTTGTTTTGTTTTTTACTTTATTTGCTGTACATATGAATTCATGATGATAGTACCCATTTAGAAAAAAAAATCTAAGAAAAATAATATATATATCTATAAAATATTATATAATGATAATTATAATATATATATATACATATATAAATAATATATCTTTGAAGCCTTAAACATGTATATTTGTAAATGCTATACTCTTCACAAGGCTAAAGCATGCCCATGGCAGTTCTACCATGAGCATCCTCAAGGCTCAGCAAAAAATATCTTGTAAAATAATTGAGGAGGAGATACCTCCATCACACCTGCACAAAGGGCCAAACTTTTCCATTCTGTTTATAGACAGATAATTTATCCAAAGAGCACTGAAGAGTTAACAGATCTTGTAGTTAAGTGCTTAATTAACAACTAAGGAGTAAAGTCAGAAAAATTCAGTTCATTATTTGTCATGGATGCAGAGCACATTTCACTTTACTATGTAGAGTAATACATTTAGATTAAGACTTTACACTTTCAAGGTTCACAGGTCAAGATTAATCCGTTGTGACCTTGGAACGCAGCTCTTCTCTTCATGAGGTAAAAGCTGAGTAAGGGAATCTGAAACAAGAGTCCATACGTTTATATATAGCTCAATCTGACTGAATGGTTAAATGTAATTGAACAGCAAAAATAACATTCCTTTTCAGAGGAAGAAGACCTTTGGAAAAAGGGAGGTGAAATACGAGTAATTTTTCAGTGCAAGTGGCATCAAGAATTAATCTGTAGCATGACTGAGGTTGATCGTGTTCCTTTTCTACTACAGTTCTTTCTCCAGAGAAGTTCCTTCTGCTTAAAATTTTCAGTATTTTATCTGAGAAAGATACAAATAACAAAATTTAAAATTGCCAGGTGCTTTGATAACAAGTGTTATTTACTGCCAAGCAGAATATTACATGTTTGTTTCTTCATGGCATCTTTATTTCCAGTAACTTTATTTATCTACCTCATACATTTCCTAGCAGCAAAATAGAGTATGACCTGGTAATGGGTTGCTGCAGTCACCCTTGCACCGTTAACCAATGTGCAAAGAAGCCTAAAAGCAAAGAGCAGGTTCTCTGTATCTGAGCTCCTTCGGACTTTGCAGGAGAGCAAGGCCATTTAAAAGCTGTCTCAGCATCTTAGCCCTGGGTTTACAAATGTCTGTCTGCACTAAACCTGAAGAGGAACAGATTTGATTTATATCCTGGCAGTGTCTTTTCAGTATTTTTATTTTTTATGTAAACGAACTCTCTCTTCTCCCCTTCTCTTTATACCCACCAGAACATCCTAGACCTCTACCATCAGGCCCCAGTACAGTTTCCCTTCACAAGGGGAATTCCTCGCTCACTGCTTCTGGCTGGTTTAAAGTTATTTCATGCTACTTGTCAGGCCTGGCACAACAGAGGTTCCTGACCTGATGGTTTGGATGATTTTCATTTGTGAAGCTGGAAACAAAAAGCTTTTTTTTTAGTTCCATGCATAATACTGGCATGACAGTCTGTATGCTGCTTGTGGTGTGCCTGCGTGCTATTCAAATTGTTGCACTCGGCTGTCTTTACAATCATTTCAAAATTGTCAACTCTACAGTTTAGAAAATCTTCACCTATTTCCAGGTATATAGAAGTAATTCAAAAAAAAAATAGCATTTTGCTTACATATGTAGTTTTCCCTGACCTGCTCTATTCTACATATTATCCATTAATGTTTACACATGCCTGCATAGAAAATGCATGGCTGTTACCATAAAGAATAATTATTTTGAGCCACAACCTTTTTCCCTGTTACCTTCTGTTTTTATGAGCGTCTCTTCCAATTCTAATCAACATGTAAACCTCGGCGTGTTTGTAGCTAGTCTCATCTTTTTGTATTTTAAGTTGTATTTCCTGGCTTCCAGGTCTCGTAATTTCATCGCAGCTTTCATGATATCTGCTTTTTCCTTAACTCCTGCAGGCAAGAGTTTTGTGAGTTTAAATATCCTTTTTGTTTTTGCAGTTGTTGATAAAAGCTTGCAAATATGACCCTACAGGCTCAAAGATTTGTAGGGACATTACAAAACACAAAAGCGTAACCGCTAAAAATGAGGTATTATTTCAAAGCTTAACTCAAGAGAGTCTTCATCCTGATTCATGGCTTTGGAGCCGCAGGACTGTGTCCAATCTGCTGTTTGTTCTCTGTTATTTTATACTGATGTGCCAACCCACGAAGGGATCAGGAGGCGATACCCTCTCCTGGTTACTGGTGGCACCAGCACGCGATGAGCGGCCGAGGGGCGCAGGTCACGGAGCTGCCTTGGCACGCGGCGCTGGCAGCACAGTGTCGGGTACAGCTGCATGAGTTCCCGTTCCCGTCGCCATGTGTCACCTCCTGATCTGCTGCTCCCCTGATGAGCATTGTTTGAACCCCAACTAGTATTCCTACTGTCCTTTTATAAATTCACTGAATCATTTATGGTTGTATTAAGGTTTATAACCTTGTTTTTGAAAAAGGAGTGCTGACCTTTGGCCTGTGTCGTTTGCTAGGCTCCCTCTAAGCCATGCCGTCAGGTATTACAGGGATAATGAGGTGGAACAATTTATTAATCTGTCATCTCTGAGCAAATGAGTTACATTTGTTTTGAAGCCTTAATGTAGTGGTCATAGGTTAACCATCTTGTAAAATCCCTTAGGCCTTTCTTTTCAGGTATGAATAAACTAGGATCTAGCAGGCTTACCATATATCAAGGGAAATAACGGGTGAAATCTATAATTAGTGTCAGAACTTTGTGGATTTTTCATAGGGTCAAGAATTCACTGATGGCCTCGGTGCTGCAATTCATTGCAGCTACAGAGCTCTGTGCTGACTTCAGAGGAGCTCCATCCAGCATCACAGTTTGTGGGTTCATGATCTATGCTGACAAAATATCTCCACCTGTTTTTGACCATACAGTGGTCAGAATTTTCAGACATTGTACCCATACTTCAGACAATTACTGAACTGTTGATTTTTTAAAACTATATTTTTTATAACTTTTTGTCTCTTAACCGCAAAATTTATTGTAACTCACATTAAAATGTCTGTGACATTGACTTGCAGCTGCTTAGTGTTACTCATCAGTTTGTAAATTATGTCTCAGAAAGAATAGAGGTTGATTCAATCATAGGATCAGTCAATACAACACAATTCATCCTAATATACATTAAAATATTTATGCTATGTACAAGAGGTTAACAATTACGTGGTGGTGGCTAGCAAACTCTGGAAAGCGTAGTTTGCCTCAATCTTGTAGCATATTTGTTCAAATTATTATTTTCAGTATTTCATATTTTGTTATAAAAGAGCACTGATGGTCCAGTGTCTGGTACCAGCCGTCTTATGTGACTATTTTGTATTAATAATCATGAATAATTTCATTTGTGGTGGACATCTCTGGACAAGAATAATTCTTACTGCCCTCTTCAGGACTAAATTTTTCTAGTAGGTATTAGATCTACATGAATGCTGTGAATTTAGCTAATAATCCCTACAGAGCCATTGGCACTGCTATCATGCAGAATACTTCTGGTCACCTAACATACATCTTAAGAGCCTACAGGCTGTGCTTTTGGTGGGTGTAATTGTGGATGAATTTCTGCAGGAACAGCTACTCCAGAGTAAGTGTTCCCAGCTGGAGCATAGGAGCCACTCGTATGTGAGGTCGGTGAGAAGCTGTTACTCTGCAACTAGAATACAACAGCAAGAAATGGGCAAAGTTGATTTTGAATCAATTAAGTCTTTGGTTAAATCTGCCAGGCAGTTCCGTATGTATTCATTCTGCAGAGAAATGAAGAAATACCACTTGAAAAATGCAAGTATTTTCAGATGAATCAAACCACCATTGTGCTTCATGTCTGAAGTTCCGGTGCTCTCTTTCATCATCCATCACACACACTTGTTCCTATTGAGCATTTTCAACTAGGATGTGTGCAAAGGAAATTTCATCGGGAAAACACCTGCTGCAAGTGTGTCCTGTTGCTCTCAAAGCGCGTGCAGTTTGAACAAGACGTTATAATCCTGGATTAGCTTCTCTCCCAGCAGATGCTCTCTAAACTGCTGTATGCAGTCTAGCCCTCATGTCCCACATGTTCTTGGCTTGCTGAATCTGCACAGAAACATTGTCTGGCTGGCTCTGGGCCCCTTGTCGTACGCTCCAGATGCAAACCAAGTGCCTGATCCTGCTTTTGGCAGGGAGAGCTGCACAGTCTGTTTGCTTAGGCACTGTTAGTCCCTGCCTTCTAAAGCTTTAATAATAGGTATTAAATTCACTCATAATATTTCAAAACTGTGCAGCCTCTACCTCCCTGTTTTCTCTGAAATACTAGTAAAGGAGAACACGAGCAAACCTAAATACTAACAGTCCACATAGCAGACATGATAAAAAACCTGCAGAAGACTTAACGCAGATCCTTATTTAGTTTTTCTTGTGTCTCCAAAAATCAGCTAAGATTTTGTCAGTGTCTTCTGACCTTCTACTGTAGCTAGTTTCCTTTTAGTCTAGAACTGCTTCCTTTCCCTTCCCTCTCCCTAAGGCTTCTTTCCAGAGGACCGCTTGTGTAGCTTTTAACTCCTAGTAGCTAGGCTGCTGCGAGGATGCAGCCTCCTAGATGAATGAACTCTGTGGGGAATTATGCTCCCTAATGTCTGCAGATATTCGCATTTGGAGAGGTGATTATCCTGTAATAGCCTCTGACAAGCCTACATTTGCTATCCGTTGACGGTGCTGTAGGGATCATAGTTAAGGGCACAGCAAATGATATGGCATAATTTTACAATCTCACCCGCCCTTTAAAACCAAAACACCTCGTGCAGCTAGAAGCTGACACATCCAGCCATGTGCTCATTTGTCACGTCACGCAATGTAATTCCTTCTTTCGGATTTGCATTTTGGAAAATAAATCTAAGGATGTCCTCATCTGCATTGGTGTAGAAACCTGCCTGGCTCCACAGAGCAGCTGTAGCAAGTCAGTAATGTACTTATGTTCTCACTATTTTTCCATTCGTTCTTCTGTCTGTCTTCTGTTGTGCCGTGTCAGTGTTGGTGGTCTGTTCTTTTATCGTTTCTGAGAAGATGAAGAGCTGAAAAGTCACTGTCCTGTGTCCATCTTTCATCCTGAAGAATATGAGGTCTTCAGCAGCTCATCTGCATCTTCTTTCCCATCAGACCCGCGCAGAGTGTGGGGCTCTCACCCCTTGCAGTCCTCGGCCTTTAGTGGGTGCTCTGTGGGCCTGTATTTCTCACACGAGCTGTCATCTGCCTTGCCCACGTGCATGCAATTGTCCATCTCAGCAGGACTTTTTTTTCAGATGCTCTGAATCTGACGTAGATCTGATGCAGCTGCTCCTTTGCCAAGATCCAGCCACTGCCTGTTTCACAGTTGATGCTGTGGCGATGTAAAATTAGTGCTTTACCACCCCGCTGTCAGCAGCAGTGAGGCCTCTGCAGTGCTAACTGCTATTTCTTATTTTGGCAGGTTTTGGAGTTGTTGTGGCCCAACCCTTCTGGCTGGACCCAATGATCTCTTGAGGTCCCTTCCAGCCCCTACAATTCTGTGATTCTGTGGTTCTATAAAACTCTCTGTGGTGTCCACTGAGATCTGATGTCAGGGTGCCTGTGCAACAAATCCTCCCCATTTCAAATCCAAATGAAGTGTTTTCAACCCAGGTCCTACCCATCACAATCCCTGTTGTTTCTCTTCAGCCCTCCCAGGCTAAGCCAAACAGCTTGAAACTTGAGATTCTTCCTCATTTCCCCTGGACTAGATCTTGCAGTGTTTGCCCAGATTTAGCATGAACTGTGCCCCGGTTTTTGGAAAGAAACCGAAAGAGACAATTTGCAAACTTGCTTGATAATTTGAGCGTATACCTCCTATCTGGTCTCTGTAGGTTTTATTGACCTTCATTTGCAGAAAGAAATAGAAAGCATTGTTGCATTTTGCATGATTTTTTCATTTGCCAAGTATTTGATTAGAATATGCTGTGTGTGTTCTAATGTCAAAACTAAAAGGATGGCGTTTTCATCAGTCATCTGAGGGAATTCTTGTAGAGAGCGTGCTGCCCTGTACTCAACAAATTATCTTTCGTTTCCTCATAGGCTTCCCCTTGAATTCCCCAGCTGCACAGACAGAAGTCTCCAAGCCTGTAGCCTTCTCTAGGCAGAAGCCCTACATGCATGGGCTGCCTCGTGCTCTGCGAAGCTGCAGTTCTGTTAATTCCTCTGGCATCACCTGAGCTAAGGTGAACTTCCACAGACCTTAGTCAGCTGTAAATTTTGTTGGGGAAGGCAATATATTTTACATTGTGGGGATAAGTAATTGGAAACTTAAGCTGTTGTTTGATTCATCACATTGTTTCCATCTTGATATAATTTAGTATCATATTTTCAGTGATTGGTGCAGTAGAAACTGGATGCCACGCTGGATCGCAGCACCCAATTCAGTGTTCTACAGCTATTTAAGCTATTAAATGTTCTGCTGCTTTTCTTACAATGGGAGTACATCTGTTAAAATGCAAGGCCTGAAATTTCACTTGGAGACAAAACACATCACACTAGTGAACAGAATGGCTGCTAGAGATGTAGTTCAGTCCTTCGGAACATTTTCTGTTCCTGCCTTACTCATTGTACAGCTACCAGCTTCCTGAACAAATGAAGTATGCAGTGCTGGTGAAAACAAAGCATGCCATGCATCTGAGATCTGAAGGTTTTGTTTATGTCGCAAGATGCAGAAAGAGGAGCCATCTGCAGAGAGCGCAGAGCTGAGTTCATTGCTGCAGTTGAATGATAAAAAGGTGGGACTATACAGGGCAAGGTCTTACCTGGAATTAAAAATAAAAATAAAACGAAGGTACAAGCTTCCAGGTTAAGCCTGTAGGTAAAAAATGCCTGAAGACCCAGCCCAGTGCAAACAGATGGATTAACTCCAGTATACAAGCTGCCTGACTAGCAGAGTACCTGCATTTTAAATATCTAATTCAAATTAATATAGCTTAAATTAAGAGTACTACCTTTAGGGCAGAGAGAAAGTCTGAAGTTACGATATCACTGACACCACTGTTATACCATGGGTAAAATATGGCTTTTGATTAGTAAACAGATGGATTTTGATCTGCATCACGAGCCTGAATGAATTCATTGCCAATTCTTGAAGCGATTTGTGTTCTTGGAATCGAACTACCAAACAGTAACAGATGTGAGTACATTGAGCTGTCAGGAGCTTAATGAAGTAAAACCGAGATCGCTAACCAGTTTTAGAGAAGGGTTAAGGGGATCCCTTTTGGAAAGCTAATTATTTAGGACAGCACACCTGTCATTAGGCAGCAGAAGATACCAAAAATTAACTATTGTCTCACATGAATTCTTGCTCTGCCACATGTGGTTGAAATGATAGACAGAGCTGTAGCACAAAATTAATTGAGCTTTCAAATCTGGAGAAAGTGGGAGAAAAAATTGATCTAGGTTTATTAAAAACAGTTGAAATCACTAGCACAGCATGCCTTCCATTATTTTGAAACATCTCCTTTTAATTCTTGGTATCATGAAGCCATTGTGGTGCCCGGAGCGCTGATGGTTAAGGCAGTAGGTGCCCCACAGGGACACAGCTGCTTCCAGCAGGACATGGAGGGAGGCAGAGGGCACGGCCCTGCGGTAAGGCAGTGTGCGGCTAGGGGAAAGGGCAGGTTTGGGGCCTGGTCAGCTCTCTGGCCTTGGGCAAGTCTTTCACAGCAGTGCTTCTGTTGCCTGGCTGGTCCGTGCGGGTTGCCGACTCCTTGGCCAAAGCTGTCAGAAGTGTGGCTGGTGCCCAGCACAGCCAGCCCTTCGGCCACCTGCATGTGTCCCCTTGGTGCTGGTTGTTTCTGGTGGAATGCCTTTGTTCTGCTAGTCCGAACGGAGTGCCAACCACGCCGCTCATTACATCCCGGCTTTGGCAGTGCTTTAATGACCCAGGCCGTACTGCTCAATGAAGGCAGCAGTAGCTCCTCGCCCTGACCCAGGAAGGGGAACGTGAGGCCAAAGGCGCCGTCCCGGAGCGCGTCCCAGCGAGAGGAGTGCTCGTGGCCTGTGGGGGACGTGCGGTCCCGTCCGGCTCCGAGTGCCTCGCGCCATCCAGGAGGATTCACAGCTGCGAAAAACTCCTTTGTGAATCGGGATTCTCCCGACAGAAAGCAGGTTCACTGCAGCAGCACAAAGGAGCCGCGTTTCTGACGCCCTTCACAGAACAGCAGGTTTATACGTCTTGCTGCATTTTTACGGAAGATGTGGATGAATGGAGAACCACCTCCGTAGGAGTTTTTTATCGTTTAGCTTCCTACTGTTAGCTGGTTTTCCTCTCCACAGGAATCCTGCCCCAAACTGACTGCAAATTACCAGGCAGAAATCTTTGATCACTCACCAATTACCTCTCTTCCTTGTAACACATAAAACACTCTATATGAGATAACTCCTGGAATTTCGGTAAAACAAAGAATGATGTTTAAAATTGGCATGTTAAGAAGTTGGTTGCCTGTCACCTATCCTCATACAGAGAGTTTCCTCCATGGTTCATCTTTATATTATTTTTTCCCATGTAAACACAAACCTAACGCCTATGCTTGCATATCGTTACTTTCTAGCTCTGCTGTTACAATGACTTAAATCTTCTTGCTGACCTTGCATCTTTGGATTCATAGATTATTTTGGTGAGAAATGCTCTCTTTAGCAGAGATCTGGAGATGGAGAGAGCTCTCACTTCCTACCTTCAGCTCTGCGAAGCAAACTTTTCAGTGCTTTTCTTATTTTTCTTGGAGGATGCTGGGAAGCAATAAAGCGATGAAGATCTACTTCAGCTTAGTGAGTGAGCAAGCATGGGCTCAGCTTTAGCACTGCTGCTGACCTGAGGATCACAGTCCTGTGCATTGAGTGTAGGCACCTTGCTCAGCGGTAGGTTACAGTATCAAGGGGATCTATCCTCCCACAGTTTTTAGAACTGCGAACAGAAATACTTGGTTTTGCTTTGAACTAAGGATTTTTTCAGTAGTAATTCTGTGGAATTTTATATTTTTAAAGATTTAATGCCACTTTGCAAATGGCAAACTCCATGTTTATGATTATCACTATGATTTCAGCCTAGGTTCATTAAGTGACTGAAGTCACTCATGAGTTGCCCCTTGAAAAGAACTAGGGCAGCAAATCAATATGCATGGCTGTTTGTGGGATTGGGTTTTACATTTGCAAAATTTAGACCTTCTTGGCTCTAAAGAACTCATCAGATTCATCAGATTCACAGCACCTTGTCAGTGGCGGCTGCTGGATGGGAAGGCAGCTGTGGTTGGACCAAGCTCTGGCACGGAGCGGGGAGCAGCCTGCGAGCTGCTTCCCCTGGCAGGGGCTGAAGCAGCCTCATCGCTACACAACACGGGGTAGTGGCATCGCTTCGACGTGAGTGTCCTGCGGCAGAGATCGGGCACTAAACATAGCGCATCGAGAAGGAAAGGGACCTGGCAAAGGTCCAGCCTGGGGAAAAACCTGTTGTGGGGCTGCCCGTGTTGTGCTGTGCTTTGGTTCATACTGCATGGACTTTCCCAAACTTCCCGTTATTTGAAAATTGTTTAACAGTATGATGGAAACTGGAAGAAATGTGTTCTTCGGTATTGTCATTTTACACTTTTGAAGAACACTGCTCCATAAACTATCATAGGGCTTTAATGTACTCTGAAGTTCTCACCTTGTAGTAAATGTAGGACTTCTAGTTTTTAACTCTACATTATCTTCCTTCCCAGAGGGAAGTGTCCCACATACTGAACCAGGCAGAGTGGCAGACACAGAATTAGACTCTTCCTTCCCCTGTGAAAACATTGCAAAGTTTGTCTTAAATTTTGTTCTACTTTTGTTACAACTACACAGTGAATGGTATCCTGAGCTCTACTGACTCTCCCGCTGCAGATCCATGAGAAAAAGCAGTAAAAAAAAAGTAAAAAAAGACCAGTAACTGCTTGTACTACATAAGTACAAAGAAGTGAGGTACCGCTGAAATAGGCAAATCTTGCCACAGAAAACAAGCAGTTGAAACAGAAAAAAAAAAAAAAAAAGCAACAGACCGAAGGGTGGCAGGGTGAGCAGAGCAGGATGAGAAGTCTCTTTCAGCAGCGAGCGGGGACCAGGCACCGTGCCCGGGGCAGGGGCATGTGGTGCCCGCGGTGCTCGGAGCGCCCGGCGTGGTGGGCACGGGGACACGGCGGTGGCACGGCTCAGCTGGTGGCACTGGGCAGCAGAGCAGCCTCGGGAGCGATGGGCTGTGCTCGTTGTGTCTTCAGACTGGGGAATTCGGTGTATGTGGAGCTACCAGTTGCTGTTCTAGTGGCAATGTTTGCACCCGACTTGTGGTTTACGTTTCCAAACCAATGTCACCATTTGTATAGTGGGACGAGTACTCAGACTGGACCAGTTACAGGGCACGAGCAAAATACTTCTGGAAGTGGGAACCACTGGATGCTTTCTGAGGCAGCAACGCCAGCACTGTTATAAGAGCGTTGCTTTGGTTTACGCCCTTGCCAGCATCACGTCACGCAGCTCTCAGCGCGGCAGGAGGGCTCTGTGCTGCTGCAGGCTGCTGCTGCTCAGAGTGAAGCAGGTCCAATTGTTCTTTGGTCTGATTTCACTCCTAATTTCAGAGCAAAAAGAAAACTTTTCCCTCAAGATTCTCTTGAAGTAAATGTGTTGTAGGAGCTGTTTTTTAGGGGTGTTTCTCCATTCGCAGTCAGTGGGTAATTGCATTAAGCTGTCTTTACCTAGAGGGGGTTGGGAATGACATTAAACCTAGCAGTCACATCACTGCTCAGGTGACACAGATCACACACAGGCCGAGATCTCCTCCTCCTCCCCCCGGGCCACAGGATCCTTTTGGAAGGGAGGTGTTGCCAGCAGCCCCTGACCCTCCAGCTGTCAGACCCCGGCTCAGCCCATCACAAACAGGCAGCTCTCTGCGTTAACGCACCTGCTCCTGTGCTTTCTGGGCACTGTGGAACAGGACAGAAAGCCCCGTCCCCGGGCTTTTGGTGGCTGGGCAGGCGTCCTGCTGCAGAGCCGTGTGCTTCCTCCGTCACTCCGATCGCTGTCTGTGAAGTACCCCTGCATCCAAGGGTCGCAGTTAGGGCACAGCTCTTCCCTCATGGGGCTGGCAGGGGAAGAGGGCAGCGGGACCCCTGCTGCTGCTGCTGCGCTCCTGCCACGCTGGGACTGCCCATGAGGGTTTTGGTGCCCGAGGCGGGGGCGCAGAACTGCAGCGGGGAGGAGAGGTGATGGTGTGGATGGGAGGCGGCTGCAGCAACCCTGTGTGAAGCTGTTGTTCGTCACCCTCTGCCTGCCCCCTGCCGTGCCCGCGGTGTGACCGTGACGGAGGTGCCGCTGGCTGCTGCCCAGTGGTGCTCCAGCAGCAGGAACCAGTCCTGGGTCACAGCAACACCACAACGGCCCCTTGGCATGGCCTCGGAGGCTGTGTGTGTGTGTGTGTGTGTTGTGTGCATGCACACACCTGTGCACACGCAGAGCAGCAGCTTGCCAAGGCGGTGGGGGCACGGGCGCTTCTTAGTGGGGGGCAAACCAAACGCAGGTTGTTAACGCAGCCCTGGGATCCAGGCGGGCCGAGCAGCAGACCGAGAACAGGAGCCAGCTAAGCAGAAATATTGGCCTACATTTTTTTCTCCTCCTGGTGGAAGGCATGAGGGTTTCTATGGCAACTCGTGTTTTCTGTTCCGTCAGGCCTCCTGACTCATTGCTGGGGGAGCTGCGCAGCGAGAAGGGATTGTTTTATTTCCCTGCCAAGCCAAGTGGCTCCGTTTCTGTAGCCCATTGCTCGGAGCCCGTCTGAGCGGAGCTTGAGGCTGGCGCAGCTTTGCAGAATCAGTTTAGGGCGACGACAAAAGACAGTTAAATGCTACAGCATCCTCCTCCCCTTGAAAACCCGCTGGAGGGGCAGCACGTGCACCGCGGGTTCCCTCGCTCACGCCAGCAGGAGCAGGGCCGTGGCCCCGAGCTGCCTCCCCCGGCCCTGCCACCAGCCCCAACACTGCGCCCCGGGGCTGCGGCAGCGGGAGGTGGTGGGAGCGCCATGAAGGAGAAGGGCGCAGGTGTAGCGATGATAAAATCCGTGTCGATGCTGAAATATTTGTCTTAAGGCTTTGTGGTGACATCTCTAGTGTCCTGGATCAAATGTGCTATGGGAAGGGACCTTCTGCGATCTCGCCATGCCACTGCATTCTTCTGATTGGGAAGCGCCGGAGATCCACAGGCCTGATGTCTTCAGGGCCCAGGGATGCTGAGTAACCATTTTTTGTTGAACTAGTGGGGGAGTTTTGCATCTACTTCTCTAGGCTCTGCTGAAAATTTCAGCTATTACATGTATACCCCAGAGAACACTGTGAACACGCAGGACCAGCCATTCTGCAGCCTTTTCGTTTGCCTAATCACAACCATATGGCACACTTTAAGAGAGATTATCCTTACATTGTTAGCTTTAAACGCAGCCTTCTTTTAGCTTTACAAGGTCGTAGCAGCTATCCAGTTAATGGTAAGCAGAAAGGAAATGTTAAGGCAGCATGACCTTGGCCAATCAGTTAATCCTCCTCTACCCTATTTTCTCCAGCAAAATAAAAATCTTTCCCCGCACACTGCAAAGGGCTTTGAGATCCCGGGGTGAAAGGTACATCATAAGCCCAGAGCATTAATTATTTAAGCCCTGATCGTATGCTCTGTCCTGGAGGGAATGCAGATGAATTTACTATCTATTATGGTCGGTTTGTTTATGTACAGCTGCTATTTAGGTTGATGGCAGCAATGCCGCTGTCAGTGTCCTGCAGGTCGCAGTGTGCCGGCACTGCCCAGCGCTTCCCCTTGCTGTGATTCATGCCACTAAAACTTAGAAACAACAGCGAGGTACGCGAGGCCTTGAGCGGTAACAGAATTACTACTTCAGGGAGTACGGACATTTAAAAAGACTCGTGTCAGCATTTTATGCAGAGCTCCTTATTAATTATACTGCGAGGGGGAGGAGGGCGAGGATGGAGCCAGCACCGAGTAGCGCGGTGCACGCCGCCGGCGCAGCGTGTCCCGGAGCGGTACGGGCGTCTGGCGTAGGAGAGGCAAGGGCTCGTCTCTCGTGCTCTGTCTCGTAATTTCAGTTCTGGAGGCTTTGTGGGGAAACCTAACTGTTATAAATGAGGTCTCAACTCAATCTGAATTTTATAATATTTATAAAACAAATATTTCTAAAAGGTATAAAAGGCAAGTAAACAGCGTTGGGTGTGTGGGGAGTCTACGCTCCACCAACACACACACACGAACATCAAACATTCTAAACATATAGAACATGGCTTTTACATACTAAACCCAAGTATGCCTATACAGACGTACAATCAGGAAAGAACAAAAATTCTGTAAGTTCCATGACTTACTAAACTCAAGTACACCCATACATACGTAAAATCAGAAAAGGTAACAAACAATCCTTTAAGTTCCATGACTTAACAGTCTCCATTTTCCATTCCTTTTCTTGATTACTAAAAAGTCTCCATTTTCCATTCCTTTTGAACAATGTGTCTCGCTTTAAGTTGTCAAGCAACTCGGTCTTCAGGCCTTATGTATCCCGTTCTTCCTGGATCGAAGAAAAGCATAGCCATCTCCTTTTCACAGCCAAGAGGCCTGGGTCAAAAGGCACGTCCAGGTCACCAGGGGCGGAACAGCAAAAGCCTGCGATGGCTGTAGCAAGAGACCAGCTGGAGAACAAGCAACCCAAGACTTCATGGAGTCTCCTGAATCACCCTTCTTGGTTCCCTCTAAACTCTTTTACATTCCTGATGGCCTCATCGTTAAAAGTCTGATGTGCTCATCAACCACAGGGCTTTCCAACCCCATGGCCACATTCCCAAATCTCCCCCTTCTTTATTAATATCAACCATTTTCTCGACACAAATTACCACTCCATATATAACATAACCTAGAATTGCTCATAAATGGGCTTTTTGGTTGTCACATTAAGCTGGATCACACAGTGTAAAGCATTGATTTTTAGATTTTAGACTGCTGAATAATTAATGGGTGCATCGCCTGCTCAACTCGATCGTGGCAGCGCGATTGCTTCGGCCCTCCTCAGAACAGCTCCGGACAACAACTGTTATAAGACACAGGCAAACTCTGAATTCTCTTGCTTTTTAGTGTCTGTTTTTGAAAAGGGGCGTATTTTCTGACATTGTTTTATGATACTGAGGTTTTATTTTGTAGCGTCTGATAATGTAATCCTATCACAAGCACAAAGGATGATTTTTAGAGCTGTTGTTCCTTAAAATCTGCTTTTGCTACCGTCCCATTTTAACATGGCCATATATTACGGTATACAAATGTTCAGTACAAGCATGAGCACATACAGACAGAAAGGGAAAGTGTATTTTTATGAACCGCACAGATGTTGATCATAAATCTAAATAAAATCCTTTTTCAGAACTTTTATCAAATTGGATTGGTTTGAGCTCTTCAGAAACTTCAATCTCCATACCTGTGTATTACAGAATATATTTAAATATAAAATAGCCCGTTGGTATATAAATTATCTGACCGTTTGCACTATTGTTGTGCAGAGACTTTGTCTCTGAAGAGCTTAACACACTCCTGTATGGCTTTAAGTCATGGACAGACGTTGATGCTAGGTGTGTAATTTCTGTTACAACTTCATTATATTTTTAATACTTTTCCTCTTTATTGGCTGCAGCAAAGCGGGCCAGGATGTGTTGACTGTGCTCTGGTGCTGGGTCAGCTTTGGTTAAATCATCAAAAACGAGAAGCATCTATTAAGTGGTCTTTTGCTGAGTCCTCAGCAAATGAACTTGCAGGGAGCAGCAAATATTTTTCCTCCCATTTTCTCCAGCCCAGTTCCTGCATCCCTCGGAGGTCACAGCCTCCCCGGAGAGCCCAGCCTGATGTCTGAGAAGCGCTGCTCTGAACTCCAGACGCCGCCATTCAGCAGCACCGTAATGATCTCACCTAAATGCACCGGCTTCCATCCATCAAATGACTGACGATATATGAAAAACCCCGGGATTCTGATCACACAATGCTGGCTAGCAAACGGGTCTTTACACTGGCCTTTGCCAAGACGGTGCATTATCCTCCCACAATGCGATATTGACACCGTGTCAGAGGCTGACATTTGCGGTGGGGTTATTGACAGTGATTGTTCGGCGCTGCAAATAGATGGCTGCTGGTGGCTCCTCGCATCCAGCCTCAGCCACGCCTGCTTACCCCCAGCCTTACCATCACCCACGCATGGAGACCGCTGCCCGGCGCGGCTGCGCGATGGAGGTGGCAGTCGGGGCCCTGCGGCTCAGGGCACAACGCAGGGCTTGGCCACGTGAGCTGTGAAAAACACCCCGTGTCCCCTCCAAACGAGCGGCACTCGCTGGCTGGGCACTGGCACCTCGCTCAGCAAACCTGGACTTGTTTACGCTTACACACCCCTCTCCATCGCCAGGCGGATGAGATTCACTCGCCCAGACTCTTGCATCCCCATTTCTTACTGGGATTGAATGGTGTTAAGGAGAAAGTAGCCAGAAAGGGAGCTTGTAGGGATGATGTCCCTGCGGTGCTGCAGCAAGCCATACAAAGGGCTGGCTGCGTGTATGTAAGGCTGGTGTCGCAGTAAGAGATTTGGCTAATGTATATGGTATTGATGTGATTGACATTAATATGTTGTATAGAGCTCTGGTGTCCACAGGAGTGGTTTAAAAATGGGGAGAGTGAAAAAACACTACCTGTAATGCTTCTGGAGGTTTCGTATTAATACACTCTGCAGTCAACAAGTCAGCCCGTTTGGTTTCCCAGAAGACCGCAAGACGATTGCATTGCAAAATATCGGAAGTTTCTGGGGGAGGAACAGGGGAGGTCCTGATCAGTCCCTGAGCCAGCAGAGATCGCTGCAGCAAGACCAAGCGGCTGGAAGCTGAACTCAGTCATCTTCAAAGGGAAAGTGAAGCACAGCTCTTTGTTGCAGCACGTAATTAACCACGGGGACGCGTTACCTGCAGACACGCTGACTTCTGCTTGTGATATTTCCAGCTCACAGCTAGAGATTTTTTGGAAGGTGTGCCGTAGCATAATATAGGCTGTCCTTATGCCTTGCCAGAGTTACTGGACACAGGACGGAGATGACTGGGTAAAGCCCAGAGAAGCCTGGAGGGTTTCCGAGACGCTGCGAAGCCGGTGCCGGCACTTCCCCGCGCTGCCCGAGGGTGGCATGTCAGGGACGGACAGACCGTGTCTGCGCCCTGCACACAGCAGCGGGGAGGTTTCCAGCCTGATCATTTTCACCCTTGTGGGTTTTTTTCTGTTTAACACAAATTTCAGAATGAAAATATTGAGATAAACTCCAACTTCCATGTGAGTGCGGTTGGTGTAGGTTCTTATCCAGCGTGAATCCCGAAAAAAGGAGAAAAAATACTCGTGTAATCATCTATGTTCAGCGATAATTTGGGACCTGAGGAACAAAGTGTTTAAGCAGACAATACAACTTCCAGCAGTACTGACCCCAGAGGATTATTCAGAGGCCCAAAGTGAGGCTGTTCTTTCAGTGCAGGGGAGGAGCAGAGCGCAGCAGATTCACGGGCACTGAGCAGAGCCGCAGGTCCCAAGCTGGGCAGGTGATGAGGGTTCAGGGTCTGGAGTACAGAAAGCAGAGCTGAGTCCAGGCACTGCCACTGGCGCTCAGGGTCACTCCCCATTCAGCAGGATGCAGAGCTAAATAACAGGCAAGCGTGTGAGAACAAATAGTGTTAAAATGAGGGAGACGACTGGTAGACGACAGAGAACCTGAGAACGTGAGCTTTCAGCTGAAGTGGCATAAGGTCTGTTATCTGAGCTGCTCACAGCTTCTTACGGAAGTTTAGAAATAGTGTGAATAGTGAAGATTATTTAACTTTAGAAAGCAATTTAGCTAGGGTTTAAAAAGACGTTTAATGAGCTTACATTACCCAAATGCTCTAAAGCCAGCTATATTTCAAATTAAAGAAAAGTCATTTTGGCTGGGATACGACTTCATCGTGGCAGTAAAAAGCTCCCACTCAGGCATTATTCTTTCTGCCAACAGGCACAGCTAGGATGGGATGTTCCATAAACCTTCCCGATGAGACAAAACCCACGAAATCACCATGTGAAGCCTGCGGAGCAGACGCCCCTCTGTGACCGCAGGGACTCGGTGGCCTGTCCCCAGCTGCCGAGGGGCGGCGAGGGTCGGGACGGGAGCACCAGGCACAGAGGTGTGGGTCCGGGCCGCTCCTCAGCCCCCTCGTGCCAGCAGCACAAACAGCCCCCAGCTGCTCTCGCATCCCCGCGCCGCCTCCTGCTCCAGGCGCCTCCCGCCAGGAAATGCAGCGAGTAACTTCTGAGCCAGGGGAAGTCTTGGTGGTGAGCACTGTGAGCGAGCTGACTGCACCAACGGTCACGTGGGGCCGAAATTTGGAGGATGGTTTCGTGCAGGGAGAAGCTGTTTGCTGTGCAGGCAGAAACGAAATAAGCAGAGTAACAGGAAGACGGAGACAGTCAAGGCTTCAGCTGTGTAGCGGTTGTTCCTCCAGAGCTGAGGTTGTGCTTTAAACAACCGGCATATCCCCAGTACAGCGTAAGACGTTTGGGACAGGAGTCGAAGGATTTGACTGAAAGTATCAGAACTGTGCAGGGGCACTGAGGAGCACCTCTGTCCCCGTCGGGGGGTGGCTGTAGCTCCTGAAGCCCGGCAGAGCCGCATGGAGGCCCTGGAAGAGCCGCGGTGCCGCAGGCTGCGCAGCAGGACCTCGGTGTCTCTCACTGGGGAGGCTCCTGCAGCCTGCGAGTATTTCCTGCCCGCGCGTTGTCTCCAGGAGCAGCCCGACAGGGAGGAGCAGAGTAACCCAGAGCAGCGGCCGTGAGGCCGTGCAGCCGGCGAGGAAGGCCGACTGGCTTGACAGCTAACCACGGCCCTGCTGGGCGGCAGCCCTGAGCTCCATGTGCTGCTGCGCACAGGCGTGGGGCGTAACGGGGTAGAAGTTGGACCTCTCTGTACTTTCAGCACATACGCAAGGTTTTGAAAACTCTCCCTGAGTGTTCACGGAGTCAATCCAAATGATCCGAGCGTGCTGCTTTGTTGCTGTCCCCGCTAACAGGGTCAAACGGCTCAGTGAAACCCTTCCTCAGCGCCGTCCTCCAGAGGCAGACGGACACACAGCTGATGGCGTTTGGCCACGCTCCCAAACTGCTGCATCGGGTGGTTCCAAAAGCGCCAATAAATGAGTTTAATCAGGAGACGTCACTCTGATATGAATGTTTAATGGCACTGATTTATACTTCCAGCTGCCAAAGTCGGGAGCTAGCTTAGCAGCGAGAGCCCGCGGAGCTCAAGGGTTCAGAACATCAGCTCTCGGTGGAGATGGACGCGTTGCACAAGATGTTGAGGGGCAGCCAGGAGGGAAGCTCTGCCCGCTGGGACAGCCAGCACGGCTCCCGGCTGTGCGAAAGGCTCTGACATGGTCCTTGCCAGAGCTGTGCTTTTGGTGCCTGTCCCTAGACCACTGCCTGCTGTTCTCAGGGAGCGTCTCTCACAGCGCGGGTGGGGTTTCTGAGGCTGGTTGCTGGGTTTGGTGGTGTTTGGTGTTTGTGACCGGCTGGAGCAGCAGCTGCGGGTGGTGCCTGGGCTGTGGCAGGGCCGTGCTGTGGGTCCCGGCAGCTCAGCGCCGCTGCCCGCAGCTGGGCCCGGCACAGGGGCGCTCCGTGGGGTGGTGGTGAAGGGACGGGGCAGCGCTGGGGGCAGGGACCCGCGGGCCTGTGGCACGGCCCGGAGCGGGGCTGCGAGCCGCCCCCTGCCCCCCACGGCCCGGCTGTGATTTCCATTGCGGCCCCGCGGCCCCCCCCGGCCGCCCCGCTCTGCGCCGTGCCGCCAGCCCCACAGCGGGGCCGGGCAGGGCGCGGGGCGGGGCGCGGCGCGGCCCCTTTAAGGCGGGCGGCGGCGGCGCGGGGCGCCCATGTGGCGGTGCAGCACGCCGTGTTGTGCTGCGCGCCCATTGGCTGCCGCCGCGCTGACAGCTCGCCGCGTGCCGCCGGCGCACTGCGGGGGGAGGGCGGCCCGCAAAGCCCGGCACGGATCCCCCGCCGCGAGGACCGGCCCCGCCCCGCCCCGCCCCGCCCGGCCCCGCCGCCGCCGCCGCCCCGCGCCGCCGCCCCCCGCCCCCTCCCTTCCCGGAACCCGGCCCCCGCCGCCCGCCGCCGCCGCCCCCTCGCCGCCGGGCCCGCGCCCCGCCCGCCGCCCGCGCCCCGCCCCGCTGCCCCGCTCCGGGCGGAGCCGCGGATCCGCGCCGCGTTTTGCGGGCGCCCGGCGCGTAGTAGCGGGGCCGCGCCAGCGCCCGCCCGTTGTGTTGCTGTTGCCGCCCGCCATCTTGTCGCCAGCGCTGCTGCCGGCGGGGCTGAGCCGCGGGGGCGGCGCGGCGCCTGCGGCCGGGCCGAGGAGCGGGCGGGCGGGCGGCGGCGGCGGCCGGGGCCCGCGCCATGAGCATCGAGACGCTGCTGGAGGCCGCGCGCTTCCTCGAGTGGCAGGCGCAGCAGCAGCAGCGGGACGCACGTGGTGAGACTGCGCGGCCGGGGGGGCACCGGCACCGGGAGGGGGGCGAGGGGGGGGAGGGGGAGGGCAGCGGGCGGGGGGGGGGGGGGCACCGGGGGGAGGGGGGGAGCACGCGGGGCCGCCCCCGCCCCTCCCCGCCCCTCCCCTCCCGCCGGGCGCGCGGCCGCTGCGTGACGCCGCAGGCCCCGCCCCCCTCCACGTGCGCGCGGGGCCGGCCCCGCCCCTTCCCGCGGGCCTCGTGCCGCCGGGTCACGTGGGGGGCGCCGAGGGGGCGGGGCCGGGGCAGCCCCGCGGGGCGGGAACCGCGCGGAGCCCCCGGGACCCCCCCCGGAACCCCCCCCCGGGACCCCCCCCCTGGAGCCCCCCCCGTGGCGCTGCGGAGCGGCCCCCGCTGGGTGCCAGGAGCCGCAGGCTCAGGGGCTCCGCTCCCGCCCCCAGGACGCGCCCCGTGCCGCTGGCAGCGCCGTGCCCGCCGGGTGCTGCTGCGGGGGCAGCTCGGGCTGCAGCTCCCTGCCCGGGCAGCCTTTCTGCGGCCGCTTCGGCTCTGCCTGGAGCTGCTGCCCCCGTGGGCACGGGCAGCCGTCGGGGCAGAGCGAGCTGCGGAGCTGCCCAGGCCCTTGGGTTCTGCCCTGGTCCTGCCCTGCCCGTGCTTACGGACACACAGGGAGGCACGGGGCTGGGGCGGTCGCACAGGCAAAGCGCTGCCTGCAGCCGGCAGCTGCTCCCTGCCGGAGCAAGGCAGGTTTCCCTCCGGTTTGTGGACGCCTCCCTCGTGTCTCACCGCTGCGCTTCGCCCTGCTCCCAGTCCGTGGCTGCGCCTTGCGGCCACGCTGAGGGCTCAGGCAGAGGAGCCGAGGGGCAACGAGCGCCGTGGGGGGCGGCTGCCCTCGGGTTCTCCTTGTTGTGTTACGGAGCTGGGAGCCGGAGGGTGCCTGGGGTCTGTTCCTTTCCCCGAGGACAGCCGGCTGCTGTCAGCTCCAGCGGAGGTGCCCCCGGTGTGGCCATGCCACAGAGCACAGCAGCAGGCGGTGGTCGCAGGGCCCAGGGCTGATGCAGGAGCTCCTGTCCCCCAGGTGCACGTCCCGAACAGGTGGGAAGTGCCGGGCAGGTCGGGTCTGGCTGTGACTCGGTGTGACGTGGGGTCACCCAGCCCGTGCCTGCCCCAGACCCACAGGGCAGCAGTGAGACAGGAGCGGGGCTCTGCTCAGCGCGCCGGCTTTATTTCTTTCTCCTTCCCACCAGGAGTTAGTTGCAACTAAAACACAGCTAAAATGACCACCCAGGGCTGAATCAGGGCTTGAGTTGGGCACTGGAATAGCAAACCTAGGCGTGAGATAAATTATCCGTAGAGACTTGGGTGGTTGTTGTGTTGGGAAACATCTGTGAGGTATTACTTGGGCATGGCCGATTCTTCGCTGAAGCTTGGATGGAGAACCAGGAGATTTCTTGGGGGTCTTTCCAGCCGCCCTTCCCATGTTCGGGAGCCTCAGTGGGTTTGGTGGGGGGAAATGCTGGCTGCTGGGTAAGCCCTCTGTCTCGGTGAAGTAGGAGTGAAGCACGCCTGCTCCCCGCGTTCCCTTACCAGGGTCATCTTGTCATTTCTCTAACCTATCTCAGGCTTGGGGACCGGGGTCCCTGTGATTTCCAGAGCTGGAGCTAAACCCACGGCACTGAAAGCACCGATGGGCCGTGCTGGTGGTGCTAAGGAGGGGTGGTAGATGCAAAGGCCAGTTTTCCTTTGCTCTTACAGGTAGGGCATAAATGTGTCATAACCCTCTGCTGAGAAAATGCAGACCAAAGGCTTTCTGTTGGCACCACCGGACGGTGACGCCTCCTGCAGATAAGGTCTGGGGAGCGTGCGGTGTCAGCGCGCCGCGGCGGCTCACCGGTCAGCCACAGGTGGGCCTGGAACCGGGAACTGCTTACACCAGGAGTGGAACCAAATGTAAAAGCCCCAGAATTGAAATCCCAGCGGGGCCGGTGAGCTCTCGCTCCCCAGGAGTACACCGCCAGCTCCTGAGTCCTTTGCCAGTAGTGCACTTTAAATGCGACCTGGTCTTCCTGGAGGAGCGCAGGGCTCGTGCGCTCTGTGGGTGGGCAGGACAATGGGGCACCGGGTCGGGGCTGACACCCGAACGCGGCCCCTGGGTCGGCAGCAGCCGGGGGGGGCTTGCTGAAGGGAGGAGAGTTTTGGGGGAGCTGCGTGTGGCTGCTGGAGGAGCGGCGGTGCGGAGGCACGGGCTGATCTCCCCACGCCACGGCAGCCTCCAGGTCCTCAGCGCCGGGCACGTCCTCGCGGCGAGACTCCGGAGCTGGGAGAGGGGTGAGAAAACGGAGGGGTTCTGGCAGAGATGGGAGAGAGGAACGGGGCTCGTGTTCTGCTGCTGTCAGCCACGGTTCAGAGGCGCCCAGATAAAGGGGTCACGGCTTTGTCAGGGCTCCAGCTCGTTTCCAGGCACTTGGAAGTGCCGCGGCTGTTCCCTGGCGTGTCCTCTTATGTCAGCACCATCCGAGTGACTCAGCCCTGAGTCAGACTGCGCCTTCTCTAGCGTGGCTGGCCTCCCCTACGAGTGCAGCCCAGAGAACAGCCTCGGTTGTACGTAGGAATGAGGAAACAGGAACCTTGTTTATTCGATAACGAGCAATCAAAGGAATTGTGCTGCAGCACGCGGGGCTGGGGCGAGAGTGGGAAGGGGAACGGCAGTTCCTCAGCTTCCCCCCTCACTTCTGCAGAGTCACTTCTTCCCCTTTTCTGCGGGGGAATCTCCCGTCAGGAGCTGGCAGGAGCAGGTGTTTCTTTGGGCAGCCACCGCTGGCTCGCACACAGGCGTGCCCAGGAGCGAAGCTCTCCTCTATGGCATCGTCCCCCGGCCCCTGGCTGCGCCTCCAGTGCCCGCGGCGTGCCGGGGAGGTGCTGGCTGCTGGCAGGCTCCATGTAGGAGCTGAGCTGGAACACCAGATGGCAAAAATATGTCTGTGCAGGTACTGCCAGAAAGTTGGGCTGAGATCTGGTGCTGACACCCAGCAGGATCTCCTTGGACTTTTCCTGCTCCCTGCTGCAGACCGCGGGGCTGTGCGGGAAGGAGCCACCCCCTGCGTGCATCAGGGACCTTCCTGAGGTGTTTGTAGTCAGAGTGCTCAGCATCGGCAGCTGCTGACGGAGATCAGCAAAGCCCAAACCACGCTTGGGCCGCTCGGATTCTGCTGGAGATCACCGTGCTGCCATGGGCTGCAGCTCCCTGCTGCTCCCCGCGTGGCTGCCAGGAGCCTGCACCGCACGGCTGGGAGGTGTTCCCAGGGCAGGCCAAGGCAGGAGATAAATTTAAACCTGGCAGATTATTAGATGACAGAGTTAAGAGTCCCTGCCACCGCGTATTCCTGGATCACCAGGGCCCCAAAATAGCACCAGTCCACCGGTCAGGGGCTGTTGACCCCGTTTCTTTGCCCTGCTGTGACAAGACCTGCCGCTTCCCCGTGGCTGCGGGCACTGCTGGCCCTGCTGTGCTAGGCGCAGCCCGGGAGCTCTGGCCACAGCCTCTTGCCCGTCTCAGCTGCAGTTCAGAGCCCTGAGGGGCTGCCTTGAGCCATTCAGTCCCCAGTCCCTGTGCTGAGAGTGTCAGGAAGGAGCTGGGATCACATTGAGTTCCGTGTGTGCCTGCCTGCCCAGCCACCCCCTGCCCTCAGCACTGCCGGTCCTCGCCCTGGTCTGCAGCTCCGATGGAAAGCTGGGGAATTGCTGCCGGTGGGCAAATCGAGAGCCCTGTGGGCCCTTTGTGAGGGGCGGCTTCGGTTTGTTTGCAGGCTGTGGGTGCGAGGCGAGCAGCAGGCACCTTCCCAGCACCTGGAAGCGCTGCTGGTGGGGGGGGCTGCCCAGGGCTGCCCGAACGCCCTCAGAGGAGGGAGCTGAGAGCTGGGCTCCTTTTGCCGGTGAACAAGTCAAGTGCAGGGGCAGCGGCTCACTGGCATCAGATTTTGGCTAACAAAACCCCTGAAATGAACTCTTTAGCTTAAGGGAGCTCAAGATTTGGAACACCAAAGGCCTTGCTGGCAGCTCGTCAGCAGCCTGAGGGCTGCACCTGCTTCGCAGAGACATTTACATAAACATTGCTGAGCAGTAACGCTCGCTCATAACCTTTCTTTCCTGTTCTCTTGGCTTCCCCAGCGAACAGAAATGGTTTGTTGTAGGAATTTCACTGCCAGCCCCTGTGGATGCCCCGGAAAGCCTTGCCATCGGCACGCTCCCTGGCCCGATGGGCTGTGCTGGGTGAGGCTGCCAGGGGCCGGTGCAGGACACATCCAGCACGAGCACAGCCGCACGGCGCGGGCAGAGCTGGCACTCCGCCACTGCCCCGTGCTGCTGCTGGCCCGGTCTCGTACCTGGAGCTGGGCCCGAGGGCGTTAACGAAGGCTGGGGACGTGCCAGGGTGTGCTGCAGAAACCTGGGCTGAGGGCAGCTGCCGGAGATGCCCGCGAGGTCCTTGCGTTCCCTGCCCGCTGCCTGCGAGCACAGCGTGCCGCCTGCCTTGTTTCTCGCAGCCCGTGCTCGATGAAGCCAGGCACGGTTTTCCACCCATGTCTTTGCACGTTCCTAGGAGGAGGTGACGGCCCCGGGCCCGCTGTCAGCGTCCCTCCAGTTGTTCTTGCAGCTCCTGGCCCTCTGCCGGGGGCGCCGTGCACCGAGCTCCGTGGGCAGGGCGCGGGGAGGCGTTGGGTGAAGGCCGCGAGATGTCTGGAGGCCGGGGCCGCTGGCGCCACAGGACTTGGATAAATAAATTTCATTTGTGCCGTGTTCACACAATTACAGCCGGAGACCTGGAGCACGTTTAATGAGGTTTATTTTGCTAGTCGGGCCACACAGATCGCGTTTACTTTGTCTGGTGTTCGAGGAACATACAGGAACAGCTCCATCAAAGGGAAGGCTGGGAGCCTCGGTGAAGTCCACAGCAGCACAAAAACGCCCGCAGGGGCTTGTATTGCTGGAAAGCCCACGGGGTTACCGTGCCCACTTGAGGGCACAAGATGTGGGGCTGCAGCCCAAGGAGCCCGCCCGGCCCCAGGGGTGGCTGCGGGGCCCGGCCTCTGTGCCCGGGGTGCTCCGGGCCCTGCCTCGCCTCCCGCGAGGGGACGGCCCCGGCCGTGTGATGCCAGCAGGGCTGGGACCGGCTCCTTGGCAGAAGGTCGTGTGTAAGCACCGAAGAGGAAGAGCTGAGATGTTTGCTGTGGGTTGCTCTGTGCCGGTCAGACCCAGATGTGAGCAGGGGCTCTGGGTGGAGGTGTCGGGGGGAGCGGTGCCGGGGGCCGCGGCCGTCCTGTGGGTATGGGGGCTGAGCCCAGCTCCCACGGGCATCGCTTCCTTTTTCTCCCTGTTCCTCCCCATTTTGCAACTGTACGGGCTGTTGGGGAGAAGCGTGGAATAAAACAAACAAATTCTCTCTGATTTTGTCAGTACCGGCACTGCAGATTTCTGCTCACACCCCAGAACCGAGGGGGGGCCAGGTCGGAGGTGCTGCCTGGGGCTCCTCAGTGTGCCCTCCTGTGCCGCAGGCCGTCTCTCAGGGCTGCGGGGTCTCTCTTGGCGTGGTCATTTCTCCTCTTGCCTTGCGATCTGGGCGTTCAGGCCTCGGGACAGAGAATCGGCTGGCGCTGGCCGTGTGCCTTGGTGCTGGGGTGGGGCGAGGAGGCGGCGGTGGGGCACCCAGCTCCTTTCTGCCTGCCAGTAGCAGGGCAGGCAGGAGGCAGCCCGGCCGATCGCTCTGAGGGCTAAATTTGGGGGCAGAACCCGTGGCGTGTGTAAGACGTGTGCTGGAGCAAAAGGGACGTGGGAGGGGGGTGAAGCACGGCTGGAGCGCGGGGCTGAGCCCAGCTCCCACAGCTGCTGTGAGGTGTGCCCGGGGGAAGGCCTCGGCTCGGTGCTGAGAGAGGCCGCAGGGGGAGATGTGGGGCGGGAGATGCCGTGGCGGGGAGTCCCGTTACCTTACTCACTGGCGGTGTCCCCTTTCTCTTCCAGACGAGAATGAGAAGCACGAGAAGCTCCGCCTGGAGCGAGAGCAGGAGCAGCGGAAGGCCAGCAGCGCGCCGCGGGCCAACCATGCCGTCCCCCTGGAGGAGCCGCGGGGCGAGCTGCTGGTGCCCATCTCGCCCCCCGCCCCGGCCCCGCCGCCGCCCCCGCCGCTGGCAGCCCCCATCTCCGTCATCCCCATCCCGGTGGTCGCCAGCCCCCCGCAGCCGGCAGCCCAGGCCGCGCTGTCCCCGCCGCTCGCGCAGCGCCACCAGCCCCTCGTAAGCACTCCGGGCGTCACCAAGGAGGCGCCCGCGGTGGCGCCGGTCATCCAGCGGCCGCCGGGCCCGCTGCTGGCAGACGGCAAGGCCGGCACCCCGCCGTCGGGCAGCCCCAAGCAGCTCCAGCACTACGCGGCGCCCGTCCTGGCCATCTCGCAGCACCATGTGGTTCAGCAGCCGATCCAGCCCCAGCCCCTGCAGCACCCGGGAGCCGCCCCGCAGCTCGGCGCCCTGAAGCTGGCTCCGGCGGAGGACGTGAAGCCGAACGAGCAGAAGAAGCGGCCCGGAGGGTGAGTGTGAGACCGGGCAGGGGCAGGTGGCGGGGCCCGAGCACCGCAGTGCCCCCGAGCAGCTGCTGCTTTGTAAAGAGCGGCCAGATCAGAAACACCGAGGTCCAGGGATGTTTGGGGGGCTCTTTGTTTTTTTTTGATTGCACAGTTTCTTAGCTCGGTGTCTCTCGGTCCCCCCCCCCCGACTAGAATATACAAGGGTTTTTTGGTTTTGTTTTTCCCCCAAGCCAGAAGCGTGTTAGGAAGCAAGGCCCAGCGCTGCCTGTCTGCCCTCAGGCAGCACCTGCTGATGGGCTTTGGGCTCTGCTGATGGTGCTCAGGGAGATTGTGCAGCAGCCCTTGCAGGAAATTTGTTGAACACTGGACTGTGCTCTGGGAAGTTGTCTCCCAGGACAGAGATCAGAGGAGTTGCCGAGGGCCTCCTGGAGCTGGAAGGGACTCGAGGCTGTTTACTCCATCCCCACCCTCAGACAGGGCTTGTGACTCTGCTGCTGCTCCTGGTCAGCGTCCACCTTGCTCCTAAGGACTTTGGCTGCAGAGCACAGCGTGCTAGGACGTAGCCTGGTGTTATTTCTTGGGCTATTTCCAGCGGACTGGGAGAAGAATTGATTCCCTTCCTCTTTGTAGCAACCTTTTACCGCTTTCCTTTGCCCCCTGCAGTCTTCCTTTCTGCAGGATAAATGACCTGGATCTCTTCGGTCTTTCCCCTGGGCCCTGTTACCAGACCTCTGACCATCACCACGCTGCCTGCAGCTGATGGTGTTTCTCTGGGACTGCCCAGACCGGGGGGGCTAACCCTGCAGGGACATGGCTGCGTGCTGTGCCCTGCCTTGGGGCCGGGGCTGGGCAGCGGGGCTGTGCTCGGGCTGTGCTCGGGGGTCCAGGGGAGGTGCTGGGGCCCGGTGCCCCCTCCTGCCCAGCCAGGTCGCAGTGCCCAGCTCATCCTGCTGGGCAGGGCTCAAGCTGCTTCTCGTCTCTGGTCCTCCCCACCCGAACTGGTGCTGGTGGGAGCTGGGCAAAGTGCAGTCCCCTCTCTGAAGCCGCCTGCTCGGGAGAGATGTTCCGGCCCGGTCAAAATCTGGCCTTGCTGCTTGCCCCCTGCCCGCTGGAGCTGAGCACTGGGCGTGTGGCAGCGCGCTGGGACGTGGCAGCTCGCTTCCTTCCCCTGGGTGCCCCGCGTTCGCTCCCGTCCCCTGTGAGGCAGCACGGGAGGAGCACGAGCCGTGGGGTGGCACCGCCTGAGACGGTGGAAATAACGCAGACAGAACCTCGCAAAGATAAAAGCCTTGGTAAAATGCCAACGCAGCTCCTCGCAGAGAGCTGGCGATCTTCAGCCCCTGTCTGTAAACTGCTCGGCCGCGGGGCTGGCGCTCGGTTGCGTGCTGGGGGCAGGGTGAGCGGGGCCCGGGGGGTGCCCTCGCCCCACGGGGTCGCTGCCAGCGCTGTGCCGGGGGTGCGCTGCGTCTCCAGCTCCCCAGAGAGGAGCTATTCTGGGTGTAAGCGCTGGGAAGGCGCTTTTTCCAGCTTGTAAATGTTTCATGGGAAAAGGCCGTCAAATATTTATTTTTAAACTCCTGAGCAGTTATTAAATATTAACCCACCTCCTGCAATGCTCACCTCGCTGCCGGTGCGTTTTCAACCAAAAGCACCAGAAGCAAATAATCACTTTGCGTACTGTCAGGAGGGTATCAAACTCCCCACGAGCCTGCTCGTGTGCTTTATCACCACTGTAGCTGCAGAACTAAGGTAACGTGAATTTGGCCTTTCCTAGAAGTTCTCCCGTGACCTGGGGAGGTAGGGACAGACCAGAGCCCCCCGGGAACAGAAGCCGACCCTGGTTTCCCTTCAGCAGGGCCTGGAGGATTCCTGGATTACTTCACTTCATACTTGTGTTTGGCTGTGTTATTTCAGGCACAATAAAAATGAAAGAGGTTTGAAGTATGTCTGCCAAGTCATGTGTACTTTAATTTGCAACCGCATAAATCTCACCCCGCTGGAGTGTAGGCGTAGCTCAGAAATGGGTCAGAATCTGGGCAATCCAGGGCTGCACAAACACACACAATTCAGACCTGGGGTCTCCTCCTGTAGCTGGCAGTGGCCGTGTCTGCGTGCACACAGACGCGTTGCCCCGGTACCTCCTTGGAGCTTGTGTGCAGCCTGTGGGTGATGCTTAGCCCATCTAAATGCATGCGGAATATGGGGTTTATCTTGATAGAGTACAGGTAGATTATGTATGCAAAGAAAGCAGTGATAGCTCAACAACTCTATTGCTCGTTAATATTTGCCTCCGTATCCTAGACACACACACGCTGCTGAACGTAGAGGTTGAATGGCAATAGTTTTAAACCTGACACTGAGTTTATCTTTGTTCTGTTTGGGTTACAGGGTTGGGACCAGGGAAGTACATAATAAATTGGAGAAGAACAGGTGCGTAGAAAGCCAGGGTTTTGCTTTTTTTCAATTATAATTCCCTTTCACTTTTTACTTATTTTTTGGCCTATAGTCTGTCAATATTTGTTTGGCTTGGGTTTTTTGCTTTTGTTTTTAACAAATGACTTGAACAAAATTCTTAGTTACTTTTAATGAATCTTGCAATATTGCTTTGCTTTCTTATAGCTCAATTCTGCATCTCTTGCTTCCCAGTATGTTTTATTTAGCTGCATAATTGCATTGCAATAACCCTGCAAAGCCCTGATCCCGCAAAGTAAATCCCCACGTGCATAACGGTGTGATTTCTTACTTGATTTGAAGTAACAAACTAACACGTGTGCAGCCAGAATACAGAATAAAGACCAGTCCCTGCTCTGACGCTCCTGTAGCCTAAACAGCCAAATCAGAAATGTGGCGCGAGTGAAGAGAACAGCCCAGGGAGACGTGATATTTTATTTAAGATCGCACGATGGTTTCCTGCCAAAGCTAGGACGAGAATCCGAGCCGCACAAGGCACAGCCCAAAGCCTGTCTGCTGGGTTGAGGGGGTGCAGCGTTAAGCACGCAGGTAGTCCCGGTGACTGCTATGCACATGTGTAAGTGCTTTGCTGGATTAAGGCCCAAATTAAGCTTTAGCCCTCTGTGAAATTGATTTCTGGTGTGTGCTCGCAAGCTGACAAACCACCTGTGTTTTCTTTAGACGTGCGCATTTGAAAGAATGCTTTGAGACATTAAAACGCAACATCCCCAACGTCGACGACAAGAAGACCTCAAACCTCAGCGTCCTAAGGAGTGCCTTGCGATACATCCAGGTACCGATGGCGTTCGGGTGGCTGCTGCTTACTCTTGGCGCTTTGTCTGCTGAAACAGAGAGACACAGTGCTGACCTGCCTTAAACCGAGCTAAATATCTGCTTCCTGTAGTGAAAAGGAGAGAAGTGAACCCGCCCTGCTCTACCCCCATGCAAGCGTAGTCACGTAAGCTCCAGATTTCCAGGACTCGTAGGTCTTCTAGGAATGCTTGCTTCATGCAGTCTCCTTGTACTTGAAATCTTATCTCACTGTAAGCCATCAGTACCAGCAGCAGTGATGGACCGGGTGGCTTTCACCCTGGTGCGACAGATAATCTGGATGACCCTAAAAAGGGACATCTAGTCCAGTATATGCTGCCACTTTTTTACTTGGGGAATTTTAACCCATGTGATTTGGGGAGGTTTTCTGTTTGGTTAGCCAGAACAGGCAGGCTTGTTCTGAATGTCTCGTTTTTGATGAGGTGGAGGTGTCAGTGCGTGTCACTTATGAAGAGGCAGGGAAAGACTGGAGTTTAGGGTTAAGTGAAGTGTTAACGTTTGCTTAATTGTTTTTGTCATACTGACACGGTCGGCAGTCTCGTCAGCTGGCTTTGTCCATTGCATTGTTCTTACTCAGTCCTTTTTCCATGTTGATTGTGTGGAAGAATGGTTAATAGTTGCCCAGAAGTAGTTCTTAGAGGTGTCCTCCGTGACTGTGAAGCCAGTAGCATGTAATGCAATCAAACTCTTTCTAGAAAATGGAAAATTTGCTAAATTCATAGCACTCTCTTGCAAGTGAAGACAGCCAGTAGACCTCCAGCATTTTGGCTGGAATAAAGGGTGCTGAGGACTGCTCACAGGTGGGCTTTCCACAGTGGTGTGTTGTCTGCTTTCTTCTCTTTCTTCCCGTATTTCTCAGTATCTCTCAGATGCCATTTTAACTGTATATCAGAGGTACTGGGCACTCGCTGCTCACCTTACCTTTTGTGTGGAGCATCTCTAGGTACTCACTGACTGTGAGAATTGGGCCAGCTCGCCCCTTCTCAGTGGCCTTAACCCGTGATGTCCCTTGCAGAGCCTTTGGCTAGGGCATGGAAACCAGATTGTAATGGGACCCGGCCACTAGAGAGTAGCAAACAAAAAGAAAAATCTGTGTTGTTTAAAAAGGTCACTTCTGGAGATGTGGTTGTATTATGGTTAATAGGCATCAGAGAAGATAAGAGCATTTCATTTGATTTCGGGCAGCCTGGTGTCAGCGAGGAGATGAGCTCTCATTAGCGCTAACGGAGATGGAGTGATCGCATCGCCTGTTCTTGCACTTGGGACTCGAGTCCAGTCGTGATGCCACAGAGCTGTTCCTCGCCTGCTGACACTCTGTGAATACTGATGCAAGCGCAGGTCTGTCCGTGAGCAGGCACTGCTCTCTGGCAAAATTTTTGCGCTGTGCTTTTACGAGACAGCTTAAAATGCTCTTTGAGGCTGTTGGTGGGGGTGGCCGATTCTTTTTCTCCTTCCCCTCTAGATCTGTCGTGAAATCCGTTGACTCTGATGCTCTGATGCAAGGCAGTTCTGTGCTCCCTACGTGCGTGTGTACAGACAGCTCTGTAAATTGCTGGGAATGGAACTCTTGTCATGTTTTCTTAGGAAGCGTAAACTACTTTTTGATGGTCCACCATGTGCCCATGGATTCAGAAAAACACTTCAGTTTCTACCACGTGGGATGCAGTTCAGTGCCACCTCTGAACTGCCGTCACCAGCGTGGATCCTTTGGCCCACTTCTGTCTCTCTGGTTTTGCCACCTGCAAATAGCAAAGGGCAAACGAGGCAGGCTTGGTTGGTTGGTTTTGGTTTTACTTCCTATCTGCCCCTCTGCTCACCCCTGGAGCTTTGCACAGGTGAAGGGAGCTCCGACCCCAAGGCGTTTGCCCTCAGGTGAGCAGCTGCAGTTGGGCTCGGAGGGACACGAAGACGCAGTGCTGGTGCTCTGGGCCCGTGCAGCGTTTCCACTTGGGGTTTGAGGGAGGTGTAAAGATGCAGAAAACATGTCTGGTGACTGCTGTGGTTCACTGGTGCGTAATTGCTGCTGACAGGTTAGGTTAGGAGTTACTTATTCTGCTGGAGAGTCAATGTGCGTTCCTCATAAGCTGCTTTGAATTTCATAACAAGAAAGGGAAGGGGAAATTCTGAGCTGCCCTCACCCAGCCCCGGCTCTGGGCACTTGCTGCCCCTGGGCTGGCAGAGGGGGCCGGAGGGGAGCTGGGGGCCATGTGGGAAGCGCGTGCCTCGGCAAAGAGCTGGCCCTGAAGTGCTGGGTCCGGAGGCCACGGGCTTGCTGCCAGCTGCCTCGCCGGGAGGCTGTGCAGACACCGCAACCCAGAGCGGCCTCGGACCCGCGGCGGGGCACGGCTGGAGAACCAGGTCAGGGCCAGCGCAGGGCCCGCTGCGGCTGGTGGGTGGAGGCAGGAGACGGAGCCCGGCCTGCGCGGCGATGGCGAGGAAGGTTGTGCTGACTCCATCCATCCTGGCCCGCCCTCCCTCCCTCCTTCCTTCCTTCCCGGCCAGGAGCTCCCTGGCCTCCAGCACCCCGGCCGCGTGCGCAGTGCACTGATGGTGGCCCCGGGCTGCCCACCCGCAGCGCCCACGGGCCTTGGGCACGGCCGAGCCGCCTCCTGCGTGAGCTCCGTGCAGTGCTGCTGGCAGTGCCTGCCCCTCCGGGGCTGCCCCCAGCACCGGCCGAGCATCCCCGGGGGCTGAGCAGAGGAGGTGCCACCCCCGGCACGTGCAGAGCAGCAGTGGGGCCATGGGCAGCACCTCGCTGTAGGGCTGGGCGAGGTGAATCCCAGCCTCCTCTGCAGACAGGAGCCGGTTACAAGAGCAAACAAAGGAAACCGTCTATTCCTGGCAGCAGGAATATGGAGCTAGCACCCCCACACGTGGAGCGTCTCCGTCTCAGCCTCTGCAGCCTTCCAGCTTTCTGCAGACAGCCACAGGGTACCGCGAGTGCCGCGCCGAGCCTGCACGTCCCACTGACGGGCTTGGTGCTGGCCTCTCTCCTGCGAGGAGAACATGGGATTGTACAAAAGGGGTTTAGAAATCAAGACACAACATGGCAAAGTGTTTGTTCACAAAAGAAAAAAAAGCCTTCCACAGGAGGAGTGCAGCATGCCAGCCCTGAGGCTCTGCCTAGCTGATGAGCTGTGCCCGCAGGAGTATGAGAGTGCGCTGACTGCTGCAGCCTCTCTTCCTATGAAATCCTTTTTCCCCATTCCAGCTGGAACTTCTTAGAAACAGGCTGTTTGTTTCCTTGGCCGGGTTTGAACATTTGTATCTGCATCAAATCAGATCAGTCAAGAAGTTAAATTCCAAACTTCCCATGGAGCCGTCATTCTAATTTATCCTTCAAGCTGGGTCTGCGCTCTACAAGAGTAAATTAGAATCTCTGCAATTAAGCACACTGTTGCACAAAGGAAATTAGGCTGAACACAGCTGGAAGTTAATAATCCTTTTAAATGGCGATTCGGTTTTAGGCAGTGCAGGCTGTTGTGGTGCAGACCAGCTCTGTGGCTTTCGGCTGAGGGAGTTTTGTCCCCTGCAGGTGGCGGTGGCTTGGGCTCCATGCCTGTGCCAAAGTGCGTGCTTGTGCAAGCCACCTGCCCTTTGTGCCTCGCCGTCCTGCCTGCTGCAGGCCTCCCGAAAGTTCCCCTAGGTCCTCAAGTGCCATGGGAAAAACACAGCGGGAGGAAGATGCTGGGGTCTGCTTGTGGGGAGCAGTGCCTGGGTGCCCGTGGCAGGGTCAGGACCTGGGCAGAGAGCAGCCGGCCGAGGCCATCCCTTGGCGAGCAGCACGCGGGGGCTGCAGTGTGCTCACTGCCTGGGGAAGGTGCTGCTGGGGCGGCCGGGGAGCAGAACTGGGAGCAGAGGACTGCAGACGCAGTTTGTAGCCAGGACTCCGGTGCAGCTGGGTGTTGTGATTTAATTCTCTTTGAAGGATTCCTTGCCCCCTAGGAAATGTTGTAATCATCGTAGTTGGAAGCTAATTGAAGCCCTTAAGCAAGGCTGTTTTCTCCTCTGTGTTCTCAAACTGCGCCTGTCGCTATGGTACCTGAACACCTTCCAGTTTCAGGGGTTATTTCCTATTGCATAGTGAGTGTGAAACAGCATCCAGGCGATGAGCTCACCGGGTAACACCGGGACAGCCAAAGCGGGCAGCCTGCGAACAGCGCCGAGCCGCAGCCCCACGGCCCTGTGCTCACACTGCAAGTCCCGTTTGTCTGCCAGAGCTTCCCGTACAACCAGAGGCAAATGCTGGTCAAACAACAGTGTGCTTACAAAATACCAGGCAAAGCTGAGCTTCCTGAAGCTTGCAGGGGGCAAAGAGGAGAATCCTTGGCAGCCCTTTGTGAGCAGGACACGCCTGATCCACAGGACTGTGTGTGCTGCTTAGCACGAGGCTTGGAAGAGCACCAAGGGGGGAGAAAAGGTGCTGTGATAACACGCCAGCTCCAGTTGTGCCAGAGGCATACGTGCTCTGTATAAGCAGTGGACTTCCCTTACAGATTCACAGAGCTCATCTTCCAGTCCGACTCGCTGCTTTTGTCGTATTGGAGATAGAAAATAACTGAAAATAACTGTGAAATGAACTAGGGATTGACCCAGATGTCATGTGTTGCCAAGGAAAGGAGCAGGAAGGGGACAGTTTCTCCCTACCTCAGGAGCCAGGGTTTAAATTATGCCCAGCGTCCTGCTGATGGAGTGATACGGGAGCAAAGCCACTGCCACCAGCTCAGGCCTTGCCTCCTGCTCTGTTTCTGCAGCCTTCCCAGTAAGCACAGAGAAATTTTTGTTGCTGAACAGTCTTCTGATTTTTCTGGATGTCGATGCAGTGTAGAACAATCTTACGATTTTTCTGCATGTAGATGCACTTAAATAAATCTGTACATGAGAGACAAAACCTTCGGAAGTTACACAGCTGCTGGTGTGAGCGGGTGGCAGCCCCATGCTCTCACTCAGGCTGCCTACCAGCAAGCCCAACAAGTGTGTTAGCACAGCACAACATCACAGCCGGCATCTGCCCCCGGGCCAGATGTGTGGCCCTCGCTCAGGTGCCCCCTTGGGGCACAAAACGAAGTAGTGTTGTACTGGACTCGAGGTAATTGACATCTCTTTGGATTCACAAATAAATGACCGCATTGTTCATTTTGAAGGAAATGTGCCCAATTTCCTCGTCTGATTGCAAATGCAGGCTTCCTCCGCTGACCTCCTGTTGCATCGCTGCCGTGCCCTCAGCTGACCTGCTGACAAGGATCAATGTCATTGCCCTGTGTCAGACGTAACTGCTTCAGAATGAAGCTAACACAAGGACAGTGTCTGTCAGTCCCAGATCACTGCCAGATGGAAAGAAAAATAGTTTGGCAAACTGAAACCAGTGGACAGGGATGTGAAATAGGAATAAAGCAGGGAGTGATGATCCTAGGAAGCAAAAGGGACTCTCTCCTTTTCTAAACAAAGAAAACCACCAACAACATGACCCTGCAGTAGAGAGTGTGTCAACGTCAACATCAGTCACTGAGTTTTGATGCAGGAACCTTGTCTCATTTTGTTATCATTACCATGCTGGTTCCTTCCATTTTCCTTGTGTCTGCTTCCTCCTTTGTCACCTCTCTGCAGCCTGAGCTCTTCTGCCACCTCTCCTCAAGTCACCACCTGAGCTGAGAGCACAGGATGCTCTCGTAGGGTGAACGATAAATTACAGAGCTGGTTCCTGACCTCCTGCTGGGAGTAGAAACCCCTCATAAACTGATGGATCTGTGCTAATCAGTAATGCTAATTGTTTGTGTGAAACATTTAGAATATCCTCACCTGGTCTCTTTGGCTCAAACTGCGTGAGGTGACACACTGTGCACCTAAAAATGGTGCAGTTTCCCGTCTATGCTAACAATAACCAGAACAAGATGAGTGGATTTGTAAAGCCCTTTGGTAATGCCTGAGTTAGGGTTCACACGTTTCATAGGTGAAGGAGGACACCCCCAAGGGAGCGCCTTGTGCTGCAGAGAGGTGCCGTGCCGCAGACAGAGCCCACGTATCTCTGGTTCGAGTTTGGTCTGCCTGCAGTCCTGAATAAGAAAAGAGAGCTCCTCTGCGTTCCTGCCCTGTAGTGGCCGGGTTGTTGATCAGAATGCATAAAACCAAGCGGTGATGCTGAATCTGATGGGTCCCTCACCTTGGAAAGCGTGCCCGTGGCTTGTTGTTTCGGTGTCGTCGGCTTGTTTTAATTCAGTGCCAGCTACCTCCTGTAAAACTTGCCCGGTAGGAACCTGAGTCCATGACCAGGCTCAGTGCCTGCTTCATGTGAGCAGCACTCACATGCAAAGCGGAGCTGCTGTGCGTTGTTTACCTGGCCTGATCAATTGATTCTATCTTGTCTAATTAGCCTGAATTTCATCGCAAGTAATAAAGGCTTCCAGCAACAATAGGCTGTGGTCATGGAACAAGGGTATGGGATCAGCTGTGGGCGTCAGAAAGAGATGAGAAATCGGACTTAAAAAAAAAAAGAAAAGGTGTTCAATAAGTAAAGCGAATTGGAACCTGCTTACAGCTGTGAAACACTGAACTGGAGCACGGGGCTGGGCTCCGCTGCAGGCAGGGGGAGCTGCACCGGCACAGCAAGTGCAGCCCCTGCTCCTCGAGGAGCCACTGAAGGATTGATTATAGCTTCAGGGCCTGACGTCAGGCTGCATCCGCACAGGAGGAGGGGTTCGGAGCCTGAGAGGCTGGGGGAGGCTCTGAGCTCGCTGTCCCTCGGCACTCGGCGTGCTGCCTGAGGCACAAACTCGAGTTCCCGCTGCTGGGCATCCTTCAGCAGCTTCCAGCACGTAGCGCGGGGCCGTGCCTCGCGTGCAGCAGCACTGTCAGATTGTTTTCCCTTTGGATAACCTGCACAGTCATCGAGTATGAGGAACTTGGGATTCTCTTCTTGAATCAGGGAGTGCAGTGCTCCGGCTGGCGCATCTGCTGAGGGTGATGTGGGCCCCGGGGGGCTGCGGACGTCTGAACCCAGATCCCCGACCAGCCCTCACCACCTGGGGCGAGACGTCCCCAGAGGGAGGCTCTGTCTAGAGAGCAGTCGGTGGAGTAACTTCATTTGCAGCAGTAGCCACAAAACATGTCATGCAATAGAAATAAAAAAGCCGGTGTTTGGACCTTGTGGGGTGAGTGGAAGCTGTCCCCTTGCCAGAAGGGATGGTGATTTTCCTGAGCGGTGTCTCACTCGTGACTCACACACAGGAGTTTGGAGAGAGTAAACAAATTAATAAATCTTTTACATATTTTTTTTAGTTGCTAGAAAACCCACAGCTATCACCCTGCTATCATTTGGTAATAGCTTTAGGAAGCGCTTAAGGTTCTGAAACACAAACCAAAGCTGGCGGAGCGTAGCAGAGGGTTTGGAAATGGCAGCTGTGTTGCAGTCCGTTTCGAGTACCATTGCTCATACTCCTGGTTGCTGTCAGAGAGCAGGCACGGGAGAGGCGTGCACGGGATGTGACAAAAGCAGTGATGTGTACAACCTGATTGCGTGGGTTTTATTTCACGTATAACACTGCAGAAGTCACCTACCATTAAAGGAAGGCAAAAACCCCAATCAGCGACAGCGAAAAAACTCACTAACAAAACAACCATTTTGTTTTGTGATTTTGCTTTTCTCTGAGAGCCTGATAGGAAGAGCTTACAGCCCCACGACCCGTGTTACCCGGGGAGCTTGGGTTCCTGTTCTTGTTAGCAGACAGCAAAGGTGTGTGCTGATACTCTTTGCAATTATAGGGAAGTAAATACTGACCTCACAGCACTACAAACAGTCACAAGAAAACAGAAGCGCTGTGTGTGCCTCACACAGCAGAGTTCAGCCCATGTTGCACAATGCTTTGCAGCCATAGGTGTCGGGGCAGTCCTGCTCAGGCAACTGCAGGATAATGAACGAGGGGGGGTTCGAAATTACAATACAGCAGCAGGAAGTGGTATCAGCTTCACCTCCCGTTGTCATGTCAGTGTGACTATGATGTGATGGAAATACTGATAAAGCGTCCTTTGGAGATGGTGGAAATACAAGTACAATTGTACAGGGCCCCTGTCCTAGTTCTCTGTATAACCTGCAGTGATGCTGATCCTGCTTGTGCCTTTCTTCCCTGCCAATTCTCACCGTTCTGCCCGAACACTTCTCTGTGGGCAGCTGTGACTTCTGTTCCGTCTCTTTCTCTTTGAGTCAGGCCATGGGAAACCGGGTGACTGTAGGAGGTGGGTGCCATCTGTTGGGCACGATCACTCCCTGTGTCTGTACTTTGAGAAAAGAGGAACTGGCCCTGGGGATGGTCGGGCATTTTTCTGCAGCACTAGAAAGCCCAGCTTGTGTTTCGGTCCACATCCCAAAAGGTCTGAGATACTCCCAGCGGCACTTTCCCCTCACGTGGTGGTTCATTCTGCAAACAGACTCACCCAGGCAAAATGCTTCGTCAGGTTTTGAGCATGTCGGGTGCTCCCAGGTAGCTCAGAGCCTTGTGTTAATCCTGGGGCAGTGTCTTTAACGAGGTGACCTGGCACCAGGGCCTGGCTGTCAGCTGCTGTTCCAAGAGTAGGCTCCAGGATGTGTTGGAATTGGTTGCTGAGATACTGCATTTTTCTCTGCAAATTGCTACACTAGGGAGAAAAGGCATCTGCTAGATACTAATTTGTGTGGCCCTGTAGGAATGCCCCGTGAACCTTGCAGCTTACAACGTGTCTTGGCCAGTCAGCATCTCAGTCACATTCAATTTTGATAGACTTCAATAATAGCTAATATATTTAGTAACACAAAAGCTGTTGAGTGTCAATAGGCTGGTCTAAAAAGGGGATAGTTTTAGGACCAGTTAGGAAACATTACCCTTTGTTCCCCTCCCTGCTCCCCCATCATCTTGGGGCCAAAGCATGGCTTGCATGTAGGGGTGCCCGAAACACCTTGTGGCTGCTCAGGGCCTCTGTGAGATTGAGCAAAATCGGAACCCACTTCTTGTAACACCTTCTGTGTTGCACAAGTCAGTGAGACTGAATTTGTACAGCTTGGGTGGGCTGGCAGCGTCCCGATCAGCTGAGAATTACGAAAACTGTCAGAAAGGATTGAACCACAAATACAACTTTTAATTTAGAATTCTTGCTCTGCTCCGCTGTGCTAGCTTAGAATTCGTTGGGATTCAAAGCTCATCGTCCCCAGCAGCTGGCACCATCCTGTGGCTTTATGCTAAGGGTTTCGGGGGGCTCTGGGGCCGCCTCAGCCCAGCGGGGAGTGCTGGGGCCTGCAGGGGTGCCCCCGCTCCAGGGCCACTGCAGTGAGCAGCGGGAGGACTCCGGGCACCGGCCGTGCGGGGACGGTGGGCACGGGGCAGGCGCGGAGCTGCTGGCGCTGGCAGCCGTAAACCCTCCCCGTGCACGTTTGTGGCATTGATTTGTGGCCTCGCGCAGGTGCAGGCGTGGTTTGTGTTTAACCACGGGCTTCTTCATGCTGCCCTGAGATCCGTTTTGTTCCCTCCGTGGCTGAAGCAGCGAGGGAGGGAGGTCGACAGAAATCCTCTGGTGACCCAGATCCGATCTGTGGGCCGTAGGTGGAGCTGCCCGATGTGAGTCACCAGCGCTGCCCTCCTTACGGCGGGGGAGAAACAGGGGAAGGAGGCGATGCAGGAGCACCGGCGCCTTCCCGAGGCAGCAGGAGCTCAGGCTCCTGAGACCCGAGGCCGAGGCTTGCGGTGGGTGGGAAGGGGCCACCCGGCTCTGCCCAGGCAGGGCCCCCAGGGAGGCCGTGCAGCCAGCATCTGCCAGGGGAGCGCTCATTACGGGGAAGCCCTCGCCTGGTGCTCCCCGGTGGCAGCCGCTCGGAGCCCCGGGAAGCCGTGTGTGCGCCTGGGGGCTGAGCCAGACTTGCAAAAATAGGCACAGAGGGGGGGCCGTAGCCAGGGCCCATCCAGAACCGTGCTTTGTCTCACGCAGCAGCCGCAGTGAGATGCCTCCAAGAAAAATAGAAGAATCCCGCAGCACGTAGATGCAGCGATAACGTCTCCACATTTATCTCCTCCTCGTCTCTAGCTGTCAGAGATTCGGCTGTAGCCGGAGCTCAGCTGCGGGTTGGCTCCCAGAGCTGCTGTCTGCGCGTCCCACGTACACCCAGGAAAGGCTCAGGAGTCTCTAATCCGGTGATTTTGACACTAATAATAATCGCTCCTTGAAACGTGGCGTGATTGATTTTAGCTTGCAGAAAACTATTAGTTCTACCACAGACATATTTGCCGTGTGAAGCAAATTAAAATTACTTGATCAGTATAATTTTCCAAATAACAGACCCCACATTTCGGGGTATTGGGGCATCCAGTATCTCCTAGCATCATTGAAAACATCTCACATTTCCTGAATGACAGAGATTATTTAAAAAAAAAAAAACAACAAGAAAACCACACAAACACTCTTAACACATTGTCATTGCAGACAATACTTCAGTGTTTTTTTAACATTGGATCTCTCTTACCCTTGAAAGCCATGTCAAAGAATGGCGCAGACCTGCTGAACTGGTAAAAGCCAGCGTGGTTTTGGTGATTGCCACCGGGAGCTGCTGCGCCTTGCCTTGGTTTGTGTTTGCACTGCGTGTTCCAGTCATTTGCTGCTTCTCTCTCTTCTTTTTTAAGTCCTTTATTCTTTGTCTTTTTTTTTTTTTTTTGGATTCTTTGTCTTTTTTTTTTTGGATTCTTGCTACCCTCTATCCAGTAACTATTTATACCTCCTTCAGAGAGCTGTGCTCACGGGAGGCTCGATCCTCTCGGAGCTGCAAGGCCAGTGCAAAAAGCCATTTTTCAAGTGCATTTTTGTTCCAGAGATTGTGGCCCACTGTGTTTTGTATCAGGAATTTTATGTGCTAACAGTGTGCAAATAATAAATAGTAATAATAATACGTGTTCTCATTCTCTCATGACTCTCTTCTCCAGACAGTTTCCCTATTTTGTGAAGTATTTCTAGATATTTAGCTCTTCCTCTGCAAACCAGAGGGAGCGTGCTGGGTGCCCAGAAATACGATGGTCACAGGCCCCTCAGCAGCACAGCCCTTGTCACTCGCAGGAAAGCTGGGACAGCAGCTGGCTCGTTTCCTGAAGGCACAGAGCTTGCTGCATGCGTGTGAGGCTGAAGTCACATCCTAGAACGTAGCACTGCGAGGTGGGGTTTGGTTTTGGTGGTTGTGTGAAGTGTTAGTTCTGAGAGCTTGGGAGACTGAAACTAATGCAAAGACAGCGGTAAACAGCCCCGAATCCTTGCTCTGCACCTCCTCCTTCCTTTCCTCCCTCCGCAGACAAGCTCTCACCTTCCCAAAGTCAGCAGGGAAGGGAGCTCCTGCAAGACCCCCCCACGGGCTGGTGCTGCCCGGGGCCTGCAGGGACACGGCTGCTCCGCGTGTGGGCACCGGCAAACAGCAGCTCTCAGTGGATAGCCACAGCCAGATGTCGTTCTGTGTCTGAGACCGAGTGGTTGTCAGATAAAAGGTGCTGAGCCCGTCAGTGCTTACAGGGAAATGCAGCGTGTGCTGCCTCCCTCGGCAGTGTCGTGCTGCAGCCTGAGCCTGTAGGTGAGCCTGCGCCTTAGGGCCCCGGAGCTCTGCACGCTGTCCTCAGGTTCCCTTGCTTCTGGGTAGGTGAGACCGGAGCCCTCTGCCGAGCAAACGCTCCCAGGAAAATTCATGAGGGATGGTGGCAGGTCGGTGCCCAGCTGGACCTGCTCCCAGCTGTGCAGCCGTGGGCAGCAGGGCAGGGATGGGGCAGGGACGGGGCAGGCGCTGCTTCGGCCGCTGGTGGCAGCGCTGTGCCTGTGTTCTGCGGGAGCCTGCGTGGCCCCGCTGCGAGATGGCATCTGTAAGAGCCAGCCGAACCATGCAGTTGCCATGGAAACGAGGGATTTTGTTCCCGTGGCAACCAGCCGGGGCTTTCCCACCAGCCAAGCGAGCTCCCGAGAACAAGCGCCAGCCTCACCTCCGCTTGGGGTCTCATCCTGCCCGGCGCTGCTCTCTGCCAGGGGCAGCCCAGGCCATGTGTGGAGGCTGCGGGCACGGCCTGACGCCACGGCCTGACACCACACAGGATGCCCATGCAGGAGGCAGGCACCTGGATTTTGGGCTTGCTCTGGTTCTCCTTCAGCACTGCAGGCTCGGTCCAGTTGGGCACGTGGTTGCTTCAGTTTTAAAGAAACTGTTCCTTGCACCTGAAGAACTTGATAGAAGACATAGCGAGATACGAAGCAGTAATGTCCATAATTAATATGAGTCATGTAACATCCCAAAAGTACCGCAGGTGGGTGTAACACCTCTGCCAACAGCCTCGGGGACTTAGGCTGTTTGGGGCCTGCGCTTCCCACAGCGTGCCGCCTTCCTCGAGACGTTCCAGGAGGCAGGCTGGTGCCATCCCGCTGCCCTGCTGCGGCGTGGCAGTCTGTGCAGGGGTGGGAGCCTTTTCCTGGGATTTAGCTGTTTTCATTGTGCCCAGGCGTCAGCACGGTGCATGGCACCGCACAGCCCGCACTGACCGGTCGGGTTCTGCTGCAGTCTGTGGGGTGCCGCACGCGGGATGGCGGCAGGGGGGCTCCTGGGGCCCAAGAGCTCCGCGGGGTGTGCTCCGGTGTGTGCAGCCACAGTAGCCAAGAGTTAAGGAATCTGGTTCAAAATCACAAATTGCTCTCATGATTGCTCATTGATGGGGAATTTTTAATCGGTGTGCGCTGTGTAATAGAGCACAGCAGCTGAAATGTACTTCTGGAAACGCTTATAATTGAAAGTGAGTTTTTAAATTGCTAATATAATGCCTATAAGGGGAGCTTTTTAATAAGACCTTTTAAGCCTCACTGATGCCAACTACAGGGTTAGCATTATTCTTGAGGCAAGCGCAGAGAGCGTCGGGAGCATTATTTTCCATCTTGACATAAGAATAAGCAATTTAATTACAGCCAGCTATAAAATGGAAAATTCTTTACAGTGACAAATGAGCTTTGCAGTGTAGTGACAACAGTAGTTTGTTTCTGGTTTGTTTACCAAATAATGGCAAGTGGGATGCACACAAGGACCAAATAATCGCTCTGCAGTGAGAACGGGCACAAAGGCGCAAAACGTTCCAGCTCATATCGCACCGTGTGCTTGCTGCCACTGCAGTTGTGCTGGTTTGCTTTAATAATCCGTGTGGGAAAAGGCGGCTTTGAAGCTGGCAGCTGCATGTGTCGGAGGAAAAGCCGATCGCATGGGTAGCAAAGGCAAACCCCGTATGGATTTCGACTTGGTCGCTGCTGTTGCAATAAGAGATGAGAGACCTCACCATGCCCTCCCTTCCTCGTCACCGTCTCCACGTGTGCGGGGCGGGTTTGGGGTCAGGCAGCACTGCAGCCGATACGTGCAGCTGCCCGGCATTGCCTGGCTCGCACCCAGCCAAAGGACAGGTGTGTTTTCCCTGGGATTGCTCCCGTACTTTGCATCGAGGCATGCTGACGTGCGTGGCTGAATGACCTTGTAAATACAGCCTTCACTTTCAGAATTGTTCCACCCTTCTGGGAAATGGAAGAAACTGCCCAACAAGAGGGATTCTCGTCCCTGCAGCACACTGTTCCTGTGTGCTTTACGTGGCCCCTGCTCCCGGTTTCACGTGTGGTCAGGAGTTAAGCTGCAAGAACTCTGAATGCTCTGAGTGAAACCACCAACTCCTTTTCACTAGAGCTGGCAGCTGGTGTGCACAACTTCTCAGCCGCCAAAAGCCACGGGCACATCCGCATGAAAAGCAGGAAATCCGTGATTTCTTCCTGGGGTAGAGAGATCGGCTTCTCCCACAGCACTGTCAGGGGCCGTGATGTGTTTGTAGGTTTTTTTCAAGTGCCTAAGGAGTAAAACAAAAGCCAGATTTAACGGTGTGATTGTCACGATACCTTCCTTATGCTGCAGCGTAAGAGTTGCCAGAGCAACCAACGCTTCCATTCCTTAACGTCGAAAGAAGCAGTCCTGCAGTGCTACTGGCACAGGAGAAGGGTCTGGGCCGAAATTTCGTGCCTGGGGAAGAACCGTGCTGGCGGAGCCGTGCGGCGTTGCCCTGTGCCAGGCTGGTGCCCTGGGCCCAGCCCCGCAGCACGGTGGAGGCCTCGCTGCCGGCAGCGCCGTGGCAGGGCCGGGGCCTGCAGGCCTGGCGGTGACCCAGGGGCTGTGGCCGTGGCTCCTGCTCCCTCAGCCCTCCTCCAGCGAGGGTTGTGATGTCCCTGAGAGTGCTCCTGCTGCCACCCGGTGCTGGCGGAGCTGCCTTGTACACGGCAGGGATTCCTGGCCTACTGACCGCAGCGGCAGGGCTGGGCGGCCTCATGGTTCAGTGTTTGGGGTTCAGCTGGTTTGGGTGCAGCCGTCCTTAAAGCAGTGGCTCCCGAGTCTCTGGGGGACTCCAGACTGGTCCTCGGCTGCGGGCAGGGAGCTCCCGCTGTGGGACCACGGCCCAGAAGAAGCTGCAAGGCGGTGCAGAGGAGAGCAGCATCTTCTGGGCAGTGACGGTCTGAGTCTTTGGGCCTGGATCACACCTGGGGAGTGCATCCTTCCGCATCCTGGCTGGCAGCTCAATCTTCGTCCCAGTTATAAGCACTTTATCAAAGCCTTCGCTGTCACCTTCCCGGCAGCTCCCAGTGGGAGCGGTGCTGCAGAAGTGGGTCAGACACAGCTACAGGCCTGCAGCTGGCCCGTGCACACGCCTCAGCTGAATGAAATTTCAGACCTGGAAAGACAGGTGGTTGGCCATTTGTATGAAGTCCTTTTGTTGATGTTTCATTCTTAATTACGTATTTTATGGAGTTTCAGGGTCTCCTCTGCCTGTTTGAGTTTTAGGTCTACGTGCTAATTCTGTTGGAAGATCCCAAGGGTTTGGGTTTGGTGAAAGCAGTGTCGGTGTGGTCGCTGCTTATTTTAAAAATAAATGTAACCGCCGTGACTTGCTTTTTTTTTTTTTGTATAGAGTAGGATCTGTTGTGATAATACTGCTGCAGCAAGAAATTCCTGTTTCAGAAAAAAGGTGGAGGAGACCAGTGCATGTCTCTGAAGGTGTTTTCTGTTTGAGAACATATAGGCAAGTGCAGTCACAATACTAAGGTCTGGCTGACCCTGTGGTGTTTCTGATGTGTGACTGGAAAGCCTGGCACCTGACGTGGCCAGGGTGATTTGCAAAAATTGACCCATCGACAGGCAGGTGCCAGGTTGGCAGTCTGCCCAGGGGGCCGCCGATGACACTGCTCAGGAAGGAGCACGGGCAGATGATCACCCCATCAGTACCAGGCCCCCAGCGGCACCGATAGGAAGAAACGGAGGGGCAGGAGGGGGTCTGCTCCCTGTCCTGCCATCCCTTCTGGGCTGCGTCAGCCCCTCTTACCCAGCCCAGCTTGCAGGGCATCCTCTTGCCCTGGTACAGGAGATCCAGGCATGGGAGACGGCAGAATGGCCAAGCTCCTGCTGGGGACACGGGCGTTGTGCTGCAGGGGCTGGGGGGCTGGGGACAGCTCTGCTGGAGCCTCCCGGGCTCCCCTTGCAGGGTAGCACACACGTGCAGCTCCTGCAGGGCCCTTGGGACTGTGCCTGCAGGGGGATGCTGCTGGCACAGAGCAAGGGGAGGTGCTGGAGAGGGAGGCAGGCTCTGGTTAATTACACTAGGTTTGTTACTAAGCCGAGTAGCAGCTCAGCCGGGAAATCCATCTTTACGTGGCGAGCTACAACAAAACACATCCCAGAATAGTTCCTGAAGGATGACTGGGGCCAGCAGACTCCGGCCATCTGCTCTGCCGCCTCCCGGCACCTTCCCCTGGAGCGCGCCCGGCCCGACGGGTCAGAAGTGGAGAGAGAAAGAACTGTGGAGGTCAGGAGAGAGAAAGAATGTAGGAAGAAGGTTTAATTTTCTGTCCGTAGAGTGGCAGAAATACTTTTTTAAATTTTTTTCAGAGAAATACTTTTTTTTTTTTTTCCAGAGAAAAAGCTTCACAGATTTTCCTAAGGAGCTTTAGGCTGTTACCCCCGCAGCTGAAGTGCCTCACCCCTGGCGTGGTTAACCATTTCAGCTTTGGAGGCTCATCAGTTTTCCTTCAGAAAACAGAAAGCGGTTGGTCAAAGTAACCCTCCAGGCTTTCATGGCCAGGTCTCCTCCTTTCCCCTTCTGCATGAATTCGAAAGGCATAACTACATCTGATGAGGTCTACACCAGTATAACTGGTAACAGAAGAAAACCAGTAATGGATGTGGGAATGACCGGGTTGGCATAGGTTACATTTGTCTTTTTTCTCCCTAGATATATTTTTTTTATTTCTTCCTGTCTTTAGACTTTAAAGAGAAAGGAAAAAGAATATGAGCACGAGATGGAGCGGCTGGCAAGAGAGAAGATTGCTACCCAGCAGCGACTGGCAGAAGTGAAGAATGAGTTGAGCCAGTGGATGGACATCATGGAGATCGACAGAATTATTCGACAGACAGTTCAGCCAGAGGATGACCAGGCATCTACCTCGACAGCATCAGGTATCTGCAATTTCTCTCTTCTTTTATCATCACTGTACATCACCGGCACAGCTGTGTAGTGGTGGTGGTGTTGGGAGTCTTCATTTAGCACTAGCACAGTTTCTTTGCATTCAGAATGAAGTAAGAGGTTTTTAAGTGTTTTGTAATCATTGATGCTGGTCTAATAAAATACTTCTACTTGTGTAAAGTACACTGAAAATCATGCCTCAGCAGTGTTAGGTAAATACAAAGTGCAGGTTTGCACATTCAGCCTGCTAGTATCTCACATGAAGCTCCCTGCTCTCAAAATGTAGTTTCCGTCTTGCACAGCTGTGCACCACTGCTCAGTAGAACTGACTGGTGTGTAAGCATCTTGATGTATTTGTGCATGGAGGTGGGAAGGTGTTCAGCCATGCAGAGAAGAAGGAATTGGTACAGGAAAGATCACCAGAGCATTTGACCAACTTAACGAGCCTTTACGTTGCATGAGAAGGATTCACTATGAAGATAAAATGATACTAATGAAAATCGAGCGTGCTGCTCCCAGTAAGAAGTTTCTGTGAGGTAGGAGAGTGCATGCGTTTCTCCGTACCAGTGATCTGCAGCAGGAAGAATAGGCAGTCGTGGATGGACAGTGCTTTGCTTTCCAGGGATCGGAAGGGGGTAGCAATTCTTAACTATTGGCAGCAACTCCTTCAAATGATAACAGCGTTTGCTCTTGGTGCTCCAGGCAGACGATACAGCAGCTTCCAGAAAGGGAAAACATGAACTTTCTGGTTCATTCGGAGTCCTGTATTGGGTTCGTCACCTTTGAACATGCTCTCAACCATCCCCAGGTGGAAGCTGAGAGTAGGGGTGCTTTGTAAGTAGGGGCATCAGCCGGCCTCAGCTGAAAATGATGTCTTCGAACTACTCCTAACCACAGCGCTTGCAAAAGGGAAGTACGTTCCCTGGTTTTCCTGCTGCTTCCGTGTCTTCTGAGATTTTTAGTCTACTGCATGGCTGTCCTCATTGCATGCAGTGCAAGGTGCCCTGCTCACGATCCTCATCTCCTTAGGGTCAGTATTGCTGCATTAATTTGTGGGCTGAATGGAGACTCCTTTTTCCAGAAGCAGGCTGAGGAACTTGCTGCCATGTTTCTTCATCGGTGTTTCCTTTCTGCTCTGGGAGCAGAAGGGGTAGTTCCAGCTGGTAGAGCAACTTGCCAGGATGAGAAGTCCTGTTCTCTTTGTGCACGGAGCACTCCTAATCCCAGGTTGTCTGTCTGCCTCTGCTCAAGTTGCTTCCCATGCCTGCCAAGTGAGATCTCTCAACCTTTTGTGGGCACCCCTCTCTGGGCTGAGAGCCTGGCTCTGTGTCCTTGTCCCACACGCAGAGAAGAGAGGGGTGTGCCTATCCCACTGGGGCTCAGTGAAGCCTGCTGTGCTGTGCTGCCCTTCCGTAGCTCAGCGTCTCCTCCTGCTGCCATCTCTTCTGCTTGTGCTGCCATGTAGGAGAGGCTGGTTACCCCAGTTCGTGCTCTGCTTTCTTTTTTATGGGAGTTTCTTCCTTTCGTTTTTTTTTCCAGAGGGTGAAGACAACATGGATGAAGACATGGAAGATGACAGGCCAGTGAACTCTTTACCAAAACTAACCCAGCGCCAGCACCCAGAGCTCCTGAAAGCCGTCCCTTCAAATGCTGCTTCCCATCACCCAGCAGTTTTGCCTCAGCACCTGTCTATCCAGCAGAAACAAACCCCAGCCCACGCACAGCCTCCCATCCAGACACAAGCACTGGTCCAGCCGCAGGCGATCGTCCCAGCACAGACTCACATCGTGGCGGCTTCGACCGTGCAATCGACTGTTATTGCCCACACCGCCACTACCCACGCCTCGGTCATTCAGACTGTCAACCACGTGATTCAGGGTCCACAGACCAAGCACATTGCTCACATTGCACCTTCCACGTCCAGCCCTGTGCAACTTACCACTGCTGCTCAGCCTATCGGCCACATCACTGTGCACCCAGCCACCATCAACCACATGGCCCACCTCGGCCAGCAGCTGCCCATCTACCCTCAGCCCGTGGCCGTCAGCCAGCCTGTGGTGAGCCACATTGCTCACACTATCTCTCACCAGCAAGTGAATGGAACCACAAGCCTTGGCCAGCAAGCGGTGATGGCCAAGCCTGCTGTAGGAACCCAAGTTGTCCATCACCCGCAGTTGGTTGGGCAGACGGTCCTAAACCCGGTGACTATGGTAACCATGCCATCATTCCCAGTGAGCACACTGAAGCTGGCCTAGAGAGGATCGTCCGACGGCGCAGTCGTTGTTGGGAACCTTTCCTAAACTCCATACATTCCAACCACGTCCGACTCCGCGGGAGGGAAGTGCAGCAAACTCGGAGTGGCGGGGTGTGCGGGGCTGGGGCTGGCTCAGCCGCCCGGCCGCGAGCCTGCCGGTGATAGCGAGACGGGGCCGCTCTGCACTTGGGTTTTGCTAATCCGAGAAAACTTCAAAGACAGTTGTTCATGGTGATTTTTTTTCCTTTTATGTGTAATCAGTGAAATATGGATATGATGTTCTTAAGACTTTAATTTTCCCCTTTTATGTGTTGCTTCTTTGTAGAATAAAATTGCTGATCTCTTTATTGAGACATTGCGTAGAATGGGAAAAAATCATAGAAGTCTATATTTATATATATGTGTGTATGTGTGTGTATATATATGTATATACATATATATATATAAATATAACATTTGAAGAAGGCCTTTTGTAAGGTTGATTATTTTGCAGGATTATTAGACAAAATTCATTTTTGGAGGAAGAAGACAGAGTGTCCTCTCTAAACAAGAAACTTTAAGATAGATGGTTTGGTGGACCAGGGTACATATACAGTGACAAAAAATGCGTTAAAGGTATTTCCCGTCAATATATTTCAAAAAAACATCTAAAATCACTGTGACTTGTTATGGCATTTCAAGGAAATTCTCCTACCTACTGAAAGGAAGAAGGCAAAAACGCCAGGAGGCCTGCATGGATGAACAAGGTCTCCTGATGAGCTCCTGGACAAACTCCAACATAAAAAGGAAGCCTCCAGAGGGTGGAAGGAAGGAAGGACAGGTAGCCTGGGAGAAAATAGAGAGAAATTGTCTGAGCAGCCAGGGATCAGATTAGGAGAGCTAAGGCCCTGATAGAATTCAATGTGGCCAGGGACATTAAGGGCAACAAGAAAAGTTCTGTAGATACATCGGTGATAACAGGAAGACTAGGGAAAATGTGGGCCCCCTCCAGAAGGAATCGGGAGACCTGGTTGCCCAGGATATGGAGAAGGTTGAGGCACTCAGTGACTTTTTTGCCTCAGTCTTCACTGTCAGGAGCTCTAGCCACGCTGCCCCAGCCCCAGAAGACAAAGGCAGGGACTGGGAGCACGAAGAAGTGCCCAGCGTAGGAGAAGATCAGGTTTGAGACCAGCTAAAGAACCTGAAGGTGCACAAGTCATGGGACTTGATGAGATACATCCATGAGTCCTGGGGGAACTGGCAGATGAAGTTGCTAAGCCACTATCCATCATACTTGAGAAGCTGTGGCAGTCTGGTGGAGTTCCCACTGACTGGAAGAGGGGGAACATAGCCCCCATTTTTAAAATGGGAAAAAAGGAAGACCCAGGGAGCTACAGGCCAGTCAGTCTCACCTCTGTGCCCAGTAAGATCATGGAGCAGATCCTCCTGGAAATTATGCTAAGGCACATTGAAAATGAGGTGATTGGTGACAGCCAGTGTGGCTTCACTAGGGGCTAATTGTGCCTGACAAACCTGGTGGCCTTCTTTGATGGGGTACAGCGTTGGTGGATAAGGGAAGAGCAACTGACATCGTCTACCTGGACTTGTGCAAAGCATTTGGCACCATCCCACACAATGTCCTTGTCTATAAACTGGAGAGACCTAGCTTTGATGGAAGGGTCACTTGGTGATGAAGGAATTGGGTATGGACAGGCATGCTCAAGGAGTTGTGGTGAGCAGCTTGATGCCCAAGCTGAGAAGAGCGATGAGTGGTGTTCCTCGGGGGGTACTAGGACCGGTGCTGCTTAACATCTTTGTCAGCAACATGGACAGTGGGATCGAGTGCACCCTCAGCAAGTCTGACAGCCCCAAGCTGAGTGGTGCGACCGACACGCTGCAGGGAGGGGATGGCACCCAGGGGACCGGCAGGCTGAGAGGCAGGCCTGGGCAAACCTCGTGAGGCCAAGCGCAAGGTCCTGCAGCTGCGTTAGGGCAGTCGCGAGCACAAACAGGCTGGGTGGAGAGCAGATTGAGAGCAGCCCTGAGGAGAAGGACCTGGGGGTTCTGGTGGACGAGGACGAGAGGCTCAGCATGAGCCAGCAGTGTGCACTTGCAGCCCAGAAAGTCAGCTGTACCCTGCGCTGCACCAAGAGCAGTGTGGGCAGCAGGGCAGGGAGGGGATTGTGCCCCTCTGCTCCGCTCTGTGACACCCCCCTGGAGCCTGCGGCCAGCTCAGGCCCCCGGCACAAGAAGGACATGGACCTGCTGGAGCGGGTCTAGAGGAAGGACACGAAGATGATCAAGGGGCTGGAGCCCCCTCCTGCGAAGACAGGCTGGGGGAGTGGCGTTGTTCAGCCTGGAGAAGAGGAGGCTCCGGGGGGGCCTTATAGCACCCTTCCAGGGGGCCTACAAGAAGGCTGGAGAGGGACTTCTTACAAGGGCACTTAGTGATAGGACAGGGGGTAAGGTCTTTAAGCTGAAAGAGGATAGATTTAGATGAGACATAAGAACAAATTCTTTGCTGTGAGGGTGGCGAGGCCCTGGAGCAGGTTGCCCAGAGAAGCGGTGGATGCACCATCCCTGGAGGTGTCCGGTGGTTGGAAGGAGCTGTGGGCAGCCTGATCTAGTGGGACGTGTCCCTGGCCATGGCAGGGGGGTTGGAACCGGATGATCTTTAAGGTCCCTTCCAACCCAAACTGTTCTACGGTTCTTTGAATACACAACCGGACTTCATTTGTTGCAGTTTTATAAATTACTTGACGTTTATAGCTATGTCAAAAAAAAAAAAAAAAAGTTTGTTATTATTTTAATGGAAGACAGTGTTTTGTTCAGATGTTTTTGGTGGGGTTTGTTTTTTGGTTTGACTTGGTTTTGCTAATGCAATAATTGGTTTTTCAGAATTCTGTGCTTGGCCCTCCCAGTTTCAGGATTCCTTGTGCCAGTCCCAAGCCCCAGGTTTCTTGGGTTTATTTTTATTTTTTTACAGAGGCAGACACTTTGTGCTAGCAACTTGCAATGTGTTCATCTGGCCTGATAGGATGGAACTTGGGACAAGAAGACCAACGGAAATTGAATTAATTTGCTGCATGGGTTACTTTTCTTTGTTAGTTTGTTCCTGAACTGACCACACTTTAGTGTGGAAGTTAATGGATTAGAGAAGGGATAAATGTGCATGTGATATCTTCCAAAGTGCAAGCAATTTTGACATCTTTTTTTCTTTTGGGGAAAAAAATAGTCTTGTGTAGGATAACGGTATAGTCGACAAGCTCAGTATGCATAACCTGACAGTGAGTCTTACAGACTACAGTGAGACGTGCACCAAAGAAACCCCACATCCTAAGTAACCACCTTGTTCCATCTTTTCTGGTAGTGAGGTCAGATCTCGTTGCAGTTAATGGCAAACTCCCACTGAGAGTGAGGGATACTGATTGCTGGTCCCTGCCAGGCTGCCTGGGAGGTTGCTTTGGATGTGTTTTATTGCTGACTGAATATTCTGCTCCTTGCACTGTTCTGTCTGTATTGCTACTGTTCATGATCTTTCTGTTCCTTGCACCATTTTGCATGTAGTATTACTATTAACATTCTATTTTCCATCTTCCTCTCTTCCTAAAAACAAAAGCTCTGCAGTCCTTAATGCCTGTAGAATTCCTGTTGTAGCCAGGGGACGTTCTCCTTGAGGCAGGATGAGAGGATGGTCCCTGCTAGCATCCAACCAGTTACACTTTGGAAATGACACCCATTCAGAGGAGGAGGTAAGACGGGGTTGAGCAGTCATGAGACCACCTTCACTGTGCTAGCCAGCTAAATCTAGTTTTGAGTTAAGATCTTCCACAGGAGGACTTGATCCGTAGTCTGTCCAAAATGCCTGTCAGCTCCAGCAGGACTTTAGCTTGGTTGTGGACTGCTGTAAACAGTGGCAGGGGTAAATTAAAAAAAGCTTGCCAGATCTAGACTGCCCATACTATAGTTGAAACTGTGCTGGAGGTGGCAGTAATTACTGCAAACAGGAATCAAGTGTGATTGTGCCTTCTGAGCAGTCATGGCTGAAAATTGCATTTAATCTGTATTTATTAAGCTGTGGGTTGCTCAGTAGTTAGTACTGGTTTTGTTTGTTTGCTTTTTCTTTCCTTGCATCCTCAAGTCCAGGAAACTTTTGCTCATGTTGCTAGCACAGTTTCTACAGCAGAATGGACAAATCTTTAAGGATTCCTTATCCTTGAACCACATTTAAATAGGTTGTTCATGCTCACGTTTAGTCTGCCATTAATGCTATGGGGAAAAGGGAGTCACCACAGCTTTATTGTCTCCCTTGCACATTCAGGTGCTTGGCTGAGACAGTTGTGTTCTGTGTGCCAGTGGGAGCCTTCAGGTGGTGTTTCTGGAGATGGGTGTTTGAAAGCAGGACAGTTACTCTTCATCAGAGACTCTTAAAAAAGGAGTATTTGCAGCAGGGTCACCTCCCTTCCTAGGCAGACCTGCACGGCTTTGTCTTCTGCAGTTGTGTCAGGAGGAGGAGGAAGCAGCCTTCTGTCATTCTTTGCTGTTCCAAATCATGGAGCCATGCAAAATAACAAAAATCATGGCAGAAGGTCTAATTTCTGGCCTACAATGACTGAGCTTATTGAAGAAGAAAAAAACCTGCTTGGGAAGCGGAGCTTCGCAGTGCATGGCTGCTGCGAACACAACAGCAGCTGGGCACCAGCAGTGAGCCCCCTCCTCCCCAGGACATCGTTCCCCTTTTGCAGGTGTTGACAGAGAGGTACAACAGCAATATTTACACGTTTGTCCTGTGCTTTTTACATGGAGTTTTGAATGATGGCCTGCTTTCTGCATTGAAAATTTAGCTAATTCCATTGGCTTCTTACCCCAGGAGAGCTGGTACTGGGTCACTGGCAGTGACACAGACACGGTTACTCCTAAATTGTGCAGTGCCCTGTCAGTGTTTCCACAGTAAAATACGTAGGAGATTGAGAGCAGGGTTCCCATTTCATTTAATACAGACAGAAGAGCTTTCTGGTGGATTAATGGCCTTCACCTTACGGACACGAGATCCCACTGACCTCTTCATCTTTTACTCTCGTATGGTTTGAAGGTATCAGTGTCACTAGCCCTGCTCACACGTAAGTCCTGCTTTTACCACTTTTCCTCTCTCCCTTGGCTTTCTGTGACTAGTCTGAACCTTTCCTCAGTGTTAAACTCCACCTGAAGAAAGGCTTGTCCCACCCAGCCAGCCCGTGAGCTGCTCCAGATGTCACGGGTCATCCCTGCACTTGTTTGCCTTCTCCACAGCTACCAGAAACATTTCTTTGTTTTTGTTTGTTTGTGTTTTACAGTCAGCAAACTTCTTTCTGTTCTGTGGGGAAAAGAACAAACCACAGCCCTTCTTTCCTCACAGCTGTCATTCCTGCTCAGAAACTTCAGATTTATGCTAATGCTCTTAGAAATCATGTTCAGTACTGTATAACAAGGGGCACTTTAGAAATGTCTCTCCTCCTTTGATATATGTGTTTTCCCTATGGAGAAAGCTATATATAAATATATATATGTACACTTTGGGATTCAGAAGATCTAATTTGTCCCAAAAAAATCAATAAATATGAAGTTTACAAGAAATCTTTTCTGTTGTTGAATAATATTAGTTACTGGTAACCATACCGCAGGAAAAAAGGAAAAAAAAAAAAGTTCTCAATGTAGTAGTTTTGAGAAGACTTTTCTGTCCTTTTCAAGCCTGACTCAGCCTGTAAGTTGGTGGAAATGCTTCCAGCACTTTGGCAGGCTCTGGCCAGTCACCTGCAGCGCTGTTTCCTGACCCTGCAGCCTGTGTGCTCGCCATGGTTCATCTACCGCCACCGCTAGCAAAAATGTGCTCAGAAGCTTGATCTGTGCTTAAACCTTCAGTCAGCACAGCCGTGTTCATTTGAAATACACACCAACAGGCCTGTGTGAGCAAAAACTGTGGGACAGCTGCAGTTGCACATAAAAATACTCTTTTGCTTCCATAGCTTGCCCTGGCTGGGGAGCAGATGGTGTGGTCCCGGTGGGAGAGCTGTGCCTGCGCTGAGGAGAGCCCCTGCAATGAGCTGCAGTGGGTGGCCAAGAATAGTCCGCAGGTCAGGCACCTCCAGGTCTTTGGTTCAGTCTGATTTCTGGCTTCAACCTGCCAAGTGAATGCAGACAAAGCGGAATAAAACCAGACAGTTACTTCAGAATTATTCTGGAAAGAGTTCTTACAGCTGACACTAAGATACAGGAAGGCATTCCTGACCTCTCCAGTAAGAACCATCTAGAACCCCTGTAGTTTAACGTAGGAAGATGAACAACCTGATTTTCCACCATTGCCTGCAGTTGCTTGGGTTGTGTCTGAGACCCGGAGGGGTGGGCATCCTCGTGCATGTGTGTGTTGGCGTGCATGGTTGATGGCAGGTGGCACTTTGCTCTCCTGCAGTAGAATTGTGAAAGGAGTTGTGAGACTGGTGACACTGCCCTGTTGTTTCTAAAATTCTCAGTGTGGTGACGTGACCAGTGCTGGTGGCAGTGGTGGCCTCTCACTGGTGAAGCGTTTGCTGGGGCCCTGGCTGAAGTGGTGGCTGTCCCTTTTGGTCACCCTCAGGTTGCTCAGGATTTTTAAAAATGATCAAAGCAAAACAGGCAGGAAAGTTGAGGGAAGGGGAAGAGTTAAAAAAAAAAGGCAGACAGATTTACAAAAAGTAATTACAACCATTTTTTCATTATATCAGGCAAACACCAGGAATCTTTAAACTCCTAGTTCGGTAGCTATGTTTTAAAGCCCTATTCAGGATTATTCCAGCAGACAGAGGGCTTGTCCTGGCTGCAGAAACGCCCGAGCTATTCAGTGCAGTAACCGCCGCGGTCCTGTCAGTGCTGCCATGGAGGCAGTGACTCGCGGGGCCCCATGGCTCCTGCAGAGCCCCCGCCCGGCTGCATCCTGAAGTCTCAGCTCTGAACTTCCAGGGGCCAAGCCCGTGCTGATCTCAGGGAGGACTGAGAAGAGACTTCAAGACAGCGGGTTGGGCTGCAGGGACCCGGCTGCTCACTGGGCCGCGTCCCTTGTCCCCTCAGGCCAGAGCACGAGCGTGGTGCTGTGTGGGCGGTCAAGTTTCCAGAGCTGGAGATGGCATGCAAACTGCATCGTTTGTAAAACATAGATCATTTTTATTGGAGGCTAAACCAGATCATTGGCTTTGGCCTTCCTGTTGAACAAGACCATTTTCTGCTGGTGTTTGATTTGCTGCTCCTGCCAGCCCCACTGCTGGGTGGGTTGGGTGGCTGTGGAAGCTAGTTTTGACCAAAAACATTTCTTGTACATTTCACAGTATTGAAAACAAAGGAAAATTGATACTAATAATGGCATGCTTTAATGAAGATGACCCAGAGAAGGCATCGCGTGCTTTGTGGTTTGTGCTCAGGAGCGCCGTGCCCTGTGGGGCGACGCTGAGGGGAGCGCAGCAGGGCTGGAGGAGGGGCGGCCATGCTCCCGCCTCAGCAGGGCCCTGTCAGTGCAGTGGGGGCCGCGGGTCAGCTCCCCCTGAGCCCATTTCCTGCACGTCTGTGGGCCCAGTCAGACACCGGGTGCCTGAGGAAGCAAAGTTCAGGTATTAAATCCCTGCGGGGGAGCCCTGGTGATAGGGGGATGCTCAGCAGGAGCACGGCGAGTCTGTCACAGCGCAGTCGGCAGCGAGCCACACGTCCTGCCAGGTGTGCGGCCCCTCAGACCCCCGTGTTCCCCAGGCAGGGCTGGGTTTGTGTTCCTCTTGGCCAGGCTGGTGTGGGGCCAGTGCCAGGTGGACGAGGAGGAGGGGGTGATCGGTCAGAACCACTGCAGGCATCCAGGAACTGGTCCTGCATCGCTCGGAGCCATCCCACTGCCTCCTGCGGAGGTGGAACTGGGCCCAAATAGAGCAGGAAGAGGTGAATTAATTGTGCTTTGCTTCATCCACCTGCTGGGGAGCGTGGCAGAGGCGGTGGGCCTCCTGCAGAGCTTCTTCAGTCGTGTGCCCGGGTCGGGACAGCCCCACCAGCGGCTGGTTTTTGGCTCTCTGCCGCGCTGTGAAGGCGGCGGGCCCAGGGCCACGACAGGCTGTGGTGCTCTGGTGTTGGCCTACTGCTCTCTTTTTCTTTTCTTTTAATTAAAAGTGGCCTTCTGTAACAAAAGAACAAAAGAAACAAACAAACAACAACAAAAAAAAAAACCAACATAAAATGCCTTTGAGTGGTTTAGATGGAGGTGAGACTTGCTGCTTTTGTCAGTATTGGTGTGGTTGTCTGTATGCACGCCTGTTTATATACGTATAGAACTTCAAGACTCTATCGTGTCTCCAATTTTTGTATGTAGCCTGTGTCTCTTTTGGACTGATTTGCATCTTGAGTGGATTTTTTGCATTTAAAAAAAAAAAAAAAAAGGTGTGAAAATTGTTTCTGGTTGGGTGGGGACAAGGGGTGTTTGAAGACCTCACTTGTGTGATTTTGGGAGGGAGGGAGGGAGGTTGTGGGAAGAAGACGTAATTTGCCTGGTGTGAAGACGCATTTGTTGCTTGTTTGGCACCCCCTTGCTTTCTGTGATGTGTATTGAAATGTCTCCGGGGTGGAGGTAAATGTCCTGGTGCGTGTGCGGGCAGCCTGAGCTGCCAGATCCTCTCCGTCCTGCAGGAACAGAGCTTTCCTGGCTCCTCGGGGGCTTCCCTGGCTCCTCAGGGTCTTGGGATCAGATTTAAGGCCCAGATAAATCACCCAGTTCCTGCCTACCTGCACAAGACGCTTGCTCGGTCCCGTCAAGTTACAGGCACTTGCTTAAGCTCAGTGACACCTGTGCGTCGCTGGGCTGCGACCCCAATGCCTTAAATCTCTCGGGAGTGGCGCAGAGGCGTGTGGCTGATGATCGCCTCGTGGGTGAGGTTCCTGGGCTTTGCATCCCATTTTTCTTGAGCAGCTGTTCATTTAAATTTTACTTTAATTCTGAAAAACTGGCATTAGCAAAGAAAACACAAGACTCTAATGTTTCTGACCTATTTTCCATCCTTTGTTATCATTCTGAGAACTGATTAAAATGCTATTTATTTTTTTTTTCTTCTTTAGTCAAACATCAGTTGCTAGGACCAAATGTTTAAAGTTAAGGAAATTACATTGTGTAGTTTCATGGCATCCTTCTCTTCCTGATTTGTAGAGCTGAAAAATAATAATTCAAAACTTGAATTATCAAAATATTAGCATAAATGCAGCACCAGAGAAGTGCAGCTTCAGCAAATGCTGTGTTTGGGTGTTTGCAGGCAGTGTCGCAGGGCCAGCAGTCCGCCTCCCTGGGAGCTGTGTAAGGGTTTGTGTGCAGCAAATGCTAAGGACCCGTTCTTATTTACTTGCACAGCTGCTCTGTGCTGCCAGTGCCGGGTGGAGGTGTTGATCTGTAATTGGAATTGGTATTTATGCCTCCCGTGGGATGCAATTTTAGTCTCTCAGAGGTATTGCATGGTTCTGCTGTAAAACAGTATGAGGCCCCTTAATTTGACCCCTTTCTTTATGCTGAGAAAATGGATTTGAGTTTGAAGAAGTGTTTCTGGCAGGAGGCAGAGCACGCCGCTGCCTGCCACAGTGGGGCCACCTGCTTCCAGGGAAGCACCCAAACTCTCTTTCCCATGTTTGCACGGGGATCGTGCCCTCCAGCTGCCGGCACCCCCGCCCATACGTGTCTGTGCTCTGGAAGGCCCCAAACCGTGGGCTCTCTGCAGTGCTGTGTGGTGAGAAGCCAGAGAGCAGCGCCCGGCCAGCGCGAGCTGCCGGTGCCGTCACAAGACATCCCGCTCGGATCCCCGTGCTTGCAGATAGTGAAGCCTGAACAAATGCCTTACAGATACACCTTAAGAATCTGACCCAAAAGAGTGTTTCTTCACAGAGTAAGAGACAAAGTGTTAACTGAATCCACCAATATGAATTTGCTTGCTTTAAACACTCACCGAGGCGTTCTGCTTAGTGAGGACCCATGGCAGGAGCGCAGAACCCTCCTGTCCCTGCTGCCCCCACTGCTGGTGTAGCACGCAACCAGCCTTGTGGCTAGGAGTTGTTACCCTTGTCACTGCTGAGCTCTCTGCATTAGGGATGTTTCAGTGAAGATCCTGATTGTAAGTGCAAAATTGCATCCAATGCTTGCCTCTGATTCGAAGCCCTGGAAATACATTTGCCTCCCACTGCACATCACAGGAAAGCCACAAATTGGCAAACAATCACACTGGGCAAATGCAGTCTTTGTTTACAGTGAGGACTTGTCACTGTGTTATCAATTTATTGAGATATTAAATATTGAAAAACTTAGACTGTAAAGATTTTTATGTGTTTGGATACATCTGCTATGTGAAAAAAAAAAAAAAACAAAAAACAACAACAACAACTAATTTTGTACATATTGTATTTTTACTATTCAGCTGTATTATACTGGCTCTTCATGCTCCAGAATTTAGGTATCCAACATGAATAATATCCATGTAATAAGCACTTGCCTGAAATAAATATAAAACTGAAATAAACATGCACTGAAATCTGAAACAGGATTCTGCATTTTCATCCTCGTGCTTTGCATGCAGATATTTCACTCTGTCATTTTCCAATTATAAGGGCAGTGTTTTCTCTGTGCATGGCTGTAGCTTTCCCCCCAAGTCGGCGTTGGTGAGCAGCAGGTCTGCGAGCGCTCCCTAGGCTGAGCCCAGAGCTGCTCCTGTGTGCTCCCGGATGCGCCTGTGCCATGCTCGAGAGGAAGCGAGCCTTCCCTGCAGAGCCCAGAATTTATCAAAACTTGGAAAATGGATGTTACTCGGCCATCCATCAGCAAAGCACCTTTAATTCACTGGCGTCCTTTAGAGAAGATTGAAATGTGTTACCTGTCAAAAGTGTGAATGGGGGGATTGGCCACTGGTGCTGGCAGCACTGTGAGAGCTCTGCAGCGTGCTGTCCCTCGGCCAGCTCTGAGGCTGGGTGCTGATGAGCCAAGCAGGCTCTTTCTGGTTCACAGCCACCATTCCTGGCTATTGCTATTCATCTTTGTTTAGGCACAGGACTGTGGCTTCCTGAAATTAATAGCTGTGTGTATAGGAGCAGCAGTGCTATGGTGGGAGACCCGAGGCACCTCCTGACCTGCAGGCTGTTCCTAACCTGTGTGGGATTTGGGGTCGTTTCTGGGCAGAGCCCCATAATTTTGATGCTATGGGGGTCCAGCTCTGCTCCCAAGCCTGTAAGCTTTGTCCCGAGGCAGTCTGCTCATTATTGTCTGTAGCTGAGACCACTTCTGGTCAGGAATGTCAGGGAGAGTCATTCTGACATGTTTTAGCATTGTTAACACTGTTAAATAGCAGTTTGATTAATTTTAGTTAGCTGTTATGAGATGTAATAAAACAGCTGCTGCTCTCCCTGCCTGTGATTCTGAGGAGGGCGTCACGCACAGGCTGGGGCCCGTAACCACACCTCTGCCATCAGCCAGCAGTCAGAAACCTCCGGACTCTGCCAGTGCTGTTCCTGTCTGGGGGATGCTTCGGGGCCCTGGGAGTGCCCAGCCAGGCCCCAGGTCTCCGATGCGTCCTTCCTGCCAGGTGGGTGTGAGGACAGGGGAGCTGCGGTGTCTGTGCCGCTGAGATGAGGAGCTAGAAACACAGCCTGGATCAATCAGCTTCACCTAACCCAGATCTGAATGCTCTGTCCTACAGATCGCAAAGTTGGACGTCTCAGGTTTTCAGAAAATCCTCCTGGTTTCCCTGCCTCTGGTGTGTGGAGTCAGAGCCAGGTAAGCTGGAGCTGCAGGAATTTAGGAAAAGCACAGGCAGAGCGACTGCCCTGGGCACCCCTGCAGTCAGCCCCGGCACTGTGTCGTGCCCCAGCTCATCCCTGTGTAACCCTCTGCTCGAAAATCAGCTGGGCCAGGGCTCACAGCTGTAGCTGAGCCCAAACCTTTACAGTGCCTGTGGCGGTGCTGGGTATTTGTGCAAGCTCTGGGCTGGGGGAGGTCTGGTCATGCCTCTCAGGTGGGACGGGGCTGCCGCACTGAACTCAGCCTTTGCGTGCTGTTCCAGCTGTGTTTTTGGCTCTCTCCAGGCATGCAGGAGCCAGCAGTGAGAGGTGTTTGGTTCTGGACATCACAGAGTGAGCCTGAAGTGGAGGAGGGTAACAGAGGAGCCTCAGACCAGCTGCTTTTTCCCTTGCCTTTCCTTCCCACACAGGTAAGCGTGGCAGTAAGAGCGGGGCTGTGCCAGGCCGGGGAGAAACCTGTGAGCACCCCGGGATGGGGCTCGGCCCCGGCCAGCCAGAGAGCTGCAGCCGGTGGCGAGCGGGGCCCGGGGGGGCTGCGCGGTGCTGAGCAGCCGCCGGGTGCTGGTGAGCACATCCAAGCCTCCCGCTCGTACCGGGAAGGCATCTGGAGGTGTCTTGCTCCTCCCGGTGGCCAGGTTAGCACTGAGGCTCGGCCTCGTTGTGCAGTGAGCTCACCGCAGCGCTGCCCTTTGCATTTTTAACAGGCTGTAGGGATCCCTGGTCCTGCCTGCCGGCCTCGGAAGCACGCTGAGTTATGCCCCACTTGATTTCCAAACTGCTAACGAAGGCCTTTTGCTGAAACGTTGTTACACTATTTTACAGTCTGCCCTGTCAGCCCCAGCAGATTGGGTTTGGTTAATTAGATGCTGGTAAATAGTCAGGGTAGTTCAGTAATTTGCTCTCATTGGTATGTGACTGACCTGTCCTTTTATCCACACTCTGGACGTGCAAGATAGCGTTCATCTCAGTGTTTATAATCAGTTGTCTGGTTAGACCTTACAGTGGATTTATGAAACATTCTGGAAAGGGAAACAATGGCTTTTGAGGCTGAAAGGGCAAACATGGTGGGACCCAAACTTGTGCTACTGCCAGTGATTGCTCAGCTGTGCCTCTGATGCTGCCCCAGCTACACCTGGGCAGGCACCAGGCTGGGTAGGATTGCTGTGTGGAAACGGATGGGTTGAATTGCAGGGACACTTGAGGAGCAGCACCTGCAAAGGAAATTTTCTGCTTTCCACATTTCTGAAGAGTTCGTTTGGCTTTTCCACCCCCCCATCAGAGGTTTCCAAGAGCACTACGTGATGGTCAGTAAGCAAACTTGGATGAATGCGTTGGGGTGGTGGCTGTGCAAGTTTCAGGTTGAGACACGGGAAGCACGTTTCAATGCGACTGCACGACACAACTGGTAAGTTGTAAGGTGGTGGAACCTGTGTCTTGGTGGGGCAAAGAACAGTGGGCATGGGGCAGGTTTAGTAAGTCATTAAAAGTGTCACTGAGCTGTAGCAAAAGTTATGTCCAAGCGTGCATCAAAAAAAAAAAAACTGTGCCTGGGCAGGCTGATGTGGCAGGCTGTTACCAGCACTATCAGGACCGTGCCTGATGGAGAGAAAGGCACATGGGCGTTAAAAGGGACGGAAAGTTGGAAAGTTTTATGGAGCATAAACATTGATGAAGCCTTTGACCACCCCACAGTGCCAACTTGCTCAGACTCCTCTTTCTGAGCTATTTAGGAGGCATGGGGGAGATCCCTCATAAACATCCAGACAAGGGGATGCCTGGACCAGGCAGGTGGGGGTCTGGGGAGGTTGGAAGTGAAGGCCCCTGGGCTTCCCTGGGCTGAGCACATCCTCAAGCAGCCGCCAGCTTTGCTACCCTCCCTCTGCCCCTGAGCAGTGCCCGGCAGCAGCGGTGAAGCAGAAGGCGCCGCTCACTGCCCAGCAAGGCTTCTGGCAGCGCGTGGAACAGCTTGGGAGGGTGAGGTGGTACCTTCCGAAAAACAAACCCAAAGCAGTGCTGTCAGTGTGGTTTGGGGGCCGAGTTTTTATTATTATTGTTGCTGTATTTTCTTTATGAACCTGTAAAGGTGAGGTAGAGCTTCTGAAGGCAGAAGGAAGTCAGTCCGTGGAATAATAAATAAATAGACTGGCACTCAGAGTTTAGTGCCACCTCTTACAGCAAAGTTGTTGTGTTTGGCAAAATTGGTGGTAGGCTGGAGGAAACACATGAAACCTAACCAAGCACACTGTTAGAGCTGTCTCTGGGTTGCAGAAAAGGGGGGCAGGAAGCAGGGGAGATTTCTTTTGATTTGATTTTTTCTGCTGGCACTGGGTAGAAGTGAGAATTTTGGGGTGATGAAACTTCACTGGGACATTGCATCTTGCTGAAATAAGTTCATGTTGCTGCAGGGACTCTGCAGCTTTGGGGGACAGCTGTCTAAGGTAGAATACCTCGTTCAAAAGTTTCTGAGAACTTGCTAGAAGAAGAATGCTGAGGGATTGGGGTGGGGGGTGTTGGTAATAAGAAAGAAGGTCCTGTAGAAGAGAAAGCAAATGTGTAGTTGTAGCTGTGCTGTGCACGTCTCCCATCCCAGTCCAAGCTCCCACCACGTTACAAGATGAAGGCAAAGGACAGGGTGGCACCAGATACACCTTGTAAAGAGCTTATTCTCTTTTATAAGGATAAATACATGATTAAGAGCTCTAACAGTCACGAGTAATGGCTGAGGGATGGCTGCATGCTCTCCAGTACAGAGAGCCATTATACTTGGGTGTTTTTACAGCCGGTAGACTAGGGAAATGCTCCAGTGCCCTTCAGGAACCACCTCTGGGCAGAGCTCTCCTGCAGAAACACAAATGAGGCTTACCTAAAAACTTGGAAAGGCAAAAAACTCTCTACAAAAACTGGTAACAGAAAAAAGAAAAAAAAAAAAAAGGAAAAAAAAACAACAAACAAAAAAAACAAACACACAGAAAAGGCAAGTAAGATAGCAAGTTCTGGAAGAGGGAGAGTCACTGCTCTAGAAGAGGAGCAGCAGGAGGATTTTTTATAGGTTTGGAGGATGAACTGGCAGTGCTGGAGGAGGATCTATCCTGGAAGCCCAGCAGTTCTGCTAGATTTTAATGTTAGCTGCAGCACGATCAGGCCTAAAAATGTAGGATGAAACTTTATTTTTTAACACTTGTCATAGGCCTACTTCTGTTCCCACTCCTCCTCTGAAGCTGAACTGCCAGCAGGCTCAGCATGTGACGATAGGTGTTCTTAGGCATGCACTGTATGTAATTTAAATCTCTGCTTAAAGTCATCTAAGGGACATCAGCGGTCTACTTGGTGATGACCTATTTACTTTAAAGCTACTGCTTAGTACAAAACCCATGTGCGCTGATCATTGAAACATTAATTACATATCACGCTCTCTTCCCAGACAGCCCGCTCCTTAGGGCTCCGTGTTCTGTCTCTGAAATTACCTTGGAGGGAGAGAAATTATTTCCAAATTGCTCCACAGAATGCCTTGACAATCAGTATTTATTCATATGTTACATTTAAACATAAATAATTGAGCAATAAAGAGAATAGTCTGCTCTTGACAAAAATAAATAAGTTAATACACAATATTCATAAAATACAATTAGACAGAACATTTTAACAAGTACAACAAAGTTTGTAGAGGATTTTTTTTTTAAACAGTAGAGTGGTATAGTACATTCCCAACAAAAAAAATAGTGCAGTTTTTATTTTTTACATCACTTTCTCAGGCTCTGTGAATTGGAGGGCTTTTTCGCTCATCATTTTTTTTAAATACTATTTCACTTTTCAAGTGAACAGACAAACACACAAACTGAAGCGCTTTGGAGACCTTTCAGCAGCCATGCACTGGCCTACAGAACAGTTTGATGCACAGCTATAGGTAACGACGAGTTCAGGCTGTGAGCATGCCTGCAGTACAACTTCTTGGCTTCTAATCCTGAGCACACCCTAACTGTGGGAGCACGTGGCGGGAGGGGAGTAAAGCTTATCATAACTTTCTTCCTTCTGTAACTCCCACTGCGATTATTTTAGCACTGTTCTGTGTAGAAAGGGGGTTTCCTTCTAACCCGCCTCCTCCACAGTACCTTTTTCAGCATTATGTAGGCTCATCTGTTCGCACTTGTTTTGTGACCATGGTGCTTCTGAGCGTGGAGAACAGGCTTGATCCCACAACAGCAGCGAAGGTGCGTGTGCCTACACCAGGGGCCTGATGACCTGGTCTGGGAGGGCAGGACTGAAGTGACGCAGGCTGTGTGACTATGGAGGGAGGGATGGGTTGGGTTGGGTGTTTTTCTTTACCATCCCATCAAATTTTCAGAGACCAGTTTAAGGGCTTGGTTATGGAGCTGAAAAGCACTTTGTGTCCATTTGGACTACTATTCATATTTTTTATTTTCCTGCAATCATAAGAAGAGATCTAATCACAGATGCTCATTCTAGAACCAAATCCCTCTTGCATGTGCAAGTAATGCTCGGCTCATGAGGCCCCAAAGGCAGTACAAATGTAGTGCAAAAAGCAAGAGGAAACTGCTCACTGTTTGTGCAATAATGAGAGCAGAGTCACCTCTCAGGATTTAAATCTTCAGAGTAATTTGATTTCCTACACCCATTTTGCTAAAAATCTGATTTTAGAAGCTCACGTGAGCTGATCTAATCAATATAAACTTCTTAAAAGCAGAGTTGAAAACTGTTTTCTCTATGAGGTTCAATGGAAACAAAGCTATGTAACCCTGCGTGCTCTGAATTATTAAAAAAAAAAAAAAAAAAAAAAAAAACAGATTCAAACACTCTTTTCTCTCTCTTTTTTTTTTTCTTCTTCTTCTAAATCACTGAGGTTCTAATAGCCAAGGGTGGAATAGTTAAAGTGCTTAAGCTAAATCACTAGGACTTCTAGGAGCACAGGTCACATATCCATGAAATCTACAGTTAACCCTATTTGCAACAAAACTGCTCCTTCCCTTCATCTCTTATGCTAATACAGAGATACACTTTTATTTAGAAACAACACCTACCCTGGGAAAGTAGTTCAGAGTATACATGATAAATGTTATCTAGTGTGATGAAGTGCTAAGATGGCAATAGATTTGTTTAAAGCTGCACAGCTGAGCCCCAGCTAACTCTATGTCACCTTCGATCTCTATAGAGCATGGATTAAAGCCTATGCTGCTACTTAAAGCATGCAGCCAAGCACAAGAAAGAAATGGCACAGAACTGCCATGGAGTGCATGGATGGCTCGACAAAACAGCGCAGTGCTACAGCAAAATGGAGCCTGTGCAACAATTTGAACTGCTTAATCTAGCAAGTACTGACACCTGCTTGAGTTAGTGAGTGCCTGGTTTGTGTTTGCAGGATCCCAAGGAAAGTCCTCCCAGAAAGCTTTGCAGAGCAGGGAGGAGGAGGCTAGTAGTGAGCAGTGAATAAACTGGAGGAGGTGAGGCTCCGTGGTGTCTGCTCCGTAAGTAGTGACTGAACTTCATGGGATTCCACACAGATGCAGTGTGGGACTTGCTAACATGAGCAAGGAAACTGTTTCTGTGTGCTCAACTTGTGTTAACCTGAACTATATTGGGCAGATTTGTCATTTGGGAATACTTGCAGAGTAAGTTTGCAAAGTAAAGTGAGGGCATGTTTGTGGCACGTGTAGGCCATGAAGACTCAACAGCATGCGCTGTCAGCAAAGGCTAACTCCCATTTCTAGCCAATGCTGCCAGATCTTCACTGCTCATCTTAATTATGTTATTTACTATAAGGCTATTTTCTCAGTTGGTAACCTTGTTTATTTTACTTGCTGCTAAATACTCTAGTGAATATAAATTCAAATGTTTTAGTAACAGGAGCTGCATATGCATTCTCTTCCACTTTCAAGGCATAGTCCACAAACTGTGTCCGTAACTGTGTTCTTCCAGGGACCCAGTTCAATGCTTGTGACACTTGAGTACTGGATTAGGGCTTACCTCCTTGAAAAGCTCTGTCAGAGCACAAAATGTGCTATTAAGGGTGCAGTAAGTCAAAATATAAGTGTTCCAGTATGTCACCCCCCCCCTTTTTAATATCTCAAATATGTAGGTAGACAGTCTTCTAGAGAAAGGGAAATACAAGAATGAAAAAAGATTCTGTCTTGAAATACAAAGTTGAGTGTAACAAGGACTATCAAACACAAAGCTTATCTTGTGAAGGAAAAGTTCAATTTTTAAAAGTATTACAAATCTGTTAGATATTTATTACATTACATGGAAGATGCAATTAAAACACCGTTTTGAAGTTACAGTGCAAGAAATGCTCCATCCAATAGCTCACAACAAGGCCCACAATGACAGTCTGTTCGTTATCACTTATTTTCAATCAGTGTCTGCACTTTGTAGACAAGGTCTCTTGCTATCCTCAGTATTTCCTGGGCATTATGATGCTCTGCCATTTCTAAAAGACACAGACAAACATTCTTAACTGTCAGTGACAGGAACTTTTGTGCCCTAGCATTGATAGTACTATAACATTAGCATTGATTAGTTAGTGTAACACAAGCAGCAATCCAGAAGTATTGCTGGGCTTTATGTTTGTAGAATTAACAGTAGAATAAATGAACGAATCCCTTAGTGCTATAGGTCCTTGCATGAAGATCTCATCCTTCAGATATCAGTTCTCTTGCTCCAGAAAACCCCAGTGCCTTGTGACCACAGAACAGGAATGGGAGGTCTGCACCCACACATGCCTGTGAACAGCCCTCCTGGACTCTAAAAAATGTAAAGCTGCAGAAACAGAACCTAACTTGATCAAAAGATGGCCTTCCAGGAAGGGACCATTGCTGGATTGACTGGGATGCAAGTGATAATACAGTTAAGAAGGGCTTTGTGTACCTGGAGCAATGTGGCTAAATAGTTCCACATAAAGAAGCCTGTACTAAAGTAAGATAGCTAGAGTAAAGTAGCTCTTGACATCTTGACAGACCAGAATCTTTAGTGTGTTTTTGTTTGTTTTTGAGGGAAGCAGGAATGCTGCTGTTTGTGTGCCAAGTAAGATCTTCATGAAGTATTTGAAAATCTGGGCTCTTCACTTCCATGAAAAGCAATGTGATTGAAGGGGTAAGAGATGTGCAGCTTAAACTGAAATGGGGCTTTTCACATCAGCAAGAACACTGCACAATTGCAGGTGGTTTGTCAGAATACGGGAGAAGCAACAAACTCTGAATACTTCCTTCTTATCAAAATGACTCTCTTAAAAATGTCCCTTACCATTAAAAAACTTGATGATATCAGTGAAGTCCATGTTGTTATCACGGATAATCTCTCGATAAACTTCCACAAGTGCTAAGGCAATGAAAAGGACAAAATGTTCTGAAGAGATGTGCTTTGCTGCCCAAATAACTTCCCACACTGTAAATACATCCTCGTACAACAATTCTGAATGGGAATAAACATTACAAGAGCATCTGATTATTCAAATTGACCTTTTTACCCCCTCTAATTAATGTCTTGCAGGCCTTATGCAGAAAAGAATAGAATTTGATGAATCTTCCCCTTCCCTCTCCCCTTCTCCAGCCAACATCATTCCAATGGTAGTTAATCTCTGAGAACTCTAGTGAGCCTAGCTGCTGATCATCCAGACAACATCAATTCAGTTTTGCACAACCCTAAACTACAGGCATAGAACATTATTACCTCTTTTAAAGTCGAGCAGGAACCAGCGATAGCAGAAGTAAAAGTGAGTGTAATCTCCATTCTGGTGCATCAATTCAAAAAGCTCTGAGTCTAGAATCTGAAATGCAAAACATCAGATGTTAAACGTTATCTTGTCTGAAAGTAGCCCAAATCAAAGGTGTTGGAGGCTGGTGAAGACTTCTTTGCTACTTCTTATCAGCTGACCCTATGGTTATTCTGAGCAGCTGCTTAGCACAGATCCACCCTTTTGTTATGCATTTGCAAAATGCTGATGGTGTGGGTGCCCTGACAGACTGACAGGGTGAAGGCTTACTGTCTGTGCAGCTATGATGTGACTGGATTTTAATGTGATTTCTCCTTGACTTCAGCTGAAGCTGGAATGAGCCGTAAGTGTGAGTCATTACATGGGATAGCTGGTGTACTGAACGCAGAAGTTTTGGGAATTTGTTTTGTCAAGTTAATATGAGCTGACCTGCCCTAATGCATAGTCTATTGTGACAGCAAATATCGTTCCCTAAAAAGTAGAAAATCATTCTGGGGCTGCATAAATATCCTCCACAGCTCTGAAGTACCAGATAGCTAGGAATCCCATTCACTGGAGTCCTTGCCCTTCAAGCTAGTCCTGAGCCTCTGAAACAATCTCATCTTCTTTCAAATAAAATTCAAAGAGACTCACTTGGATTAGGGACCGCATGTTGGCAAAGTGTGTGTCCATAGCACCTCCATTGGGGAAGTTCTGGCTCATCCTCTTCATCAAGTGGCTGAAGCAGCTGTAAGCCAGCTGATCTGCAAGGTATAATGCAGAACACTTAGTGTTCCAAGTCTTCTGATGTCCTTGAACCAAAGTAATGTACAGCAGGGCAAAGCCAAAAAAAAAAAAAAAAAAAAAAGAGGTTTTTCCCCTTTGCTGTTCCCTATCCCCATCATCAGTATTAAGGTGAAACAGAAGACAGTACCCGACTCTGGACCATTTTAATTATGTTTCTAAACAACACAGCTTAAGGTTGAGTTTTCAGCATAAGCAACTGCTGGAACACAGCTGCTTAGAAAATGTAGTAAAATTTAATCTGGAGTTGGTCAGTAAACAGGGAACCTCTGAGATACTAATGTTGGTCATTTCAACAGCCACATTTAGAGAAAATATGGATCAAGAGCTGCAAGTTTGTTTTTCCTAGTGAGCTAACCTTGATTAATGGTTCTTCTAAAACAGCATTTATAGAGAACTCCCTAAAGATACCAACATATTCCTAAAGAAAATGCTTCCTACCGTTGTCAAGTATAACCATCAAAGGAGCCAGGAGGTCACACATGCCTTGAACATAACCAACTTCTAGGTGCTCCCAAACATAACTGCAGAAAGAAGAAAGCACAAGTGATAATAGGATTAAATAATCCTCTTGTCTACCTAGTAGATGTCCTGCAACACTGTATCTGGGCACCTCACAATTATTAATTGCCATTTATAGCACCCCATTGCAGCAAGGATATATTATCCTCATGTGGAGGAAACCAGAGCTAATAATACATTAAGAGAACAGTTCAAGGTGAACGATGGCGTCTGTTTCTTGAGGTAAAAGGAGACTCTCTCAAGTCCATGTTCCAAACGTGGACCACCTATCATATCTGTACTTTCTAACCTTCCATACTAGGAACTACCATTCCTTCTTTTAAGTTCATTACTGATTTTTTTTGTACAATTATTATTTTCATATTATTATACTTCATGGTTTATGACAGTTATGTGAGAAGTATTTCAGCTTACAGGCTGTATTACCTGCACATGACATTGCGGAGTTTCTCCAGATTATCAGCAGTAAAATACCAGTAATTCCGATCACATCTCTGGACATCTTTATCAATTCTGTGCAAATTTAAGGCAACAGTGTCCAATAATTCTATCTAGAAGAGAAAAGCTTAAGCTAGATCTGCTGTTCAGTCAAAAGAGAGGCAGGCTGCTAAATCATTTTTAGGCAGACATTTAGTTTAGATAGATATCATCAGCAAGGAGCATGTAGCTGTAAACAGAGCTCTTATCTTTTTTCCTCGCTCCACAGATCAGAGTTGATGCCAACCTTATGACTACCTTAGGTGGCACTAACAAGAGAATATCCATCAGTAGTGAGTACAGACTGAGTTAGAGCATTCCCAGGTGCAAATTCAGTCTAAGAATCAACAAACCAGAAATAGTAAAATTATGCTTTGGACTTACAAGAGCACTGAACTACTCAATTACTGTCAAAAATCCCAAGTAAACGGTGCATAGTTTCTCTCACAAATGTTCCAAGCCTGTCCTCTTTACAAAGGGTTATGTCCATATGAGCAACTCCAACAGAGGAGTGAAAGAAAAAACTCCATCTGTTAACAGCAACACTAATAGACATGGTGATGTCTTGGATCTTCATTTAGGTTGTGGTTCAATTTGATTAAATGGGGATTTCAGCTTGAATTAAATGACACTGAAATCTTACAATTGGTGTCTTATTCTCTCTTAAAATTTTTAGCTACTAGATCTTTACCATGTTATTTTCACTCTAAAAAGACCCAAAATTTTATTGCTGTCTTATAATGTATCTCAAAATACAGATGAAATAATTTGGATGCAAAGATCCTCAATTATCTTCCCACCACCTGCAGTTCTAGTTTGGGATTGTCTCTCACTAAATCCTATCTGAAATCCAGTACAAGTCTTTGCCAGAAAAAGATTATGATAAATAAGTTGTGACCTACTGTGTAGGATGCAGCACAGACAGAAGCAACATCCATTAAATAATCCACCTGGGAACACAGCTGCTCTTCTGATACAGAATCCTGAGACTGCAGTACAACTGACTTGGCTTTCTGCACATGTGGTACATCTGGATCAGTCCTTTCCAAGTCAGTGCTAGTTTCTTCTTCAGCCCCATCTTCAAAGGAGACACTCTGCCCATCATCAATACTGGACAGGATGCCTGAGGCCACAGAATAGTTCCGTGAGGATGGCAGCCCAGAGTCAGGGGAGTCAAACTCTACGGACTGTTGCTCTACAGCAGCTACTGCTGCTGGTGTGTCGACAGACACCACAGTGAAAGTAGGGTCATCTTGACCTTTTGAGTCTCGTTCTGCTGAATCCGCTTCATCTACTGATATAAAGACCTTTGTGTGGGCAAGGGGGGAGTAAAAAAAAAAAATAATAAAAAAAAATTCAGATAAAGCAGGGGAGAACAGAGAAGCAGAAAACATTAAAGTAGCAAACCAACCTCCAACCACAAGAGACAAATAACTACATTGCTGCAGTGAAAAAGATCACTGATTAATGGAGTTTCCCTGCAAGCAAACAGTTGAGAACTACTCAGTCTTTATATTGAAACTCTCTAAAAATAATACCAGTTTGATTTTATATCTGTCTCCTAAGATGATGTCTTCCTCTCTCACAATCGTCAATTAGAAATACTTTGGAAAGCAGTGAAGCTTCCCTAGCTGCAACACCAACTCTAAAAGCACCTGCTCTTTTTAAGTTATCTTTGAAGGGGACTAACCTACCTCTGGCCTCAGACAACTGAGTTCAGATACTGTTGTTTAAAGTCAAGACTGGCCTTCAGATTCTTTTAACTGTGCAACCACTTTACCTCTTCTCTTGCTAAAAACTTTTTCAAACTACTGCAAGTTGTATTCTCACTTGCCATTAGTTAGCTAACTGAAGTCTGCATAAGTAACGAATACACAGAGACACTTTTGGAACACAAACACCAGCTCTCCTGTCCAATTGTGACTATAATCAAGAAACCCCTTTACTGGTTATTTAATTTACCAAGATGTTAACTCAATCTGCCTTTCTACTGCTTAGCATCTTAGCTTAGATTCACAAAAATCCTCTCTCCCAGAATAAAATTACACACAACCTCTCAATCAGGGACAGGAGAGAATCAAAAATACGCTTTAATAGTAGTGATCTCTTGCTCCTATGCTGGATTTGAGTGAAGGACCTATAAATAAAGATAAATAAATAGCTATTCCACTACCGAGAGAATGAGGTGAACCTTAAAGTCTTCAGGCAGGTCCTGCTCAGAACAACTATAGACTACCCAAAATACAGACCGGCTCTTGGCTGTATCGTGGAAGGGCTACAGTTTTAGTTTCCATACAGGATTTAAGTAGCTCCAGACTGATAGAGCTGTGGCTACTGGTAACCTAAATCTCTGCTTCCTTGTGCTGTACCCGTGCCAATGCTAAGCCTCCTGCACTGCTTGCATCAGTTCTGCATCACTGCCTGCAGAGTGAGAGGGAAGGGAGTACTTACATCATTGCTGATGGTGGAGTCCCTGTGTATCAGTCGCTGGACGTGGCTGTCAATGCTGCTACCCGACGAAAACTTTGCCAATGTGGCAGAATGTGATTCTTTCTCTCGCTGTTTTACGATGACCTCACAGGCCTTCCACTCAGCCATGACCTTCTGATACCGGAGAGCAATGTCTTCATCGACCTGCAGACAGACAGATAAGATACTAAAATGCTGGTCCTCCTTGAAAGACAGCATTAAAAATGAATGGAAGCCAGAAGGGAAGAACTAAAGCAAATGTAACGTATCAAATCAAAAGCCTGAAGGCTCCTGAAGTCCTCTTGCTAGAGCACAAATCACTGTAAAATGCAATGACTGGAACAGTAAGATGTTGCACAGGAAGGGCCAATTAGGTATTTACTGCGGGGAACAAACTATCACTGTAGATGCCAGAAAAGATTCATATAGACATCTGTATACGCTATCAACAGTGCCTTGATGCTGTTCAGGAAAGAACCATAGATGTCACTGACTGTGAAACCTCACACAGTAGTCAGATGCAATCTGATGGAGCAATAACTGGATTAATCCTAATTTCATTATACTTCCTTCCCAACTCTTTCTCTATTACATCTCTAACACAGCTCCTGCAATGAATTCCAGGACACAGGTTTATTGACATCAGCCCATGAAGAATTAGATGCTGGAACAGAGTCTTGAATAGTAGAAATCCCAGCTCACATAGCCTAGTATACTGCACATGGCCAGATCTAACCACTCTGGTTCCTCTAGTAATAAAACAGATTTGTGCCATCTCTGGCTTCCTCCATTGAAAGATGGACACAGAACCCCGAGCCGTTAAGGGACATGTAGTAATTTCACTACTCTGTCACTTGTCAGGAGCTGAAGAGAAACCACAATTGTGAGTTGGCTCCAGGCTCTGGACTGTGCTGACTGGAGTTGCTACCAGAGCATTCATGCTAAGAGCTGCAGGCTATTTGTCACTTGAGATAGCTGCGGAGTCATAAATCACAAAATACAACAGTTAGTGGAAGGCTGGAGGACAGCCATGTTTCGAAGTCCCCCAGATGCTGATGGATGACTGCAAAAATATCACCAGAAGGCAATGATGATAAATTACCCGTGATGGCTTCAGTTAAGGACAGAAGTTTCCCATACGTGCTGATGTTATGACTGTTCTCATCTTTTTCATTTAACAGACTGTTAGATTCAATGGCAAGCTTTATTTAGAGTCCAACAGCACATTTCGTTTAGGAGTCAGTTATTACTGTTACTTACTGATGACGTTGAGTTAGCTCATAGGAATCCAGATAAGGTTTCAAGTACCCTTGTGTTCATACGGTACAAACTCAGGGAAAAGAACTGGTTATAGGAGCTTATATTCTGCAGAACAGGATAATATTCTCCTTAATAAAGTAATAAAGACTAACGCTTGCTATTTGAAAACCAAAGGCTACTCTGCAAATGTAATTCAAATCCCCAGAAAATTGTACTTACCTTGTCCATTTCCTTTTTGGCCATGCCGAATTTGTAGTGACCTAACAAGAATGGCCAGACTTCCTTTCGAATCTCATGCTGTACCCCACCATAATAAACTCTTCTTAGCAATTCCAGTTCCTTGTAATTCTGCAGCAGTTGTGAGAAAGAGGTATTGAAGGTAATGCGTCTTTATTTTCCTCAGGCATGCTCATATACACTTAATTTCAAGTACAAAGAACAGTGAAACGCACACAAGGCACTAAACAGATTTTGCAACTTGATGCATGCCTTTAGTGCCCTAGTTCAAATCCAATCTAATAGAAGTTGTCATGTCTCCCATGAAAATAATCTAATTTTTAATAGATTAGAGTCATCATGAGATCAGTTGCTTTGATGTTCATTGACATCTTTGCCATCATCAAAGAAGCAAAAGATAAAGAAGTGTAAGAATCAACTGTCTTTCACTAGAAAGAGAAGTCACCCTGGGAGGACCAGAAAGCTTTAATACATCCTGCGGGCCATTCGAAGGGATACCATGCTCACCACAGCAGCGTATGGGAGTTAGTTTAATGATCACAGAGGTATTCTGTTACTTACTTTTCTGTCCTTCTGATACTTGCTCCAAACCTCTTTAGTCAGACCTCCTGCAGCACTGGATGGCTTGTCAGGTGGGATAATTGTGTGGTTCACTAGGGCAGACAGATGTGTTCGCACTGTTGACAAATGGCGGCAGTAGGCAAGCCCTGGGATTGGGGAAGGAGGTAAACATGAATGAGCAACCTACACAATATCAGCAGCCTTTTTCAAGATCTGGTTGTGACATTTTAAACTTGCCACTAATAATCCTATACGAAGTAACCTTGTGCTTGTACTATAAAAAAATGAGGAAATGCAACAGAGCCAAAGATTAATCCATTTTACACAGACAGGTGAAACCCAAGTAGAGTACTGCATTGCAGTGTAAAATTACGTTCTGTCTTCACTAAGGATCAATTTCCCAGAACTGTATTAAATCCTACAAATAATGGAATTACGAAGCTGTGATACTTGGGTCACGACCACACTAATGCCCTGAGTTGATCTGACTTGCAACGATAAATTTGGTTTTAGACTACTTTCTAAAGCAATTATTACATGTTTTTTAGGTAAGCATACAGATACCACAAGGGCTGGATCTAAAAAGCTTCACTTACATCCATAAAAGGCTCTGGAAACTATCTGCCTCTTCATGCTTTCACACAGCATCTTTAATGGAGTTCTGTGGAGACACATTATCGGGAACACGATAGGTCACAGGGACAAAAATCATCGTGAACTTTATGCTGATCCCTATGATCTACACATAGCGATTCTTTCTCTGCATCAAGATTTATTTACCTAAGGGACAACCATAATTAGAAATTATACTTTTAAAAGCATTTTCCCACCAGCATTTTGGCCCCAAACAGATTAATCTGGTGCATTTAGCTACAACTGCTTCAGGTGCGTTGTAAAGGTCCTTGTCAAATTAGATGAGTTGTTGTCCTTCATTATAATTGTTAATTACTTGTTAAATAACATGCTTCCAGAGCTGAATTGCACTGAACTAAACTAACAAACAAAAAAAACAACTGCAAATTTTCTACCAAAATGTGACTTGAGATTCGTTTAATAGGCTAGTTTCAATAAGCTAAGTGTCTTGCTATAAAACTCCATCTTTTCATGTTAGAAGCTATTTGAAAATTGTTATTCTTTGTCTCTGGTGCTGCAACCAATAAAATACCTTTGCTTTCAACTGTGGCACAAATTTTCCCACCTAAGCTGTCTGGACAACTTGCTTACCTATCGTGGATGCAGTTGCAGCAGCTGGGTATGTCATAGGGAGAGCTGCCCGTTGAACAGGAGACGCATGAGGAGCCTTGGCTACAATGCTCCAGCTGCCATGAAAGCAAGTTTGCCCCAAAACCTTGCATCTCTATCACTTCACTCGTGTCTAGGGAAAACAAAAAACAAAAAAACAAAAACAAAAACAGCAGGCCATCAAATTTTTTTTCTTCTTTCCCTTTCTTCCTTCTGTGCATCCTGATGGCTTCATGCTTTACTTCTCAGCAGGCTTTGAACCTTGATTGCAAAAAGGGGAGAGCACTGTCTTAGTTAACCTCAGAAATACTGCTCTCACCATAACCTAAACCCGCAGCATGCTGTGCACATTCACCTGAGTGAAATCCCTTCACCATTTCCCCCTTTCTTGCCCATGCACATCCCAGCCCATATTTCAAGAGAACCGAGAAAAGGGTGCTGTAGAAACAACTAAAACTGGTTATTGTGCAATGTTATGATAATATTATTTAAAGCTAGAAGAGATAATCTAACCTGACCTTCTTTTTAATTCAGGTCTTAGAATTTCATTTTGCAGTTCCTGGAATCAGCCATGTAACTGCTAGTCCAGCTAGAGTGGAAGTTTGAGCATAAAAGAAATAAAAATTGGTTCAGTTATTTTTAGAAGATGCATATTTCCCCCTACTTACAACTAGAACCTAAATTATTTAGCATGGGATAGTTCAAGTCCTACTAACATCAACGTTATGTTTGTAAAGTAGGATTCTCTGCAGGAAAACGTGATCCAACAGTACAGTGCAGCTTCTCGAGTTATCCCTGCTCACCAAAATCTAATTGCTTTTTTTAAACCAGCTTCATTAAGGCAACACCAAAAAATCACCAGTTGCCTTTAAAAGCTTCGCTTCTCTCTTTAGCTTTTCCAGCTGGCCTTTGAGCTTGTGGGTTTTTTGTTTTTATAATAAATAACTGGCCTTTCAGCTCACCCATGATTAAAATTAAGGCAAATGCCATAATACTATATGCCAGTGAATTAACATTTGTAAGCAAAATCCAGTCCCCTGGGCCGTGCTTTTAAAACAGACATTTATTGGGTGGTGGTAGGGGCAATTCCAAACCATCTCATGCATTTTAAATCAAGGTAGCATAAAGCATTTTAGTAGTGCCTATTAGAAAGTGGGCATAGGTGAGGAAGGAGTGGAGTAGAAACATTTGTTAACAGAAAAAGCACAGGCTCATGCGGAAGCAGTCATGTGTATTTCACTTCACAAAACAAAGTGTGATGAAAAAATGCTCTTCACCTTAATTCTTCAAGGAAGGAGCTGAATGACCCAGTATTTATTGCAGCTTCTCATTTGGTTCAAATAAAAACCATTTGGCAAACATTTTTAGATCATTATTTTTTGCCTCCCCTCTACAGACAAGAAAAGTGGGTTTTTCAGTTATTATATATATATATTTAGAGAAAGAAGGAAAGAACCCCACAGAACCTAAATATTCAGATGAAAGGTACCTGAATTAGTGAAGAATTAGAGTGAACAGCATCTTTTATTTAATTGTAGTATTATCTGTAACTTCAGCTACATGCAGAAGTTGAGCATGTTGCAAAATGTAAAAGCAAATAGCTAGCAAACCTGCTACAACAGTGTTGTCATTATTCAAAAGGGATGTTGCTGGACAGACAACAGCAAGTCCAATCTAGTTCAGCAGGAATCACTACTCAAATAGCAGACATAACCCTAGCTATACCATTAACATTAATCCTAGCTACACCATTATACCAAGATATAAATAAGTAAATAAATAAATAAATTTACCTGACAGCCATTCTGGTAGCCTAACTTAAAATTTCCATGACCTGACTAAAGACTAAATTGTTTTTGATCACAGCATTAGCTTCTTAACGTGCATATGTCAGCGTTAGACCTCCTTCCTTTCTGTTATCACCCATATCCAGAAGTGATCAGTTAAGACACAGAGCGACTTTCTGAAACAGCACCTTTCTTCAAGGGTAACCACATATACCAGTTCCTTCCCATCCACACATTCTAAGACATCTCTATTAACTTGGGCTGGACTTTATCAGTTTTAGGTGTTACTACCTTGGGATGTATGTGAGGGCAACCTACCAGGAGAATCTCTCTGAATAAACATTCATATCCTATCTAAACAGATCTTAGGCACTGTATAGATGCAGGCAATTGCACTCTCCTACAGGTGGTTCCACCAGACCAGGGCAATCATCCATCTAGAACTAAACTTACGACTCTGCTATTTAAAGGTGTGAGTGTCATATCTCAACTCAAGATATATTGTGTTTTTCTGAGGGAACAGAAACACCAGAAGAAACATGTTCATGCTAACACAACGAATGAAAAATACAGACAAGAATCAAACTTGCAAGCTGCTGCTCTCCTTCCGACTTCCTCTGCGGATGTTCAGCTTGTGACAGCTACTTTACAGCCTGATAACAGAGAAGCTTTTCTCTTGCTGATAACTGCAGTTTATCAGCAAGAACAGAGAAGCTGTTGTTTTGATTATAACAGGAGCATGCCAGAGTTGGCATGTGCACTCAAGAGGTATCAAGGCCAAAGGTCTGGTGGTATTGAAGCTGTTCAGTAACTGGTAAGCCTAGAGGAGTGAGAGATTTCACATGAACTGGTGGGCAGGCCGGGATGACATCTGTCTGTCCTTTGAACAACTGCAAGCTTTAGAATTCTAGCTGTGCAGGAGACCTTGGGAATGGATTTTGTACATCATTCAGCTTCCTCCTTTGAGGAAGCAAGGACTTTTCCAAGTCTCCAGAACTATACTACTACATCCTGAATGCTTGGTAATACCTATACTTCTTGAGAATACTAATTTTATACATCTGTTACGAATGGTATTAGGAAAAGAACAAGATGACACATTCTGAGAGGGTAGAGAGTCTTGCAGCTGATCACCTAGCCTACAAATGCAAGAGATGGAATGAAAGCACCTGACCACAAAAAGGCTTTGACCCCAACCTTCTCTGCACTCTTCTGCTACCTTACAGAGTTATCCAGAGTTTGGGTGGGAGCACACCTACTTGTACCACTGCTGGGGCTCAAACTCACTGCACTTTTGTTCTCCCTATTCTGTTTACACAGGCAGTCTCCATGTGTGACTCTGCCCAGCACAAACCATACTGTTACTGCTGTAACCGTGCACCTCTGATCTCCTATATAAGGCTGCCCTCCACAGTCTGTTATGCTGTACATGAGCAAGACATGGTGGGAGAAAATAAAGGCCTGTTATACTCCCTCCCTCTCTTGTGACAACATGCTCTAGTATTCAGTTTTTATGAAGGTGGGGCAGGAGGCCTCTGGAAGTAAAGAAGATTTGTTTGTTTAGCAGCACAGATGCTCAAAGGAGATGGAAGATGCTGCTGTTTCCCCTTCCCATAGGTTGTGAGCATATTCCCAGCCTCACCACAATCAACTTAATCTCCAGGTCTCATGGCACAAGTGAAATGTTTTGCCCTGTAATAATGCCAACACTGTTGTACGCATCAGTGGAACGAGCTGCAATAGAGCTCTGGGACACAGGGGGAGGAGGATAAAAACCTTTCATCCTATTAGGAGCTGTGAGGTTCCGAGAGCAGATCATTGATAGCATTGCGTGTAGCTTATCTTCCTCCTCCTCGTCATCGTCAACAGAGGCAGAGCGGCTGGCAGCTAAGTGGTGGTAGTTAATAGTTACTGCTCAAAGAAAATAGTGAAAGAGGAGCATAAGAAGAGAGAACTTGATTCTGCGGGAAAGCTCAAAAGGACATGTTCAGCAAAGACAAAGGATTTGAATCCTGCCCTCTTTCTGAGGGCACAAGCTCCTGTGTGAGTGAGCATGAAAAATGAGGTTCTTACAAAGAAAAGCATGCTCCACCAAACACAGGCCAGCTTCTGATTGTGCATAGGCTGTTCCCCGAGAACACACAGATCATGGCAGTGAAGGAAGGTCCCAATGCTAGCCTGCAGTAGGTGAGTATGCTCCTTAGCCAAACTCCATGGGAATTCAAGGCTCCAACTAGTTCACCTCCTTCACCATGCCAAATCAATACTGGGGCCTCCTTTCCACTCTCATACCCATGTCAGATGCATCCGGGCAGCACGCAGTCTGCTCCCCAGCTCTGCCTGGCACATCAAACGTGCAAGGTATGGGCCAGTCTCTAAGGAAGCCTGAGGCAGGAGCCTGCTCTCTCTGCCTTGCACTCAACAAGCAGGTCTGTGCTGATTGTGCCCACAGAATCTGCAGTCCCTTTGATTCACGCAAAGGGAGAACATGCTTTTGCTGGTGTGCGGGTGCATGAACTTACCTGCGCAAATTCAGAGGCCCTAATAAAGCATAACCACTACTGTGGTTCAGTCCCCTAGGGTACAGAGGGGTCACAATTGAGATTTCTGCTTTCTCAGCTGCAGTCCCAATATAAATAATAAATCCAAATTCCCTGTAAACTTTAAGGTCTTATTTTCCTGGGAAATTCTTGCTTCTTTGCCGTGGGGAATAAAACTGAATGTACTGTTTGAGAACTAGCTCAAAAGCTTTCTTGCATGTAAGGAGTTTGTATTCACTGATGACATGAGGTGGTTTGGTGCTTGGGAATTCATTTAGTTTCCTCAGAAGGGCATTTATTTATCCATTGTTAAGTTCTTGCTTCCAAGCCAGGAAAACTCAGCCCAGGGAGTTCTTGGGGGTACTTTAAGAGTTGAGTTTATGTTTTGCTTGTTTGTTTTTCCTAATAGCAATATTATGAGCAAGCAGCATGGCCAATAAAAAAATATCCTCACTTAAGGAGCAAAACTGCTCCTGGATAGTAAAACAATCTTTTTGGTTTTGGTCTCAGTTTGCAAGCCCAGGGGAGTATTTTGAAAACTTCCTCTGCAAAACACAGAGTAGACGTAATATCTCCCACCTCCACTCCATTTCCATGAAGAAATTTCACTTTGTTAAGGAAACCTACAGTAAGCTGTACCTGTTGATCACAATTATCAACCAATGAAACTTTGTGGTAGATTTCCCCAACACCGCTCCACTTCCCTCCACCCCCAAACAGCTTGTCTGCTACCTTCAGTTATTTCCCAGGATATTACTTCAAGATTTTCTTATCTGTGTTTGGTTTTTGTTGTTGTTTGGTTGTTTGTTTTTGTCTGTTTTTAAACAAAGAAGAACAAAGGCACTTACTGTTATCATGCTTGTGTCCTGGATAGATAATTCTGAACACATAGTCTGTAGAAGTGTCTTCAGTTGGCATTTCTTCTAGGTCCACTGATTTGTTGCTGTTTCGTTTTCGAAGCTTTGGAAATACCTTACCCTAGAGAAAGTAATGATCCCATACATTCATTCAGCTACCAAATACTAACAGAGCACAACAAACTAAGTACTTTGGACCTTTGGCATATTAAGTCCTAAAATAAAATTTTCAGCGTTGGGAAGGGGTGAGGGAAAAAAACACTAGAGTCATAAATAGATGGTGGTTTAGAGATACACAACTTTTCTGTGTGCTTAAAATACAACTTTTTCTTGTACTCCATGGGAGCTGGGCACCAGCTTCCTCAGTAATCCAAGCCTCTGACAGCAAGTATATCCCAGACTCTTGGAGTCTCAGTCCCTATTGTTTGGGACTGATACCAATGCATCATGTTTTGATACAACAGCAGATTCCAGTGCAATGCTCAATGAAGCAATGAAGGTATACACAATTTTTATGGACAATCTTTGTAAGAATCAGATTGGACTAAATGGAGTTATTTTGCCTCCCACTTTGATTTCCAGCTGCTTTATAATAATGCCCGGACTCTGTGGGGCAATTTGCTGTTGCAAAGATGGTAAGATCAGCCCTACTACAAGCAGCTCATCAGAAAAGGCAGTACCTTGCCCTGTTGGGACCAAAGTGGTGGTTCCAGCTGACCACGAGGCAGAAGACCATTTTCCAGACAGGAAAGAAATGCAAGGAGGTGACCTCCTTGGGGGAAGTGCAGTGGAGGTCTCTGAGTTCCATCCTGACTCACCAAGACTAATGTCCATCTGCTTTCTGCTGCAAAGGAGGACAATGGGAGTCCACACTGTTACATCGGAATCTCTATTTGTTGCTCTTACCTTCTAAGCAAGTTTCATTTGTGACCACCTCTAAGTAGATAAATAAACCTCTGTAAGTCACAGCATAATCTAGGGGTGACCTCAGTCCTTTAGTCCTAAAGAAGCTCAGGATTCAAACAAACTATGACAGGCCTCATGCAGAAACATTTAAAGTGATTCTGAACATTAATATAATAAATAACAAAGGAAAAAAAAACTAAGTGTTTGGCGTGTAGCGTAATTTACAAAGGACACGATTTAGAATGAAGGCTAGCCTCATGGATATAACCAAAAGCTTTATTCCTGTGAGAATTAGCAAGTAACAGTCCCTGTTGTAAATTCTCATCTATCTTCACTGTCACTAGAAACTTAGCACAAATAACAAAACCCACCCTGGGCTCTGGGTACTCTTTCAAGTGTAATGATCTGAATCTTGAGTAGAATTTTCAAAAGCATATAAGTGAATTAGGCTCTTCATTTTCTTTTTCTAAAACTTACTGAATGAAGAACATAACTCACCAGAGTGCTTTTGAAACTTTTATCTCTAGTATTTATTCCTCTACGGCATTTAGAGCCACCTGGAAAATGGGAAACGTCTCAAGAGCAGGATGTGTGCCACAGCGTGGCTGTACAAGTCCCAGTCTGGTAGCTAGGTGCTATGGCAGGACTGCCAAGTGTCTGTTGTCTTGTGCAAACAACAAAAATCTTGCTGTGTATGCACCCGCACCTGTTGCCGAAACAGTCTTCTCAATGAACAACAACAAAGGCTGTCACATTTCACATCTGTTATCCAATTCCCCTTTTTCTAAGAAACTGCCACAAAGCAGAGTGGTGACGCACCTGGCCAGTCAGTTCCACCCTGGACAGGCACGAAGTGTTCTGGGAAAGCTGATCCAAGTGAGGCAAATAAACCTGCACTGGCATTGCAGCTGTCCTCCTCTGCCAGCTAGGACTGTATGTTTTAACACGTCCCCATATGCCTGGGCTGGCATGGGATAACTAGTTCTAAGCGTTAACAACACGGAGGGAAAGTGATCAGTCAAGTGGCTCTTCCACTTGCCTATTTTACAGCAGTACATATATAAGCTGTCTTTGAAAATACGCACTTAGTTCAAAACTTCTGTTAGTCCGACTGCAGTTCCAATCTGAATGCAAATGCAATTTCTGTATGTTCATTGTCTTTGCTCTGTGATTTTGGTTTAAGGCTCGTGGTAAGGAAAGCAGTCAGAGATGCATCTTGTTCAGATCCCCCTCTCTACACTGAGTACAACGGGCTCATCAGAACTCGATGGTCAGGCACACTCCATTTCTACAGGTTGATGATGTCACTGACAGACCTCCTTTTTTTTTTTTTTTTTTTTTTTGGTAAAGGTCAATGGATTAAGGCCCATGCTTAGAGAACCAAAGCTTCTATGTTAAATACCTGCTGCTAACAGTTTCCAGAAGTACTGTTCTGCACAGACGACTCAGAAAAAAACAGAGCACACAGGAAAAAACAACATGGAAAGCAAGTGACAACTGAAGCATTGCTTGGCAAAGTTCTTACCAGGTCTTTCAGTGAAGACATCTGAAGAAGAAAAATGGTCTGCCTTCTTTTGCATTAACCCCCTAATAGGCACCATATAAAATGGTAGCAGCATTAGCAGCATTAAAATTCACCTGGCAGACAGGGGCTTTGGGGGTACCCCCACGTGAAGAAGGTTTATGCTTACGTTGTTGATGGCAGTGAATGCAGACGATCTGGCAGAGTGGCACTATTAATGCGTAGTCCCAGTAAACACTAATAGGGAAGGAAAAAGTGCAGGAGACATTTTTTTTTTTTTTTACATTCAGGAGTACTTGTGGTTCCAAGCACCCCAAAAAAAGACTTTGCTAAGTTAATACCTGTTTTTTAAATTTGTCCGATTAACGTGCATTAATAGTCAAGTAAAAGGCAAAGGAATTAGTTCTCCACCAAACCTACATCTGACACCAGCCTTTTCATGATCTCCCTCCCTCTTCTCACCCCTTCCTCGCTCTTCCCACCCCCACCTCCACCCCCCCAGGTTAGAACAATGTTCCAGCTGAGATTAAAATGCCTATGACAGACTTCATGGTGGTCTTGTAGCTGGGTTTCACAACAGACAGATTCACTTATGTCTTCTTGCACACAGGATTTTTGAGCAGAAGCATGTAAATCCACTGGGGCTCAAGCTTACAGATTAAACACTGGAAACAGCTCTGAACCCTTCTGAGAACAACCTCAACAATTTAGCATTAAAAGCAAGGACACAGGACTTCAATAACGCTCTGTTAGAAATATATATATATATGAAGTTAAAAAATAAAAATCCCAGGGTGGATTAAGCATTAGAGACCACTGTTCTGGGACTGAAGGAGACATTCTCTGAGGAAGCATACTAGCCTGGTTCAGGACTTTGCATTCTCTTCCACTGAAGCAGAATGCCACAATAAATGAGTAACTGATCTAACGAAAGAGAATGACATTACAGGTCTCTCTTTTGAGGTTGAAATTAGCAATGCTTGTCAAGTGATTTATGACCCTCTGAAGGGAGGTACCAGAGTTGTAAATGATGGAAGGTAGTGTTGAGTCCCTTCTCCAGAGCATGTGGAAAAGTGGGCTTTTGTTTTCCATTTGAAAAGGCCCTGTATCCAACTCATACTTCACAACATCCTGTTTGTGATGTATATTACTGTATCACTCACTAATCCAGAGGGCCCTTTTTTAGACTAAATACTCTGGAATCAATTAATTTGTTGTTTTTGTTTATTTATTTGTTTGTTTTAACAACCACCCTAAGCGAGTTTTGAAAAGTTCATTAGATGATTAATGTGTTACTTAATTTTGAGTTTTACCATCCAGAGGCCCCCTGCAGGGTCCCAATTCATTCCAGTAGTTATGTATCTGAACTCACTTGTGGGCCTGTATCTGGGCCTTGTCTACACATTTGTTCCTTTCCTGTTTTGTTGTTTTAAGACAAAGTGTACTACAGGACATTTGGAAAAGTCACTTAATCTGTGGCAAAACAGGAACAGAACTCAAGCTGCCTGACACCTCAACCTCTGAGTTATTCAGAAGCCCTTAGATTAAATCACTTCTGTTACACTTATGCCCTATTACCAAGTATATGAGAAATAAGCACCACGAATGCTTCCAATCTTTTCCTGAATTCAATGACTACCTTTTCTCCAGCTCTGAATCTCCGAGAGTTCCATTCATCAGCTGATTTGGAGTCCATTTTAATGTCAAACTATCTGCTGACTGATGAAGGGAGAGATACCCAGGAATTGCCTCCAAGTCATCTTTCTGTTCACAGAAACAACAAACAGAAAATGAAGGTGATTCAAGTGCATGCATGCTTTTTGCTTCTCCTGTTTATCTACCCCTTCACAATTCTGAGATCTTAGTTCCAGCCCCCTCAATGTTGCACACCTCATCATCCCAGTAGGTTTGGCCATAGTCAGAACATTCCAGGCCATTTTTATCTGGCCTAATCACACTTCCAGGTCCTGCACAACTTCATCATCTGTGCACTTAAGTCTTCAGTTCAAGAAACCTATTTTTAAATTAATACAACTTACAAGATTTAGCATGACATAGTGATGGAGCACTGAAGTACCCTCCTCAGAGGCATGAAGATCCTGAAAGTAAGAACTATCAACCTTGTTCTCAATGTTACATTAAGATATTTAAAACTTTTTGGCAACGAGGACAAAGCCTGTTTCACAAATTCAGTAACAAGAATAATACCCAACCACATGTGAAAATACAAGAGAAAAATGGGAAATTTGGCCCACCCTACACATCACTACATTATATATACTTTGTTTCTCTGATGGCCAGATAACACAGGTTTCTGTAAGTATCAGCGTACTTACTGGCTGCACTAAGACGTTGTTTTTGCCATACAGGAGGTGTGTTCGGGAATTCTGGTGCAAAGACTCCACATACTCTCGTGCTGAAGCAGCAAAGCGATCTTCTGATGTGCTCCCACTTGAATGCCGTTTCCGGATCTAGCATGCACACACACACACACACAAACAGTCAAGGCAGATCAAGCAGCATGGGAATGACTGTAATGACAGCCCAGTAAAACAGGAACACAATTCCATTCAGACCAATCTCTGGTGAATGCAACTTCTTCTGGAGCCAAGAGACCTTGCAGAGAAACGATTTGGGCTCTTCCTCACCCCAGGCCAAGGCAGCTCATAATTCTTGTGAATTACTTGATGAAATCACACATCAAAAGCCACAGAATTTGGCCCTGGATCTCAAACTTTTTTAAACAGACAAAATATTTGGGTCCAAATGGACTTTTAACCTGTTATAAAGGCTCCATTACAGAAGAGAAAAAAAAGGTTCTTCTCATTCTTCTGGGGTTGCTTATTGTCAACATAAAGAATCATAGAATGGCTTGCTGTGCAAGGGACCTCGAAGATCATCTAGTTCCAACCCCCCTGCCGTGGAACCCACTAGATCAGGTTGCTCAGGGTCTCATCCAACCTGGTTTTGAACATCTCCAGGGATGGGGCATCCACAACTTCTCTGGGCAACCTGTGCCAGTGCCTCACCACCCTCTGAGTGAAGAATTTCCTCCTGACATCTAATATAAATCTCCCCTCTTTCAGTTTAAGACCATTCCTCCTTGTCCTGTCATTATCTGCCCGAGCAAAATATTGCTCTCCCTCTTTTTTATAAGCCCCCCTTCAGTATTTTTAAGCTGCAATGAGGTCTCCCCAGAGCCTTCTCTTCCATCCCCAGCTCTCTCAGCCTTTCTTCATAGAAGTGCTCCAGCCCCTTGATCACCTTTGTGGCCCTCCTCTGGACTCGCTCTGACATGTCCACATCCTTCTTGTGGTGGGGACCCCAGACCTGGAGGCAGTACTCCAGGTGGGACCTCACAAGGGCAGAGTAGAGGGGGACAATCACCTCCCTCCACCTGCTGGCCACTCCTCTTCTGATGCCCTGGAACTCTGAAATAGCTGCATAGTAAATACCTACTCCCAGCGCTGGGCGCTTTGAAGGTGAGTCTTGGCGACCATGAACTCCATGAATCCGGTGTCGCTGAACAAGTTCATCTGCTGAAGGGTCTGTCCAGTAGTGATCAGCTGTTTTTAGCTTGGTGTACTCCAGGGCACATGGTCCAACTAAGAAAAATAGCCCAGGAAAGAAAACTGAGTCTGTTTGCACACGTACGTAGTCTTACCCTGCTAGTCAAGTACCAAAAGTATTATTTTCCTCTCAAGCCAGGTGAATATTAATGATCACTTACTGATCCTACAGGATCAGCACATAATACAGACAGTACATGTAATATCATATCCTATTATCTAGGGCTGCATAAAAAATATTTCTGTAGGACGCAACCCTGCCAAAGCAGCATTAACAATTCCAAGCTGCTAGCAAGCATGCTGCAAAAATACCATTTTCTTTCTATTCTTTGATCTAACTGATAATTAATAGGACTGGTCTCAGAGGCAACAAAACATCATCTCCTCTATTGCTCTACTACAGCTAGCCAAACTATGTGCTAGAGATAAAAATCACCTTTTGTAACAGTTATAAAATAAAATGGCTTAAGAAACAGTGTGTTTTCTTTAGCATAATAAGAAGTAACTTTGCAAGAACTTACCTAGAAGAGAAGCAAGTATTGGGCCACAAACAGGATCTGCCAGTAAAGCTTCTTTTTCATAATATTTACTAGGAATAAAAGATTGGAGACCAATTAAAAACACTGGCTGTTATTTTTAAAAGCTCTTATGTCTCCCAGTAGTATTAGTCCATTAACTTTAAAAATATTACATTATTGCTTAACAAAAAGTAAGCCAAAGAAAGCAAAATAGATAATGGCTGTCATATACGAGGTCATACTTAAAACATAATAAAAACTCAAGCCAAATGCTCATTTGAAGTGTGAATTCAGACAACTAAATTATCTACATAAAAGGGAAGATTTAAGAGTTTGGAGTTCTAAGAGCTTTACCAAGGCTGAAAATTAAATCTAGACTGTATATCTGTAGTGCTTTCCAAGCTTGGTTTTAGTTTCAGTTCTAATGCAAAAGGTATTCCAGCAACAGAATTTAGCTGTGATTATCAAATACACTCTCTCACATAATGGGCAATAAGAAAATTGGCTACCAAAACCACCAGAAGTGGGACCAAAGGGATCCAAAACCCATACATTTCCTGAGCTAGACAGGTAGAGGAAAAGCAGTTGCTAGGAATACCTAGAAATCACTGGTGCATGCACCTCCTCGGAAAGCTCTAATAGGGACTGACTGGCTCATGTACCAATCTCCAAAGAAGAAATGCTGTGCTGGGTTTGCAGGTAGTTAGGAGGCTTTTACCACATGGTGCGTCATAAATGGAGGCACTACAGGACATAGTTTAGTGATGGCACTCTGTAGGTAAAGTTAATGGCTGGACTTGGTGATCTTGAAGGTCCTTTCCAATCTAGATGATACTATGATTCTACCTATTCTTAAAGTGTATTAGAATATATTGCAAGAAAGCTATGAAGAAATTAACTTGGCCTATTTTAGACACTTCCTTTATTATTAGATCATTTCCCAAACTCTATCAGTAACATTGACTAGATCTCCATGGAGCATAAAGGGAGCCTAGAACAATCAGTTCAATAAACCTACCCGCCAGGCTTCTATATTTAATAAGAGGACCACCATACCTACTCTTGATCCATATTCTGCCACTCATCAGCTGTATAATCTCAGGCAAGTCACTTCCTCTCAGTATGCTCCTTCTGCCTCATCTATTTTTGACACTGAGCTCAAGAGGCAGGAGCTTGCCTTTTGCTAAATGTGTTTACCCAGTATATTTGATTTGAGGCTTTAGACACTAATGCAATATGGAGACAAATAACAACTCTCTGCAAGCAATTTTGCCAGTTTTCCACAGAGACCGAGAGATCCACACATTCTTAAAACATCTTGTTCATCTGTAAGGAATGTTCTTGAAACACTGTCAGGAACAATGAACTACAAATAGTAGCTCTTGCAGTGACCCAAAAGTCTTCCCATCACAGCAGGCAAAGCTGACTTAAAAAAAAAAAAAAAAAAAAAAAGTCAACAAATCTAAACACCCAAATATCTCAAAATGTCATTATCTGCCATCTCTTCCACTAGATGGGGCTCAAACTCTAAATCATCTCTTCCTCAAGAATGAGAAGCTGAAGAACACGTAGCATTTGAGCAGTTATTTCACAAAATTGCATGAGAACAAGCCTTATTCACTGAGTGAGGTTCTCAAAATCAGACACCTACAATTAAGGACATGGCCTTAACCCATCTGCATGAATGGAGAAGCCAGTAAGGGAACACCTACAATACATGGCAATGAAACAAGTGTGACCTAATTCTCTTGTCACATATCAAGTGAATTATGTGGAAGTAAAAAAAAAATCTTGTATCCATGTATCAGCAAACATCCTGACTCACTGGATACAAAATACCTTCAGTAACTGTGTCTGTGGGACACAGCCAACCCTCTCAGTTTCTTCTACATACGGCTCTTGAAATTGTTCTCAGAGGAACAGTTTTCTTTGAACAGCAGAAAGACCTTTCTTCCACTTTCTTTCTTTTTAATGGCCAGCTAGATCATGAAAATAAAGCTGATGACAAAGAAAACAATAATGCAAACAAAAAAACTGTGAGACTAAGTTCCTCTGCCCTAAACTCTCTCCCTTGTTCAGACCCTTAGGCGTTGGACAGCCAAGAATGTGTCCCCCTAGGGCAGAAAGACTTACAAGAGCAGCACTGTGAACAAACTGCAACGGTAATTGCGAACTGGGCAGATATACTTTTCTGGGACCAGATATAACTTTGGGGTTCCTACCTTTCTCTTCTCATGGGAAATTGTCCCCAGGGTGCTCCACAATTCTTCTTAATCACTTATGGGAGAATGGGAAAGCACAAAGGGGAGTTCAGAACCACCTCTTGGGAAACCAAAGCTAATGCTGGACAGTAGGAAATGACAGAATAGAGGACTTCTCTTTTCCCTTAAAGAGTCCCTGTGGATTACATCCATAAAGCATTGATACTCTGCTCTAGTTTTCCAAGGGAAGTTTCACTTTACACAAAGCCCAAATTTTTGAAGAAGGAAATATGATTCAAAGAACCTTTTTGCACAATTCTAAGGTTTTACATCATTAACTTCCCCTGTTCTAACCTCATTTCCCTTCTTCCTGACATGCTAAAATTCCAAAGGGTTACTTTCAAACAAACGTAAGTAAATTAAGCATTCCTGACCTACTAGAATACATTTATATTCCACTAAGTCACTGTGGTCTAGGTCCCATTAGAATTTGGGCACCTAATAACTACTGAATCCAAAGGTGCCTTAGTGAGTGGAAAGGATCAGGGCTTCACATACTTCTGAATGCATTATTCTTTCTGCTAGCATTGTTTAATATTTTGCCAACTTTAGAAAAAAATAAAAAAACACCTTTACTAAATTGCAAGTTAGTTTTTTATCTGGTTTCTGGAGAGCTGTATGGCTGTTAGCATTTTTGTATGTCTGTACCATTGTCAAGGATTCAAAACAAGTGATTTTTTTCTAAATGACTGAACGATTTTGTAACTGGTTTTCTCCCTACCAGATCTATTTAGTATCAAAGAAGTTTGCAGAAGACTTTTGATGAAATCAAAAGACACCTAAACACATCAGTCTAACAAACCTCTGTACTTCTCATTCTTTCCTTACCTGCAGTTATCAACAATATACTGCACAATCTTGTCAAGCACTTTCTCAATCAATGCTGTCCGAACCCATATGTGTTTGATGGCCTGAGGTGTCAGTACAGGTGTTTTACTTGTGGTTGATCCCTGCCTCTTGAGAGGTTCCTGTCCATTTGGCTGACTTTTCCTGCAAAAGGAGATAAAGTAAAATTTGTCAGAATTCAGACTCTCTTCCCCTCACTGGAAACCTTCCAGTGAAAAGAATGCTGTTGGAATACACACCATGTATGTGACAAATGCATACCTGTATACTAGCTGTGTATATTATGGTGTTAGCACTCACCACTACTGGGGTGTGGAGTCTTAGTCAGTCCCTCACCTGGGATTTTCTGAAAATCACGGCTCTGACTACTGATTCAGGATGCTTCTGTTCTGGGCTATCAATCTGAGACGTCTGTAAGGACTAATTCAAGAGATGCTAAACAACTTCTAAAAAAAAGCCCCCAGACAGGCCTGTATTGGGTATGTCAGTCGTCCCTAACAAAAATATCTTCTTGCTATTGAAGCTTTAGAAAAAGCCCAACATTTGAGCTCCTCCAAGACTTCCACAAACTATAGGCTGAAATGAGCAGGCAGCAAATCTCTTGCAGACCACAGGCCCCAAAAGAATGAAAACACAACAAAATGCAAACTATAACGTAAATGGCACTTGAACAGAAATTTGCTTCTTATCAAATAAAGCTTCATACTTATTTGGGAAAGCTACATGGAGGATGGTAAAAAAGATTCTTGTCTCCTAGCTTTCTCTTGCACCTTCAAGCTCAAGCTACCCATGAGCCCATGAGGGCACAAAGCTGCTTCAGCATGAGATATTCCCACTGAGATCAGGAGCACGGAGTAGGATTTGAGATTAACACAGGCAGAGCTGTTGCAGGGAGCTCCTGCCACACAATTGTCAGGCAGTCCTTGGGCACAGGCCCATCTTTTTATTCTCTGTAAAGCACCATGTATAGCTAGCTACAGCACAGTCTGTGCTAGTGTCTTGGCAGTGAGATCCTCTCTCTTACCACCTACAGAATGACAACAAGACAACTAAGAGATAAGCAACATCAAACTGAGAAACCAGAACTAAAGCAAATGAGCATCCAAAGCCAGCTGGGAGCTTGCTTGCAGCCAAGCCCCCTGCTTGTTCCGACAGCATAAGGTAGCAACAGGCCCACTGCAGAAATGGGGAGTTCAATGCTGTCTTTTAGTGACAGGATGGCAAGCTGGTTATACAAAGCAGAATCACTTCCCAAGCTCGGCTGTAAACAAGAACGTGGGCGCTGCTCAGCAAGGTGGCCTCTGAACCACGCAGGAGGTTGTCACCCTTCCTGTGGAGTTACCTGCTGCCCAGCAAACCTATTTGATGCCAGCCCAGGGGGCACTTGTGCCTCAGGCATGCTGTGAGGAAGTGTTCTGCTGCAGGAACAGGGCGGTACTGTTTTCTGTAGATCCCACGTGTTATGCTTCGTGCCATGCTACTGCACAGCTTCACATGGTAGAAATGCAGTTTCCATGGAGCAACAATAGTTGGGCACTGTTTTGGGTGAAGTCCATAGTACTTTGCATTTACACAGCCCCTACTCTTCCATTAGCCCATGACAAAACCTCTGCAAGGCAACACACACGTGCAGTGACAATCCCAAGTCAAGAAATAGACAACATCACTGATACCCTTCTTCCCAATATTTAAAAAACTAACTTGAATAAAACACCAGTCTAAATCAGAAGGCACATAAATAATAAATATATCAAAACCGGGTATGTACTTGCTAAAAAACTACATGAGTACATGAGGTCTGATAATTAGAAGAAGCCTAATAAAGATAAGAGCCAGAAAATTACACATAAATATAAGTGCTAATTTAAACAACTGTCAGTTATTGAAGACTTCAATGCAACACAAACATGCAGTCGCTCTCTTGACAAAACCATTTTTACAGCAAGCTGATCAAAAGGCTAAAAAGTTCCTACAATCCACAAATATGTCTTAAGGCTTAGCAGTGCCACTGTACAACAGTCTGTACAAACGGGAGAAAAAATGCTTCTGTCCTGTGTACAATACAAAATACTCTTCCCACAGGCTCATGCGCTGTGATTTTGGAGCACCGCTCCTATGAAGAAAGGCTGAGAGAGCTGGGGATGTTCAGCCTGGAGGAGAAGGCTCTGGGGAGACCTCACTGCAATCTCAAGTCCTCGACTCCAATACAAATTCAGTTGCGCCCAAGCCCAGCGCATGCCTAAATGCGCTCCTCCGGTCAGTCTCTCATTGCTGTCCATGTCTTCTCGAGTTCATCCTTCCACCTACTGTTCTTTGTATCCATTAACTCAACCATTTCTGCTGTGATACCCACAAATCAAATCTGTTACTGGTTTGGCAAGAAGCGTGCCAAAGCAGCTTTTCCAGTAAGTCTGTTCTATCAGTTAAAACAGCTTTTCCAGGGAGTCTGTTCTATCAGTTCCTCTTGCCACCCACATCCCGTCCCACTAACAGTCCAAACTGGTCCATCAAACCCTGGCTGTGAGCGCTCTGTCAAATCACCAGTTATTATTAACTTTTGTTGTTTTGTGTGGGCTGGACACCCCCATCCTCTACACTACAAGAAACCACACAAAACACCAAAGACCCAGTTCCCAAGCTCTCTTTGCTAACTATCAGCTTGATGACACAAAAACATTTGTCTTATAGATACAGACACTAAAGAGTCAAAGCTACAACAAATTTGGCTAATAAAAGACTCTCTGCATGAACCAACAAGTCCGTAACCTCTCCAGGCTGCATACACATTGCGGGAATTTTGCTGGTCAACAGACATCAGCCTCACCTGCTTTCCACCTGCTGCTGCAGTTCCTGCACTTTCTTGCATATGTCGCCTGCTACCGCGTACGTCTTGCCAACTTTGGTGAACAGCGCAGCGACCTTGTCAGTCCGCAGGAAGCCAGCAGCCCTGCGCTTCAGCATGTGCAGGAGACATGCTTCCACAACACCTGTAAGAAAGGGAAGGAGATAAATTCATGGGTACTCCTGTCCTTCAGTCTTCTGCTTGGTGACTGCCGTCCGCTAACGCCCACTGGCCAGGTGTGGAGACAAAAGAACAGGGAGATGCAGAGAGAGACAGACAGACTAGGTCTCAAAATCAGATGATGCAAGTATATACCTCATCTGCAACAATAAGCACCTTGTAAGTTACAGGCAGTGGAAGAATTCCTGATTCTACTGAAAATGAACCCTGAAAACTAACCCAAGTCCCAGGCAAGACTAAATGGCATGTGGAAACACCACCTGCATGTAGCTAGCCTAGAAGCTCCAGCAGCTGAAGGACTACAGGATGTGTCTGTAATGAGCAGCATTAGTAGAGATGTCCCCTTGATTTTCAGCACTGCTACCCTACTGCTTCACTTTGCAAGACTGAGCAACTACCTGCTGAATGAATACACAAATAAGAGAAGCATTTACGAGGTATTAATAACTTCACATTTTGTGTCTTATAACTCTGGAAAAAAAATAATCTCTACTTGGCTTCCTGCTAACACATCCCTACTACACAAATTAACCTAATGTGTGTTCTGAAAACACTACCATTTGCTCTTAAAGTGCTGAAAACAGCATTAGAAAAGCACCTGGGAAATGCGTTGTGGGATAACAATGACACTATTTTGCTTTCAGCTTTGGAGGCAGATATGTCTTTAAGCTAAGCAGCAATGGATAAATCTGACAGAAGGTAAACTTTCCATGGGAATCCCTGATTTGCCTGTGGAAGAGCCAGTAGAATTAAATACTGATGGTTTGTGGATTTTAGATTGTAGCCCAGGAGAAGCAACAACCAAAAACCCACTGGGAATTGGTGTGGCAACAAAGCAACAGCGCAAATGGTCTCAGCTCCTGCAGAGCCCTGCTCTGCATCTCGTAGGAAATGCACTCAGATTGCATTTCACGAGGCTCCTGAGCAGCACGCCTGACCCTGCTCCCACACGGCTGTACCGCCCAAGCCAAAGTGCTGCCTCAGAAGACAACCACCGCTTTGCTTTTGCACCCCTGCCACGTGCAAAAGCTAAAGAGCAGCACTATTCCGCGAAAGAAAGGCCAGGAGCCACGGGCACATCCCTGCCTGGCCCCTCGCAGCATCAGCTTATGCCAGGAAACATCTGCTGCAATCACAGGCCGTCCGTAGGTGGCAGAGGCGCTGCCTGTCTGCCTGCAGCCTTACAAGCGGGAGCCCAGCGCTGACGCCATCCCTGCAAGCACGGCTGCTCCTGCTCGGATGCAGGGGGAGCATCTGTGCACCTCATCCAGAAGCAGCAGCGGGGGCGGGCGCGTTTGGCTGCCCACAGGTTGTGCGAGGCCAGGCAGAGCGGCACGGGGAGAACAAAGAGCGATGACAGCACGGGGATGTTCACAGCACAGCCCCAGATCCTGTCTAGCAACCATCACAAAGACTCTTAACTCGGCTGCTGTTTTGCTCTGTCTTTCAATTAGAAATGAAGAAAATATAAGAAGAAAAGCAGCTTTCCGGATGCCTGAAGCAACGCACTAATAATTGGTACCAAATCTGAAATGAAGCAACCTGCCTTTAAAAATAACTGCAGAGCGGCGCATTGCTGTTGCTTAGGAAACAGGCTCCCTTCCCACCTTCGCTGTATTTTTTTCTTTCTTTCTTTAAAACAATAAAATATTGATGAAGCAAATTTAGTGAAAAGCATAGCAGGCACAGCTTTAATTATTCACAAACGTTGCAGCTGCCATGGAGGGCATTTCCACAGCGACTGCCCCTAAAGCTCCAATATTTAATTATTCCATCATGACATTTCTCATCACAAGGACTTGGCGTAACATCAGTACCTGACGGACTGCAACACACACGTAGTGGCTATTTGCAAGGGGAAAGACACTGGTATTCACTCCTGGAAATCCTCAAAATATGTGTTCCATGGGATGAGAGATTAATGCAGCACGTCCAGCTTTATGTGTAAGGTACCCTAAGATCTGGGTTTAGGTTTTAGTCCCAGCTGTAACTTGTGTGACCTTCCAGTCGCTTCATTCACCTCTACTTCACCACTGGACTGAGGCTAACACTACTATCTCCAACTTTTCTCACAGAGCTCCTCTATGCAAAGGAATTATTGCAGAATAGCTAATTGAATTTGATTTCACACCAGACTTAATGTGCATTGGGTTTCAAACACAGTGGCTTTTATCCGGCTAAGGACAGAGATGTAAGGAGGAGAGAGAAGAGGCAGGAGATGCCAGATGCGTTCCTATTCCAGCGCCTGGGCAGAGGAGCAGGTGACGGATGTCACCTCTTCAGTGCAGGGCAGCAGAAAGGCGCCCCTAACACAGCAAGCTGCACAAGAGCTGCACAGCACGTCGGGGGGCAGCCGCCTGGAAGATTCAAGGCCTTTTTGTCTTCTGCGTGCCCAGCGGCAGATGCTCTTATCTCACTGCCCTGCACCTCGTCAGCATCGCCCACAACAGCAGCATGCGTGCACATGCTCCACTTACCTTGTCTCTTTTTTTCCCCCCTTTTTTTAAACCTACCACAAAAACTAGATCTCTGTTTTCTAAACAGTGGATTGAATCAGTAAAAGCACACTTTCTACAGGGAAATACATCAGCAATTACAAACTCCTCTTCCTGGAAACCTCCACGCCTCTCCTTCTCTGTGCAGAAAGGCCTCCAAAGTCCGCTGCTCTGCACTTAGGCTGCTTATGCCTCTTGCATTCTGTTAACCTGTAAGAGAATTAGCTTGTTTCTTGACCACCTCTTGGATTTACATCAATTCTCCACAGCATGCTCTTGACATTCATTTTGTAGGCTTGTGGGAATAGGTGAAAACAAACAGAACTCATTTACCTTGCATGTAATACGCCCCCTTCTATTGTTACGCTGGACAGTGTCAGAAATGACAAATTTTAACTGAAGACACAAAAGGGCATGGTGTGCACAAACACTCCCCTTCCTCACTTGCACAGTGCCTCAGCATACATTTTCAACCAGCTGCAATTAATGCAGATTATATATTGCACCCACACTCAGACAGACACAGGTGAACCCAACCACCATCCAATGGAGACAACGCCAAAAACGCATGGAGGAGCTGGGCCAGGGAAATCTTGACAGGACTGTTTTGGGAGAAGAAAGCTGGAGGGTTAGGTAAATCTGGTTTCTGCAAGTTTGCTACCTTTCCTTATTTATTAAGAAATCAGAAAAAGGTAATTGTCCTGCAGTTGCAAAGTGCAGAGCACAGAGATTGCTGCCTGCAAATATAACACAGAGAACATTTTAGGGGGTATAGTTGGAAGAACCTTTCCTTATTTTAAAGAAAATGAGCCATTTTTCCCTTTCTGGAATCTACCAGTCTTGAAAGACATAACAAGAGATGAAGGCTTAGCTGTTTCTGGGGGACCTGGTAAAATCACAAAGACACCAACAGGCAGTTTTGCATACAAACAGGTAGCTTCTGCACACACACACATGCTTTTATTTATTCGTCTGCACGCACATGGGTAAATAACTGTTGTAGGCTTTCGAAGCACAGCATAATGCAATCTCCAGCCTGCCTACTGTCGCTGTAGCTACGATATGTACAAGCAAAAACTGAGTACAGAAGAACACAGCTACCCATTATGTGCCCACTGGAGGAGCAGCACTGTGCTTGGAAGAAAATCAACACAGCTCAGGTAATTCTTTTCTATCATTCAGCTGACAGCAGCCATCTCAAAATTCATTAACTTCAGCCAATTTTGAGGAACATCCCCCGCAGTATCCACTGCTGAATTTAATTAAGTGCAGATATGTTATTGATTTACAACAAAAATAATCTCTGTCCCCAACAGCTTTAATGAACGTCACATTTTTATGACTTCAGCAGGGATATTTCTTGCAGGGTCAGACCGACAACTTCGCTTTTCTCCTTTTTTGCCTCTGTCAAAATCTCGGCAAGAGTTAATGGGCCGAGTAATAAGAGAGCTCTAGGGGTGGGTTTGGAAGGGTGGTAAGCAGAGAAAAGGCCTGTGGAAGGATCATTTATGGGATTTATTTAGCAAATGAGATTTTCCTTAGGAAGAAACACCACAGCTAAATGCCTTGTTTTCATGGAAACTGGGTACAGGGAATAGAATTCATGAGGCTCAAGAAAATAAGAACAAGCGAAAAGAGGAGGATGACAAGCAATAAGATGCTCACGATCTCCAGCCGCTCTTGCTGTGCCTAAGTCATCACAGATCTGCCCAGCTTGAAACCAATCTCACCCCCAAGTTACAGCATGCCATGTCACTGAGAAGTGCGTGCAGAGCAGGTGAGACACCCAGAGGTACCGCGTTCTGACCAAGAAGTGACTGCAGAGGAGATACCCAAATATGCTCCTTTGTCCCACGGGTACTGCTTTGTGCATTTTAAAGAAGAGCGGAAAACAGTATCGTATGTGCTTAAGTCTCAATCCCCTTTTAACATCCTGTTAAAAAGAAACAAATTGCTTCATAGAACAGAAAAAAGGTAAGATTACAGTAAGCAAAGTTCAGTTAAATATTTTCTTTATAATTACAACCTCAAGATAATGCCTCAGTAGTTACGTACAATCCCTGCTTTATTACCGGGCATTCCTTGATGTGGACATGCATCAGAGTTATCTGTGCTGATGTGTCGCTTCCATTCCTGATGTACTCCTCCAACACTCTCTTCCAGCATATATCCATTTTTCATTTCACCACAAGGTTTTGGCAACTGAAACTTGCGGCTTCTCTGCAAGTCTGGTACATTTTAACGCTCTTATTTACAGCAGCCCCATCACGGTTACACGGGAACAACACCAGCACTGCTGACAGAGAGATTTAGCAAGGCAGTTAGAGGCACTCTTTCTGCTGTAGCTCATTCTGGCTGCTCAGCTGAGAAGTCACGATGCCTGATGTTAGGCCAATCGTGTGGGCATAAATATGTTTTCGTATTTAATTTCATTTTCCTTTCAAGCTGCAAAAGGTGGACTTTTAAAAACACTTTTTATTACTTTTATTAGCAGCACCTTTGCAATAAACCCCAGGGGAGGTATCCGAATGGACAGTCCTCAGTTCTAAAGACAACTCTGGCTAGGACACATCAGGGCTGGAATTTGGTGACCATTCCTCTTTAAAATCTCGAGCACTAAGTTTCAAGAACCTCAATACTCTTCTGAAAATGGAAGTGTTTCCATTAAACACTATTACGGGCAAATCAAAATAACTGAGGTTTCTCTAAATAATTGAACATGATCCAATTTGATGGCCCATGACTAACATAAAATGTTTAGCAGAGTGCTGTAAAAAGCATAAGAAATCATATTTCACTTCTCAAGCTAAAAGCACGTGCAGTTTAAAAAATGATTTCACATCAGAGCTAATATTCACTCTTTTCTCCCCTTCTGTAACGCTCTGCTCATTACTTATAAGTAACCTTTGGGGCACAATCAAAAAGCTTTCCAATTTGTGTGAAATAGTATTTGCCTCCCATCAATTATGATAATCTCTGGCACTCTCTTTGGGCTAATGTGTTTATGAAGTGAGGTAGAACCTCTGTAAACTATTTCATAGGCATTATTCATCACTGAAAATGTTCCATTTGTTTTCCAAATAGGAACAGAAATACAGGAAAGCTCGTATTTTGTTTACAAGAGACCTGCATTTCCATAGCTGATTAACTGCACTTTCTAAAATACCAACGCCAAGGATAGAAAGCTAAAAGCATGAAAATAATAAAACGTCCATTTGGACAATGGTTATTTACATCTATTTCTATGTACACTACATCTTTGCAAGCTAAGAAAAAAAGAAAGAGGGGCAACAGATCTCTTATTTTTTTGTCAGACCCCAGGAATATGATGCTATTTAGAAGCCTTGAGACAATTTCCTATAAACCCCAAAGCATAAAGCATCTGTTCCTAATGGAACTGATTTTCAGAGGAACTGCAAACCTGCGACTCCAACTGAACTGCCTGGGAACAGCTTGTTGTGCGCACAGACACACAGGACAGTTCAAAAATGAGGTCCAGGCAAGCTCCAAATCAATTTCCTGTTCCTTTCATGGAACATCTGCTAATAATTTGTTGCCATGCTTTGAAGAGGAGGCAGAGAAAGGGTTTCTCTCAGGAATTTATTTCTCACCTTAAAAATGAACAAAGAAAGGTTTCCCACATTGCTACTTTCCATGATTTTACTGCAAGTTTGTGGATATTTGATATTCTTCTAAAAGCTTTATTATCTTGCAGAATATCACTGGATGAGGATTTCTGCATAAGAACTTATTTAAGAATGCATTTCTATTCCTCAGTTTATTCTATTTTCCTGTTGTAACCTTTAATCCAGTCCTGTAACTTAGGGCCATGAAGGAAAATATTTCTGACTCATGATTTTTCATTACTCGGGGCTGGCAATCATGACGCTTGGTGACTGATAATTGCTCGGATTTCAGGTCCTGAATGAGAAAAAGCAGAACACAAGCTCCAGCATCATAGAGTCATTGGTTCCTAATTAGATCTTCTCTTTCAAACACAATTAACTTTGTGCAAAATGGGATAACAAGTCATCATAAAGCTAATGAAGAAAACAGTCCCACAACTAACTGCATTTGTGTTGTTAACCCTTAGGCATGTTACCAGCCTGGGCTCCCAACTAGCACCGCAGGCCCCCCGCAGCTCAGGCACGCTGCTAACCCCGAGCCACCCCAGGCTCCCGGCCCGGAGCAGTCACCAGCCACGCTCATGTTCAAAGGCCTCCTGCTCTGCCTTTGCCAGCTTTGACAGAGACATTCTGCGGGATTTCAATTAAAACTACTTGATTGCATTCCTGCAACCATTTGCAGACCCTGAAACTTAAGCACTTAACCAATCTCAGCCTGAGCGTCTGGCGGTGTGCTCCAGAAGATGCAGCCTCCCAGCTGCTGCCCTGCTGGCTGCCACTAACCTCCTGTACCTGGTTAAAGCTGGGAAGTAACCGTGAAAAGGTTTGATAAAAAGTCTCTCTGAAATAAAAGTGAGAGGACTTCGTGCCTCACAGCCCCCAGCCCACCACGCAGGCAGCAGGTCACGCAGCACACGATGCCCTGCCTGGGAACACCGGGGGTGCACTGACACGCACACGGGTTAAAGACGGTGCCTCAGCGTTGCTGTGCCCGAAGGGCAGCACTAACACCAGCCAAGTACTTCACAGAAGAAGCCATTTTCATTCTTGTCAGTTTGGAGCCCAGCTCTGATGTAACACAACCTGTCCAGAGTCAAAAACAGATATTCTGGTCTTGCTGCACCGAAGCATACACAGGGAACCTGGACGAGGTACTGCACACCTCAGAGAAGAATATGAGAGAAATTATCCTGAGAAGTACCACAACATTTCCTTATCGGCTGGGCGTTACGCTATGGACCTGGAGGTCACCCCCAGTATAAAACAGCCTCTCACCGCAGTGCCCTGAACAGAGCTTGCTTTGTGCATCTCCTTCTCCATCATCACACAGGCAGAAGAGAAGAAATTTGGCTGCTACAAAAATAATTTTTTTCACCTCTCCTGCAGCGCAAGGAGCTCCAAAGGACAGCGGGCACCAAGCACCACGGGAGAAAAGGAACGGAGAGCGGCAGTGACCTAGCGATAAGCCTGTCCAGTCCCCAGCACAGCTCCCGTGCAAACCCCAAAAGGTCCCAGAGGAGGTCTGGTGCCACAGCTGCATGGGACAGCAGGGGAACGCCCCCCCCACTCTTGTCTCCATTCGCATCCCAAGGACCACGTCGCAGAGGCTCATGTGATGCAAATGTCACGTTACCTTTTCTACTCGTGCACTGCTAACCTCCCTCCACAGCGCAGCAGCTACATTCACTGGGACAAGCAGGGACACTGGATTTACACCTACACAACACACATGTTGACTCTGGTACACCTCAGCTCTCGGTAATCCACCTGATGTTTATGGCTATTATGTCACAGTATGAGAATTAACAATTAATTCACTTAATACACTCAAAATATTTACTTTGAGAGAACAAACTACCAAGACTTATTTTAAACCGTGTAAGAACACCTTTAAATTATAAACCAGGTAACGCATAAATACATTCAATAAACAATAATTTAATTACAACTCAATTCAAAGTTCACATCTCCTTTAAAACAAATATGAAGTCAATGTTAAACATTTTGTACAACGCCAGTTCTTGGCAGCATCCCTGCTACACTGAAGTATTAATTACACCAAGCAGAGCAATACAGTTAACTTCACTGAGGAAGTATTGTCTGCTCAAAGTTTGCTTTGAGCTGGAGCAGTTATCAATTTACCTTAAAAACCAAGGCACATTTACTACATTTAATTACTATTATTACAGGAGCAATATAATTTCTGGCTACATAACCCATTCATGAAGCATCAAGTACACACCGTGCACACAGATTGCTTTCAGTCTTTTCCAGCCGCAGGCTCCCCCTGCCCCTTTCTTTTTCCTCCTTCACCAAATAACGCACACAAATGCAGCACAGCGTTTGTGCAGTCGGGGCAGTTATTGCAGCTCTGCAGACGCAGTAAACAAGCAAAACACGAAGTGCGTTAAACAAACACCACAACGATAACGGAGCAGAGGCCAGGGCAATAAATCTCCCTTTATCTACTAGTCAGATAGGTGATTTAGCTGTAAAGCAGCCCGGCTCTCACACCCGCCTCAGAGTCGGGGCTGCCGTGCTGCACGGGGGCCTGGCGCTCACCCAGGGCGGCAAGGAGCTTGGCCAGGCAGGCGGCACCGTTCAGCACCGCGCACCCACACCTCTGCGCTCGCTGCAGGCACAGCAGGGAGCTTCTGCGCTGCCCTGCCCTGCCGCACAGGGTGCTGACCAGACCTCGGCTCCAGAAGTCACTTTCCAAATTTGTCAGGTTCACTGGAGAAAAAGAACAAAAGGCTGCTGCTGTCCAGCCTCTTTCCAAGGCTCCAGTTAGACTTAGTACAGGCGTCTCATGCTCCTCGCAAGAAGTCACAGCATCCTGAACTACGGGAGGAATTTACGAAGAGAAATACTGGAACTGAATACTGGGACTGATTCATAACAACAAGAAAACAGCAGTATTTGCAAATAACGCAATTTGCAGGAAGAAGCTGAAGATTTTCCAATAAGTTAGGTATCTATCTCAATCAGTTTAAATTAAATTGAGTTAATCTTCAAATCTCTTATTTCCTTCAAAAATCCTAAACTAATATAATTCATCCTATAAAACAATAACAACAACAATACAAAACCCACACATTCTTTATGATTTAATACAGCAATAAAACTGGGAAAATAGAGTGAAGAAAGAAAACCAGAAGAGTTAACACTACCTATATAAAGTCACAGAAAAAAAATATCACTTTCTAGACACTTACAAAGTTCTGCTTTTAAGTCACAGAGTTTTACTTCTTTTTTTTTTTTTTCTTTTGACAAGATGAGGCAGTCTTGTCAAGCACAATTTCACCTTCCAGAAAGTCTTCTGTACATTTTTTCTTTGTGAGTTTATTTATTTATTAATGAGAGGAGAAAATGAGAGTATATATTAAAAGCCGAGCTAATGACATATCTTGACTGGATACAGTATAAAAGAGACCACTTGGAGGAAACAGCCCTGTGAGATTCACATCAGCTACATGCTCTCAAAGGGAGCATGATCAACATTCAGGCAACCTTGTCTTTGGATTCATTCACAAATAAGAAATGTTTTCTGTATGAAACTGATTTAAACAGATTTCTTATTCTCTGCTTCCAGCAGCCTGTTGCTGTCAGAACTAAAGACAGGCAACCATGCAGAATAAGACTTAGAGCTGTGGGTAGCTCACAGACAAACACGGTAAGTGCAATGTGCTGAACTGGAAAGCCCAGCTTGCCGGTTACTGGTAAACACACATCCCATAGCTACAGCGATAGATACAAGAAAAACTTCCTTTTTCTTCCCTCCTTCCCGCGGAAATGTAAAGCTGGGAAGGGCTTGTGCTTCAGGTGACAACGTGGCCAGCCACGAATCCTTTATGGCAGCTCGTGCAGGGCAGGGTGCAGGAGGAGAGGAGCAGTGTTTGTCCCTGGCCTGCAGGGATGACACTCGGCTGAACAAGTCACAGACCACACGTAACACGATGTCAGCTGCCATCGCCAAGGCAACGGCACCAGATAACCCAAGCTGAAAACATCCACATCCAGTTCCTAACAGAAACGCCTGTCCACAAAAAATGTAAAAATTGAAACAGAGCCTGCATCAGCTCATTGCGCTTCTGACTGACAGCACAGTATGGGAGAAATTCAACCACGAGCAACCTGCTGCCCGTGTTAATGAATAAACAGTAATTTGGGAAGATGGAAAGTGCAAGTTGTTTTCTCCTCTCACACAGGGCAGTTGCTGAAAGCTTGAGCAAAACGGGCATAACAGCACCCAACCATTCCATGGGTAAGCAGGCTCCAACATCAGAGGGGAAGGTTGTTCAACATCCCAGCTCCAAGCTGAGAAATGGTCAAAAAAGCTTATGCAAATCCCATTTCAATATGCACAAATCCACAGACCCACTATCTAAAATCCTGATCTTGTGCTCATTTTCCCCTAAACATCCGTGATAGCTACTGGGAATTCTGCTTGAGCAAGGTGCTCGAGGCTTGTCTGTACCAATCTCCACATGTGCTGTAAATCACACACGGCACAGCCCAGCATGGTTTGCCCTTGCCAAAACACAAGCAGTTGCCGTAACAGCAGCGTATCTGAAGCAGTTGAGCAATAAACCATCAATTTAGCTCGCTCTGCAGCTGCACTGCTTCTGAGACACAGATTGAGCCTCTGCCTCCAAACGTATTGAAAAAGGCCTGAAAATGAAGATCTGTGCAAGGTCATCTGATCCCCAGCTGCCCTCAGAAGACCGAAGCACACCTGCTGCAGAGGGATTAAAGGATTCCCTGTCCTTACAAACCCATGTGTACTGTAACAAAGACAGACTTGAGGACATGGGAAAAGTGGCATGCACTATTTAAGTCCTAGTGGTACCTTTAGCCATTTAGGATCTAGGAGAGCTAGGAAATTTTCAGATACTGGTGCAAACAGGCCCTGAGAATCAACTACACCCTGTATTTAAGTGGCTCTTGCTAAACTCAGCCTTGCAGAGAGTAAAATGATTCACAAGAACTCTAAATTTATAACAAAGATTCACTGAAAATGACTCATGTACTGAGCCAATCTAATTTTAAACAAAGGGAAAAACCTCCTGAAGCACACAAAACTGGAATGGGGGAAGAGAACTGCACACACAAAGAACCCCAGCCAGGAGCAGTTGGCCAAACCTACTGGGAACAGCCTGTCCATTCAACTAGCCAAAGTGACGGCGGCAGATTCAGCTTCACCTACTTCTCTTTAAAGTTAATTAAGTCGTACGCTCAAAGCAGCAACCTTTCTGCAGGTTGGAATACTTCCTTAGGACAGGTAGGACTGCTAGGCAATAGTAAGGCAGCTGATGGAGAGTTCTAAGTTCTTCAGACCCTACCAAATTGTGAACGCAAACAGAGTCACGGCAGGAGAGAGAGAGAAGTATTAAGATTTTACAGCATTCCTAATTTTGGACAACCAGATTCTAACAGAAATAGCTGCCACCCCAGTACCCCTTACATCAGCATTGCAGCACATCTTACAGGCTGTAATTTCAAAGAGAGAACAGACACACAGCACTAAGAGCAATCCAGAACAAACAGGCAGCCTGCAGCAAGGACACGGAACAAGGGTTTCTTCACCTGCTCCTATCTCAGGACCATTTCCCTGAGTTACTTCTTCTCCTCTCTATAATATAAACACGCAGCAGATTACAGGAAAATACTTAACATAATGGCAGATGCAAAACACTGTATATGCAGAGCACATATGACAAAGAATATGGTCATTCATGTAGTAAATCTGGGATTTCTTGTTTCAAACAGAATTGATACAAGAGCCTATATTTGCCAAGTTCTTCATGCATCCAGGAAAGCCCCGAGCAAGTGTGAAATACTGATGAATGGTATCAACAGAAAAAGGTCACTGTTCTCAGAATTCTGTGTTCAGTAGTGCGTCAACACTTACTGCTCTAAACAATCCACCTATCTTCAAAGCCAAATCTAACTTCCACTCTTCTTAACCTCTCCACTGCCATTAACATATAACCGGGTATGTTTGGCTGCAATTGCTCCGTTCTGTGCAATCCAGAAGTGTTTAGATGATGGCTATTCTCCAATTATTCTTAAGCATCGCTCTGAGTTAGGTCTTTGATTTGAAGCATGAGGAGAAAGCAGCCAAGAGTTCACAGATGAACATGCCTCTAGCTTTCAGAGCTTTAATTCTCAGTGATACCTTTTTGTGGTATTTTTCCACACACTGAAGTCAGATGGATAGTGTTAAGTTTTTATTGGCCCCAGTAAATAATGGGCTGGATTACAGAAGCGTAGGACCAACATTCAACGGTTCCTTTTCAGGCACCTGAACAAAGTGACTAAGTCTCCAAAGGAGTACTTGGTATGAACTCCTGGGAGCTGGCCCCTACTGAGAATCCTGCATCGGAGCATTCTTTATCCACCAGCCCACACAGGGTCTGCTTCACTTCATCATCACAATCCACACACACACAAATCAGTCTGCAGGAACCAAGAGAACAACAGCCAAGTTTTGTAATTTATTCAGCCTTTGATCTTTTCACAGAGAGTTCTGAAACACCAGCTGTCTTTGATGGATGTGATATTATCTCCGAAGAAGTTTTATTTTCTTGTTAATTCTTGGTAATTTCCAAAACACAACCATGAGGAAAGTCACCAGCACAATGGCTCACTGATTATATTTAAAAATATACAAGAATATCCACAGTGACAAAGCCTAGACCCTCAACCTCTCAAATGCACCATTTTTGTAACATAGCATTCAGGTCACAGCGGAGAGCAGAGAAGTGTTGTGAAGATCTAAAACATGCCAATTACCCAGTGTGGTGATGCTGGCTACAAAAGTCACTGAGGATCACACAGATTTCTGTTGTTGCTCTTCTTTTAAAAGATGGCAACAGCTCTTTCAATGGCTTTCTGGGATGGACTCTGCCGCCTTTACTCAAAATGAGAGATCTTATTCTTCAAATAGATTGAGAGAACTTACAGAACAACGTGCCTTCACCTGGAAGGCAGCTGCCAGACTTGAACCCAAGACTGCGAAAACTTTATCTTTTGCAAGTTATTCTCTGGGTTGCAGCTTCATAGTCACTTATCTCCGAATGCATACTTTTAACCTATTAACGCCTCCTAGTAAATCCCTTGTTGTTTTGGCTTGGTACTGGTTTTGGATAATGCCATTTTAAAAAGTTACTTTCTTACTTGTAATGTACACATGGATGTAGCAAATGTAAAGGGAAGTGGCATGGGCCTGAGCTCCATGTTTTCCTAATACTGAAATCCCTGTATTTACCCCCATCAGCAGAATAAATATATTTCTATAAGAAAAGTAAGACTGTGCAGTGTCAATTATTCTGTGTGCCATTTACCACATAAGGCGATGATATGACTGCTGTCTTCATGTACAAATTTCCTGGTGACCGCTTCTTCCATGATCTGCTTTACCTAAAAGAGAAAAGGAAAAAGAAGTGATTGTAAGATCCCAACGTAAACAAGCACAGCACTTGGGAGTTTCAGTTTGTTTCAACCTTTAATCGCCTTTTCCCCATCAGAAGACCGATAACTCATTTAAGTTACTCTTTCCAGGGAAGAAAAGATAACAGCATTTAAGAAGGGGAAGAGAAGGACAAAACTCAGCACCTTTTTGTGTGATGGGGTAAACCAGTGGGAGCACAAGGACAAATCTGTTTGGAGCAGACCTCTCAAAAAGACTGAATTATTTCAGGGCACCCAGAATGACCTCAGCAGAAGTTCCAAAGGACTAGCAAGGCTTGTTATATGACGTGTCCTTGGCCTTCCTGTGCACAGTTACTTCCACTCATTAAACAAGACTGTGCATTGCTACACGCTCTTTCCACTTGAGGCACTGTGCTCTTTTTCAAGTAAAAAGTACCTCCGAGCTACCCAGGCATACATCCTAAGCAAGGTTTACAGCGACCTTTCTCCCATTCTGGCTGGGAAGAGAACCGAAGAGCAGACAGACCACAAAAGGCTCGTGGGGAGGTACAAGGCAGTGACATTTTGCAGCCGGTCACACAAACGTTTCCTGACACCGTATCTCTGTGTGAGTGGATTAGAGCAGAAAGAATAGCACATTTTTGAAGAAATCACCATCGGTGTCATCTGTGCCAATCTGGCAAACCAGAAGGAAAGCCCATAAGCACAGACACATCCTTTGCTGTTTTCTCATCCACATCTGCTAGAAGCGCGGCATCTCGCTCAGTTTGAAAGGAAGCGATACGACAGACTGCCTCTGGAAACAGTCACACCTCTGACTGCCTGTACTTACATCTATAAAGCACACGTTTTAATGGATGGATGTTGTTAATAACTGGGGACTTCAGATGTCAGAGTAATTACAAAGGATGTTCTCACAGCTCTGCTGTGCCAGACACTATACAAAAATAATACACTACCCATAAAGACGACAGTGCCTTCAGTTAGAGCTTCTAGACAAAATTTAACAATTACAGCAACTAAAATAACATTTATCACACTTCTTACTGATTTAAAACAAAGCTCCCCTACAATTTCAAGGCTGATGTGTCAAGCTCCAGGGGGAATTCGTTACAGATTACTGACTTGCAAAAATTAAGGAAGAAAACAGACAAATCTTCCAATTGGGCCCTTTATAGAGAGGCTGCAGTTACCCTCCATTCATCTGCTAGCTCGTTCCTCCCCCAGTGGCTTTCTTAGCCTGATGCCAGATGAAACCTATTTGCCTCAGTCAACTCATTTATCAGGCACTCTTTCCTTTCTGGCCATGGAGCACCTGCTTCTCTAGAAACAAATCCACAACCATTTTTGGCTTCTCTCATTGTGAGCTATAATTACAGGGTTAGGATATTCTGCCGAAATAAATGCCACATCACTTTTAATATACGGAAGTAAGTGCTATTGTAGAAAAAGATTTAACAAGATACTCTCTGCTACCAACTTTTTTTTTTTTTTATCTTGAAAACAATTTTTACGGCAGCCCTGGAGTCCAACAGAGTGAATTATCTGGCAGGTAATCAGTGTCTCCCCACAGGCAACTCTTCACCAACAAGCTCAGCAGCTCAGCCTGTCCATCAGTCAGCTCGGTGTGACCTGAGTGCCAGTGCAAGCTGCAGAGCAATGCCTGCCACTGGGGCTGGGTTTTGGTGCCTAGGAGACATCGATCCCTGCTTCTCAGCAGGGCTGGCAGCCGTGCGCTGAGCTCTCATTAGGCTGCACCTGGTACCTGCCGTAAGCAGCTCGAAGTTAGCTGGGTTACTGCTTCTCCATAGCATCGACAGGTCCAAAGGTTGTGCGCCTTCCCTCCTGGTGCTGGCAGCAGGAGCTGCCGGAGCAGCGCTTCACCAGCAGCTGGGCTCAGCATCTGCACCGCTCTGCCCTGACGACGAGGTGGCTGCTGGCCACGAAGGGGCTCTCCTCAGAGCCCCACATTCTGGACCCAGCTGATCCTACAGAATTAGTACTTAACACACAGGAGCCCTCAGGGTTGCAAAGAAGTATCGGAACAACAAAGCAAATGTGTAAGAGGCTCTGAAAGCAGGAATGTTTTATAGCTGAGGACTTCGAGTATCTTGCGCTTTATAGAACTGCCTCGCTGTTCTTGACAACATCAGCTCCCAGCATGGCAATGTGTCTCTTTCCTGTGGCATTGCTGACACGATGGTAAGAACCTTGGACTTACTGGGAGGTGGAGGAGTGACAGGATATCAGGAAAAGAAGCAATGGTGTGAGAAGGGCTCTCGGGTGGGCACTCTCACGGGAAACACCCTAATTACCGAAGAAAAAAAAAAACCTGCAGCAACAGTTCGAAAGAAAAAGGTTTGGGACGCAATAACCAACATGACTGTTGGCAGATTTTGGACCCAGGCCCTCCAGAGCTAAGCAGTGCAGACCAGGCAAGCAATCCATGGCTGTCCCCAACCGCTGTCAAATACAGAGCAACCTTTTCCAATTTCCAGGAGGTCAGTGCACGCCAGCAGAACGCATTTCGGAGCGTAGACAGTAGAGGTGAAGATTCAGAAGCTGGAATGCACTGTTCTTCAATCCCACGTCATCCCTCGCTGCCACGTAATTCAGGGGCGCTTCAGGCAAGCAGCTGAAGCAAACAGCTCTGACCAAGCGGAACGAGCCCTCCCCCTGCCCTCCCGCTCTCTGTGCAGGGAGTCGCGCTGCTGGGGCTCTGCTGCCCGTTCCAGGGAGGCTCCTGGCAGAGAGGCTTTTGGAGCCTACACAAACACCCGCCTGCAGATACTGGCGGACTGACCAAACTGCCAATTAATCTCATTAAAAGAAGCACGAACACACACCTCGCTGCCCCCCCGTACAGGTACACAGACCTACTAAAGCTGCCGGACTGCTTTCAGCACCACACTTGCTGCCAGGGCGAAAGGCTGCCTCCTCCAGCTGCACCCGCATCGCCTGCCGTGCCTCACCTCTCCGTCCACGACCCACAAGGAGCAGCGCAGCAGCAGAACCACAGAAAGCTGTACTTCACCAGCCTGCTACAACAGCCTCCAAAGACACTCAGCTCTCCCTGGTAAATGCAACAGACTGCGTACACCAAAAGTTTAGCGACCCTTAGAAAGCAAGGATGGAGAAAGATCTAACCACCTGAGTAAAAACCTTGGCATTTGAGGCGCAAAGACCATCACGACGGGATGCTGGAGGAGCACCACTGGGACAGTGCAGTGTCAGAGGCACTGAACAGTGCTCACCAACCACAGGAATAACCAGAACCACAGTTAAAACGCATGGCATTTATCCCTCAAAGAAGAACACCTTATCTCCAACACCCTCGCCTTCTTTGGCTTGTGCAGCTACTGTCCGTTTAATTTATTGATCGCTCCTGCTGTACTTTCTGTTATTCGTGATGAAGAACTGGGTGCTGTAAATACAAGCAGGTAAACAAGTCCCGTATTCCTGTTCAGAACTTGTTGCACTCTAGCTGTAAGATGACCAGCTGCATTTCTGAAGTGCTCTGAAACCTTCTTTAGTGAAACTGCTAAGGTTGATGTTATCCTATTTGTTTCACAGCAAGAAAGAGTGCTGGTTTTAAATCCAGAAAGAGCAAAAAAACTTCATTTCAGTAGGTAGACCAAATGGCTAAAGAAAGCTTGTTTTATGAGCCTACTTGTCACAACAGATTTTCCTGCAGAGAGAGATAAATGTTTGAAACATGAACTTACAAGCAGCCTCAGCATGAATCCCAGTAGAGTCAAATTTTGAAAACACATTACATGTCCTCCTTCCTACTAGAGGCAACAAAACACATTCTTTACCAGTGGGAATGGAAAGTCCATTTGAGATAAAGCAAAAAGCATTGCATTTCCCCAAAGGAAAAACGCAAAAGTTTTTCCTGAGAGGGAGAGGAAAAAAAAATAAATAAAAAAACCACTTTGTACCAAATGACTTGTAGAGATTGCCCTTTTATATTTTGTGAAGACAACTGAATTTTAATGGGATTGGTGTAAACAACATACTGAAGAAACAAGCTTACTCTGAACTCCAGTAGATATTGAGTTGACGTGGAAATTAAGCAAGAAGATGAAGAGCCTGCATTTAAAGGACAAAGGGAGGGAGCGCAGCTTTGAAAACGTACACAGACTACTCAAGTTTCCAAAGCAAGGAGACCAACACACAGAATACAAACAGGCAGGTACAAAAGGCTGTGTGAAATGTCATACAGGAAAAAAAGGAGGCGGAAAATTCTACGGGATAAGTTTATTTACCATCATTAAGGGTGGCATAATCTGTTGGCTGTTATACTAGAGATTTGCATTCAATTCCTGGTTCCATTGACCAGTTGTTTTTAAAAAGGTCTCCATCTCAGAATCTGCAGCTGCCTCTTGGTACCATTTATCTGAATGGCAGCAGAGCAGGCAGGATCCCCCCCCCCCACTACAGGTCTGTGCAGTGCACAGCCAAGGGCTGTCACCTTGACATAAGCACAATTGTCAAAAAATCTCTCGTTATTATTTTACGGTGGAAAGTTCTGGGCAACCTCCCCCAAAAGCCAAGGCAATATAAATCCTCTTAGAGAGCATTTTGTGGAGTGAGAGAAAAAAAAAAAAGCAAAAACCGAAGCAGATATGCAGATAACATAGTGTATGAATAACACTTCCAAGTAATTTAAAAGCCAGAGTCCAATTGAAACCACTTTAGAGACTTTGAAAACAAATTAGCTTCAGCTTTTTTAATTATATACGCTACTTGTTCTCAGTTCAAGCTGGCTTGGGTCACGAAAATCCATTTCACTTTCGCTCTCACGCATTAGCGCAATATTGCACTGCTCAGACTGGGAGAACATTTCTCAGATTTATTTATACACTCAAACATTAACCCAGGAGAGCAAGTGCTCGCAACTCTAAATCGAGCTTTATGCGACCGTGCCTCAGAGCTGGAAGTTTAAGCCGTAATTTCCAACCGAAGCGGGGGCTCTGGGTGCCAGCCCGCGGTGCCCGGTGACAGCGGTGGCTGCCCCGGCCGGGTCACGCTGGGACACGGCCCCACGGCTTCGTGCTCGGGGGGTTCGTTCCGTGGCAGGGCCTGGAACACCCGGTATCTCCCGCTTCCAGCACCGGGGATTGTGAGGGCAGCGGCTCCGGGACCCCCGGCTTTGCAGCACCTTTCTGGGGGAGCCTTGAGGCACGCTGCTCTCCTGCCGCGTCCCATCTCCCCATGAACCGCGTGAGGAGGGGACGGCGCGGGAGGGTAATTACCTGTCAGGCACAATTTATTGCTGCGATGTTTAAGCGTTACCCCTCGGCTGAGCTCCCCGGGGGAGCCAGCAGCCGACGCGGGTGTGCCTGATGTGCCCGAGCGCCGCACGGGCGGGATGCGGGGCAGCGGAGCGCGGGGCTGAGGCGCTGCCGGGAGCGGCGGCACGGGGACACGCAGAGCGGTGCCCCCCGCCCGCTTCTCCTCCCGGGGTCACCTCAGGAGGAGCCGCCGAGCAGCCCGCTGCGGGGGGCGCTCACTGAGGCGGCGCCCGGCAGGCTCGGCTCGCCCTTACCGGGCCCGCAGCCCTCCGCAGGAGCCCCCCGGGACCCGCCGCCCGCCCTCACCTCCTTCTTCACGTTCCACAGCAGCTTCTCCTTCACGGCGTCCGCCGAGCAGCTCATGGCGGCGCGGGGCCGGCCGCCCGCGGGGCCGCCCTCAGAGCCGCCCGCCCGCGCGGCCGGCGGAGCGCCCGCGGCGAGAAGCCTCCGCCTCAGCCCCGGCCCCGCTCCCGCCGCGAGTCGCCGCCGCCATCTTCCGCGGCCCCGCTGACGTCACCGGCCGGCCCTCCCGCGGCGGGGCGGTGCTGAGGGGGCGCTGAGGGCCCGGGGCCGCGGCGCCCCCTGGAGGAGCCGAGCCCGGCCCTCGCCGGCCCTCAGCTGAGAAAGTGAGGTAAGAGCAGAGCAAACAGCTGAACGGCACACACAGGTAAGGTTACACTGGCAACCTCACAAGCACACCTACTGCAGAACAGAGGCTGAATCTCTGACTGACTCCCTGGGTCAGCCAAGAAAGGTTAAAGACTTCCAAAATACAGGCTAGGTTACTTTTGTGGTAATATAAGTTGTGTGTAAATCTTAATGTAAGATCGATTTTCTCTGCAATTCTTATTAAAAACTCAAGTTTGTTCCCTGAACGTGAAAAAACAACATTGCTAACCAGTGGTTTTACAATTAAAGGAATAGCCCACAGAAAGTCGAAGCCGGTTGCCTGCAGGGCACCTCTGAGCACACTGATGGCTCCTGTAAAACTACAGCCTGCAGGGCATGGGCGAAAAGTAGTGGTAGATCCATGCAAAAAGCCATTTGCAGATCCAGTATTTCTGTGTTCCAGGAATTCTAACTGCTTGGTGAGGATCAATAACTAAAATGCAGAACGAAAGTGCAGAGACCAACACGACAAATAAGAAATTTCTTACACTGGAGAAAAATCAAGGAAGACAAAATATAACACTTTATTAAAAATTGGTGTTCCATTTCCACACCTTACTCAATAGTTAATATGGTTAACTGCATTAATTATTTTATTCATAAGACTGACCTTTAAAAGTTAGACAAAAATAAAACAAAGCCTGATGCTATAAGAAAACAGCTTGATCACAGAATGAGTTTAAACAACAATAGTATTTACTACCTTCTGGATACAAAATCTTATAGAAAACCAAAGTGCTTTATTATTATGAAACAAACTAAACTTCAGCATCCCTCTGACTTAGGGGAGGGTCTTACCCCCATTTTTATTACAGAGGAGGAAAAATTACGCACATACAGAAAAATTGACTTACTGTATGTCATCAAGTTAGTGGCAAAGCTGGAAACAGAGGTCGTGCCCCCTCATCTCTTAATAAAACCTCAGTTATCCCAACAGAACGGATGGTATGAGATTTGGCCGTTAAGGTTTCATGCCAAGGATTGTCAGAGGATATAATCTAATTGTGTAAGAAGGGCTCCTGGGCCAGGCACATTCTGTTAAGGTATACCTCATCAGTATTTCTAAGAGTAAATTATGTCTGAAAATTTAAAACCAAATAAAATCTAACCAAAACCACAAGGAGCACTGCCTGTTCCAAGCAGAAGGCTGTTTTTCAATAACAGCACGATATCAGTCTCTTCAGTGCCCTCCAAGCTTGGGTCAGCTTTTTTTTTTTTCCCTTTAATTTTTAACCAAGAATTGTAAGAGATAAAAAGTCATCAGAATGGAATGTTACAATAGGATAAATGTCTTGCATTCCAAAAACTAAATGTCAAGGTGAAGGTTAAACATTTAGTTTTGTCTTGGCATTTATCAAACAGTTGGAGACTGCTACCCTGCAGAGCTCTCTCTTTTGACATTATTGCCTAATTAACACTGATATTGAAGAACTGTTTAACATAAGATACTCACTCAAGGCACCAAGTCTCCTTCTCTGTTGAAAGGCTGAGGCTGTTTTTCAATATGTTAGGACCCCATTAGAGAAACACACAACCCTTTATTACAGTGCTTGTGTACAGATGTCAGTTACTGTTTTCTATTCATACTCTCAGTCTGCTAATACTATATCTGAATGTGCAAAAGTTCACTTAAATTCAAAGCAAAGAGGACAGCGAGGTTACCGATGAGGCAAAAAGGCATTTCTTCCTCCTAAAGGCTACTTTAAATTCACAGTCACATCAGTAAACACATCCACTGGTGATGGTTTATGTAGGAGGCCATTACAAGTCTCTTACTTTGCAGACATAAATGCATATAATTAGAAATCTATATTGTCTTAATGGTGATCATAATTTATGATATTTAAAGCCAGCAGAGAAAATTCTTAGGAAGCACAGCTGTTTGCTCTAGAAGTGGACAGCTTACTACAAACAAGCAAATGCTGCATTTCAAAGCTGCATTAGCCTTTTCAGTGCTGCTCTTTCTCCATTCTAGGAGGTTGTAAAAATGAATGTGTTCTTGTCAAAAGAACATATACCCTGCAACTAGGTAAAGGAAGATTAAGATGAGAATATAAAGTGTTAAAAGTTCTCAGAACCTGGCAGTCAGACTGTGCAATCAATATGCCATGATTTTGGTGGAACAGACATTCAATTAACATTCAGTATGAGAGCAGTTTCAGATAGGCAGGACTCTTAAGAGAACATAAAGTGGTCTGTATTACTTGCATTAGAAAAAAAAGTTTGACCTATGAACTGTGTTAAGTGATGGCAGCATCCATGTCTACATTTAGACTTTGAGATTTCATGCAACTCACCCAATTCTGTAACCAATCGGGTAAGAAATAACCCAGGACACTCCACATTGTATCAGGAACACACAAGCACTGCAGCCCTACCTAGGAAGGGGATCTCTAGTAGTACAATCATTTAGCCGTGTGCAAGTGTCCCACAACATACCTATGCAGAGGATTTCCTGTTGTTCTCCTATTCCTGATGTGTCCACCAGTGGAGGGAACTATAGGACTGTTAGTAAAATCCAACCACAAATATTTATCTAGGATCTCTCAGCCACATCCTGAAAATCTTATCAGGACAAAAACCAAGAACGTGGTTTTAAAATGTCTTTTAAATAGACAAAGCTTCAGTGTTTATAAAATTAGATTACTACTAAGTAAAGCTAACAGCCTGTCAGTGTTCTGGCTACAGTGGCCAAACGCTATTTAAAATCATTCCAGTTTTATTCATAACTTAATCTAAAAGCAGATGTTTTGCAACCAGTACTAACTGGGAGTAGAAAAGGAAGAATGAATGGCAATGAGGGGAAGGTGGTGAAATGAAAAGGATATCTGTAATCATTTAAAAAACAAAACAAAACAACTGCTTACAGTTGTGATATTCCACATTTCTCAAAGAGGAAGAAGTTATTTTACACTTTTTAAGAGGGTTCTCATAACACCAGGTGGTTCGCAAAAAGGTTTGTTTTAAAAATTAATCTAAATTCAAACCAGAAATTAGTTCTTGTTGGCTATGGGATACAGGGAAAAGAAAACTTGCTAAATCAAAACAGAAGCTTTTTTCTGCTGCTTGCGGCATAGTCTTTCACAATTTGAATCAATCTCTTAGGGAATACTGGGAGTACAGAACTCAGTCACTGAATGAAAGCATCTGGACCTGCAGACTGACTGGGCACTCCTGTTCTTTCACATCCTCCTTCCCAAACCTGAACTTCCAAGAGAGAAGAGGTGCAAAGATGATGTTTTTCTGCTTATAACTTCTTTTAAACAATTTTGCAAGGCTACCAGCATCATTTACTTAACCTGCTAACATTGACTATTACAGTAGCATGAAAAAAATAATCATTTGCCAAGAAATAGAATGACATTTAAAATTCGTATTTGTGGCACATCTTATTTGTTGCAAGATGGGGAAAAAAGTACAGGAGAAAAAAAATGAAGCTGTTAAGTATAGAAAAAAGATCTATCAGTACAGCCTCTGCTGGTAGCTTCAAAGCACCCACCACAATTTAATTTAAATAATATCAGTGGAGGCAAAAAAAAAAAAAAAAAAAAGGAAAAAAATCCACATCACACTTCAGCACAATTAAAGAAGAAAAAGTCTTTGTCAAAACTAATCGCAGCAGCTGTATTTTCACAGGCAGAATAGAAAAATGAGCTGGAAAGCAACAATTTGCAGAAAGCAATATAAAAAGAAAAGAGGTTTTTAGAGTTTTAGAGAGGCCTTTCACAAAAAAGGCAGGTGCATTACTGTGGCAACACTGCTTCCTGAATGCCTTTCACAGAGTCCCAGCTAGGCAATAAAAACCCTGGAAGCTTGCAGCCATTAGTGTTTTCTTACCAAGCGTCAAAAATTTCATTTTCAAAAGCCTAATTGAATGGAAATCACTATTTGGTTCTCTCCCCTGCTTCTGTTACTACCAAGCCATCTACCATCCTAGTTTTAGTTATGACTTCACTGTATTTGCTTGCCTTTTGCATTAATTTGCTTTAAAACTTATATAAACATTTGGCACTGGTCAAAGGAGCTCAAGACTAATCACTGTGGAATCTGAAGCTTCCCCATTCACGTACAATAGAAAGAAATAAAAGCCACTGTCACATATCCATAGGTGCCAAAGAGCAACCACCAAGTAGTAACCATTTAAGTGGTAAAATTTGAATCTGCAACCTACACCTGAAACATACAATCAAACATTTAAGACATCAGCAACTTTCCATACTAAACTTGAAACTGGATTTCCAGAGACCCAAATTGCAGAACAGCCTTGACTCCAATCGTTTCAGCAGTCCTTTAAAATTAGCACCCAGCCGAGCACTCAGAATAAAGCTGACATACCAGTTTAAAATTCAGTATAAACCATCTCTCCCCTTTGTACACAACCTCTTGCAGTTTTATGCTAGAACAAGATTTTTATGATTATTCTTCTCTCTCCACTTCAACTTCTATGGTCTAGAAGTGATTCAGAGAACAAAACTTAAATTCACTCTTCAGTACGTGAACATTACCTACCACTACAAATATTTAGTCTGTACTTCCCCAGTCACTGCAATTTTTCCCCTGTTGCTTGAGAAATTGGACATCAAATAGCACTTTCGGGCTACAGGAGCAAAACTTATTCTGCAGACTGAGATTGGTTCCATAAACAGGGTTATGGCATCACAGTCCTCAACACTGCCAACCCTGCCACAATCTATTCCTGATGTTTTCTAACCAGATAAAAGTTTCTTCCTTCACCATACCTATTTCTCCAGCTCCCCTGACAAGTTATTCCATATATAAGTCTTTTAAATTTTCTCATTTTCACATGACTCTACTCTTACCTTTTCAGAAGAGTTTGCCTTAGAATTCATGACTTTTAAAGACAGCTATTTTGGAACACAATCTTTTGTATGTGCATTGGGGAAAAAACAGGTGGAAGATATTGCACATGCAGTGCATCTGACTATTGGGTAGCTAGACATTTCATCCAAGGGTTATCAGATGTAGTGTTTATTAAAAGTAGTCACGTTTGAGTTCTGTCTGCCCCCTCTTCAGTATCTTGATTTAGGAACAGGAAGTTCCATTACACCAAACCTTAAGACGACAGATATCTGGAAAAAGATTTTCAAATCACACCATCTCACTCAGAAAAGAGTACTTCTCACAGGAAGTAAGATATCTGGCAATCAGATTTAAAAAAGCAACCACAGACTGTCAGAATCAGTGTTTCAGATTCCACTCCTCAAGTCACATGAAAAGGGGGCCAGTCTGTATTTAAAAAACACGGTGCAAAACAAACATATTAGTTCTCAAAGCCCTTGGCCTTTAGTGTTGCTTTGTGTACAAATGCCCATTTGCATCTCTACAGAGACAAGAAGCCAAATGAAGATCAGTCCACAGAGTCCAACCGTCCCCTCCCTACTTCCTGATCTCCCTCAAAGAATATTGATACAAGCCTCAAAACCAAACCCTTTCTCCTTGACTGATATGCTAGTGGCCCAGCTGACGGTCATCATAGGTGCTGTATCTCTTCACATGGATTCGGCGCACTCGGTCACGAAGTTCAAAACCATCATCGTCCTCACTATGAGAGGCCTGGCTTCGGCTCCTGCTTGTTGCTTCCAGCAGGGAGTTATCAGGAACCCGTGGTGTTTCATACAGTAAGACGTTTAGAGTTTCTTCATAAATTCGTGCCTCAGGGAATTCAACCTGCAAAAAACAACAGATGTCCTTCTCCTGATCTATACATGGTAATGTGACTGGAACACATGCCCATAAGAAAGAAGATACATACAGTTAAAAAAAAAAAGGCATGCACTATGAAAAGAGTAAAATAATTGTAAATGGGAAAGATGAGCAAAGCAGTCGTATCCCAAACCAATACCTTGGTTTGCTTCTTCTCTGTGGCATACACTATAGAGGTACAACAGACTTCAGCAAGTTTCCGACCCTGTCCGTAGAAAGACCAGCAGCAGATTTCATCCCCTATGACATCCTTAATGAAAAGGACTCTGCCGTTGAATCGGAGAGAGAGCTTGTCAAACAGTTCTATGTTCTTCAGCAAGTTGTCATCTGAATTACTGAAACCAAAAAAAAAAAAGGAATGAAGTTTTTGTATTTTTTCAACTGGCTATCTACGATATTTATATACCTATTCCACCAGAGCTTTAAGCATTGATCTGACTGCAGAATACAAGCAGTGACTCACTACCATATGCTGCCAAGAAAAGAGAGGGTAATAGCCATCTTCAGATACAAATAAGATGCTCCTGATCCCCAAGAGCAAGCACATCAGCCTGTAGAGGTTAAGCTACATAATCAATAACAACAGCAGTTTTCCTAATCATTACATCAACTTTCTCTTGATTTAAAGCTGAAGGTGATTAGATCAAATGCTAACTGCAGTTCTGTTTAGCTTAGCAACAGCAAAAGTCTAAAGAGTCAATGTGGTCAAAGGCCAGCCAAAAAGGATGGTGTTCTGCATGTAAGACAAGTGATACCTTATACAAATTTATAGGGTGAATAAACTATTTAGGAAATGAAGTTTTGTTGACAATCAGCAAAATTTAGGATCTTATGTACTTTTCAAAGCAAGATCTAGATGTTCTGAAGACAATAAAGTACAGTGTTGTAGCTTTAAAAATAAAGTAAAGCTACCAGAATGCTACCTGTAAAATTTAAACTATTACTCAAATAATAACACCATGACCAACGCCCAAAAAATTAAAAGCATTACTCCTCTGATAATAGCTTGAATCCAGCTCTACCAGAAGTTTGTACTCTGTGCCCTTTTCTGTCTCATTTTATAGGTGACTGGGACTTACATGCAGTTATGTGGAAGCTATTGAACATATTGTCTAGACAACAAAGCTAACTTTACTACCTTTAACAGTAAAATTCCTTACTCATTGGACCCAGAAGCTCAAGGTTTGCACCTTGCTGCCAAGGATTTACCCAGAGGAATGAAATCATACTGTTTTGTGCAGTATCTTAACTTTTGCAAGCAGTCCTGGAAGGCTAGGAGATACTTGTGAAACCAGACACTGTTAATATGAACAGCCAACTGGGCTCTCCATAAAATACTTAGTCTGAGATGTACTTCTGTTCAGATCTAACTCAAAAAAGCACGATGTACAACCCGACACAGTCTTCAGCTCTCAAGAATCACTTGATAAAGCAATCTGGGATTCCACCGCCAGCAAATCCCAGGTTTTATCAAGTGCAGTACTTTATTAAGTGTGAAAAAAACTTAGAAGTCTTCATCCATTTATGTTATTAGACTACACTGACAAAGTAACTAAGAAAACTCATAATGATGAATAGGAAGAACAGAAGGAGAAAACTTTTGCTTGCTAGCCACCAGCATAGAATTTTAAATAACAATTCCTCATTTAAACACCATCAAGGCATGAAGATTCATGTGGAAGGAATAATTAGAACCCTACAGCTAGTTGAGAAACCAACACCTCCTGGTATCGGTTCTGTTGCTCTCATTGCTAGCATGTTTACATTTCCAGACCCACGGTGACTAATGTGCTATTCTGCACTTGCTTAGCATCACTGCCATAAACTAAAGGGTAACACCGTGAGGAACGCAGGATGACTGGCAGATACAGAATGCAGTTAGCTGAAAAACAGGCTGCTCTTCAGCACTCCCTCAGGTAGCATTTCCCGACTACCTGAAATTTCATGATCAGAATCCATCTCTCTGACAGACAGACAATCAGTTTGTCCAGAGAAAAAAAGCTTCCAAGATTGCATGTTAGATTGAAAAGGCTGAAATTGAGGATTCTGCATAGCATAAAGAATTACTCACATCACTTCAATGACTGGTTTGGGAAAATCCAGATCCATTCCAATGGCATCATAACAAAGGGATCATGATAGTTAAACCATAAAACTAAATAAATAATGCTACTTAATACAGGAGGAAAGCCAGTAAATTCTTGCACTGTCCCCATCTGGGTTGTTCCTGAACAGAACAGATGCTTTACTCTGTAGCCAAATAATTAATTCATCTAGAGGCACTGGAGGAGATGGAACATCAAGAATTTCTGTAGTTCAGGGTAAAAGAGTGCTGGCATAGGTACATGCAGACTCAAAAGGAAAGCTAAACTGAAGAGCGAGGGATCACAGCTGCATTAGCTGTGCACTGCAGAGGTAACACCCTGGTAACAGCTTGCACTGCATTACCTAAGTTACACCTGGTTTCAGCCAACATTAAGTCTCATCATTCTCATCTCTTATCCCTCCTCTCTGTTCGTTTTCATGCACAGACCTCTAGCACAACTGATCTTCATGCTACAGTTCCGATACAGTTTGTCATCTCCCCCAACCCCATTTTAGATAAATTTCCACCAAAAATAATTGCACTCAAATTCACAGAACAGCATGGTTGTGAGCTAAGTAAACAAAAAAATACAAGTTCAGCTGTATCACATCTTCCTCCACTCCCATAGTTAAAGGTAAAATTTCCCGTAACACTGGGGGTAAAAAGTGACATACCTGGTGTAAGAGTATTTGTTGTTGCTTCTATTATAGAGCAGCTTAACAACGGGCTATTGGGAGAGGAAGAAAAAAAAGCAGAAGAGTTAAGTTTTGTGTTCGAATAAATTTAGCAAGCATTCGGTTTCTCAGTGGATAGTTGTGGAAAAGCAGTTACTTTCATTGATGATTCTATCAGTCTTTCTTCTTCTTTTGGAGATGTGATAATAGGGATGTTACAGACAGGTTCATACAAGTCTTTCTTGTCCTGTTTAAAAAAAAAAAAAAATGGAGAGGAAATAAACTCAAAGAGATAAATGCTAAAACTAACATCTGCTGCTGCTCTCCCTTCCAAACCCTCCAGCCATGTTCCCAGACCCTGTGATGCAAAGGAAAAGCTCTGTGTTGCCATAGGAACCACACAGCATTACCTTGATCTGCAACCCAGAAATACAGCTGAGAGATTTCCTATTCCCAGAAGGCAACAGTGATTGAAATATTGGGATGCAGGTGGATGTCCTTCTTAGCTATAGCAAGGACTCTGAGCTCAAGTCATATCTGGTTTAAGTGGGTTTACTATTCTACCCTTTTTTTGAAGAAAAGGATAGTATGAGTTTGCAGTAGTTTTAATCAAAACACTGCGGTATGTAAGAGTATCACCCATTATGAACTGAACATTTGGCAAGAACAGCATGTCACCAAAACGGACTTCAGCCCCCTGTGATACAAAAGCAACAATCAAGAGCGTGTGGTACAGCCTGTGACTCCAGATTCCTCATGTAGCAAATTAAGGAGAGCTCAATAGCTAATAGGAAAGCTTTAGAACATTTTGTTTTTAGACAAAACATTTTAAATTCCAAACCAAAAGGAAAATTGTCAGTGAACCTTTGCATTTATTTCAACGGATACAAGAAGCATATTGAACATAATATGAGAGATTTTTGTCGTGCAAAAAATATTATTTCATAATCTTAAGATTAATGATATCTATTATATCTGGGCTAACCTCATTAAAAAACTGGCGAAACAAGCTGATTTCAGTCAGCTGAACTTGAACTTCTGAGACTAGTGAAGTGAATAAAGCCAACGTGGGCTTACGTATCTGCAATGCCTAGTAATAAAATAACAGAAAGCAAAGTCCTTAAAGTAATGAGTGCTTACCAGATCAATCTTTTTCTCCATTAAGATTTAAACTCAGAAAAAACATGAAGTTACTTGAACGGGTGCTGCTTATAAGCATTATCTAATCGGAAGCAACATAACTTGCAGGACTTTTAGACAAATCCCATAAGATCTTTTAAAACACACATTCAAAACAGCTATGTTTATTCTAAAGATCTCACTTGACTGCTGTTTCATTTTTGCTACGTTACTTTGTCTATCTACGACTGGATGCATCTCTAAGGCCATGAAACTCTCGTGTTGTCTACAGGAATTTTTATAAGCAATGCACACACCAAAAATTTTACAGGCTACTTCTACTTCTTACCTGCAGGGCTGCCTGGCACATGTCCACTAAGCCTTGAATGAGATAATACTTGGCTTCTGCCATCAGCTCTTTGATCTCCTGCCTGTGTTTTGGAAGTGCAATTGTGTCATCTCGGAGATAGTTTAAAATTGTTCCAAAGTGCTTCCCACAGCGGTCTATAAGGATCCAACCTGAAAAATAACCATCGAGACATTTCAACGACCTCAACGCTAGGAGGCAAGAAAAAGCTGCTCAGAAAGGTTGAATAAGCCTACTGCTTCCTGAACTCCACGATATTCTTCCCATTTCGTTCAGTGGAAGTCTTTATTGACTTTCAGCAAATTGAAGTTGGTTACAGAACAGAACCTGACAGTGGAACCATTCTTTTGGTACCTCCTATGTTCTCACTACTTGCCAGCACGCCAGAAGAAAAGCCTCAAACTAGAACTACTTGGCTTGCTATCACTAGGCATTAAAACAATGCAGCAGGCCCATGACTATCAATCAGGCAGCGTGCTGCCGGACCAACGTTATTTTCTGTGCTTCATCTTTTCTGTATTATGTTTTGATTAAAGGAGTGGACCTTTACAACTACCAAAGGAAGTCATTAGTTTACATCTATTTAACTGACTGGCTGAGCATTTCAAGCCTTAAAAACAATATTTATTGTTAGGTAGGTTGCTAGTTCTATTTAGACACTTGTCGTATTTCTAGCAAAATGGAGGTGTGCTGTGTTTGGGAATAGATGTAAAAACTGTTGCTACAGTGTAATGCTGAGCAATTCAAAACTTACCAGTAAGAAAGCCAAGGAACGACTACAATAGAGAACTCAAGAACGTTTGCAACAAATTAGACTGGGTCTAAGTTTTGTGGCCTAATTAGAAGGATTTGGCAGTTTTCCCACCATATCTTCTCCTGCTCAGAGTTAAAGAGAAGTGTTCCAAAGATGCTAAAAGGTAGGCTAGCCCCAAAAAAAACACTGTTCTAGTTTCCAAACAGAAGGAAAGAACAGGACAGGGGTAGATCAGTAGAGAGCAGAGGAGGGATGCAGCACAGGAAACAGCAGGAGACAGTTTTTGCAGTTCCAAACATCCCTGAAGTGACGCTCGCTAGGAAACAGGATGTCTGTCTTGCTGGCAAACAATAGCAGTGGAGGACATACGTAGGCAGAGGTCTTAATACAGTGCCAAATCCTTTTCCATAGCGTGGAAGGCAGGCAAAAAAAAATAAAAATATTTGGGGACCTAAGCATAGAAGACAACACTGGGAAGATGGCTAACCCACTGCTAGTCTCCAGCTGCAGCTGTCTGAAGACGAGCAGAAGAGCTTTCACCGATGAGCATTTGGAAACCACTAGAGGCTAAATACTTGACATCTTCTCTGAACTTCCCCACAGTGCCCTGATTCCTAAGGTACCATTTTTCCCTGGACTACTATAGAGAGGGAAGTTAAAACATTCATATCCACTGCTGACAAATACTACTTTTCTTAATTGTCCTACTCTCTATTATGAATTTTTCTGCTGCCAATACTCAGTATCCAGCAGGAGGTAACACAATACTTGCCTGATAGCCAAATACCACTGCAACATTGTCAGCCACAAGCAGAACATGCTGCTGGGAAGGGTAAAAAAAAAAAGTCTTCAACACAGCAAGCAAGGCTGTCCTGAGTTTTAATGCTGAAAACTGAATCTCCCCTCCCTAAAGACATTTCGATTAATGCCACTGCACAACACCACATAAATGACAACCCACATGCTGTCTGTTCAGTCCTGATAACAACATCAACAATCTGCATACCAACTGCGATTGCAGGAAAGAGAACCAGTCCTTCCGCTCGTTAATTTTAGTAATGAAAGAACACGTTTTTATAACGCACAGAGGATCGTTACAGCCAATGGGATATGGCCACCTAATGTTCCACGTTATTTTTGGAATACATCTTTACATCTTTCACAGGGCATAGTCTTAACATATCTGAAAAACAAAACCCAGTTGTTTTACAGAATTCTCAATAACAGAAGACATTCCTGTACCTTCCTTGTCCGTGAGCACTTCCATTCTGCCGCTGAACATGGCCTTCAGCATCGTGTCGTGCCTGGTCAGTACCTGCACTGTAGTGTAGTACAAGGAGCCCCCGACGTTTAGCCGCACGTACTTGTTACCAAGGCTGCCTCCTTTGAAGCTGCAAGCTTTGGGCTTGGGCCCTGCAGCTGGACAAAGGGTGGTGGTTAGACACGTGTCCCCCGACATCTCCTTCTGTAGGTAGATGACAACCCTGCAGAGCGTGGGCTTGATGGACTCCGCCGTGATTGGTGACGAGTCACAGGTCACTGGGCGAGGACGGTGAGGCCACAACGGTCACGACCACCGGACCCCTGAAACACAAACGTAAGATCAACACAGAAGCCCACAACTTCCATGAAGAAACAAAACCATGAAGTCCACGTTAAAGAAGAGACAAATTCAGGAGACTCCTAAAGACACATCCACACAGATTCTGACAAAACAAGATCTAGGTGTTTTTCAAAGAACTCTCACAGCACTGCGGTGGCTGCTCAGCACCACGCAGCCAAGTTACGACTGCATCACCGTGAGCGAGGTCAGGTTAACTTGTCTGGACTTCCTGTTGTTCAGGCTCCAGCCAACACCACAATCACCACACAATACTGCAGCCCAAGCTGAAATGCTGGATGGAATTCAGCTCCCTCTCAACTTCCTGAAAGAACGTAACTTTTTTGTGCAGATCTGAAGCAGGATGGAAGAACTCACGGCAGTGCCTTCAGCTGCAGCGATATCAGAAGCGCTTAACTGGAGGCATTTACAGAGCCTGCAGCAGCCTCTTCCTCAAACGCCTTGCCAGTGAAACGCTCCAATACAACTTGCTGTTTCCTGACAACTCCTTTCATTCAAAGCTTTTTTCCTCCATCCTGGAAAACCAGTCAATGTAATCTTAATTTTTTATTATTATTTTTAGGCCCATCCCACCCTCAAAGTATGGCCACTATTTGGAATATCTGTTTCGTTAAAAGCCATATATTCACCGCTTCTGTCTCTCCTCTGTCTCACTACACTTATCGTTCCATCAAAGATGAGCTCAGATTGGAAACAAACAGAATAAAATTCAGCCTAACAGGTGGGATCTGAACTTCTTTAATTGGGAAAGTAAAAATACAACCTCCTCATCTATCTTTCTTTTCAATAATTCTTGTTCTCAAAAGCATTTTGCTGTTGTTTTTTTTTTGTTGTTGTTAAAACTATTTCAGACTACAAATATTTCCTCCCTTCTCTGTTCCATGACTGTAGGACATGAGTAATCTTTTATAAATAAATATAATAACCTGCACATTTGCTAATCTGCTAAGGATGTTACTGTTCTTCCCACATCCTTCTTCCTTCTCACCCCACCTCAGCTTTCAGTGTGGAACAAACCCCGCGACTCGCTACCATCCGTACAGCAAGTTATTTACCAGCTTCAGGTGTATCTTCAAATTGCGAGAGATCTTAATAACTACTGAACACGGAACAAGACCTAAAATAGCGTTATTCTGCAACTCCCAATTCAGTTACTGTAACGAAGCAAACACTCCAGACAAAACACGTCCTGTAACAAGCAACACAGACACCGAGCAGTGCATCAGGACAGTGCCAGCACCAATTTTAGCACCACGGGAGCACACTTTGTCTGTAAATGCTTTAACGGGGCTCCCGCTCGCTGTGACCGAGCACACCAACCCCAGCCGCAGGCTCCATCGTGCAGCCGACCAGGCGAGGCTTTGCCCGGTTACCCCCAGCAGGCCTGCAGCAGGGAGCCGAGGCCAGCAGCGCTGTGCGGGGAGCCCCCCCCGCGGCACCCGCGGCACCTGCGCCAGGCGGACACCGAGAGGGGCTCAACGCCCGGCAGCGCTCCGGGGCCCGCGGGCAGGGAGCGCTCCGAGCGCCGCCGCCTCCCCGCCGCGCTGAGGGGGCCCCGCCGGGCCCGGCCCCGCCGGGCCCGGCCCCGCTCCCGCTCCCGGCCCCGCCGCTCACCCGCCCGCGGCCGCCCCGCGCCGCGCCCCGCTCAGTTCCGCCGGCGGCCCGGAAACGCGTCCGGGCCCGGCCCCGCCACCGCCCCCAGCTCCCGGCGGGCCCCGCGGACACCGCGCGCTGCGGCCGTGGCAGCCGGGGCCGGGAGGGGCCGGGAGGGGCCGGGGGGGGGGCCCGGCGGGGCCATGGCGCAGGCGGCGCTGGGCGCGGCGGGGCTGCACTTCGACGAGCTGAACAAACTGCGCGTGCTGCAGCCCGAGGTGGCGCAGCAGACGGCGCAGCTCCGCGAGGAGTGCAAGGCCTTCGTGGACAGTAAGTGCCCCCCAACCCCCCCCAAACCCCTGTGGCGCCGCGCTCCCCTCACGGCCCTGTCCTGTCCCCCGGCAGGGATCGCCGAGTTCCAGAAGACGGTGGGCGGCCTGATCGAGCTGGTGGACCAGCTGGCCAAGGCTGCGGAAAGCGAGAAGATGAAGGTGAGCACAGGAGGGCACCGGGCGGGCACCGCGGCACGGCCCCGAACAGCCCCGAGCAGCCCCGCTGCTGCTGCTCCCCTGTACCCAGATTGCTTCGTGCTGTATTTCTACGTGGCACCAAGCGGTATCTTTTTCCTCGTGTTACTGTGGAAGCAGAAATGAGGTCTCCAATGCCTCGATCTGCCCAACCACTACAGGGACTGCCTGCCTGCTCTGCCAGTGTTTATCATTATGATGCCCCCTTTTTTGCTAGCGTGGTTGAAACGCTTCAAAATCAACCTGCTGGTAGTGAAAGGGGTTAAAAAAAATATCTGGGTACAACAGCATCACTGAACGTCTGTTTTGACAGGCCATTGGTGCACGAAATTTGCTGAAGTCTATAGCAAAGCAGAGAGAAGCTCAGGAGCAGCAACTTCAGGCTCTAATAGCTGAGAAAAAGATGCAGTTGGAAAGGTGAGTTTTCTATTAAATACTTCTTAGGCATTGATTTAACGGCTTGAAAAGAAAGCAGTGTAATACATGAAAAATGGCTCAGTTACACAGACTGGAAAGTTGCTCTTGCTGTCTGTATTTGGCTGCAGGACACTGTCTGCAAAGGGCCTGTCTGCAGCTAAGGTACGTCCTGCACAGAGCACACACGGAACGAAGCAGGGCTGTTTGTGTGGTGAACAGAAGGCCCTGACTGCCACTTACTGAGAGTTCATTTCTAATTGATTTGTACAGCTAAAAGAACAAAGGTGGCCTGAGCTCACGAAGAAATGAATAAAAGTAACAGAGTGCCACGTGTCTGACTTCTAAAGACAGTTTAGAACTGCAGAGTCTTAATTCATGCTACCATTGCTTTAACGATGACTTATATGCCCAGCCTAAGCTTCCTTTACCTCAGACAAATGAGCGTTGTGCTAAACCATCAGCTGGTAACCTTTTATATTCTCTTTCAGGTACCGAATAGAGTATGAGACTCTGTGTAAGATTGAAGCAGACCAGAATGAATTCATTGACCAATTCATTTTTCAGAAATAGAAGACTTTAAGATTAAAAAACAAACAAACAAACAAACAAAAAAAACACCTAATTTGGAGCATTCCAGAATCCTGGGAATTTCAAAAATATGCAATTTTTCACTGTGTATGAATGAATAGATGGTTTGTACAAATGAAAGCGTCTCTTAACACAGTGTGAAATACACTAAAAGTGGCAATAAGGAGGGCTTTCTAACAGATGTAAAGACTGTTCTGTCCTTTAATTTTTATAAAAATTTTTGTACAGTTAATATTTCAAATTATAGTTGAATTAATACTACTTCTACTGTTCCTATGTTAATATCTCACTTTTTGAAGTGTACAGCTCTTTCAAAGAAATCGAGAAATAAATTATTGGTTTTGGACTTTCTGGGTATACCAGAATTAGTTGTTCCTGCTGTGTTATTTCTGAGCTGAACAGTTTACAACTCCCTGGATAGTCATTGTGAAGAATTTCCTATATGTAGAAATTTCCATGTTTATAACAACACACAACAGAGAGAAACAGCAGTAACTTTTACCTGTATTGACCAGATTATTTTTCTATCTAGTTAGTTAGTTTGTTTTTCTTAGACATAACAGAAGTGATCTATTACAGACACACAAAAAGTAATTAGAAAATATAGCAGAATTTTAGATTAAACTCTCTGAAACTCATCCGTGCAGGTAGTGATATTAGAGTAGAATATTTTCATGAGCATTTCAACTATAGAACTTCAAACTGTTGAGCCAAACCCTTCTAAGTGTATATCGGCACCAGGAGCATGTAAAAATCTAAATACGAACGTGACATTTAAAAACTGAATGCCCCTGATTTAAATGTGATCTAAAATCAAGCCTCATGTTGAAGTGCCAATAGATGCATTTTGTATCTTGTCTTTAGGCAACCAACTATGGAAATGTTGCCTTTCTCAAACTTTGTGGAGGGTTTAAATTATATACCAGTAAAGTCCTGAAACACATAGGCAATGACCAAAAAGCCTGCTCAGTGACCTATATTTTTTGCACGAGTCTCCAAATGTCACTTACAGATCTGATTGAGAACTTAAATAAAACCTAAGTTTCCTTTAGTCATTTCCTTGGGAAGATTAAAGGCAATGTGAATGTGTTTAGTTATTTCCATACTAGAAGTGATTTCACAGAAGACAAAAGTTTACAAATCCTTGTTTACAATTACTGAAGTACTTGAAAATCCTCTAGGAAGAAATATGCCTCATTGTCAAACAAAATTAATTTTAATTCGGAAATCCAGATTTTGGCACATTATCGCTGGCCAGACATTTGCAATTAATCAAAATTACAGCAGAGGAAGAGAAGGTGAAATTTTAAATGAAGGGATGAGAAAGGTAAGGATTATTACATGATTTGAAATGCTTCAAAAGTTGCAGAGAAAAAGATTATAGCTTTGCAAATTTGTATGTAATCAGTTAGGGATTTTGTAGGATATGTTCTTAGAAGACAGATTTCTTACTGAAGTCCTCTTGGAAAAAGGCAAGTTGAAAGAAAAGTGTCAGCTGCAGTTTCCACCCCCCCCCCACGTCCCCATCACACGGTTACACATCAAATGGTTAAAAGTTCGTTTTCCCGATACAAAAGTACCGCACAAAATCGATACTGGGAGCAGAGCTGCTGGGTCCCTTAAGCTATGCACAGCCCAGGCACCACAAGGAGCTGCCAGTTCAGGCTTCTGCCAAAGCTGCTCCTGATTAAAGGAGAGCTGTAAACTCAAGCCAATTCGAACTTTTCTTGCAGGAGCCTGACGCTCTGGTGAGAGGCGTTGCACTGACAACACGAGACAGGTGTTCGTCCCAGAGGACTAGGGGCTGAATCAAAACAAGTATGAATGTTGTGCATCCAACTTTTACAGCAGACTACTTCCTCTTCCTTTTCTCCACTTGGTTGTACTGGGGGCTGTACAGCATGGTGAAAAGAATCAGAAGTGGTATCAGCAAGTAAGGGATGTATATAGATAGCAGAATTAGGCGTTCCTGTTGTGTCCGAGGACCCAAATGCTCAGACTTTGAGAAATCATGAAAAAGGATGTGAGCAAGGATAGCAACCAAAGATGTAGCTACATGTGTGGAGTATATAATTGCAGGAGTCCTTATCCATTTGCAACCACCTGTATGGAAGCAAAAAAGAAAACTATTTAAAAGTTTTGAAACAAGCTGAATTTGGTGACTTTAAAATCAGCAGTATTATCTGTATCTATCACAGGACAACCATAAGCCACACCAAAAATGTACTAGAAAATAAGTACTAGTAGCAACCCAGAGAAATAATTAAAGCTTTCATGACTAAAACTTCACATGCTCATGCTAAATTTCCACACAGTTAGAAGTGGTGAGTATACAAGCACGATCCAGAGCTTCACTGACATTGGTAGCTTGCCAGATGTTAATTGTCGATGCTGGTTTCACATAAGTGACTGCTGCTGGAAAGGGTCTGTAGTCTATAGTATTTATTTCTGACAGCGCTTCTTCTACTCTTTCTCAGATGAAACTTGCCATGAAAATAGCACTCCATGGGTTATGTCCCCATAATCACTTAAGACTGATAAAACTGTGTCTGCAGCCAAAAAGCACTAAGCATAAATGCTGCACAGGACATTTTCTTACACTTTTATACCAACCTTTTATGAAGGCGTACGCTGCAATGGGAAAGAAAGGCATTTGTAAGAAGGCTTCACAATATATAAATGCCTTAAACCACTCTGGGGGCTGCATCATCATGGGATCTCGAAAGGTGACTGCATACCACTCTAACAACTCCGTCAGCTTAAGAAAAAAGAACAAAGCTGCAGATTAATACACTGAGTATCAATGGCACAAGGAGAAAAATAGTTTTTGGAAAGCAATCGGCACAATTTCCTACCAAAACGAGACCAAAATCACAACAAAGCTGCACGTTGGCATCAGCAGATAGGAACAAACTCTCGCCTCTCCTTCCTGCCCCTGGCAGTGCCCATCCAGGGGGCTCAGCACCTCCCCGGGGGTGGCCGGGGGCAGCTGCCCCAGCCGGGCCCCCAGCGCCTGGCAGCGTGCGGGGCTGGCGGCTCGCTGTGCTGCCCCAGTCTGATGGAGGGACTGGGGCTTGGGGAGCTGCGGTTAGTTTCCATGACAGAAACGTAAGCTCCAGCACGGCTTTAAGTTGGACTTTGAACAGAGAGATACGTATTGAGGTTTGCTGGTTAACTATTAATTAGAAATGGTTTCTCTAATGAAGTAATTGTACAGAACGGCAAAAATCAAATGCTCTAAATGTAAAGCTAGTGGGAAGGTACCGGACTCATCCTGATAGCACGGGTCAAACCACTCATCTTCTATTCATCTACCATTTTAATTGCCTTCCACAACGTTATTCAAAACCCAGCAACGTAGAAATTTTTACTAATCAACGTGGCTGTCGGCCTGCCTGCTCCCACGTGGCAGTGACAGTTCCCCTTGTGTTTCCAGCAGGCCGCTGCGAGACCAGAGCTCGGCAGCCCCCAGTGCCGGGTGACAGGAGCCCAGCAGCCCCAGTGCCGTGCTCCCAGCAGTGCCGGCAGTGCCGCAGGTATGTTCCACGCGGGCGGATCGTGCTGGGCCGCTTTGCTTCCCCGCACTGCGAGACGCCCAGCCCACGTCCCCCATGCAGCAGGAGGGCCACTGCCCGGCCATGGATTTTTCGGGGGCTTTTCTTGCCTGAGCTCCTCACTGGAGGCGTTTGCACTGCAAGGAGCAGCCTGCACTGCAGGCTCAACCAGCTGCTGAGCGTCCCGGTGAACTGCGCTAGTTCTAGTCCCTAGGCGGGTGGCTGCAGGCAGAACCCAAATCCCAGCACAGCACAGCACAGCCACGGGAGCGCTGCTGGAGAACCCCCGCGCTTCCCGCCCCCCCCCCCCCCCCCAGGACCCCCGGGCCCGACTCACGCTGCGCGGGTAGAGGCCGTCGGCGGGCAGCAGCGGCTGCAGGTCGATGAGCAGCGAGATGGGGATGTGCGACACGAAGTAGAGCGCGAAGAGCCGCTCCGCGCACCGCCACCACCCGGCCATCGCCGCACGGACCCGCCCCGGCACGGCCCGCGGCGGAAGCGGCGAGCGGAGGCCGGGAGGAGGCCGGGGAGGAGGCCGGGGAGGGGGGGGGCGGAAGCAGCCGAGCCCCGCGGGCTGAGGGATAGAGCCCCCGCCCCCGCTGCTGCAGGCGGCCCCCTGAGCGCTGCCCGGGGCTCGCTTGGTGGTGCTGTGGCAGGGGGCACCGCCGGGCTGCGGCCGTCCTCACGGGGCGCAGGGCTGGGAGGTGCCCGCGCAGCTCACGCAGCTCCTGCCCGCAGCCCCGCACTCCCAGTGATCAATGCCACAAATGGCTCTACTCGCTCCCAAGCTGGATTGCAGAAGTATGCAATTTTCCCATGAAATTATAATTTTTAAAAATTCTTCTGTCAGGTATAAAGAAGAAGTAGGTACTCTGTTACCGAAACAAATAAAGCATAAACAACATTATTAGAAAAATCGCTAGCCAGTAACCATTAACACTGTCTGTTCGGTCTGGTAAGCATTCATAGCCTCGTGGTAGCGCAAACAGCAAGTCCCAAAATTGTCTTTGGCAGAAGCAGCTCTTAAGAGCTCTCACTTTCATTGTAATCAGCTTACATTAAAAATGTAAAATGCAGTAGAGGCTACTGAAAACATTAGCATAGCTTTTTTGTTGTTGTTGGTAGCTACGTGCACACAATTTTACTAACACATTTGTGCCAATTGTGCCAGTTTTAAACTACTCATTCTGCACGGTGCCTTGCCCACATTCATACCAAGACACCCTGGAAGGTAAATGTTCAAAAAGACATCTTACTCTTAATACATTTAAGAACAAAATTAACTCATGAGCCTCTAGCGATGAGCTCAAAAAAATACACTGATGAACAAAGTAAACTTCACTAATTGTACCATTTATGCACTCATACCCTAACAAAACTGTGTGTCAAAATGCAAAGACCCAGCTGTATGTACCTTTGTTTCCTAGTCTTATGCTGAAGGAGAATCTAACAAACAGAATAAAAAATGGCAGTGAATGAACAAAAACTAGTTCAGCAATTGGCAGCCATGAAGCAATAATGACACCAGCATCACCAGTTCTAAAACATGTTAAAACTTATCTCGTAAGCGTATGAAGACTTGGAAGAAGAGGCATGTACCTGAGTCCCGGTATCTGTGGCACCCCTGGGAAGGCAGACCGTGCTAAGAAGGCTTATCCTCCTTGTGTCACTTCAGTTCTTATGAGGTCTTGAGGCTTTAACTACACAGTTCAATTTGTTTAAACAAGTCATACACATAAAACATGAACATTTTTATTCATATTGTTGCAACACCACTGCATGTTGGATTGTCTCCATTTCGAGTATAGAAAAGATAAAAGCATTTGCACTGTAAAAAATGTCACAAACTTTGCAAATAGAGTAAAATCTACACTTGCATGGATGGCTTTCAACCTCTCAAGTGCCAGTAAGTTGCTTGTTTTCATTTAATCAGCAAGTTTTGCCTTTATCCAGGATCAATTTTAAAGAGTAAATGAATATCATTAAAGTCACATATATGTTCATATATATGCGTGTATGCAGATGCATGTGTAAAGAAATCAAAACCATGCCCGAAACAAGATGTTATAAACTCTTTTTACTTGTATTCTTTTAGACAGCATTTAATCAAGATTGTAACAATCGAATCTTAAATAAAGGTAGGAGATGAGACAGGAAATAAAGATAACACACTTCTTTTTCAAATGTCACATTTAATGTTTTCACCACTGTACTTCAAATCTACATTTTACAAAGTGACCAGCAAGTGTGCCACATTAACTGACCAACCTCTGAGATTTTACCTTTCATACCAGTGTCTTCTTGGGCTCTTTTAATTAAACACGTTTCTCATTCAAGTGAATTGAAATGCTTCAGTTGGTTTTATTCTCAGGAGCCTCATAAAAAACAAAGATATTGCACCATCTTTGTTCAGTTATTCAATGTTTGTCTCTTTCACAGCAAATAATTACTTCATTGAAGTTAAAACTTCCAAACATAACTTACTAATAGTCTCCAATTTCAGCTCAGATCACTCGTTGAAAATACTCTGCTAAATACAGATAACTTACAATAACTTTAACAGTTAATTGTCCATAACAAACACCATGGTTTTTCTCCAGACCAATGTTCAAATTTTAAGACCACCCTTTAATATTTCTTTGTACAGGTGAAAAACAGTCTTCAATTTTCTAGTCTTGTTTTAAATATAAAAGTTGGAAGGGACATTCAAGTTTCAAGTCTCCACACTGAACTTAAAAAAAAAAAAATCATGTGGAGGTAAACAAACCAAGTTGTATACTCCAGGAGGTAGAGGCCTTCAATTTGTGTTCATATATACATATGCACAGAATTCAGTGTTCCAACAGAAAAAGAATTAGCCAAAAAGTAATAAAAGTTATTTACTACTGTGACATTTCAAGACTTCCACAGCTTTGCCTAAAGACACAAACACAATTAACATAATTCCCTATGTGCTTTTTTTTCCTTTCCTTTTTTTTTTTTCTCTCAACTGTCCAGTGCAGGAAAAAATTCTCACAAAATTTCACAGACCTAAAATGTGCAAGCTAGTTTCTCTCTATACAGCAATGATGTCAGGGATCTCTGAAATTAGCCCATAAATGGAATTATTTACACACATAGAAGATGCATGCTGGGGGGTTTTTATGTAAGAAAGAGCAGAAAAAACTTCTAATAAAAATAGATTAAATATATATATATATTTATACTGGGTAAGGAAACAGAAGTTTAGTCTCTCCTAGTCACAAACTCATTCTCTCTACTCACAACATCTGATTTTAGAACAGCACACATCACCATCACAGCTCTAGTGAGAAGCTATTTATAGATTGGATCACCAGGTGACATGCCCACCTACCGTGGTCACTGTCATCTGACATGACTTCATGATTGGTCGCAGTCAAGTTTTCTGTATTCCTTAGTTTTAGAAAACCCCAAATCTTCAGGAATGGCTCAATATCAAAATGTATGTCTATCTTTTTGTACAAGCTCTCTTTGATTAAAAAAAGAAAAGAAAAAAAAAAAGAAAAAAAGAAAAAAAATCCTTCCCAAATTTGGTTCAATTCTGTTTGTTCTGAGCTGAGCCATCACAGCTGCACTAGAATTCATAAAACACGTGCAACTCTGGGTAAAATATTTTCTTCTAAAAGCACAACCACTTTACAAGATTAAAAGTCTAGTACATTTCTAAATATTATTCATATTGTACAAGTAGTGGTTGTTAATTTAAAACTTCATTAGTAAAATTACAGTACAAGCATGATTAACCTCCAGAATTGCAAATCCCAGACTCCAGTGGAAAGCTACATTACATCTTCAGTAGTATATTATCTTCCACTTTACTCCCAAACCAGTGGAGATGGCGGCATCTCAGACGGTTGAGCAACTGTGGAACTAGAATGCAATTGACACAGAAAATCAGTGTTCATTTGCAAAAGCTAATAGACAAGAAAGTTAATGCTTGACCAGTAAGCAAACATTTCAAGTAAGCGAACATTTCATCCCCTCCCCACACCCCCCAAAGAACAAAACAAAACAAACAAAAAAGACCAACAGGTAACAACACTGACAATGACTATTTCAGTATACTTTACCTACTTACTTCCTTAACGATACTTTAGCTATAATTGTCATTCACTTCAATGTTTTTACAGTGCAATTTTACAATCAGAACTCAACTTTTCAATCCCAATTTTTAGTCTTGACTACTGTGCTTTTCTGTATTTACAAAAATATTACTCAAAACCTTTACACATTTTATTTGAATTCTAAGTATTCATATAATCTAAGTGTTTGTATAGTTATTTTAAAAATGTAACTACACACATGCTTAAGGCATTTTTTGCAGAATTTATCTATGGACCTCTCTTATCCTCGGAAACTCAAAACAAAAACATTATGGATGTATGAATTCTGTATTAATAATAAATGGGAATTAATATCAGATGTGATTACATACAGTTACCTAATAAAGCTCTTAAAAGCAGCAGACTGAGGGTTGATGCAGAGAGGTACTCTGTTTCCTTTCTGCTGTTCCAAAATGAACTGATGAATTATTTCTGTAAATAGGAGAAAAATAAAAAAAAAAAAAAAAAACAGACTATTAGATTAAAGCTTTGTGCTTCAGTTAAATGAAACTCAGACTGGAGGAAACTAAAGCTTCCTTCACCAAAAGTACATGTTAGTAAGGATAAAAGAACTCCAGTTTACCTAGCTCTAATCTGATAGCATACCTCTTACCAGGAATTCACACAGAACTTTATGTGCACACTGAAATAAATGCATACAAAATAAAACTGTCAGTCAATACTCTAGTACTGAATTGATGATAACCAGTTATAGATTAAATCCCAATTCAAATTATTTCCATCATCTGTTCCAGAAAAGTACCAGAAAGGAAAAAAAAAGACACCTTGCATTGTATATGCATCCAGATTGCATATCCTAACTATATACTACTGGAGGATGGAGCAGGAGGATAAAAGCATATGCAAAGATTTAACTACTACTCACCTTTAACCTGACGAACAGAACTGAGGTTCTTTTCAAAAGTGTCATCAAATTTGGGATTAGTGATGGGTTCAAAATCACTAGTATAAACTCTTCCAGTAGATGTGGAAAAACAGCATTTGCACATACAAGTGTGGTATCGCAACCGCCCTTCATCGAGATATGGGTGAGCTAAGGCATCCTTAGCAGATATTCTTTTGGACTGGAACAATGCATTTAAAGAAATTAAAAAAAAAAAAAAAAAGTTAGTGTATCTCCTGAGGTATTGAAACAGTGTAAAGACTCAACGTTGTTTTATAAACCCCAGATGACGGTGAAGGACTAGTTGTCAGGAAAAGTTCTAGCTTTGCAAACACTCTGCCACTAGGGGGAACAATTTACTTAAAAACAAGCAGCATCGCTAAGATGACATTGACCTTTCCGTACCAGAGCTAATGATAGAAAATGCTGCTAAAGATGATTTCTATAAATAATTTTTTCAATAATTACTTTTTCCATATAACCTTAAAGTTAGGACTCCTGCAATAAATCAAAAATAAAACCCATATTTATTTTTTGTAATGCTAGCAAATACAGCATTTTGTAAGTCCATATTCTGCAAAACATTTTAATGTGCCCCTAAGTACATATTGAAAGTAAAACAAATTTAAGCATTACTGAGGCCAGTATAATTCAGCATATGGCACCCAGAGTTCTTAGAAATCCCTTACGTGTCATGTTTCAGAAAACAAGTGGCGAAGGAAGAGAAGGGAGGAAGGCAGTCAGAGTAAGGGATTAAATTACAGTCTATTTTCACATTAATGTGACTTTTTTGTGCCTAACCTGAGTAGTCAGGCTCTAAGTGTCCAACACCAAAAAGGAGAACATTCTCCATTTTAAAGAACTGCAGACATCACTGCTATTGCATTTTCAAGGTGTAATGAAATCCATTGTTATAAACAGATTAAGAAAACAAACAAACAAACAAACAAACAAAAAAAAAACAGGAATAAAAGTTACTTGCTCAAAAATACAAAGCAAAAACAGTGGCAAAGCTTGAACTAGAACCCAAGTGTCCCAATTCCCTGGACAGTTTTTAGATAAAATTAAAATCAACTCTTCTAAAGGATTATCCGTGTTCTTCAAAAAACAAAAACATTTATTCATTTATTGAAATGTGATTTGGGAATAAACAGTGTTCTGAATGTTGGGGGAGATAGAAAGGAAAAAAAAATACATATAAGTTATGTTATAACATGTCTGTGTTTTTGTCCAGTAAAGGTATCTTAAGACTTTTTTTTTTTTTAATTATTTTTTATTCAAGAGGTACTGTACTGCCTTCTGAAAACTTTACCAGTTACAAGCTTCGTCCTTTGCTGTTCAGTCAATTTTCTATTTTTCATTTAAAATTTCGGGGATTTTCCTGAATAACTAAGGTCACCTGATTCAGGTATCAGATTTTCCTGTAACTTTTTTTTTTTTTTTTACAGTAAGCTCAAAGAGATGAGATCTAATAAATCCAAAGCAGCAAATTTCTATTAGAAAAACAGATGCTCAGTGGAAAAAAAGATCCTGCTTTGTGACTGTGTCACAGAAGGAATTTTTCGTGTGTTGCAAGACCATGAACACCCACGTGTCTCTAATTAGAACTGCATCAAAGTATCTGATGTTCTGCTACCTACACCTAGCTAGGAAAAGATAGCATGATTCATGAACACCCTCATCTCTCTCACTCCATCAGAGCTTTCTTCAAAAGACAGATTTTAATTGTGAAATACCCATTCCAGGGGGAAATTAATCGACCAATTATAAGATGATACTTTTATGTCTTTTACAGAACCAGAAGTTCTGAAATGCAATCTAGAAGAAAGTCAGTTAAAGCAACTCTTTACTAACAATATTCATATACATAGCAGACAACCAACATTTTTAAAATAAAATGTATTCAAATTATTTTAAAGCATACTTACTGGATCGAAGACCAACATTCTGCAAAGGAGATGAACTGCTTCATGAGTAGCTTGACTGGAAAGTGTATATAGGACAGGAAGGGATGGCTGTAAGGGAATATGGGAAAGAAAAGCACAGATAGTTATCCCAGCGGATCCATCAGCCAGAAAATACCTCTACAGCATGCACTGTCCTAGAGTTACTGGGGACAAGCTTCATGCTACGAAGGACATGCACTAGCTAAAGCTACCCAACAAGAGCATAATCACTAACACAGCAACTGCAAAAGAAACCTAACTGATGATTTTTTTCCTTAGTTGAGATGTTAACCCTGGACATGTCCATATTTCAACCACCACATTTATCAGAGAGCAGTTGCTGCTTTAACCACAATACAAACCTACAAAGTACAAGTTTTTTTCTCTCAAACAAACAAATTTGGTAATACCAATAGCTGCCCAATGCTAACAGTCATTCCTCAGCTACAAGACAAACAAATTTTTATTCTCGGTGAACTACTGCTGTAACTGATGCTGAAAAAGTTTTAAGCAATTTTCTAAAACCATTATAAAAGAGTAACCACCAAATTTTGTAGTGCTTTCTTAAATTATAACCACAAAAACATGGCAAGATGGAATCAGAAGTCATCCATGTATAGTCTTACACTTTAATCAGCACATTTCAGTGCTTTTACTGGGAAGGTTACTGTCATTTCCACTTTACATCCAAGGCATGTGGCAGACCAATTCCATAATGCAGTGCTCCCAGTCCCCAAATACATGTCTTCCATGCACATTATGCCATTTTTCACCTAGCACTTCTGAAGCCTCTTGAAGGGTTGTCTTTAACTTTCACTTGTTATAAAACCACCGCCTGCCTAGTTCTTAAATATTTATTTTCAACATTTAGTGCAAACGCAGAGTCCTTTTTCTAGGGGAGATATTTATTTCTCTCTGTAAACACTACTTGAAGCTGTGCTGCTGAGAGCTTTGATTGCCCACGTCATTTCCAGTATTTCATTGTTCTGATCTCAATGACTGCCAAATGATGGATTATTTTGCTTTTCTTTACGCAGCCAATCCATATCTAACTGACAGTGTCATCTAGTGCAATTAAAATGACCTTCAGGCATCCAGCACTTTGTGCAGAAAGAAGCAGGGCAGCTCCCCAGGTCTGAAGGGAAGGGAAAAGGGATTCAGCGCATGGTGCCTCGGGGTTACAGAGGCTGCAGGAACGCGGCAGGCAATGTGCAGCAGCCGGACACCGGCCACATCAGCACCGCAGACCCGTTCCCTGCTGTACCTCCTCAGCTTGTCCATGCACACAGAAGCGCGTCAGCCTGTCCCTTCTGAACGTTTCCAGCTTTAGTTGAGGGTGCAAAACCCTTGCGGCACAAATGCCCAAGTTAGAGCAGATTTTAGCTACATCCAGCGCTGTCGGGACTGCAAGGACACAACCTGCCTTCCAGCTGTGGGCCTGGGGCAAGCTCCGAGCCCCTCAGCAGGGCTCACTGCCAGGCAGCCGTGAGGACAAGGCCGGCTGCTCCTCCCCTCTCAGCAAGGGCCCCGCTAGTTCGACAGGCAGGTAATATTTTAACAAGGTTTTACCTGACATACGAGGTTGCCATTTGACAACGTTCACATATTCTCTAGTACAAGACTCTGAAATTGACTCTGAAACTGAACGTTAACACAAAGACAGCAACATGCAAAGACAACCCACGCCAATTCCTAACACGAAGTAACTGCTTGAAGATATCCAGAGTGAGAAAGAATCAACAATAAAAACTTTACCATTATATGCCATTCATTTGAAAGCATCAGCTACATCAGGGACTCTCTGGGTTGAGCTTCCAAGATATTTTTTTAAAGCCACAACTATGTCATTTGCCAAAACCAAGCACTGTATTTTTCTGCTTCATTTCCATTATTCATATTCCCAAATCAATGCACAGAAAACATAACACACAAAGAATAAAAAAGTTTCCTAAAAAATTCTACGTAAATTAAATTTGATTAACAGAAAATAAAGTTTTAATTCTTTCACACTATAATCTTGTTGAATTTGCATCAATAATTCAGTTGAAAAAGCTTTCACTACCTCATAAAGGGTGCATTAAGGCCAGTGCTTTTGGTCACTGCAGTAGAGCGCACTACAGTAAGTCTTCAAAGTAAATGAAGTGTCGCCAAACAACTGCGCAGTTTCTCCTTCACAGTGAAAAAAGCAGTACTGGGGTAGGGGGCGAGTCTCAATTTTCACACTTAGAAGAAAATGAGAACAGAATCCTGCCAGAAACAAAACCAAAAACCCAACCAAGCAAAACCCTGCCCCTTGGATTTAGGCCAGGCACTATTCCAAAGAAAATTCCTACCATGGAGTCTGTTACTGTTCAAGCCCCAAAATTCTTAAAATTTATCCCCAAACTCCTAAAAATTCTTTTTTTTTTTTTTTTCCCCTTTTGAAAAGGAAATAAACCAATGCGCATACACACAACCACCCCCACATACACCTTGGTTCTCCTCCCATGAAAACTGAAATAGCATTCACACCAGCAAGTGAATGATTAATTGCAGTTGAGGTGGGGGCAGAATACACCAGCCTACGGACAGAAATGACTACAGCATTCTGCAAAAAATTATAACGTCAGCTGAAAGCTAGCTGGTGTACTTACGGGGCAATATTCACTGCCAAACTTAGACCATGTATTACAGCTGCGTGGATCTGCAGGACTTCCAGAACTGCATGAACTCTACGCAGACTTAACTGGTATGCGGTGCTAATATTTGGCAGGCATCTATTGCTTCTATCTGTTCAGCAAAGCTAATAAATATAAGTTGTTCAGTTTTTGTAGATTTGTCCATTTGTGTAAAGATTTTAAAAAGTGTCACTGTGGAGGTATAAATCTGCAACACCGAATACAGCACCATGCACTTCTCTGTATTTGGTGCAGGCTATAGCATATAAAGCTGTAATATTTGGTAGCTTCGTATGATTTTCTCAGTAGTAAATACCATCTATGCAAAACAGTACGGTCATCCAGGCTTTGTGATTAAGTAGATTTCACCTGCATACTGGGGCAGAAAAATATGATAGCATTCCTCATTTATAGAGCCTGCTGCATCCAGTACAAACAGGGATGCATTTTTCCACTACACGTATGCCCCTTATTGGCAGGCTGTCTGTCACTCCAGGAGTATCTGCGAACAGCATTTGCTTGGGAAACTGCAACCAAGCCCACTGCTAGAGATAAGAAACAGTCCTGATAAGAGAGTGCTAGCCAGGTAGGAAGAAACTGCTAACCTCTGAATTCCTGTTAAGATTTGATTATCATAGAATCAACATTCAGGCGTTTCAGCAAATATGGTGCATCATACTGGGTCTCCTTCCTCCATAACAGAATGCAAGAGCACAGCAAAGGGAATGAGCTCCAACACATTTTACTTTTAGAAGTGGGTCAGCACATTCTGGCAGGGAATATGGTAAGGAAATCTGAATCCCTGCTCACGGTCCTCCATGAGTGCAGGAGGAGATGCTCCAACTAGCGCTGCTAGTTGAGCAACCTCAGTTCACTTAAAACTCAGTTTGAGGCACAATTTGGTAAATACAAAACCAAAAAAAGTAGTCTATACAGTATGCAAGATTTTATGACGACAACATACGGGGCTTTGTTGTTGTTGTTGAAATCAGAAACTTGACGCATTAATCTGTTTGTACATAAAGCAGCCCAATACTTTACCCCTTAACTCCTGTTCTCACCTAAATTGATGAAAAATAGTTTGTGCAAGAAAGCAATTGTCTGCTTCAAACGTTTTTCTCTTCCTGTTAATTCCTTTCTAATTAAGAAACGGGTAACATTTAGTTATTTATAATTACTGTGATCTCCATTTTTAAAGATCAAAAGCCATGAATTTGCATTCAAACATGAAGTGTGCTTGACACAGTAAACAGAAATAATCAGTAAAGAAATCAACTAGGTGCACTGTAACCCCTATTTCCAAGTTGCAAATGAGCACACCAGCTCCAAAGACTGTTCAACTTCTGTAGCATTCCATGAAGAATGTTATTTTCCTCGACATGGACCCAATTGGTTATGGGTTGTTTCCTATAACTAATAGGCCAATATATCTCTGTTAGAAACATTTTATACCATTTCAACACACTTGCTTTTTTGCACTCCTGTAATTCAGTGGGTAAAAAACAGTTTCAGTAGCTTGTGGAACAGCCTTCACACTGGGATTAGAAAAATCAGAAGACATTCTTGTATCCATTTCAATTCTTGATAATTAGCCAGGCTTAACAAACTGAAGAAGTCTAGCAAATTCTAAAGTTCTTGCTTGCTCCTATCTAGAGGACAACTACTGCACTTTGGAAGCGTCAAGTGATTATCAGATCATCAGAATTTAAAAAGAACACATTCCATGAAGTATTTGGATGTATTCATATACTGTTATATAAAGTGCAGTGGATGTATTTCTCCCAGTTCCAGGTACTATCAAATTTATTATTTTTTTAAACAACTCAAATATTGAAAGTGCAAGACTATACAGGCTTAAAACTTAGAGCTCTTCCAGCATGTGACAGCAAAAACAGTTAGATTTGATTAGCTTTAAAACCGGCAGAGAAAGTCTTAAGGAAATCCTCCCATTATTAATGTTAAAAGAAAAAAAATTCATAAAATAGAATACAGACCACAATGTAGTGAATCAAGATTGCCTAGGAGGCAGAACTCCCACATTAATAATACAGCAGAATATATATTCAATGCTCATTTCTATGGTAACTTCCTTTGCGGTGAGTAGACATTTGAGAAATTGCTTCAACATGGAGAAAATAAATATGCAAACTTTCCTGGAAAGATCTCACGTATTAACATGTACAGGTTACTCATTTTGTTAATTTTTACTATCTAACAATCACATAAATGGCTAAACTGGGTGGACATACTGCTTTATTACTGAACTAAGCATTCCTGCCTAAGCAGTTCTTTGTGTCTATTAACAGCATGTTTCATTTGCTCTTTTTATTGGCCAGTCAGTATAATGATACCATCCCATTTTTTTCCTGTTGTTTTTTGTTTGTTGTTGGGTTTGTGTTGTGTGTTGTTGTTGTTGTTGTTTTTTGTTGTTTTTTTTTTTTTTTTTAAATTAAATTCTACATCAGTTATGTTGAATGTTGTATCTCAGTTTTCAGTATGTTGTTAAATCTTTCACAAACAGCGCAGTTCACCCAACAGATGTCTGAGGGGACCCTTGGTGATGAGTTACTGGACTATTCTGTTACAGATCTGGATAATGGGCGATTTACACTTCTAACACTCTTGCTCCTGTCAGTAGAGGAGTCCCTTTGGGGCTTTCTGAACTATTGTGCCAGTTTTAATTTATGTCTCTTGCCAACATTATCACTTACATTTAACATCTTCATTTGAAAAAGCTATGAAAACACTGCCTCTTCAAAAAATGGGGAGATGGTCGCTTGTATCAGCAAGTCAAGCAATACGTACAAGACAAAAGCCAGAAATGCACTTTACTAGTGGAAAAAAAACCATCTTGCCTGAATTGGAGTTTGAATAACTCACTATTAAGTAGTGCCACTGCAACAACACAACCACCTTTGGAAAATTTAACTCAGTTTACAGGCAGAGACAACTCTGAGATCAGAGATCCAAACCAAATATTTACAAACATACATGCCATGCCATGCCAACCACCTTTTTTCCTCCCCAGCCTGAGAATACAATCAAGATGTAAAACACCATGACAATGCAGCAATAGCATCCTGCACAGAGGAAATCCTACGCTGTGAAGGCTAAGTGAAGGATAGTCTAGACCCAGTGCTAAGAAGGCCAGTAATCTCCAGCAGTACCTGTTTATGAGGACCCCTGAGTATGTGTGCCTTGGCGCCTTCACAAGCTGTCCTCATCGCTTCCAGTGATGGTGTTCCCAACAGGTCAGTGATCAAATCCAACTGCAGGTACAGAACACAGAAATTTGAGATCTTCGACACTTATTAATATATTTCACTATGATAGAAGATTCTTAATCTAGAGTAACTTAAAGTTTGAATCAATTTGAAACACTATTTTACAGATAGCAAACAAAAGAAGATTAACCTATACATTTAGTAGACAGCAAATGCAAACACTTGTAGCTTCACTGAAAAAAAAAAGATTTTAAAGTTTGGAAGCTTTATTTTGTTTATTGGTTTAGTAATGTATTTTATTGCAATTTCAAAAGTCAACTTTATATCACGAAAAAAACTGAGAAGTGCTGTTAATGATGTGTTATTCATTCTAAAAACCAAACAGTCTCAACTGAACATAAGCATTGCATACGAAGATACCACACAAAGTCATCCCAAACCAGGTCAACTTCTACTTTACACAAATATTTTGCACTTTTCACAAAATATCAACACAAATAATTCCATAGAAGATGAAAAAAAAACTCAGAACTACAGTACAAATGCCTTATACAAAAAAATCCAACATATGGGGAAAATAAGTAAAACAAGCAAACAAACCGTATCTATCTATCTATATCCATCCAGCACCAGAGGAAAGAAGAGGAGTGAGGAAAGAAGAGGAGTGGTGCTGGCTGTAAGGAACATAAAAACTACCTAAAAAAGAACTAAGATGATGCTCTGCTTAAAACTGCTACCAGCTTTAAATGAAATGACATTTCATTCACCTTTTTAATTTTTAAAAGCAGCAGACAAGCATTCACCTTACTTCTGCAAAAGTATGTGCATATGCTCCTCTACTGAATAAAAAAAGCCAACCCCGCAGGAGTCAAACAAACAAAACAAAAAACTCCTGCCAGTGGTGAGCTCAGCTCCCTGGCTCCAAGTGTTCCCTCGTGACCACATCTACTCATGCTAACGAGCAACTGCCTACCTCTCCTCTGAGAATAAACCCATTATCATCATTACACAGCCCTTGTATGCGTGAAAATAACTCATTGACTGTTGGTCTCAACTTGTGAAATGTGACTACTGTCTACACACCAACCATGCTACTCTTCCCTTGGTGTGAGCAGAAACCCTAGAGGTTGCAGGGGGCCTCGAGGTACGTGCAACTTCCTAACCCTGTACTGACCACGTCCTCGCTGCGGCTGTCATTGCTTCACAGAGGAGTGACAGCAAAATACCTACATTTGTAAGGAGAGGGAAAACTAGAGAGAAAAAAAAATCCTAGACCTTGAGGTTTTTCAATGTGGGAAAAATATGATTTTGTAATACACACATGGAACAGATACCATAAAAGCCTGGTATATTCACAAAAAATAGGAGGTGCTAGATAATCAGAAAAAAATAGGAGGTGCCAGATAATCAGAAACATTTTCAAATATGGTATTCCCTAATTCTCATGGTAGTTTATCTCATGTCTTAATTTTTTTGTAAGAAATCCTATAACATTCTTATCCACAGTTAGCTATTGTAACTTGAGTAAGTAACCTAGATATATTCATTTATTTCAATATTCTACTATCCAAACTTTAAAATACCAAAATCACCAGTTCCAGTCTGCTTTTGTAATGCAAAGCTTTATGAACTTGATCACAGTTAGAAACTGCAGCACAGTCAGTTTTAAAACTCTTGCCTTACTTCTACCAGGAAAACTTAGTAACACTACTATGGTGCCAATGGTAAGAGCCACTGGACATGACACAGTAGTGAAAAAATATATATATGTGCACAATGCAAAAACATTGCAAATTACAAATGTTTAAAATAGCACATCAGTGTGAATAATGTCTCTCAAACCCATGAGAATACTTCGTGCATAAACAAACAAGAAAAGTATAGGGTTTGGAATGTCCCTTTTAACAAAAAGTTTGGTATGTGTTTTTATTTCTTGCCAGTCAATGTAAGTCATCTCACAATTTTGCTGCTATGTAGTTTCTAATCTACTGATGAATACTAAGGACATGAAACATTTTTATGACAGCACATCTTGTTCCTGCTCTTAGATAAATGAATAAAAGCATCCATCCCTAATACCTTACTGCAGACATCACTGTGGATCTACTTTAAAAATAACACTTCAAGAACAGTAGAGATACAGGCATGTTGCATTAGTTTGCTTACTGCTGGAGTGTTGATGACGTGTTCCAGAAAATCGAATGATTTTACACCTAGCAGTAGCTATATAAGATGAAGAAAATAAGGAACATCTCCTTACATACCTGACCACTACTACAATGAAGTAGTCTGAGCAAAACTACCTACTGGTGCGTTTTGAATAGTTCAAGTGCCAATACTGTATCTTCAGTAATAGATTGATAGAAACGTGTTACTTTTTCATATTAGTTGTTACGAAAACCTTGACGCCACTTACATCACCTTTACCGTATCTCAGTAGACTACAGTAGACTTTAGTAATGCAGCAGATTCCAGGGGAATATAACTAATACATATTTCAAAAGCTAATGTTAACAACCACTTTTAATACTGTCTAGAAGCTATCATTTCAGTGTTTCAAAGTAGTTTTTTTTTTGGTTTTGTTTTTTTTGCCTGTGTGTAAACCAAGCAAAATAAAAGCAAGTTTGAAATTCAAAATGCATCAGTAATAGACTCCACAAAGTTATGCAGTAGATTTTTAACGGGAAATTTAATTATACCTGCTGAATGGGACTCTGTGCCTGAAACAATATTCTTCGCCCAAGTAATTCTGCAAAGATACAGCCTACAGACCAGATGTCAATAGCATTGCTGTAGTGACGGCTGCCCATCAGGATTTCTGGAGCTCGATAATACTGAGTGACAACTTCCTGAGTCATGTGACGAGATTCATCTAATTCTTCCACCCTGGCCAATCCAAAATCACAAATCTAAATTGAGAAGGTAAATAAAAAAATTAAAATAACCAAAACACTTAATGCATTTCAAATAGGTAACCTTGTGGTAACGAAGTAGGAAATTCCAAGCCAGCATTTAAATAAATCAGATAATCTGTTGTAACTGCATAAGCAAAGGGAAAAGGGAATAGGAAGAAATTACACTACTTTGTTCCGCATCCATTTATACTCTCTACAATTTATTTGAAATGACAGTATATTTTTATTTGGCGTTACAATATTCATAATCTAAAAGAGTACAAAAAATTGCAGTAAAAATAATTACATTGGCAACCTCTTGGGTTCAGAATATTTCATCCCAAAGCAGATTTCATTTGTTCATGATATGCCTCAAAAAGTTACAGAAAGATTCAACCTTCTCTCACTTTGGCTACCTCTGAGGATATTTTTTTAATTTCCTTAACCAGAAGGGTTAAGAAAACAGACCAAAATTTTCACAATTTAGAATGCTTAGCAAATCAATGTAAACAAAACTTAATTTATTGGTATTTGGCATCACTATTCAACTTGTCTCAGCCCTCCAAAGTTTCATATACCCAAGAAGACAATGGAAGAATCTCGAGCATACTGAATTGCCTTTATAACTAGCACACTGAACACTAACACATACCTGTAGAAACTGCCTGCCTTTCTAAACTGCTGAGGGCATGAGATATCCCACTCAAGTCAGACGAAAGAATTGTGTCTGCTTTGCTTTCATAGATTTGGGGAGAGGTAGAGAGAAAAGGGAAATGGAAGATGTTCATTTCATTTATATTTATTTTTAAGAATCTGTAGTTGTTTTTTTTCTTTTACAATGACTTTACAGGAAAAATGTTCATATTAAATGGTTTTGTTTAAAAAAATAGACACATCTGATTGATAACGAACAGCATACACATATGTACATTTTCAATAAATTTAAGTAGCACCTTAAGAACACAGTTGCTGTTCACAAGTAGGTTCCCTGGTTTAATGTCTCGATGTAAAATGCCAGCAGAATGTAGGTATTTCAGACCTGAAATATTAAACGAAATTAAAATAAGTACCTCCTCTTCCTTCTCAAAAAAAGTTTAAGGCTGACAACACTTTCCTGAAAGGTCCTGCAACTCCGGATGAGCAAAGACTTCCCCATTGACTCATCTTAATGCAATTCTCACTTCAATTATCTAGTGCATATTTGACCTCTCAATGAACGTAAAAAACTTTTGGCGTATACAAACCAGACCCAGAGAGTGATTTAAGCAGTCTTTTTTGTCTTCCCCCAAAACAAAACCAAACCTAAACATGACCTCTCTGGTTATGACATGGATACTGTGGTAATCACAGCCCTGGAATACCAACACGGCTCTTACTGCTCTGTTTCCCAGTAACAATTTTAATTTCTACAGCACTAAAATTTGACTTAAAAGTTTCCTAGTTAAGAGCAGCACTTCAGAAGTAAACTCAGATTAAATCCAAGCTAATCTGTGTCATCTATATGCTAAGTGAGCATATAGATATAAAGCAAATAAATTATAGCATGAAACTGGGCAAACACAGCTCTCAGGTCAAATGCAAAATGAAGGAGAAGTCAAATAATTCTTGAAGAAACTTCAAATGACAATTTTGCATTGCCATCTGGATAACAAATAAGAGTTTTGAGCATTCCCCCAGCCATCATAAACCAAGTAATCACACAGGCACAAATGCCTTTTGTCCTTTAGGTGGGTAAATCTTTTCTCTAGCACAACAGGTACTATCAGTAGCCTATATCCACCGGATATCATTCAGATTCCTTTGCTCTGCTCTTTACAAATGTACTACCAGATAAAACTGACTGCTTACTGAGAGCTTACTCCAGTGAAACTATGCAAATAAAGCCAATGGAAATGCAATTGGACTGACAATGATCAGATGTTCAAAAGGCAAGCAAAATAATCTAATTTCTTGGATAGAAGTTTCCAAATAAACTAAAAAAGATCAAAACAACCATGCTTAAAATCATCGTTGTAGTAACTTGTTTTAGATAAACTTACACTTTAGTGGTCAGCTCCCTAACAATTTAAACTAGTGTTCCGAAAAATGCATTAAGTGCATATAGTTATATATTTACTGGTTTGGTTCAGCCTAGGTGTCCTTTCTGTACCTTGATTCAACAAGCATCAGAGGACTGTTAAAACACACATCCCTCCTGAACTTCACTCTTTCATAGACTGTTAAAAATTCTCTGCGGATGAAGCCTTGCTGTCTGCACCCATGTACTATAACAGAAGGCAGCAGGGCTGCCATATTCTTATAACTAGAATAATTAGTGCTTGCTTAATTCATAATATGAAATTAAAAAAAAAAAAAAAAAGGCCAAGTTTCCATAGGAAACTTATTTGAGATGAGGACATCTTAAAAACAAACATTAAGAAACAGAGAAAGAAATATAACAGTACTACATAACTTACATTCATTTTCAAAGAAAAAAAAATTACCTCTTAAAATCTGGTAAAGAAAAACTTTGACATGATCCGAGCTGAGTGGCTGAGGAGAGACGATAATCTTATGGAGGTCACTCTGCATCAATTCAGTGACAACATATCTTCAATTTATTAGTTAAGGCAAAAGCAGAAAGTCCAGCATGTAATCTCTTGAAACATTTACTCTAACTTAGAAATTCGAGCTGTTACAGGTCAGAGCTATACAGTAACACAGAATAAAGCTTCTTTACGAAACAGAGGTCAGTCTCCAAACTCTTAAAAGAATGAAAATAAATAATAGGTTGTGAAAGAGAAAAGATTATTCAATAAAATACCATTTGCATTAAGGTAGTTGTTACAAAATTATCCCCAAGTCCAATCACGACTCAGAAAACAAAATAAAATTCTTAATATAATTAATGGCATGTCGAAATTTTAATTTTTCCCTTATAATCCGTAAACCACAAATTACAAGCAACAGAAATAGCACCGTCAGAGTGGACATATATCAACATGACACGTGCAGGCCTGTGAAAACCTGTCATCAGAAGTTCTTTGCAGGCTGCTGCGTGTCCAGTTACGCAGACTGTTAGGAACACACACACCTCCCCAAAGCTGCCCAGTATCTGCTATTTCACCTTTGCAAGCATCACATACACACGCATCCAAACCCCAGCCATAAAACCTCTTCTGAGTTATAACATGAGAAGAGAAAACTAAGACCAACAAAAATATTTTCTGTCTGAAGGAAAAATGAAAAACCAAACAGAGCCCAGCAGCTGAGGTGCCGCAGACATGGCCATAGCTGGGCCCTCTGACAATTTACAGAAACAGCTGAAGGTACAAAGAGATACAAAATGCTGTGGCTTATCCTGAGGTGAGGTGTAGATTAAGAAGGGTATTTAATTTATTCAGGAGACACTGAAAATACTAAAAATAAAATGTTTCAAAAATGGAGGAACATGGAAGACACAAGGAGCGTATCTTAACCCACAAAATCAATACCACTGGGCCAATTTCCTGAACGTGTTACAGTAATAAACACTTGCAAAAGTTCAAAGCAAAACCACAGCATCTCAACTTCCAGGAAGAACTCAACTTGCAACACTGAGAATTTTGAAAACACTTATTTCAACTTTTACATCAAATAAGCTGGGTAAGATGACTAAGAAATATTTCTGCTTTAAAAGTTACCGTTAGCAGTCCCAACTGAGACAAAAAAGCACATCTCTGATATAACATTCACAGCTGCAGAAGGTAAAGCTCGGCTGCCAAACGTTAATTAACTCCTACTTGCAGCACCACAAACACCTCACAGGCTGCTGCGCTGAGCACGGAGCCGCACCAAGCCCTGCGACGTTCGAGGCAGACAAAAGCGAGGCGGAGAGGTGGCACACGCTGCCAAGGTCGTGCAAAAGATCAAGGAGAGTTAGAAATAAAGCTCCATCTCCTGGGCCCCAACCTCATCGCTCCCCTGGTGCACCGGGTTCACTCGCAGCTCAAGGCAGAGCGGCAGGCAGCGGGCTCAGCCTTCCACAAGCACAAAGGGATCGCCTGAAGGAATCAGGAACACCCCGGTCACCCTCCTCACACGGACGTGTTCACACGTTGCCCTACTGCTCTACAGAAAGGAACAGGGTTTTGCTTTACGTGAGCAAGTCGCAGCCTTGGGTGCTACCTGTCCTACAGATCGGCTGTGCAGAAGCTCCGGTGACTTCGCGACCTCGCAGGGGCATTTTTAAGTGTGCCCTGGCCTCCTCTCTGACACCAGCGGAAGGGAACTAGGTCAGCCCCGAGGCTTGGGTTTGGTTTTGCTTTTAAATCTCACCATATCCTGCAGGAGCCTTATCAGTTGGTTCAATGCTCTTCATAACCAGCTCTGTTACATATCATGCCTGAAATACAATAGCAAACCCTGACTTCTGTTGAGATATTTATCTCTGGGTAACACAGTAAGCAAGTCAGCGTCAGCAGAAACTTCTACTTCTTCTTCCCATTATCTGCAATTAATCAGCACAGGTTAAACCGCACTTACAACCATCTAGAGAAAACTTAAACTTTCTTTCACCTTCTGTTTTTCAACTTTGTTTTTCAACTTTCTGCCTAATCAATGTTCTCTTTCCATCTGTTGCTCTGCATAACCTACCTGATTTAAAAAAAACAACAGCCAAATTGCTCACCTGTCACTAGCACACCACACAAAAATTCATTTTAGAAAATAAATATCGCCAGCTTTCTGACCTGAAATCCCAATTACAACTGCATTCCTAAAAAAGTTATTAACATTACTTCATAAAGAAAAAACTAACCCTGTAGCACCGTAGTTTCTAGTCCTCTAATTTTTCTTCTCCATTTGCAAAGGCCCTCTTAAATATTTATACCAGCCTTTTTAAATTTGATGCTTTACCTTCTGGCTGCAATACATCTTTGCATTTCATTTTTAATGTAAAGTATTAAAAAAATCCAAAAGCATTACTCTGCATTTTATTATGATAAGATTTCTGTTTTGCTACACCACAAATCCTCCTAAATCTCAATCCTGAGCATAATGTCTCCCAGATGTCTCAACTAGTTGCCATGCCAACTAAAGCAGCTTAAATTAAATGAGGGCCTGAAATGGCACCTGCACCACTCCAGGTCTGCCGTGCATTAAATAAAGCTCTCTTGACAGGGGCTCAGAGGTGCCATTAACTTGAACAGCAGCTATCTGATTATTGTCTCTAGATAATTTAATGAGGGTCTCTAAACAAGAGCAAAAGCAGCACTTGCTTGATGTTCCTGCCTTTTATAAATGTGGCAGCTTCTTAAACAGCTGGTGCCCAAGTGGGTCAATGACTTTACTCCGGCCACTACTATAAATGTTTAACAAAAACAAACTGCACAAGCCCTGGGGGATTTCTGTCAACTACTCAGACAGGTATCTGCATGTTTTTTCTTTTTTTCTTTCCTTTTTTTTTTTTTTTTTTTTTTTTTTTAACACACACAGTATGCTGGCTATGAGGTGGTCACTGGAGCTGTAACACGCAGCTAAGCTGAACATCAGTACCAGATAAAAATTGCAACTGACAGCAGTAATTAGTTAAGTAGCTGTACAAAATTAGAACTACAAATGTACCAATTCGCTTCAGAATAATTACCAAGGCAAATGCACAGCCCAGAAAAACGTCACTTACTCTGACTGGGAGACTGCTGAGTTGGTAAGTTTTACACAGTGACAAGCAAATTTTAACAAAGAATAGAGTACTGTGATGCAATATTCTCGTAATGACTCAGATTCTTCTTCACTATGTCTCCGCATACTACAAAATTTAATTTTACAAATATTCTTTCCTGGGATGAGGCCAGCATTTTGTGAAAAAGTTCTGGGGTAGGTGGATTAGCAGGATGCCACCAGTGGAGGGGAGGTGTGTATCTGCAGGACACTAAGAAAGACTTGTAAAAAAAGAAATCCTCAAAGAAATATGCTTTCTTTTTTAAAAAACATTATTTCTAGCATATTTCAAGATTTTCTATAAAATGTGGACACAGGAATCACTCCTATTTTAGTAGGTTATAATTATTTTTACATTTGGATCATATCAAGCTTTGTTTCTGATGCCATCTCTGCTCTCTTCTAACTCTCTGCACACCTTACAGCCTCTTCGTAGAGAAAGTTCTGTAACATCTTCATTTCATATCAATGTCCAAATCACACCCCCACAAAAAGATCTGGTTCATTTAAAAAACTGCATAAGAAATATTAAAAGTTAATTAATCTAGTTACTACTGGCAGTGTGTTTGCTATGGAGTCACCTCTAATTATGCGAGGTAGAAATGGCAATCTGTGGCACATGTCAAAGACTACAGAGGAGCAATAGCACAAGGTTTTTGGAAGGATGTGGTTTTGGAGGCAGAAAAAGCACCCCCCGCCCCCACCAAATCAATCAATCAATCAATGAATTAAAAGGTCAGTTCTTAACACGAGGAAGAAAACACTAGAACTCTGTCTGAATCTTACTTCTGCGTAAGGTCAGGGCTTTAAGCTCTTGCCGATTTCCTGATACTGAGAAAATTCAGCCTTTCAACCTAATTCAGCCAGGGCACAATGAGAGGAGCATCATCTTCGTGTCCTTCCTCTGGACCCGCTCCAGCAGGTCCATGTCCTTCTTGTGCCGGGGGCCTGAGCTGGCCGCAGGCTCCAGGGGGGTGTCACAGAGCGGAGCAGAGGGGCACAATCCCCTCCCTGCCCTGCTGCCCACACTGCTGTTGGTGCAGCCCAGGGTACAGGTGGCTCACGCTGAGCTTCTCATCAACTTGCACTCCTGACTCCCTCTCCTCAGGGTTGTTATCAAGAATGTTAAATAGTGCCAGTCCCAGTTTACTACTATTACTAATAATTTATTCTACAAATATCTTTTAAACAGATTTAAAAAGATGCAACACCAAATATCGGTGCACACAGTGAAGAGTTCCTACTCAAAGTTAGCAGCTTAAAACCTTCTCTCAGATTGTCACTTAAGTTTTTTAAAAACCAAGTCATAATCCCTAAGATAGAAATTAAGATAAGTTATCAAGTACCTACAAAAGGTTTAAAATTAACAAGACAGAGGGGGGAAATATCAGTCTATTTTTACTGAGTCATTGACAGCCAGACACATCCTGCTAGCAGATTCTGCTTGAAAGATAACTGCTAACAATACCTGATATTCAACTTGAAAACCTCTCCGGTATTTTCCCATGAGTACACAATCTTCTCAATAGAAATAATTTCACATTGATGCATTCCAGGGAAAATCACTGTAATACCAGTACACTTAGATTCAGTAAGTTCCATGAGTAGTTCGTTCTCTTATTAAATGATAATTACACAGAGCAGACAGCTCTTGGTTGAACTAACAGCCTATTCTCTTTAAAAAAAAAACAAAAACAAAAACAAACAAACAAACAAAAACCAAACCAAACCAAACCAAACACAAGTCTGTAGTGTCAGCTGGTAATGCTGTACAGCTTTTCAAGCTGGCCTTTAGATATACTTTCACCGTAAGAAGGGACCTTGAACTAATGTCACCCTGCAGAGCCAGCTTCTAATCAATTAAATCCCTCCTGCAGAAGTCTGTCTGGTGCTCATGCATACTTCTGCCCAACTGAAGACAAAATTTTGGGCTTGGGGGATATGCTTGCACGTAGATAGAGCTGACTCCTAGAATTACATTCTCAGTTCCAAGCAATATTATCCAACTGGATACCGCAAATACTACAATAAAGGTATTACAACTTTACTGCTGAATAAGGTGAAATTTTAAACCCCTGCAAGAGCTGCTCTTGTTACAGAGCATAGAGCCATTTTGGTTGACGGTTCATTCAAGCAGACATTTGGACTCTTTCTGATGCAGTTTACTGGTATGACAACACATTTTTTTCATTACCTGTATAACGAATGTCAAGCTATTCTGTTCACAAATTTTTCATTAAGAATCTAAAAATCTAAGTCACAATTCTTCCTGATCCACCCAGAATATAAACTGTTGTGCTACCAGCTGCAAAATGGCAACCCGTAGCCTTCTACAGAATATACTAATCCTCTTAATCCTTGAAGCCCTTGTTCGATTTGCTTGTGTGGAACTTGCTGCAATGACATTTTAGAAAGCTACTCACCAAACAAGAAGGCAGCCCGTTCTAAGGATACTGGGAAAGACCAGGGAGCAGGAGCACACTGTACGTGGTATCCCAGCGGTGTTATCATCATCCCTTTCACTGGCCGGATGAACAGTATTTACTCCATAAGAAGTAAGGAAATAGTTCTGGCACCTCTTAACATGACCAATGGGAAGGAATTGCTCCACACCGTCTCTTTTACTAGCATTAAAATCTTTCCAAGTCAATATACAAGACTGACAAAAGTTACATCTTTTCAACTAATTCTAATATTCACTTTAACGGAAAAAGTTTTCTGTTGTGAAAGTGGAGCATCAAGGAACTAGTGGATCAAAAAAAAAAAAAAAAAAGTTTTCCAGGCCAGGTCCCCCAGATATGGACTCCAGTTACCTAACCTTCTTAATACGAATCTGAAGCAAGTCTGTATGCTACAGTAAGCAGAAGCACATACAATTAAAAATGTGCATAGAAATTGAAACACCTATACATTCATTTTTCTTGTGAATTTAACAATCCTAAGTGTACTTACTGCAATTACTGCAACAGAAAGGAGAAAGATGATTACAGAGCAAAGCTTTTTATAACCAATATTAGAGTCAGGAAATTCAACAAATAATAAAAAGAACACAGGCCCATAACATACTAGTTGGAATGACTTAAAAATCAGTTAACCGTGAAAGAAACTACCATTTCTGGTTTTATATACAAAACTTGGCAGTAGCTAAGCTTATCCCAGGGCAGACAACCCTTAGTATGATTCCTGATCTGTAGCTAGTGAAGGCTGCAGGGAAGAACAGAATCACTCCAATTTTAAATCAGTAATGATACATATATGTTCTAAATCAATCTCACAATACTTCAATATTCCTAGACACTTTCTGTACCACAACAATCTGTACATAATTCACTGCATTAATTTCTAGCGATGTAATAGGCTAATTACTAACACAATCTGCTCTGAGTCCCAGAACTTCTCTTCCACGAGCCAGTAAGAGCGCAATCCAGCTTAACGAATCACTTAACTCCTCAGGATTTTACAACGCAGAAATTCCCAGCCCCAAAACAGTTTACCCAAAGATTGAAAAAGGAAACAAAGCAAAGCAAAACATTCTCATGTCATGTCATGACGAACAAACAATCTAACTTTTAACATGGTTACCCACAGACAGCACATAACTTCGTACCAGTGACACATCCAACAGCACACACTCTGTGAGATCTGTCTTCTTAATCAAGATAGGAGCTGAACAAAGAAAGCCACAACCCAACTAATCTGCTGAAGCATCCCCAAAAAGTCATGATTTCAAAGCATGTGTGACAGCAGTGCTTTCTGAAAGCACCAGAAAGTATTTTAAGGTACTGATAGGAAGATAATTACTAGATATAGTTTTCAGATAAATATTTTGGAGGATTCACAATTGGCAGCAGCAGTATACGCTGGTAAATGTCACAATGCACTGCATTTACTGGCTCATATATATTGAGAGTTTCATGTTCCAGCGCTTCTCCAATGCTAACATTAATCAAGATTTCTTAAAAGTAGATTCCCTTCTTCTAACAGAGCTGTTCAGATACAGGCTCAAGGTTTTTGTACTTCCATTAGACAGGTTCCACCAGCTACTTGCAGTTTCTAAGCTAATGAAGATTACACCTACCTCAATTAGGAAGCTCTATTTTATATTTAGGATACATTTCTTCAAAATAGTCAATGTGTGGAGGCTGGAGTATGTCGAGGGCTGAGAGTACCTAGGAAACACCACACAAGATCAAGACCTACCCCAGTCAAACAAAAAAAAATCCCTTTCAAAAAGACAGTCAGACTGCACCTTTCTTTTAGAACACATTTTGTTACTCCACACCGACAGACCAATATTCTGTCTCAGTGGTGTGTGAGTTTCATAGCCCATCTAGTCAGACTTTTTGTTCTGTACATTCAGGTCTCTGTTTCCTTTCCTTCCCACCCTCCTCCTTTGTTTTTAATTTAAGAAAAAAAATCCAGCTGTTCTGGTATTAGTTTGTAAGCACAAGTTAATCTATCCACGATATTTTTTTAATCTCAAAAATATATAACCATAAAATATTGGAAAGAAGTAATTCTAACAGAGAAATGCAAAAGAAAAAGATACTACACTTTTTTGTCATTCATTTTCAACTATTCTTTGATACACTGCTTCCACGTAGGAATTAACAAAAAGCATGTTCACATACTGAATCAGAAGCTCAGACCTAAGTTCTCTGTGAAAGGCAAAAAGGCAGAAAAACAGCAGCACAAAATTTACATCCTCTCACAGGAAAAAAATACTACCTGCCTGTAGTCTTTTAGGTCGTGTCCTACGCATATCATTTGGGTGAAGTTCACAGACTTCAGTGGTTATCAAGCATGAATTTTGACTGCTTACACAGATGTTTTTATTCAATTTTAGTCCCCAGTAAAAACTCCCCCATAATAAAAATCCTGGTAAGAAGCAGTTGAAGATCCCAGTTCAAAAGAAGTCCTGTCCCAGAACATCTCCCAGGGACGGGCGATACCGTGGAGGAGGAACTCCTTGCAATCTGGCACTAGCTCACGAGCCAGTCCATCTCTTTTGCATCCCCACTAACAACACTTATCTGAATCCAGGGCTTAGTCATAAATAAAATCTTTCTTGGAATATGATACCCTCAGGTAAAAAAAAAAAATAAATAAAAAGAGCTATTTTGCGAAAGGAGGACAGGCAGTGAAATAAAGTTCTAAAACAGATTCCCACTTCCTGAACCAGCTCCAGCAGGAGACGGTGCTCCCAAGATGCTTGTTACTGCGCTCCAAAGGGAGAGGTTACCACATGCACAGTTGCAGCTGTGGAGCAGTTACTGAAAGTGCTTTTTTTATTCACTTCAGACACAACCATAAGGGAAATTCAAATCATTTTTAAATGGTTTAACTTAATCTAGCTGATTTAACCTAAAGAAGATTTAGGAGTGCTTGCACAGCCACTCTGCTGGAAGAACTAAGAGCACAATAAACTCTGACAAAGGGGAGAGGAAGATGGAGTGAGAAACAGCTTGGAAGCAAAAGCGTTTCCAGCTGGCATAGCTTTGTGCAGATCGAAATTTATCTAGAGCCTAAAATAAAATTAGGTTGAAGTGTATTGCCTATTTGTAACCATTTTGGAGGAAAAGTGCGAGTACCCCTAGATTCTCGACAATCGAGTTTTTAATTTTTTACAGTGTTTACAACAGTAGCATCTGAGTTTCCAGGAAATCTGGTGAATATAAAATTAAAGAACTTTTAAAGCATGTTAGATATTCTATAACTTAAAATAATATTAATAAAAAACCTTCAGCTACAGCTAGCTCCATTTTACAATTAGGCTTTATAATATACTTCAAAGTTACTTTGAAATATGTTAAAACTACTTACATTGTCATGCTTAAAAAAACACAACATCTTCAACTCCCGGAAGACCCTTTTACAAGAGACCAAATTTTGGAAGACGTTGGGCATCTTTTTGAGTGCAACTCTCTTTCCATCTCGTGGATCTGTTACTGACCTACAGAATAAAAGATTCAGAACATCACATACGACTGTTAGTCAACTTCTCTACATCACAAAAGAATATTTTAGAGTTCTTATCATTGTCAACTTAGGCAGTGAGTCAAAACAATGCAATATATATTGTAGAGGGGAAAAAAATATTAAGCAAGGGTGCTGTGCACCGTATTTTAGACTGTATAACATGTAGCATGATCATTCTTTGATTAGAGTACATATACACATACGCAGGCAAGCTTGGGTACTTCTAAGTGGCTCGACACACACCCATGGGTGCGTGTGCTGCCTGCCACTGGCATACACTGCAGCTGGAGATCAACAGCTCGAGCCGAGGGGCAGATGTGACCACAAACATCTTCATCTCCCAAGGCAAACCTTATTACGAGTAAACCATGTCTGAGCTACAGAGATTTGATTTTGTCGGGACTACTGCTTTCTTCTTCCTCCCAAAACAGGGTGAAAACTTTAATAACCCCTTTCAGACGGCACAATGGCAAGTATAAGGCTATTACTTGATCTATCCCTAAATCACTTTGCATCTGGAGATGCAACAGCACATGGACTCTTAAGTTTCCACAAGTGTAAGGTGGGCATGACACCTGTCTTTTTCCCAAAGAGCTTATGGGATGTAAGTATAGTAGTTCAGAAATTATAAGGTGCTTTGCACATGGCAAGTGTTTTAATTTAAACTAATTAGATACTGAAAATAGAATTTTATAATGAGAACCAAAGAACTAGAGCAAGGAGATTATGGTGCCTCAACTCCCTATCACTGTGTTTAAGGTGAGGTTGCATGAATCTCACTACAAAACAGGGTTTCTAGATCTTCAGTCATTCGGAACCTTTTATTTTTTCCTGCTTATTTTTACTGGGATGGCCAAAATAACCTTCTTCTCAGCACACTCCTCTAACCATGTAAGAATCTACATCCAGCCATGGATCCTGATGACCACGTTTGACCTTAAAAAGTTGCTGCTTTTTCTGTCATGTGAACCTCATGCAGATATCACAGAAAGCTCTCTCTTTTGTCCCAGGTCTCTGCTGTTTTAAGCACTTAAATACAAAATGAGAACTGGCTAAACAAAGAGGTCCTATCTCCAAGCAGCACCTCTGTCTTCAAAACACACACCAATAAAGTCCAAAACATCAGAAGCAGCCCCTGGCACCATCGTTTGGGAGTCAATGGGGAGCTATCCCAGCACACTCAGCTACACCACTTCCAGAACAGCCACTATTTATTTACACTTTAAATAGGCGAGAATAACTTGGGAAAATTGATGCCAGACTATTTCTATGTTGGGAAACACAAAGCTGAAAATAATCGGAAAAATTCTTTAAATTCACAGCCTGCTTCCTATGTTGTGCAGGAACTTTGCCTCTTGCCTCTGGCAAGAAAGGGAATGAAAACTGGAAAAGCTACAGAAAATCCACTGCTAACACAAGTCGGCACTCACCACTGGCCAGACTAAAAAAAAACCCTCCCTCACACTGTGTAGGAACCTCATCCACCGATTATGGTGAACCTGAGCGAGCCCACGTGCAAGGCCCAGTACTGTTCATCGGGTGTAGGGGACATTTCAGGCTGGGCTGTGGCTTTGGGATTACAGCAGAGGCAGGTTCTGAATGCCACCCAGCAGGGCTGCTGCAAAGCTCACAGCTTCACAGAGACTGATCCCAGCACGAGCTGAGAGCTCCCACTGCTCACAAGGTCAAGCACCACTGATCAGCTAATTACTGGGGGCCCCGCTTTCAGAGGCAGCCTTTCTGGCTCACCCCACCTTTCTAAAAGCTAATAAATAAATAAATAAATAAATAAATCCAAGCACCAATCCTCTAACCTGTATAAGAAAACTTAAAAGCTGATTCCTGGGCATTAAAGGGATATATTCTTGCTCCAATAAAAAAGGCGTAAAATTACATTAGGAAAGATCTGCACTGATTGTGCTACAAATGCTCCCAAACTGCTAATTTTTTCCTTTGGAGTTCCGACACCTGCTGAGTGCTGCACACACACAAGACGCTGCCATCAGGAGACCTGCAGGGCTAGGGAAGAAATTCCCGAGTGGATCACAAGGCTGAAAAGCTTCAGTATGACACAGAGACAGGAGCTGAGACCTTAGGCAATTTGAACATATCTTTTAATGTACCTGACAAATGACTGCTAATATTTGGGCAGTCCACAAGCACCTTCCTCAGCTGTGTTATATTCAACAGCACGGGTAAAGCTACAGTTCATCTGCTGTCCTGGCTATGAAAATTATCCAACTGAAAACTGTCACAGTAATACTTCGTAGTAGTTTTATACTGTGCTATATTATAGCATGCTAAGAACATACTCTGTAACTACTTTTGAATAAGGGAAAGAAAATGACAATGTGTGGTTTAGTTTCATTATTTTTCATTAGAAAACACAAGTATTCTAAAGCATAACTACAAAAAAAAAATCTGTAGATGAGCAGTGAACAAATCAGCTTCTCTAAAACAGTTTCAGTATAAGACAGAGGAAATCAATGCTTGCCAGATAAAACCCTTAGAAAGATACAAAAAAAGCAAATGTGCTAATAGAAGCTGAAATGGGCTGTGGGGAAGCCATCAGAAGTCACCGAGAAGTACTTTTGGAGGCTAACAACAACCAAAACACCTACTGACAAAAGGCACCGGGGACAACTCTGCACTGCTGGGCTGGCAGCGCTTGCATTACAGCAGTGTCGGCCGTCAGGTGCTCTGTTATCACTGATAGCCCGAAGGGCTTTCGGACAGAACGCACCGCGGACTGCATGCGCGGGGACAAAAAGCAGCCCCACTACGGCTCCACACGGAGGATTTTGGGCCACGTTCGGGTCTCACACTTGCAGCAGCACCAAGAAGAAGCCATGGAAATTACAGCAGGCGACAGAGCTGTTTCTGAAATGCAACCTGTCAGTAGGCAGGATGAAACCGATCTGCTGGGAGAGGAATAAATACCAAAGCAAGTTTCCACTTGCTTGCCAGCTCATTCCTAACTGAGCGAGGGGGAGCACTCATCTGTGCTGAGGCCACATCCTGCTCTGCCCGTGACCAGCACCTCACGGGCTGCACGCTCACCAGCAGCACAGCTCCGTGACCTCCAGGGGTTACTTTTACCAGCCTCCCTTTAACCACATTTCCTCTCAGAAACTTCCTATCTGCCTTCTTCCAGGCCCTGCGAGAACAAAGATTGTCCCAGCGTGCGACAAGAACGCGACAGCAGTGGCGCTGACCACCCATACACCGGGTTTCAAATCCGCGCTGTATCTTGGTCGTGTTTTAAGGTAAAACTCACCAAGTAGCGTTTGGTGTTATTCATGCAAAGACCAGCCATGCCTGTAGCTGGTAACACTATAACTCTAATGAAGTGGAATGGCAGCGCAGGAATTTCACAGCACGTTGCGTTTGTGCCCGCTGCACGCGGGGCAGCAGCTGCTGCCGCTCCACACGAGCAGCCCCAGCGCAGGAGACGAGTGCTGGGCGGCTCTCGGAGGAATGCTTCCAGGTCTCTGCTGCTGAGCTGGGCTGCTCCACTCCTGCAGCACGCGGCCGTCCCACCTCCAGCAGCTAACAAACCTCTGCTGCCAGCTAGCCACCGGCTCGGCCAGCTCCGTCAAAGCGCCTGTCCTCATGACCGGTGACTTTTCAAGCCAAACTTCACATATTGCAAAAATTGGTGCATGTGAATAGCCTTTTCCTAACGCACCTGTTGTAGGCTGTGATAAAGGACGGAGATAAACGGGGTTGCCGGTGCGTATGTATTTGAGGCTAGTTTCTTTTTTCTTTTAAATAACCCCCTTCTACAACCTAGTAATGATCACCTGCAGCACCCCACAGGAAAGCAGCTCCTCAGCCTCTTCCCCTCAGCTGCAGCCTGATGCCAGCTGCTCTCACCCCCTCACCCTGGCTTGGGAGCTCTGCGCCACTCACAGCAGCTGTACTTCAAGGGGCAGCACAAAACCAACAGCCGAAGTTATGGAGATCAGAAACGTCAGGACTGCATTCCAAAGAGGAAAAAATAAAGAAAGAAGCCTCTGAAAAACTGGTATTTACATCCAATAAAGATGCTGAAAATGTTGCTTTTTGCTTGTATACAGTACCTACTTCGGTACTAGTAAAATAATTATTTATAGCAATAAGCTATCAGGTCACGTATCCCCAAGAGGAACTAGAAAAGCATGAAAATCTCCTAGGAGCTAATTGAGAGAACAACTAGAAAGGCAGCTTTGCTTACTGCTGTTCTCAGAAGAACACATTTCAATTCCCTCCTCTGCTTTGTTAGGATATTACACCCTAGGTGAATCCAGCAGTGAAGTGAACAGCAGGCAGGGAACCTGTCCATCACTCCGCACACAGTCAATGGGGCGCTCCTGCAAGCTACTACTGACGTCTGCAAAGGCTCCTCTTATTAAGCATCAGCTGTGGCTGGGGATAAAGAGATGAGAGTCTAAGACTTAAACCCAAAATAACAAGAAGCGCTATATAGGCGTGGGGCAAAAACTGAAGTCATAAATATAATCTGGAGGGAAAAAAAGTCAAGGAAGATCTGGTTCAGCTTTCATCACGCCTTTGAGGATTCTGTCATTCCTGGTGATACTGTGAGAACACCCAGCTCTTTAGGAATTTTTTATTATACTGCACAAACCATGGCAAAAAAGCTCTATTAAACCGCGTCAAACATTTTGCTTTCAGAGCAGTTACAAGTCCTTCAGGGCATCTCCCGCTGGCTCTGGGCAGCAGCCCAGCTGCCCGGAGGAGCAGGCTCCTGGCCGTGCTCACACAGCTCTGACCACTGCCCCTGCTCCGCTTCACCGGCACGGCCGTGGAAGGACAGGAAGCTGCAAAAACTGTCAAACCACACATTTGGTAACGCTCAGAAAGGTTTCTTGCAAGATCAAGATGCTCTCCCTCTATTACCTTACCAGTTCGTTAGTACACAGGAGTGCTGTCCCAAGTGCAAACACTAATTTCCACTTCCACTAATTGGCTTTGTGATTCAGCCACTTAAAAATGGTGAGCAACCACAACTATTTGTTGTAGCGCTACCACCTACTGCTACAGGTAATACCAAGACTACTACAGCCAAAATATTACAGAAAATTATTTCTCTTTTCTTGTCTTCCCAATGTATTTGATACCATGCTGTTTTTCTGAGCAGCTTGCTTGCTCTGTAACATCAGTTTGATAAGTTCTGCCTTTTTATAAACATGACAGAAATTATCCCCCTGGCCAAAAAGGGGGAAGAGAAACACAAACACAAAAGGAGTAAAAAGATGAAGATACAGGTAAGCAATACAAAACTATTTGTCTTACTTTAGGAAACATCAAGGTATAATCCATGATCCCTTAAAATATTTCCCTTAGACAGGCAACCTGCCATATTTAGTATAATAAAACAACTGATTGCAATCATTGGCAAAAAAATCAATAGTTTTGCTGAGTTCAACAAAATAAGCTTTTATCAAGCATAGACTTTAAGGTTATAAAAGTTCTTAAAACAACACTAACTTTAAGCATTCACATAAACCAATACACAGCAGAACATGTCCACTTACACTGTAGCACAAAACCCCACAACAGTATTATTGTAATGTTGTTTACAATTGTCAGCTTTCGGTTCGTACTGTTCGTATCCACAGCCAAAGCTTCCAAAGCAGGGTTAGGTGCAGCACGAAACCAGGCCCTCAGCCATGATGCAACCTCGTGGACAGCACCAGGAACAGGGACTGCTCCTCCTGAGTTACAGCCCCGAGCTGCAGGGGCACTCTTCTCTCCATAAGAAACCTTTTTTTTGCTGATAAGTAATGCACACGTATATGTCTTACTATATTTACGAACTACATAAAAAGTAAAAATCTGACATAAAAGGTACTAAGAAAACAGACACTCCACACAAATTGTAGCTGCTGTTTACATTATAGGCTACTTGCTCCAGAAATAGTACAATTTCATTAGGAACAGAGCACAACCCAGAGCTCTACCTGCCAAAGCCAATGCTTATCGAACAGAATTCTTGCAGGCATTTGGCCTTTTCAATTACCCTTTGTAAGTCTTTAGCAACTCTCCGCCTTGTTGCTGGCAACTTTTCAAGGTACAGATTATGCCAACTGTAACTTTTCCTCTCCAAATCCAGGTCAACACATACGCACTGCTCCGTAGCTTCAACTGCTAGAAAAACAAGTCTGTGACTGCTGCATGGCAATTATTACGCAGCAACAAGATAATGAAAGAATGTTCTCAGAGGGCGTTGTGGGAAAATCGCTAATTGAGTTTGTTCTACGAGGGAAGCAAACCTTCCCTCATGTTTACAGGGAATGCCCACGAATTTATACCCGGACTTATCAGAAGGTGGCAGGGGGGCTTCATAGGATTACATTCCAAGTTCCCTTTACTAGTCAAAGAACATTTTTCCTCAGTTGCTCAACTCTTTTAATCATAAATACCTTCCCCAGAAAGCCTTACCCTAAAACATACAACAAACATGGTCCCACAAGCATTTCAGCTGCTCACCCAAGCACCTTTGATACAGCACTTTTAAGCAAATAATGCAACTTGCATTCAAGGGTTTGTGATACTTGGTACACTGCTTTTTGAGTACACAGCACTACAACAAATCCAGGATGCTACAAACAGTTTTATTTTAAACTATTGAGGTTAATAGGTAAAAGAGCTCTGCTTTAGTCTGCCTAATGCTTAGAGGCATCTTATACATTTACTATAACAAAAGCTCGCAAAATATATTTTAAAATGGAACAAACAAAAAAAAAGTACGTTAGATAAGCTCACAAAACCAAAAGATTCCCAAGACTAGTCAAATAGCAGGGAAAGGGTGTGTGGTTATCACATCACTTATCTGGGAAATGTTTCATCGGGTACATACAGTTTACATACAGGAATAGGCCATCAGATCCAGAATATCTGGTCCCTGTGCAGAATTATTGACAGATAATAAGCCCTACTAAAGCACTACAAAAACTGATCAGCAAAATTTAATGGACTGTTGGTTAGTGGAGAGGAGAGGCAGGGAAAGCATGTAGATAGTGTATGAAATCATTACAAATATAAAACATATACACATATATATTTATTAACAGATTTCTTATTTCAAGAATAAAAAGGAAATTACACTGGGTTAGTTAATTTCCAAACATATACTGAATTTTTAAGTAAAAGCAAAGTAGCTGCTTTACCAAGTCTTGTCTTATTCTCACCCGGGGGCCCGCCCTGGACATGAGCTGCCGCCCCAGCAATGCCTCCCCCTACCAGTTAACGGCAGGGTGAGCTGAGCTCTAGCTGAAAACAAACTTTCACTTCTGGATAACCAAAGCTCACTGATTTGAGGACTCTCCTTTCTAAATTTTACTTGAGTTTCTTCTTCCCCTGTGTGCCAAGTCCGAATTCAAAGCGGGTCGTAACCCACAGCACTGACGTTAATTCCTGTCCTGGCAGCGGGGTGACTTTGTCTTCCCTTGCAAGGAGAAGTGGGAGCGGTGGCTAACTGCATGCTGCCATCAGAAGACAGGTTTTGTTTTTGTTGGATTTTTCACAAGAGAAGCTGAGCATACACACTCACACAATTAGCATGGCATTATAATGTCTTTTACCCTCTGGCTGTACATACATTGTTTAAGAGATGCAAAAGCTGATAGATTCCAGTTTAAAGGAGATATTAATCATTTTAATTATTCTGTTTAAAGGGAAAGCCACACACAGATAAGTTAGGAGAAGGAGGAAAATATTACAGCAGTGCCATGTTGTTGTCTTCACTTTACTTTCACCACTACAGAAATAGGAACGGATGGAAATCAACAGATCGGACGGTTTTAACATCATCGGGAATGAAGAACCTGAGGTTAGGGAAGGACGAGGTACCTGAGTACGACTACCATCAGGAAAAGGAAGGGCTCTGACAAAAGGAGGATCCTGTACTCATGCAGTGGACAGAGATCAAAGTCTAGGGATAAATTAAGTAATTCCTTATTATCCTACTTGCAAGCTATATTAAATATCTGCTCATACTAAGCAGCTACTCAGGGCCCACAAGACGGGCACATGTAAGACACAAACACTGACACAAGTGTACCCTCATATTTTCACCAGCTGTTCATTGACTTAAAAAAAAGGTTTCCACAAAATCTGTTTATACTCCTGATGCACATCATTGCCTACAAAGAGCTCCTAGTAGCTGCAGCACAGAAGATTAACCCATTTCTAAAAGAGTTTGAAAGAGAACACCGAGTGAAAGTCACTGCTGATAGCAGCACATGGGCACGGAAAAAATAAAGAAAAGGCTTCATTGTTAAAAGACACATTATCAAAAAGAACAGCTGTTATTTTTGGAGATATTTAAGAAACTGATGTGCTGATAATGACTTTCAGGCCATCATTACTATGCAGCAGTCTCCAGTTGGCAATACTTCAAAGATGCTGAAATGAAATATTAATAGTGGGTAAAAAATCTTTATTTTAAGAGATATGATATGAAAGCAAACAGAAGACAACAGCTGGGAAGATACTACTGAGCAAAACTTTGCTTTTGCTTACACTTAACTTCGAGACACAGGCAACTGAGACCTGTCAGTGTAAGAGCAGTAAGGGACTATGTAGGCAGTGCAAACGACAGTCAGAGGCAAGAGATCTATCAGAGGATGCAACAGCATAGCCACCACTAGAAGACACAATACCTGTTGCCATCTCTTGGATGCATAATTGACTTCTCCAAAACGCACCTTTGCAACATAAAGCAGCAGCTTGCTTTGTTGTCAGTTGGCAATGGCACATGCTGCCCTTAAGCTTGCCTGAAATCTACAAACATATATTCTACCAGCCAAGTATTTTCCTGAAACTTACGCATGTAAAAATAAGTTTCACATTCAGGAATTTGCATCTGAATGCTGGTTTATTTGTGTTTTAAGAACACTGAACATAAGACAAATTCCTTAAGGTAATTTAAAAAGACAACACTAACACCTATATTAGTAATTACTACAGATGTGTACTTTCAGCATCTCCGTAAATTACCTCAAAGTGCAGAATACTGCAAGGTACCCCTCAGCCAGGTGTCCCAAAAAACCTGCACCTGAAGTTCTCCGAGCAGCCGGGTCTCCCCGGAACAGCCCCAGGACAGGCGGTCTGCTCTGCTCTGCTCTGCTGAGCTGGGGGGCTCATTCAGGGAGAGAAAAGACTGGATACGAGTTAACAGATTTCACAGATAACTTCAAGATGAGCCCAAAGAAAGCACCTAGATTTAACTCTCACCAGAAGGTATCTCATGTGAAAGGGTTAAGTAACTCGTTCTTCATATCACACTTCAAAGGTATGCTTTATTCCTGTCTTGCTCAGCTGCCAAATGCAGACCTCTCCAGAGCTCCTTTTTCAGCTGTAGATGTCCTAAAAAGCCTTTTAACGTTGCGCTCTAATCACGCCCTCGAGCATGTGCGCCATTATCACTTATTCTTTAAAAATCAGAGCTAAAAGCAAAACTGATTACTGCAAAAAATCCGTCTCCTTGAACAAAAATTGATTCAGAGTATCTTACTTAAAAGAAAAGGATAGAAAATTAAAGGGATACTGTTATGGTTAATATCTTTAAAAATGTTTAATTTGTCTTCCTTCATGGAAGCTTAAAATTGAAACTGCTTTTCAAATCAAATTTATTTCCCTGTTTACACGAAATTTTCTGGCTATGCTTGAGACCTTTTTATTTACTTCCCAACTGCCTACATGAACAATAGCTACAGTAACTACTGCACTACACAGGACATTCATTCTGGGGTTTTTTATTTTTATATGTTTTTTTTTTTCCAGTCAATATCATGGCTCTGTAAAGTCTGTGATGCTGACAAATAAACATGCCCAACAGACATAAATCCCCATGTATTTTTGTTCCTTTCTTTCCCCACAAACATACACCGTATCTACATGACCTACTACGTTGCTGTCCCAATTCACTGACCTCCATTCCCATTCCCACCAGCCAACTAAAGAAAATCCAAATGTCAAACCTTCTTCTCCATGTCCAACAAGCCTCTAGGCTTTGGCACAGTTCCTAGAACATTTTTGTACCTCCAGAGGAAAGTAGGTTAATAAAACCTCTGGTCATATCCCCTAGATAGATACCTAGCTTCCAGCACTAATCATCCACGGCGTCTCAGATCTCCCTACAAGCTTTCCCGTCTACCTCTCGTCCCCCCTGCCACCCTCTCCTGGGGGCTGGGGGGACCAAAACAACAAAAAAAGCAGCAATTAATTCCTCTTGCCTCATGACTCTAACGAGGCTCACGCGTAATCACGGAGAGCCACTGCCACACCTCCCTAGTTCAATACTTCACCTTCCCAGGTAAATCCCCCCCTATTGCAGCCATCCCAGTTTTTCAGTGCCACCACGTTTGGCTGTTTGCCAGCATAGGAAAAAATCAACAGAGTATTCAAACCCAAGTCTGCAACAAATATTTGAAATGCAGGAATTGGCTCCAGAATAAGCACCGTCCCGTGTTCTGTGCTACAACCCAGGGAAATAATTGTGTCTCTTGGTGTACTGAGCCTCCAGACTTGGACACATTCGTTGCATGAGGCTGACAGTGCCTTTTAATTTTTTGAAATACTGCTTTTTACGTTCACCCCCAAAATTCGGTAGGAATGAAGAACCATACACCAAGTGACCATACACCAAGGTTTTATCTGCAAGAGGCAAATCTTATTTACTGACCTTCCAAGTTTCAGCTTGTATCCTGCCCATTATCATAATCCAGAACATTCGTTATAAAAAATGCAAAATACTGCATTACAACACAGAGTACTTATTAGTTGCCACTCTCATTTCCATTCCTCTTGCCAGAAATTATTTTAGGCAACAATATTTGTTATCTATCTGCCTCGGATGGCAATAGACATTAGAATCATAGTCCTTAACATTAAAGTCTCACTTAAACGTGTGCGGCCCCATAATTGCCAACACCACCGTTTCACAATGGACCCAGTGAACACTGACCCAATTCTTCCTCTGCTGAATAAACCAAAATTAAGAGCAGAGAAACAAAATGAACTGTGCTGTCTGTTTTGTCAGGAACACTATCTGACAAAAGCTCTTTTAGTCCTACCTCTTTCACAGACAATACAGTTTCTTTCATAGTGGCAACTCTAACTGAAGATAATCCTTTATCTATTTTGACAGTAGTGGTAAAGAGCACAACTACATTAATGGCAGTTTCCTTGTCCCTTTGCACAAGGCAAGAGGACATCAGGTTTCTGAAGCTTCCTCTGCACATTTTATTCATGTAAAGTACTGAAAATTGCTCTGTTTTTTCTCTTCTCCCGTGTAAAGATTTCTATGTGACCGAAATTGCACAGCCATTCTTTGAATTACTGCAGGAGCAGAAGGGATGCGTCAAAACACAAGTGAAAAATGAACTTAGAGCCAGTACAACCCAAAAGCCTGAAAGATGCTCTAGGTTGTGGGTTATTTTTGGAACATGGAAAGTTTTCTTCTTTTTTTTTTTAAGTATATATTAATGAAGATTTAAGAAAGACCCACAGCATTGTAAATATATAAATATTACAAGAATACAAGGAAATTGCATTTCTTTCTCCTAAAAACAAAACAAAATGAACTAAAAAAAAAAAAAACACACAAAAACAATAAAATCCTGAATTGTTATAAACCAAATTAATTTATATCCTACACAGCAGCAATTTCAGTTTCACAACTTCATCTGAAGAAACACCAAAGACAGACCTGCAGGGCTCTTGTCTAACCTATTAGTTTCAAAGCCATATTGAGTTTTAAATGATTTCCCATGAACTGACCTGAAAATCCTAATACGTGTTTCTCTATTCTGAAAGAGTCAGAAGCCTTGTGATAACATAAATCCCCATCATGGCTGCAATTCCAGTCTTCTCAGGTCTCTAAGGTGGAATACAGACTCTTGGAAGAAAACATGAAGTTTCAAAGGGGAATTAAGTTAATGGCTCAAAAACAGTTTTGACCCAAAATTTAAAAAGCAGTTCAGTATGAAATAAACATTATTATAGAAGGATTCCTTTTACCAAGTCATATGAAGATGGCAAAATCTTCTTGGGAACAATTGTGGGAGTGGTAATATTATACAGATTTAACATTCAAATTACCAAATTTGTCAGTTCTTAAAATTTTAGGTGAGTCTTCAGATGAGTAAACAGTAGCATGAAAATGATAATGTGACAAACCCAAGACAGAGACAGAGAAAAAGCCACAAGTAGGTCAAGGCTGGTCCCGATTCTGTCAACATTCACCTACTTTTCAAATCCTTTAGAAAACAAAACAATCCAAACCTAAATTACCTAAGTCATCTTTACCTTCAGCAGGGGCAAAAGGAAAGTTGCCCTTCAGATTCTGGGCTCGCTATGCATGTCAGTGCCCCGCGGTCAAAAGTGGAATGGAAGACCTTAATCCTCACCTTCCAAATACAATCACTGTGCAAATACGAACCCCACTGGAAAAGCACTTTACTACCTTAACCCATTTTTAAGAGCTTAATAAATAAGTAAATAAAAGGTACTTTCCACTTCATAATTAAACCCCGCTTTCAGTTAAGCTGTTAGAACTCTGACTTAGTTGTTTGAATTAAATCAGATGATGTATGGGATTTTTTTAATTTTTTTTTTTTAATATTTTTGCCAGTTAGTATTGCTTTATTACATTCTCTATCAGGATAATCATGCATAAAGACCAGCCCCACGCAGGACTTGTGCTGTGCCTATGGTAGCCACTGACACAGAAGCACCCACAGAAGACGCACTCAGGCACTTTTTGAGAAGCGATCTGGAGCTGAATGGGGAAGATAAATGGCAATTGATAATGGCATTAAGATTTAAACCTGAAGATAATTTTTCCAGGTCTTAATTTCACATTCTTTGGTTCCAATTCATAATCTGAATACTCACTTCTGAAGCAGCACTAAATAAAAGACGAACAATTTAGGACACTGTCACAGGAGTGCTAGTTCGGGCACATTGGTGGGCTGCCACTTCCTTGGCTGTGAAATAGCATCCTTAACCAAACTCAGCTCCTAAATTAAAACTGAATCTTTCAACTCCCATATTTACTATACTTGTCAAAAAAGATTAGGCGCTATCACAGAAAAATATAGAGAATGTCGTGGACGGTCACAAGTGAATTCATTAGGCCAATTCAGAGCAGTGGAAGGAATAAGGGATGAGGAAAAGCAGAGTTCTCCCTGTTTTTGCAAGGACTTAAATTAACAGCAATTATTATGTGGGAACTTCTCTCCCCATTGTCCTTCAACTGTACATCATGTTAATGAGATTAGCTTCCAGAATGATGACTTAGAGGAGACGTGCGGTTAAGAAAACTATTGTTAGATCTTCAGTTTCCAAGATGTCACTTTCAGCCTGTGTGTATTCTTGTTTGTTCTGGATACGTCCTTGTAATTAGAAAAGGAATCGTGACTCAAAAAATGCTAATTGACTGTAAGACTCCTCACTTTTGTTAAGAAGCAGCATCTCAATTTTTCTTCTAGTGTTTTGACTATTTTCACTTTTTATTTTTTAATATGCATACGATGAGTTAGCAGCTAGTTGCAGATGCACCTTTCTAAGCATTAGCCATGGTTCAGGCCAGCTGCAGAGCTGTTGAAGTCAGGGCACGCTTGCCTGCCAAGGATGCAGAGTGTTCAACAGAGTCCGCATTCGTAACCTTGTGCAGGATTACATTATGCATATTAATTTTATCAATATCACGCGTCTTCCCATGACCTAGTTGATCCATGCCCCCTCAGTCAGTCAGAACAATAACAAAAGGGATGATTTTGCTTCATCAACATACCCACCAGCTACAAATCAACATCAAGGAGGTCTGGCCTAGAGGATTTCAAAGGCACTCGGGGAAAGCATAGGGGATTCAGAAGCATTACGAGATTCAGAAAATTCTCTTGCTCGTCTTACGTAGAAGTGCTAGCCAAGGAACTTAGGAAATTATGAGAGATGGATTGCAAGCAGCCTGGGAATAGCTGCTGATCTGTCTCCATTCTTCCCCGAATACCTACCTGCGAGATAATCTCCCTCCGAATCAGAGATGTGAAGTGAGCAAGCCAACAGGAACTTACAGAAACATCAAGGAAAAGTTATATTGCCCTATTAGAAAGCCCTTTTAACAGCGCTTCTGTGCTGCTCACTGTGTAACCTCTGGGGAGAGCAAGCTCTCACGTAGTGCCCTCGGATAGTTTCAGACGGGTTGTTTTGGGCCTTTAGAAACAAACCAAGGCGGGGAAGCCAAAGGGCTCGCTGCCAAGGGCAGCCCCGCGGCCACCCCTGTTCCGAGAGCCGCGCTGGGAGCTGCGCCCCGGTCAGCAGTGCTGGACCTACACGAGAAGGGATGCAGAGGGCCTGCGGGGCAGCCCTCACAGCATTTCTTCCAACTGTAGTAAACCTCAACATATTAACTAGTAACCAAAGCACTTAAGGAGTCCACTGAGCTAGACCACAGGCCAGCCTCTCCTTCCTAAACTGCAACTGGCTGACTTGCAAGGCACACCCAGGGAAATCAACAAGTGCCAGCACAGACCAGCAACTGCCCCACAAAGATTACCCATGCCTGAAAAACGCTACTATGTTTATGAAATGAGTTTTGGCTGTTCATTGACCCATATTCTTCAATGGTTGCAAGCATTTACATTAAATTAAGTAATCAAATGTATTAACTGAAATAAAAAGAAACTCTATAAACACTTTCAAGAAGGAAGAGAAAGTCAGCAGCTTCTCAGAAAAACAAACGATGGAGACCAAAGCCAAGTAAGTACCTGGCTGCCAGGTCAACACCATCCCCAGCCGTACTGCTCCCATTAAGCACAGGCTCTATTCTGCCACTGCACTTAGGTAGCAAAATGAAGAAAACTATAAGAGCACCGCCTGGTGGTGCCTGAATAAGGAAAAAAATATCATTGTAAAACTAAGAATAGATTTAGGATTAAAATTTGGAACAGCACCATTCCAAAATGACAAGGAAACTGAACTACCAGGTTCTCCAGTAAGCAATTTTCTTTGCACCTACTAAAGCATATTTGCATATGAAAGAGAACGGGGGAAAGAAAATCATTCACTAGAGCCCAAGGATTCCCACATTTCCCAATATATTTTAATTTTCCATAAAATTTCCTGCAACTATTCTTCAACAGAAAGCTCAATTTGTTTTTTCATAATTCCGCAACAAATACCATCAGACCACGTCCCAAGAAATTAAGGAAATAACAGAAGATAACTTATCAAAACGTCTATTCTTTGAAATGATTCTGCTATCACCATTCTGGTGTTACAAACAACATCAAAACCAGCATAGAAATTCCACTCACACACACGCGCGATTCCAAGTCTTTACAGAAAAAAACACAACAGGAAATTAAAGCAAGATACTAGTAGGACACGCTGATCCTGCTCCAGCCCTCACGATGAGGGCTCAGGCTCTTACTGAGCACTTTTAACACAGTCCAGGGCCACGGGCCATGGCCATGAGGTCAGGTAGCACCACGGCTAACCTACGGCTGCCCTTACTTCTCCACCATCACGTACCAAGAGAAAAGCAATACGATTTTAAACAGCATAACAAAGCTCAGGTCATTCTAACACCAACTTTACACCTGTCAGGATGAAGAGAAATCTTTATTTTAGAGGCTTCCGTGGACATTTATCCTTGTTCAGCTGCCTGCAAGCCCTGCACAACATGCATTTTGGTGCGCTGATGGGAGCGCATTTTGGCAATGGACTGAGCTCACCTTGGTCTGCGGCGTGCCCGCTGCCGTGGCACTGCTGTACCCACACCGCCGCCTGGCACCCGCACGCCACGCACCTCACCGCATTTCTCCCTGATCACAGAAACTCTCCGCAGGCAATCTGTAGCACAATTACAGTCAGAGCCCTGGAGAAACGTGCTGCCAATCTAACTGACCAAGGCTGTCGGATTGCTCTACAGCACCAGCAGGTACCGACTGCCAACGCTATCAGCACCACAGCGGTTTGAACACATCGCGTCTCGGCAAGTCAGGGCACTGCAGAGCATGGGCGAGGTGGGCTGCCCCTGCCCCTGCCCCTGCCCCTGCCCCTGCCCCTGCGGTGGACAGAGCTCGAGAGCCTTCCACAGAGGAGCAGCCGGCACTGCCCACACAGCCCCTACCCAAACACTGCCGGCGACGTTTAAACTTGCTGCCGGCGAGCTGCACTGCATGAAGTACCACAGCCAACACTGGAAAAGTAAGAAAAAGGGGTGGAGGAGAGGAAAAGGAGCAGTCAGAACAAAGTGAAGAAATGCATTTTAAGGAAAAGGTTACTTGCGGTATTTTTTAAAATGCATGGCCCGCAGACACAACTCTAATTTGTACGGCCTCTCCGCATGCAGCAGCAGGCAATTGCCGTGCTGCGCACCTTCAGCTCCTCCCCATTCACTCCCCATCCCATCCACTTCCACTCGCATTCACTTTTTCCTTGTTACTGCTTATTATGGTAAAATACTATTATCAATAAATAAATGCATTAACCACATAAGCCTCTGTCCTTTACATACGTATTTGTACTGCCTGTCACAAGCCACTCTCATTTAAGCATCTACCACCTCACTCGGGGGTCTGCTTTACAGAATTGGACGTAATAGTTGGTTTGACTCACAATAAAGCGACGTTTGCAGCCCCTTCTACGCCATGTACTTTCAAACTACAATGCCAGGACTCTGCCTACACCTACTGCACTTAAAGCTTCGTAGAGCAGCCGAACACATCCACACGAGACAACTTCAGGAGTGAGCGACAGGGCTCAAAAACCAACCCACGCTGCTCTGGCCTGGGCAAGAGAACCCGAGCCAGGGCACTGCCACAGACGCGAGCGAGCGATGCCAGCGGCTGCGGCACGCAGCACAGTGCCGTGGCCCCGCGTGTGCCCCACCTAACCCATCCCTGCCCCATCCTCCACAAGCTGCCCCCACTGCCCCTCTGGCACAGCCTCGCTCCCCTAACCCGTAGAGGGGCTCCATGGGCTCAGCACCTCGCTGAGCGCTAATGAGCCTGGCTGCCAGCTCATCAGCGCCGCAGCTCCGATCCCAAAGGCCGGTATTTACTTCCTAAAGAACTTCCCAGCTGGGCAGGTAAGTCGGGACAGACTCGAACTGGCGAGTCCAAGCACAGGCTGGAAATCAGATTGCTGTTTGTTACCAGGGCGTGCTTACAGCCCCACAAAGTTGGTACTGAGCAAGAGAGAGCTTACTCACTGCTTACAGTCATTGAATAATCCGTCACAGGAATTTTAAAATATTTTTTTAAATTGATAAATTGCTTTATCAAGCAATAATACCAGGCACACCACATACTTGCACTTCAGAAACGAAAGCCAAACACGTTCAGATCCATCACTCTTGTAATAATATTTATAACTTAAGCATGGACCAAGCGCTTACTGCTAAATTCTAAATGTTACAGTGGAAATTGCCGTGACTGAGCCCAGTTTCTTTTTATTGAATTCTTTTGACCAGAAATAAATGGGATTTCAGTCATGCCTACAAGTTGTTTTGAATATAGATCCCGCTTTTTACATTACTTCTGATACTCCGTCTACAAACACCAGAGGCATCTGTTTGCTGGCTGGTCAGAGGGACAACTCAAACTCTCTTTAAAAGAAGTGAAAAAGTACGTGGGGAGAGAGGGGAAAGAACATCTGAAACATGTCTGAAAAATCAAAGCTGGACTGTAGAGCCAGTCACCCGCTGTTCTGCTGTAATGCTTGTGTGGCTGAGAGGGAAGAGAATATAGAATATATATAATATATTCTAATATATATTCTAGCAGTTTTGTCCCAAACAATTGAGCTACATTGCTTACTTGTTCAGCACGAGGCATTCCCTCCCAGCAGCGGTCGGGAGGCCAGCAGTTTGTCCTAACAGTGCCTGTCCTACTGCTCTGCTTCGGATCAGCACTGATAACCCCCATTAATTGTTGTCGGGTACCCACATTGATACTTCTACGCAATATTTTTTCAATTTTTACTTAGCATTGACCGTAGTGATTTCAGGCCATTGAAGGCCAGGAGCTAAGTATAAAATTAGACTAAATTATTTCTGCCATTAAGACCAGCATATTGTACATATTGTACTACCTTAAAATCAAGAGCCAAACTCTTTGCAACATTACACTGCTATTTGGCTTTCTGGATAAAAAGCATTAGAAACAAATGCACTGAAAACCACACTGCAATTTAAAATCACATAGATCAGGCCTTTTTAAAAAACAAACTTAGATCTTTTTTCTAGTGTCCTTAGTATCCCATTTCCCCCAGAGACAGGTGCTTTCTGACACGGTTTTTACAGTAACAAAACAGCCTGCCTGATTTCATAACCCTTGATGCTAACTTTTCGCAATTAGAGACACGAACACGACAAACCCCATCCCCACACACCTTACAGAGGCGCGGGTTCTTACCCTCCGGGGGTGGATGTATCCCAAGCAGCGAGACCTTCCCATACAGTCCCAGCCATACAAGTCATCCTTCCCCGCCTGCCTCCACGGCAGCTGCAGTTTTCCTCTGCTCTCGGCACGTGGCATGAAAGCAGCACGAGCTCCTCTTGCAGATGTATGGAGTCTTCGCCCCTCACTCCCAGCCAGGGTCAGGGCATTTTTTATCGCTCTTATTTTTTAAGGATCCCACCAGATGGCAGTAGCATGTCTGCCCGGCAAAACAGGGAGCACTTCTGCAAAGGACAGCTCCTCATTCTTGGGATATACACAAGGCTTCCCAACACCAGATACGCGTTTTGAAACGTGGGGCACGGAGCTTTCACTGAAACTAAAATCTGGATTTATTTCCCCAGTATTTCCAGATGTTGTCAGCAGGACAGGTACACAGCTCAGCTCTCAGCCCTCCGCCAGAGCAGGACTCCACTCAGCAAATCCGCAGGAGCTGGTGGGAGGCCCCCGTGCGCCTCCTGCCTCAGCACCTCCCCTGCCACCCCCACGCTGCTGCATGTGCAGGAGCAGCGAGGCTCAGCGGGGTGATGGCACACGCAACGCCAGCTGCAGAGCCCTGCTCTGTCAAGGCAGCAACTGAACGGTGACTGGTGAAGAGATTCCCTTCTCCTTCGCCAGCCTGGGTTAAGTTCACTTTCAAATCAACACTCGGTCACAGAGGTGCCCAGCACGGTTCATTAGGACCTCCTGGTGCAGATAGCCACGGCTGCAGCCCGTGTACACAAACACGAGCGCAGCCCACGTGAGTTAATCATGAAAATGCTGAAGCACGATGCTTCGGCTCTTCAGGAGTGACAAACTCCAGCGGCACATTAGCACATTAGCAACCCCGACACATCATCAAGCACCAGACAAACGAGCTAATGACGAAGGCTAACTCAATGCCAAGCCAAAATCCCTCCCAGTAACCTAACGGGAAACTCGGCACCGCTCCCTGCCCACAGCTTCTCTGAGGAGCTCAGGCTAAGTGCAGGACAAGCTGCATCCTCCTGGACAGCACGACGACACGTCGCAGCAGTGAGATGAAAGACTTCAAATACTGAAGAGCCTGTAGAATAACACCAGCTTCCCTCAGCAATGCACATATGAACTTTTCAGTTATTTATCAGTGCCGGTAAGTGCTCAGGAAGAGATACAGATACGCCACAGAATCCTTACTCACAAGCAGCTTCGGCCTTATCTTGCTGAAAATTTTATGTTACATTTGCACCAAAGTATGCATTTTTTCATGTCTAAGTTAACTCAAAGTGTAAATACCCAACTCGATGTTTATGTTCAGTTCCATTATCTTATATGGCCGGAATTAAATTACACAGACATGCCCTCATGATTTGAATGAAACCTAAAATTCAGCTTAACTCTTGCTGGCACGCAGACTCCCAAATGCACTTGCAGAAGTCAATTCGAGACACCAAAAGCCTAACGGTGACCACAGAACTCAAACACACGTGAGCAAAGAGGAACAGGAGTTCAGCCGATTATGTTCTCAGTCTGTACAGACTTACAACTTCACCAAGGAGATCTGACCTCCAGGCTTCTGCTTTTAGTTCATTTAACACCCCCATGGCCTTTAAAAACAAAGAAACAAAAGCCACAAAACTGTCGTTATCTTGAAGTAAAAGCTGTAGTTACAACTTTGCAAGCACAGTCTCACCAGTGGCAATTCCTGCTGGCGTGGTGCAGCTGGACAGCCGGGGGTCTCGGGACCAAGGGGCACTTCTGGCAGCGCCCTGCCCGACATCAGTCCCTGCAGCCCGACATCAGTCCCTGCAGCCCCTCCTTACTTCTACTCTTTTTTTCCTCAGCATTCTTAATGATACTATATTTAAATATGCAAACGTAACCTTTTATTCTACTGAATATTACAAAAGAGATCTCTCTTGGCAAAGATCTTTTTTTGGCAAATAAAACTGAGAAAAATAAAGATCCCTAGGAAATATGTAGAGGTAAACAAAATGTTAGAACCGAACGATAACGAGGTCTGATCTTACATAACACCCTACATTTAAGCCAGCCTGTAACAATTAAGATTAAAGAGAAAAAAACACTTTATCCAGAAATAAATACACAAACAGATGGAAATAATCTTTAGATACATATTTTAAAGATTTCTTCTCAGTTTTGGTTCTTTCATAGACTCCTGTACGCTATCGCAGCGAGAGCAGCGCGGCGCCGGCTGCACAACAGCACCCCCCGACTTCGAGAAGTCGGCGTTTAGCTGAACTTCCTGGACCTGCTGCGTTCGGGGCACAGGATCAGCTGTAACACCAAGCTGCGCCTAGCTCCTAGCCAAGACGGTTTATTGCAAACACTGCTGTGACCCGTGCCAGGGCAGGGGCGAGGAACTGCCCTGTAGAGCTCCCAGCCCCGTACCGCAAAGCTCTCCGCGGCCACGACCCCAGGCGCACGGCACTTCTGCCTCGGTGCAACCCGAGCACGGGCAGTACCTGAAGCAGAACTCCTCAAGCAACACAAAGTCACACCGACCGAGCTCCGAGGCAAGCTCTGCAGGGACGCGCCACAGTTACCCACTTCAGACTCGGTGTTCCCTGCACAGGAAGCGTGCTGCAGTCGCTTGCTCTCAAAAACAAAACCCAGGCATCTCCTGCGGTCCCACAGAGCTTTGCAGAACAGGGTAAAACTGGCAACGGCTTATAAAAAGCTACTCAAAAATCACTCTAGCTTCGCTTCAGTGATCCTGAAGGGCAATAATTGCATACATTACATTAAGGTGGTTACAAAATATATTAGAAGAGATTACGATCCACTGACAAAATCCTCTGAAACAGCAGCTGGGGGAATAAAAGAGCTGTAGGCAGTAGTACAGGAGACAGAAAATCCCATTTACATTTATGAGAGGAGAGCAAAGTTCAGATATTCTGTTGTAGGCAGCACATAGCATACCACTGCAGGTCAGGCAGCTCCTAGACAAAGATCTTGACAGGTGACTGAAGGAGGAAGACATTTTCATACGCTTTCAATTTCCAGCTCTTATGTCAGATCAAAACCTACATTCTAATACTCATTTGTTAACCTGAAATTTTAGGAAGTACAGCTTAGCTAAACAGAATACATATTCTAATTAAGAGCAGGGAAGGCATGTAAACACGCTGCGTCTGTCTTAAAGAAGACTGGTGGTGTGGCCTGCTAACGGGAGGTTGCTCTCCACCACTCTACGCCTTGCTCTGCCAAGAGAGACAAGTGAAGCCAACTTTCTAAGAAGAGAGAAGAACCAGCACAAAAACTCTGTGGTAAGCAGCCTTCTTGTATTCTGGATCAAATGGCAAAACCAAGAATGAATTATGATTTGGTTAAAAATAAAAATGGAAAGATTGGTTCAGGTTTTTTTCGTTACTCACCAGACAACACCAAAGGCTCCATATCCAATAGGTCTGTCCGGCTCAATATCCAGTTGCTGTTGTGGATGTTGTGAGTGCTGATGATGGTGCGCTTTAACTGCAGCAGCTGCTGCAGCTTGTACCTGAGCTGGGGCTGCTGCAGCTGGTCCAGGGGCCTGACCCGGTGCCGGTGATGGGAAATATGGCTGCTGCTGCCCTGGGTTTAACATCGCCGCGGCCGCGGCCGCAGCCGCCGCGGCCGCAGCCGCCGAAGAGGCATGCTGCTGTACGGGGTGTACCGCAGCCGCAGAGCCGGGATGCAAGTGATGCTGCGGGTGGTGGTGGTGATGGAGGTGAGGAGGAGGGAGGTGAGGAAGGTGGTGGTGATGGTGGTGGTGGTGACCTGCCGCCGCCGCAGACGTACCGCCATTGTAAGCCGCCATCATTTTTGCGTTGGCCGTCGCGCCGCAAAGAGACATTCAACCAAATGCCCCCGGCGTGGACGACAACTGGGTCAGGCTGTCATTGGGCCGTAACACCGAGCTTCGCCACACTTCGCCACGAGCTGGCTCTCAGCACGCGCGGCCCACCCGGCGGCACATGGAGCCCCTCGGGCCTTATCTCCTGCTGCCGCCGGGCGCTCGCGGGGTCCTCATGTGCGCGCGGGCCCCAGCGACCCCCTCAGCCCCCCGGCCGGCTACTGGAGCTCCATCCTCGGGCAGCGGGCCGGGGCGGGTCTGCTTTGTCCGCACGTCTTTATATATTTTTTTAATTATTATTATTATTATTCTTTTTTGATATATTTTTTTAAAGAAACCGCGCTGGGCGCCTCTTCCCCGCGGGGGTTGGGCTGGGAGCCGCTGCCCTGGGAGCCGGTGCGCGCCGTGCCCAGCCTACCCGCGCCATGCCCACATCCCCACTTATCTCCGCGGGCCTCCCGCGCCTCCTACATCGCTGCCTCCGGCCGGGCACCTGCCGCGGGCGGGCCGCTCGCCACTTCGCAACTTTTTCCTCGAAGGCCTGCAACGGACACACAGACACGGACACGGACAGACGGACACGGACACCACACACACACAGCGCCGGGCGTCAGGGGCCGGCCGGGGGGCGCCGGGGGGGGGGGGGGGCGGCGGCGGCGCCCTGACAGCACGGCCCGGCCCGGCGGGGCGGGGCGGGGGCCGGGGGCGTGCGGGGGGGGCCCCGGTGCACGGTGGGGGCGGGGGGCGCCGCTCCGCCCCCCCCTCATCCCGCCCCCCCCCCCCCCCTCCCCCCCGGCAGCCCCGCACTCACCTCCCGCCGGAGCCCCAGCGCGCAGCGCACCGCGGGCACGCGCAGCCGGCCTGCCCTCCCCCCGCCGGGCCCCCCCGCCCCCATGCGGGGCGCGCGCCCGACGCCCGGCCGCAGCCAATGGGACCCGGCCCGCCAGGCTCCGCGAGAGCCGCCCCCACCCAATCACCGAGCGGGACCCGGCTCGGCCGGCCCATAGGGCTCGGCCGCCGCGGAGACTCCCTGACTCAGTCCCGCCCCCGTGACCCCCGCCGCCCAATCACCGCGCGCCTCCGCGCCCGGCGCTGGCGAGACCCCGCGAGATTCCCTCACCTCATACAACCCTCACCCCGGGCGGCCCCGCCCTCCCCCGCCTCCGCCGCCAATCGCGTGGCGCCGCTCCGGGCCGCCGGCCAATCGGCTGTCGACCCGGGCCGCGTCCCGCCCCCGAGACCTGCTTTTCGCCCAACCGCGGCTCCCTATCCGCCGCCGTCAGCCAATGAGGGGAGGCGAAAGCCCGAAAAGGGGTTACTGGGCCAATGGAGCCGGGGGGCCGGGCGGCGCCGTGACTGACAGCTCCGCCAGCCAGTGCCCGGCGGCGGCGCCGGCCGAGGGGCCGCGTCCCGCGAATGGCAGCGCGAGGCAACGGGCGGCGGCCGGGGAAGCCTCCGGGGCGGCCGGCCGCAGGTGGGCAGCGGCCAATGGGAGGCGGGGGAGCCGCTGACGGGCGGCGGGAGGGGCCAATGGCGCCGGGGGGGCGGGGTCAGCTGAGGACGCGGCGGGGCGCGGAGGTCGCGGCGGGCGCGGAGGGGGAGGGGCGGCCCCGTGCCTCAGGCGCTGACCGCGGGCCCAGAGCCGCTTCCCGCGCGCGGCCGGGCCGCCTCAGGGCGCCTCGCGGCGGGGCTGGGCCCGGCCCCGTGCCCCCGGGGCCCAGCGGAGCGGCCCCGCTGCAGCGTCGGGGCTGAGCAGCCCCGGGCCGGCCCCCTCAGGGCCCCCTCAGGCGCCGGCCCCGTGCCGGGCGCTGCTTCCCGCCCCGCCGCCGCCTCAGCGCCGCAGTCGGTGTTGGTGAGGGGCGGCGCGGGCCCGCGGGGCTCGGCGGCCTCGTGCCGGGATCGCTCCCTGCAGCGCAGAGCTTGTAGGCAGAGCCCCGGCGAGCTCAGCCGCAGCAGCGGCAGGGGCCTCACGGGGCCTCCGCAGGGGGTAAATGACGGGCACTGACCTCGTGTGTGTGTGTGTGTGTGTGTACCTGTGTGTGTGTGTGTGTGTCCGTGTGTGCTCCTGCTGTGGGCGAGCCGCGGTGCTCCAAGTGCGCTGCTGCCGTGCCCCCTCCTGCCATGCCTCCTCTGAGCTCCCCTCCAAAACGTGACCAAAATCACCTGGACGGCCTGGCAGAAAGGAGCCTAAACGTGCCAGGCTGTCTCAGTGCCTAAAATTTGAGCGCCAAATGTTTATAAGAGTGGGTTTGGGTGCTCCTCATCTTCAGATGAAGTGGGCAAGAAAAGTTGGAGGAATTAAGATTGTTAAAACTTTTTAGTCTGTTCATTGATGTTGATAGCTGCTACTGCAGCCTGGAATTGTAGTGGAGTTTTGCTACCGTGTTTACTTTCAAAACACAAACTTTGTGTATATAAAAAGGTAGGGCTCTGTCATTCTGTGAAGCTTAAATTTGTCAGCTCAGCTGCTTTTTAGGTACTTTGTGCTATGGAGGGTAAGGGGGACGAGATCAAAACTGATTGGTGCTGAGGTATGTTTAAGGAAAATAAACTTTTAAAATAACATTAAGGAAATGTGAAATTGGCAGACAAAAACAAAGTGCTGAAAATCTCTACTAGAACTTTTGTTTCCTCAGTACAGATCTGAGGTAGAAACCTGTTACATGAAGTAGTGTTAAATATTAATTGTGTGAATCACTTCGACACAGAACACAGCTGCAGAACGAGCACATTATGCACCTTGTTAAGGCAGTGCTTCCTTGTCATTTAATGCCTCTGTGTGAGAAGCATACGTCAGCTGAGGGGAGCTCGTTAGGGCTGGTGCACAGCTTTGGGCAGGAGGGCTTTGTGAGTAGCAGTGCTCGTAGTAGTGCTCACTGTGAGTAGTCCAGTGAGCTGAGCTACTTGAGGAGAGACTTGGCAAAATCTAACCGTAGCTCCTTGAACAAGGCAGGTGGAAGCCCTGCTCTAGATCCTGCCAAAACCTCGTTTGATTGTAACTAATTTGTCATCCTCATCCCCAGCGATGCATGGAGAAATGCAATTGGCGACTGCTGCTGATGAAACATGACAGATCGATTCTAACCTCTTACTGGTGAAGATAGTTATTCATGGGGACGTGCATCTGTCCCTTGCGATTTTATTCACAGTACGAGTGCTTTAGAGCAGTAGCAAGCCTGCTTTTTGAGTATCAAACACAGAACCCAGTGTCTGTATTTGTTGGACACTTAGCTAACCCCATTTAAACTACATTTAAAAATAAATGCTGTACACTGAAAATCTACTGCGCTGAGTTTAGCGCTTCCTCCTGACTCTTGGGAGACTCGCTCTCCCCTTGCATTTGCCACTTGTTTTGTAGAAGTATCATCTTTTTGACAGCACTACACATAAGGGCAGGTAGTAGGAGACAATGTGTAATCATCCTGTTCAGCTTCTTGGTGCTCCTCAACAGTGTTTCAAGTTGAAAATTCTTCACAAAAAATGGCGTTGCATAGTACTGTGTAAAATGCTGTAGTCCAGTTCCAGACAGGCTGGGTTTTTGTGCCACAGGAGCTAGTTGTGAAAACAGGATTCTGTGTGGTAGAATGAGTCTTTTTCATTTCATGGCTGAGTATTGTCCATAAGTGTCCTTCAGCACATGTGTGTAGTTCTTTTTCTTGTGGCTGCTTGATGCAGGAAAAGTAACATTAAGTGGAACAAAGCATAATAAAATGCTTGCATAGATTTCCTGATGCACAAAAGGGGTACTCTGAGCTGCACTATTGATAATTTATAATGTGGGTGTTTGACAAGCCCACACATACCTCAGTATACAACTCTGTAGATACATTCTTCAGTATTCTGTAACACCCTGTTAATATTTTATTCATAAAACCTACTACTGAAGCCATTAAAGTGTCAGATGGTGTTAGTGCCTGCGAATTTGAGGGGTTTGGGCTAGCCAGGTAAATGCTGCATTGTATGTTAGGAGCAATGTGTTTTAATGCAATGTTGCATGTGCACACAATGTGTTTACAGCAAAGTAATAGTATATGTTGATGTATATTAGTCTTTTCTTTTGTGAAGAACAATATTTTGGAGCTTTTGTCTTTGAAATCTTTTCCCTCCCTACAAAATTGGAAATGAATAAATTAATCTGTCCGCTTGTCCCAAGATTAGCTTTTGTTCTGTCATTGATTCCAGTGACAACAAGTTGAAGAAAACAATGGAATTGATGGTATGCCTTTTGATGTTCAAATGCCTTTTGCTAAGCATTTTGTTTACAACATCATGGCTAACAGGCACGGTTATTTCTTGTCCTGCACTCAGCTGTACCAAAGCAAAGTGCACGCTAAAAGTCGCTGAGTCAGAATAGCCGTGTTTTGACCCAACACACTGCAGGTCTGATTCAGTGAGTGCTGGGCAGGAGATTAAACCTGCAGGTTGTTAAGTTCTTGCAGATGATGATGCCTCAGTAAATATCACTTAGTTTTGTTTATTCTGCCTTTGTAATGATAGCACAAAGTCCAGCCTGTTCTGTTTTGTTTTATTTTTTTTCCTCTCTCATTTTGAGTTTGGATCACTTCTTCATGCTTGTTCATGTAATGACTAATCTTGTCCAGCAGAATGGCTCAAAAATCCTTCACCACGTCAGAGTTCCTGAAGTGTTGTAGTAGACTCTGTTCATTCCATATCAAAACAGACCAGTGCGTTATGGAAACACTTGAAACCAGTAATTTTTACATTGAGGTCCTTGTAGCAGGCACACCTATCCATTGCAGCAGGGCAATCTTGAGAATGTAGCTTAAACAGACTGTTCTTTCACTGAGGTACGAAGAAGTGGTTATTCCCTGCAGTCTTGCAAGTCTTACTGTATCTCTTTGTCATACATAAATGTCAAGATGGAATATGTACAAGGCCAAAACATCTGGAAAATAATAGGAAACGACAAACTTGCAGGCTGGTTCATGACATTTCATTCCAGCGTTGTCTTTGGAATGTGACTCCTATAAACTGCAGTCATGTAATGCTAATTAAACTTGTTTGCATAGGAGATTTGTTATAATTGGTGCAACTCAGAGCCTGTGCTTTATTAGATCACTATGGGTACAGAAAAACAAGTTTCATGTTGTCTACAGACCTACGTCCATATGTCTGACAGTAGACTTTGGTCCACAATGTTCATTTGGAATGGGCTGTGTGAAGCCAAATCCTCAGCCCGTGTAAGCTGGGGTTGCCTCTTCCAAGCGGGCCTCCATGTTTGTTTTAATTTCAGAGCCAAGGTTCTTTGTCGACCTTCCTTTAATTGGAGGTGCTTTGTATTTATGCAAGGATAATTATGATATGCAGCGAGGAATACGTCTTCCACATTTGATAGACTTGGTAAAAAGAGGTGTTTTTGCCAGGAAAGTGAAGACAGTCTTTGACAGGTCTGTGAATACCTGCATACCTTTTTTTTTTTTTTTTTCCCCCCTCAGACTCAGTGGAAGGGGGAATTGAAAAGTGAAAGTACCAGATGCAAAACCAGAATTGATAACTGAGGAACATGGGTGCTTTGTAGCTTCCTAACCATACGTGTCCTAAGTTTAAAGAGGAGAAATATTCAATGTCTTTGATTTTTTTCACCTTTTATGAAAGACTGGAAATAATTAGTATTACTTACGGAAAAATGTTTTTTAAGTTACTCTAAGATTTTTAATGCTTTCCATGATTGTGCTTTTGTCATGATAGTATCACATTAAGAGCTTTCCTTCACCAAATCAATTCATTTCCTACTGGAAGAACTAAAGCTTTTCAGCTGTCTGTCCAGCTTATCCTTCTGAACTGAATTTCTCATATCAAGATAACCAGCAGCAATACTTCCCTCAGGAGGTTTATGTTAATTAGTTCCGGATCACTAATTTTTGTGGCCTTGGTGCACCAGTCAGTCTTCAGAAAGCTGTCTTGTAGCCAGTTCTGCCTGTTGGGGGTAGGGTGGGGAGGGATGGTGTTGTAGAGGGAGGATTTATGTTTTAAAAATGTATTTTACGTGGCAGCAATTAAACTTGCACATTTACATGTTTGTATGAAGAGCGATGGGGGCAACTTTACCTTCGGCCAGGTCCTTCTGGGAAGTTAGCTGCTTGTGGAGTTCATGTAGTGTTAACAAGGAGCCATATTATACACTGCTAAGCATATTTCTTCCAAAAATACCAATGCTGAAGACAGTGTGTCGTCCAGGAGCGATGGGGTGCTCAGACTGCGAGCCCATATCACATCCATGGGGTGTGTGCCTGCTGCACTGCTGGCGCTGGCTGCGGCGCGCTTCTCATTGCAGCTGTCTAAAGGCTGCTGGTAGCTTTTCTTTTTCCCTGTGCTCCTAATGACAATCAATTTAATTCGCTATAAAGGGAAGTGGGACTGAAAGAGTCTGTAAATGAGACCCTGAGGTGATACAGTGGCAGTCTGTGGCCTTGAAAAGAAGTGTGTGCATCTGAAGGGAAACTGTATCTGCGCTGACAGCTGTGGCTGGGAAGGCACTGTGGCAGCGCTGCCATCCAGTGCATGTCAGCAAAAAGAGGGGGCTCTTGTCCCAGCCCGCAGTAAGCCTCGGTTTGCCTCCCTGTGGCTGTGCAGCTCAGCAGATTCCAGAGGATTTATCAGCATCCGAATTTTCCCATCTGCCTCATGCAAGCTTTTCCGGCTAACTTCTGTTAACTACTTGGTGGTTGCGTGGCTTCCTGCCCCTTCGCAGGGGAGCACTCGGCTGCTCCCAGAAGCAGCTCCGTCTGCAGGATGAGTGCTGGGCCCTCTCGCGCTCAACTCCTGCGGCCCTTGCCCTGCCCGTTTGTGCGTGTGCCTTTGTCTCGTGGCACTGTGCGTGGAGAGATGGACTTGGTGAGAACGAGAGGCGGGAGCTAAGCGCACATGTGTTGCATTTTCTACTCTGCAGCCACAGCAGTGGCCTCACTCAGTCCCTGATGGCTTTCTGTTGTCTCAACATCATTGGCTGGGCTTAAGGGAGTGGAAAGAAAATAAGGTGCTGTGTGGATTACCTATCCCAAGCTGGAGTGTGGCTCAGGCTCCATTTAGTCTGTCCCTTAGCCAGACAAAGGTGGTTTAAATTTATCTGTTATGCGTTTGTTTGTTTTCTGTAGCACTGAGCTGTCTGCAAGTGCCATGGCACTGTTACAGCCTTTTAGGAACTATTTGCCTTACAAGCAGCTGAAAAGGACATGAAGCTGTTGAGTCACTTGAGTCCAATCCCAAGTAGTGCCACAGGAGCTTGGGAATGGCTTTGGGTTTGTGCAGAAATGGATGACAGGATAGCGTCATTCTAAAGAACCTCCTAGCAGCCATCTTAGGCAGCTGAACTTCTGTTCACTGTTGCTTAAGACAAAACTGATTTCATATGACTATTAGAGAAGGAAAATTATAAGGACGGAGTCATGCAGGAAGCTCATTAAAATGTAAACACTGAAATAACCGGGTGATTGGGCATTGATTCCATCCTCACCCCCTCGCTCACGTTATGAGCTGCTTTGTATTAAAAGTAACGTGTCTGCAGGATGATGCACCAACATCTGTTATTGCTGAAACAAAATGATTTGCTTTCTCTTTCTGCATTCTTCCAACATCTGCATGTGGAGATCTCCTGTATATTAATAATTTCTAGCACTGATTGCTCATTTGCGGGAAAAATGCATCTAAGGGTACGGAGATCTGTCTTCGCTGAGAAGGGGAAAGTTCTGGTGTGGAATTCGGTTTTGCTGTTCACTTTTATTAGGTAGTAGGTGACTTCACCATGAAAAGGACTAATGATAAGACACTTACAGGCTATGGCCTGTCTTCTGAAATGCTAGTGTCATCTTACACAATTAAAACTATGCAAATAACTTGCCTAATTTCCCATTCTTGAAATGCTTGCAGACAAATTACTACTTTTTAAAAAGCATTTCATATTGAAAATGCTCTTTTTTTTGTTGTTAGGACTTTGAGTTCTGACTTTATGCATTGACCCAAGAAGTCAATTATAAATGTATGTTGCTGCCCGCTTGCTAGTTTCAGGCGCTCTGGCTGTGATTGCCCTGGTAAGAAGCAGTATGTTGTATGTTTGTTTCCTGGTTTGAGTGATCGCTGAAGTATTTGTATCATAAGCATCAATTTTAAAGTTCAGTGTGTTTAGGATTGTGACTTTATCACTTTCTCAGTACTTGTACTAGAAAAGCACAACTGCAGAAATTTTCATCCCAAATAAAAAAGACTGGACAAAAGATGTAAGAACGTTTAGAAATCTTTCCTCTTCTCTAATCATGGTGTCATTAATTCTACCTTCCAGTCTTCAGTCTGCTTTCTAGTTGGGAAGGTGCATGCTTAAATCTTCCACATCCTGGAAAATGCTTGAGCTTAATTTTAAGCATGTGCATGAGTTACATTAGTTAATTGACTCAGAGCTATTTGCTGAAATCCTGCACGGTGTCTGGCCGAATTGGAATCGCAATATCAATACTGCGGCAAATAAGGTACACACAGCTGTCTGGCTTTGCTCTCAACTTATCGCTGCTTTTGACTTGTAGTCATTTTCTGGTATACAATTGAAATCAAACTATTTTTTTAATGCGCCGAAATGTATTAAGTTACACAAAAGAATCCATGTTCTAGTAATCCTGCATATATACAGGAAAGGAGCACCGAGCGTGCGTGGCAGATGGTTTCAAAGGAAATCCTCGAGAGCTAGGATTAAAAAGCAATTTTCAGCAAGTTTAAAATGGGTCTCCATATTTGGGTCACGGATGTTAACTCTTTCATTGCAAACAAGTGAGGAGGAAATCTCGTAGGTTCATTATGGAAGTGTTTTTCTTGATCAAAGCTGACCAGTGTGCCGTGCCGAAGGAGGAAATGAGAACGTCGGTTGCTTCTGTTCCTAGCCCTGCGCTTCTAACCACAGTGGGAAGCGGAGGTGCAGCGTGCAGAGCCAGTGGCATGTTGCGAGTTCATGGGACTGATGCAACTAACAAACATTGGCAGCTTGTTTGAAAATAATGTATATGTGGCTTCAATTTTTTCTGCCCACCCACACAAATTTACATAACGATAAACATATATTGCGGACTGAAAATACTCAGGGATTTTTTTGTTGTTCAGAAATTGGAATTTTCCAGGACACCCAAGGTATAAAGGTTAAGGTACCTCAGTGCTATTTTACTTCAAATTTCTGAACTCTGTTCCTGCCTCTGACAGCTTTTATTAATTTAATTGGTCTTTAGATCAGATTTTTGTATTTTTATGCCTCAGACATTTGTGGGTAATCCTGTTTCGTTCTCCTACCCATCATTTTTCATTTTAAACTTTGTGATATACGATTTCTGGTATGTTAGAAATACCAGGTTTCTACCTGGTTTCGTACAACAAATTGTATTTGGTTTTGAAATTTGCAACACTGAATATTGAAATCTTACTATAATTTCAATATAGTATTTTCTATTTCTTTTGGACAAGTTTGATCTATTATAAATAAACAATTGAGCAGCAATACAAGAATGTTTTGTTCAGTCCTACACAGAAGTGAACATGTGCTCAGAGTTTTGCTTGGAAGTATGGCTGTGCTGACAAATACAAACAAGCCTGTGTTTCCTCAGACATTGGTTTAGGGAGCACATTATTTATTTTTAAAATCAAGCTACATTTGGTTATATTCTAACATAAACAGCACCACGCAAGCAGTGTTCCAGGCTGCAGCTGTTTACATCGGTGGTGTTTGAATAACCAGAAATATTGCCAGTGTGATGCGTGAAAACGAGCGCTTGGTATTCTGAGACAAGACAAGGCACCGAGTCTGTAGCTGGTATAAAACACGCAGCAAGTTGGAGATTATTGGCTTTAGCCAACTTACACCAGCTAGTAAACATATTAGGAGTGTAATTCGCATGTCGGTGCTCCTTTGTACGCTTCTCACAATGTAAAGGAAAGTTGTTTGATATGGAATAACTTCTTTTAAAGACTTCTATATTTTCAAGGCAGAAATTAAGGTTAGACCGTAAGCAATATTTATCACTAAACGTGACGTGCGGTAACTGCGATTATTTTGTGTTCCCCAAGCTAGGGTGTATTTTGAATAGACTTGGACAGCTTTCGGAGCGGAAGTGCCTGATGCTCTGCTAAGTGAATTATAGAATTAATTGCTGGTTTAAATTTCAGCCCATGGAGAAGTTAATTGCGTTCCTCTTTGGCTATTATATTAGCCACATGTTAACAGCAAAGGACAATGTACTTCTGAAAGGGCATCGTAAATGTCCTACTGGGATAACTAACTGCAGACATATCTACAAACTGTTAATTAACAAGGCTAAATAAGAGGTTTTCTACAGCACTGATGTAAGATACTTCAAAGTTCCTACCTGCTATTTAGAAAAGAAAATTCAGCTGATGGATGAAAATAACATCCAGGTATTTGTCAGCACTCCGTTCTTCTACCAGGACTGGAAGGCCTCAGTGGGCTCACCACTGGCTTTTAACTGAAGTTGAATCTGCTCTTCTGGGTCCTTGTTTTCAATCTCCTATGAGAAATTTATCTGTGAACATCTTGAAAGAAGCTGTCTCATCATATCAGTCTTACCAGGTGTTTTTATTTGTTGTATTTATTAGTTCAGATTATTAGTCCAGCAAAAGAGAAATTTAGTTGTTTTTTTTTTTAGGGGTAATGATTGGCTCTTCAAATTCTTGAGGCATCAAGGCAAGGACTAAGCATAAAGAATATGTGCAGTAATGAATAAGAACATAAATTTGCAAATTAGAGGCAGAATTCTGCATCTCTGGTAAGACAATTAGGGTGAGAGAGGTTATGAGGGACTCGAAAATGAAAGCAGGTTGTCCTGTATTTATGTAATGGAAGGGAGAGGCAGAACGGGAATGTGAAGAGAAGACTGACAGACAAAGCAGTGGGTTAGGAATGTGTTTTTGTGGCATGGATGAGCAGTAGTAGGGCAACACTGAGCCCAGGGAAAGGGGCACTGGCTGCTAATGATGCAGGCTGAGAAAATGGGTGGCAGCGGGAGCTGTGTGGGTGGATGGCAAAGGCTTTGCTCAGATGCCTTGTAAGAAGGGAGGCATAGGCCTTGGCTGCAAACAAAGCATCTCCTACAATCACAACTAAAGTGCAATTTTGAATGCTTCAATTCTTGGAACCGACATTTTTCCAATTTATATTCCTTCAGTGAATAATTATGGGTGCCCATAGATACTAAAAAATAAGTATCCCAAGCTGTTGTCAGCCATTATGTGACCAAGTTATGATATTCTTAATTGAAAAAATTCTGGATTTTCACCCTTGCCAATAGTTGTCTCTGATCGAAATTCTGTAAATGTCTGCATCTGTAAATCAGATTTTTCAAAAACTTCTGTCTGTCACAGGAAGGCACAATAAGTCAGCCCAGGTTCTTCTGTCATGGGTGTCTTCAGGGCTTTTGTTTCAAGTTTGTTTTATGAAAGTTTGTGGAGTAGCAGATGACCTGAGTAATTCTTGATCCGTTTGTCTTTGGATAGCCAGTACAGTTCTCTCTCAAGTTCAGTGAAGTTAACTTCTAACTAAAGGAATTAGCGTTGACTTCAGAGAATTTGTCTCCTTGATTCTCTTATAGTGCCATCAAATATTTGATAAAGCAGGAATTTCTTGTAGAGCCACATGTCCATACGCAGTGGAAGGAGGGGTGAGCTAATGCAGAAAACTAAACTGTTACAGAGGCAGGTGGAGAAGAGGCCTGAATTCCCCTGTTAGGACTGAATGTGAGTCATCCAGCAACAACAGCAAGGTGCAACTCCAAAGCAATATGGCATACTGTTAAAATGTTTAAAAATAGTATAAAAGGGAAGATTCTCAGATGCTGTTTGTCTGATATAATGTAGAACATTTATGCAGCTCTGTTTGTTGTGCATTGCTTGTTTTCAGTTAAAATAGCAACTGTCAAGGAAGTCATTTCTAGTTTTCTGCAGCCTTCTGGCAGCTAACTTCTAAAAGCAAGGGCTGGTGCTGCAAATCAGGTATTGAAGAAGTTATTCCTCTGCTCCTTCCTGCAGAAGGGCACTTGAGCGCTTTGAGATGAGATTGCAGCGCTGTGGCAGTGGAATGCCAAATGACCGTGTAGGCCTAGAAGTTCTTGAATTTTACTCAGAAGCTGCTGGGTTGTCCCACTGTTGAAGCATGTTTTTTTCCAAAGCAGTGTTCTGCTGTTACAAATATGTAATTCTCTGTGAAATTATCATTTTACAAAGTTCTGAGTACTAGAAACTGTGGTTCTTTAAAATAGTTAAGAGTTTCTGCAGGTAAGAAAGTATTTAACGGGAAATATTGAAACTTTGGTTCCACTGAGTGCTTTGGAATTACTCTTCTTATATTTTGTAGTATATATTTATTAAAAAGTGTTTTGAGTAGATTACTGAAAGCAATAACCCATTCATCTCAAGGCCATGAATTCATGGGTAATGTAACTAGTTAAGTGAAAGCTTATGTGCTGGTGAATTTGAAATGTGTGCTGTGGATGGGCTCCTCTGCACTTCTTTATTGATGGTACTTTAAGTAGTGAGTTGGGGAGAACCAGGTAATGAAAATTGATTCTTCTCTGCAGGTCTCTTGCTTGCTGTTGGACTTCGACAGACCTAATCCGTGAAGATAATTAAAGTTCCTTTGCTTTGAATGCTGTAAGTGATTATTTTTTTTTCTTTTGGTTTTATGGAAATCATTAGGAGCCTATTTGCCCCATGTAGGGAAAAAGGCGAAAATGTGAAATCACGAACAAATGGTAGAAATGGAGCTGATGCAATTTGTTAAAGCTGTGCATGTTTGCAGGAGCAATTTCCAAATAGTGTTTTGTATTCAGGAACACCCCTATTTTCCTTCCAGCCATGCTGACAAATACGGTAGCAGAACCTCAATTCTAAATTGTCCGTAAAGATGCCAAATGGAGCAATATTTTCATGTGTTTATCAAGATTACAACTGGATCAGTAATTTCAGCATCTTGGACGAAATCTGCTCTTCCTGTGTGTCTTGTATTTAGTTGAGAATAAACACCTGGAATATTGGTATTGTGCCTTAGCCAGAACATTCCCATAGGGAGGGGATAAAACTTGAACGGAAAAACTTTGTTAATGATATAGGGTGGTGGCCCTTGCTGTTATTTAGCATAACAGTTGTTTGAGCTTCAGGTGCAGTGATGACATAGCAGAAGACATTTGAAATATGTCCTTACCATTTAAGACTTCTCACGGTAGTAGACCTGCCTGCTTCAAAGCCTGTAAATGTGGAAGCATGGCTTCTGGAGCATCTGGGGTGTACCTTCTGTAGTATATGGGATCCAGCAATTGGCCGCTGGGCTGTTGCGGGGAGGCAGCATATGGGTGGGAGGCTGGAAGCAGAACGCCATGTTTCTGACCTTGTTTCAGCATCGCTTTAGTATTCTTAGGATACAGCTCTCTGCTGATTTGATCACTTACGTATGTTGCTAATGGCGTGTCTTATTTCTATGAGAGTGTTCCTACTGACTTTGGGGAAAAAATAGGGGTACGAAGAGCTCTTTGCATGTGTTTTTTGGTACAAGAATAATAAATGTTCTACATGCCAGAAAATTGTCTTTAAAACAAAGTTGGAACACGTTACATAGCCAACATCTGCACCTGGCGTAGTTATTAAGAGAGTATTTGGCATAGATGCTGACCTATTTTCTGCCAAGAGAGCTTGCCGATACAGTTGTTCAGGGATGAAGATGAGATGATGGCTTTTCCTCTTTGGTTCACTAAAACCATTTCCTTGATCAGTTAAAGTCAAAATCTTGTTAGCAAGGAAAATGTTTGATTTTTTAGTATCAGAGTTTACTTAATGGTTAATCAGACTATTTATAACCAGCCACACTGAGGTTATTCTAGCATATCATTCAGTTCCAATGGCAGACACATTGCATATGGGTTGCCATTTTGATGGCTTTGAATGGTAATATGACCCATAAAAACCAAAGCATAATATGCAAACTGATTTTTCTGGCCTACTCTGTTCTTGATGCCATCTGCTTTAGGATGGAAATGAGCCTGTTCAAAATGTGGTCTGCCAGTTTTAAGCAGAGTGGTTGTGCCAGTCACAGATGGATTTAAAAGAATAGCCTCATGTAAACAAGAAAAGAAAGGAAGATTCTCCCGAGAGCAGGAAGCTCTACTTTAAAGTATGGCTGTTAAATCCTGTGGCCTGTGGAACATCCATCAGACCCTTCTGTGAATGCTTCATAAGGATTAAGTAAACTCAAGTGACTTTCTAACACCAAGAATAACCCCTCAGCTTCCAAATGCTGCTATCCTACCACCGCTGCCTTCTATTGCTGTTACCTGTAATAGAGGAAACTGCAGGAAGCTGACAGTAGCTGTCAAGTATGTGCAGTACATTCACGCAGCAAAATCAATTACGGTATATTATTTTGTAAGCTTTGAAGAAATGTGTTTTTAATCCGTTATATGAATCCTGCTGAAATTGTTGAATTCAGAACCCTGGACCACTATTTCTGAGTTCCTGCCTTTGACAATTAACAAAAATCTCTCTTGTAGGTGAAGGTGAGTGCCTATCTGCTCAAACTCTACTCAAAACTGAAGTGTTTCAGTTCCTAATTTTCACTGTAGTCAATGAGATCTCAGTCTTCTACTCAATTTGAGAGCCTGAGCTTTGTAGTTTCAGATTCAATGACCTTGTCATATGTGTAACCACAAGTGTGTCTTGGTACTATTTATAATTCAGAGAAATGCATTAAGTGATTTTCACTGGTGAGGAATATAGACTATATAAGTCTCTCCTTTTTTTTCCCCCTCTTTAAATAGATTACATTGTTTGAGCTACAATTTGCTTTTGCAGTAGGGAAGAATGTAAAAGGAGGCACTCATCAATGAATTTCATGTTCTTGACACTTGAACATCCCTCTCAAGTCCTCTTTAAGTCTTTTATTTGCAGGCTAAGTAAACACCAATTTCAGTGATGTCTCATCTACTCCCTTTAATTACTGCTGTTGAGAGAAAGTTTCTGCCGATGCAAATGTGCTATTTTGTCATGTCACATCAAACTGCATCAGCCTTATATTTAGGAACAGAAAGAGGGGGAGGCAGAGACAGGATGTGGCTACAAATGGAACCAAAGGGTTTTCTTAAATACAGGCTGAAAATAGACAATTGAGGCAGTGATGCTTTTTCAAGCATAAATCCATGAAAGGGAAAATCAAGTCTGTGACGACAGAGATGAAAAGCAGGCTAGGGGTGTGAGAAGAGGGAGCTCTAGATGAAGGCATGGGCTGGTGTCAGGGAAAAGCTGATGAACTCATGCAAGCACCCTTTGCATCGACAGATGGATGTGAAGTGGCTTTAGAATGTCAGACCGCATACAGCTGCTCTTCTTCCTTCTGTGCTGGCTAAAAAAGTTCTGGCTGTGCTTCTCTCCGGCTGGTTGCAGGGCATGCTACCTGCCCTTTGTAATCCTCTCTCCTTCAGTTCTCAGAGCTGGACTGGTTGGTTGCTTCTCAACCTGACTTATTTTGATTGGAGAGAGGAAAAAAATAATTCCTGGTCTTCACTACCTCTGCTGTCTCAGCTGAAGCCAGTCACTTGCAGAAACAGGCCTACGTAAACACGGCTGGGTTCTCATTACCCGATTATTTTATTGATCTGTTATTACATGCTGCTTTGATCTCCTCCAGGGATTATTCATTAGATTTCTTTTCTCAAAGCATTATCACATTCCCAAGACTAAAACCAGTATGGTGCAGAATGGCTCAGCTTTGTTCAATTCTTTGTGCCTGTTTGTGTGATGGCTGCATTTACTAATATTAGAAGAATTTCTTGTGGCTCTTGAGTCCACCCACAGAATTCCAAATATTTTCTGTGGCAGCTCAATATGTGGAAATTGAATGGTTTATTCACCACTATTTTTGTATGCATCTGTTAGGGCTTGTATCTTACTAGATTATTTTATATATATGTATATTTATATACATGTATATTTATATAATATATATAAGTATATTTATATACATATATATATATTGCCAGTGAGGTAACTGAACCAAGCCAATAATAGTAAAGAAAAAGGAAAAATTTGCTGAATTAACTAGAAAGAAATGGAAGGAAAAACTGTGAGGAGGCAAATAAAATTTGTGAATAATGATATATATTGCATTTCAGTTAAACCACAGTGCAATTATATTAAATCATTATTTTTAAAGTGTACCTCAGAAGCAACTGGTGATTTTGGAGGTAATGTTTTTGTCCCCAAGGACAGTCGAAATGCAGTAGAAGTTGAGAAGTCTGTATACTTACAACATTAACAGATGTGAAACAAGCAGGATGTCAAACTGAAGCAAGGCAGGTTGAGGTACAACACTCTTCATAGTTAAATATTTTCAGTCCTCCCAGTCTGTAAAAATATCAAATATATTGATGCTGTAATCCAAACTCAATTTTTGAATTCTTTACAGCAGGAAAATAACCGCCTGTGGTGCTCAATCCATACGCACAGAGAAGCCTGGGGGGAACAAGGCAACGAGAGGTTTGCCTCAGGCAGCTCATGTACAAGGCTGGGGGCATGTGGGTGGCGTACTCTAGGCACTCAAGGTGGACAGGCTCAGGAATGGGAAACGCAACACACTACCGATCACTCATAGTCTGAGACGTAAGAGGCTTATGTCTTCAACTTGGTTGCAATATTTGGTGTTCTGTCTCGTGAATTTTATATTGGTAAATGCACCCTCGGTCCGTGGCATCTGACCAGACTGTAAATGGAAGTGGAACAGCAGCCTGGGTGTGCATCCTCCAGTAGTGGAGGGAGGAGGTGAGAAAGTCCTGTAGAGATTCTGGCAATACTTAAAGCAGTAATTTGTATGTTATTTCTTATTTTTCTTTTTCTATTTTTTTCCCCAACACCTAAGACAATCACACCTAATTATTTTCTTCTCATGACTTTAACTCACAAGAAAATTAAAAAAGCCACAGTAAACTCTATGTTTTTCATAACAAAAAATGGAGTTCTATTGTACTTTTTCAAAGCAAATCACAAATATTAAATGGGGAAGCAGAAAGATAGCTGTTTGTTTTATAGTTGCTATGTTTATTTTGAACTGAATAAGTCTGGAAAGTACTGGATAAAACTGCAGATCAAATGAAAAGACTCCATAAGCTTTCTCCAGATTGTTCATCAAAAAGCACCCAATTGACAACACTGCAACAAGAAAATGCTTTTAATTAATGTCTTCAGTTAAAGGCAAAGCATTGTGGCTCTCTTAAATATATTATTAAATCTGTATTGTTTAGATAATAGGATGGGGAAAGACGCTTGCACTGAGTGCTGTGTCAAATTCATCAGGGCGTGTTTTAATTCTAGTTCACTTGCTGGATTTCACAGCTATTTGTCTGGGTATTGGGGTAATTTGGAGGGTTGAGTAAAGCTAGATGACTGTAATGAACTCATTTTGTCTTTGACTCATTCTGGCAAAAAAAAAAAGCGCTATTTACGGGGTATTTTGTATTGTTAAGACTTCTGTTCCTCCTGTCTCTCAAACTTTCTCTGGGCCACTGTCTTTGTGCCATCACCAATAATTACATCAAATTAATTCAGCATAATTGAGTTAATTATTAGCACTGAAGGTTAGCAACATGACTTCAATTGAACCGAAGCTTTTATCCTCTTTTCCTGAGGTTTCACAAAATGTAAACAAATCTGAATCATGGCTGAAACCAAAGGCAGCTCCCTCTCCATGAGGTGCTTTTGTCATTCAGAAGAGCTGTCCTGCCATGTGCTGTCTGCTGCGATGGGAGAAGCATACTCTGCCATTCTGTATCAACACCCAAATACTTACAAAAAAAAGAAATATATGAATCGCCTCAGAACCATTCCATCAAAATCCAGACAGATCAATCACTAACAGAAATTCAGATATGTAGAGGATATCGAAACTGGTTTATCTGGCAAGCATCAAAAGAATTAGGATGTAGATTCCAAAGATTCAGGGGATTGTTTTCTGAGTTAGGGATGTTAGGGATGAATCACTTGAGAGGCATAGTCAGCAGCATGATTCCCTGTATGAGGTACTAGTGTGAGAATCGGAGGATAGGATTCCTGATCCCAGCACAAGCCGCTCCATTTCCTGGAGCACATTTTCTTTTCAGGATGTTTTTCCTCATACAGATCCAAGATGCTAGAGTTGGCTGTTTACACATCCATGGTCTGGGCGTAACGCAATGGGATATTTGAATTCTCAGCGTTTGCTTTCTGATCTCATCTAAACAAAGGGCATGACTCTGCTGTGAGGCTGGATGGCAAACAGCCTTCTTCCACATGGGGTGGGCAGAGGCTGTTCTAGCGCTATGAGAGCTATGCTGCCAGTGGGGCCTGAGCATGTACTGCAGATTTCTTCAAGTCAGTGTTGCTGTGCCAGCCTGTTGACATCACTGCAGGTCTGATCAGTGGGCTTAGGAAGCCTATTCAGAATGAACAAAACTGTTTCCTTCCAGCATGCGGTGTTTGCTTCCCTTTTGGAAGCCCATCTTAACCCAGAGTAGGAGAGAAGCAGCAAGGACTGAGCAAGGATCCCTTTCTTTGCAATAAGCTTATTGAAAGCCATAGTTTTCCTTGTTTTTCTTACCAAGCAGGTGGTCTTTCAGTTAGGCTAGGCCAGGGAGAGTGACAGTAAAATTTCTAGGAAAACTTGAGATATGGCTTTAAGACCTCTCGAATATTCCTAAGATATGGTGGGCATTTGGCCACGTGATTAACTGTTGGTATGGTAACAATCCCTGATTAGTGAACTGTGCAAATTAAAATCCCCCTTAAGAGGCTAAACACTCTCAGACTTAAATGTTCTGTAACACTGCTGCTTGTAAGCATTTCTCCCATGGACGGGCCTGGATTTTGCTCAAGGTGCTGTGGGTCAAATTCATCTGGAGTACGATTCTGCCACTGGCAGGGTTTACACCATGGAAGGTTTGGGCACAGGTCATTACTTGGATTGAGGGCAAAGGACTGGAAGATGCTAAATCGCAGCAGGTGGGGGTTGGGATAATGAGATGGCAAGTTGGTCTTCGTGCTGCTGTAAAGGATGATATAAATTAGGAAGGACGATTACAGGGCAACCCGCAGATACCAGGGCATTGTCCGAGCACCATTGTGATTAGTTTGGGATTGTGTGTGGATAGGATGAGAAAGGTGGTGCTGCAGTACATCAGTAAAATAAGAAGTGACACTGCAAAGCCCTCCTGTAGTGTAGATTTTACTCCCTTGTAGGCTGGGTGTGGTATTTGCACTGAAGGAATGCTGAGAGACCTACTTTGGGCATTCTTGGTTTTAAGTAAAAAGCTTATATTAGCCTTTGGTCTATAGTGAGAGTCATGGTGACTTTTTTGCTTTTTCTCAAAACCTGACTCTTTATGTTGTCATCACTTTGTCCTTCTATTGAACTTGTGCACTTTTATTTTCCCAGTTAGAGTCCTTTCTACACTAAATGGTAGCAGCTTGTTTGAATTACATGTTTTTACTCTTTTGCTAAAAAAAATAAAACAAGATAGGCTAGTTTTGCCCAAGCAATCCTGCTTTATCTTAAAACAAAATTAAAATTAATTTTGTACCAGTTTCAGTCCTGAATTGGATCAGGAAGCATGACAAAAGCATATGTAAAATTTGCCGATTCTTGAGGACCTACTTCTTCCAGACTTACATGACCCATAATTTATAAAACTAGCGCTTCACTTAAAGACAGCATGCATTCATTTGCACCCTTCAGAAGAACTTTCCTACCTTATGCTGCTAACTGGGTATCCTTGTTTTGTGTTTAATTGGAGGCTTCTTCAAAAATCTTCAGAGATTGAGAAAATATTAGGTGATATACGCCTATAATTACATCCTGAAAGTTGTTATACCAACTGTCACAACTGCACTAACTGTAGGGAGAGCCACTGGTGCTAAACTGGAACATGTCAAAGTGCAATATTTACAAGAAAGAGAGGAATGAACAGGCAGTTTTGTTTTAAAGCTGATGGTAGCAAGATCCAATTCAATTCATATTCAGGCATGATCTTGCCTATAAATACTTACAGATTTGGGCAGTAAGAACAAAATAAGTGTTGACAGCACTTCACTGAGCAGTTTACAGCTGGGAGGATAAAGTTCTTACAAGACGGCCTTTCAGAATTTTCTTTGCGCTTGGAAAAGTCACTGTTGGGAGAAAAAAGTGGAGAAGTTTGCATTGCACCTAAGCCAGAGAGATTCCTGTCTATTCCTCCATTGCTGCCCAAACTTGGCATTGGGTGAGCATGCTACAAAGAATATTTCTTCAATTAGTCTAAGCACATTCATTAATTATCCCCAACTGGGTAATCTGGCCTAAGTGTAGGAAGCGTGTTTCTTCCCTGGTGCTGGATTGGAAACGTCTCTGCCTAGTGGCGTTCAATAGCGCTAAGCCTCATGCTGGTGCTGTCACACTGCCCGAGGCATGTCCAGCCACTGGCGATTCCTTGTCACAAACCAGGTCTTTGGGATGTGTGGTTCAGCCAGCTGGTAATCTCCTGTATTCTCTGCTGGTGCTCTGTAATGCCACCTTTACAGCGCTGTCCTCAGCCCCCAGAACGTGCTGCTGGTGCACTCTCCTTTGACATTGCTCGATGTGCGAGGCAGAGAAGCAAAGCACAGAGCAGAGGAGAACAGAAATAGAAGTGAACAGAACAAAAATGTCTAGCTATCATCAGTCATGCAATAAGACATTACAGATCATATTTAGAAAGGACAGAATTCACAATAATGACAGGCCACAGCTCGTCAGAAACAATCACATCAAACCAGCAGATCTTAATAAAAGCTCAGCATGCTGGAGAGATGTGTTTATTACAATGGGATTTGAGCATTGTACATGCTCACCCATACAAGAGAGTATATCTACAGGGCAGGCCGCTGCCCAGAGCTGCAAGACATTCAATAATGCTCTGAGTGAATGTGATTTGGTCAGGACGGACGTTTGCTGGTTTGCCTAGGGCAGCAGAACCCACAGAGCTGGCCTTGAACACAGTGCAGTAGTCCCTCTCTGGTGACCTTCTAGGGAATAAAGAAAACACATTACGGATTAATAACCAGAGAAGAAGGCAGTTACTTCACTGAAGCAGGACAGCTCTGCCACTCTGCTGCAGGAAGTTGTAAATGTATTTTCACAAGGAAGCTGTGAAATGTGGAAGGGAAGACTAATGTAGCCACGTACAAAGACCAAAAAAAAAGAGTGAGGATCCTAGCGAGTAGCAGCAGTCTGCTCGGGTGTCGTCCTGGCCTGATGTCAGATCCTGAGCCAAGATGTTTTGTGGTTAAAGAGGTTTCAAGAGGCTTCCAATTTCATTCTTATTTTGGCAGCTTGATTATTACTTCCCTGCACAGAACATTTTTCCCGTTGCATTTTGCACAAACACCAATTCTGGAATCGGTATTCGTGCTGTTGTAAGTGGGCCCAGCAATGGCATGATGAGTCAGGTTACAGAGCTGGGCTATGAATCTTTAATATTAGGTTCACTATTTATTTTCAGTTTCTTTTTTCTTTTAGAGTCTATTATTGGGCACTTAGATTTTTATTTTCAAGGAGGACAAATAATTTTGACAGCTTAGATAATTGTACATGTTCCAAGTTCAGCACTGAATTCTCCAGATACCTAAAATCACGAAAAAATACTTTTTGGAAAAAAGAGAACAAAACAAGCTACTTCTGTTGTGCTTTGTGAGCATTCATACAGCTGTAAATATTCTGAAGCATTTTCCTAATTAAAACTAAACTAATACTGCTGAATAGATGCTTTGCAAGAGTTTTTCCTTTTTTGTTTTTTGACAAGGTTTGATTACTCAATCCTATTTTGCAAAATGCACTGTGTACATCTCAGAAATTTTTGATTGAGTTCAACCAAAGCCTACTAACAGCTGGGGAGACAGCGTAGTTTCCTTGAAGACGCAGTGGGCTCAACTGGTAACAGAATCTGCAGTGAGAGCATCAACACTGCTACCAGCTTTTGGACCACAGGCACCCTCAGTAACTTAGAGCCAACCGAGAGAAATAGAGTCGTACATTCCCACGTTAGAATGGTAAAGGCACAATACTCTGAAGGAGTAAGAAAACACACACCCAGCCTGTGTATGTGGGGTGAGCGCGAGGGGGAACAACCTTGAAACAGCAGCAGCTCAGGTAGTTCTTGAAGCTTTAACTCACATTTGAAGTCTCTGAAGCCCAGTTTTGGTGGCTGTTTAACTGTTCTGGAGGGACTGAGGTTGCAATTGTTGAGCCATAGGGATTTGCTTGAAAAACAGTTGCAGTAGCAGGAAAAAAAAAATATCTGAGAGCAGTGGCACAGTGTTGTATCGGTATCACGGGTTCAGGTATTCACAGGGTCAGTTGACAGGCGTGCTAATGCAGAGTGCAAGATTAATTGGCTTTGGTCAGCTTTTGCTTCACTATCTGAATATCATTATCAGGAACGTAAATGATTATGCTATGCAGCGAAATGCCACAATAGTCTCAGTGTCTCCTTTTATACTTGTCTCTTTTTAAACAGGGCTTTATCTAAATGCAAATGTGATTTCAGCCTTCTGATTAGGGCATTATACAGTCATCCATTCCAGAAAAGCACAATTAGTGGATTATTTTGTTTCTGACTCAACAGTTCTTGGTTTAGATAGTTTGTTTGTTGTACTATGCATGAAATTTAAGTTATCACAAGGAGATTTACAGTATTAGTCACAATTACAGCCAGATTTTGTGAGGTTGAGGTTTTTATTTTTCATGGCAGATAAAAATTGTAACATTTGTGGAGTCTTTTTGGAACAAAAGCATTAATGCAGACTCTTACTATGCCTTATTGTCCTTTTTGTGCAAAGTGAGGGGCAAATTAACTATGCAAATTCCGTGATGTCGTGGGGTGTACAAGTACAGAATTCAGTCATACCTCTTCTCAGGATTTATTCAGCGTTGAATTGTGCTAAGATACTGTGGCACTGTATGAGAACCTAACGGTGGGTCAACTCATAAGATTATTTCTGATCAAACAACTGTGTTAGTAAAATTGCCATCAGTTTTTCCATGTCCTGATTTCCAGTGAAGTGAGATAAAAAAGATCCAGTCCAGTTCCCCAAGGCGGTTGTGTCCCAGCTGAGATAACATGGCAATGCTTAGTTGATGCGGAATTGGCTGAGGCAGGAAGGTGCAAAAGCATAGTTGGTGGGACAGAGTACTTCAAAAGCAGTTAAAACTGTGTATGCCATCTGGAAGAGAAGAACTGTATTGCACGATAAAGCTAGGATGCTGGAGGCAGCTCAGAAAGGTTAAAAGGGGGAAAATAAGAAACCAGGGAAAGAGAAAGACCTGTTCAGATGACATTTCAATATGCCAGATCGTAAGAAGAATTTGATTTGATTTCATGGAAGCTGGATGCACATATAGACAGGAAAAGAAAGAGTATTAGGTTCTAATAAACTATCAAATGGATTACTGCTTTAGGGTTTTATACAGCTTTTCCAGCCAGTAGGCTCTGAAATCATGTTAGATGCTGTACGTGGAGCTCACAGTTGAGCATTATGGTACATAGAAAGTTCTAATTATCTTTCTACAGTTGCAGACTGAGGCACTGAATACACTGAAGTGTATTCTTGAAATTACAACGACAATGTTGCAAGATTGTGGTGGTCCTAAAGGGAGCAAAAGTTCCAAGAATGCCAAGAAAATGACTCATGCATAGGAGAACTTAATCCAGACTCAAAAATTAGCCAAATAGTGTTTGTTTTTTTTTTTTAATGTACACAACAGTGGCTGTCACAACTTAGGTAACTGAGGTGAAGATACAGAGAATGCGTTTCAGCACTCTGAAACACAACTCCCAATACCCTGACAAGGTAGCAGTGGCTCGGTGCCACTGGTGAGGTGTGGGGGGTCCCTGGGTGGTGCCGTGGCTGCAGGGAGCAGGTGGAGCCCCCTGGAATTACGGCGCCCTTCACAGCCTGCTCAGGGTGGTACAAACACGGGGACTCTGCGTGCTCAGAAAAATACGGGGTTTTGATGGTAAACTCCCCCGTGAAGATAACTCATGTCCCAAAGGTTGTAACATTTGTGACGCTGTGGATGTACAGCAGCATTCAGGATCGCTTTTTCTTTCAGTATAGGGCCTTCCTGTAATGAAGGTTTGATAACTAGAACTGGTGAAAATGTCAAATTTCAAATCCATTACGAACTCCAACATTTGGGGGAAAGCAGAAGCAATTTTTCTGAAATTTCGTGTGTTGGTCACATGATTTGAATTTAACAGTTCATTGTGTTCCTATGAAAAATACTGCAGTGGAAAAATCATAATTATCTAAAGTGAAACACATTTTTCATTCCATCAATCAGCTTAATCATTCCATATTTGTATGTTTATGAGACTTTGGTTTCCTGCTCTCTCCCGTAGATGAGTTTCTTTATGCTGAAGCAGGCTGTCCTCTGCATTCCCAACACATAAAGAATCTGTGCTTTTGCGACAGGAAATCTATAGCACCACTTAGGTTTAATTAGAGCATGGTGACAGATAGGACTTCAAAGCCTAGAAACAACTCAACAAATTGGCCTTACTCCCAAAGCATGTTTTGAGGTGTGCCTTGAGCTGGGATGCAGTGGGAATATGGGAAATACAGGGTTAGGAGCTGAAGGACAGTGGAACTCTCCCAGTTCTTACCAGCTAAGGATCAAACCAAATGAACCTGCGTATAAAGATAAGCTCGCGTTCAGGTCAACAAAACACTTTTTCTATTAAAGCCTGAATGTCAGTGCTACAGAACATCCCCAACTGCCGCTGAAGGAAGGAGGAAAGGGAGAACAGTGACTGGAGCCAAAGGTGTGCTGTATAAAGCTGGTCTAATCCTTTAATCTCTGCCACTCACTGTCCTGTAGGCAAGCAGGCCCGTCTCAGAGTGGGGTTCTGGTGTGTCCGCAAGACACGGGGAGACCCTCAGGGTACAGGAATAGAACAGATTCAGAGATGCACTTCAAAAATGGCTGGCTGCAACACCTCTACGTCCTTAAGCTCCAGTAACTCCAAGGTCTTGCTTACCCTGCGCAATTTCACATGGCTAAAAAAAACTTAAGGCAGCCAAAGAAAGTCAGTGTGTATGCTGCTGGACTTCTTGACTTCTTGTTATGAAAGAGAAGTGAAGCTAGATTTTGGTCCAAAACATAAAATCCTGTTCTTCTCAGCTCTTCTGAAACAGAAACATCAACATCTTCTCTAAATTGAATTGTGTTGTGACAGAATCCCTTAAAATCACAGTGTGTGTCAGGAACGTTGCTCAGTCTAAATATATTGTTCTCAGTTTTTTTGTCACCTGCAGTACAAAATGTAAAGGGAAGAATGAAGTGAGGGGATTCAGCATGATGCTTGTGCAGTAAATGTTTATTACAATATATGATGTGAATTAGTAACCCCAAAATAGTTTAAGTAAAAAGATAACAAACACCAGGTGAATTATTTCAATAATTCTATTTAAATAGTTGGGGGGAAAGAGCCAGGTGTTGGGTGAAACTAAATTTCCTGAACAGGAAAGCAAAGCAAAGGCATTTGCATAATAAAGCAAGCTTTGTCCAAGATGATTTTCCTGAAGTTTCATTTGCATTTTCACTGATAGCTGGTAGGGGAACACAGTGATACGGCTGAATTGAGTGCTAGCAAGAAACTGAAGGAGAATCTTCTTTGAAGGTCAGTTCATATTAGAAGGGTTCCAGATGTGTTAAGAAAACAACTTCAGAGAAGTCAAGGAAAGAAGTCAGTGCTGAGAGTGATACCGAGGGTGGAGTGAAAGGTGTGTGCTGCAGGGTGGCCTCGGCTCTGAGTGCTGGCAGCCAGCCCCAGGACTGACTGACCCCCTTCTGGCGGCTGGGGAGGCGATTCTCAGGGATGTGCACAGGCTGCACTGTGCACACTTTAACTTCTCTTTTTTCATAAATACAAACTCTTTGCTAATAAGCTTGATATGATTATATATCAAATCAGTGGTCTGAGGGTAAACTGATTAGGACTGAGTGTATCTATTGCCAGTGGAGCTGCAGGTCTGCACACACCAGCAGCTTACTCTCAAATTGCTTAGCTCCCAGAGCCTGCCTGCTTAAGCTCATTGCAAAAAGTTTAATTTGGGATGAAAAGCAAATGAGGACTTCAACACTTGGAAAGTAAATAAATCTGCTGGAATATTATACAATGAGGTAGGTGCCCAGTATGCCCAAGCAAAACTGAGGTCACAGACATGGAATTGTTCTACTTAATTTAACCTTGTAACAATAGGCGCTGTATCATAATGCTTCCTTCTGCATTCAGTGAGAGAAAGGTAGGGAGGGATTCAGTCTGTTTTTTCGGAGCTGTTTTTTTGGAGTTTATCTTTCTGCTGGTTGGAGGGGTAATACAGGGATCCCTTTACAGACCTTGGAGTGTAATCACCTCATTTTACTCAAATGCCAAAGGGAAATGAATTCAAACCAAGTAACTGCATGGAACTGATGTCCAGCATAGGTTTCATTGCAAAGAGAAAGTGATATTTTAGAGAAAAGAATGGAAGAGAATGAGATGAACATTCCTAAGCCCAGGGGAGTTCTGATCTGTATTTTAAGCTGAACTTTTTAGGGCAGAACCATAATTAGCAAATCTCGTGTGCTTGGAAAATGGGCTGGCTAGTGGGGTAGTCAGACTGAAACCATTTTAAGAAGCCAGCTCTTGGTCTCTATTTCTGAAGTTTTGTAAAATCTTTCTGCCTTATGTGTTTTGTTTTTGTTTTTCCTGGACAGTAGAAATCCTGTGGTGTGTGAGGATGAATGACTTTTGTTACACAAATACGAGAGAACAGAACTGGAATCAAGCAAGCAGAATGAAAAGATTGCAGTAGCGGTAGAGAGCCAACTTATTGTCCTCATGATGGAAGAATAGTTTTCTAATTGTTCATGAAACGTAATGGAAGTCATATTTTGGCTGTAAATAATTCTCAGGAGGGACCATTGTGAAGTCTTACCTCATCTCTCTTACTTTACTAATAAAACATATCAAATATTCAAAAGCAGGCACGCCCTAGGAAGCTCAAAGTGCACTAAACCACTTGTCAGTTTTGGATACCAGAGAAAGATGGGACTGTCCAGAGGTTTTTCTGGCACATCACTGACCTGTTGGAAGCTAGTGCCGATTTATCTTTGGTACGTGTCAGCTGTGAGAGGAGAGGATAACAGGCGGAAGGTAAAGATTATGAGGACGGAATCCAAGAGCCAAATAATTAAGGTTTTCTTACTCACAAGACATCATGATATTACACCCAGCCATGGTGAGAGAGGGGGGTTTGAAAATTAACTCCAGTTAGCATCTGCTTCCGAGTTACCTGTAGCCAAAAAAAAAAAAAAAAGGAAATACCACATCTTGCATTTTGTCCATGGAATCTCTCCTAAGTGGTGTAACCATTTCAGTCCTGGAGATCTGTATTCTAGAATCCAGTAATAAGACCCAAACCAAAGTTACTGTCTTAAACATTAAATTCAGCCTGCCTTTTGTCTCGTTGGTGTGTGTTAGTTCTGACACCAGGTGGGGCACTCCCAGCACAGGACTTATTGCTGCATTTGGCGTTGGCATCACCCATCTCTCCGCCTGGGGAACGATCCCTGTCTACTCTCCTTCTCAGATCCCCCGAGTGGCAGTGCTTTCCCTGGGGTTAATTAAGGGAGTGTCCAAGCTGAGCCTTGTGCGTGTTGCTGGCCAGCCTTGTTGCATTAGCTATGATGGGAAGTTACCCCAGCCGTTCCAGTGGCTTACAGATCAGGGGATTCAACTGTCGTTTTGTAAGTGCTTTTTTTTCTAACGTTAATGGTAGAGTCATGGTATCAGCACCATAGATTGATCTCACAGCTCTCTGCAATCAAAAAATTATATGGCATATTGGTAACAAGGTATGGGTAAAAGGCCAGTTTGGAGTTTTTAAGGGGGAAAAAAAGGCCTGTAGCCTAGAATTACAACACTTAAGGGTGTTTTTCACTAAAGGGTTAATCGGTGTGTTCTATTGTATATCTTTAAATTAGTTTTAATAAGTTACATCACATAATTTACATCAGCTCATCAGATAGTAACTCTGCAAAGTTCTCCCCTGAAACAGCCGTCTTTTTCTCTTGAAGGCTAGAAAAAGGTTTTCGTTCTGAAGTGTCATCAGAAGCTTTCTTCAGGGCTTCTATGGCACCCACCATTAGCCATGACTCACTATTTTTTAAGGACCTGCAGAAACAGTGTTATAAAACTTGCCTGTTGATAGCAGCTAAGCAGGTGGTGAGCTATGTTGTGTGCTCTATTAGGCTCCACAAAAACATGTTCGTATTACTGTCACCTCCTCCCCATTCCCATCCCACCTGTTTGGCTCATCTGCTTCATTCTGCCTCATCTTATGACTTGTCATTAGTCTGCCTTGTAAATTCTTTGTGGCAGAAACTTTTTCGTTAGACATATATATATGGATATACAGAGAGAGGGACTACCTACCACGACCAAGCCCAAGTTCCTGGCTGAAGGGTACGGGCCCGATCCCAATACAGAAAGTAACGCTAATATCGCGAGGCTTTTTCTTATATATCTTCTGTAGACAAGAAGCTCTGCCGCAGGAACAGCTCTCTCTCATTTTGCAGGATTTTACCTATTTTTGAACCTAACCACCTTTTGTCTAATTATGGCAGCATGGATTTCACCAGTCTTTCCCTAATGAGCAGAAGCAGCATTGCCATGAGTCACTCAGATATAACCTTGTCCTGTGGCTTGGTGCCATGAGTAAAGCAGCATTGTAGAGGCCCACCCTTCAAGAATAGGGTACATAATGTGTTTTTCTCATAGAATTGTTTAATTTTCTTCAGATAGAAGAATCGTACATAACCAGCATGAGCGTACACTAAAACCGGGGTATGAATAGAACACGCAGAAGAAACTCTTGGGGCCAGAGCAGCGAGCAAATGTTTTTCTCTCTCCCCCTTTATCATAGAATCATTCAGGTTGGGAAAGACCTCTAAAATCATCTAGTCCAGCCTTTAACATAATATTACTTGCTGTTTTAATTTTAATTTCCTGGCCATGTTTTTATTGTTGTAAAATTACTTTACACTTTTAATACTGTTTTTAATAAAATTCAGTGGATATCTTGATTCGTGTTCTTTGTTTTCAGCAGCTAAAAAACGTGATAATGGCTCCACTACCCAATGCTAAATTTGTTCAGAACCCTTTGCAATTACTTGCTTTTCAAAGGTGCTTTGCAGTGAAGGTGCTGTATCAGAGTTGACTGACGCTTGGAAGTTAAGTACATCAGCTCTGGGCACTGCAAGGTCAGCGGAATATTTTGTTGTCTCAAGAAGAAAACTGGTATTTATTTCTTTATGGCTGTGAAATTTACATATTGGTCAATTCAGAGACAGAAGTTTTTGCTTTATTTCTGTCCAGATCTGCATGGCTGATGCCTGGCATTTTGCTTACGTGACTCAGGGGAAGTGAGCAGAGCAGCTGGTATGTATGTGCCTATTGGGCAAGTCTGGAAATTCCGGACAACTTGCAACCCAACCAGACTTAGAGATCTCTGGAGGTCTTGACCTAACGTTTTCAAATTCCATTGAATACGACATTTAGGCAGTAAAAGAATGTATGTAGGGATATTCAGATTCATGTGTAACAGTCCCATGCATTAGCTTTAGAAATCCCATCGAAGAAGGCCTACTAAGTCTTGTACTATCTTGTGTTACTGCAACTCTTCGTATGTTTAAATCTGGCATTGCTCCTGTCTGGGCACTCCTGTGGCTGCACGGGTGGAATGCTTGGGCTGTTAGCTTGGAGGTGTTGAACCTGGTAGCCAGTGCAATCTGTGAGATGTAATTAACTTCAGGTAAAAAGCATAAATTTCTCATCTGGAACCTCAGCAGCCCATGCATGAGATGCTTATTGTGTTATTCTACTTGGAACTAAATTTGGCCAAAGAAATTTCTTAAAGGAAGCAAAAAGAAAAAAAATATCCAAGTGATAAGTAAGTATCATAGCGGATGCTAAAATAATGACTTACACCTACTTCATTATTTAGTTACTTATGTATTATCTTTATTCTTAAGAGTAATGATGTAAAAGTGTTTTTTTCCAAATGTTAATTTAGTTCTCTGCAGATGGTAACCATCTGTTAAATGACAAGTCATTTACAGTATTTGATTAGCACTTTATATGGATTGGGTGGACTTACTGTTACAATATGTAAGTGTAGTTATTGAGGTGAAACTTGCTAGATTTGTTCTTTTCCTGTTGCTGTTCCAAAAATGAAAAATTTCAAAGCTAATGTTAAGCCACAAACCTCAGCCAAATACAAGTAAACAGATCTCTTGGGGGCTGCCAATACTATTCTGTTTACTGTAGGTTTTTTTTCTTCTTCTTAAGAGAAAAAAAAAGTATTAAATTGCAACACAGCTTAATATTACTATTTTAAAGTGATTTTCTCTGCTTGAACTGCACACTGTTTTTTCTACTTTGATCGGTGACAAATAACCACAATTTGTCCATAAACTAAGCAAGTTCTGATGTATTTCATGTTGTTTTCTTCTAAAGATTTTTTCAAGTTATACTGCTCAATTTTAATTTACTGGCCATGTTTTTATTGTTGTAAAATTACTTTATGCTTTTATTACTGTTTTTAATAAAGTTCAGTGGATATCTTGATTTGTGTTGTTGGTTTTCAACAGCTAAAAAACGTGACAATGGCTCCGCTACCCAATGCTGAATTAGTTCAGACCTCTTTGCAATTATATCGCTACCTGCTTCGATGCTGTAAGCAACTTCCCGAAGAGAATATTCGTCAGCATTACAGACATGCAATCAGGCAGGTGAGAAACATATTTCTTTTCACTGGTGGAATTCAGAGTTGTGTGGTAGTTCCTTTTTTGTTTATTTTCCCCCTACAGTTTGGACCAGCTTCTTATAACTTTGGGCATGTAAAATTTTCTGTAGGCTTGAAACCTTTGTGGATTCAAAGGGTTATGCTGGGAGTGTGTGAAGGAGCATTTCCTTTCGTCTGCTTTGAGTCTGAAGTCTTCAATTTTTCCTTTGCTTTCATCTCTACTTCTTGTGTTAGTCCAGAGTGAACAACAATTCCTTTTTCACCTAAACGCATCTTTTATGGTAATACTTGCTAGTTCCTTGTCTGTTACTTTTTTTTTTTTTTTTTTCAGGACAGGTAAATCTCATCTAACTGTTTATATGCAAGTCATTTCGTGCCTTTGATGTTCTGTGTCATTTGTAGTTTTACTGTGCCAGACAACTCCAAGGAAACTTCACTATTCAGCATTTTACTTAGGTGCTGTTGAATTTACTAGGATGTGAGATGTTTATTAAATTTGGTCATGTACTTTGCATTTCCATGTAAAGAAAGGTATCATAGAATTGTAGAATGGCTCAGGTTGGAAGGGACCTTAAAGATCACCTAGTTCCAACCCCCCTGCCATAGGCAGGGATGCCACCCACTGGATCAGGTTGGCCAAGGCCCCATCCAGCCTGGTCCTGAGCACCTCCAGGGACGAGACACCCACAACCTCTGTGGGCAACCTGCTCCAGTTCCTCACTACCCTCTGAGTGAAGAATTTCCTACTAATGAAGAATTTCCTCCCAAATCCTGAATTCCTGAGGTTCCTCCCAAATTCCTGAGGTATCTTTACATCCTAAAGGTACCTCAGTTTTTGTCCAGAATTCAAGTTCTCAGTAGCCTGTGATCATCTTCTCAGTGTTTTTTGCTGATGATGTTTGAAAGGAATATAATATTTAATAAGAAATTACATTTACTAAGCCTTGTTATGGAAATAGCATAGTCAGGTGCTATGATGTATATTTTTTACCTTTTCAGATCAAATGTTTGTGTGCCTCAAATTTTCTTTAGGATTTAAAAGGATCCTTATTTTGACAATTGTTGCAGTAAGTTGGTCATCAGTGTAACACTGATCAAATGTTGCAGAGTTTCAAAGTTCATGCGGATGAAGACAATCCTGAGAGGATCCAGCAAATTATTAAGAGAGCCATCGAAGATGCTGACTGGGTCATGAATAAAGTAAGTGCATCAGATTGTTGAAGTTTAGCTCTGACTTAGTTCAAATCAAAGAATAAAACACTGCAAAGTGAATTAGGAGCAGGAAACTGTTCTACTGTCCTGGATATTGAAGCACCTGAGTGAAAGGAAATAACCTAGCTGTTTGGGGTTTATGAATTTGATGGTTCTCGTTTAAAAATTCTTCTTTGTCAATATAAATTTAAGTGTATTTTTTAGAAGCAATGATGCTTTAAATTGATCTCTGTATATTTTTTTTGTTTCCTTTAAGAATTATATTAAATTTCAGCAGTGGTGACTAATGTCAGTTTATCATAGAGGAACGACACAAGTCACAGATCATTGTTAAAAAATGGCTTCTTTCCTAACAGGAATCTGTCCTCTGTTGATCAGTTTACATAAATTCCCTGAATGCTTTTTTCTCAGGTCTTACCTGTGACTAAATGGATCAGGGTTAGACAACATGGTGGCAGAATTGTGGTAATCAGTTCACTCATGCCACAGTTATCACCAAGTGGAAATGCCTCCTTACTGTCACAGCACTGAAATGTATCACTCAAACAGGCAATGCCACAAGGTCCATGCCAAAATATCATACTAGCAGAGGAAAAGTGGATTGACAAACTGGATTCTTAAATAAAAGAATGTTTGCCATTGGACAGCTGAGTTGCATGGACTTCGGATTTCTCAGAGTATCATGACACAAGTCAAAAATTTAGCTTGCTCTAAGTATCAGTGACTTAATTTACTAAATGACTGCTAAATCCCTATCTCTGCTAGTCCATGAAATCCAAATAAGAATTGTTACAGGAGCAAGTACAGATTAGTCATAGATTATAAATTTATAGCAGTAGCTAAATCCCAGCGGTTACAGTCTAGTAAATAACTGTCTGTGCCTGAATTTGATTTTGTTCTCCCTACAATTATGAAAAGCCTCATTGTGGTTTTGCAGCAGATTATATTGTACTTAGTTATATTGCCAGTTTTCCAGTGGTGCAAGAGGAGGATCCAATTCGGTGTCCATCAAGAAGCAAATGGCTCCATTATTTTATATCGCAGAGGGAAAGCCTATCGCATCTCAATCTAAATTAAAAGAAACAGGCAATTTTGTGTAGACCATGAATAGGATTGTAAATTCTTGTCGGTGTGAATCATTATTTTTAGTTATGTATTTTTTCCCACAAATATATATATTTTTTCATTTCAGTATAAAAAACAGAAGTAGAAGAAGGATGAAGACAAGAATGTCATTGGTAAACATCTTTAGAGGACTTGCAGTCAAATAAGTCCAGTGCTATGTTATTGTCTGCTATTTTCCTTTATATAATGCAAATAAAATAATATTTCTGAAGCTATTTGAGATAGTAGATAAAATGACATAGTCTAGGTTCAAAGTATTTAGCATGCATAATCACAAACCTTAGCTTAAAGCTCAAACTTCCCTAAGATTTGCATAGCACAGAACACTTCTTGGGAAAACTTACTGAGCATTAAAATATAATGCAGTACAAGTTATTAACCAATAACAAATAGTGCCCTGTCTTTTGTTCATATCTGGTGAATTAGAGTCTCATCTGAAAGAATTTAACCCGTATTTGAGCATAAAAGTCTGTCCTGAGAGCCTGAAAACTTGTGAATTGCTCGTTCAGGTTCAGAGCAAATTTCTATTTCCTTGATTATGGATTAGATTATTCTGTTAGGCCTGGGGAAAGGCATAGCCTACTGAGCGGAGAACGTTCCCCTGAGGATTTTAAGCCCATCTAGAATTTGAACTATGGTATTTACACTCCTGTTGATAGCAAGGCTGATTTAGTCTCATCTCTTGCTTTTCCCTGCTTATGGATATCTTTGTTCCACTTTGTAGGTTTGCTCTTGAACTGATTTCTGTCTTTTCTTATTTAAATATAGGTGCCTGCCCCTTGTGACCCTAGGCTCTAAAATCCCATGAAAACAGATGCCATTCAGATGGGTTCTATGCGCTCCATGCATGGTATGATCACTGAAATGTGTAATCTTGTACAAATATAAAGGCTTTCACAGCTTTTTGCAATGTGTAATAAATGGTATTTAAAAACGTGAGTCTGTGTCCTTTTTAAGAAGACCATCTTTTCGCTGCCCTAACAGATTTTCATCAGGAAAAAATCAAAAGGAACGCTAGGTATCTTAACTAAAATTAATTTAGGGGTGAAAGTTTCCTTTTGAAGCATTAGCTGTACTTTTGAAGCTTTTAGCTGTACTTGGAGCTTTCTGCCTCCAGGTGGCAGTGCATGCTGCTATGCATATCTGAAGTCCTAAGTGTTTGGGGGTTGGATTTGTTTGCTTTTACTGTTCGTGAATTGTGAATTGTTGAGCTTCTTCACCTGCCAAAATAGAACTCAGGTGCTAAGCCAGATCTATTCTGGGCAGATTTTATTTTTTCATGCAGCCATGAAAGAAACAAAATTCCAGCTCCAAGTAGTCAAGCAGAATTTCAGACAAGTGCTATAAAAGAAATGAAGGCCATATGAGAAAGTTTATACAATAAAGTATTGTATCAAAAAATTTCCTTTGTATCTGCTCATCCTAGCCCCTACTCTTCAAACATTCTTTCACTTTGTTATTCTTTCCTCTGCCATCCCTGCTACTGTCCTCTCTCTAGTCCTTCATCTTTTCACCTCATCTTATATACCTTCAGCTTTTGTAGCTTTTGTCCCAGATCTTCTTTAATTCTGGTATTTCTCATCTTGTCTACCTACCACAGTTCTTTCTCCTTCACAAATCCCTTTCTGATAATTATCTTAGAAGATACTAAGGTATTTTGCTGGGGCCACCTTTCTACTTAATTTCAAATAATAAAGCACAAAGGTAATAGAGGATTTCAAGAAAATAGGAACAAACTTTTCTTCATATGGGGAAAGTTACTTATCTTTCTGTGTAAATTTTTGGAAAGTGTATCTGTTTTAGTTTATCCTTCCAAAATAATTTGATGCAAGGTAGAACACAGAAAATTTCAGCCCTGGCATTTGGAAAAGAATATACAGTATGAAACCAAATGCTAATAAAAAAGCTCAAACAGATTTGATGACATAAATATGAAAGTGCTACCTTTAATCAAGAGCAAAAAAACAGCTGACCCATGCTGTATTCCAATTCTATTATATATACTCTGTTGTAGTGTAGAGATGCACCAACAGCTTTATATTGTTGCAATAGTGAAAACATTAAGACCCAGTAGCAGTAATATTGTATGGAAACATGGTAGTTTCCTGAACTTTAAGTGTGGTGTGCTCAACAACCCTCTGTTGCTTTCATTATCTAGCTTTATGTAGTGAGAAGCATACTGATTTGCTTAGTTACTTAATAAGATAATTGCATGTGTTTATATCATTCTTACATGCATGTTATTTAATTTGTGGATAGTTCAACAGGGAATACACCAGGGAGCTGGAGGATGCAACTATGGCATGTCTGCAGCTCCAAATGTCTGAGGTGCCAGCTGAGAGATGGAAACATCAGACCCAGAGGTATGAGAGCTATAACTGGTATGGCAGGACCAGGATGTGTGAATTCTAGTCTTTGGCAACTGGTAGAGCGTGCAGTTCTTTGTAGGGTGAAGAGGGAGAACATGGTTGCTGAGGCAGGAGACATGACTAAATATTTTGACAGTAGTGATTCAGGGCATGATGAGATGCCTGAGTCATTTTCTTTTATACAAACGTAATCTCATTTTCAAAATAACAAACCTTTTAATAGAATGGGAATATGATGTGAAGATAACTTTATTTACTCTGTTACAGAACAGTTAATTTCCTTGCTAGTGGGGAGACATGATGCAAACATCTTTTTACTTCCTTGTGATAGTGAAAGTAATCCTGCTTTCTGTCTAAAACAGACATGTTTCTCTAATGACTGGACATTGCATAGCTGAGGCTTTCCTCCTTTCAACACACAGTCTGTTAGTCTGTTCTTCAGCAGCATAATTTGGGATGAAAGATGTTGTTTTAGCCTAAATATAGACAACAATCTGAACTCTAAAACAGGATTTAAGCAGTGATTCAGTACTTTAGACCAAAATTATTATCTGTAAAAACCTCTACTCAGAAGTCATTTGATCCTGGACGTGCCTGAATTTGCCTGTCACTCTCCTGTTCGACCTGAGAGTTAGTGCAGTAAATAGGGTTCTCTTCATCAGCTCTGTGCCTTTCTACCACCCAGCCTTGCTGAGACTGAAGGACTGTTCTCTGTTTCACTAATGACTTAATTTGGTGTTAATACAAAGTGGTTAATACCACTGTGCTAATGATGATCTGTCAATCACTGTAACAGGGCCCAATGTGGGAAAGACTTGTACAGTCATAGGCATAACTTGATTTCTGCTGCTCACGTGGGAATGCTTAGTTGGAAAACCTCCTCAAGGGCTCTGATGGCAGTTGCAAAAAAGCTATCAACCCCCAATAGATTGGTGTATTCACGTTTCCCTATTTAATCATTTAGAATTTCTGAAAATAAAGATGTTGGGTGCAAAATAAGTAATATAGGATAAAAGACTGTGTTGAATCAACAGTTGAATGAGCAGTGTAAACTTTTTATCACTTTAACTTTGCAATACTAGCTAGCGAATGAAATACAAAGGATGATATCAGGAAAAAGGGATAGGCATATTTCATTTATGAGTTCCTTATTTCAGTAAAACGAAACAAAAATCTATTTCTGTAATTGTACATCATGCCAGTTCTGGTAAGTAAAGGATGATTGGTAGGTATATGAAATAATAGAATAACTAAGGGCTCGCCAGGAGGTCATATCAAAGCCTCAGGTTTTGTTGGCACCAGTGACAGGTATTAACAAAGTAAATATTGTTACCAATGCTGCTTTCAGTGCGGAATGTTATCACTGGCCATTCATCAGCCTGAGAGTTTTCATTGTGTTTACAAATTAACAGCTATGTACTGGAAACAACAATTTTGCAGCTTGTTACTGTAAGATCTTAGGCCAATAACTTCTCCTAAGTACTCCTGTAGAAGTTTACTTAAGTAACATTAACTGTTCCAAGGTTGTGCATGGACAGCTCTGTCAGTTATGCTATAGATAGGGTTTCACAGGAGACTTGTACAAAACAAACATTTAGAACAAAGGAAAAGACAGTTGAGAGACTTCTGCTTAATAAGTTGGGTAAATTATTTGTAGTTTTTGAAACATGGAAAAAGATTATTTGTATCACATTTCAGCTGTGGAAAACGAGAAACAATTTCTAAGTCATTAGCTCCAGGTTATAGACTTATCAAAATTGAGTCTGAGGCTAGAACCAAATCTGGTGCTTTACTTTCTATATGTGTAAACATTGGGAACATAAAGCTGGAATTGTATGGAAATGACCTATACAGTACAAACACAGAAGTGACGTGTCTAGAAAGACTGGAACAATGACAATTTACGAGAGAGTTAGTTGAAGCATTTTGTTTAGTGTATAGGTTCTTGCTCTTAAACCTGCAAATGTGTTAAGGGGTCGACTTCTGTTATTACCAGCCTCAGAGCCTTGTGTAGAAGTTTTCTGTTTAGTAAAAGTCTTTCTTTTTTTAATTTGCTCATATTAGGTTTTGCTATTTGCAATTAGGTTTGTTAATTTGTGGTTTATCTAAAATACAGAAAAGCATTCTGCACTTCCCATCCATAAAGAGATGTATATTTATCTGATCACACTCTTATGCCAGAGATGTTACTGATTTCAGTTTATTCTCGCCACTGAAAGTCATTTGAGCCTTGTGGATACTGAGTAAATACCAAGTAAATACTTCCATCCCAAGCCAGGTTTTGCTTAACATCATTTGTCAATAATTGAGTATTCTCTAAATCATCCTTTGAACTGTAACACTTTGTAAACTTTTTCATTTGCTTTGTTATGTCACAGATGTAGTTTTTTGTTTAGAGACACATGAGCTTAAGAATATAATGCTAAACAAAAGCATCTTGTCTGTAGTGTTTGGCCTATTTTCAAATGTCATGAGGGAATGGTCCTTACTGTGATAGTATAAAGAGCAAGTGTACACACTATTTCTGAGAGAAATAATATTCACTCTGATCTATAGTAAGGGAAATAGTTCCTTTTTTATAGGTAGCTTTTAACTTGGCGCAAACTCAACAAGTGGCTGAGTCTTAGATGCTCGGTATTTCTCTGAAATACAGATAACATTCGTTATCAGAGTCCTTGTCTTCTGAACTGTAAGCAGTAATCTTTAGAACTATATGCCCCACAATATAATGTCACTTGGTATTACAGAATCACAGAATGGCTGAGGTTGGAAGGACCTCTGAAGATCATCTAGTCCAACCCCCCTGCCGAGCAGGATCACCCAGAACACCTCGTGCAGGATGGCATCCAGACGGGTTTTGAATATCTCCAGAGGAGGAGACTCCACAACCTCTCTGGGCAACCTGTTCCAGTGCTGTGACCCCCTCACAGTAAAGAAGTGCCCTCTCGTATTCAGATGGAACCTCCTGTGCTTCAGTTTGTGCCCATCGCCTCTTGTCCTGTTGCTGGGCACAACTGAAAAGAGTCTGGTTCCATCCTCTTGACACCTTCCTTTTGGATATTTATATGTATTGATGAGGTCTCCCCTCAGTCTTCTCTTTTCCAGGCTAAGCAGGCCCAGCTCTCTCAGTCTGACTTCGTACGACGGGTACTCCAGTCCTCTCATCATCTTTGTAGCCCTCCTCTGGACTCACTCCAGCAGCTCCGTGTCCCTCTTGTACTGGGGAGCCCAGAACTGGGCACAATACTCCAGGCATGGCCTCACCAGGACTGAGTTGGGGGGAAGATCACCTCCCTTGACCTGCTGGCAACACTCTTCCGAATGCACCCCAAGATACTGTTGGGCTTCTTGGCCACAAGGGCTCATTGCAGACTCATGCTCAGCCTGCTATCCACCAGGACTCCCAGGTCCCTCTCTACAGAGCTGCTCTCCAGCAAGTCACCCCCTAGCTTGTATTGGAGCCTGGGGTTATTCCTCTCTTTGTGCAAGACCCTGCACTTGCCCTTGTTGAATTTCACGGAGTTCCTCTTGGCCTAACCCTCTGGCTTGTCGAGGTCCTTCTGAATGGCAGCACAACCCTCTGAGCTCTGCCATCCAGCCAGTTGCCAATCCGCTCCACAGTCCACTCATGTAGCCCGCACTTCCTGAGCTTGTCTGTGAGGATGTTCTGGGAGACAGTGTCAAAAGCCTTGCTGAAGCCAAGGTTGAGCACATCCACCACTGTCCCCTTGTCTACCTGGCTAGTCATCCCATCGCAGGAGGCTATCAGATTGGTTAAGTATGGTTTCCCCTTGGTGAATCCATGCTGACTATTCCTGATCACCTTCTTATCCTCCCCATGCATGGAGGTGTCTTCCAAAATCACATATGTTTACCTGAGAAGTCTCTTTGTCAAGAACTGTGTTCTGAAGCAAGTCAATAACCCATGGAAATGGCTTTACGCGGCGCTGCGCTGCCCGCTTGGTCAGTTGCTTTGCTGTGGTGTTTCCTACTGCTGAGAGGCTGTGTATTTCTTCTTGAGCATGAGCCAGCTGGTGTGTCTTTCAACTTTTGTATTATTTGATTTAATTTATCTTATACTTCTGTCAAGCCAGATTTTATGAAATAGTGTTAACTGAAATACACACTAGTCATCAAGTATTCCTTTCAGCTCGTGATTAATCAGGGCAGACATTAAATTAAAAAAAAAATCTTTGAAGAATATTTTCTGTTTTGTTCATAACTGTTTGCTGATATTTAAAATAGTTTTTAAAAGTTCAGAAGCAGATGGAGACATCTGCCACTTGCAGGTAACAGTTTAACAATGTTTGGTTTTGTCATTAGTCGGAGAGATTCCCCCCACTGCACACTTTAAACAAAGGGAGAAACCCTGCACGCTTAAGTAACCTGGGAGAGTCTGAAGAGAATTCTGGACCTGGTGTTTGTTGTCCCGACCTAGGACCTGGGAGGCATAAGAAGTTAAGTTTCCTGTTCTGTCAATATTAACCTGTGTGCCTTTTTCCCCAGAAGAATCATATGCAACATTGTTCCATTTAGAAAAGGATTAACTTGTGTTTTGAGTCAATAACTTCTGAGCAAACTTTGGTTGGGTGCTTAACTGCCTCGTATATAGTCCTCAATCAGCTGCCCCCCAGCATTAGATTGAACCTTTGTTACATGTGCTTCCTTCTGCTTGTGTTAAGCTTCATCTGCTTAAAAACTAGTGCTTATGTCCTTCTATTATTACAGCTTAGTTTTTGCACAGTCTGTGGTATCCTTCCATTCTTCTTGAAAGAATTTTAAAAAGAGTGTTTTGATTAAGATTTCCCGCTATTCCACAGATCATTTTAAAATATTTTAAAAGTGGTTTTTAAAAGACATAAAGTTGACAAATTCTTGTAACTATTAGATTGACCTATGTTCTGTATTAGGTAACATCACACAGGATCAGGGATTTTCTCAGTTTTACCTTCATTTTCTCTGTAGTCATTTAATCCTCAGAAAGTCAGCTGTATCTCAGATGGTATGAAACAAGGAACAAGGAAAACAGTGTGTTTCAAAACTTCAAACAGAAGTTTAGTAGCCTGGAAAATATTATATCATGATGGCAGACGGGTATAGACTGTGTTTGCTGGTGACACCTCCCTGGTACTCACTGATCTGAGGACTGATTTTCATGCCTAAAAATAAAGCATTGGTTTTCCACCATTGTGCAACTGCAAGGGCTCTCTTTTATTTTCTTTTTTCCTTTTTTGTTTTTTTTTTTTCTTCTTTTTAGAGATCCCAAAGTAGCGTTTAATTGTTGTTTACAGCAGAGAATGCAGAAACCTGTTGAGTCTTAGAGAGACTTTTCTCCCCGAGGAGATCCATGGAGTTTATCCTCTGTTAGCTGAAAGCATATCACAGAGAAGGTTGCAGCTTTATAGCCAAGATTTCCAAAAGTAATTCTCATATTGCTTGTAGATACTTATCTTGGAAGACCTTAAAAATTATGCTTGGTGTTACTGTGCTGTTTCACTGTGTTGCCATATAAGATCAGGAAAATAAGACCACTTTTCTGGACTGCTGTTTCATGTTCTGTCTTGTCCACTTGGGTTACGTGGAAGGGTCTCTCTTTTACTATTTGTGTAACAGTGCAGAATTGTAACTGCAACCAACAATTGGGGTGTCACGATCAAGACAGTAAGCAACAGCTCGTAGTGGATCTGGATACTGTTTTTGTTGTGGTGGGTTTTATTTTCATGTTGGTTCGGTTTTCTTTGTTTTGGGTTTTTGTTGTTGTTTGCTTTGGTGGGTTTTGTTTTGTTGTTTGTTGGTTTGTTTGTTGCAGTTAAGAACCAAGGGAATTAGAGCTTTTACCTCTCTGGCTGTTTAGGACTTTGTTGACAAGTGACCAAATGACAGTTAAATGGTTATTCCACTACTAACATGATGCTGAATTGGGAAGATACTAGAATGGCCACAATCATTTTAAGAAGCATTATTTAAGAAGCATTAGCCTAAAAATAGAGAGAAATCAAAATTCTGCTCCCAACTGACAAAATTTTACAATCAATAGTATTTCACACAGTTACATGCTACCGAGTCTGGTAATTTGTCGTTGATTAAATGCAGATCTTCTGAAAAGACACCTGGTGTGTATTATGAAATTTAAGAAATAGTTAATCCCTGCGCTGTATTTGTTTATTATCCTTCAAGTTCCGTCATAAGCAATAGTGCAGGTTTTACAGCTGATTTAATAATACAAAGAATATATACAATATGAATGGTAGCATAAAAGGGAACTTGAATGAAAATCCATGTCTAGCTGAGGGAGGAGTGGAACCCTAAGCTCTCATCTAACAAAGGCACTTTGGTAGGAGCAGATCAGGTAACAAACTGAACCTGTAATCAGCTGACTTTACAGTATGCTGTGCTTGTGTGATTTTATTTATTTATTTATTTACTACTAATAATTTATTTTCTAATTTGTGTCTGAAAGAAATCACAGGTCATAATGGTGCAACTTTGGTCTGTAGAACTCTGTAACAACCTAAGAACCTGGAGTTCATAGAGTGCTTGTTAAAAGAAAAGCCCAAGATAAATCTTGCCATTATGCATTACCGAGTTCTTCATTGGTCTGTAAGAACAAAGATGCTCTGTGTAATTACATCTCTGGTTGTTTACTTCTCATGCTGTTAATTGGTGATCTGATCTAAACCCTCTGAAGCAAAAGGTAAGACCTCCGTGTTCTTCAGTGAGCATTCAGTCAGATTTTACACCATTTTTCGCTGCCTGGAATACTTACAGATATATACCATGCTTAATCATGTTCACCAGAATTAAAAGTGAAATGCTTTTGTTTATCTAATTTTACAAAACGTAGTTTCTGCAGTAGTCCAAAAGCAAATACATTCCTCCTCGTTACAATGACTAAATATGGGGAACACATAAGGAGGAGTTTAAAGTTTCTTTGACTACTGATTAATTGCCTTTATTTGCCATGCCACGTACAATGCTTTGGAAAAGTAAACATTACAGGAGACAGCAGCATGTCTTTTACTGAGGAACTACACTCCCTTTTTTCTCATTTTTGACTTTGCCAATATTAACACCTGCAGTCTGTTCAAAATTTAGTTGATGGATTGCTGATCGTTAAGTTTATACTGTGCTCATCTGTGTTTATCAGTGTGCACCTGGAGTCTTCCTCTTTGATGACAATGGTCTCCAGTTCTTCATGGTGCATTCAAGTCTGTCAATTATCAGAGGTGGGGTGGTGGGTTGGTTTGGTTTGTGGTGGTGTTGATTGTTTGTTTTTTCCAAAATTATCCTCTAACTGGGTAGGAGTTGGTCTGAGATGAGGAAGGTAGTGCAAAAAACCTACCAGAAGTATTCATGAGCTATCACTTAATTTTTTATCCAGAACTATCAGACATTGCATGGGAAGAAAGTGTGGGTATGACATTATGTGCTTGGAAAGTCTTCGTTACAGATGCGGTCATTCTACCAAATCAAGACATTTGTTAACTGTGAGAATTTGTCTTTTCATTATGAAGTCATTTCAGGACGTCAGTCATCTGTCTTACGTTCAGATTTGCACTTCTGTTGACAAGAAATGAGATTTCAAAAGCAGAAACATGGGAGGAAATAGAATTAGACATGGTATGTTGGATGATGGCTTTGACACTTCATGGAAATATAGGGAACACTGATCCCAAAAAGCACCGCTAGGAAGAATTCTCCATTTGTAATTAAGTCTTAGAGACTGTGTTGGTACTGGATTGGCTCAGGCTTGTACAGGAGAAGAAAGGAGGAAATAATGTAGTGGTTTTCAGCTTGTGCTGGTCATAGAGCTATCATGAATTACTTTAACTTTATGGACAGTGTTGTAAAGGCACAGAAAATTCCCCTTTCCAGTCCCTTCTGCCAATTATCAGATGACTAAGCCAAAACTAATCATAAAAATGACATGAGGCAAGAATGTGCTAGAAGTAGTATTTCTGTCAGTCAGGAACCTTTAAACCTTGTAAACAGTGAAGTACACTCTACATCAGCTCCTTTTGCTTTGGTGGCTGTGGCCCAAATATACCCTTACTGCAATAATTAGATGAAACATTTAGACTGCATTACATGATTATTTTACAGCCTATCCTTTTGGGAATAGAGACAAAAAAAAAAAATCTGTGGGTAACCAGAGCACCTCCTAATTAATTTGTAGTACTCCTTTCTTTTTATTAGGACTGTTTATTATAGATTAAACCTGACGACTTAGCTCATTTCATAATCAAGTCCATAACTTTCTACAATCTGACCTTACTAAATTTCAAAACAGTTTTTTCCACATCTGTTTTTTTTTCTTCTTCTTTTTAGTAAGTGACTTGTCTACCTCCCAGGTGGTGTTCGTTCTTCCGAGCATAGCTTCACAGACTAGCTTTCCTGTCAGGAACTGGGGGAATAAGCAGCGTTTGTCCCAGACCAAACTAAATAGTACAGCGCTAGCCTGGAACCCTTAAAGAAAGAAAGTGGGAGGGGAAGAGCTGCACAATCAGAATATCTGCATCTTTCTCTGCTGGAATACTGGTTCTAGCTTGTGCCCCAATACAAGAAAGACATTGAGAAATGAGAGTGAGTTCAGTGGAGGGACACCAAGGTGGCCAGGGACTAGGGCACATGCCTCAAGAGCAGAAGCTGGAGGAACTGGGCTTATGCACCTGGAGAAGAGGAGACCCCAGGGACATAGTAGCAGCTTCCAAGACCTATGAGGAGGTTGCTGAGGAGATGGAGCCAAGTTCTTCACAGCAGCACATGGTGGGAGCATGAGAAACAATGGGCAGACACTGAAATAAATGCAGACTGGGTATAAGGAAAAACTTTTTTTCCCATGAGGACATTTTAGCAGTGCAGTAGGTTGCACAGAGATGTTGTGCACTCTCCTTCCTTGGAAGTTTTCAAGACCAGCCTTCATCAAGCCCTGAGCCACCTGCTCTGACCTCACTGCTGACCCTGGTTTGAGCAGGAGGTTAGACTAGATGAACTACTAAGGGAAAGATAACAAAGACATTATGCTGTGAGGAAAAAAAAAAAATTACTTCAAAGCACTTTTTTTGATTGTTTCCCGCTACAGGTAACGATCTTTAATCATTTCTAATGAATTAACTTCCTGCTCTCTTAATCCACAATGGAACAATGTTCCTTCTGTTTGCATCTAAAGTTATCCTGAGTGTATTACCCACTTTAGTATTAAGCAAAAATGTGATTTTCAGTATTTTAAAGGTGTGCCTATGTGCTTCCAAAACATAACATAGCAAAAATAGATTTCAGGCTTTGGGGATTTTGGTAGAGTTCCCAGTAGACTTAATAATAACATTTTTGAGAGCTCATTAAATGCTGAAGAAAGATTCTCTGTTAGTATTTCATAAAAAGAATGCAATATGTTTTGCAATTGCAGCATTAAAAACATATGAAGTCATTCATTTAGTAGAAAGTTATGTGGAAAGCTAAGAAACAACCACATTTCAGAACTCAGTGATGGGACACTGCATTGAGAGAACTCGCTTAGTGCTCAGACTGACCTTAAACATTAATTTGATGTGAGTGGTGGGTAAGTTTTCAAGTCCTATTAAGCTGAAGAACATGACCCACCTTCCATGATAACACAGAATTATAACCATACTTTTCTATAGAGTGGCTAAATCAACCTTCAAAACTATCATTCTCTATTCAACTTCAGTTTTCTGAGCAATTTCTGTGGAAGCGAATTGTTTTCATGATATTTCTAGTATATTCCCATGAGAAGTAATATAGCATTTGGCTGTATTTCCCTTATATTGTGAGGGGACTGTGCAGTGAGATCAAAGTTATGTGTATTTTGCAATGATATTTTAATACCTTTGGATGAAAAACAGCACAGAAATGCAGAATGTAGTTATGCCACAAAAAAGTACTCCTCGTGATTTCTTAGGCTGAATTTTAGCTTGTGTTCCATTCTGGTTTAGGTATTTTTAGTTTTTTTTAAGGGTTACTTCTATACTTTTGTACTTCAATATTCTGTTCTTAATTTCAGCGCAGATATTTATGGATTTTATTTCTCGTAACCAATATTCAAATCTATTGTGGTCTGACCTTGAGTAGAAGTTCTGTATTGCTCTGATATCAAGCAGTTGTCTGTTAGTTCAGGCCATGCTATTACTAAATGAAAGCATGCCTGCAGTTCTGTAGCCCCTCTTAATTCTTGAGACAAAAATCTTTTTGCACACGATAGTCTTAATGTCACATTTGTTAACACTACAGCTGTGACAAGCATGAACTGCAGGTCCCAAGTAGTTCTGTAGTTCTGTTTTCACCCTGCACACACAAGCTTTTCCTTATTCTCCAGGCAGCGAAGCCTTCAATAGTCTCAATATAATGCAGTTATGGCACGGAGCGTAGGGTGTGCAACCCAGCGTGCACAGAGCCCAGCGAGCAGCCGCACACAGGCTGCTGGGCAAGTGCCAGGTTCTGTTTTACCTTTTTGCCTTAATCTGCTAGCAGCCAGCCTCTGCTGCTGCAGCTGGGGCTGAGGATCCTGCAGGACTGACGCACCGAGTCAGTACTTCTGGGAAGTCACTGCAGTTTGTGCCTGGGTGCACGTTGTCTCAAAAGTCAGGTTATTGGTTGTCTGATTGCTTTCTCCCTTTACTTCCTTTACTTTGTGACGTGCACAAATGGAAATTTTGAAGAAGACGGATGATGAAGGGATTTTATGTTATTACTCCACTTCTGTATTTGGCCTGACTCTTACAGCTTGCAGACAGGAAGGGATGGGTTTACGGGCACAGCACTGTAACTCTCCTCACTTTCATTTTCACTGTCGCTGTTCACACCGTGAATTTCCACTTTGCCCTGTCAGCTGATATGCAATTTTACACTTCCTAGATCTGCATGTGGCAGATGAAACATCACACGTTTACCCTAAAATGCATTTTATTAAATTTTAAGCAGGCACAAAATAAAAAGTGGGAGTCCAGACCGTAGATTTGGGATCATACTCAAATTTGCATATTTTAAAGTGCCTATACCTGAGTCTGTGTTTTCAATTTTGATAGAAAGTTGCTATACCCCCTTTATAAAGTACATTCCAAATTAATGAAGAACCTAATGAAGATGCTACAGTTAATGATAAATACATTAAACTCCTTTGAAATGGCATGGATGGTCCTTAAAGATGCAATAAGCAAACAAAACACTAAACTAAACAAATGGGTTTGCAATATTGCAATTTTTAAGGCTGCACTCAAAGCAAACAAATTTTCTTTGGGAAGTGAAAATCCAAACCAGTGGAACAGAAGACGATTAACGATAGTGACTATGAGGAGATATTTGGGAGCCCATTTTAAACAATAGTTGTTAGCAGTATTGATCATATGTTTCATTGTCAGGAACTGGTACTGTAAGGAAGCTTCCAATAAAAACAGAGCATCTATTGCGGTTCCAAAGTACAAAGGCAGGAAAGGATTGGAGAGAAACTCGATTGTATCACTGCATAGATCTTCATCTGAAGACATACAGTGTCTGAGAGCTCGCTGCCATGGACCAATTTTTTTGTGGTTGAGGGTGGGATGTCATAAAGAAAGCAAGTGTTCTAAGAAAACCTTTTACATTTTTTCAGCTTCTAAATTAAATGCAGCAAACTGATCAATTTGAGGTCTCACATCTTGATAAAAATTGCCAGTTTCATTTTCCATGTCTCCATTAGACATTTAAAGAAGTAGCAAGTAGCTTCTAGTCTATAATATCGTGTTATTGTCTGAATGTGATGTGCATGTGCACTTGTCACTGTTTCTGTCTCCATCCTGCAGTACAAGGGCATTTGCACCATACTCCACCCAGAAGAGTGGAAAAGCCAGTGACTGAAACAGACCCAAGTGAGATTAGCAAGCAGTGAAAAACTAGACAAACAAAGGAGGTGAGTCACCTGTCACCTGTAACAAAACTTCTCAGCCTATCATTCCTAGATTCTTCACGATCCAGGTGTTGCAAGCTGTCTCTTCCATTTCTGGTAATTTGGCATTCAGTGTAGGAATTTTGGAACTCTTTTTTTTTAGGAAACATTTTTGTATGAGAAGTGCCAAGTTGCTAGCAAAGGGACTTGTAGACACTCTCGAGGTGATATGGCACCCAGTCAATGACACAAATCCTCACTGTTGTCATTTTTTATTCATTTACCTCTGAGCTGAAAAAGTGAAGCGAGGCTATCTGGTCGCTCAGTGTCCCATTGTATCAGAAACAATACTGCACAACCAAAGAGAAAATGCTTATCTTCAAATAACTTCTCTTGTGTGTACATACATAGTGAGGAGTTGCCAGGGAAGTGATGTCTTTCCTACAGTTAAGTGATGATAACGAGACAGAAGATGTGAATGAAGAGTCATAGCTAATAGAAAAAACAGAACTTCAGACCAGAAGAAGAACAGAAAGTGAATGAATGTTCATTAGCCAAATGTGTTAAATTGTTTGTACCATGAAGTAGTCAATTGTGAAAGATGTAACGAGCATTTTACTGAAGAGCATGAGTCCATTTTCTTAATGTAAACAGTCTCTGATGATGATCTTTGATGATGATTTTTATCTAATAGTCTTAATCTTTGGTATCTCATCTCAGTAATTAGGCAGGTGTTTGTTTGTTTTTTCCCATGAGTTTTGCCCCTCATACTGACCTGTATGTGTTTTCTGGTGGTTCAGAACTACCTTGTTTACAGGTATCCTGCAGACAGGGCTGGGAGACGGACCAGGTGTCATGTGGGGGTCCTTTGCAACCCTTTCCTAACACTTCTGTGTTACCGGTGCTCTAAGCACCAATTTCCTGGTCAGCCAGTGAAGACAGGAAAAGGGGAAAAGCGGGAAGCAAAGTGCATGTTTCCTCAGGAAAAGGAAAAGCATAAAGGACAGAGCTAGCAGTTTGTAAATGCAAATAGAGAACTTCCACCTGTCAGAGGTGGAGCACTTGAAGTCAGATCTCCCAAAGTGACAGGTGGCTGCAGTGTTACGTGTCTAGGTTGTGATATGGTACGGAACATTTCTGGGAGACCATCAGAGGGACGTCTTGGATTAGATAGGTAAAGAAAATCAGAAGAAAATCCCTAGTGATTTAAGGTGAGCTGGGACAACTGAAAATCTTTTCTGTGGGGTTACATGAAGTTAGGAAAATAAGCGTTTGTTATCATCAGCAGCCCCTCAGTGTAATAGTTTATTTAGGGCGCAAGTTTGCAGCATCTCGGAGGAGCAACCTTACAAGCATACCTCCTTACAGCTTCTTGAGCTCATGCAGAATATTGCGGTCAGACAAAGAATGTGACTTGATTTTGAATGAAGCTGAAGAAAGCCTATTGTTGAGGCTACACACCATAGTTCTGCTTGTGTTTGCAGAAAAAAATTTGACTCAAAATTGCTGCATGCTTCAATTGCCATTGAATAGGTCAAACATTTTGCTCTGGAAGGACACCATTTTGTCAAAGGTAATGCAAGAAAAGCAACTAGTTCTTGTGTTTTAATATGGTAGAAGCAGAAGTGTGAACAGGTTTTCTAAAGGAGGAACTCTCCATGCAGAGTAGGATATTTGTGGAAGGAGTGCACGGTGAGCTTGTTTAGCTAATCTCTAACTCCACCTAAGAAATGAGTGGTGCTCTCTTGTTCTTGTAATAGTGTTTTGTCATTGATCTGGGTGAGTAAAAGAGCAGATCCTTTTTGAAAAACTGGTGTGATTAAGCGGTTTGCTGAATGGCTGTGTCTCTGCCAATCCTATAAACAGTGCTTAAGAGGAAAGAAGATGTTTCTCCTCTTCTGGTCATTCCAAACCTGATCTTTTGTACCTAACCCCTATGTAACCTTTCCTTGTTCTCAGCAGTCTCAAAGCAAGGGGAAGTGGGGATGGTGAGTAATGAAAGCTGAGAAATAATTGAGCATCATTGAATTCATTTAAATCTCAATCTGCCCTTTTTTAAAGTACTGTGTTAAGATTCCATGTGATCTATAGAAAAGGGAGGTCAGATTTTAGAAGAAGGGGAAGGACTGAAACAATTTTTAAACATTGACAAAACAGCAAATGCCAAGATGGGTGTAACCTTGTTTTTTGATTTCTCAAGTTTCTTTCACTTCAGACACTTTCAGTTTGACTAGTATGATACAGTTAATAAAAACAAAACAAAGCAATCAAACAATAAAACTGCATTAAAAGATATATGGAATATTGACGAGCAGTGAGTGCAAAGAGGCACAAGCACGATACAGTCAAGCAGGTGAATGCTCAAACTGCAGAAAACTCAGGTCCATTTTTCAAGAGATTCTTCTCTAGCAATCCTGGTTGTGATATATATACGGGTGTATTCATGCACAAACCCGTACTCATAAATCTACGTCTAAGAGTACTTTACAAAGGCACATAATGCTCATTTTTAAATAGACAAACTGAGATACAGAAAAAAAAGTGTCATGCCTAAGCTTGTCCAGTAGAAAAGTGACAAATGAAAGAGAACCTGGGATTCTTTGTTTCTCTTATAGCCCTGTGCAGATCTACAGATCCTTGATTAGCACTTGTAAATCCTTCTCTCTTTGTCATTGTAGTTTGAAAACAGATCTAAAACGTTTCTTCAACACAGTGTTATTTGGTCATACATAATGCTCATGAACAAACAGCTCAGGCTAAAATCCTTGAGACTGTACTGGCACACCACAGTATTTCTGAGCCTGCAGTTGCCTGGGAGCACTTTGTTCTGCGTGCCACTGGTGGCTCCTGGATTGCTTGTGGCCTCAAGAAGGAACAAGTAGACCTCAAGTAGAAACATAACTGTGCTATATTTAGATCCACATTTTGTCTAAATTTTATAATCAGCTCCATAGTCCCATCTTCATCATTTATTTGTCCTTCTGGCATTTACACATAAATTATGTGAATAATTTACACTTCCAAGGAGTTGCAGTTTCCTTCCAGTTTGTCTAATGTGTTGGAAAAGCACAAAAGAGCAAGCCTCACAGGTAGCAGTAGCTCCAATAGGGAAGTTTGGAGAGGAAACAATTCTACAAATGCTATACTGAGAAGGGTTCTTTAAAATGGTATCAAAAATTAGGAAATAATACCTTATTATGTGTAATTCCATGTTGAAATACCTGTGTTCATTTATAAGCACCTGTTTAAATGAGCTCCATAGAGCGCTCTGGTTCTGTCCAGTTTCTATAAAATTCTTTATGAAAGTCACAGACTCAGGCTTTCTGCAGCCCCTGGCTGAGTGTGGAATGCACCCTCTGATCTGTTGGTGAGAGTTCCTTCATTTCAAGAACTTCAGTTCATTCAAGAGCATTCTTTTTTTGCATTTTGACATTGCCTGCAAGATTGTAAAAACTGCTCACTGTGATCTATTGCCTTTATCACTGAGCGCTTGTAGGAAGCAAAAGTGCAGCACGCTCCAGGGAGGGATGCTTCCAACACCAGGAATTAGTCACAGCTCTGCCTCCAGTCACTGCAGGTTATGTAATGCAATAGCAGGACATCAGCAACACACCCTCCCACGCTGAAAGAAATTGGGGCCTTTAGGGATTCCCCTTCTGACCACTGTCCATGTGTAGTCTTACTGCTGTTTTGCATACATAGCCCTGGAGTATAAAATGCTTGTGCCTCACAGGACGGGTGTGGAGCAGGAGAGATTAAAGGGGAGCAACTTCCATAGAGAAGACCATCTCCTTGCAGATTTGGAAAACTCTCTCACAAAGACACGGTAAGACAACACTGTGTAATTGTTCAATTGACTATTCATTTACTGCAGCTTGCAAAGGAAAATAATTGTATGGCAAACTATTTTTTCCTTACTAGGAGCAAAGTGTTGGAATCAGTTTCCTCTCTCATTTCCAAGCTATCCTGCTGCTCTGAAAACTTTATCCCCCTTCCAGCTGTCTTTAAAGGTTTGTGCATGTAACACTAAACATTATAAATATTCTTTGAATATTTGTTCCTCATTTGAACATCTCTTGTGAAAGCGTAACAAGCAAGCAAGTTATTGCTCTAATTGCCAGTGAATGGAAAATGACTCTTCCTTCTCTTTTATTTTTTCTTTCTTTCCCTCTTTTCTCTTTCTCCTCTCTCTGTTATCTCTTGCACGATTTTCTTTTACTGTTTTGTCCTTTCTTTTCCTCTTTTTCTGTTTTCCTCCTGATTTTCTATTTTCTATATTCTTCTTTTTTGTTTACTTTCTTACTTCCCCTCTTCCCCCCTTTCTTTCTCTCTACTTCTCCTTTCCTTCTCTCTTCATTTATGCATGCTATACAATAATATACAGTATGCTTTATAATAATAAGCACTCATATTGCATCATTTTTTTATTTCAGGATAGTGGTCTAGATTTGTTTCTGCTTTTTAACTGTTAAGAAATGCTTATTACGCACTATTTCTTTTACTGATGTAACACACAAGTTTTAACACATTACAGCTCCTGCACAGATAGTTGCATTCATTTCTTTTCCTGTGTGATTTTACAGCAGACAGCATCCTTGTAGACCACTTTATGACTGTTATGATACACATACAAACTTTGGGGCTAATTCTGCTTTACCTAGCCATTTTCTAGTTTGCTCTCTTTCTCCTTGTCACACAAGTTTTCTGTCTTCTTCCTGGCACAAGAATATCCTTTATCAGAAATTAGCAGAAAATCTATGTTAAAATGAATAACAATAAAATCTAACTTTTATATAAGAATTATATAAAATCTATATTCAAATATATGCTATGTACATATATATATTACAAAATACAGAATTTGGGATCTCACAATTCCATTTGGCTCAGGCAGCTGAATATATTGCAAATGCTCTGGTTCAATAACAAATCATATTTTTTTTTCTGATGAGAATCATTATTGTGTGAATAAACCAGCAAAATTCTACATACATTTTCCTTGCAAAAATGTAATGATGAGAATTAAAAAACAAAACAAACAAACAAACAAAAAACATTTAACAAACTATTGAAAAACAAAGAACTTAAAAAATACAAGTTTCAAAGTGTCTTTTGGAGAAGTTGAGCCTGCATGTGTTTTTCAGAGATACAGTTATTGGCTATTTATGCATCTGGGAGACATTTGAAATCCCCTTCCCTCTAGTTTAGAATAAAGCAGGGTTGTGGCATTACTAAAATTAACATTTCTCCTTGTCAGTGTGTCATTACTCTGAGTCAAGTAATTCTTATTTTTAAATACAGGAAGTTAATTAGACCAAATCTGTTAGTCTGCTGAGTTTCTGCATCCTTTTAAAGGGAGTTACCTTCTTAGTCAAAAACTGACCTTGTTTTTTTTTCCTCCTCTCAGAAGTGTTCCAACATCACTCAAAACAAGATTTCAGCAGTGTGAAGTAAAATTGTAAATAAGGTATAAAAAATGCTGTGCCCATGGCAGTTTGCATTCAAACCTCATGCTGTTAAGAACCGGTCCTCCAAAGAGACGGATATCAATAATAACGTGGAGAAAGATATGAAGATCAATGGGTAAGATCTTTGTCCTTTGATGGTTTCATAGTTTCTCTTTTGTTTGAAATGTAAAGATATTAACTAACATGGGGATCTGGAGAAATTAGTAGTGTGTTTCCACTGCAGTAATTTTAACAAAAGAACAGTTGTCCCTGGGAGTCACTGGGTGGTGTTGACTTAGTAAGATACATTTCAGCTATTGTGTCTAAGTTACACAATTATTGAGGAAACAAATCGTCATGGTTTATCTTTCAAACTTCTAAATGTATTTAGTGTACTGTAATGGTTACATGTATGCTGGGACTTAAAAGGCATATGCATACAATAAAAATTAGCAAAGTATTTAAGTTGATAAAATATTTCTGTGATACAATTCATACATGGCACTGAATAAAATAAATTGTACATGCATATTACTTTTCCCAGTTTTCAGTCTTCTGCTTATGTCAGTTCTCTAATGCATATAGTTTATTTCTCTGCTTATACCCTACCCTTTACTACCATTGCTCAAAGCAGTTCATGTTCAAACGTGAAGTTAAGTGAAACCAACTTATTTTGGAAGTGAAAATGGGTGATCACATACTCTTGTCTAGATAAAACCTGTAACATATAACTCTCTGAACTAAGGGGTTTGGAGGTCATGGGCTGGATGTCTCTTGGGTGTTTATGAACACCTTCTGAAATTTGGCTGCCAGTATCCAAATTCAAAAATGGGAGTGCAGAAAGTCAGGGTTAATATTGAAAACAAGGGAAATTAATATAAAATAATACTATTTGCTTAGTGAGCTTTCTGACTTGAGCTTTCTGAAATTTTCACACATTTTCAGAAAGTTTCTCTGAAGCTTTCACCCTCTTTAATTCCTCTGAGTATTTTCCGGTCCGATCATGATCATACAGATGTCCTCTGCTTAGCTTACAGCAATGCTACTCAACCTTTACCATTCTGGGCCCTCTCCATTGCTTTCCTTCCCACATGGAGATGTGGAAAGGATGTTTGTTGTTTTACTATTGACTTCTAGTCCACTCCATCCCTCATGCTGCTGAGGATGTTTGGCTTATTGACTCAGTGCCACTTTCAGGGACAACTCTGAGCATCAATTTACTGATGCTACAGGATAACCTAACAAATAAAAACTAAGTATGTTACCTTATACTGAATTGTCTTTGTCTCTTTTAAAGCTTAGTGAAAGATGATGCCAAATTGCACGATCTAATCAAGAAGCAGAAAGAGAAGCTGCCTATCGTAACTTCAGCAGAGGTCAGTGGTGGGAGAGAGCTCTGTTTAGCTTCATTGACTGATACTGACAGTTCACACAGGTTGTATTTACTGCTCGAAACTTCTCAGAGGACTCATACAAGGAGTCACTGCGGTTACAAGAGGTTAGAACTGCTGTGAGATCTTTGGATGAAAGATCTTTTCTGAATAAAAAGATGCTTTGGTAAGCCTTAAAGGAAAGAGATACCAAGGACATGGATTGGAGTGCCAAAATCCTTTATTTGCCTTTACACCTAAAACCTAGCCTTTAGTAACAAACATGTCCTTTCTCTAATTTTGTTTGAATCACTGTTTTCCTGAGACTATGACTGTTATGTTAAGAGGCCTTAATGAAATTAAAAAGGTGTTTGCAGTGGCAAATATTGTTTGATTAGTACAAAAATACTTAACTTTTTGGCTATTTCATATCAAACCGTGGATTGGATCAATAGTTTTGTAATCAAGTGAATGTACTTATGTTAGAAAAGATCACATTTCTGCCTAGTTCATTGTATTTAATTTTTAGCATCCAATGGTCAAATAAAAATAAAAATCAAGCATTAAGATATTCAGTAGGTCCAAAGACAGTATGTATTTTTATCTTTCCCTTGTCCAGAAACCCCCAGAAAATGGTATCAAAGCTTCAAACCAAATATCAAGATGTCCAAGACATATAAAAGTAAGAAACTTGGAAAATGGATCCAGCTTTCTTGACACACTACACCTGACAGCAAAGGAGGTAAGATGCATAAATGTGGGCAGTGATTTTTCATACCTTTGAAAAGATCCATAGTGCAACATTGCTTTTAACATTTTATTGTTTTCCAGGTTATCAATTGCCGCACCAAAGCATGCCAAGGGGCACTTATGACCCCAAAGGGCTTGGTGAGGGGCACTAGAGATGGGCCAGTTCCTCAGGCAGAGCTTTTACCTCAGGCAATAGACTTTGTCAAGCAGTACTACAGTTCATTTAAAGAGTAAGCCAACTTTATCCTCATTTTTGGTATAAAAATCCTCTACCTAACTACCTACCTGTCTGTGAGACTCGGCTACTTGATTTCTTCACAGCTATTGGCAGCTATGCCATTACATAGTATGCATTCCAAAAATGGATATGGATTATTACAAAACGCAAACAGAACTATTACTGCACATCATACACTCTGTCTGCCAGTCTCAGTACTGGGGAATACAGGCGTGGACACTTTGCAGCACATTCCTCAGCCCTATCTCTTCTGAGTGTGTTGCATTATAGTACATCATAGCAAGCAGCTTGCTTTGGACTCTTCCAGAATGTTACCTTCTGTTTTCTTAACATTGGATGCTAATGAGATTAGCTCCTACTCATACTGGTTTTAGACATACAGATAACGTGGATAATGCTTTTAGTTTGTGCTGTTCCAATCATCTTTTCTCTGTGTTCTTTTATTGTATGTTTTGTATCTCAAGGCTTTGGCCACAGGGTAGAAGAACACTGTCTTGCTTCTCAACCTTGCTTTGTGATATCGTCAACATAAGCTTACTGAGCATGCTGAGAGAGATGCTGTAGCTTCAGAATAGGTTTGTGTTTTTGCAGATATGGAGATGGTGCAGAGAGCTGTCACAGGAAAAGCTGGAACATCTGGTTTAGGTCCAAGAATTTGCAGTGACAAAGTTTTCAAGTGACAGGCTTTCAAATCATAATTCAGTGCTTGCTCATTTCATTATAAAACATTATTGAATTTTCAAAGGGACTCAGCCACATAATGGCTTCTTCTTTAGACACTTTGAACTCTTCTACAAAGCTTTCTTCCAGACAAATCTTTCTGAAAATCCTGATCTTGCACACAGGCTGTGCTCACGTGCCAGAGTATTGTATTTGTGCATCTCTATGATTCTGCCCATGGCTGTCTGATCACATTGATTTACACTATCTTATATGCTTGCCCTTGATCTTTCATCTTGTTGAAAATGTGAAAATTCTCAGACAGTGCAGGCTATTTTCATTCTGTCTGTAGGCCAACAAAACAATTTTTGTCTGTTCTGTGATAAATATTTCCAAATGTTTTGACTTCATTCTCTATTATCAAACAAAAGAATTTTAGAGTTGGTTTCTCTGACAAAGGAACTGCTCAGCACTTCCTTTTTGGTATCAACTTACTTTGCTCAGAAGACCTATGTCCCTGTGAAAATAATAGAACTTTGAGAGTGCAGTTAGGCTGAAGTTAACCTGTTCTCTAAATTTTATTTGCTTGCGTTTTGACACTTTTTACTAAGCTAATGTAGAAATTTTGAATTTAAACTGAAAATTTGCACAGAAAAGCTTTTGATCAATCCATGTACATACTGGGTGGTGAAAGGACAGTGTTGTTACTGAAGTTTCTATTATGTTACTTTCATTAGTAACATAAGGCTAGTAAGCTCTGTCATTTGCACCCATTAAGGCCAGTTCCTAAATTATGAAGCCAAGAAAAATACTCCTCATTAGACCTCAGTCACAGTCATATGTACTTAAGTCATCATTTTATGGTCTTTTTTGGTAAAAATCTCAGACCCTGGACTATTGCAGTAGATAACAGCTATGCTTTGGGGACAAAAATGTGGTGCAGCAGAGGACATAGGGAGCAGATGATGGTGACTTTTCACACTTGAAACACAGTGAAATTGCTGACTTTTTGAGGTAATGGATGCTTTCATAAATGATAGAGTATTTTTTGGCTTCTTTATTCATATTCAGACAGTGTAGATTTATAACAAGGACAGATTTCTCAGTGTATATTCAAACTGGCCATATCCCAATCAACATAGATAACCAACCCGTCACTGGAAAAGGGCTCTACCTACATCCAGGCAGATAAAATCATCAGTGAAAATGGAAGTCTCTTGCAAAAGCATGGCTTGTACTCTAAGGCTTTCTGGCTTCAGTAATGCCTGGGCTCTTCTTCACCCAGAATATAAGGAGAGTCTGCAGTTTAAATTAGTTTTCTAAGTAATGATATTCTTATTGTTTCTTTTCATGGCTGTTTCCTGTTCAACAGGTCAAAAATAGAAGAACACCTGGCCCGACTGGAAGCAGTGACCAAAGAGATAGAAACAACAGGAACCTACCATCTGACACAGGATGAACTGATCTTTGCTGCCAAACAGGCCTGGAGGAATGCTCCGAGATGTATTGGGAGAATCCAGTGGTCCAACCTACAGGTAACCTATGAGTCTAGAAATTAAGGCCCAAATAGTTGTCTGCTGTAAATCAGAATGTCATTTGGTAAAATTTGCCAGTTGCTTCAGCTAAGGACTGCTCCCTCCTGTACATATTGTAAAATCAACATTTTTTTGTACTTCTCTACTCCATACTTGAATAAAAGCCTGTGTAGGAATGCTAGTTAGGAACCAATTAAGTCATGGAACCATGTGCATGTCTTGGACCTTGAGGGATTATTATGTGTGAAAATAGTACATATAAGAAGAGTAAAAACAAACTTTCCCTAGTGGAGCTACAAGTAAATTGAGAAATTGTTCATTTTTCATGTTTTACTTAATCTTTTCCTTTTTCCTTTTTTTTTCCTTTTATCCTTAAAGTGTTTTACTTAATCTTTCCTTTCTGTAGCTGTGTTAGAGAAATAATAAGCTTACATTACTCTTTCAAAATCATTTTACTTTCTTCACATTTATTTGGGAAACATATAGGTATTCGATGCACGTGACTGTAAAACAGCCAAGGAAATGTTTGAGCATATCTGTCGTCATGTTCAGTATGCAACAAACAATGGAAACATAAGGTATGCCTCTATTTCATTTGAATTTTAAACAACAAATATCACATCCAGGTCTGCATTCAAAACTTCACAATAGGCCTGAAATAATCTATATAAATATTTTGACAACTTGTCTCTGCTCTTAAGTCTTCTGGTATTCACATGGTCCTCTCATATGTACCATCAACTACTTTGAAAGTTAAAGCTTTTATGGTTGAAATTGCAAAAACTTTCATCCTGGGGAAAAAAAGATTATTTGAAGATTTGGGGAGGTGGGTGGAAAAGAATGGATGATTTTATTTCTACTGATGTTTATTTTAGAAATATAAAATAATTTCAGCTAGCAACAATTTATGTCTTAATAATTAGAATGTGTTTGATGTGCTGCTGTTATGTAATGGGATTTGATCATCTCTCTTGGCAGGTCAGCCATCACTATCTTCCCACAGAGGACTGATGGGAAGCATGATTTCCGTGTTTGGAACAGCCAGCTCATCCGATATGCTGGATATCAAATGCCAGATGGGTCTGTCCTAGGAGACCCTGCAAGTGTGGAGTTCACAAAGGTATAGTTCCAAATGCAGAATTGTAACTAATTTCCATGTCCCCTATCTGTATTTCATTTATTTTTCTTGCATGTTTATGCAGAGTGGGAGGGAAGTGTGGGTGGAAGAAGCAAATGGGGTATCCAGCCCCACATATTCTAGGTGCAGGCTGAAGCAATAATTTCTAACTTTCCAATAAAATACTCCCCTCTATCTCAGAACAAGGAGAGCTAAAGCTCCCCTTAAGTGAGGTACACAATCTGTACTTGAACAACATGTCTTGGTGCTGTTTGAATGGAAAAGACCTTTACCACTGAGAATTTACCTCAGAGGGTTAACATACTTTTTTTCTTCAAATCCGGGGATGGAGGGACTTCAGAAAATGAAACCCACTTTCTTTACTTACAGTTGTGCATTGAGCTTGGGTGGAAGCCGAAATATGGCCGCTTTGATGTAGTTCCACTCATTCTCCAAGCAAACGGCCAAGATCCAGAAATATTTGAATTCCCGCCAGAAATTATCCTTGAAGTGCCAATGGAGCATCCAAAGTAAGCACACCAGATTTAGATAATTGCATTTTTGCCTCTGCCTCACCTTGGCAAGTTATTAGCCTTTGCCTGTGGCAGTCATTTTATGAGTTCTTTGTTAGGATGAAATTATGGTAAATTGTCCTAAAAGATAAAATGCCTGTTAAAACAATGAAATTAGATTTAAATTAAGGAAGCCAATAGCGTTTCTGTTGGAAATCTTTTTTTTTTTCTAATCTCTGTTTCACTCATATCCCAAATTAAAAAAACATAGCTTCTTATGCCGGTGTAATACACATGTGAAACATAGCTTCACTCATAACATAATATCTATTGCCTTTTTCTCTTTGTTTCTTTCTTCATCTTTGCACTGGGAGTGGCCTGCAGGTAGCAGAACTCTGTTATACTGTTTTGCAATCTCTTTAGCAGGCAATTCCCAGTTACCACATTGAAAATGAAAACTTTGCTACCACCTTTTGCAGATGGGTCATTCTCCCTACAGAGAGTACTCTTCCACTTCTTGGACTTACCTGGTTGCTGCCTAAAGAAGGAAAAGATACATAAAGTAATAAATCAAAATTCTTGTTTAACAGGTATGAATGGTTTAAGGAGTTAGATCTGAAGTGGTACGCACTGCCTGCTGTTGCCAACATGCTCCTTGAGGTGGGAGGCCTGGAATTTACTGCGTGTCCTTTCAATGGCTGGTACATGGGGACAGAGATAGGAGTGCGAGACTTCTGTGATGTGCAGCGGTACAATATCCTGAAGGTAATCTTCTGAAGTAGAAGGATTGTGGAGATCTGAGAGGAAGATAGACTCAGGGGGTGAAATGTTTCTGAAAAAAGAGACACTATCAGCCTTTACTGGGATGAGTGTTGTATTGACTTCCCACTAACACATCAGTGCTAATTTGACGTAGTCTCGTGGCTGTTAAGGACATCTTTAATTGCTGTCAGGATTATGACTGCCAGATTGCATGATTGCTTTTGCGGTGTTCTGCTGTATCTGTTCCAAATACCTATCCAGAAAGGAGAAACCACACCTGTAAAAAAAATACAGAAATTGCTGTCCTAAAGCAATTTTCTTCCCCATTTTTAACTTGAATACTGCTGATTCAGGACTTTTGGTCTTTAACTGTACATTTCTCAGAGATGTATTTGTTAGTTCCAGTCTGCTGTTGATAAGGCAGTGGGATTCTAGTTGTTAGCTGCAGGTCTTGGGCATCTTGCCACTACAAATTAATGATGATTACTTACAACCAGATGCTGCCACTTTCTAACCATTTAGTCCCAAAGAGCCCTCCCTCCACTTCCCCAAACTGGAATAGCTTCAAGAACCATAACTTCATAATAAAAGCTTACCTCTAGTATCAAGTGTGCACTACCATCACTTTTCCTGGCATAGGATTGACTTGTCCCCCTCCTGTAATGTTCTTTTCTGCATATTAATATGATGAGGTGGAGAAATTATGAGATCTAAGTCTAGCATAAAAAGTTTTTTTTTTTCCCTTTTCTCTCTCTTTTTCACTTGTAGGAGGTAGGAAGAAGAATGGGACTGGAAACAAACAAACTTTCATCACTATGGAAAGACCGAGCTGTTGTAGAGATAAATGTGGCTGTGCTTTATAGCTTCCAAGTAAGTCAACGAGTCTGTTATCTGGAGAGACATAGAATAATGTGCATCTCTTTTTCATTTCACTTACAACAGGTTTATGCAAATATATTGCCAGGGTACACTCAGTGTACAGGAGGTTATCAGTGTAATTCCAATTGAGTCATTCTTCATCTACACCTGGAAAAGCGCCGGAAACCGTATTTCCTGTTGTTGCCAAAAAAAAATCTCAGGTGGAGGCAAAATGGAGAGAAAAAGAAAAGGAAGTTAAGGGCAAGATTGTTCACCCTTTTAGCACAGATGTCTAAGTGTCAACATCTATGTAAAGCCACTGGATTAATTTATTTCATTTGCATTTACGGTTTATTTAAAATATCATGATAATATGAAAGACAGGAAAACTGAATTGAAGGTTTTTCATTCTCCTAATGCTGGAGTGGTAAAAAGCTGATGTAAAAAAAACCCAAACAAATAAATAAATAAATAGGACTTAGTAAGAGTCCTTTGTCCAAGGTCCACCTAGATCTTTATGTAATAGTTGCCAATACTATTTCCCAGCATTGCATAAAGTCCTCGAAATACTAACCAAAGCAAAAAGAGTACTTTAACTATGTTAAGAACAAAATCAGGATTAGATTTTTAATATATCTGTCTTTTTGCAATTATTCTAGAAACAAAATGTTACTATCATGGATCACCACTCAGCTGCTGAATCCTTCATGAAATATATGCAGAATGAGTACCGTGTGAGAGGAGGCTGCCCAGCTGACTGGGTGTGGATTGTACCTCCTATGTCAGGGAGCATAACTCCCGTGTTCCACCAGGAGATGTTGAACTATGTCCTCACTCCCTTCTTTTACTACCAGGTATGCATTGTCAAAAAATAAAAATAAAAATTCTATTAGATAACTTCAGCAGTTCAGATGCTAATATGAAACATGGAAAAGTCTGAATAAAAAGCTCCTGTTCCTCATATCACTCTTAGTCATGGTATATGCAAATGAAAGTTCACTAGAAAGATTCATAAAATAGCAGGAAATTTCTATTATACTGTGGAAGGTAGGGTTAGTTTTGTTGGATTCCTAAGTTGCAAGTAAAATGCAATTTACTGCTAGAGACTGATCCAGTATTTGTACAGACAGTGAATCATATATACAGATTCTGATAAGTCTGTCTCTTTCAAAGATACAGAAACTGTATATTTGTTGTTTTGCATTTTACCTGCAAATTAATTTACTTTCCTAGGTGGATGCATGGAAAACACACATCTGGCATGATGAGTCTCAGAGGCCAATGAAAAGAGAAATAAAATTGAGTGTCTTGGCAAAGTAAGTTGTTCATCTTCATGATTTTGTTCAACTATTCTTTTTTTCCTGATGATTCTGTTATACATTTTTTGGATAATTATTACAGTAGGGACCACCTGAATTGTTTGAATCACAGACTTACATCTCCACATTTAGGTAATACTCATATCTAAGGTTCTTATTCAGGGCTATCTGTAGTGTATTTCTCCTAAACAAGCTTCCAAGCAAAAGCCATGCTCAATATGAGCCTTATGTAGGAAATTGTTTGGGAATCAATCTGAAGTACTATATAGGTATATCCAACATATGTTGTTTTTTTTTTTTCCCCTCAGGGCTGTACTCTTTGCATCTTCACTCATGCAAAAAGCAATGGCAACAAGGTCCAAGGTCACTGTGATCTATGCAACAGAGACTGGGAAATCTGAAACACTAGCCAACAATCTGTGCAGCTTGTTCAGCTGTGCCTTCAACACTAAGGTAAGAAAGTATAGAGCACTCACACCAAATGGAGGATGAAGTTTGCTTAGTTTTATTAGCTTTTGCAAGATTCTTCATTCTCTAATCCTCCTGTTTATAGAATGGCCACTAAAAGTAAGTTGGACTAGATTTTGATTTTTTATTCGTATGGAATAATGCTTGTAAATTTGGTCACACATGACAATCAGAGATATCTAACGCTAGTCCTTATGTCTGCTAGCAATTTCTCATGAGCTTTATACCTTCCAGATTCTGTGCATGGATGAATACAACATCAGTGACCTGGAAAAAGAAACGCTTCTTTTAGTGGTTACTAGCACTTTTGGAAATGGAGATTCTCCAAATAATGGAAAGGTAATACTTGCCTCAGAAGCATCTATGAGGCTCAACTCAAAGACTACTGAGATTAGCACTGAGATGCTCATCTATTCTCCCTGGTCACAAGTGATAGGATCTAAGGGAACAGTATGAAGCTGCATCAGGGGAAGTTCAGACTGAATATTGAGAAAAAGTTTTTCTCTGAGAGAGTGGTCAGGCACTGGAACAGGCTCCCCAGGGAAGTGATCATGGCGTCAAGCATCCCAGAGTTCAAGAATCATTTAGGCAACAATCTTAGATGTGTGGTTTACTTGTTAAGTAGCCCCATTTGGAGTCAGGAGTTGGACTTGGTGATCCTTGTGTGTCCTTTCCAACTCAGGATATTTTGTGTTTCAAAGATAACATTTCATTTTTCCAATGTACATGAGTAAGAAATGGATCAGGGACTCACTTCTGTTTTTAAATCAATCAAAGAGTGTTTTTCTAACCTTAAATATTTTATGAATTTTTATACAGACATTGAAGAACTCCTTGCTCACCCTGAAATTGCTGAAAAAGAAAATTAGGTAAAATATTTTGTTATTTGGTTCGCATACAATGGAGTCCTTTTGCATTTCATTCAGCGTAAAACAGTGATCTTATTTGTATCTCATTCTGCAGATATGCCGTGTTTGGTTTGGGATCTACCATGTATCCTGAATTCTGTGCCTTTGCTCATGCCATTGACCAAAAACTGGCCCAACTAGGGGCTTCACAGCTCATTCCAATAGGTGAAGGAGATGAACTCAATGGGCAAGAAGAAGCCTTTCGCACATGGGCAGTCAGTGCATTCAAGGTGACTATATAAAAGCTAGTTTATGGATTAGTTCATTCAATCATTCATTTCCTTTATTCCAGTCTTCACTAGCATCCCAGAAAAATGGGGAATAATGAAGGAAAACAAACATGCATTTATATCTGAATTTTGAACTCCCCTCTCTTCTGCTGCATGCTTAAGTTGAAGAGGAAACTGGGCCCATTTTCTGTTATTTTTTAATATTCACATAAAGTTCCATAAAGCCTTTGGGGTAGTGGGATGTCCAGTATGAGTAGACCTCACAATTTTGCTCAGTAGATCATTTTTTTATCTGTATTGGTGTAGAAGTGGAATCTTGTTGAACTTCTATAACATCACTGAGCTCAACAGACTGAATAAATAACAACAGTGAGTGAAACTGGAGCCTCCCCACTAGGATTAAATAAAAACATAATTAACACTAACTCCTCATCCTGGTGTCATTGTTATTATTGAAATAAAGATAACACCAGCAAACTGACAACAGTAAGAATATTTATTTACCATTAATTGTGATATTTTATTCTTTTTTTCTAGACTGCCTGTGACATTTTTAACATCCGTGGGAAAAACAGTATTCAGTTGCCTAAGATGTATACTTCAGATGAAATCTGGAATCCTAAGAAATACAGGATACTGCATGAGTCTCAAACCATGGACTTGGCTAAAGGTATTACCTGCGACCTTCCACTTCCTCTGTCAATTTTGCTTCAGATAGGTCTGAATTGTAAAGGCTGTCTGAGATTTATAATGGTCCTGCTACAGTGCTAGATGATAGAATTTGTATAATGAAATACAGTGGTCAGAGAGAAAAAGACATTGATTTACACTGAATAAATCATTATGTCTTCCAGCGTAAACACATTAGAACACCAGAGCTAGCATACATTTTGACAATCGCAGAAGAACAAGAGCTGAGATGAACTACTTTAGTCATGGAAGGCATACACAGAGGACACATGACTGACTAGAAGTATCTTGCATTCTAGGACAAGCACTATTCAGTTCTTTTCTGTGTATTTTTTGAATACACAGAAATATTAAACAAACCTAGTCACAAAAATTTTCTTGAGTCATATCTTCTTTTCTCAACAGCACTTACAAACATTCATGGAAAGGATGTAATTCCCATGAAGCTGAAATTCAGACAGAATCTTCAGAGTTTAAAATCCAGGTATGATACCTCATTCTTTTTGATATTTTAATACATTTTACTAAAATCTTTAACAACAGAAATGCCTAGAAATAAGCATCTCCTCCCTGTAGTTACTAAGAAATGTATTTGAATTTTGTACCATCCTTAGTAGAAGTAAATCATTATCACCAGAGCACAACAATACCTAGGGACTTAGCTTCTAATTAGTTAGTAACTGACTTCCCAGTGGACTCTCTGGGAGCGCAGGGATCAATATAACTTGGTGAAAATACCTCTTTGATGCCTACTACATGGGGAAGTTCAGATGTGTGGTCCTTCTCCCTTGCTTGGTATGCTACATGTTGGGCAAATACTTACTTCATTTAGGAAAAACTTGACCGTTAGCAAAGGGGAAAAAAAAAAAAAAAAAAAAAAAGGAAAAGTTACAGTGCAAGAAGCTGCTGCTTTCAGTTGTACTACAAAGCAAGCTGAAACAAGACAATATAATAGTGCCAACATCTGTCTTAAAAATAGTGTCCATGAGTGGCTCTTCAACATCCTCCAGTAAGTCTCTTTTATCCCTGTTCTAAATAAAGTCGTCTTATAGGATGTACTCTGAGATGGTTTAAGATGTGAGCTGTACTCAGTTTTCAGTAAGCTATGCTTCCTTCCATTGGCTGATTACAGGCAGACTTGTTCTATACTGGACAGATCAGGCAGCACTTCAGCATCTTATTTGTTCTGGTAGAATCACTTCACATCTCTAAGCTGTTATTTAAGTCTCCATGAATTACTAAGCTGGTCTGATAATTTGATAATGAACACAAGTAAGCCCTTGGCAATTGTCAGTTCTGATTTATTCCTTTTCTGTATAATTCAAGGGAAATCCTGTCGACGTAACCAAGATCTATCTGATCTCTTTTTTCTATATCTAGTCGTGTTACCATTCTAGTTAAGCTTTCCTGTGAGACTAATCAGGAAGTGCGCTACCTGCCCGGAGAACATATTGGGATTTTCCCAGGCAACCAGCCAGAACTGGTCCGTGGCCTCATTTCACATGTTAAGGATGCCCCTCCAGCTGATCAGACTGTCAGACTTGAAACCTGCACTGAAGGTATGTTAGTTCCCTTCAGATAAAGTAACAGAAAATATTTGACAGTTTTTTCTAAAATTTCTAAGAATTTTTATAGGCTGAATTTGATTCTGTTATCCTCTTCTTAAGTTTCAATAGGTTTTTGTTGATGGTTTTAGGTATACTTCTGATTCTACATTCTGCTTTTACATTCTCATGCAGTCCATGGTAATGTTGTCAATGTTGGCAGAGTTATCTTAGGCTGACACTGTAATTCAGTTCCTAAATTGGCTATCGACTGCATTTAAATTAGTCAACAGAGTTTGCTTATTGTTGTTACATATCAGTGTTCTAAAATAGATTTATATCTCATGACCATTTTTTCCATCTTAATAGCCTCAGTCTATGAAATCATGGGATTCTGACACACATACAGATGATTTCCATTTTTCTTTTGTTTAAATGTGGTGTTTTATTATCATATGGTTTTATACATTAGATTCGCCAATTACAAAAAGCTTGAAACCTCACATTAACCTATTTTCAGTAAGGTCCTGTGGTCGAGACCTGTGTGCAACCTAATCTGAAGTCATACTTTAAAGGACACTGTTTTGCAAAGCTCTACAGCTGTCAAATACCTTGGGAATTGCCGAGTGATCTTTTATTTCCCTTGTTTCCAGGTGGCTACTGGACAAGTGACAAAAAGATTCCAGCCTGCACACTCTCCCAAGCTTTGACATATTTGCTTGATATCACTACTCCACCCTCCCAACAACTGCTAAAAAAGATTTCCCAGCTGGTAACAGCAGAAGGAGACAAACAGAGACTGGAAGTTCTATGTCATGTAAGTTTGGGCTGCAGTTATGCTAAAAGTACCGTATACTGGGCCATTCCGTGCCCTTTTACTATATAGCGGAAACTATACATTTTTGTAGTAGTGGTACTTGATTGTCATCCCTTTGTTACATGTTCTGTGTGCTTATAAAACCAACCGCAGTGAGAGAAACGATGGTCTTGTGGCTTGACTCGGGCGTGGGAATTGAGAGAGATTTCCTGTGTGGTTGTGGGTGGGTCATTTTGCCTGCCTGTTTCGCTTGGCACCCCCATGGTGGTTTCTGATGATACACCATTATAAAAAATCTTTCAGTTAAAAAAAATCAGTTTGCAGGTGGAAAGGTTGTAGGGGAACTGTTAGATACTTTTGTCACAGAATTTGGAACCATGGAAGTAAGAGGGATGTCACTTTAAGTAACCAAAGACTCACAGTTGTGGTAGGTGCTTGCTTCTCCTAGTGGGTTCAGCAAGAACTCAGTAGGTATCAGGACTTGAGCCTACACATTTTGGTGTATATCCTGTAGCAGAGGACTGAGAAACAGATTCTGCTTGAGTTTATACATCCTCTCTCTGAGAGCTTATATGTTAGAAAAATTATAGCGGGTATTTCTGTTTACAAAAATTAAACAACTTTTTAGGAAACCCCAGTCTAGGCAGAGTTTTGAGAATTCTCTGTTGATTTGCTGTTTACTGCTTATTTAAATGAATGTAAAGCAGGAATCTTACTTTAAAAGTTACATTTCAAACATCTCTCCTGAACTCAAAATGACCTGGTAACATTGTAATGGTGGCCTTTGGCTTTTAGAACACAGAAGAATACAATAAATGGAAGTTTTACAACAGCCCAAACATCCTGGAGGTCCTGGAAGAGTTTCCTTCTGCTGAAGTCTCAACAGCTTTCTTGTTGACTCAGCTGCCATTTCTGAAACCCAGGTACTATTCTGTCAGTTCTTCCTGTGACATGACACCCAGAGAGATTCATCTGACAGTTGCAGTAGTCAATTACAGGACAAGAGGTAACAAATTCTTGTTTTAATTTCTCTCTTAATTAAGTGATACTTAGTCTGTATTGTTGTTCAGAAAAAAATGTGTATGCTATATGGCATGAAGCATATCTGTAACAGAACGTTTATATTGTGATACATGCAGAAAACTACATAGCAGTACAGATGTTCGTACTGTATCAGGGTATGTTAAAGTACTGTATCATCAGTGTATCCTTGTTTTATACACAATTACTAGATAATTTTAAGTATAAATCATTTTAAGCATAAACTGTGCTTTTTGAAAAACAGCTTTTGAATACTTACTTATTGATTTTCCTTTCCTCTGATTAGATGGACAAGGGCCTTTGCATCATGGAGTTTGCAGCACATGGCTGAATAAAATAAGTCTCAATGAAGTAGTGCCATGTTTTGTGCGCAGGTGAGTGTATGCCAGAACAAACAAACAAACAAACAAAAAAACACCAATTTTTATTTAAGCTTCTTTGGTATTTTCTTTTCAACGTTTGCACATGATTGTCAAGTAACTGCTGATTACACGTTGCAATATATGAGTTTGTGAGGAGCGAGAACCTCTGTCTTCCAGAGATGAGGCCCTTTACCGTGTCTTATGTTGAGTAAAATCATAAATCATTAGAAAATTCTGAAAATGTGACACTATTCCAACTAGACAGGTTAGAGATGAGGAGGGGACAACAGAAGGAGATGATCATGTACTTTTTTCTACCTTGTGGCTTTGGGTAAGGGCTTAGACAACTGGTGTTTCCACAAAATCATTGATATTTATTCTCTTACATCACTGGGTACTTATCAGTGTTAATATTTATCATATATCTGAAAAAATAGTCTGATTCTTCACTGTTTCAAGATAAGTTTATCCTCATATATTTAAGCATAAGAAGAGAAGATTCAGGACACCAGAGATGATCACTAGGTATCAGTCTGTCAGCTTTGTAGCAATAGTCCTATTCTGAGTTTTACTTTACTTATTTAACATGTTTTTGCATGTTAGTGGTAATGGATTCCAGCTCCCAAAGGAGCCAACCAAGCCCTGCATTCTGATCGGCCCAGGAACAGGAATTGCTCCATTCAGAAGTTTCTGGCAGCAACGTCTCTATGACTTGGAAAAGAAAGGTACTTACAGGGATTGCCACATGGGGGAGGTCAGAACTCATGCAGCCACAGGGGACATCCCTAGTCCTCCAAACAAAATCTCTGCACGTTAGCCAAGTAAACCATGTAGAGATTTAGACTGATTAAACACTGCACTGGAAAACAGCTAATAATTCTATCCCACTTGAGACCATTCTGGTGGTCTTGAGCTTTTTGGTCACTCAGAGGGAACAGCTTATGTGTGTCCTAGTAAATACTGTATGTGCAGTGACTGCCCTGCTCTCACAAAGGGGCTGCAATGCAAAGAAGAAAGCTTAGGCCTGTCTGTGTTAGCCTGGCTGGGGAATGTGCTTCAATAGGTAATTCCACATAGTTCTTCAAAGATTCAGGTAGATTCAATCCTACTGCAGACCCTAAAATCATAATCTGTCAGGTGTGCACACACACACACACACCCCTTCTCAGATGTTTAGTGAGAAAGGCTAATCAGAAATAACAGTTGCATTGCCTCACTAGTTGCTGTGACAGCAGGACCCTCTATGGGGACGGTAATAGGAAATAATAGGTCTTACTAGGAAAGACAAAAAAACCTTTCCGATGTTGGTTTCAGGGATCAAAGGTGGTGACATGACATTATTGTTTGGCTGCCGGCAGCCAGACATGGATCATATCTACAGAGAAGAAATAGAAGAAATGAAGAGGAAAGGAGTTCTGAAAGAAGTTTTTACAGCTTACTCCAGGCAACCTGGCCAAGCTAAAGTAAGGCTGGTTCCTTTGTTCTTTAAGGGTTGGCTCCTTTGGGAATGGTCCCTCAAGTTGAGATTTGGGCTTTATTAGCAATTTTCTTTTTTAAAACAAGCAACAACAAAACTGTTAGCATTTTGCTTCACCGTATTGTGATCGAGTGACAAAGGCCCCATTCCTTCAAAACAATCTCACTATTCACTTCTGTAGGAGCAAGATGTATTTTTAAAACCTTCACTGCCATATCAATAGGTGCAATAGACATATAATTAAACCTCTGAGTGCAAACAGCCTTTGAAACTAGATGTTGGAACATTTTTGGAAACCTTATATTTTGCAGGTTATGATTAACCCATGAGTTAGAAATGAGTTGACTCCGGTCATTTGTCACCATTTCAATGACACAGTGACCCTGGAAATTACTGTTGTTTATAAGAAATCTTGATTGGAGGAGACAATAGTTCTCCTACCCTGGCAAGTTAGGAATCTTTGGCAGTGATAACTAGTTCTAAGGAAAAGAGTCTTAATCTGCTCTAGTTTAATCAAAAGGCAAGTCCAGCCTTCAAATCTGGAGCTTGTAAAGACAGCACGAAGACATTTTTCTTCTCCTTTGCTGTGGTACAGTACATGGAATAGTTAGGGCATTTTTAACCTTACTCTGCTGTGTAAGCCCAAATAGAATTTAGAAAAGCCAATAGCCAAAGTAGCATCAAAAAGACCTTGTCTGATGATCCTTTTTTCTTTTTCTAAGGTCTATGTTCAAGACATTCTTCAAAACAAGTTGGAAGCCAAAGTGTGCAATCTCTTGCATAAAGAGGATGGACATCTGTATGTCTGTGGAGATGTACGCATGGCCAGGGATGTTGCTCAGACTTTGAAAGGGATACTTGTAAAAAAACTGAACCTCACAGAGCAGCAGGCAGAAGAGTATTTCTTCGAGCTAAAGGTATGTTGTGGTGTGCAAGGGATTCTTTCCATTCAGACAGTGCTCTCGTGTGGGTTAGAGAAGACTTCAGAGTTACACTTGAGATCTTACAGGCTGCAATGAGCTTCTTTTCAACAACATGCTAAAGAAAATAGCTTAAGTAATCAGCTTAGTCTAACCACCATTATTTAAAATGCATAGCTTCTCTTTGGTTAGGTTGTATGGGTGACATGTCACGTTCCTCTCTCTTATGCCCACCATTTTGCCCAGTGTCTGTCTTTGGACCCTGGACATGAGCTTTGTATCTGGAGATACATGAGACATGTATCTGGAACATCAAAAGCTTGAGACTTTATTGTATCAAAGGAGGAATGTGAGTTTAAGAAGTTGATGAGGCAGTTGCTGAAAACACAGTGCCTGAGTATGCTGGCTTTTTAGGACCATTTTGTTAGCAGAACTTGTCCTGAAGCATGTGTGGCTGAGATTTGGATAACTTCTTTTTATTGACAGCAAAAGTCCGCCATCACAGAATTGGTCATAATGCAAAAAACCTTTTAGTTACTCAACTGTTACATAAAGAGGTGCTAGCAGGATTTAATTCATCTCTTGGTGTTTTGTTTTTGTTTTTATTTTTGCAGAGCCAAAAACGTTACCATGAAGATATATTTGGGGCTGTGTTCCCACATGAAGTCAAAAGAGATGTAAAAGCTTTGCAACCCATCAGTCCAAGCACAAATTAACAGACATCTTAAACCATAATTGCACATTTGATGTTATTTTCAAAGATCAAGGGGTCAAATTCTCTTCCTTATTCATGTTAAATAACACACACATATCTGATTGTAGGATTTGACTTCTAAATCCTAAATCTTAGCCTTAAGTAAGGCTAATGAAAAAAAAAAAATATGAAATATAACTTACTTTTTTTTTTCTTTTTTTTTTCTATTTATTCTGGGACTTCTTTTAATTATCTGAATAGTGAAGATGAAAATTATTTTTTTAATTCTGTCTAGGCTAGTACACATCTACTGTCTTTTGTAAATATAAAAAATATAAAACCTGCTCACGAGGAAAATAGAGTGGTTTTTACTATGAACTAGAAGTAATGGTTTTTTGTTTATTTGTTTTTAAATGGACTATTTATCTGTGTGGATTTATTTATATTGTTTTACTGTTTTATGTTCACTTTAAAGCAATAAAATGAACGGTTGTGTCACTTGGAAATATCTAGTGACACCTCTTGTTGAATCTGAAGCAGTACTTGCAAATGTGGTAATAATATAATGGCTCATAAGTGGAAATACCTGCTGCATACACTTCAGATGTATACACATGAGGACGTAGCAGTTTTGATTTCTGCTTTATGCAATTCAGGTGTATCAACCTGAATTGTTGTTGTCACAGGGCCTGTGCCAGTGAGACTCAGAAAATTCCAAAGCACTTTGCACATTTGAATTGTATGCTCTGACTTACTTGATTTGTTTGCAATAAAAGACACCTTTATGTTGAGACAAACAAGTTGGTGTAGCTTAAATGTACTTCTTTGTGCTATTGTCTTCAGCCTGAAAAAGGGGAGGTGGGTAAGTTCTCGGGTACCATTAGAGTGGGTTTGAGCTCCGACCAGCACTCCCTCCTTACACAAAGAGCCCGTCTCCGTGAATTACACAATCCACCAAAGACTAGTTACATATTTTTGTTACTGCCTGGAAAGAGTGAATCTGTCCCTAGTGAGATTGGCTTGTGAACTAAAGAGTATAAAATAACAATTAGAGCAATGTATTTTGCTGTGGTTATATTTTGACTTTGTCTCTTTCTATGCCTTGCAGTTATGTCACAACTTATAGTTCTTTCTCTAAAATTACCAGGGTTTTATGATGATATTAAAAAGCTAAAGGTGAGATTTTCCTGTCATCCTTTGTCTCCAGGAGCTAGAATCTGATGAAGCTGACACCCAGAAGTCAACAATGTCATGTACATACAGTGTTTCACATGTACTTCAGGACAGCCTTAAGCATAAGATGAAAAATACAGCATAATTGAAAGAATGTGGACAGTGATGGCAGAGAACAGGAAGTATCAGACAGCAGATACAGACAGTAAAGGACAGAGGAGGTTCATAGCAAGTATGGGGTCCTGATGGGCACCTAGTATACACTGTGAGTGTTATTTCATATTTTGTTTAACAAGTGTTCTCTGATAGTACAGTTTTGGGGTGGGATGGAAGTAGAACAAGGTAATTTCACGTTCCATTAAGAAAGTTCTCAATAAGCCCAGGTCTCACTGAGTACTGGAGTTCAAACGCCACAAAGGCAGGAAACAAAAGTTCTGCATTTTAAAAGTCCGATGTGTTCTTTGCTGTTTCGGGAGGTACATTACAGCACAACCCATTTTTCACGCACATAACAAAATAGGTACATTTTCTTGCTAGGATCCTTTCTTAACATCTCATGGTTTTCTTCTGCGTAATCACTTACTTTTAAGTATTACCATAATACTTTACAAATGCTTGCCCATATTTCACTTTCATATGAAGAGGGGGAAATTCCCATAAACCTCTGACAGGTCAGAGCAAGAGACCCAAGTGTTTGTGTATTGGTTCCGAAATTGCATGACTTCCCATTGATACATTCTAAGTTGATGAAGCAAGTTTTACTTGGGGACTTTTTAATCTTAATTCCACCATTGCAGAAATCTCCCCCTAACAGACAGGTTCTAAGGCAGTTAAGGGAAAGGATTAAAAATAAAAATAAAAATAGAGATCTGTTTCAACTCTGTGAATTTATTTAAACCGGCCCAATTGTAAGTTAACTTCAGTTGCAGCACTGGTTTGAAGCTGTGTATAATTGCTTTTTTTTTTTTTTTAATAAATGGGGAATAAAGGGGGAAGATAAAAGGCAGATGTTAAGGTCAGTGGATAATTATTCTATTCCAACACAAGAACTGAAACTTCATTTAAGAAACCAGATACAAAATATATATTTTAAAATCCCGAAGATGATCAAAAAGCCTGCTCTGCAGTTATTAAAGTGTTCATTACAGCCCCAAGTCAGTAACAGATTGAAGCATGTGCATTAGTTTAAGCACTTAAGTAATTCTGCTAGAAGCAGAGGAATTGTTCAGGGGTGCACGCAGACAGCAGGCAGCTCCACTGCCACCACAGCCTGCAGGTAGCCAGGGAGCCTTCCCAGCACTTATTTCTTCCTGGTCGATGGGAGCGTAACCCCAACGGTGCAAAGGCTGCTTCTGCTGCTCCCCGCCCCACACACAGCAGGGCTTTTGGGTCAATTCCTCCAGAAAGTGAAACCGAGGAGGGCATGGTCTGTGCGATGCTTTGCAAGCTCTCCTGTCTCAGCTCACAGGATAACTTATCGAAGCTCACCACGTGCTATGTGGAGAACTAAACGTGAGCGCCCCGTCACAAGGCAGCCCCACTCCACAGCTCATACAACGCGCTTTGGCAGGCCTCAGTCCTCCAGGTATCGGGAGGCGTCTGAGCAGCGCTGTGCGGGGCAGCTCCCGGTCCCCTGCCTGCCTTCGTGCCCCCGGCCCCGCGGTGCTGCTCGCCGCATAGCCCAGCGCTGCAGCAGCACGAAACGCCGCCGTCCCACAGCACGGAGAGCCCCGGCCCCGTGTGTCCGGGAGGGCAAAGCTGCCCTGTGCGAGGCGGGCTCCGCGTCCCCGGGAGGGCTGCGGGTACCGGCGGCAGCCACGAGGCGGCGGGGAAGCCCCGAGAAGGGCGGGTTCGTGCCTGGGGGCCGGCCGGGGCCGGCTTCTCCTCAATCCTTCACGGTAAAGCCACGGGCACGCTCAGTCGGATAGGATTTGTCGCAAGAGTCCGAGCGGGTTACAGCCAAAAAAAAACGTGAGCGGCCTCCTGGCTTCACCTATTAAAGTGGTTGGAGGAAAGGTCTGCCCGCTGCTGAAGGCCCCTTACGTCTGATCCTGACACGGGTACAGCACAGACACGCTGAGTACGGCCTGTGGGAAGGATGCAGTGACTGACAGCTAATACCGGGAGAGGAAAGGAAATAGCTCAAAGGCTGTGGGTTAACAAGTCTATCTAGTGAGGGAAGCCGATAGGATGTAGTGCTCCTCTCTGTAGCCCTTGCCCTCGTAGGCTCTAATACTGTTTTTTACTTTTCCCTGGCTGGGGTTTTGGAGGGTTACAGTAACACCGGGAAACAAAGGTTTGTCAATCCTGCTGCAGGGAGCGGCGTGCTCAGGGTGCCCACGTCCCGTCAGCCAGCACGTTACCCCGAAACCCACCGGGGATCACACTGGTGAATGGGGTGCCCCAAAGCCGGGGTGTTTGTTGCTCAGCCGAGCTCGCAAGGACAAGGGTCAGGGGGCTTCAGGTGGGACAGGGGCTGGGGGTGCCCCTCGGCTCCATGGCCAGCCTGCCTTGCTGGGGCAGGGCTCAGCGTTGGGCTCGCGGGACAACGCGGGGACCTCCAGGGCTCGCCCAGCCCCGGCCCTGGCTGCCACCCACCTCCACAGGGCTTGGCGGGGCAGGAAGGTACAAGGCAACGGGGAGAAAAAGCTCAAAACACAATTCTGTAATGCTTGCTTTATCCAGAGCAAAGATTTATTCACTGAAGAGATTCCTACATACCCAGAATTTTATTAGCATAGAGTGCACTTTGTCTTTTTTTTTTTTTTTTTTTGCTGGTTGCATAAACTAATACAGAAACTGTTATTAATACTAACAATTTTTAATTAATTTAATAGCAATTCTGGAAGACACTCAGTTGATAGAAAATATAAAAAAAATTCTTTTACTGTACAAAGTTTACATCACATTTGAAAAGAAAACGTGTCCATTTTCACCATATTACAGACTCCATTTACATTCACTACTGACATGTGGCTATTGTAGCAGCATTGTACAGCCAGCTTCACATTTACAACTCTACAATGGTACAGGCTTACCGTGCTTCACGCCCTTACACCAGCACACGAGGAGACAGCACACGTGACAGTACAATGCGACCGAGACCGAATGACTGTCGCTTGGTTTGCAACATAGTAAGGGATAAGAGCTTGACTTCACAGCTGTACAACTCCACTGGTTTTGTTTGACTTCTGTGTATCACACCAGCTGATTAAAACAAATATTATCCCAGAGACAGTAATTGGTCCCTGCTCTCTGAAACAACTGGGTTCAGGAGGCTGCGTTTTGCTTTCAAGGGCAATTTATGGGAGTTGAACGCAAATCCAAGGAAGGGTTGAATTGGGATCTCAAATCTCAGGATTTAAAGACGTATTTTGAAACCGTTCCCTGGAGCAGCAGGACAGGATTCCCACCACCAGGCACTGCTCAGCCAGTGTGCAGGGATAAGCCTCCTGTTGGCGTTCCACACGCCCCAAAGCGCAGCACGAAGGGACGTGAGGTTTTAGGCAAGTGGCCATCCTGAAAGCAGGGGACCAGTGCTGCTCTTGAACTACACCTGCAGGCAGTCATAGGAGAAACAAATTTTCTGTGTTTTTCAATACTATTGTTTTGTTTTAAGCTGGCTAGTCATCAGTGCTGGCTGTCCATCCAGCCACTCACCTTATTAAGAGCGATGAGAATACATTGCTTGCTCAGCATTGTGCTTGCCCGTGGCCGCAGCAGCGTTACCGCTGCTGAGCAGGCGAGGACAGGCCGAGGAAAGGCTGAGGGTTTGGGAGCTGGGCTGCTGCAACCAAGGGAGGGCTTCGGCCCGGGGGTCTGCCTCTCAGCATCACTATGCCACGCATTCCTCCCCACTTTTGGGGGTATGGTGCTGTTGTTACTTCAGCAGCACTTGCTGGGAAAACAACCTCTGTTTAAGCCTGTGGCACAGTATTATTGTGAGAGAGCAAACAGCAAATCCTGACGAGAAGCAGGCGGTGTGGGTTAGATGCACAGGGTGCATGGAGGGGGGTTACTTGCTTTACAAAGTGGGAGGGAGGAAGGAGGTCGAGTACCACAATGCCACACCTGGCTACCACCAAATTTTGTTTTAATTTGAGACACATCTTAAAAGTCAGTCACTGTAGCACAATATTTCTAAGAGAATATAACTGGGTTACGCATGTAGCAGGAGTGAAGCTCTCTGCTCAACAGGACTCAGAAGTCTTTTGCCACTTAATTTTCTATGAAAGTCAGCCATCTGTGAAATAGCCAAATTGAGGGCCTGCCCCTTTGCATGCTTTATGGAGGACTCCAGAGCTCTTCTCTCTGCGATCCTCATTTCCAATCCTTGTAATGATGGTGAACAGTATAGAGGAGGAGTGTAATGTACTAGTGTTAAGTGGGATAATGCATTGGTCTCCTTAAATGCAGTAATAATGTGTCCTTTATAAGCTGCATATTACACAATGGAGCATGTGTTTTGTTTTATATCTTAAAATTAACTTTTGAAACAAGTCTGAGCTGTTGGATTGTAAGGTTTTTGTTGTGCTTAGCTTTTCCCAAAACTACTGTTGAGTCCTAAATGCCTTAAAACCAACAGCTTGCAAACTTATGTGTCCGCCTCTAGGAGCCAGTTAGAGAGGGCACAGGGGAGAGAAATGGATAGCTTTTACTCTTGTCTTTCTTGCCTCTCCCTGGAGCTCTGGAAAATATCGCTTGTTCTGCAAATGGGGTGGTGATTGGGCCAGTAAGCATCTAGTCTGGCTGAGCAGCGTTATGATTCCAACAGTGCTGTTAGGTCAGGGGACTAGAATTTGCTGTGCCTGAAACTGTGGAAGAGGAATTTGGCAGCTGGGAGCTTGCCTTCCCCGCGTGCATGGAGCTAAACCCGATCTTGGCAGCATGTCAGCACCCTGCTCTGGGGGGCGATAACAAACTCCCCTATACGAAGTAGATTTGTATTAGTGTAACTTAAACCAAGATAACCCAGAGCTTGGACCAACCCTGCTGAAGCAAATCACGGAGTAATCACAAACTGAATAATCAGTTTGGAAAAATCATAATGCAATGGATCAGTTTTGCCTTAGTGAAAGGAAAACATAATTTTAAATTGTGTTTTAATTTTATGAGCTGCATAGCTGTTCTGAAAGAAGCCACTTCCACCTGTCTTAGGGAAAACAAATGCTTTGAAGGCAGAAGACAGCTCTTATTTACACTGCAGACGCAAGAAGGAACTAGAAATAGGTTGGTTTCTTTTCAGTGCTATTTGAATGGCTGTAGTTAAGCTTGATTCACCGTTTATTATGTTTTAAAAAATATAGTTCACACAAAAGTATCATGTAAACATTCTTTAAATAACTGCTGGTGCTCAGGCGGAATTCAGACTTTTCAGACAACACAGGCCTGTGAACTGATGGTCGTGCGGCTATCAGCTGTGGCTGCACCAGTTTCGTAGCTTAGAAGATTCAGTGAAGGTTTCTGATGCTTTGTGTAAGTAGGTAGACAACATTATCACAAGACAATTAAACGCCATGCTATATCTTTTGATTACTTGGTTCCAGGATTCCCAAGCCAAATCTTTCAAAACGCAGGACAACCTTGCTACTGTTAATGCTGAAAAGAGGGAGGAGGTAAAGGGAAAGAGTTGTTTATTTTTGTTTCGTTGTTGTTTTTCCCCCTGTAAAGCTACAGTCATATAAACAGAAATTTAAATGGGTTGGATTCTGGTCTCATACAACTTCAGATCATCCAGCAAAGAGTTTTAAGAAATTAAGCAGCAAACATGTGAACTTACTTATGCTAACCTCATTAGTGAAAAAATACAACTCAAATGGGAGAAGTAGGAGATTTTCATAAATACTTAAGGTGGGTAGAAGACCTGTTTTCAACAGGCTTCTGGTTTCCTTGAAATAAAAAGGGAAGGAAAAAATTACATAGTTTTTGTTTTGGTTTGATTTTTGTTGTTTTTTAAGGGAAAGGAACGGTTCTGACAAGGTACATCAATCACTTCAAAAAAACCATTTGCTCCTCTTTATAGATTGTAGCAAGTGAATAAAGATGTCTTTTCCTTCACCCTTAAGCTGTTAGCATAGCTGTAAACATTTTCACTTCAAAATGCCTTCTTACACATATGCACTCAGGTGACAGCAAAGCAGACAGCCTGAATACATTCTTTTTGGTGTTGTGTGCAAGCATCTGACTTTCTAAAAGAATGAGTATGTGGATGTATTTGTCCTCACTGAGGACAGTAAGAACCTCTCTCCCTGGTTCCTGGTGCTTACCCTCCTCTGTCCCTATTCTTTCCCCTTGAAAAAAAAAAAATCAAAATCATGAATTAGTAAGGAATGAAAAAATCTTTTCCAAAAAGGCACATAATTGTGTTACCTACAATTCCGCAAAGCTCCTAATGTGAAGTCAGGCATTTTGCTGAACAGAGGATGTAAACACGAGCAAACCATAGAATTCAAAACACCAGATTTGCAAGGGGAGGAGAAAGAAGGAAAGCCCTTCAGTCCCTCTCTTTTGCACAGCACTGTAGCTGACCTCAGCCAACCCACGTGGGCCAGTTTTGGGCACCACTGGGGGCCTGTTCCCAAGTAGGCTAAGGGACTGCAATCTGCCCCAAGCAGAGCAAGGACCATCCCTCTTTTCATGCAAGAATTACCCTTGCACCCCCTGAAAAAAAACTGCCCCTCAGTTCAATGCTACCTGGCTCTCATCCCACAGGAGGACCGGCGCAATCTGGCCCTTGAGTCAGGGTGGTTTGCAACACAAGTGAAGTGTTCAGTTGTCAGCTGTGCCTTTTGAAAAATGCACCTGGCTCTGTTTGGTCACAAACCCCAGCCCTGTGCTAGGGCTGACAGCACAACCTCAGACTGCAGCTAGGAGGATGCAGCCTTCTGCCTCACGAGGCCTGGGGGACCTGTGCATCCTGCCCGTGTCGGCAAACCCCCGGCCTGCTGGGCAGGACGCCCGGCCCTGCGCTGCGTGCACCTGGTTAGTCAGAGAGCAGATCACTAGGCCCTCTCCAGGAGGGAGCTACAGCCCGATGAAATGCTTCAGAAGTGAGAGATGGCCACGTTGTTAGACAGTAACTTCTTGCAGACAGTTGTTGTTATTCAAGCTAACAGCCCACACCAAGCAGAAAAAGGCAGAAAAGGAGAATTCGGATAAAGTGTTGATTATGTCCATGGGTTAATTTCGTGGTTTTGTTTTCGCTTTTTTAAATGGAAGGTGATTGTCCGAGTTGCCGGTTAGGATGCAACAGATGGAAGCATGCAAGGTGGAACCCATTATTGCACCAGTAGCTACAACCTACAGAGAAATATGGGAGGGGAGGGAAAAAGACACCGTGAGAGTTAGTCTTCAGTTATTTAAAGCAAGCCCTTGTGAACTATTATAAAGCTTACATCAGAACAAAGCGTGGGGTTAGTGCAATATTTCTCAGCAGATCTGTTGGAGGAGATGTGAACGTGTCTGTACTGGGTTTGGATCTGATCTCTGCCTGACGTGGCTGTGGAGAGCCTTCCAAGTGTGACCTGAATGTGATGTACTTTGCAGGGACTAAAAAGCAACTGAGCTGCCTGCATTTCCATTTCACTGAGCACTACTTCAGCTGTCAGCGTTGATACGTAATGCTGACACTTAAAGTAATTCTCCCCTGTTACATGCTTTGAGCAGGGAAGTATTAATACATGCAAATGTGCAGGAACCAGTTGCAGTAGGAGGGGGAGGGTCTGCGAAAATAATTAGGGAAGCTGCTCTGCAAGGCACAGTTCCACAAGCTGTTCATGAAGAACTCCCTATGGAAACACTAATCCAGAATAATCACTTGGCAAATTACTCTGGAAATGAGCACTCTCATGAACTGACTGCCCAAATGGGAAGCATTACTTCAAGTTAATTTCCAATGTGCTGGTAGAGGACAATGCAGGGCTGTGTGACTGCCTGCATGGGAATGTGCAGACAGCTTGGGCTCTGGCTGCTCGGCCCTGTCTGGTTAGGTAGGGGAAAAGATGCCAAACAGCCAGAGTTAATGATCCAGACTAAGTGGATCTGATAGTATGGAGAAATGAGGGCATGAAAGTGGTGCCACACAGAGCCATCGTGGTGGAGGGCACTGTGTTTCTGTGGAAAGGGAAAAAAAATAACAAAGGGCACTGTGGTATCATGCAAATCTCCTGGCAAAGAAGCAGTTATAACACCATTTGAACACCATGATCCTCCTTTGAGACAGAGGAGAATTAAAAAAAAAAAAAAAAAAAGAGAGAAACTGTCACAGCTGCGGCAGGATGATTGAAGGGAAGGGGCAGCAGAGCTGAAAAGCGCCCACCTGAGGTGGCCGGCACAGAGCTGGCCACCACAAGCTGTGCCTGGAAGTAGTTTGGCAAGCGCCTGGGTTTTGTGGAATGAGCGCTCCTAGGGGAGGCACGAGGCCGTGGCTCCATTTCTGCCAACTGGAGTTTGTTTGCAGACCCTGCTGTGTGCCCAAAGCGAGGCTGTACAGCACTGGAGATTAGGCAACAGTGTCTGAGGTGGGAATTTTGGGCTGTTCTGCTAGAAAAGCAGAACAGCGCGCAGTTACTCTGCTACTGAAGGGCTGACGGACCCCAGGAAGGCAAAATAAAGCACAGGAATTACCAGTTAGCAGTTTCTGAGCAGCACAAGTATTCTCAACAACAGCAGATACTCACTCAGCAGACTTCCAGAAATGCCCTGGATGGGAGAGACGACGATTCAATTTTGGCAGTTTTTCAAGCATATCCATGAGGACAGTGAAGCTAGGTCTCTCACTGAGATCAAATGACCAGCATGCTGAGAGAATTTCCTGCAAAGGAAATTTCAGGCTCATTATCTCCACTTAGTTCTCATGTCAGCTGTTCAGACCAAGCAACTGACTGAGCAGTGTGATTTGTGGGAGCCCAGCTAGAGCTGCTTTTTAACAGACGTTTTGGACATTCTAATAATCAAACAGTATCCTGTGTACCAGCAGATGCCCACTTCTGTATGACAATAATGGGAAGAGACTTGGAATCTAACCTGTCTCATTCTAATCTGTTCTCTCTCCTGCCCTTTATCTTTAGAGTTACAATAAGAGTAAAATAAATCCCTTTAAGCAGCTCCCTCTTTTCCAGCATCCCCAGTGAACAGCTATTTGGAAGGTCTCCTGCAACTGATGTACTTACATTCACTTCTTTCCCCAAACTAACAGTTGCAAGGACTTGTTTCACTCCTTCACCACTTCCAACCTGCCAGATGAGTGCCTCTGCAGGCTGGTTCTTGAAGGGCCATTCTCTTGCTTGGAGCTCATACCACACAGTCCTGCAACATCAACAGAGAAATCAAGGCTTTGCCCACTCTTAAAGAGAAAGATGCAAAACCCTGACACAGTCCCAATTTCTTCAGATAAGCTGTGGAAGGCGTATAAAGCTGTGCAGCAAATCCCTCCCAGCCTACCCACCTCCCTGTCAAACTGTCCTGCCCACATCTTTTGTAGCAGGTGAGGAAAACACATCCTAGCTAAAATCCTCAATCTGAGAAAAGAGGGTCGCTGACTGGCAGGGCTCAGGTCTGTATCATGTCTCATTTGGCAAGCTCCCATGGTACTCTTAGGTATTCTTCTCTTACCCAAAGGCATAGATATCTGCAGCTTTGGAGAAAGGTAGCTTGTCTTCATCTTTGCCAGGGGCCATCTCACGAACAATTTCAGGGGCCAGGTAGCACAACCAGTCATGAGGCAGCTTCAATTCATTCTCCCTCCTGAGTTCAGAAGAAAGAAACCATACTGAAATGCTATCGTGTAAAGCCAGAACCAGCACATAGCTCATATTTATGCTTTGCCTAATGCCTTTATTTACTGAAATGTTTTGTTTTGGCTAACATTTTCTATTTTTCTAGCCACATTAAAAAAAAAAAAAAGACATGTAAGTGTTGGCCTGACTGTACAGCTCATTTTTGGGCTTGAAGTTATTTTTGTTCTGAGCCTTAGTTTATACATAACTTTCTAGCTGTGTGCTAGTGGATGTGTAGAAAGGACTCTGCTTTCAAAAAAAGAAGTGCATATTCCAAAACGTTTTTAAGTACTAAAGCAATCACCACTCCTCACTTGTACTGTGAAATGCATCAAAATGTTTCCTTATTTGATCATTATTTATCACTCTAGAAGTGGACCAAAGCATTGAAACCTCCACCTACCTTCCTTCCTGAACCACACCTGAAATCCCAAATAATCCGAAGTCAGTGATCACAACTTTTCCATTATCATAGAAAACATTCTTGGATTTCAGATCCTTGTGTACAATCCCCTTGGCGTGAAGATAGCCCATGCCCTAGGAAAAAGTTGATATTCAGAGATGTCTTTTTATTTTCTTGTTTACAAGCCTCTAACTGGGCATGCTTTGCTTTGTTGCTTTGTTACACACATTTACTCCAGAATAAATAATGAATTTTAAGTGAGGACACAGCAACTGTCTGGCTTATGCAGGAAGGGTACAGGGAAAGTCTGCAAGGAGATTCTAGCTCAGTGCTCAGCCTCTGAAATGACGTCATTCTGGAGTCTGTATGCGTAAGAACAATGAGCTACTGACACAAGCTTGCTGACGAAAATCACAGGATACTTCTGCCAGGAAGAAAACCAGCAGAAATGCTGCTCAGTTCAGCAGAAACACTGCAACAGCTTTAGAAATGTTACTTCGGTTGAGCAATACTGTAAGCAAGTACTGGAAAACTGTGCAAGTCTGGGGGAACACGTCTACCTCAGAATGCATTAACTTAGGAAATGTGTCATGCATTTCTTCATGGTTCCCCTTACCAAAATTCTCCCTCCCCAGCCCCTTACTAGCAAGCAAAAAGTCTATTTCTATTCTTTCAGGTCCTTAGCTTACTGCCCACTTCTCTTTATCCAATTTCATGTTTTTCCTGCTGCAACACCCTGTGGCAAGTTACAGGTGTGGCTACTGAGAGCTACTGAACCACCCCCGCTGTGCGCTCTCAAGGCTCTTGCTGAGGCACTGCTCACAAAGCAGATGTCTGTTAGCAGGATGTATGCTCTTACCTTAATGATCTCCTGTGCTATCTGCCTGGTTTTATTAATATCCAGGGATATCTTGGGGTCCCTTACAAATGAATGAAGCGTCCTTCCTTTGCAGAAGCTACAGAAAAGAGGAACAGTCTTGAAAAATGCCTTTAAAACATTGGAGGTAAACAAAAATCAACACTGGATGCTCAACTGGTTTTCTTATGTTGACAGAATCCCACTCCTACTCGAACTGCTGGGAAATGCCATTTCAAAGAATTTTAAGGGCCCAATTGATTCACAGCTGTATGGGTGTACACATGTACAGGTGAGCCACTGTTAAAGCACATTCAAGCGTATACAACAAATGCTTATGTGTTTCTTCAGAGGCCCAGTTCTTGCTATGCTATTCTGACAGCTGAAGTCCAGTTTTCAAAACCTGAGCACCGGCTTCTGCTGGGGCTACTGCTCACTTAAGCAGGAAACTTCCTTTGGAACTGACAACTGGAAATGATTAAGTACCACCTTGCCAAGCTACGAGAGTGGCATGCTGCTGGCCTGACTTAAATTCAGCCTTCATATGAACATCCCCAAAAGCTGTTATCTAGGGGCTAAATAATCCTAATAGCAACAAAATACTGAAGACAGAAGAGGAGAGAAAAATAGTAATATTCTTGCCTAATCAGCGAGTGTCTCTAAAAGGAACAGAAAGGATCAGATAACTGTTGTATTATTAACCTCAAGTATTGTGTTATTGCCATTGTGCTGAACTGGATGCATCTGGAAGTAGGTGACAGAGGAACAGCTTGTTCCAGATTTTTTATATATAATTATTTTAAACTATAATACATACATATAATATCACAAATACTTTATTTGTTACGCAAATATATAATTTATATAATTATAGAATTTTATTTGGTATTATTACTATTGGCAGTAAATATGTATAGTAATACTGAGATAAGGTGCTATATCCTCACCTGGTGATGATTGCTAAATGAGGAGGGTTCATGCATGCTCCCATGAAAAGCACCACATTCTCATGCCGGGTCTGTCTGTAGTTCATCACCTCCTTTTTAAAGAGCTTGAGATGATCCTGATTGTTCCCATCTATCTCCAACAGCCTGATGGCTACTTCTCCATGCCATTTCCCCTTGTGAACCTTCCCCCATCGCCCTTGGCCGATAGGATCCCCTAGTTCAATCTGTTCAAAGGGAATGTCCCATTCTTGCAGGTAGACGCTGGTCTGGCTAGGTTTGCGATAAATCATCCCTTGCAAGCGTGGCCGCCTGTTTGGCAGATCTTCCACCTCATCCTCATCATCTTCGGGTTCTGATTTATTACTCTCTGGTTCTTCCACCTGTTTATAAACAGAGAAAAGAAACCTGTGCTGAGAGTCCCACCTGAGGGACAAAGCAGCCTACCAGGCAGCTACAGAGGCTGTTCTGAGAGGACTTCAGTGGGCTGGATGGACATACTTGACTACGGCTCAAAGATGTGCTTCAGAGGACAAAGCCATTTTAGAAAGCTACAAAAGACATCTTCTGTATGTCAGTGTGGTCCGGTGAAGACACAAAAGGCTTTATCCCATTGAGTTAAACTTCTAGAACCAGCACCAACATCTAGGGGCTCAGTGTCACTCAGAACATGGCCCTTCAGTAAATGAAAAAATGCTACAGACCATTCCAAAAGGAAGCCTCCAAAACCACTTCACTCTCCAAATAAATGTGGGGTGCTAAGTTTCGAGTTTGTGGTGTTTCTTCTTTCTTATGTTGCTGTTGGTGGTCGTGGTGTGATTTTTGTTTTTGCTTGGTTGTTGATTGTTGTTGTTTTTTGTTGTTGTTTTTTTTTGAGATTACTAAAACTCTCCTGTAAGACTTGCTCCAAAAACATCAGCAAGCTTGACACAAAATCCAGTAATTTGTGCTGAAATCATTGATTCTACCTCTATTAGTTTACCCACCCCCAAATAAACGCATTTCAGAGTCCGTACTGCCAGTGGAACATGTGCTTAGGCACTAAAGAAATCACACAATCTTATGGATTGTGCTTGCAGGATTTACCATGAGCTAACCTGAACACTGGAAGCACCTACACGTGCAGCACTTCCAGATTTGAGGTCTGCAGGGTACGTAGACCTCGTAACTCCAGCAGGAGGCCTGCAGCTCTTGTAATGTACAAGCAGCTGCACCAAACTGAGCGAGCAAGACATTTGAAATATGTCATCTTAGCCCAACTAGAAAAAAGTTGTTTTTTATTACAAGTACTTCATTGCTTCAGCCTAGCTACAGAAATCATGAGTTTTCAGTTGAGATCTTTGCAGTACAGTGGAACTGAGGTGAGGCCCAGCTAGTCTACTCCCACAGTTCCACAGCCACAAATTTTATGTGGTACTTCAACGTGCCACCTCTGACTGTACACAAGGGCAAACCAGAAAACCTACCTCTGCTTCACATTCAACTCCATCTGCGTCTGGCTGTTCCTCAGCTCTAGCAAGAGAAGACAGAGTTACAATGACAGTAATGTTTACATGTCCACCTGAGCTGGAAAAGTAGGCTGCTACATATGCCATTAGTGGAGTAAGTAGTGAGAAGTAGTAAATAGAAAACAGATCTTGATAGCACTATAGTAGGTCAAAGGAAAATACAATTACTGTTCCACTTAACAGGGAAGAACTTTCTAAGCTTCCTGTGGCAAGTAAGAGAGTAAGATCTGAAGATTATCAGGTAAACACTACAGAAGAAAAAAAAATTAGAAACAATACTTACTTAGTGTCTGCAGCTGTTTCTGAAGGCTGTGCTACTTGTGCAGGACTGGGAATTTCTGGGAAAACAAAAAAAAACGATACATATTTTACATGATCTCTTATTGATCTGAAATTTAAACATTACAGTAACAGGTATTTGCTTCTTATTTAGGAATTAGAAAATAAATTCAACCCCTGACCATAGGATTTTATACATCTACTTATTAAAAAGCATCCTAATCTTTCCTGTACTTACATGGCTGTATATTACCAGCTCCAGTCTCCTTCACATTCACTTACCTAATTACCAAATATGAATTGTTGCATCATTCTTAAATCCCACAGGCAAGAAAATCAGTTCATAAAAGTGAACTCAAGCACTCTTGAACTTTGGACCTATTTATACTAAGCATATAACCCTAAAAGTTATCCTTTATGGAAGAAAAAACACAGCTGTGTATAGAATCCCATAGTAGAAATCTGTTGTTTTACAACTGAATATTAGCAGTTGTACCTTCGTACCTAAATACAAGGAGAGAGTGGCCTGAATTATATATTGAGATACATTTCCGTTGTATTGCACACTTTTTTTTTTTTTTTTCCCTAAAAGCAGAATTAACATTCTTGAGCAGCATGCAGAATTTTACCAAAAAGTTACTTTTTGGCAGCAGAAGCTGGTTAGTAGAATTAAAACAATCAACTCACCTGGGAAGATAAATTGTTGTCTATGCTGAATGTAGTAGGCAGCTTTTTTTAATAAAAGGACAGCAAAAAAAAATTATGAGGAAGGAAAAAACAAAACAAAACAAGTTAGAGGATCATCAGCACGTGTCCCGTATGCATTCAATGAATTAGTCCCAAGTCATTGTTTAACTGATTAGTAGATTATCAATCAGCCTGCTTGAGGGGGGTGAATTTTAGCACATGCATCTTTCAAAGACTAAGACGGATGATACCTATCAAATAAAAGCTATGTTACCAATAAGCTAACAGTCTGGTGGGAAAACAATACATTCGGACTTGAAGTGGCAGAAGCAAACTTTGAGAACCTACGGATGCTTAAAGGCAGGCCTGGATAAAAGCTGGTGCTTCAATCCTTTCTTATTTCTTCAGCTTCAGCTTTTCCAAGACGCGTGCAAAGAGGCGAAGCTCTGAGCCATTTGCAAGCATTTATTTTTTTAATCTCAATGAATTTGAATTATATGTCCTAACAAAAGTAGTTGCAGTAGAATCCTTGATCTAAACTGGCACTGCTTCTGCTCCTTACGAGTAGGCAAGATCAGATCAAAAGTTTGATGCACAATGCAGCAGTATTAAAGGCTAGATGCAGCAGGTACTGAGCAGCATGTGACTTCATTTCCAGATAGAAGGAATTAGGTTTGTTCTCACTATGTAAGTCTTGCCTCTATCAGCTTTGGTAAAGACTGCACATTTGTGTCCTTAATCTGTAAAGTATGTGGAGTAAATTACTTTCACCATACACATCTGTCGGATGTTCTAAAAATGAGTGTTGGTTGTTGGTTATCTTTTGGAAGATAGTGATCGAAGTAATTCATCCCAGCTCTCATTTTAATGTTTTGTTCTAGCAATCAGCTTACTTATTTGGTCACCAGAGGTTTTAAATCATAAAGCAGGCAGCATGCATTTTACAATACAATAAGAAAAGGGAAGAAAAAAGAGTATCACTTTTTTTTTTTTTTTTTAGTACTCTTCAGAGAAAAGGAAAGCAGAAAGACCATATCATGTAAGAAAAGTACTGGCACTCCTCAATAATTTGTCTCCTGCAAAGGTATCTTGTCGATACAACTTTAAAACTTCTAAAAGCAGATCATTTCCTTTTATCAGGTATCAGAACATACTTTCAAACTTTGCATAAGACACAACTATATATTCAGAAACCTGAAACTACTTAAAAAGTCGTGGTTAGCCTCTGCTTGCATAGATGCCTTTTTCATCTCCGCAGAGTTTTTTTCTCCTGGAAGAGATGGGCTTACCTGGGAAGTTAAATCGTCCATCCCTCTGGCCCATGGGAGACGGGTTTGGGGGAGGTGTTGCACTAGGAGGATTGGAAGACTGGAAAGGTGCTGGAGAAGATGGTGTGGAAGAAGTTGTAGAAGAGGGATTACTGCTGGAGTCCAGATGATTTATTGCTGGTGGATGCTCCTGGAAAGCAAGAAAAATTGCTACTGAGAAAATAACAAAAATACAGATTTCCCCTCAATGTTTACTGAACAACGGAGAGAAGAAAGCTGTTCCTAGCCTCAATCATGGCATAGTTGCTTTAAGTGAGTAGGGGGCTGGAGCTGTGCACATCCAATGCTTTACAAGCTGGAAACATCACATCCCAAGGTCTCTTTGCATTGAGGTGCTATTCTTGCTCCAACCAGCAAGGTACTACTGTGACCTCTCCTTACTGTAGCTCCCCTGTGACTTACAGACAGAAGACTCACTTCTGTCACCACGTACCTTTTTAGTTAGTGCTTTGGGAAGAGTTCCGAACTGCGGTTCTGTTGGTCTGTCTACTGGATTATTGATATCAGAAGGGACAGACTCTGTTCTCCTTATTTTGGTTACTGAAATCAGATTGGAGAAGGGAGGGAAGAAAACCTTTAAATCAGACTTGCTCTCACGATACCATCGGTTACACTGAAGTGCTAAGAATCTGTAGAAAACTTACTGGGGAGGAAGGATATTCTGCAAGCAGGTGCCTCTTTAGTACATTTGTTGTGACATTTTAGTCTAAAAGAGAAACATTAAATGTTAAACAGCAACTTTTCTTTCCCCAGAAGAAGCAGCCAACCTTAATTTGTACTACTTATGCTAATCTCAAAGAGAGTTCTGGAAAGCTCTGGGCCCCAGAGCAGGCCCATACATTTATATGAAGAATCCTGTTATGTACACCATTAGGCTAATGAAAGGTAGGTAGACATCTTAGTATCTCGTTTATTTCTAATATCATTATCTTCACTGACTCCTGTCTTACGACAGGGATCTGCTAAAATTTCAACATTCTGGACTTTCAGAATATGACGGAGAAAACCAAGGCCTTGCTGTTATTTAGGCATCCAGTTCCCACTACAAGATCTGCCCATTATCAGGTACGAATCCTGTGGCAGGGAACTAAATTTGGTTCCTCCATGTCAGGCTCCTGACATAAGCACATCATGCAAAGCATCCCATTGCCAGTTTGACTGAAATAAAAAGCGATGCCACAGTTAGTAGTGCATATCTTGAGATACTTGTTATGTTAAAGATCATCTCTGTGTGCTTACCTGCAGTACTTGCACTTCACCCCGAACATCATGCTTTTCTGACAGACTTGGCAAATCTGAGATAACCAAGACTTTGTAGAGAACCTAAGCAGAGAGAAGAGGGGAAAAATTACGTTAACTACTATCTAAAGGAACCTAAGCTTGTTGGTAGTTATGGACAAGCCACGCTCCTTTTGCCTCTTCTGAAAGGGGCAAGTGGTGTTATGTAAAAGACTTCTTGATTTTTCTGATCAAAAGCAACTGAAAGAAGGCTGGCATCAATTCTGCTGAACTGTTGCTAGCCCTTTATTCTTGAAATGGGGCTGAGAGGTGCTCAGGGGTGTCCCTGACTGTGGAAATAGGGTGAACATGAACACACGTATCAGAAGGTCCTCAAAACTGCAGCTCAGCAAGACAAGGCAGATTGCAGCTCTGAAGCCCCATACAAAGACACCCATGTGACAGAATATCACCTCCTTCCATAAAAGCAGCTCAAACTGCGAGCTTTGCCTTGTGAAACAAGCAGGTGCTCAGAGGGGGCAGCCAGCACACCCCACGTGCGGGTCCAGCCCACAGGCATGCGCTGCCCACCAGGTGCCGACTCCTTTCACGTCAGTGCTACACTAGTCACTGTGGAACCGCAAGTCAATTGGCCTTGTAAAAAAGATTTCAGGGGCTGGACACATCAGAGACATTAAAAACAGATGGATCTGAAATACAGAGTTACGGCTGAACTTGAGAAAAATGAGGTGCCCAACCCAACTTCAAGCCCATCTAATAACAGCCCTCCCTTCTACAAACACGATAAGTAGGAAGCTGGCCTGGGCTGTCCCCTTCCCTCTGTGGCTTCCACAGTGTGCATCACTTACCTGTGTGTTACAGCTAAGCCAAAATCTCTTCGTACTGTTTGAGGGGATCCTTGGGAGAGTTCTGATGGAGAACAAAAGGATATTTTAGGGACGTATTAGTCACCAGCATGCCTACAAGTCTGGATGTAAACACTCATAGATAAGAACTAGCAGCCAGGACTCCAGTAGGAGTACAGCTGAGATTGGTTTGCCTTCTGTGGTAAAACTACCAGCTACTACTCTTATTTTGTTTCACATGGAGGCAATTTAAGGTAAGATTTGGTGGTGGAATCATAATTCTTCCTTCCTTTTGTTAAATCATTATGTTTTATATTTAGGGATTACAGAAGTTCATCTGATTAGGTCTAGGCCATTCTCAAAACAAAGTGGACATTAGCTTACTTTTAATTAGTTTACCACAAATACTATCACCTGCTTTTCATACGGTGTCAGAGTATTCTTTTACACTGAAAATTATTATTACCATTTTTTAGACAGAGCCAGTGTGACCCAGAAGAATAAAATGATTTAGGTCGGATCACTTAGCTAGCCAGTAAATGCAGAAAATGAGACCTAGACTCCAAAATCCCAGTCTAGTTCTCCAGTGGTTATACCACAAAACTTTGTAAGACCTCTCAAATATTAAGACTCTGGCGTATTTCCTGAATTAACTCTATAGCCATGTTACAAATCTGGAGAAAACTCAATCTGCAGGCAGCAACACAGCTTCAAGACTGGACACTGTCAAGGCTTACAAAAAGACACTTTCTCTCTTTGGCCCTAGATGGCACCAAATTCTCTTTTATGATCACTCCAGTGAACGTTTTAAGGCATCTGTGGTCTTCTGCATCTTAAGAAAAGGCTGGCATCACTAGCTGTTTTTTCAAGGAATATTGCTGAGCTAGTGTGAACATCCAAACCACAATTAATTGATCGTGCATTAATCATCACATCAGTTAAGATGTCTAAACCCTTACTTAAGAGTTCTAAGGAATGTAACAAAGTTTGGAATTTAATGGGACTTAAAAGAGCCTACAGGGTAATTTTTAAAACAGACAATATGACTATGTGCACAGAAGCACCAAAAGTCCTAATTTCTGTTTGAATTGTTTCTTATGCCCTTTTTTTTTATTTATTGCATAAATTCCATCAGTCTCCACAGAGAAATGCTCAGACGTCTGCTTACATCTCCATTTTAGAATTTTCTCTTTATACTTTTTCATTTCTCAAAGTAATTCCTGGGATTTTTGTTTTAAAGGCCATTAGATAAATGCACGCTGTCTCATCAGGATCAGCAAATGAGATGCACGCAGTCTCATCAGGAGAGATAAAATACCAAATGGCATTGATACATCACTGGATAAAAGCACAAGTCCTAGTCCTGTAAACCCTTAAATATGTGAATAGACTCATCAACATCAGAGGAAGTATTCTGCGTTTAGCAACTTGTTGGAGAGTTTCTCAAAAAGTTGCATGCAAGTGTCTAATTTCAATACAGAGGTACTTGGCAGTGGATATCCAAAGACACTATCTAAAGACAAATGGTTAGATGTGAAGTTATTTCTAGTACCAAGGGACACCAGTATCTGTTCTGAAGTCACAGACAAGCAATTGCACACAAACCCCTTGCTTTAACCCTCTAAACATCAGTATTCCCCTTCCTTGCTTTTGTTATCTGAAGAAGTACCAGTTACAAAGACCCTGTAAGCATCCTGCAGTTCTTCATCTGGCCAAGCTCCTGTTAAAGTTAACAGAAACTCAGGGATACAAGGCCCTCGTGAGGACCTCCAAAGGCTGCACAGAGATGATCACACTGCAGGTAGTTGGCAAGGACAGGTTCTTCTCTCCCAGTCAATGAAATGAAGACAACCCTGTAAAAATCTCTTACCGAACCTAGAGAACAGAAAAGAAATTTGTTTTTTAAGACATCTATATTCACGTGACAGGATACACACTTTGCTAGAGCAGAAACACTTTCCTGCAGCCTTTGACATCGGATTTACAAACAACTCTGGTTTTGCGCAATTTCTTGAAGTCACTCCATAGCCAATATCTGCCTGCCTACAAATCCTAGGCTTTGCTAGGCAGAGCCCCAGCTGCAGCCCGGGAACGGAGCATACAAGAGTGCACCTGAATTTTGGCTTGCAGCTGTGACGTGTGAATGGGACTGTACAACTGAGACAGCTGGAAGGCTCCACAGGGCAGGGTCTGAATGAAGAACGTGCCGGATTTTGCACCTCCTATCATGCTTATCAATAGGACCTGTATTACAGCAGAAACAGGTTCTTACAACTGACTTTCAGTACAAAGCAGTGTGTTGGCCACAGGTCTTTTCAGTTCAAGGTCACATTTTTCACCCATTCTTAAATGGAAACCACTTACTTGCTACGTTTAGAGGCCTGGCAATTTGCACATTTTAGTGTACACTTCATATGCACTCAAAATGTGAAAGAACACCGTACTGCTTACTAGGCCCCACATTTACAATGATTTCCTTCGTGTCAGTGAGCCGGCAGTCCAGTACTACAGCATCAAAAGTCCATCCAAAATCTCAGCTCCATTCTGAGCTAGGCTAGTTTCCCTTATCTAAAAATGTATTTTTGGCAAGGAGGTCCTGAGTACAACAGGCTCTCTGAACTCTTCCAGGAGGTCAGTGTTATTTAAGTTATAGTGGTCCACTGCCAGCTAGAGAATTTGGATGCTGACCTAAGTTTCTGCAATGTTTAGAGACAGCCAGCGTTTCTGGAAGGCACATTTGTTTCCCGGTTTCAACTATTAGTTAAATTAAATTAGATAAATACCTTTCATCCCACCTTCCCCCCAACAAAGTGCATCTCAAAGCCTGGAACAGTCCAAAAAATACTGATGTATAGCCTAAGACCATTTGTCTTTTTGTGGAGGTATAGTTGTCATATAGACAGATGTTTTGAAGCTCACACTAGCAGCTAAAACACATCTTAAGATAAAACATAAAAGGACACTAGCCACCTGAACAGTGAGGAACATTTAAGGTCAAAAAAGAATTACAGGATGTGGAATTAGCTGTTAGATATTTGAGAAAATTTGGTGGGGCTCTTTAATAACAGCAGTCATCCCAACCTCCCCAGCAGGTGAAATTTCAAATAAAGTACAGTCAAAAAGACGGTTTTGTGGTTATCTTAGAATATCCCACTGATACAGATTGTAAGACCACGGTGAAACCACAGTCAGGTAACTGGACACCAGATCTTTTACACAGCATCACAACTGCAGCCCCGAATGCCCTTTGGGATGAATACAGCCCACCAATGCCTGTGGGGAAGGAAGTATCACACTTACTTTATTGGGGGAACATCATCTATCCTATTTCCCAACTGTGATTCATGGGACTTGCTCCTTGTGAGGGCTGGAAAGTTAGGTAGCAGCTGAAAAACCTTCCGGCAAGGGGGAGGAGGAGTCCGTGGTGGCTTCAACTTATGCCGCCTCTTCGCTTGAGGAGTGGTTGGGGGAGTGATGGTGATGCTATGAGGAGTCCTTGGTGTTAACCTTCCACTGTGTGCAGGGAAGGCAAAAGGGTCCAGGAGGTTATCTGCATAGATAGAAGGTCCATGACTGGAGGAGACAGAATCTGAAGATGTGATTGTAGACACTGACACAGACCGTGCCTGCTGGCTATTGCCCTTGGGAAGGTTCAGTGCAGCGTGAGTCCGTGCGGGTGCAGAGGAGCCAGGGGACTCGGTCGTGTTGGTAGCGCTGTGCTCTCGGCGTGCCTCAGGAAGATTCACCAGCACATCATCTTTTAACTCCCCACCTGTGCAGCAAGCACAGTAATGTTAGATTTGGAAAAAAAAATTAAAAAGCTGGTAAATGTATTTAAACTACAAGCTGCTGTTTCCTCCTGTTTTGCATCTAGCCAAGCAATTCTTTCTCTTAAGATCCATCTAAGACATTAGCTGAAGTTGTCTTTCTGAGAATGGCAGTAACTGTCCTTTTTTCCTAACTGTATCTCAAAGCTTAAAGGAGGTCTTATGTTGTAAGATGGGCTGAGTTTTAACAGATCGGGGCACCACTGAAGAACATGGGATACGCATATCTGCATGAAACAGACACCCGCATCCCCCTGCAAACCTGTTTGGATTTGGTACCAACCTGCTTACACAAATCTGTACATCCAACCTAGCACCCTGACATCTTTCAGATTGGCTTCTGGTAAAGAGAGGAAATCATTTTCTGTTAGATAACAGAACTGCCAAATAACACTGAAAAGCTGTTAGATTGGAATAAAAGGTATTGAGATGTTCCTAACACTCATTTGGCCAACTCTTTCTCTGGCGTGTAACCACTGGCAGAACTTACCTGCCAGCTGGAATACTGAGGCACTGCTGTTCAGTTACAGGCAGCAGCAGCACTCAGCACAGAATTGGTGTGTTTGTCCTGACTATTAGCTAGAGCTTCACCAGGGACAGACAGCTGGACAAAAAGGAACCACCACAACCTGCTGGATCACTGGTGGAGCTCAGCACTGCCTTCTGCAATGCTCGGCTCTGTAGTTCAGACTAGTCCAGTACAACTCGCAGACCAATTCTAGGTATAAATGGCAAAAACAAGCACAGAGGCCTGCAGGCGGCAAAGCACGAAGGCATAGATTATTGGGATAATCCTGGGGCAGAACTCAGCAGGATAACTCTCTGGCTTAATTTTATGTATGTCCTTAATGACTTAAATCAAGGCAAGAAGTCAAAACTTCAAGCCTTGATGTTTCAAACACTGCTCAGTGTTTGAAAAAAAAGATCATATACCTGGGACTAAAACAAAAAAATCCTCTCTCTCAAAACACACTTTTCTTTTTTTTTTTTTTTTAACGAAAAGAGAGGAACATTAATACAAGTACACTAAAATTTGGGCTAGATGCCATTTCTGTGAGTGGATGCCATGCCTTCTGAACAATGGCTGTTTTTTTCACAGTATGGATGGGAAATATTTGACAATGCAGGATAGGAAAGATTAGAAAAAAGGAAATATGGAACTGAGCTGTTTGTTGGCTTTTCCATTAACTAATCTTTATGATTTGCGAATGGTATGAACTGTCATAATACCAACAGGAAACAGCACCTTTCAGTGACAGATTGATAACTGTTACAAAGAAAGATCTGATGCACACTGGTACCAGTATGCTGTGAGAAATGCTCTCATACCAACCAAATTCACAGTGCTTTGAAAGCAGCCTGGGGCAGGTGACAGGAGAAGACAGTGAAACAGCAATCTGGAAGTGTGTTTGTCTGTTCTTAAATAACTTGGTCAGATCAACTTGCACACTGAACACACATTCCTAATTACACAGTACCCTTCTATACTTAATTTCAATGTAAATCAAGGTTCTTTCTAGCTCTTACATCTGCTACTGGTATTTGGCTAATGATTCTATCAACTCCAGCAGAAAAACAGCAGGAAGCAAGAGTTTTAAAGAGAAGTGAATCAACTGGCAGACTGCAAGCTATGCGGTGATAACGGGCTGTCAGAGGAATGTTCTGCTTTTGCAAAGCATTGAGCTGAAAAATACTCAGGTTTCTGAGCAACATCACACTAAACAGAATTGCACCTTCTCTCTGAGCTGGCAGTATTTGGGGAGGGGACTACCCACAAGAAATCTGTTTGCAATCATTAGGTCAAGGATACTGAATGATGGAAGACAACTGGAGCATCAAACTCAACTCTGAACACAAAGGGAATAATCATATGGTTTCTCTTGAGTTGGAGAGGGTACTTCCACATACCTTTATTTCAATAGCTGAACATGATATCAAAACCAAATCCCTTCCATAGCTCTGGATGTGTTTGATCACTGCAATTTCTTGCACATCCAAGAACCACAACCTGAAACTGGTTACAGCATATACCCAAAGACCCAAAGGTTTCTGCAGATTGTCTTACATAAAAGGAAGCAGGATGTGATCTGGGTTGCTGAGAACCTAATGCCACAGAACAGAAAAGGCAGTCTGTACCTGATTCAGTCACCTTCCTTAAGCAGCTCAGCGCCCCATTGAGTCTGGAGCACTCTTCATCTCTGGCACCACATCTCTTCATTGTTTCTTTCACCTTTGACTCATTCATTTCGAGTAAGGCATCTAAGGTTAGTTCCTCCGGTATTCTCTGCAGGGGGGGAAAAAAAAAAAAAAAAAAGTCAATGCACATTTTTTTAATATACATATATAAATAAGACTGTCATTTGGTTTTCTGATGTAGTGCCGTTGTCTCACTACCAGGTCTGACCCATGATTTAGTCATTTGGTAGTGCATTTCTCTTAAGGACCTCTGGGTCAGTAATGATCATGCAGCAGCAGCGCTCTAAAGCTTCTCTCTCCTCTCTACACCACAAGAGACCAGGCGTGTGCCTGAGTGTGCTCTGCATCATTAGGATGTTATTGTCTGTCTCCAATATTGAAGTTAGGATTACAGTTGATTGAAATATTCTTTCCTCTCCTTGTGGAAAGTTTTCACTCAGTATTTTTGAAAAGCTACCAACTGAAGTTCATCTTTTTCATCAAAAAACAAAGCAGGAAAAAAAAAAAATTCAGAGAAAGGTATTTAGCTTTCTGGTGAGGAAATAAAAAGTGCAAAGTGTGGAAAATGGCATAACAAAACTACAAAGAGATAGTGACCTCTTCCTTGAGTAATTTTTCCTTCACTGAAGGACCAGCCTTACCAATACCTTGCTTAGAACAATATTTGTGAAGAGCTCATTGTGCCCCTTAATATGCTAATGCCCCAAAATAACAAGGTTTAAATCAGGCAGACACAAAAGATGCAGGACGCTGGAAAGCATGAAATCATCTGACGTTTCCTTACAAAACTGAGCTGTATTGCCTCTCTCCTCCATCAAATGTTTCCAGTGTAAGTCTGCAGCAACTGTGGTTAATAAACAAAACCAGGATACTCAGTGCAGATACCCAGGAATTTCCCTGAACGTTTTGCCTAAACAAACCTCACTGCTGCCTACTCTCACAATGAGATCACAAATTTCACAATATTTGGCCTCTTTCCTAAAAGTTTCATTTCAACTCCTGGAATCATGATACATAATATTTCAACTTTTATTTAAACAGGAAACTTAAGTGTATCTGTTTGACAACAAAAAGCTTGACCCACCCACCAACCCTTCAAACACTAAAAAACTACAAATCAGATTTGAATGAGTGTTACTAAATGTCCTTTTAAGATCACATCTTTCCTAATCCAGGCTAAAGATAGAAGTTAGTCTGGTTCCTAAAATTAAGCGATGAATCAAAACTGCTTTCACTGCTTTAATACAGGTAACTGGTCTCAAACACTCCAAAATGCTCAAATCATTGTACTGAGAGCACTTAGCTAATCACACCATATTATAAAGCAACTAAGATAAAGGTTACCTGCCCTACTTTAGGCATCTCAATGTTAAACATCTTAGGTTTGAACTAATTGCCCTAAAATCCACAACTCAAAGATTCCAGCAGGCAGCCAGCACAGGTTTGTTCCCAAAATGCCCCATGCCAACTGGGCTAATGACAACAGCATTAAACCCAGTCTGACTCTTAGTGATTTCCCCAGCACCCTCTGAATTCCAGCCCCCTGCAGGCAGATGAGCAGTGCACAGAGGCATCTTTGTTCAGCTGCATCACAAGGCCAGTTCTGCCATGCAGGGCACCAGCCACACGCTGCTCTGAAAGGGAGAGTTACGGGGGCAGGCAGCCATGGCACGAGCACGGCAGGGAGAAAGCTTTCTGCACCACCATGAGACCCTGCGCTCTAAAGCAAAGAAGTTAATGCTTCCACCAAGCATAAAAGAAAGCCAGTGTCTCTTACAAAAAAAAGCTTTAGCCCCCTTCATGCTTTTACAGAGTCTTTTACAGGGGACTACAGCAATGCCATTCCTGTGTTATCTTGAAACATTTCCTCACTGCCACCACTCCCTGCTAAGAAAACAACCTAGATTACCAAGCCACTGTTTTAAGTAACAGTGCTGTGCCAGATCCCAGCATAAACTACCAAGTCACGTTACCCAGCATCACTGCACTTCCCCAGCCTTTGCACGGCACAGAAGTAACCAGTAACTTATTACAGCTATTACAGGTCAATCAGTAAAGTGAAAGAGACTACAATTTCCCCAGGAAAGCAGAGCACTTCCTTCATAGCCGGTTCCATGTTGAAGCCCAGGCTTCAACAGCCAGCACGAGCAGAGGAGAGCAGGGCCAGGTGGGCTGGCCGGCCCCCGGGGATCCGACTTCCTCAGCACCGCTCTATATGCTTTAAATACATGGAGGCTAGAAAAAAGAAGGAAGTCTCTTCTGCAAGCCTGAGTCCACTCAAGTAGCCGTGATGCAGTCAGGTTTTGTCTGCTCTCCTTCCACAAGGAGGGCAAAGTACAGCAGTTACCTGGGGCCCGTGCTACAGCACCTGTGACAAGAGCCTTACACCCATGCAGCTGGTCCTCAGCGGAGTAAGGACTGGCCCATTAGGCCTTCATACTGAAAAAACTGAGTGCTTATTGAAAGTGAACTTCAAGTCGTATCGATGCGAGGAGCTGGCTATTTTTAACTCACCCCAAATTAGCTCTCCTGGTTGTGCAAGTATCGACAAGGCTTAACTGGGGAATTCCCATGCCCTGCTGTAAGAGCTATGTGGAATGGCATCTCGGTTTCGCTCCTGCCTTTCCGAGCACAGCACTCCCACCCAAGGGACGACTCACAAGCACAAAATTGTTATCACAAGCACTACAGATGCAGGAGGGTGGTGGGCAGGGGTGGCTGCAATATTCACGGAACGGCCGTGGTCCTGCACAGCGGGGTTCAGAGCCTCACAGGCCCTTCTCTCCCTCCCAGAGGAGCATCACCGACATTTATTGGCACGGAGAACTTGCCATTTTTGTCCCACTTCATGGTTAAACTCCAGGATTGCCCATTCTTGCAAGGCTGACAGCGTTTAGTGCTTTTCTTTTTTAAAGATCAACCCCCTGCAACAAGGAATCTCCACCTTTCACTTTAGTTTTCAAGCCTTCCTAGTTGTACAGAAAAAAAATAAAATAAATTTTCAAAAACCAAAACATTCCAATCTATTGATCTTCTCTGAAGTGTCGGGGCATTTTTTTTTTCCTTCCCTTACTCATCTGCAGTACACAACCACTAGGAAGGGCTTGAACTCGATCACCCCGAGCTGCCTGGTTTCACTTCCTCAGGTCTGTGCCCTGCAGCCCAACGCGTGGCCACAAGCAGCCACGGCAGCCCTGTCTCCATGCTGCCCACATTGCTCTGCATCCCGAGCAGTTTCACCCAGACACACACACACACCCCAACCAACAGCCCGGCCTGCTGCTGGCTTGTCCCCATCCTGGGCCAGCACGTAAAGCCCAATTTACTCTTTTGCGCGATAGTTTAATTTTGGTAAAACAGACTAGCAAGTTGTAGGAAAGTATAAGTACAGAAAAGGAGATTATAGTTAAACAATCCCGATGACCTTGAGCTGGGAGCTCAGACTTTCTGAACCTGCTGCCAGTCCCCATGACACGCGACAAAAGAAATAAGCCTTTGAAGAGGGGGAGGGAGGGGAAGTAAGAGGCTTTCTTTAAAGAGCCACTCATGTGCTGCACACATACGGTGGCTTAATATAAAACTGGTCAGCCTGGGCCCTGCACGATTGGCCTTATATAATTTCTCTCTGTGTTAGCCCCCTCAGCCTCCGGGAAAACGATGAGGGTGACTAGTTCAAGACAGATCTTACAACAGAGCCGATCAGTGCCGGTGCTCAGGCTCAGCGGGTGTGCTGGGAGGGAGGTGGGCGCCAGCCCCCTCGGTGCAAGGCAAATCCTGGGCACCTGGAGAGCAGTCACTGCCCATCTGCAGCACTGAGGACCAACGTGTGTCCAGCAGAGAAATGTGGGTCTCTACCTGCCTCTTCATGGGTGCTGCAGCTTTTAAAAAAAAAATGCAGCTTTACAAAAAAACATGCAGCTTACAGGCTTGCATTAGGGCCAACAGAAGTACCATCTCCTTGGCACACTCGCCTCGGCTACAGAATGACGTGTCAAGCTGCAAGACGTTCACATGCTACTCTAATAGGGTGAAATTAAAAAAAAAAAAAAAAAAAAAAAAAAAGGCAGGAGACAGAACCTGCTTTCAGTCTTTCTGCACCTAGAAGCAGCAACAGCAAAACCTGAAGCCTTTCTCACCACACACCGCCCAGCCCAAACCAGGACATCAGCCCTCTCTACAGCAGGTAAGGGGACTTTTCTACACAGCCTGCCTGCTCATCAGACACACGGACTGTGAGCTTCAGTGTGCACATTTAAAAGGGAGAAAAGCAAACCAGAGTGTCCAAGAAGCCACCCAAGCTATGCTGAATTAGCAAGGCTGAAGAGTTCAAGATAGTGTAAGGAGGTCTTTAATCTTGTCTACTGTCCAATTTAAATCCTTGAAACATGGCAAAAAAAAGCTGATATCTACCACAGTGGATGAGGTATTTTTGGTAAAGACTCTTTCTTCCCTGCAGATAAGCCTACAGAGCTAATGCTGCTGCTAGCACTTGGAAAAATCAGTCTGACCTGCCCCTCAACCTAGCAGACATGGCTCTTCCTATAAAGCCAGACAGCTGACGAGGCCTGAAGTGCCTCCTCTTAAATCAATACATTGCCTCAGCAGTCATCGTCCCGTAAAGCAGCAGATGCTAGGAGGGAAAGCCCATTACATAAGGTGCTTAAATTCCCACTGATAGCTCTAAGCAAAGCGTGTAAGGATGCTCGTAAGAACATCTTGCTCTGTTTTTCTGGTGCCTGGTGAAGTAGGTACTGAAAAATTGTTCTATTATTAGGTCTCTGGAGATTTTATAGGCATTCTGGAAAGCTTCTCACATTAAATTTCTAGCTTGCATTAAGTTGAGTATACACAGGCTATGGTTTTGCATAACTTCACCGCTCACACACGAGGGGGGTGCTCTCTGACACAGGGTAGCTGCTGATTTCTGTAGGAAGGGAGATGCAGCGGCTGCGGGGTGAGCCTCACGCTGACCTCGTGTGACACAGGGTGCACGGTGACACAGGTCTGCACGGGAGCCTGGCTCCCACGGCAGGGCAAGAGCCCGGCAGTAGCACGGACTAGCTGCTCACACTGGGGTGGGCCCTCTGCTGAACACGGTGATGGAGTTTTAGGTGTAGGAAGCCTGCAGGATGGAGTTCACTTGCATACGTCCAGTTAGCACCTTCCAGATCTCTGCTGTCCAGCAGTCTGATCAGAGCCTCTGCTGCCAGAGCCACGAAATCCCCAGCAAAGGGCCGAAGCCCTCAGAGTCTGCTCACGCTGGTATCCTTACAGGAGATGAGAGGATGCATCTATGGAAACTTGCTGGGCTTAGGCAGATCTTCCTCTTGTACCCCCTCCAACCAAAGTAAAGGTTCACACACACACAAATACCACGCTTGTCCTGTAACAAGTGATTGGCATAATCTGCTACAAGCTAGACCACAGTCCAACCAAGCCAAACCATCCACCATCATCTACCAGCATCTCTACCTACTTACAAGAAAGTGGGTCTTTTGCAGAAACAGTAAGTGTGGGGCAAGGCAAGTTTCACACGCAAACAGGAGTTATTACAACCCCCCCTATACACTGGGAGTCAGACACGTTCCCCAGAGAGCGGCTGTGAGCCAGACCCCGACAAGAGCGCATTGTTCCACGGCTCCCACACGGCCGCCGTGGTGGCAGAGCTCTGCTTGCAGCCAGCGATCATGAGGCCAGGCGTTGCCCCTCCCTGGGCACGACAGTTATCTATGCTAAAAACAGCTTTCCGAACTTGATTGACTGGAACCCCTGCGACATGGTGAGCAGGGCTGGTTCGGACACGTTCCAGAAGATGATAAGGAGATGACTGTTCCTAAATTGCTTTTTAAGACGATGGCAAATTAGCTGTGGGAACAAACAGAATCCTGAAGTTTCTGGAAAGGACATGGGTAGAGATATTTTTCTACATGGAAGAAAATAAGCCAGTAGAAATTTAAAAATAAAAAATTCTTATATTTTTGGTAGATACATCCCAAGCCCAGAAACCAGTAAGCAGCTCTGCAAGAGACTCTTTCAATCAGCCTGAGTGGGGACAGAGCTCTGTTCACATCGTCTTTTCCTTCCACCTCCCTCTTAATTCCTGACTCCAGCTCTCAAGGGGACCATGACAATACAGAACAGTGTATTTTCCTAGGTACACTTACAGAGCATCTTTCACGCACTGGAGACGACTACATAGCTTCAATATACCTCTCCATATGTTTCCTTGTTCCACATTTTCTAATTTTCAGCTCAAACATCTCTTCCCAGTTTCAATCCACAATATTTAGCTATTTATGCATCATTTTTGGCAGTAAATTACACATACACAGTGCTAATCCATCTCCAGAATTTCTAGCCAAAACCAAGGATTCCAGCATTTCCTAGAAAAATACTTAAAAAGAAAATTACAGAACAGTATTAGGCCAGCTCCACAGCAGAGTCTGCTCCACACTAGCCACTGTTTCCTATGATAAAAATCTGTCTGGCAACCGATTAGAGAACAATAACAAAGAAACAGAAATAGCATGAGTTGGGGTGGGGGCTCCAATTTTCCTTACCCCTCCAAAATCGCGTATTCACAGAGCGCAAACAGGATCACAAAGTCGAAGCTCGTATTCACCACCTACCTCCAAGTTTGCTAGGTCCACGCAGAACAGCCCTTTCACTCGGCGCAGCGTGACCCGCTGACTGTTATCCATGTTCACAGGAGTTTTAGCTGTCGCCCAGTGCCATAAACAGTGCATTGTTACTGCTATAATCCCTTCCAGAACTACAGGATTTTACAAGCAGTCATTATTCTCGTTTTAAATATAGGTTTTCAAAGAAAGAAAGGAGCCCAACAGCAATTTTAACAGCAAAGAGCTTTCGAGCTTCACAATGTCTACAGCAAGTCACTGGGCAAAAATAGGCTCAGTCTGGACAAGAGGAGTCAGCAGATATTCTAAATTAGAGCCGGTGCTCTATTTCTGACCGAGAGCCTGGGAGCTTCTGTGCTTCCCTGCACGGCAGCTTTATTTGGGAGAGGGCCGGGGGGGAGAGAAAGGGGAGGGAAAAGGGGGAGGGAGAACAAGAGCATTGTTCCTCTAGCTGTTGAGCTAAAGAACTGCTTGCAATTAGGCTGTTTTCCAAAGGTGTTATGTCACCGATTAGCACAATCTCTCAATGTCTCCAGCAACAGTAGAAGTGCGAAGGGAATCAAAACCATTTCAAAAAGCCAAAAACAAACAAACAAAAAAAAACCAACCATGAACTCAGGCCTCTCTCCCGATTTGGCCTTGACAAGCAGTGGGCCACAGGAAAGCCTTTCACCTGCGCACAGCTCCTGTGCTGCGCGTCTCCAGCCAAGGTGGCCATGGCAGGGCCCTGCGGCTGGAGGCCTCCGAGGATCACCGAGGGCACACGTTGTACAAGACTACGGGTGCTGGCAACTTCTCCAGTCAGCTTCAGAGACTAAATTCTCAGAGAAGAGAGGACTACGTGCCTCACGTGAAAAGGTGATTACAACTCATCTGAGGTTTTCCTTCCCACTTAGGGCTTTTTGGAAGCATTAAGAAGGAAACCCAGTATGATTACTTCAGTTTTACAGACAACAAAAACACTTCAAGAGCTACAGATCCAATTGCTCTTTGGAGCATTTTTTTAAATTATTATTATTAGCCCAGATATTTCAGTCTCTCAAAAATCATTTTCAAGACTGAGTTGCAGTTCTCCTGCTTGGCTAATCTAAATGCTACAGAAGCTCTCTGCAGCTGCATGAAATGGATGCAGAACTTTTACAAAATAGCCCCACATTTGGAATCATGGAGTAATTTCAGTAGGTGCTTCGTGCACCCTGTATTTTTGAACCAGGGAGCAGAAGGAACGTAATTAATTACCTTGGTCATTGCTTGGGTGAAGGTAATAAGAGAGCACAAATAAAAACCACAAACAGTTGGAAAATGATCTCTCCTGACTTGGACCAAAATCAAATTTGCTCACATTCTTTGGTGACCACACATAGGGAAGGGCAGTCTTGACAGTGTGAAAATAAAATCTGGTACTTTCAGATTCCTGAAAATATCAGATGTGTCAGACTTGAATTGTCCACCTCCCTGCCCCCTGCTCCACTCCTCTTCATTTCTTCCCTTCCCCCAGTTATACAGGCATCACAAAAGATTTAAAAAACAGCTACAAAGACATTCTTTTAGGCTCAAGCAATTCCAGTAACCCTAGAAACCAACAATAGTTGTGAGCCTGGCTGTTTGGCCACAGCAACAGGCTGTTTTTCTGTTCTCTCATTGTCGCTGCTGTACCTTCAGCTGTGCTATCTAAACCCTAGCTGGGCTGGAAGGCAATATCCATTTAAAGCATCATGTTCAAAAGCAATAGTAGTAAATAAAATGAATAGCTCAGTCCTGAACTCATCCTATTTCACCAGAACCTGTTCAGTTACATCTTGACCAATCTGGAATAACTGCCATAGAAACCTGCTGAATTTCTCACTCAGACTTTGACTTCATCAGGAATCTGCCTGTAAAGAAAATCTTTGCATGTGTAAAGATCAAAGAAAACCGATTGAGAACGCTGTAATCTGGCCTGCAGTGCCAAAAATGTCACCAAAAAAAAAAGTGGAAAAAAGCCTTTTCTGCTTTGTTTAGCCACCAGGAGACCAAGCTCTACTTCTATTGCCATTAACATTACACTGAACAGAATTGTTCCCAGTAGAGAACATCATGGATAAATCACGCACAGACCAAAGCCAAGGGAACAATCTGATGCCAGTTCCCTGTGATACTGGAAGTCCTAGTTATCATCTAAACATAGCCAGTTTTTCAGGCTCTAAAAAAATGTGTCCAGACAGGAGCTAGGGGCACTGACTTGTCATTTCTGATTCCAGCAGAAGCATCAGATTACTCTGTGCAGTAAAGAGGCTTCCAGAAATTTACATGTTGAGAATTAAGCAATAAGGAATTTGTAAATATCAGAAGCAGCCATGGTCTGTGAGCATGAACAGCTGATGCTGGCCACCACAGCAGAGTTATTCATTCCATTCTTTTACACTGATGCAATGTTCTTAGGTATCAGTTTGAACCAGACTTTACTCACGGGAGCAGGTGTTTGTGTAATGAAAAAACATATATATATGTTTCTGAGTAAAGACTCCTTATCAAATCCAAACCACGGCTTCACACCTGCCCATTACGGAGGATACTGGCTTGCAGCCTACTTTGTTCTTCAGTCAGAGCACTGTGACAGCCTGTTTCAGAACTCTTCTGGCGATCTGAGTTTAGAGGGATGCAGTGCTAGTGGCTGTCTTTGGATATTCACTGATTTATAATTGAGGCTTATATGCTTTTGGAAACAACAAAACTCTAGGCTTTAACAACTCGACATTTTTGTTCATTTGTTGGGTATATCAGTGTACTCTAGGTCCTTTTTCTGCTAGTACTGGACACAGAAAATAGCGCAGTACATCATTGTTATATAAAAGCTATTGAGTAAGTCGTGGTGTCATTCTTGGATTTAGCAGGCAGGAGAGGTGGTGATGATACCACAGGACCTCTGTCTCATACTGAGTAGCAGATATGAGGCTTTGCTTCAAATGCTATTACGAGAAGATCCCTACTAACTCTGAGGAGGACAAAGGGAAGGGAGTATTTCAGCATTCCCACTGTGTGATCTCTGCTCCAGGGAGAGATGGAAGCACCCTTTCCACCAAAGGTCCCCATGGCTATCCACGCACTCCCACCTTGCTGGTGGCTGTCTTCCGCTTACCTGTACAACTTCTTTCCTCACGTTGACAATGTCTAACCAGTCATTGAATCTTGGATAGCTGTTGAGCTCTGCTGTCCTGTCGTTCAGCGGCACACTCAGCTTACACTGCCGTTGTCTGTGGATGTAGTCGATCAGTTTCACCTGTTCGGATCCAGAAATAAACAGTTAAGTTCCTTGGGATAAGTTGTCACCTTCACAGGCAATGCTTGTACAGTACCTAGTCAACAGAGATGCTGCTTTGTGAGTGGGGCTCTTAAATGATCTTAAAAGAACAAGAAACTAAGTTTTATTCCAAAACTTCTGTCACCATTCTCATGCCTAATGTACTACACAGAAACTGTCATGCCAGGCACAGAAAAACAAAACAACAAGAAGGAATATAATTTGTGCTTTATGCTTACTTATCAAAAAGAAAATATTCTCAGAAGATTTCTGACTGTCACACATCCCATGGGGCAGACTTTAGCTTCAAAACCTTCCTAACAAAACAATGCCTCAAAGCAAGTTAGCTGATCCATGATTTATAAACCAAAACATGACCTTAGTAAACAAATTTTAACATTTGAGACAAGATCAGACTACAAATGAAAAGGAAAAACAAAACCAAATATATTCTTTGTCCACTAATCTCTCTCAAGTTTCTGCTCAAAATGTTCTGGCCTATGTACCTGAACAATGCTACACAAGACTTCTATGCACACAGTTACACAGGGGAAAGACAATTAGATCATTTCCTCCTTCCCCAGATAAAGGATGTGTAAGAAATTAGATGGAAAATGGATATTGCACTTGATCTCAGCTAAATGACCCCCATGTGGAGAATGCTGCTTTTGGCCTGCTCCTCAGTTTGGCAGTACACCGACAGCACGGCAGAGATGCTCCTGGATGCACAGGCTGATGACAGGCATCTGAGAAGATCTGAGAACCTGATCAGTAGTAAAGTACAGGACACATCCCTGAAATCTTGGAGCCAAAACTCCAGGCAACAGGATTAACTACCTCAGAAAGGGGATTTCGCTCTTAAGCCCACTTCCCCTCTCCACATATAATTGTTTTACTGGGAGACAAAAATTATTTTTTTCCCCTCTTGACTTCGTTGTGAGCCAGTCCTGCAAACATATAATCATGGTGTTGATCCATGTGGTCTCGCTCTGGAATCAGCTGTTAATAACACATTTCTAGCTTGTGCTTTCCTGTAAACTCCGCTGAGGGTTTTACGAGCAATCCGACTACCAGCAACTATCGCACTCCTGAGTTCAGACAGCAGTGCCATGAAGTACGAAATCTATCAAAAAGTGGATTGATACAAACAAAAGTGAGCGATTCACTCAGCAAACAGAGAAATGCAAAGCAATGCCGCTCTGAGGCGAGGCAGCTGTGCAACAACAGAAGTGCTGTGTCCTAGAAGACGCGGCCACTGCCCTGCAGTTAGCCTGGCCACCCAGCCGAAACCAGGGGAACCTTTTAACCCTGACTTCCTCACACGGCTTTGAAGCATAAGACCAAACAGAAATTACCTTGGAAATCCCATTCAATCTTTCTCAGTACCCATTTTTGTTAAAAAGGGGATGATAGCGCTTCCTTTTTTCCACCCCTTGCCTGCTGTCCCCGGTCAGTTCCCAGCAGCAGCGCGGCCCGGCCCGCAGGGCTGCCGGTGTGCTACGGGCGGCCAGGCACTGCCGCACCAAGCAGGGCCGAGGCAGCTCGCTCCCTCGGTAATGCCACGTGCCAGAGGGCCTATGTGACTTCCAGACACTGCTGCTGCTTGGTCTGCACGTGCCCGCTCTGAGGCTGGTTGCCGGCAGCACCCTCCTACACAGCCGCACCATCAGAGTTCGGACAGCTCTGCAACGTGCCTGCCCTGCTGCTGCAGGGCGAGCTCAGTGCAGCCAAGGGGCACGCAGGACGTCTTGCCTGGCTAAGTCGTGACCTTCTGCTTTCTCGCTGTCATAGGTATTTTCGCCTACCCGGTGAGCTCCCCGATCTGCAGTCAGGTGAGAAACGCGCCTGGAGATGCGGTTCGTAGTGTTTTCCTGCTAGCTGCTTGGTTTCATTTTTTTTCTGCTGCTCATTGTACTTTTCCCCCACCTCACGCTTTGGCTTTGTATCGTACACACTCTGACAGGCTACAGCCAGCTGGCCCGCATTAGACATGGTGTGACTTTGCAGACCTTCATAGCAATTAAAAATAAGGCTGTGCATATTGCATGCGTGCACATGTGTTAACAAGACCAACTGGCGTTCTCATCTACAGGGTCTCATTCTACTCAAGATACTTGGTTCTGCTCTTATTGCCTCCAAACGTAGCATGTTTGCATCCTAACTTCTTCCCTCAGAAGATATTGGGGCAGAAGAGATTAGAATGAGAAGGGGGGACTTAGCTGCGACAGGAGCAGAATAAGCACAGCCCTGACAGGAGAAGTGAGGGCAGCACACCTTGCCCTTCAGGAAGAAGAGGGGATCTTGGCAGCCCATGGGCTAGAAGTCAGGTTAACAAAGGGCACCAAGTAGGAACAGAGGCAATAGGAACAAAGAAGAACTGGTATGGATGCAGAGGGAAGGTCTCCTAATAAGGGTCAGAGAGGAGCTTGCAGGAAGTTTGAGGACTACACAGCAGCCCCCAGTATGCAAAAGTCAGCCTACACAAATAAAAAATAGCACAGCTTCCCGTCTGTGCAATAGGCATGTCGTGGAGAGGAGAGGGAAGGCTGAAATCACCCAAGCATTCTCTTTTCTGGAGGCCATTCCAAGTAAGGTTCAATGACTATATGCACTTTGATATACAAACTGCAACCACAAAATCCAGCCAAAGGCAAACAAGTCAGCTGTGCGTCTGCAAGCCGCAGTATGCAGAATTCCCAGGGAGCTGTTTTATGTTACTGCTTCTTCCCGCAGGTCACCTCACCCCTTCCCCATTCCTGGCCAAATCTCAAGGTTGCTGAGCACCTAGGGAAAGAAGAAAGGTTGCCTGAGCGGGGATTTCGGACTGGCAGTGCCAGCCACAACAGGCCTATGTGTAAAAGTAGCGGCTTGGCTCCTCAGTCACAATCACAATCAGTGATCTGGTATTTTAGTGTAGGACCTTACATCAGGCAAGATTTGTCTTCCTCAAAGAAGTATGAGATATCAGCATGGTCTCTAGAGCTGCGGCATTTAGCATATTTAGTTATATGTAGCTCTAATGATATGCAAACCCCTTACAATTCGCACATGACCCAGCATAAAGCAGGGAACTGCAAGCACTGACTGGGATAGTAAGAGGTGTGGGAATTCGTTCCAAAAACTACAACAGAAAGCAGGATGGACTTAACACCTATTTATAAAACAAAAATCAGAAATTAAGTCAAAGAAATTATCCAAAAGATATACGAACCCACATTATCTTACAGCAATCTCTGCAGTATCACGAGGACAGCATGCTGCTTAAAGGAAGCGTATTCTTGAGGTACAGTCACTTTTCTCACATCCCCCACAAAAGCCTTCCTCGCCAATTTCAACATAACACCAGAACATCATGTTTAACGAGTAAGAGACTGGACCTCAGCTCTGGGGAGCTGGACTCCACTCTCAGCTCTGCCACTGACCTGCTGTGTGACTGGGAGCAAATTAAATAATCCATCTCCTCTTCCATCCTGCATGGGGCTCTGCCTGCATAAACTCCCTAGAGCAGGCACTGTCTTCAATTATTTTAACACTGCTTAAAAAATATGGATTCAAATCTTTTCATTTGACAAGGTTCATCCATAGCATAAACTATAAGGACACTGCAGGAAGGTACTACCCAGTGCTGCACGGATTTCAGTGTTAAAACTTTCCTTCTTCACTGGGATAAACCAAAAATGTAATCCTCAGAAATGGAAAAGTAGTCTGACAGCACAGATCTGAGTGTTTCAGATTGCTAAGTCTGGTTTTCCCATGACAACTCCTTCACATTTACTCTTCGAGTCCAGAATTGTTTTCCTCCGTTCCTATAAATAGTATATTTGCACTCTCTTCCCACCCTACGTGCACCACGCTTCTCCCCTAGGATGGGTTTCATTTTGTTATTTCCTGCCCAGACTTTTAACTCAACTACATGGTTTGGCTTTAATAGCTGAGCTGTTGCAAAACCCTTTTCTGAGAACATAATAAAACTTCTGGGTTCAGTGACGCACATAAAAACCCACAAACAACATGCAGGTCTCCAACCACGAACTAGACAGAGAGATAAAGCCAATAGTAACTTATTCACTGCCTGCTTGCCAAACGGCACATCCTACTCATCACAAATGGCAAATCCCACAACAGAGGGGGTGATAATCCAACTGCCCCTAACCCACAGAAGTGCGGAAGAACCAGAGCAGAGACAGGACACAGAGCAGCTGGTTACAGGGCGTGCTGCATCACAGCCCTCCTGCCCTCGGCAGCAGCCTGCAGCTGATGGCCAGGCACCGCGTGCTCATTTGCCATGAGAATTACACTTCTTCCAAGGTGCGGTCCTGGATGCACATTTATCTCCTCCTGACAGGTTTGTTGTTTGTTTGTTTCTATATAGATGTCCATTTACAGCACATGTGGGAATCAGGCCCAAGATGTTTAAGAAAAACATGCCAATCTTGAATTTTTATCTATTTATACAAAATAAACAGCCAGATCTCTTGAGATGCAAGTTTGCCTGTGTTCATGACCTCAAGTCAATAGTTGGGAGTTTCACAGAACAGGAACAAACCAAAACCAAACACATAGCCATAGACACACACACACACACACACACACACAAGTTCTTCAGTTGTATTTCTGCAGACATGGCACATGAAAGCAATGGCATCTGTAGAGCTAGAAATTACACGTTAAAGAAACTTGGGACTCTCAAAGGTACTCTGCTAGGGACTCTGCTATACCAAAGTACCAGCCAAGATTCCTTCAGAATCCCAACGGTTGGTTGAGAAAATGTTTTCATGTTTTCACACTAACTATCACGTTCTCCTCACCGATGCCTATAACTTCTCTAGGCGACTTGGAACTTACGCAATGTTTTGAAGATTTTTTTTGCAACATTCAAGATAGGCAGTTGACATTATTTTATCAACAAATCAAGGACATGCTCAAAAGCATGTCATGCTTCTCCTGTCCCAGGAGATGAAATCTCACAGAGTCTGGCAGCACTTGAAAGGACAATTAATATGAGCTTCCACCAATACTTCCAAGCCTACAGCCACTTACTGCCTTGCAATTTAACAAGCCCGTGGCTGAAAATGGATGACCCAGCTCTTACATGTGGCTAAGAGAAATGCAAATCACCTGTATTCCTCCAGGCAGGAATTAACCAGGAAAGAGCTCCTCTGTTAACCTCCTGCCAAGAACAGGACCCAGAGGGCAAGGGTGTGCTCTCTGAAGCAGCAGACAGCAGCTGCAGCAGGACATCACATCTGGGGATCAGTGTCTCGCACAGTAGGGAGGTTCTGCACTTCTGCCTTTTGCAACAGGAGACAAAATTTCTGATCTCGGGGTTTATCTGCACGTGGACGCTGGGAGAAGTAAAGTGAGTCATCTTAAGGCATCCAGTGAAAGGGGATTCACTTCACACCTTTACCTGACTCTTACCTATTTTCCCCAGTGCCACTACACAGACAAACCCTAAGTCAGACAAAAAAAAAATAAAAAAAATCTTGAGCAACCTGAGCACTGAATAGAACATAAAGAGGTCAGAATCTGACTTGCCAAATTTGTCTCAGAAGCCCTGCTCAGAAACCATGTGAGAAACTGATAAAGATCTCTACAATCATCCAGAGCCCAGCTGCGCTGTGAGTGTACTTCAGGACACCTTTTTCAAAGTCACCCGAACTGAAAAAGAAAAAAGGTGCAACTGAGTCGATCCAAGGAACTGAAAGAACCAGTACTTCATTTTTATAGAGCAAGCTGCGCTGTACGCAGTGCTGCTTATGTTGGGGATGAAAGCCGGGGAAGAACCCGTGGCGTGAACAAGAGCCCGGCACAGCCCGTGCAGGCAGCCCAACAAACCCAGCCCTTGCTGGCTGGCCCGGAACGATGGCCCAGCAACGAGGGGACCTGGCCGGCACTTCTGGGACAGCGCTGCCACCGCCCGCAGTGCCTCACGCTCCAACAGAGCTACGGAGTCACCTGCGTGCCACAGTAACGCAGGGGATACCGAGCAGTAGTTCACCTTCAGTGAACTTGCCTCAAGCAGCTGACTCATTTGAATGCCTCCTGGCTATCTCAGTTCTTATCACCATCTGCTCACAGTATCGCCAAGCAGCAACTGAAGTCTCAGAGGTCCTCATTTCCCCTCTGTGTTCAACGGAGCAGCTTGTCGTGAGTATAGGTATAAAGATACCTCTATAGCAGTATGGACTGTTCCCTTTCTAGTAGAGGGAGAACTAAACCAACGCCTGCTTTTGACTGGCTTAACCACATCTGCCTGGTGAAGTAAAGTGTAAAAAATTTACTTTACAGAAATCAAGTCTGTAGATAGCCCTTTCACATGACATACGCTCACATTTTGCAGTGAAAACTGATCCAGACCTGTTCATGGAAAATTTTGCTTGACTGCAGAGAAAACCCTGCTTCCATCTGTGCTTTCCTTAGGAGCACTCAGATGATGTAGGATTCAGCTGGTGACTCCTAGGATCTTACAAACCTCGAAGCTGCTTTGAATCCAGCACGGATTTCACACAGCTCTTTTCAAGGCAAGCACAAGAGCTGCACAGGAGCAAAACACGCAACAAAATAAGAAGAAAAGACGGAAAAAAAACATTTCAGGAATTATTTGTATCCTACAAAACGAGGTCACTCAATTTCTCACCCACATGATTCTGCCCTCAAGAACAACACTGAAGGATAATATTTTGTCATGTATCTTCACCAGACGTAGGAGGAAGGCCAAGCTCGCAGGTAAAACAGTACAAAGAAAGAATTGGTAGCAGAATCATTTATTTGAGATGATATCTGAGGAAAGGAACTCGTGCATGTCAGGCGCCGACCTGCAGTCAGCGGAACTCACGTTCCCTTGCACCCAGCTGACTCGTTCAGCACAGAAGTGTGGCTGGGCGTGCAGCACAGCTCCTGTCACCTCCTGTCACCTCCTGTCCGAGAGGAGAGGCTGTGTTCTCGTTCGAGCTCTGCTACCACAGCAACCAGACCACTTACTTCTTGGTGTCTGTCTCTTATCCACATCTTTACTGATTACAGAAATGCAGTCAGAGGCACTGGGTATACAAGTTCCTGCTGTGCTGGACCACAAGCACAGCCCCCTTTGAAAAAGCCTGCAGAACAGTGTTACTGTTCTGAATGCCAAAACCAACTTATGAACATTAACACGCTCACAACAAGGATTAAAAACACTTTGATTAAAAACAGGTTGCACAAAGTCCAGGAGCAGTTTTAGAAACAGGTCACGAAGGACCCATCTTTCAGTCCTCTGCCCTAACCACTAGAGCACAGCAGCAGTAACTGCTGTGGGGCTCCCAAAAAGCAGAGGGAATCGGAACGATGGCAAGGACAGGAGCAAGCACCAGGTGACTGCAGCTCTGCAGCCACACCACGCTGCAGCGAGGAAGCTGTGGTAATTTACATCAGCAGAGGGTCTGTGCTTGGAGCCTCCATGCCAGCCTCGCTTGCAGCAGCTACAGAGCAGGAACACCAGACCACCTCCTGCTGCTGCAGAACACGGCTGTCTGGGCTGGCTTAAGGACTTTTGGTTTTGCTTATAAAAGAAAAGGAAGTAGTTTCTCAATGCATTGCTAAACAAACCCTGCAAAACAGCACCCAGCACAAGCCAGCAGAAAAGTGTACACACAAGGTACACTCAAAAAAAAAAAAAAAAAAAAAAGCCTAAGAGAAATGAGTAAATAAAAGCATGGAGAGGTAGAGGGATAGGGGGAGATGAAACACCAGATGGATGGATTTTCCTTTGAACCTTCAGTCACGCCCGAGGCTGACACAATACCCACTGCCCAAACACTACAGTATGTTATTTCTGCTTTGTCAGATGATGCAGACAGCATCATTTCTGGGTCACTTGGAGGCCACGTACCACCTCTCTCCGCTCCCCTCCTTTCTTTTTCCACAGTCCCAGCAACCAAGAGCTGCAAAGGCACAGCTGAGGCCTCCCCAGCTACGGGTAGGAGTGGGAGGACGACGCTGCACAGACGGTTGCCTGTACATGATAACACGATTCTCTTCAGAGATTTCTTCCCAGAGAGGCACATGAGCCTAATGCAGCCCCAGGCACAGTCCTCTGCTCAAATACCAAAGGTTTCACACCCAGTGCACACTAAAAATGAAAGCCCTCCCCCTTCCTCTATAACCCAAAGACATGCAACTGCAGCAGAACGATGAGGAGTGCTCCGCAAGACTCAGAACTGTACTTGCTGTTTGCTGCCACATCACATCTGCAGCTCAACCTTCCCTCAGCTCCCACTTCTCTCCAGCACCCACCTAGCTACTTCAGCTCAGCCGTGCCTCATTAGGCTGAACTGTACTTCCATACAGAGCACAGGAAGAACAATCCCTCCCCTGCAAAAAGGGGATCCTGAAGGATATCATTACTCCAAACTAGCCTGAAGACTTGTTAAGGTTTCCTATTCACTCTTGAAATCAGTCTATGTGCCACTCAGAAAGCTGATGATTTTATCGTGCCACGCACAAAACTTCTGTCCAAACACAGAGAATCTCCCGTTCTCATTCATTTGATTCCCTCCCCAGGGTCCCAGGTCGCAGCCAGATCTCAAACAGCTGCTGGAGGCTGGGGGACGACCTGGGAACAGCATCACTGTCACTTTGGTTCTCAGCAGCCAAGGCTCCGAAGGGAGGGAGTCTTGGCCCTCAACCAAGGTCTTTAACAATAAGATCACAAATACCTGTAAGAAATGGACTAGGCAGAGCTAATCATGCCTTTGGCAGGAAAGCAGAAAGGATCTCCAGAGATCACTTCTGGGCCTCTGCAACTCAAAGGCAGAGCAGTCCCATGGCTGACTCTGACCCTTGTCGTAACAGCTCTGAAAGAAATTTGGAGAGTCTCAAGAAATCAAAGACTTCCATCTCCCGCTCCAAGAAAAGACCAGCCCTGAGTAAATCTTTCTTGACAGCTGGAGAAACTGAGGACCAGATCCTTGTCCTCCTTCCCATTTCCTGCACTCCCGGGCACCCTGAGGACATGCGCAGGGGGCTGGCAGCGGTGGCCCCGCGCTGTGCAGGCCCCAAGGCTCCCGTCTGGGTCTGCCCAAGCACTCGTGGTGCTGCCCTGCCTCACTGAGCCGCAGGAAAGGGAGGTCGTGGGGTGCCCACACGTACAACACAGGCTTCCCAAAGTACTGAGATAAACCACTCCTTGTCCAACCTGCCTGCTGTAGCCTGTCAGGCTAGACAAAGGTGAATGCAGCCTGAAAATCATACTAACGCCATGCTTCTCCCTGCAATTGTTCAGCCCTTTGGCAAATCTATTGTCTCTCTCCTCCCTTAAAGAAAACAACGACTCAACCCCCCTGCCAGTTTTACAGTGACCACAGCCAGAAAGCAGCAAGTGTCAGGGAGAACGATTACAAACATTTCTGAAAATTAAGAGGAAACAACAGGTCATCTTCAGGGGGAGGGGGAAGTTACAACCCATGGACCTCTGTAAAACTCAAAACTTACAGTGCCTTTAAAGCTGATATCCCCCGTCATTTTTAAGATAACGCTAACCATTCTTACACTTCTGTAGAAATAACTCTCCAGTGTACTTGATTTGACAGTGGGGGAGGCGGGCATAGAGAAACCAACAACCTGTGAGCATGTACAGCATAAAGGAGTAGAGTTTACAGCAAAAAATATAAAGCCAGGCATTTCCTTCAGAAAGGGCAGGAAGGGAATGACTAATTCTAGGTCCCCGTCATATTCCTCAGCTTCCCTTTCCTCCTCGCTGGACGCCTCATCCTGCAAGGTGCTGAGCACCCCCAGCTCCCACCGGACGGCGAGGGACCAAGGCACCTTGCAGGGCTGGCCCCAAAGCTGCCACTGCTCTGTCTCCAGAGGTCTGTAAGGAAATGAGCTCCTCTAAAGGAGAGTTTACTGCCCAGGATGCTGTCCACAGTCCCCAAGATTTTTTCACGTTTCTCTTCCCCTTGCCTTCCCGATGTCCCTTCTGCCAACATTTCTATTTCCGTAGCCTCAGAAAAAATAAAACATTCACAAACCTCCTGTCCCCTCCATTCCCTCAGGTGCTGGTTGGGAAAAGATTAGCAGCTTGCTCTCTGCAGCACTTGGGCTTATTAGCAGACCAAGGGAAGGAAACAAAACAACACAAAATCAAATCCTTTGCTCACTTGACTCAATTATTTGGGCATTTCAAGAGCTCCACCTTTCTCCTCCTCCCTCTGCCACGCATGCTTCCCCTAAATGCTGCTGGAGTGGACGTGGCAGAAGAGGCTTATACAGAAAAAGATGAAGCCTAGGTAGGGGCAGGTTGCAGATTTCTTTGATACAGCATTAGAAGACAGTTATCTAAGCAATGATACTTTGCAAAATGCTCTAAATACTCTACTCCAAAGAACAGAGCTGTTTTGGCAAGGACTAGGGGCACATTTCTCTGTTCAGACACTGCGTGAGAAAGCTGCTGTGTCTCACTGCTCGCGTTTTCTTCGCACGAAAATCTCTTTGGGGCTTTGTGGCTAACACTTGCCTATAGCAATCAAGCAGTGTTTCAATCATTATTCAGGTACAAATACAGCATTCAGGCAGGAGACACCTGGATCCAGATCCCCAACACACACAAAAATTTTTTTCTTTGGACCAGGGCTTTCATTTAGGCCATGTTGTGTCCACTTAGAGAAGCAGAGGAAAATATAGTTGCTGACCCAGCAATAGCTGTGTGAGAAAAAATGCTCAGGAGACTGATAAGCAACAACTGGCTACACGACAGACAATGCTGAAACAGCTATTGGCACCATGCAGCAGCCTGGAAAGATTTTAATCGGCACTTGAAAAATGATCACACACGTGTGCAGAGACAACAGGCTCCAAGTTCAGGATCCCCTCGTGCTTGTAGGCCAGATACAACATCCACTATTGTTGTGAATTTCCACAGAAACTCCACACAGCAAATCTGTGTCTGTGCCTAGTCAAAAAGGTTTTGTTGCTGTCGCTTTGTTTTGACCATTTGTTAAGACAACCACATTGTCAAAAGCAGTTTGTTAAAACCAACTTTTCCATGAAAGTGATTTTGGTAAGCTTCCCATTTTGAAATTGTTCTACGGAAACAGATTAAAGTTGTCAAAACATGTTTTTGTAATACAAAAAAAAAACTTAATTTAAAAAAGATTTCACTTCTGAATTAAATGTACAATAAAAGGAAGTGTGCCAGTGCAAGATCAGAATTTATGCACTGTGCATGTGTGTCACCCAACTTTTTTTTTTATGCAGAACTTATGAAAAGTATGAGCCTGACAAAGGTCCACATCCTCAAGCCCACGGTCCTTTCTGGTAAAAGCATTTGCAATTTTTACATCTTTCACTTTTCACACTCTATGTTCTTCTTAGGAAACATTCTTCATAGCAGTCCTTTGTCATTCCCTTCACATGACATATGCTTCATTATATCCTTTTCATCTTAACGTATCTCCTCTGCCTATCCACTGCAGAGTAAGTTCAGCAGCCTCTTGGGTTCAGGGTTTCTGCTCAATCTTGCTCAGATGACTGCGTCAGAGGAAGGACTCCACTGAGTGACAGCAATCAGAGAGGAGAAAAAACCATGCCCGCTTACAAGAAAATAAAAAGCCATTGTTACCAGCCTGCACGCTATTCTGTAACAGAAATATCCCCCTCCTAAGGAGCGGGGGGAAGACAAAGAGATCCTATGTTGTATTTCTCTGCCTGTGAACTGACAATTCTGAGCACTGGATACAAATTCATTCCTTAGGCTTCGAGACTTTCCACAGCAGCCAACCAACACTTCGTAGTTACCCAAAGATCACTCCTTTTTTTCAGACTCATCTTTCCAAGAGGAACACGAATATGACAGGCACTGCTCTAAATAAAAGCTTCCCCAGGAAGCTGAGAAGCAGCACACCGCACCTGGGCACTGAAAGGCACCAAATGCCTTTCACCAGTACCAGTACCCTGCTACACCTGTCGCTGTGTGTGCTATGAAACACCGCCTGGGCAATTCTTTGTGCAGGACTCATGGCCAGAAACGCAGCAAAGGCCTACAAATGTCCGAGGGATCCAGCTGTACTGCAGGTAGTTCCCTGCTTCTCTCAGAGGCACCGATCCGTGCCCACACAGCTCGCCTAACATTTCACTTACGTGTTAGTTTGAAAATGGGAGCACACCAAACAAGCGTCCTCCCAAAGCTTGACAAGGTCCAGACGAGCAGGCCAAATTCCCTGAGTATCAGCAGTCTCTTCAGCACCCAGCCTCTGAATCCAAAATACCTTAAAACAGGAAAAGCCCTCTACCTTCATCATCTCTTTGTAGTCATTTCTCTTGGGTTTTGGCAAAGGGAAATGATAAATGAAACTGGATTGTTTACTATTGGAAGTGCAGTTAACGAGCAGCAGACTATTACTGGCTTTCAGCTGTGACCCCATTCAAACAATACTGAAATTATCAGAGATTTTCACAGATGTCCCAGAGTGGTGGGATGGGTCCTGCCTGTTGTCTGGGCTGGCATTAGGGCCTTACCCCTGGTTAAAACAGAGGCATTTGGGAGCCCAACACAAACACTGTGGCTGCCCAAGCTGGTTGGCAGGCTGGCGCTTCATCTTCTGAGTCCACTTCCACAGGCTGCCTGAAAAAGTCCTGCACACTAAATCTCGTCTCTACAGCACTGCCACCTGCCAGTCCTTTTCTTCAATTGATAACAGAAAGGGAGAGGATCAAGCACTGCCACCCCAAAATAGGAAGCTATAGCATTACTCACAATGCTGAGGACTCGCCTGCCTTTCTTCCTGATTACTCAGCAGCTGTTCTTAAATCAGTTCTTAAGGCAGTTACTCAGCTCTTAAATGCACCTGCCAAAACCTGATTTCTCAGTACATGCATCTACCAAAGGAGCTCAGGAAGGCATTACTGCTACTCCCTTGCTTCAGTGAGAAAGTGCAAGACATTTTAAGCAAGACTCGAAACTGTGTGATGGCATCAGATACTGCACCGCTGCTGTGGATGTGGTTAAAGTACTATCCCTTATTTCCCCTATCACAAGCTCAAATCTGTAAGGGTAGGATTCCCAAGAACTGTTAGTGAGTTGCTTTTGAGGTCTGCCGAGGAAATAGAAGGCAAATCTATCCTCATGAAAGAAAAGACTATTTCTAAAAAAGCCACCGTTCTTAAAGCTTTGTTTGCCATACGTGTTACAAATCACCAGTGCCAAGGCTCCAGGTTCTGTTCTGATGAAAAAGCAAAGGTTGCTCTGAGCTGCTGCTACCAGCACTGCTTCCACAGAGACTTCTCAGCAAAAAGCAGTGGGCTCTCTGAATGCATCTGAATGCCCTTGGAGGACAACAGCAGAGGAGCCATAAGAAAGGGAGAAAGAGGGGAAAAAAAAAAAAAAGGATCCCATAAAAGCTTTTTTTTTCTTTACGTACAGATGTTTGTACTGCCAACAATTTTATGTCTAAGAATAACTTAGTGCTGTACTGCTGGACAGACTTCGGCTCCTGGGAGTGGGCTCTCTATTGCTGTGGACATCTTTCATCCACAATGAGCATTTTATGCTAGCAAGTAATAACACATCAGCAGCACTTCTCTCCAAAGCATCTAAAAAACTTCAGGCTCTGCAGTATAACCAGTTTTTAAATATGCAACCCATTCAGAAAAAGAAACGTCAAGAGAAAGTATTCTTTATTTACAAAATTCACTTTATGAAATATTCCCTATGATCCCATATTATCAGTTGTTTTTATGGGATGTTTATGATCAGAAAACGTTTACACTACACAATGAATCAAAACATAAAAGCATGCTGCTGATAGGCACTGGCCTTCCATAGCTTCCCAAAGAACAGGCACCTCAAATGCATAAGCATTAAAAAGGGGGTTGGGGCTTGTGTTGTGTTTTTTGTTGTTGTTTTTTGGGGGTTGCATTTTGCAGTGAAAATGGAGGAGATGGCTGAGAAAACCATATGCTTTTAAAAAAAAAAAAAAAAAAAAAAAGCTAACTATAGGAAATTGCTTAACTGGGATGTGGCAACTTGCCATATTCTCTGAAAGTATTTTTTAAAACAGCAAAACAACCTAATTTTAACAAGCTGCTATGAAACTGCAGTTTGAGATTGTCAAAAAACAAAATACACTAAAAGCCCTCTGTTCAAAATGTTTTTGATCCATAAATTTACGGGAGGAAAAAAGAAAACTGCTGGTATGCTGTGCCATGCAGTAGGAATCAGAGATTTTCAGTTTGCTCATCAGCTTTACAGTGTGCTTCCTGAGCGCTCTGCACAATGCACTGAGGCACAAAGCAGGAAATATAGGAATGAAAAATCTTCTCTGGAAACACAACTGAGATTCGGCTGCCAAGTAGAAAGCTGATCACCCACAGCTCAGCTCTAGCAAAAGCTCCTAAAAGAAATCAAAAATAAAAGTGGTCTGTATGAGTTTTCTTTTTCTTTCCTCCAGGTCTGGGTATACCATTATTATGTGGGACTCATACTGAGCTTGTTTCCCTGCTCAGCTTTCTTTCCTTCCCAGAAAAAAAGCACGTAAACTCATAGAGCTTATCCTTCCAATTCCCCCTTTTTCTGCAATCCCATGTGTCCGCAGGTTAGCCGTTCTGCTGTCTCAAACCAGGAACATTACAGTTGCTGGTGAACTTCTGTGTCGCTGACTTACAAGTCAGGAGACGATGCAAAGGGACACAAAGCACCTAGCCCAGGAGCCCTGATGGGAGGCACGCCTTCAACAATGAAGAGCTACTTGAAGATGCTTGGGTTTAATGTGAGATGTGGGGAAAAGCTATGAAACAGAAGAACGGTGTTGCAGAAAGGCTTTACTTCTTGCTTTTCTCCTGATTCTTAAACTTACTGAGGTGAGCTACACACAAGCTCTACCACTTAACTGTGCTCTAAGATTGCTGTTCAGTTGCTGGGTTTCTGTGACTGTTTTGAATGAAGTTTTGTACTGGACTGGTTCTCCTTCCTTCCTACTCCCCCTGCTACTCTGCAAGGGGACAGGCAGAAAGAGTGAGGCAACAGGAAGAGTAGGAGTCGGCTCTACTGAGGCCAAGCAGGATGTGACCTCTGTTCCCTAAATAGGGCAGAAATGCTTGGAACATGATATCCAAGCTGGTGTCTCCCTAAAGCAAGGAAAGACTGTATCAAGGACCAAAAGTGAAGCTGTTTATTATGGGTTAGAAACCGTGCATTTAATGACATCAGTAGTGCTTGGAAGGTGGAACTGCAAAGAACTCAATGACTGTTCCAGTGGACTCTTGCTAACAAAAACCTAAACATTGGAGTACCTGATGAAGCCTCAACTCTGCTAACCTTTGGTCCTGCTCCAACCTGAGAGCATTCGGCTCCAGCAGCCTCGGTGCCCTGCATTCATAGGGACAAAGTTTCTGGAAACCCATGTGAGCTGCTCATCCAGCTGAGAGGCAGCCCTTTCCCCCTCCAGCTGTGCTGCCCTGTTAGACTTGGCCTTTGAATTTAACAACCTCTTGGGACCATGGTTTTCATGAGCTGCCTGACCCCCAGCTTTCCAGGAGCAGCATCCAGATTACCACCTGGAACAAAGCAATGAGAATGAATTACCATAAGGTAGTCTCATCTCCAGCTACAAATACAAAGCTATGCCAAGTGTCTTTTCAGTCTCAGATCTAAAATCGCTGCATTAGCATGCAAAAGAGGCTTTATTGTTTAAGTAACCCAGCTCCCCTACTACTTCAGTGCTGGTTACGGTTACAATCAGCTTACTATGTTGGGGCTGCTCAGACAGGGAAGATGGTACCCCGATGCTAGTTCATGCTTTGCAGGTAGTGATTCACCTAGTTCAACCTCTTAATCTGCAGCCTAGGAGACCGCACCAACTTCTGAACATGCCTGCCTTCAAAGACAGGGCCTTGACTGTGAAGGGTTTCTAGTCCTAGCTGAACAAACAAACAAAGCGTTGCAATTACGGTGACTAGCTGGGTTAGTGGCAGCTCGGATGACTGAACCCCAGAGCAGCTACACCCACATACCTGAACAGGGTTGTGACAGCAGGCATAATTACTCAGGCCATTAAAGGCAGAAATAGACACATCTGCTAGGGCCACTGAAGCCTGACCCCCAGCCTGGGGAGGTAATTCTGCATGTTTCATGCACGTATGCCCCAATGCAGGAGTTTAAACACATACTGAGGCAAAGGTAAGACCTGTGCTCAGTACACATCTCCAGAGACTAAAAAGGAAAACTTACACTGCTGCTTTAGAGATTAGTGCTCCTTCTATCTCCCTTCTACTAGAAGGGGCCCTCCTTAGCTCCCTATGGATGACTGTTGGACCAGCTTCTTGCAATTCCTCGACTTTATCTCGCTTTTCCTGTTTAGCTGAAGCACTTCTGTACGAAGCTAAGTAAAACTGACCTGGAGTTTGTTTATGCTTTCAAAGGGTATATGTTTTGTGCTGGAAATCAGTACCTCTAACCAGACTGACTCTGTACTACAATAATAACTGGAAATGAACTCTGGACCATCATCTCCTAGACACTCTGGGTTAGATCACGTTGCATAAATAATAGTCAGCTCTGGGGGTGGGGAAAGGACAGACCGCAGCACTTCCAGTGACATGGAGCAGCCTGCCTTCTGCTGCAAAGGCAAATACTCTCTCAGCAGCTGCACAAAGCTTCAGAGCAGTGATAGTGTACGTGGAACCGACAGCCACAGCAATGGGAGGAAAGAGGAAAAAGCTTTGGGGTTACAGAGAGGCCGAAGGGAAGGAGCAGGCTATAAAGCAAGATACTATACAGTTTCACTTGAGTTTGAACATTGAGACCAGCAGATAGCCTGTCAGGAGCGTGCTTCAGATATCAGCCACAGATAAGCAACACTAAGGCTCCATTTGTCTCATAACCATACCATCTGTGATATCTGTGCCATTTCCATGGGAGAATTACAGTGCGATAACAAAGTGCAGGGAAGTCACTTCTTGTCCTGCTTCCACCTTTGTCCCATCTCCCAAATACCAGGAGCATCAGGACCACAAACACTTTCTCTGAAATGTGTCTGCCCTACTTACTTGTCAAAAGAGGTTAGAAAAACAGGCTAGTAGAAATGGTCTCACAAATAGGTGGACTGCTTTCAGCTCCTTTTCAAGTGAGACTACAACGTGCTCAGCTTTCATTTAGGAATGTTAGTAAGGCTCCCTTCTTGAACTTGACCATTCTGGAGAATGAGGAAGGAAAAAAAAGGCACAGGTTCAAAGTAGGCAGTCCTCCCTTTTACTGCAGGGGGAAATCGCAGAGTACCCAACTCCTCACCTCAATAGTCCTTTCTGAAGAGCCTTCAAACACACGGGCACATCCTACCTATCCTCACAAAAAGACAACAGCATAGTCTTTTCATTCACAAAAGGATCATGATAAATGATGACCTCCAAAGAGATACTGGATTTGTTCCTCTAACGCGCTTATGGAGAAGTAGAATTAGGGTAAAGACATGGTTCTGATGTCAGATATGGCCTTCCATCGTGTATCGTATATCCTTTCTTCATATATGCAGTTGAGATTTGTGCTTCAAAATTAAGCTATATTACTGTCCTCAAAGCTTTGGGATCTGACCCAGAACAAACTGAGCCATATTTCCTCTACCTCAGCAAGGAATCAAGTGAGGTAAGACACCATCAAGAATCTGCAAAACTACTCCTAATTCCAACACTGAAAGGAATTTAACAGAGGCCAGAAAGATAAAACCATCTTTAAAAGTACTTAGCCATTTTCCAGTAACAAATGAGGCTTGAATTGCATCTACAGCCTGCAGACTAAGTGCTAAAAAAACACCCAAGCTTAGACTCACTGCAAATACGGAATGAGCGAGTCGCCTACCTGGAATAAAGATAGTATTATTGCTAAAACCACTGCTACAGAACTATCACATAACTTCTAAGGCACATATATTAAAAAAAAAAAAAAAAAGAAAACAGTACTTAAATATCTGCGCTGGGAAAAAATACTGAACTGGGCCAAAACCCAAGAAGCCTTTGCTATCTTTCCTTGAAAGCCACTAATAAATAGCATCTTCAGCTTGGGGAACAACTGGTTGTGGATTTAGAGTAATGCCATGTTCTTGGCAAATATAATACTGAGAGCACTCCCTGTCTGGAACAGGATGGGAAATGTATGAATATTCATATAAATATACTAACAACATGTTTTCTTATCATTAAATCAAATCCTACTGAAGTGGAAAGAAATCTGTGCGGACTCTGAAACGGTCCCTGGTCACAACAGAGAGGTGACACAGTAGTGTGCTGTTATAGGAACCTGGAACTTGGTGCAGGTTGATCTCCACATATTATTGGCTGCCCAATGAGCTAGGAAATTTGATAGGGTGAGTCTGATCAATGCATGTTACACTATTATTCACATGGGTAATAAAGAACAGCATTCATTTTTGAACTCTATGTTAACAAGCCCACCTGATCACCCACCTCTTATCAGTTCATACAAGGCTCGGATTGGACATTGTTCCTGCAAGTTAGTAGTTACCTTTAACAACTCCTGGTACTGCCTTCCTTCAATAAGGCAGAGAAAGAATCCTTTCACATTCTAAAAATACCCACTTTCTCAGTTTGTTATCCTTTGCTGTTTGAGTGTTGTTTTTCGTTACCTTGCCCCTTCAAGAAGCACTTACTTTGCATCAGACCAAGTGAAGACAGTACGAACAGCAATTCTGTTGAAATAGCTGGATCTTTGAGTGAGGGTCGAGGCCACGCTGTTTAGGGTACTCAACCTTGAAAGGCACTTAAAGAACTGAGCAGGCATAGACTAAAGCTAAATTCAGCTCTTACTCTCATTTTAAACCGTTTCAACTCCAATGTCTCCAGCACATCTACATTCAGTAACTACTACTGTAAATGAAAAATAGGCTCACATAACCTGGCATTCATTGAATGCCAACTGGATAACCCCAAGGAGCACAAGCGAGGTCCTAAGTTAAAGCCAGCTGTACTCTTTGCTAAAGATATGTCACTTACGTGATAGCTTTAGCAGACCAAGTGTTCCATCAAGTGATATGGCTGTAAATAATTTACCAGCAACCCCATAATACTTGATTAAAACCTACTGAAAGAAGATCTAATTAAATTGTCTCAGAAAGAACAGATAATTGTATGACAGCTGCGTAAAGGGCAGATGGCAAGTGGAAGCTCATCAGAACATGAAGAAATATTTTAGAAAAGGGTACCTTTATCTGTACTGAGTTGCGATGACCTCCACCTGTGTGATGCTGACTGTTCTGGGGATCATTCCTGCTTTCTGCCTCTGGGCATCTGAACTGACAGCGAGAGTACTGGCTGTCCTCATGACTGGCATTTGGGCACCTGTGCAGTAAGTGCCTAATCTCTTCAGCAGCTGGGTTAGAGAGTGCCTACTGCATCTTTTAGCGATGAGCAGCAGACAGCAGGTAAGTTACGAACCACATGAGCCACAGAACTGGCTTTTTTTTTTTTATTATTATATAAAGGCTGTATAGAGGAGTATTAATGAGTACAGTACTTCATAGAATGGCTTGAATTGCAGGGACCTTACAGATCATCCCGTTCCATCCCCCCACTCTGGGCAGGGATGCCACCCACCACACCAGGTCGTCCAGGGCCTCGTCCAGCCTGGCCTTGAACACCTCCAGGGATGGGGCATCCACAGCTTCTCTGTGCCAACCTGAGTGGAAGCCGCTGCAACAGAATATTCAGTACTTTTTTAAAAGCTAGCAATCCAGACACCCAGAAGAATAACTCTTACCCACATTAAAAGATGCAATACCCAAAATAAATCATTCCTTTGTTCAGACCAGCCCTCAGCTGCAAATATATATTTATAGCCCAATTTGTCAGCACCTGGAAACAGGTTTGAGGATGTATTGCTGACTGCCCTCTCCACATCCCAGCAGGGAAGGAAAAAAAAAAAAAACAACAACAAAAAACGAACCCACCAAAGCACAGCACAAAATGAAACAAAAAATACTAAAATCAAAATTTGACAAGTCCCCAAACACACCATTTCTAGACAGATTTAGAAGACAGCCTTTCAAGCAGACAACAGCCATTATGGAAAAAGATTTTTCCAGCCTCGCTCACCTGGGAGCTCGCTACTGCGAGCGGCGGGGGCACTGAGACCCCCAGATCGCCAGACAGCAAGCAGGAAGGGCTTCCTGCTCTGGGGTCAGACTCTGGGCCTAAGCAAATAGGTCTTACTTCACGTGAATCTATCTATGAAAAGAATTTGAACACCCTAGAAATCAACTCCAACAATTTGTGCATACCAGCCCTGAGGTTTTTCCATGCTGAGTGGAAGCGCGTGCTGTGTCTCTGGCACGGTGGGTGGAGGAGGGCTGGTAGCATTAAGTGCCGTTGTTCTCATTTTACAAATAATCTTCGTGTACCCCAGCAATTTCCCAAGAGACTTGGAAAGCTCATGAGCACCAAACCAGCACTCCCTCCTGAGCTGGGACACTGGTCTCTGGATAAACCTGCCTCTTTCTGCCCATGTCTCGACTGGCCTCAGTTTTAAGCTGAGGAAGGTCTCCCCATCGTTTGGTAACCTCGCAAGAACAAAGACAACAGTAACCCTTCCAACAATTGCAGAAAGAGGGTTCAGCTTGGTCTCTGAGCTCATCTATCCCAGCTGGGATAAGAGAACCTACTGCCCAGAGACAGGCTCTCACCAGAGTTAACCATGCTGCTGGTGCAGCCACAGGAGACCAAAGTACAGCTTTGATCAGACACCATCCTGATACAAACACCGCGTTATCCACGCGGATCTCACGCAAGCTGCCGTCTATTTGCAGTTAGTTACACAGACATCGAGTACATAAAGTTTTTTGTTACGAGGGGAAATGGTTAAACTATCTCACAGTTTGAAAACAAACACTGCACACTCACCCCTCTCCTTGGTGGTTCCCACAACTGCCACCACGCAGGCTGACTTGTCAGGCACCTTTCCCAGAAAGGAGAATTGCCAGCCCAAATGCTTGTGATTTAAGGACAAGAAGGTCACGCACTTCAGAAAGGCTTATCCTCAGAAAACTTGGCAACTACCTGCACAGCAGCATGGGAGCCATAGTGCTCTGTAGTGTGAGAAGAAGGTGCTCTGGGCTACTTAAGAAGAGGTGGTACAAGGACTTCAGTAAGGAAAAACCCTTAACATCATTTTTCCCAAAGAAATGAGCCATTCTCACTGGTAAATTTCAAAATCCCTCACCCATTAGGGTGGCTCTCCAATTTTCCCCATGTCCTCTGCCCCAGAATTTGAAGCCAGATAAATCTTAGAGCCACAGCAACTTTCATTAAGCGGCTGGAGGTCAGGCTCAGCATTTAGAACTCCAAAGAATTCTAGCAATGCAGAGACTTGCAGTGCTTGCTGATACTGTTCCCACAGCTCAAACGCTTTGTCATGAAAGACCGTGCTGCTAACCCGCCCTGCAAAGCGGGCTGACTGCAGACTGTTCCCTGCAGCACACAGGGGCCACGCCTGGCCTCACACCACGCTCCTCACACAAGGAAGAGGGGATCACAAAAACGGCCAGGCCAGCCTACCTACGTACAGGACCCACGATGAGCGAAGGGGAGAGGCAGGGATCAGGTCTCTGTGTTCTGCCTTGTGATTTCCCCCTCCCTCTGTCCCCTGCTTTCACAGCTGCAGGAATGGCCAAGGCAGGAGCGTGCAGGAGAGCCAGGTCAAGCCCTCTCTGCAGGAGGTGTCTGCACCACCGAGGCCAGAGGACAAAGCCCTGCGAGAAGGCAGAATGCAAAGCAGCTGGAAAGACACCGCAAGGTGGAGACAGCCAAGGGGAAGCTGTTGGAGGGACCGAACCATTCCCGAGGAACCAGGATTGCCGTCAGAAAGGCACCTCGGCCACCAGCACTGGTCACTGCTCCTCCTCAGCCTTCCTCACCCCGTCCCAAACCATTCTCAGTGGCTACACGGCATCACAGAGTCAACTGCCACAGCACCTACCCGTGTGACTTCTGCTTGCCGCTTTCAGAAAGGCATCTTCAGTTGTCAGCTCTGCCTTCTCCTCCCAGTGCTGCCATGAGAAAGCAGAGGCTCGAAGCCAGATGTTAAGGCTCTCTCGAGTCACCCTTCTTGGTGTAAGCATTCACAGTAACACCCGCTGCACCACGCTGCACTGCTGCTGAAGTACGTGTCTCACCCAGATGAATGGAGAGATGCTACTACAGTTTGAATCTAACATCGTCAGGACTCCGTTAACTTCAAAGCTCCTAGCTTCAGAGCACAAACTAGTTATTCTTGGCAACAGAGGCAATTTGAGTAACACAGAAGAAGAAAAAAAGGAAAGAACACATCAGTGGAGCTGCAGCACGCCTTGGCAGCAGGATGTTGTTGTAGATTGTTTCCATAAGAATCAAAACCTAAATATTAGTGTCACACCAGAAGTATTCTGCCACGCCTCCAATCGCAGACTGGCAGCCGGTAACAGATCAGGGACGGTCAGTTAGGTGCATCGAGCATCACTGTAAAAAAGTCCTCCCAAGGAGCTGCGTTGTATTTCCTCCAAACACTGCCTCAGCAGAGACCCAGCCAGCATTTCAGGGCAGTAGCAGCAGATGGGTGCTTCCAGCAGCTCTCCTTTCCCCCTCCAAACCCTTCTTTCAGACACGGCTCGTGTCACTAGCCATGACTGCAGGTGGCCCAGGGTGCGCTGACCGAAGGGCGCCGTTGTCCCCACACAGACTGTCACCAACACAGCAGTGGTTAAAGCAGGCCCGCGGCACGCAGCCGGTGGTTTTATGAATATTATGTTTGACCCACAAAGCAAGACCAAACCAGTCTGAACACACAATATCCTGGCTTAAGACAACTGGGGCTGACAAGCTCTTTGACATCCACGCTGAGATTTCTCCCACCTTAGCTGTGTAAGCAAATGCTGCAAGTCTTTGGCTTACTTCAGTGCTATCATCCCCTTCCTCTTCCGAAGGGCTTACACACACCCCTGTGTTTCTCAGGAAAAACAGAAAAAGAAACCTTCATTTTTTCAAAGGGAGCCAGTTGAAAGCCTATGCAAATCTCCCCAAAGGGTCAGTTCCAGGACACCAATACCTGTTTTAGTTGTTTCCTTAAAACAAGGGAGAACAGGCAAAGATATAGCTTCCAGAATTAACTAAAACGAGGCAAAAAATGCTGTCTGATCTACACATGCACTAAGAGCGTCTAATATTGTTAGCTGGCACTGATCTGAGGCACTCAGAACTATCTCTATTGAAATTGTGGGAGCGTTAAAGTTGGAAATTTTATTATGTGGAAAGTTTCGGTTTTGGTCAGAAAGACAAAAGGCCCGTAAACTGAAATGTTTTGCTTGGCAGATGAAGAACAGCTTTTAAAAGGGAGACGTCTGAAAGTCAGGAGCCTTCTGTGGAAAGTTCAGTCTAAAACAGTTTCTCTCTTCCCTGAAGCTTTAAGCAACAAAAAAACTTACCACTTCTGCTTCTTTCAGCACAGCTATAGCCATACGCAGGATTTAACCCTCGAGCTTACTAAAAAGGTAAAAAGATGAAAACATTGCTCTGGACAATGAAAACTGTTGCTAGAAAATTCTCTGTGCTTTAAAGATGGATAGGGAAACACCGAGAAGTCCTTGAGCATTCCCGGGCAGCACGAGGGACACTGATGCGCATCTTCCAGTGACTACTTTCATTTGCACCACCTAATATCTTAAAGAGGTTACACCTGGTTGAGGTTTTCAGTCTGGAAAAAAGTATTAATTTCTTCTTTCCAGTTTATTCAGCATCAGCAAGAACTAAAAATAAAACCTCATGCTAGAACCTGCAAGCCTCAACAATAGCCCCCCCCCAGCAGCAGCCAGAAGCTCGAGACTTCCTTTCTAAATTTAGATTGCTTCAGACAGAAGTGAAAGTTCTCTGACAAATGAACAACCCCACGTTTTAGAAGCAAATAATCAGGGAAGGACCGGGCAGGAAAGTGCTTGCCCACTCTTTTAAAGCTCCCTGCACAAGGCTTCTGGAAGGTGCAGGTCCGTCACCCAGCTCCGCGCAGCCCAGGGGAGGGCCTGGGCCCTTTGTCCGAGCAGGATTCCTCAGCACCATGCCAATCACTGCTCTGTGCATCTCACAGCTTCCGTTATTAGAGCTATTCCCCTTGGGATAGCCAATAATCATCAGATCAGAGGCACTCCACAGCCCGAGCCAAGCGGGGCTCCTTATTCCACCGACCACATGCCCCCAGGATGCACGCAATGCGAATTAATTTCCTCTGCACACAGAAAGTGATGGGGGCCTGGCCTCCCTTCCTGTGTTCACTTCAGAACACATTCCCAAGAGAAAAGACAACTAGATTTTAACTTTAAAGCCAAATCTAAAACTACCAAGAGCAAGATGGAGGCACTGTGTCCGATCCCAGATCCCAGACACGGGTAGGGAACGGCTGCTGAGCGCGGAGCTGCTCCACTGCAGCGGCTCGCAGACTGACACCAAGCATCAGGGGTGCTACAGAGGGCTTCGGTAACCCCATTTACAATGTCATTATAAGGGTAACTGCTGCTTCACTGCCTTCTGACCAGTCACTGCCTTAACCTAGGGCAAGCTAACTCTGCCTACAGACACAGGGGAACACGGGGCAGAGCCTGCGGTGAGTCTCGGCGGACACAGAACCAGCCCTCTAAAACGCAGAGCACCAAGACAGATCCTCCCAACCCCAACGCAAAACTGGGACATGCTGGTCAGTGACTTATTTCACGCTGTGATGGGCCAGGGCACCCTTCTTTGTCCCGCAGGGGAGGGGATGGAAGATGACACACACACACAGCACGTTTCGAGGCAAGGAGCAGCATTGGCCACTTTTATTCTGAGTTTTTGCAACTGGACGGAGAATGCCCTTGGCCTGCAACAGAGCTCAGCCTCCAGCCCTCAGCACTGCCCCTCCAACAACTTCCTGAAGTGTAACCCAAAGAAACCCATGAAACCTTTTGCTTTCTCCTTTTAGGAAAATCACTAAGAAAATAGGAAGCTGCTTCTTTTTTCCCCTCAGTGTTTAAAAATGTATTTGAGTCAGTCATCTAACCACACGTTCTGCAGGCACCCTCTGCTGCAGCTCCCTCCCCAAAAGCAGTATCGAGTTGAACTACAAAATTCTTATCCCATATTTAGGTGGGAAGGTTTCTATTGAAGAGCTGTCTGCTTTTACCTGCCATCGTGGCTTTATTTCGTAGGAAACAAATGATTTTAGGTATTGCTGAACAATATCCCAAGTAACACCCGAAAAGCCTCAAACAGAGCCCACGCCGGTAAATATCCTATCTTTGAGTCCCGTTTTACTCAGTCTATTCCTTACAAACACTAAAACCTTTCTGGTGTCATGTGCTTTTCCCACTATGCTGAACATCCTTCTGCCAGGCTAAACTTGTACTCTTCTGCAGCCAGCTGCAAGCTATTTCCATCTAGTATCTCATTTTTCCTTTTTTTTTAAAAAACAAAAACAAAAACCACTCACTTCTTGGAAGCAACAACTCTAGGCAGCTCCTCCTCTGCTGCGTACTTGCATAACCACACTGGTTTCTACAGCAATTTAGAGCATCGTGGTACAGGCTTCTGTTATTTAAACAGCCTCGAGTCCAATGAGATTTGCATCTTCCACCTACCTACAGCCCCTACAGCTCAGGCTCCAACTCCGTGTGCTGCACGAAAGACACCTATTAGCAGACTGGACTCTGAGCACCTGTGTACCTGGTGGCTCTCAGTGGGCCTTCCACTCACCAGCATTTTGGAATTTCTCTGGTTTAACTTGGGGCTGACCCTGCCTGAGATTCTGGGGGCACAGACCATGACCCCCTGCCACCCTCCCTCAGGTTGTGCCCACAGGGAACAGCTGCAGTCAGGGCCAAGCCAGACTGCCAAATTTTCTTAACCATGCTGCACTAGTCCTTGGCTGCGTTCAGACTCCCACTGAGAAGCAAGAGTGCCCGCAACACTCCCATGCACAACTGCTCACAATTTGTACCTTGGAAGGGTTCCTTTCTTGTGGCACAGGTGTGTTTCCAGGCTCAAAGACCCCCCATTCCTCACGCTTGTTAGCCGTGGCAACTGAGCCCCTGTGCTGCTGTAGCAGTCGGATGTGTGGGACTACTCCACGGGAGGGAGAAACGAGCAGGGAGGGAAGTCTCTAAGAGATGTCTGAGTCAGTATCCCTGGGTGGTGCCACCTATACATCATCTTTCGTGCCTTTCACCACAGCAGTAATCGAGCCAATACATTCTCCAATCCCCCAAACAGTGGGAAATAGCCAAACATGATTTCATTATAATTTATCTTTTGGAAAGAGAAAGTTCAGTTCTGCTATTGGCTGAGAACAAGGATGGGAAATCATAGCCATAAAGGAATGGCGAGGGTTTTATTCCTCAAGCATCCAAAAGATTACACGATCTATGCTGGAAATGTTATTTTAAGCATAGCTATTCCCTAAATAATTTTGTGTGTCACATTAATTCTTTTGTTAAGCGTTGCTATTTATGAACAACACCAGGTGATAAATTTATGTACCACCACACCGACTCATATCAGTAAATCTGTCACCTGTATGCAGCTGTAACACTCCTTGGGGTTTTCCTTGCGTAAAACAGTTACTAGCTAGCATTTGAACTTAGTAGCAGACCCAGCTCTGCTCAGGTGCTACCTATCCAAGCCTCGTCACATCCACAGGTTTAGCTAGACACAGCTGGAGTTCAAGTTGGGCCACCTGACTGATCAAATCAATTCTGAACCTGCAATACACATCAGAATTCATATGTGGAGACTGAGGCTTGTCTAGCACACCAGACTGTGGGTTCCTGTTAGTGTGTGTAGGCACGCACGTACAGAGGTCTCAGTGCCACGCTCTGCTGAACTTTCCTGGAGTTCAGTTGCTGTAAGGATCTCCAAGCTGACTCTGCACAAAAACGAGCAGGAGTAATTCTTTGTGTGGCCACTGGATTATGTTAAAGCAATCTAAGAGAGACAAAGGCACTGTAAGGACTTACTCTGATACTTTCTCGCTTCCCAATTAGCGCTTCATAGAATCCAGCCATGGAGCAAAATACATATAAACCTTCAAAAGTGAAGAACAGCCTTTTTCATATCTTCTTCTTTATGGTGATCTACTCATCACCGCTTAACCTGGAAACTCCAGGTAAATTAAAACATTGCTGCTGACTTTGTGTCAACATTTATATAAAATCAATGGTAGGAGATAAGCTAAATTCCATGATGATGTGCAAATCCTGATCATATACAGAGACACTGTTGCAAGAGAAGACAAATGATACAGACCTTGTAACATGTAGCTTTCCCTCCATCCAAGTCAGAGTCTCTGCTGAAACCTCTTTTAGACAAGTGCACCAGTTTAGGAAAAAAAAAAAAAAAAAGAAAGAAAAGTCCTACAGAAAAGAATAGTCACCTTTGAGGGAAAAAAAATGGCTTGCATATATACAAATAGTAAGATGAAGTAAGAGAAGGTCTCTTACGTAAGACCTGCTGGAAAAGGAAGTCTTTTCAGCTGAGCAAGGCTCATGAACATGTGGCTACAGGTTGCAGCTTGGCCTGAAAAATTTACTACTCCCACCGCTTAAAATTTACAAACACAGTCTTCCTTTCCTTATGCATACCACATGTCCAACTTCCAGTCTGCAAGTTTGGATGGTTACAATTCTTCTTCCTCTCTTCTTGTTCCTTCACCCATTTTCAAAGCATTTCTTTCTTCTCAGACATTGGTAAGAGATAAGCCTTTCCTAGTCAAATTGCGTGCATCGAGATTATGCAAAAGCAAGTTCAAACATATCTAATCCACAGGTATCATTCAGCCAACTTGAAAGACTGATTTGCGAAGCTGTAGACTCATTTGTGACACAGCACAGCTGGGATCAGGCTTTCTTCTCTGGCATTACATTTCTGGTGGTGCTGAACAGAAGATGTTCCTGAGGGAGAGGTCAAAGTGATCTCTGCACACTGGTCCAAGAGCATCTCCATCGCAGACACAGTCCAGCCAAAGAGCAATGACAGTTTTCCTCAAAGAGCAGACAGATCTTCACAACACACGCCACCTCTCCACCCCAACCAGTTTGGAGGCAGTTTCTCTGCCAGAAACACTGGAGCTAGTTCTTACGATGTAAGAGCCACAATAGAAAAAATTACATCTGCAATCTAAACATTTGAGGTCTCAGTTCAGCCAGGTCCTGCTTCATCTTCGCTGCAATTAGGCTAAAGGAAAATAAATAAATAAATAAAGGCGTCCTCAGCCTGGTAATTCCCACAGTTTACTGAACCACCTATGCTGTTTCCACACAAGAGATTGAGAAACCGTAGGAACTCTCCCTGCCGTCAGCATGTAGGACCGTATCCTCCTCCGCACTTCCAACAGAGTGGCTCGAGTTGCAGTGGTAGAGGTTTCATGTGCCTCGCTACGGATTGTCAAGTCTGGTCCTGTTACCAGCTTCGTAGCCAGAGATCCACAAAGATCTAATTTTCACAAAGAAATACAGCTAGAAATGATATGTTTCTAACTTTGCAATACCCATTTAAGAGTGATGCAAGGGATTAGCATTGAGACAGAGTTAAAAACTGTGCGAGTATTTTCTTTCCAAAGACACTTGGGGGTAACATTGGGTGCTTACCATATGGTAGGACAATTTTTGCTCTCTTAGGTATGGTTTAGAATTACCATTATTTTCCATTTCAGTTTTGCAGTCTAGTTGAGAAGTGAGTAACCTGCGAGGACAGAACTGAAAGAAAGCCATATACCAAAGCGTTGGGTAAAAAGAAAAACACGCACTTATTCAGCTAAATATACAAAAATTTTAAAAAAATACAAGACCTTGTGGTATCAGAGAACCTACTCGGCTAATAACTAAACTAACACAATCTACTTTGCACTACAGGGAAACTCCCTGCCCTTCTAAGAAACAGCCTTCACACATGTGAAACGGGCAGTTCATGTAACACATTACACTGACGCGTTATTTGCCAGTAATTCCCACAGCCCTTTCTTCCCTCCTCTCCCTCCTGTATTACACAAAGCTCTCCCTGCAATCTTTAGGCCGTGAGTGCTTATTTTTTCCTGTCAGGGTCCCACTTTGGCATCCTTATCTACTGTGTGCTTCGGTTTGAGACCTCATGCACAAGAGGAATGAGGAAGGACCTGAAGCACTGCAGTAAGCTGGGAGGGACACAAGCACGCACAGCCTAACCCTCAGTTGGGCTGATGTTCTCCACTGAGGCACGCGCACATTATGAATCACGCGGCACACACGACGGCTGTCCGAGCTGCGAATAGACTCGGAGGAAAGCAGTGCAAAAAGGACCAAGAGAGCAGATCTTGGGGAAAAAAAATAAATAAATAAATGCACATTTACGTTCATTTTCACTGGTGTTTTAGGCTAGTAAGCCCATTCACGTTACAGCTGCTTTCAGAAAGTTAGCCCGGGAGGCCGAGGCAGCAGTGGCCACGCTCCCTGGCCGCAGGACGCAGGGCACGGGGCAGCCGCGTCCACCTGCCTCCCTCCTACATGCCTGTGGCTGACAGGTTCCAAGGACTGTGTTCAGGGAGGTATCCTGTTAGGTTCACGCTTCTGACACCAAAACTAGGCACTGCAACACTTGTCAAGATATGAGCTATACACAGATTGCATTACAAGACACTTCCCTGCTTTTTCGTTCCTTATCAATGCAAGTTCTTTGTTTTTAATCAAAACTGATTTTTGACTTTGTACATTGGACTGTCATCAAAAGACACACATACAGCCTGGCATTTGGCCTCAGGAGTTACTTCTTCAACTTCAGAGTCAAGTCCCCTCCCTTCCCAAATGACTACTTCCCGCTTCCAGTTTGCTCCCCGTACCTATCTCGCGTTCCATCACAGCCCTGTGGCTTTCTATACAGTTTACCAGTTACACTAACGCAGCTAAGTTTTCATAATTCTTTTCCCACAAAGAAGTTCCTGCATAAGAACAGAACCAAAGCACAGATGAGGCCCAGCAACCGTACCACCAGCAGCCGCTAATCGTGGCCCTCGAAGCCATTCAGCCCGCCAAGGCCAGCGAGGGAAGCCAGCAGGCACTGGAGATCTCGAGGTGCTTCACTTCGCCACGGGAGTGCCAGGTGAGGAGCTGCCCTCAGTGCACGCAGTCCCTGCAGGCTGCAGCCAGGTTATCGGCCACACCGGCTCCAGGCACCATCACGGCACCTGGCTGCGCTGCCTCGATCTGGTAGGCAAATGCGTACGGCCACGCACGCGTGCATTTCTGACACATTAACCACGGCACGGTAATCACAGGGGCAGTGCCCCAGGCGGGCCGCCTGTCACTTGAGGCAGCCCACCACCCCGGTGTCACCACGGAAATTACAACTCGGAGAAGTAAACACAGACCCTCATCTCCTCGGCCTGGGCCCTGCATCTGCAGACAAAGCCACCTGGGGCTGGCGCAGGGCCGCGGAGCGCCGTGCCTGACAGGCTGTGCCCAGCAGCAGGGACCGCGGCGCAGGCAACGGCACAGAGCAAAGGGCAGAGCCCGTGCCCCTTCCTGGAGCTTCACGGGCTGGCAGACATCCAGTTCGTGGTTCAGTTCCCAGAGAAATCATACACTGGACAGTGCATCAGAGGGGTGTTTTTTTTTATTTCTGATGAGGGGCAACTTTTATGAGCACTACTGAATGTGGCACCCATTTATTTAAGCAGATAAATGTTCAATAGGAACGCCCGCACACACTTGGCAGCTATCAGCAGATGCTGTTTTTGTTGCTTTAAGAACAACCTGAAGATGACAGCAGGCCTTTAACCTTTTTAAATAAAGGTTTCCTTTTAGAATGGGCCCACCAGCAAAATACTAATGATCATTTTCCAAACCGATGGTGATTTACATTGTGTAAGCATTGAAAAGACAGTCAGTAGGGTTGCCAAAAGCCTATATAAATATTGTTTTAGGAAGAATGGCCTTTTGAAGGCTATTTAGAGGTGGCAGTAGGAAAAAGAGCACTCCAAATTAAAAAAAATAAATAAAAAATAAAGTAGAGGAAGAAGAGAAGGAAGAATGATAAATTTTGAAGAGGCTGTGCCAAAAGCTACCACCTATTGTTTTGCAGTTTTTTTCTAACCTTCATGTCTTAAGCGATGGGTTTTACAGCATGTGTGTCTGTTAGAGCTACACGGTTGTAATGATTTTCCTGCCTTGAGCCTGATGCTGGCTCGATGGCCCCAGTGCCAGGTTATGGGACCGCGGGGCCTTCACGTGAGGCTCCTGCTCAAGGACAGGGCTGGGGGGGATCTGCCCGCCCTGCCCAGCGCAGCATCACCTGAGCGCGAGGTGCACGAAGGGGGTTACGGAGAACCTAAAGCTCACACGAACCAAACAAAAACAAACCCAAATCCCCTTTCTAAACGCCCGTGCAGACCCGTGTGCGGATCCGCCTCCTCCGGGAGCAGCACCGATGCACGGCTGCGGCACCAGCAGCCACAGAGCGACCCCCCCGGCAACCGGCACCGAGCCGGGGGGGGGGAGCGGCCGGCCCGGAGGGGAGCCCCGGGAGCTCCCCCAGCGACCTGCCCGCACCTCGGCACTCCCGGGGCGCCCCCGCTGCCCCCCGAGCACCGCGCCCGCCTCGCCCCGAGGCCGAGCGCCGCCGGAGGGCCGCGGGGCCGCGCAGCGCGTGCACGGCAGCGAAACGCGGCCCCCCCACACACCCCCCCTCCGCGGGCACGGCGCTCCCCGCACCTGTCCCCGGCCGCCGGCCCCCGCCTCCGCCCTCCCGGCACCGGCCGCCCGCGGGATGCCCCCAGCCGGGGGGGGGAGCGCCCGGCAGCCCCCCCTGCGCCGTGGCCGTACCTCCAGGGTGCGGATCTCCTGCTGGGTGAGGTCGTTGGAGGCGGCGCACTTGGTGCGGAGCCCGCGCAGGTTGGACAGCGAGATGTCGATGAGGTCCTGGAGCAGCCCGCACTGCTGCAGCGTGCTCCGCACGGCCGGCAAGCCCCGCGCCGCCGGGCACGGACCCGGGCACGGACCCGGACCCGGGAACGGACCCGGACCCGCCCGGGGCCCCGCGCCGCCGCCGCCGCCTCCGCCTCCACCGCCGCCGCCGCCGGCCGCCGCCTCGCCGCCGCTGCGCTCCTTCCTCTCCAGCATGCCGGCGGCTCGCAGGGCAGCCGCTCTATCCATTCCTCGGCATCGGGAGGCCGGCGACCAGAGGCGGCGGCGGCAGCGGCGGGGGGAGCGGCGGCGGGCGGGCAGAGGGGAAGGCGGGCGGCGGGGAGGGAGGGCGGGAAGGCGGTGGCTCCCCCCGCCCCGCCCCGCCTCGCCTCGCCTCAGCGCGGCTGTCCCCGGGCTGTCGCCGCGCAGTGACAGGCACCGGGCCCGGCTCCTCAGCCCTCAGCCCCCGCACGGTGCCCTCAGCCCCCCGCCGTGCCGGCCTCGCGCTGAGGGAGCCCTGAGGGAGCCCTGAGGGAGCCCTGGCGCAGGCCCGCCCGAGCGGGGACAGCGGCGCGGGGCGGCCCCTTCACCTCAGCACCTGAGGGGCCCTGCCGCGGGCCCAGGCTCCGGCCGCTCCTGCAGCTGCGGGTGGCAGGCGCTGGGAGGAGGTTGGCGGAGGTTAAAAACGGCCCCAGAGCCGTCCCGCGGGGCTCCCGGTGGGTCAGGGCCTGTCACGGCGTGAGGAGAGGAGCGGGGAGCTCACTGACAGGGCTGTGCCGTTACACCACGGTGTAAAATGCGGTGTAAAACGTTACACCACGGTGTAAAATAAATACCAGCCACGTACTGGCCGTAACCAAGTCGCCTAGTAAGGCCGTAGCGCGCTCTCCTGAGGTAGCCTTTCCGAGATATTCTATAAATTGGTCAGATGTGTGTTTTATTTGACATAAACGTCTACCTAGTAAAGAATAAGTGCAGGTCTAGCACATGAAGTGGGCATTATTATAAACATCTTGTAGTGAATATAAACACTTGAGTGCAGTAGTTGTATGGGTTCACTCATATCGTGAATAGGAGGGAAATTTATCACGGCCCTGTGGAACCGCCAAAGACAAAGCTTTCAGCACAGGACCTCGAGGAAGCCGAGGGAGCTGCGAGTCCTGGCTGCCCAGGGACCTACACAGGGCCGGTGTCGTGTGGGAGGTAGATGTCCCTGCAGGAATAATGCCTCCCCGCTCCTAGCAGGGTGAGGGCTGTTCGTCTCCTGTGAGGGACCCAGAAGGACAACTTAGTTGCACCCCGCTGGCAGAAGATTGCCTCTTTAATTTATTAGAGATTGACACCAGATTTTAAAAGCTAAAATGATATCTGAGCCATGTGTGGCAAAACAGAAAAGACTTTTATGCAAAAAAGGGGGGAATACACTCTGAATATAGGGCATGAGGCAGTGGAGCAGGGCAAATCTGTTGACACAGCTGTTTCTCTCATGGTTGGATGGATATTGGTGTATGTGTTAGCTCGGCTGCATTTGCATCAAGTAGTGTGGCATAAACTGTTCAGTAATTTTCTTAAGCAGGTGGGTCAGGCAGAGTATTTGATTTCATTGCCATTATTCACATGCTCATGTAAATTTTATATATACTAAGGGCTTTTCTGGATTAGGGTTTAATTAGTTTGCCATGTGATACATCCTGCGGTTTTGGGAAAGTTGCTTACTTTGTTTGTTACCTCCATCATCCCTTTTCATCATCCCTTATGAAAAAGTCTGTATCTTCTCCCCTCCTCTTAGGAACACTGGAAATTTAGCACTGGAAATTATAGTTTGTAGAAGTCCGACAGACTGAAATCCTCAAGTACAGGTGCCTGTGCATCTAAGCAGTGTTATTAACAAGGGTATTATTCTCATGGACATTCTTTGTATACCTGCCTGAGAACATCCATTTGCCAATGGACAGTAAGCAAGGTTTATTGCATAAGAAAGCAAACCAGGAAAAATGTGGGCTGTGCATCACAAGATACTTGGCATTCTCTGCAAGAGTTTATGTGCTGCGTTGGGAGTGCCGGCCTCATTAACTGCTGCCATAAGTGGGCAGCATTCCAGTCCCGGCGTACAAGACTGCCCTCCAGGGCTGTATGGAAAAATGTGCTGACTAAACACTGCACTGCCCTGCGTCCCTGTCCCTGCTCAGCATCGCTTGCTGGCTCGCCTGTTCATGAGGCTGGTGCGTGCACGGGGGAAATGGAGAATGTCTGAGCGCTCCTCTGCAGAAGCAGGTTATACACAGATGAGCTGTTCTCTCCTAGCTAGCTGATCTGACTCCAGGAGCAAGGCAGAAAGAGCAGGCAGGGAGATGCACACCTACACCACGGAGCCATTGTCAGGCTGAGGCGAACCCCAGAGCTGCGGTGGCACAGGACTGCAACCTCGGGTGTGCCGCAGAGCTGCAGCCTGCATCACACCAGGTGGGCGCTGAGCAGATGTGATGCTGAGGTGCCAGGAGCAGGACATTTGGGAACACAGGGGTGGGAAGGGAGTGCAATTTTGGGGATTTCATGGATGAGGCCAGCAGGAATTCACAAGAGGCGTATCCCTTATTCCAGCCCTGCAAAATCAAGTCTGACAGAGCAGTTCTTACGGGACACAGATTCCATTCCTCACACACCCACACAAACATACATTTTGAGGCCTTTAATTCCTTAAACACACTGTTTTCAAGAGCTCTAAGAGTTCTCTCAGAGAGAACTGTTAAAAGCTTGTTTCAGCCACTGACCTAAGATCTAAAAGGATTTGTCTTCCTTCCTGTTCCCCATCTCTTGACTGCACAGACTAAGTTCTGTGGGACAAAGATTTTCCCTTACTACCTACCACAGTGAAGTCGTAATCTTGCTAATCACCTCTAGCGAATGCTGCCCCGTAGACCTTAGCAAGGGTCTTCACCTCAGTAACATAAGCTCACTGGAAAAAAGCAGAGAGGTTTTTTTCAAAGGCAGAAAAGCACTGATGCATTTCACATGCTGCTTTTATCAAAGGCTTCCATTACCTTTTTAGCTAGCTTGTCCCAGTTTCATTCAGCTATCACAACACTGAATTTAGATGATGAGACTGAATTACTCAATTTGATGTGTTTAACACAGGTAATAGAAACCTGTTTTAAGAAAATGCAGTGTTGGGATTTGAAGAGCTGAAATGTTAGGTGTTTCAAATAAAAGAGGCCTTTATTATCAATGATTTTCCCCTCAAAGGCTTCCTCCTACACAGACAGTGTGAGTATTCCTTTCTCTCTGCTGCACAGCACAATAATACATGGTGGTTCTGGCATGCTTGTCTGCTGTGAAGTTAGGAAACTTTGGTCCTATTTTTAGACAGGCTGCTGGGTTTTCTCTTTAGGATTTACAGAGAAAATGACGATGGTGAAGTAGTGTTCATGGGACAAATCCTCACCAATTTCCTCAGTTTAAACATCTCCATTGCCTGCAACCAAACCAAATCAATTCATGCCAGTTCAAGATTTGGCCCTACACCTCTAATAAAATGCTTAGCATAGGTCCACTTCTCCCATAGCCTTTTTCCTGTTCAGGTGCTTGTTTGGTAGGTTCACTGCACTAATTACAGTAAAGGCCAAGTTAGAGCAGGCAAAGCACCCACTTTGGTCAAAAGTAAGGGATGGAACAGTCAATCCACAGGTTCGACAGTAATATTTACCAATGAGGCCATGGATGGATACAGGTATCTGAAGTGTACACTGAGAGTAACGGAGGAAGGGATGTGAAAAGTAAACATTACTGTTATTTTTAAAACTTAGTTGCACTGGTAGGAGAAAACTCTTGTGCTTGGGCAATATGATAAAAAGAAATTCTTGCTCCACAAAGGGAAGGCATGGGAATCTAGCTGTGTAGCTGTAATCAATGTTTTTTTTTTTTTTTTTACACAGGTCAGCAGAAGGGAACTCTGAAATAGGATTGGAAGGAAATCATTGGGAAGATGTGTCCTATCTTAAAAGACCTCACCTCCTGGAGTCACATGAGTAAGCCAGAGTTGTAGCTGTAATAGCAAACAAAAAGTGTTCAGCTTTAAGGACTAAGAAAGCTTGAAAATACAAATTTGAATAGTCTGGAATACAATTACAAAAACTTAACATTTATTTTTAGAAAAATCTCATAGTACTTGCAGACCTAGCTGTGTTGCAATAATACTGCCTTTTCTCTGCTATTTATTACCAGACTCTTCTGTTTAGACTATAAGCTGTTTGGGGCAGGAAGTGTCTTACTGTCTGCTTGCACAGCAATGCTTGAATCTCGGCTATAAGCCTCTAAGCTCTGCTGTAATGTAAATACTAAATAATGAGAGTCACAGAGGATTTAGCCCCCACCCCACTTGGAGGCCTGCCAATCTGCAGGGTTTGTTATAGCAGCAGATATGCCAGCAGTGAAAAGCGACAAATTTTGTTGGCGAGAGATATTCATAGGTCTAACAAGGATAAGTAACACCCGCCTCTAAAAACAGAGGGTTGTGTCTCTCCACGGATAAACACACCCAAGATTGACTCATGCTGGCATAATCCCCTTGTGCAATTTGTATATTGGCATTAGATGTTTGTGTGAGGCAAAAAGACAAATATTTGGTTAACAAAACAACACAGGGATAATCAAAAATGATTAGGCAGTTTTACCTCTCAAAACACTGCAGCAGGTGATATGCTGCGCTTCACATCAGGCAGGCATACCCACCCCTCTGTAAGCAGAGCTTCCCCGTGTTTGTATTATCTGCATCAAAAGAAGCAGCTTATTTTTTTTTATGTTACAAGAATAAAAATAAAATAAAGAAATAAAGCGCAATAACCCACAGTATGTCAAGGGAGGGGGTATATACTGTGGTGGAAAAAGCAGGCTCATGTTCCACAAGGGAGCTTTGTCAAGTGTATTGCATAAGGAGATTACGGCTCTGAGTCTCGGCCACAGCTGAAGGTTTTAGTTGTTTTCGCCACTGCCTCTGTCATTAGCACATTTTCCTGAGCTGCATCACAACAGCCCCTCTTACACCTTTGTGTAAAAGTCCCAAAGCCCGTGATATTTTTCAGAGCTGTTACCCCACATGACTATTAGCTTAATTTCCCCAAGGCCTCTCTTCTTGTTCTGAACAAAGGGAAAAGAGTTTGACAGATAATCATCTATTCATGTTGTACCTTGCACTCGTGTTTGATGTGAGGAGCCTATAGAAGGGACATGAGTCGAGCTGGTCTGCTGTGTACACCCCGAGTAAGGCTGATCCTGTACTTCAGTGTTTTGGCAGCGTAGTTATGTTGCTAATCAAAATGGAAAAACAAACAAACAAACAAACAAAAAACCCTTCACACCCCTGTATGCCATATTTCTGCCAGCAAAACTGTGTCTCCATGCCAATTTTAATGGCAAAAGGAAAAAAAAAAAAAAATTCCTGCTGCAGCCCCTTCTTTGTGGAAAGACATCTTACCACTAATTCTTACACTGTTCTGTGGGAGGCCTCACTTCCAGTTCTGCAACTCTGCTTCCACGTCTGCATGTGCAATGCCTCAGAAGTGGGGTGGCCACATACATTTCTCAAATCATTCATTAAGTCTCTCATCACATAGCTAGCAAGAAGGCTGTACTGGGATCAGCAGGGCCTGCTGGCTAATCCACATCCCATTCCATGGGTGGAGAAGGACCACAGAGACTGACGTTTGACGTCTGCATTCTTCCCAAGATTCATCTGCACATCTGAAGTAGCCGTGTCCCTCCAGTGTGCATGGTGTGACCTTGGAGAAATTACTGCCATCTTCCACTTGTGAAGTAGCTGTGAAGTCTCTTTGCCCTAAGCATTCTGGCACATGTGTCTCTTAGGTCAGGTAGGCACCTCTGGGGAGAGCTTGGATAGATCAACACCTCTGCTTTAGGAAAGTTGCTAGGGCCCTGTGGTAGGTAGACATGGAAGGAGCTGGCTTTCTGAGTTTTCTAAAAGTTCAGCTAGGGAAGAATGACTCTTGCACAAGTGGTATGTATTCGCAAATATTCGTTCTAGTCTCTTTTGGATACTCTCAATATTCTGGTAAATATCTATGATTACAGTGTATTTTCCTTACTTTAAGCTATAGTGCTGTGTGTGTAGCTGAAGGCATGGCATAACTTACCTACCTCATCAGTTACTTCAGCCAGGGTAAAACAGATTAGATCGACTCACATTAGTAGAGGATGAGCACAAATGCTTCCAGTAGGCATTGCCTATTGACTCCTTTCTTCTGGAAGGCAGAATTCTGCAAGCACTGCCTGTGTCTCCTAGGGCTCCTCCTGGCCTCACAGTATGCTCCTGCTCCCTGAGGCAGGCTCTTGGAGACCAGGTCTATGAAAACCTGTGGATAGTCTAAAGAAAGCTTATAACATTATTGTGAATATTTAAAAACTCAAACCTGTCCCCTGGAAATTAAAAATGGTTCAGCTATAAGTCATTACAGTGGTGATAGTAGAAAGGACATTATATTCACCTAGCAATTATTCTAGCCCTTGGTGAGCTGAGAATTAATCTGCAGAAGGAAAAACAAACGCAGATGTTTGTTCTTGCTGATTCAAAGCCCTTTGAAATCAGTGTCTTCCCTGTCAGTGTGTTTTGGATGAGGTCCTCATTCTGCCTTCCTTTCCACTGTCCCTACAGTACCATGAAAATTCAGGCTGTTTCTCTTTACTTCCTTCCTCTCCATAAAATGTCTAATAATCAGCCATCTGGTGTCCAAGATGCCTTGAGTATTAGGGCATTTCCTTTATCCAGGGGAGGCTTGTGAGAGGAAAGATAAACGTGTTCACGACCCATCCCTGCAGTGGGCTGATTAGGGTCTGGCATTTTTTCTTTTTTTTTGCATGGATTACTGTAGAGCTAAGAGGCACATATTTACAGGGAGAATCGTAGTTTCTGGTGTAGCAGATTTTATGATGTTACTTGAATGTTCTTAATTAGAATTCTATGTAATGGTATAACAGCTGTAATATATGTTAGAAACCAAGTGGTATTTTGAAGGGAAAAGGCGGTATGAGATCTATAGAAAACGTATATCTTAAACTACTGTGTTCGGGTTCTTTCTCACTTTAATTTTGGCTCACACTGGCACCCTATTTTTCAGAACTAACAAGAAAACTTAACCCCTTCCTTTCATTCTGTATGGCAGACTAGTACCGAGAGACCCAAAGTTGTGATGTAAACAGTGTGCAGGGCTCTGTTCAAGTCCGGGATGGTCACTGAGGAATAAGGGCTCTGTGCACCGTGCTGTGTAAAACTGGGTCAGGGCTCAAGGTAGCCAATGGACTGAGATGCAAGTGTAAGAGTTAAATACTGAAGGGCACATAGAAACCATGAAAGAGCATCCACTGGACCACTGCATTGAAAAAAAAAAAAAAAAGCCTAGAGGGAGAGGATAAGTCAGACAAAAATGAAAATAAAAGCAGTACGAAGAAACTTTCTTCTTAACTAGAATTAAAAGAACTTATCAGTTTACTCTATGATGATTTGTAGGCCAAATGCTTGATGTGAGGGAGGTTTATATCTTGATTTGTGAGCCATTGGGAGTTGCAAATTATTTGTTGTCTTGATTGTGGTAGAGTGAAGAGAACCCAGTACAGTACTGTTCATATTCGCAGGATGATGCTCCCTTCCCATTCAGGTGTGAGCAGTCACTAGACATTTGTACCAGGAGTCTTCACCTGATAGAACATTTATATTTAGCAAACAGTTCTGGTCAAATGGGAGTTGGTGAGGTGAAAGCAAAATGAAAAGAGACATCCTTAAAATCCCTTTAGGCTATTTTGGTACATCTCAGTTCTAAGCAAACAAACATTTATAATTCTTTTTCTTTTTTCTTTCTTTTGAAAGTCACCTCAAAGGGCACGTACTACCCAAATCCCTGCTTGAACTCTGCGTACAGTTCAGACTTTGGATTAGAGTAGTCATACCATATTTAAGCTACTTAGTACATCCACAAATTAACCAGCTAACAGCATACACTAGCATGAGCGCAAGAAGTAATGATAGCCTAAACCTTCTGTACAAGACTATGCAAAACTTCTTTGAATGGGAGCATTTGTCTTAGTGTAAAGAGCCAAGGCTTGGTGCATATACTTAACTTTTCAACCACCAGGTAGTCCCTACCCAAACTACTCACAAAGCACAAATGCACATGCAGATAAATCTTTCTCTGATGATGCTGCAGGAAATTGTGAAACGCATGTTCTATTCAAACACAGAAGTCTATAAAACCAAATAAGCATATTTTTTACATTAACGTTTGATTTAAGTTTCTAATTTTGAAGGATACCATGGTATAAATGCTCTCCATTCTGGTTCTGTGGTTATCATGTATGATATTCCTAACAGATACCTGGGGTGACTGGCAGCACTCCGATTTTAGAAAAAAAAAAAAAAAAAAAAAAGAAAAAGACCTCTTTAGACAAAGTGCTAGAAAGCACAGCCTATCTCACTACCCTATTTCTGTCAGTAGCCACTAGTGGTAGGGCTCAGCTGCCCCATTTCTGCACAAACACACACCTACCCTTGGTAGTAACTTCTGGAGAGAGAAAGGTCCTGGTTAGTACTTATCAGCATTTGAATTCAGTCTGTTGGTTTTCTGGTAACTCTTCTTCCTCAGTTTCCATCGCAATCATCAACTTTCACAGTAACACTGTCTCTGGAAATGGTTTGCCCCGGAAGCAAGATAAGCAGAACATGAACACTAGCAGGAACTGAGCCAAAGTTTTGAAAATCCTGGCTCTCGCTCTGCAGCACCAAATAGGAAACTGTTTGCATTCATGGAAGACTAATGTACAGGAAAGGTCAAAGTAAACTCCTACCACTTTCCCTCATATCTGAGCCTAGTTTTTCCTGATCCAGCAGCTCACAAGTTTATTTACCTCTGCCCTCACTGCAGAACTGAAGAATTCATCCAGCTGAGAAATAATCGGCTTCTGCAGTTCACAAGGTAAAAGTCCCCATTGTTTTCTGGTGGGGAATACCACCTGACGAGGCCTGAGCATTGGATCACAATAGGGACAGAGGTCCCAGCGCAGGAAAGTGTTTTCTTCAGGACGTTGCATAAGCACAAAGTTAATTTTAAGTCCATGTTACAGTGCCATAGCAGTCAATACAACAAAAGCATTTACGTTGAAGTCAAGTTAGTACCTGTTTTTAATTGCTGCTGCAAAGGCTTTGCCTAAGCACACTTTCAGGTGCTGCCTTGGAAAGGAACACATACCAGCAGAGAGTAAAGTGTTTTGCTAAATCAGAGCATGTTGCAGTACCTTTCACTCTGTATAGTCTCCATTACAGGAAGAAAGGTGGCAGAAGCCGAGCTTTTGACATTAGAATGATCCTTCTGCATCCCTAACTGTGGGTTATTTTAATTAAAAAAAAAAAAAAAAGTTGAAAAAGCTAATACAGAAGACTTCATTCTCCCATAAGGCACTGATCTTTTCAGTGTGTCTGTAAGGAGCTGCATAGGTCCAATTTAAACTGGAGGAGAAACTGCCCTTGACTTCGGAAAGCTTGTGATCAGGTTTTGAGCAGAGGCCATGAGACTAAATGACCTGTACATCACTAAATAGTGCACGATTCCCAGCTTCTGACTGAGAAGGCAGGAATTCTAACTGCAGGGCCTGAAACTGGTGCCACTGTATTTTCTGAACGTACTATCTGGGGAGAAGCAAATCTCTATGAAGGCAAAAATTTGGAAAAAAAAAAAAAAAAAAAAAAAAAAAAAGAATTTACATTAAGAAAATAAAGCTTTCCTGTGACTCTAACGTGACAGATGCTACAGGAGCTTGGAAACAGTCATCAGGAGGGAAAGAGAGAGTGAAATTATAGTCTTAGGCCTAGCTTCATCATCATGAAGAGGCTTTTGGAAAGTTGGCTCAGTCAGTACTTGGGGATGACAACCAGTTTACACAGGCCTCTTCCTCTCTGGAATGCTTTCTCGTCATACGCACTGATAACAGCACCCCCCGTGCCAGGAAGTAATACAAACACATCCTCTTTGAAAAGCTATCTAAAAAAACCGGGAGGAATTTTTTTCTGATTGCAGTAGAGTGACACCAGTCCTACAACAGCCATCTGCATGCCACTCCTGTTTCCTTCCTTGTTTTTATTTTCAGCTCTTTTTATAGCCAATGTATTTCCAAACACTCCACAAGAGATTCTGAGTTGAGAGCTTTTGCAGTTTCTGGTCGCTTGCATTACACTAATGCAACCTGTTTGCAGCAGACCTCCTCATCTATAATTTACTGACACAGCTGGAATAGCCCAAAGCATAACACTAAGCCATGAGAGGAAAGCAGTGCGAGGAAGCAACTAGGTCAGCTACCTGGCCTAAAGAATCAGTGGATTAGCATGGTGTCTCTCACATCTCAGGTGCTCATGTTTCCACCATTCAATGCAGTTTCTGTTTGTTCGGATGAACTCCCTTCTTCCCTATAAATAAAATGATAGTTACAGGGAACGGAGATGCTGGCATGAAGCAGCACACTGTATTTCTTTCCCATGGAAAGTCCTGTTCAATAAAAATTGAAAACTGCTTTCAAAACCAAGATTCATCTTGTTAATTCTGTCTCCTCCTCAGGCCAGAATGTGTTTTTATGCCCTGAAGAACTAAGGGAAATATTCGTAAATGCTTTCAGTAATGCAAGGAAAGAGTCCCTAACTGTAGCTTGCAGTTTACTGGGAATACGTGCTTCCAGTACTTTGGCTTCCAGACAGTATAGTCATGATTTCAGAAACCATTTCAAAGAAGGGAATGATGACCGTGTGGTTGAGACGTTGAGACTGGACCAGTCTGGTTCAGTTCTTGGCTCTTTCAGAAAGTATAGCCCTGGGCAAATCATCTGATCGGGTAGCTTCCCCATGAAGTAGGGATGATAATGGGTCCTCTGTCTGACACATCTATTAAAACTACACAGAGCACTTGAGATTTAAAATTACAAGGATGAAAATGATAGATCTGATTCATATCCGTACTTCCCAGAATCCTTTTCTATAGGTCAGGTTTTGACCATTACAGTGGTACAATAAAAAATTATTCCATTGGCTTAGCGGAATTTCTCCAAGTGTTCACTGAGCTAAATGAAGCCGGAACTTAAAATATTAGATCTAAGTGCTTCTTTTTGTTTCCTTTTCTTTGATGGGATTGTATTCGTGGCTATTGGGAATGGAATATCTCCAGCTCCCATCTGTCCATGAATGTCTTTTCAGTTTCAACTTGTTAGCTCTGCAGTTCTGTACCATCTCTGAGATTTGCAAACTCCTCCAAATCTAAAAGCAGAGCTCAGTAATATTGCCTCTTTTTTTTTTTTTTTTTTTTTTTTAACCAAAATGACACACCCCCCAAACTATAAACACAGTAATTAACCCTAAACAATTCACATTTGAAATAGGGAATCAGATCCTCAAAACCACAAGCATACAAATGTTTCCCTAAAGGATAATCAGGATGTTGGACTTGCTAATAATTTTATGTAGGTATGCAAGCTATGAGAGAACCCATATGGTCCTTTTCCATGCTACAGTTCTGCTACAAAGCTATATGCCTGTAGAGTTTCAGCACTTGTTGGCTCTCCTTGATGTTTTCAATATAGCATGTGTTGTTCAAATATGCTTTGAAGGTAAGAATTTTAGCAAGTCATTGCTCTCTGTACTTTCTCTACATCCTGACCCCTCGATACCCTTGAAACTGGAAGTATCACAGTCAGAAAGGGTGCTACAGAAATATTCCCGTCTCCTCTTATCAGCCTTGACCCATCTGAAAAACAACAGAACTGGAGCTGCAAATGTCTTTCTGCTCACATCTTTCCCTCTCACACATGCCCCAGAGCTATACAATAGGAGAACTGCTTAGAATATCATAGCAGAGTTTTGCCTACAGCAGACACAGCCATCTGCAAAGAATTCACATTTCAAGACCTGCCGGTTCCAATGGATCTGAAAATCACAACTAGTCAGCAGGCCTGGATGCAGTCTGCATTGCTAAACGCTTGGGTGCACTCATATAATTGCATAATTCAGCGTTGTGAACTCCCTCTTCTCAGACAATGTGTTTTAGATATCGACTGCACAGAAGGTCAGCTTGTGCTAGAAAAACAAACAGGCTGCTTTGCTTAGTCCAGCAGCGTAGGGAGGGCTGGGAATAGGCTATGACAGGAGACATCCAGCCCTGTTAATTGTTGTTACTGGGATGTGCTCAGAGGATTTCAACCTAGCTTTTAGCAGTCCAGACTTTATGCTTTTTTTTTTTTTCCTTTCATGTAGTGATGTGTAGAGGGTCCAGTCAAGACTGACTTCTGATGCCATTAGTCATTACGCAGACAGTTCTCAGGCCAAACCGCTAAGTGCCTGAGACATACAGGTGCAGCAGAGCGTGCCGCAGAGATGCACCAACTCCTGTTACCTGTGGTACACTGCCTCTGCTTCTGAAATACTGGGCAGATCAAGTCAGCTTGTGGGGATCCCTAATAACGTATTTATTGGATTCAGACAAATTTCATAAAAGAGTAGAGATGTTGCAGATAATTAGGTCCTGACTTGTTTGGGGAACTTTGTGATGAAAGTTCCAAGCATTCATTTGACATCAGTACTGATCAGGCACTGGAGAAAAGGTCTCACACGTTCCCATCAGAAAAGCTACATTTGGGGGATGCAGTTAGCCACAAAACCCAAATTGCTTTTTGCTCACAGAATTATCTGACGCATCTGATAGATGATGCACGGGCAGCCCAACTGATTGTGTTAGGCCACACAATCATTCAGAAGTAGGCTGGAAATGAAGGGCTGTCCCCTCTTACGCTCATTCTGTGAATTGAGTTATCCAGGCTCTTGCAGTCAGCACAAACCAACATCCCCAAACACAGGGGCTTCCCCCCAGAGAAGCAGCTGGGAATTAAAGAGGGGAAGAAAAAATAAATCTTTGCATTAACGCTGAGCTGAGAAAAGAACCTGAACTTTGACTTGCAGTTGTTATTCGTATAGCAACCCTCACCTCAGAGAAAGGCCCCTGGGTAATCCTGGAAGCCAAGGTTAGAGCTGCACAAGAAAGTAAGAGGAGGAGCGAGGACAGCCCAGCAATCAGGAAATAGGAACGTGGGGCTTTGCCCCCACCTGGAGCAAATGAAGAAATGACCATGTAACTTTACAGACTGAAACGTATCAGGTGGCTGGCTGCACAGACCTAAAGGACTTTTCTGCCCTGTGGAGTATTTCCAGGTGTCCAAGGCCCTCAGTAAACAGGGATGCACTTCTCTCAAAATGGGTGCGGGTGGAATGACACAGCCTTCCCCTACCGGGAACACAAGAAAGGCAGAATAAAAGTGTCTAATTATGGTGTAATTTATTTTTCTCTTCTGCAAGGGGCTATCAGTGTTCTGTGAGGTAGATAAGGCAGCACATTAGAAAGGCACATCAATGGTGCTGCCAGGGAAACCTGGCTTTTGTCCTCCCTTTAGTGCTACCTACAGCATTCCTGCTGCAAGGGCAGGGGAGAAGCTTGTAAATAGCAAACAGGCACAACGCTTAGCAAAGTCATCACAACGCATGACTACTGCGCAGGCTGTTTTTATTTAATGCTTTCTTTTAGTAGGTGCTTCAAAGGTATATATGTTTAGAGCCAATTATATGCAGAGAAATCAAAAAGATACCAAAGTAACAAGCAGTAGGAATACCGGGAGCTGCAGAAATAAGTACCCGTCGGTTTTTCTCCCAGGGTGTCTTACCTTGTAGGATAAAGCCACAATTATGAACATGTTAAAATAGCCTTTATTTATTTGGCTACTCAGGAGAGAGGAGAAACTCCGTCTTACTTGTGTGGTAGTGGGGGAACACAGCCTGAGAGGTCCAGCACTGCAGCCTTACACGCTCCTGTAAGAGACATTCCCTTCCTGTACACTCTCCTCAGGAAACATATGTGCCCTGATGAGCTGAGTTATCATATTACAGCCACAAAAAATTCAAGGATGTGTTAGATGCTTCCTTGATGGTTAGTGTGGTGGTCAGGAGGAAGGGTGCAGACTCAGTCAGCTTGGAAAAACAGACCAAAAAATAATAGCACAGACCCCTCCTGTGCTTACATCTGGGGGGGGGGGGGGGGGGGAAGCTCGGCAAATGATGAGAATTAGAGTTCAGCTGCTGCAAATGACTTGTAACTGATTATCTTCAATGCTCAATTAAACTGCTTGAGTCAGGGGAAATGCTGGGGGGTTGTGGCAGTTGCTGTATGTCCTACTGAGAAGTGAGGGGAGCTTAGCAGGCGTAGCAGTTCCTGCAGTCTAGGATGGCCACTTCATAGTCAAGTGGTAGGACTGTGTGCTCTGGGCTGTCTGAAGGAAGCAGAACTTCCACAAGGTTTTTGAAACGGTTCATTAGTTAATGAGGAGTAATTTATCATGATGACTGCTATTTTGAGGAGTTTTTCAGAGGCCCTAATATGCTAGGCCCTAAACTGACGTTAGAGATCAGTGCTGCTCAAAGACTTGCAGCATGGAGGAAGGAGAACTAGCTGTGTGCCCTGCAGTGTGGGGTACTGGCAGAGCAAACTGCAATTGTTTCATCCAGTAGCATGGGTCTACATCCTCTGGGAAATGCTGTGTGAGAGCAAAGTGGTATAAGGAGTTGTTCATCCTGAAAATCAGGAAATAAGTTGGACCGCCTCATTCCCGTGTGACCGTGGCACTCCCTTCTGATTACTACCTGGACATGATGGCAAAGGGCAGGAATGTACCGGGGCATCGGAGGGGAAGGCACTGACCTGGGCTCTTCAGGAGGCTTGTGCTGGATGGTCAGAACAGCTCCTTTCTGGTCCTAAAGAGCTGTAAAAACTTAGCTGAAAAGCAGCATAGCCCACTACACCTCACACCTAAACTTATAGGTGCACAGAAACAGCTGTTTGCAGATTAGCCCATTGTGCCAGCTGTGTATTTTGAAGTTATTTGTCAAAGGAGAAAAAACTGATTGGATACACATGAAATCCACCTGGCCTGGGCTGCGAGATAGGATTCAGTGGAAAGGTTGTGCCTGCTGTGGCTGAGCTGCAGATGAATGGCCCTGCGTGCTGCTGATGTGCACACAGGCAGCTCGTTCTGCCAGGGGAGGTAATAAATACCTTAAAAATAAATAAAAGCCTTGGGGGCAGGGGAGTGAGGAGGTGTAGTTGCCCCTGCACAGCTGAGTTGTAGGAATCAGACCTTGCTGGGTGAATCCTGTACTTCTGGCTAAAACTTCCTCTCAGCTTGCGGTACTATTCCATTCTCACAAGTGAAATTGGATCTCTTATCCTTGTCAAATCACAGGGTCCCTGTTTATTTACTTCAGCACATGGAAAGTAAAGGGCTCTCTTCCCACCTATCTTGCTGTAAGTTCACAAAAGATGATACAGAGCTGGATCCCTTTTATCATGCAAGGCTCCTAGTTCCCAAATTCTGTCACAGCCTTTTCCAGAGGGGCATTGCCCCCCTAACAGCTGCCCAGCCCTCAGCCTCTGCGGGAGCGCTGGGGGAAGACTGGGGACTTGCAGCAGGGCCATACACACACACACACACCCCAGGTCACGCATGCAAGCGAGCCATGCAAATTCAGGCTCTGGGAGTCCCAAGGGCAGAGCACATTCCCCAGCCACTGCCCCAGCACTGTACTTTCCCACAGATGAACCTCACAGAGAACTTGTGTATGGAGAGGGACAGAAACAAAGAAACACTTGCAAAAGGAGATGACAAAAGCCTCCAGGAGTCAGTTTTCTTATCTGCAGTTTGCACTCAAATAACCCCAAATGGCCGCTTATCTGGAGCAACAATGGATTGATTTAAATGTGCAAAAAACCCTGAAGAGTTTATCAGGTTTCTCAGATAAACAGCCTGCAGTGATGTCACAAGGGGGTGGATGATGAGCTCATGGGGAAACGCAGTCCTCTGCCACTGCCAATACAGGGCCTTGTCTGCTAAGCTCAGATGGAGATTTGAAATACCGACGGGTTTGGGATGTTCAGGGCTGGGGCTCTGCTCTCCTGCCTGGGACGTGCAGGGAAGGTTATGACGGTTTTCACACAACATCTGGCTATTTAAAGATCCTGGGATAAAAATGTATCAACACTTCTACCCTGTAAGCAGAGCTGCAGAGCAGATGCCAGCTATCTATGGAGGCTGCCGAACACGAAGCACTGATCTCGCAGATAAGTCGTGCTTGCTTCCTGCTCCCTCAGGACTTGACCCAGGGTCTCTTGAAGTTGTCAGAAGACTTGCGATTGACTTGTCTCTCAGTTAGTGCTCCCATTGCCCGAAACAGACAGTTCTTTAATTACTGCATGAAGAGCATCCCCCAGTAAGCTGGAGGCACAGACGCACTGAATTTGCTAGAAGCTAACGAATGTGCTCCCAGTTCAAACTCGGCTGTTTTATAGGGTTGGTTGCCTTTGCACCAACCTCCCAATTCCCTGCTGGCGTAAGCGTTTGTCAGCAGAAGGGAAACAAGTTAGCTCTGTGATTAATTGCCGGTAAGGTGGCTGTGGTGTGTCCCAAGGAAGTCCTTACTGGGTGGATTTGTTTTGCTTTCTAATGCATTCAGATGCACGGGGAAGGAGAACAATCAGGACGAGGAGTCCCTAACCCCCTTCTACATCTCTGCAAAGTCAGGAGAGCTTCTGTTCCTTGTGTTACCAACCCCAGGGACAGAGGTGTGTGCACTGAGGGTGGGTTATGTGTGTCGGTGTCTGTGCAGCTGTGGAGGTGAGAGCCCTGCCTGCGAGCTCGCCCCTGCGCGCCCGCATCCCACCTGGCCCCGCACCCTGGCTGGAGCTGCCTGTGGCCGCTGGGCAGCACACTGCTTCAGCAGCACCCTGTGCCTCGAGGTGACACGGTGCTGGCAAGCAGCCGCCTGGAGTCCTTGCGCAATTCTGCATTTTCTCCCAGTCCGGGAAATGACTTAAGAAACCGAGCCGGCTGGGCCAAGGCGCTTAGTGCTGCAGGTTTTGGCGCGGAGCCACTGGCCAGATGAACCCGCTCCCGTGGGGCTGTAAAGCCCTTCTCTTCCCTTGCACGGCAGTGCCTCTCTGTCTGGCCCCAGGGGCTCTCTAGCACCGTGGTGACAATGCCAGGTGGTCCTGAAGCAGAAGCGTTCTGGGGTATGCCCCGAGCGCTGTGTGGCTGCAGAGCTGCAGCACGGAGGCTGCTCTGCCCGTTAGGCGTTAGGTGAGTGCCACACACTGCTGTTCGGGTGTCAGAGGCTGCCTTCTTCGAGAAAGGGAGGCCTGCAGCCCCTGAGGTTGTCCAGGCACGTGTGCACATGGAGCAGAGGGTGAGGGTGGATGTATTTCTCCCCCTTACATTGTGTTTCCTCTACCCGTCTGTGAATTCTGTGAAATACAACCCAGACATCCTCTCTGTGCTTTAACTGAGCTGTGTGCAGGACAGATAAAGGACTGGCTTTCTTTAGATGTACAAAAATTAAGAGCAGCCCTCTTGCAACCACTGGAATAACAGCAGCGTAGATAAGCTGCGAGTCAGACCTCTTCTGCTCCTTGTCCTCTTGCCCCTTGAGTCCAAGTGCTGCTTCGTGCACAGGATATACTTGCAGTGTAGGGAAATACAGGCTCCTCCCCACATCCAGTCCCTGCATTTAAACAAGCCTTTGGCATCTCTTATTATTTCTGAACCTAAATATTCTTTTCTGCATCGTGTCATGCATTTATTTGTGTTTTTACCCTAGAAACCTCACTCAAAACAAACAAGGGCCTGCTGCCCCACTCCTTGAGTCACCAGTGAATGCAGCGAGAGACAGGCCTAGAATAAGAAAATGGTACTCACCTCTAAACATTTCCTGTATGTGTGTTTACATACACCTGCTTTTATATGAAATGTGTATATGTATACTTTTGTGTATGTAGAAATATATAGAGTGTGTATGCGCATACACGAACACACAGAAATATAAACAATGTCAGGAGGAAGAGACCCCAGAGACAGTAAGCAGATGAAGTAAATCAGCAGCGGTCGGGACTCACTGTCTAATTGTTGTCAGAGCTACTTGCTTGTGGTTTGGAGCAGTTGTGCTGCAGGAATGGCACCTGCCCGTTCCTGCCCTGCCAGCAGCTGCTGTGGAGGTTAACCAGGGGGTGACCTCCGAGCAGCGACAATCTGTAAGGGCTGGTCACTCCAACGTCCCGATGAAGTATTTTTTCAGGTGGCTGTTTTAGTGGTTCGAGCCTCCTCACTGGAGCCCCATGCTGTAGCATGTCCTCTGTTGGAGAACTTTGATTTCAGTTCTTTCCATTCTTTGTTTCCTGTTGTTGAAGTAGATGCTTTTTAACACAACTATTCTAAAACCATTGCTAACGTCCTGCATATTCCACTTTCTTCAAAGGTACAGTTGCAAATAGAAGTTGACTTTGATGTTTTTGGCACAGCCTTGCCTTCAGCCCCTGGTGTGTAGGTCTTAGCATCTCTGGTCAGGAAAAGGAGCGCCTGAGAGTGACTGCTGCGTGAGCCCAGGTGTTGGAGAGCTCAGAGGAAGAGGATGTTGGACCCCTTGGGCCTAGCTCAGAGCTTTGAAGTCACTTCATGCTGGCGGCCAGCTGTACATTTGCTCAGGACTCGCTGGGTCCATTTGAAGTCTATTTCTAGCTGGCAGATGTCATTCAGCAAGCACAATGGGCACTTAGCACGAGAACAGAGCCCCCAGTCCCTCCCTTGTCAGCTGTGGGGGGCTGGGGCACCCCCAGCAGGATGCTGCAGTGTGACACCCTCCCGTGTCCCCATGGGGATGGGCATGAGGGGTACCTCGTGGAGGAGGTGGCATTGCCCGTAGGCAGGGATAGGGGCATTGAGTCAAACCAGCTTTATGCTGAGGTAGTAGCTGTGCTGGCACTGCACCAGGGCATTTCTCCCTCCCAGGAGACAAACTACATGCCCTTCATCCATCCTATGTAAAGATTCTTCCTGAAGTGAGCTTTAAACACTGCCTTTGACTTGGTGCCTCTGCTGAGTCTCAGTCTGAGCAAAACGCTCCTGCCTCTTCTGTCAGAAGCACAGTTAAAATAGCTCCTGCTGCTGGTGATTTCATGGGAGGTAAAAATAGGGAACAACTAACGAGACACAGGAGAGGCACTTCATGATGACAGTGTCCTAACACAGAAATCCTAAAATTAGGAGTAGCTATGTCTGTGTCTCAAGGCAATTTCAGAAGGAGATTAGGCTCCCCATCACTGACTCAGCGTAACTCTGTACCTGGCCGTGTGTGCACACTGGGAATTCCCTCATCTCCCTGAATGCAGGTACCGGTGTGATCTACCACGATACCCAAAGTTTGCCCCTGTGGCCAGAAACACCGCTGAATCCAAACAGTGAGAAACATAAGGATGAAAGTTTATATGGGCAGATGGGCCTGCCTACTCAGCTGCACTTTCGACACCCAGGAAAAGGACAGGTTGTCTGTAGGGCTCAGCACTTTAGGATGCATCCATACTCGTGAGCTCATTTGCAGAGCAGGCACCGAGCTGGCATGCTGCGGGTGTGTGGAGCACATCCTCTCAGCAGGACCAAGGTCAGGAAAAAGCAAGACAGCACTGTGTCAGTGCCGGGAGGGGGCTCAACCAAGAAGAGGCCAGGTATTTCATTGCAAACTAAAACTTCGGGGCAGTTTTGTCATCCAAGAATGCTGACCCTACTTAGCTGTGAGGAGATTTTGTGCCTTGTAATCCCCCATTGATCTGGATTACTCTTTTTATTTAAAGAAACTGACCTCCAGCAGCCACACCAGCTCCGTCTGGCCCAGCAAGCAAGTCTGGAGCACAAGTACAGGAACAAATTCTAACTCAAAAAAATCGGGTTGACAAATATTGGGCCTCAATTAAAAGGCTGAAGAAAACAGGAGAGCATTATCTTATGCAAGTCTTAACACTTTGCTAGTAGACTATGTAGTCTAACAGGTCCCATTAATCCTGTTTCTCAGCTAATAAATTAAGGGGTACCAAATCAGTATTTTGCTAAGCCATAATACATTGCTAAAAGTCAGGTTTATTGTTACTGGTAGCCAGCTCCAGTTTCTTTCCTTCCTTTTTTTAAAGAAGGAATACAGACCTCTGGCATCCGAGTGTTAGCCAGTGACATAGAAAAACCTATGTTTACATCTTTGACTTGGCCCAGACTTCAGGTGTGTCTTTGGGTAAGTCCCCCAGCTTCTCTGTATTTCAGATGTACTCCAGAACTTCTCCGCCTCCCAAAGGTATCATGGTGCCAAAGTGGGTGGTGCTCAGGGGCCTTCTTAATGAAGCTGTGGTTGTCACACCGTGTGGAGACGTAAATGAAGGGTAGGAACATGAAAGGCACTGTAGGCATCATTTGCCCTGACTTTCAGTGCATGTCATGCACGTCACCCGTAGTCCCCTCCCTCTGTAAATACCACTGTAGTGCATTTTCCTAAACATTCTCCCGTGCCCTTGCTAATTTAAGCCTCTATGTTGTGCTGAAAAGTCACGTTGACACCCTCAGGTATTTCATGTGACTGCAGAACCTCAGGCAGCGTTCCTGTAACTATCTTCATCTTAATAACAGTAACAGGTCCTCAAAGACCGGCGTTAAACTTCTAGTTTAGGCCTTTGCCTAAAATTAGTGCTTGAACTGCATGTGGTCTGGAGACATGATTTCATACCTGCTATTCCTGGAACTTCTTTCCTGACTGTGAGCACGGCCTGGTTAAAACCCTTCCTAAATACACTTCCTTGAGGAGGCCTCTGAAAGATAAATGATGGGGGTGATGTTGCGTTGTCCACAGGGGAGAAGCTCTTTGTCTCGGGTGTGATAATCATTGAACAAACCAGCGTTAATGACACCGGTATTCCAAGCAGCTCTGTGTTCCTACAGCACGTTTTGTATTAGCCTCCTCACGCTGCCGGTGCTTCCTCTTGCTCCTTTCCTACCAGAGCCGTATCCCAGGCTGTGCCGGTGAGGCCGGGAGGCAGCTGTACGCATCCCTGCTGCCGGATTAGGAACTGGGCATTTGTAACTCGTCCTGATGATGAATGAGGGTAATTCTTCCCTTTCGTGCATCTGGGAATTATAAGCCCCCTCGAGGTCCTTTTATTTTTTTATTTGATTTAACCTAACAACAAAGATGGGCTGCTTAGGCTGTACTGGAGGGCTGCATCTCTGAGGAGTACAGGGCTGTGGAGACGTGATAATTCTGAACAAAAAGATGCTCTTCTCCTGCCTTCCTTGACCTTCTACCAGCTGTACAGCCGCAGGGAGGTCTAGCCAATCCTGATGGCATCTGTGTTCAGCACAGACACTCTAGCCTTAGGTTGGGTCAGAAGAGTGCTGTAAAAGAAGTAGTGACATTACTGTTTACTAAAAACAAAACAAAACACAACAAAACTTGGCTTTTTCTTTTTTGAATAGAGGCAAACATCCTTTCCTCTCATTTCTGGCCAGATCCCTATTGTTTGTCCCTGGAAAGTGGTTGAGATAAAAATATAAGTGACGATATCCTTTAAGGAGCAGCAAAAACCATCACGGCTGTGCTATTGGGAAATTACCGAGGCGGTACAGAGAAGGTTGGTGTCTGAACACAAGCAGTATTTTTGATCTACAGATCTGGCCCTTACAACTCAGCCCCTCCTACACATCTGCCTGGTCTCATAATCTTGCAGTTAGTCTTGGTGTTTTCACTTAAAAGCCCCATTTCCTGAAGCCACGTGGTTTCACATAAACCTCAACTTTCACCTTAATAAAAAAAAAAAAAAGGCAAATTCTTCACGACTTCAGAAAAAGAAGAATAAAATAAGCTTGCAGGTATGACTGCATGGTTCCCGGAAGGCGGCAATAAAGAGCACAATTTTATTTATGATTTTTAAATTAGCTTCCTATCATTCTTCAGGTGTTTGAATGCATGTATTTAACAGCTTGTGTATAAGGTAATGGGACAGTATTAGGAAAAGAGGCACCAGGAAGTTAAGGCTCCATGAAACAGGCAGATGGTTGCAGAGGTAGAAGTGGGAGCCAGTTACCTGCATTCACGGCTCACATCCCGCTTTTCCACAGCTGCCTTTCTGGAAAGCAACTGCTAACGGGGCAGTGAAGGACGTTATTTGCAAGACAGGCTGGGGATGGTGAACAAAATAGAACATTAAGACTTGAAAGTTGCAACAAAACCTCAATTCTTCAACAAAATGTCATCTGTGTGTGACAGAGGAACAGAGTCTTTATAAAGCTGGCAGCCTGTGAAGTGATGACTGATGGCATCATTGTGTTTGGGATGATTTCAGAACGCAATGCCGCAGTGCGTGCTGGAAGAACAGTTTTTCCACTCTTCCTTAGGCGGGGAGCCAGACTGTTCTTTCCCAGAAGTGATGAAAACGAGCATCCTTAGCTGGAACTTGCCTGATACTTTCCATCAGAAGGACTCTTCCAATGTAGCCCCACCATACAAAAGCATGATTGTTTGCAGGCCTAGAAAAAATCCTGCCTGCAGTTGTCAAATGAGCAACTTCAGAAGGAGGAAACCAAGCTTCAATAGGTGCCGGTCTCCAGCCACTGTCAGGCAGCTGTCATGCTCTGATGATTCATACACAAAGTATATCAAGAAAGGCCTAGAAATCTGCATGTAATGTGTGATTTCCTTCCTCTCCCTCGTCAAGGGCAGCCCTTTACATACGGTCCAACTGAGTTGTGGTCTCCAAAGGGGTGTTTCTGAAAGAGGTGTGCAGGAAGAGCTGACAGAAGTTTATCTTCAGGAAAGTCATGCATTTGTTTGGTTCTCTGGGGCTGCTTGTTTTTCATGTGTTGTTTCTTTACAAATTAAAGCAAGGGAATCAAACAAAAAAAAGTCAGAGGTTTGTTTCTTGACCCTGGCAGGACTGTCTCATACTCACTGCCGCTGCTTGTGATGTATTCAAGCAGCTGGCCTCCTACAAGAAGCCAGGACACTAATGGATCAGAAAATCCCACGCAGCTTGTTTTCTTTCTCTAAAGCTGACACGTCCAAACTGCAGTGGGATGCTGTTATGATGCAGAGGGGAGCTGCTGCAGGAATCTTACCTCCAAACCCTGGGAAAAGTGCACATTCCCATGTAAACGCACCCTTGTGGTTTTATTGCCTGCTAAGGAGCTTTTTTCTTCAGTCTGACATCAGAGTCTCCCCCTTCATGCACAAACACAGGGAGGCAGCGAGTGAATGCCCCTGTCTTCTGCAGGAGCCTGTGGGGCGAGCAAGCACCCTGGCTTGGGGACCGAAGCTGCAGCTGTACCCTGCTCTGCCCCAGGCAGCCCTGCTCTGCCTCCAGTTGCAATCAAAGGTAGCGGTGCACGGGGTCCTGTCACAGCAGGAATGGGAGCAGCTCTGCAGTCAGCAGAAAGCCACTGGGACGGGAGTAGGATGCACTCTCTTGTGCTCCTTCAAAAGCCTCCTTTCCCTACGTGACCTCAAACTGCGTGAGAGACTCCAAATTTTGCCCCTTCAGCTGTCTTGGCAGTCCCTTTGCTATCAGTACTGATTCACAACACCTTTTGAAGAAAGCCAGTGTTCTAATCATTGCAACTGCTGAAAACTTCAGTTTTACTCCAGTAAATAAATGCTCATAGGACTCCGGAATACATCCCGGGATCTCTCACTTTTTGGTCCCATGGCAGCTGCCACAAAGTACAGCCGATGAATGAGAACAGCAGCCGTCTGCTAGCACCAGAATGCTGTAGTTTTGGCTGCATTTCTCATGAACATTTTTGATTTTCTACGGTAGATGTCACCTTGAAGCTTGACAACACAGAGTTCACCATCTCTGCAGACCCATCAGCCAAGGGATGTACCTGGCAGACAGCGGTTCCCTCGGATTCCTTCCAAGGAGCTACTTCCATTCTGAATCAAGCAAGCAATACCGAGTGTCACCCAGCAGAGAGCACTGCAGACCCAGGAAGGCTTCCAGGCTGGGGAGATGGATTCTCACAAATTGATCCTCACAATTTTCTGATTTTTTTATTATTTTTTTTTTTCAGTGGGGGATTCTTCTCCTTCTTTCTTCAGGCCTTTTTTTTTTTTTTTTTTTTTTTTTTTTTTTTTTTCCTTCTGGCAAAGGCAAAAGCAGTAATTCAAACAAGTCTCAGCTTCTCAGGAGGAGTTAAACAGATCACAGCCAAGAGCATATATGAAAGATAAAACTCAACAGGATGCACCCAGGGTTAGAGCACGGTGTAGGGCTGCCAGCCCCACTCATCTGAAATGGGAAGGTCAGTACAAAATCCTGACTGTACCTTTAAAGAACACGTGACTTTAAAAAATGCATCAACCAGGTACCCTGGTACATGTTGATTTTTGGTGTGTAAACAGAGATCACGTTGTCAGACATGACTCTAAAAATATAAAATTTTACTCCCCTTGCTCTGAGATGAGATTCAGCTCAGATTTACTCTAGAAGTTGAGCTCTTAAAAACACCAATAATTGGTGTGAAATCACAAGAGTAATCTGTTTTGAAAGAACAGAGGAAAATCAACTCATCAGCAAAGCTGAATCTGTGATGAATGGAGTAAAATCTCTGGACCTGTATCTACAGACTGACTTTAAAGAACCATAGTTACATTTGATCTTGGCTGCGAGAATCAAGATAGGCACGTGCCACGGTACTGCCTTACCACACCAGGAAGGAAAGTCATATTCTGAGGTGCCTTTATGAGGAAAGACGTAGTCTCAGAGTTTTCCTTGGACTCCTTTTCTATGCCTCATTTATTTGCCTATACATGAGGGATTACATTTCCCATTCACAGCTTTGTTTCTTGTCTGCTTAGCTTAGGAGTTCTTTGGACTAGAGAGACTTACTTATTAAAGGCTTGGATGCTGCTACATTGCACTCAGAGATGATTCAGGCGTTTAAAGATTTCATAAACATTCTGAACACTACTGTCCTTACTTTATTCCATGTATGCTACTGACTCAAGTTTTGAGTAAAGTATGTTTTAAGGTAATTTGTTACTCAAAGCACTGCTTTATTTCAGAATAGCAAGTAGTTAATAGCATCTGCTGTTGAAGCCAGGAACTATTCAGGAAAAAAATAGACAAAAAAGCCCTTCCACACTACGTTTCTTATGACTTGCTAGACAGAACTGATACTAAAAAGAGGAAACCATTCTCTGCAGGTCACGTTGTACAAAACATCCTCCCAGCTGTATGTGAGAATCTTGGTTGAGGGGAATCCGGGGTCTGGTGGCAATTGCTTCCTGGGCAAAGAACTCAATAGGAAAAGGGTAATCTAATAAGTGCTACACCCACACAGAGGGACATATTGAATTCATTTCTTCTGGAGTGCATTCCCCAAAGAGCTCCATACCCTGCTGCAGACAGCAGTTTTGCTTAGGTCAAGCAAAAGGGGGCAGCTGGACACCGCCAGGTTTGAGTTACACTCAGACACACACAGGTGGAGGCGGTCAGCCCCACATCGATCCACGTTACATCAGAAACAATATCTAAAACTTCCCTTTCCTTACTGCAAATCTTTTCTTGCTGTGTGACTCACTGGGATCTGGTCACTCGATCAGATTGCTCTCACGGTGTACTCTGGTCAGCCGGGTTTTCACTCGGGATGTATTCAAGTATATTCAGAAGAGGTTCCCTAGGCAATAGGTAAAGCTCACCTGTGACAGTACTGAGGTCAGAGAAATGGCATTAGCAAATTGTACGTCAGATCTAGTGCTGATTTACAGCAGCACCAGAAAAGGTGCCCCCTCCTCCTTTGTTTGCTGTCCTGAGAGTGCTGGTTGTAGCAGCGTCGCTTGATTCATGGTTCTGACAGAACAGGGCCTTGGGAATCAACGTCAAGAAATACCTTGGCACATTAGAGTGTGTGATACCCTTTGATACCAGGCAGCCCATAGCCCTTGTCGGATGTCTTGCCGTTTTGTAACTGTGGTGCTGTGGTTTATGTGCACGGGGCAGTTTTTAGCTGCCCCTGTTGCGATGCCAATGGCCTAAGAAGCGGGCAGCTCTGCGCTGGGACAGCAGCAAACACACAGCTCAGTCTTGTGACATGCCACATCAGGATCAAAGTTCTTCCCAAACTAAGTCTTCTCACTGCTGTTATCTGGCGTGGACCTTGGATTTTTTTTTTTTTTCTTTCACCTGATGCAATTAAGATGAAGCAATATTTCTTTTTTAAATCTTTCCCCTGGACATGTTTCATGTGCTGTGGCCAGGAGGAGCTAGTCAATAATTAATAATGCCATCAAAACATATCCTAATGGCTCATCTAAGCAGGGAAGCTGTGCAGGTGCACAGGAATATGTGAATCAACACCGCAAATAGCATATGCCGGTATATTTTTTCATCCAGTTTTATTCTGATATTTATTCTGATATAAGACCCTTTTTGCCAGCTGATGGTACATCATGTGAAAGCAGATTAGGATAGCCTTCACAAAGAGCTGCTTTTTTTTTTTTCTTTTGAGCAAGTAATGGAGAAGGAAGTAGCATCAGTAAAATCGCAGTGGCTTAATTAGGCTGGTATAATTAATGTGCTTCCACGGGTCATTGAGCTGATGAGCCTTTTGGATTGCCACAGATCCATAACACAATAGGATTTCTGTGGCCTAACGTAACTGAAATAATAATAGAAAAGGCATAAAAAAAGCAGAAAATGACAGAGCAGTAAAGAACACCACATATATATATATATAAATTTCTTTTATAATTCAACTTTAAAGGGCACGTTGCTAGTCTACTTGCAGAATTAGTATTTAGGCATTTCTCTCAAATGCTGACATTTATTGACAAAATAAAAGGGAACTCAAAGCTTCTGTTGGATTGTATGGCTATTTCTCCATTTAACCGTATCTGTAGTGAACTTCTGATCTGAGTAATAAAAATGCAGTCTTAGTGAGTGATGTTTTAAATTGAATCCTATCCATCAGAGTAGCTATTTCTGCACTTAGGCTTTCAAGAGATTAAGGGTGAAATCATTGAAGGCAGAGCCCACTTGGCATGCCAAAAGAACTGCTTTTTCTGCAGCTTATTCAAGATTTGGATAGGTTGTGGATGGGAGAAAGCACAACTAAATGGTAGTTCAGATGCTGAGGGGGTAGAAAGTAAGGAAAAGCTTCCTATGTCAGTCTGTCGGCAATGCGTAGTGACAGCTTTCCTCTCTGCCTTTACATTCTCCGAAACTCCTGTCTTTGATCGTCATTTCTAATGAGCCTCCTTGAAAATGCTAGTTTGTACCTTGCAATGGGAGCGTAATTCGGCACAGCGTTATCATTATTTACAGCAGTATAATTCACATTTGTTCATGATGATGAATGGATCCATAGGGCACGCTCGCGTGACTAACACTATTCATTTCCGCGGGACCCGGGCCAGGCCAGCTCATGCCAACGCAGCTCTCAGTCAGTGTTCCGTTCCAAAGGAAGAGTTCATCTGTAACTCTGCCCTTGTCTTTTGAAATGACAGAAATCTCAGCACCAGCAATGCAATGCTACTTTTTGCCTCGGCCATTCTGCGTTCTAGCTTGTTCAGTGTCATGCAGCTTATATGAAGCAACTAAACTCAGAGCATCCATGCCCAGACGTCAGCCAAGTCTTTGGGACATTTCTGGGTTTAAAGAAATAAAATAAAATTTACATGTGAGTTTTACCTATATGAAGTCCCTGCATTTTTGTCAGACTGAAAATAATTCTAACAGCTTTGACGGTTCAGGAGATGGACAGAATGCCTTTATTTTAGACACTCTTTAGAAAGTGGATTTGAAACCTAACAATCACTCATTTTGAGTAGTCGCAGCCCTGCATGTGAACAGACTTATTTTTTCCCAATTCAGTTTAGATTTTGAAACCACAACAGCTTTGAAATATCGGGGCGCAAGTGGAAAGCCATTCGTAAAGGCACACACAGCAGCTAATGTTGGGTGGCCACCTAGGCACCTGAAGAAGTGAGAAGTTCAGAATCCAATTAGTTACACAAGGCATAACCCAGCTGATAGCTGATATTGTTCTAGTGACCTAAACAAAGTTACTGATTACTTATCTGAAGTTTACATTGGCTTCCCTTTCATTCTAGTACATCAATAATGAAAGCTGTTCTGCAATGGCTTATTGCGGCTGGATTTGTGTGCTGTGGCATAGTGTTTATAAAACAAAATTATCCCTGTGCAGCAGCCAGCATCACATGTAAAACCCATTTGCCTTACTCAGGTGGTTCTAATCTGAAGTAATTAACTTGAATAAACAGTTTCTGCATGGCACCTTTAGCAGATTCCCCATGGGATCTTCTGTAACTTCTGTCCTTTATGATAACATTGTGATATATATATGGAAAAGAGGTTGTGGGATTTATCCGCCCTATTTCTAAATTGTTCCAATGGAAGACTTCATTCAGCTGCAATATGAATAAAAAATAGGTCACTCAAAGTACTTAGGAGTGTTTTTCAGTCTGTCTCTGAGAGATTCAACTAAAATGCCAGGTACGAATACGGAAAACAATTATTGTTTTCAGAGCATTTCCAGGGAAAGGCCTTCCTTCTGACAAGATCTCCAGTTGTCTCTAGGACTTCTCTTGGATGCAGTCTCAGGGAGCTGCCGCAGCCCTAACTGCAGGCAGAGAAGGGTCCCAAGGGTGGCAGGTCCTGGGAACCAGTTTGCAACCTGCCCCGGCAGCTGTCAGCACTGCCCCTCGGCTGTGGCCAGTACCTAATCCTAACCCTAACCCTAACCCTGACCCTGACCCTGACCCTATCCCTGACCCTAACCCTGATCCTGACCCTGACCCTGATCCTGACCCTAACCCTGACCCTAACCCTAGCCCTAGCCCTAACCCTATCATGGTGACTCTAGGGCTTTGCAGTGCCTGGGCACGGAGGGCTGGAGCTGATGAACAAATCCTCCAGGTAGCGCAGTGTCCTGCCCCCAGGAGGAACGTGCTCTGTGCTGCAGTGTGGGAGTAATGCAGAGTAACACTAATGAAAACCAAGTACACAACAACCTTTCTAATACCAGTTTGCCACCCCCTAAAAACATGAGGACTAGCAGGGTCAGGCAGCTGCTGTGGGAATGAGTAGCAAGGTGTGAATTTTCAGTGGCAAGTCACAGAGTAAATGACCCAATTCCTCCTCGGCTTATTAGAAATTTCTGTTTTCCTCTTGCCTGTTTGACTGTCTTTGTCTATTGCTTTTGTATTGCTAACACGCTTCCTTTTTAAAAGAACTGATCCAGAGATTCTCAGTTCTGCATTTGTCTCTTCCACTGCTTGATGTATCTGTCCCTGTCCGGAGGTTTTGCAAGCCATCGCATCATTGCATCACCCTCCTTCCTGTTCATTGTCTTCGCTGCTTGCCCGGGGAGGCTGTGCTTGCAAGAGCTGGACAACGCCGACAGCGTGCTGGGGGAGTAGCTCTGCTTCCTGCTGCCTCTGCTCTGTTCCTGACAACTTCATTGACTTTCTTTAATACCCAGAGCACACTTCAGTAAAGGATTACAAAATGCTTTAAGGACATCAATTATGTTTGCTGCAGAAATACTAGCCGTGTTTCTAGATGGCTTTGAACAGATCTAAACCAGTTCTGCTTGGCCCCAGCTAAACAGTGTTCCACCAGCACAAAGGGGCTACTTTGCTCAGCTTTTCCTCTTTATGAGCTGTTTTTAACTAGTGTAAACTGTTTACATCATGGTAACAACAGCAAAACACCCTTTAGTCTACAACTGCTTCCGTGCATGTTAACACCGTTCCAGAGGTGCAGTTTCTTCCAACCATTCCTGACTAATGGCCCTGGCAAATTTTCTAGCTACAGGTTGTTCTAAGGCTGGAGAATAATTTCTTTCATCAGGCAGAGCTATTAAGTACATACTTTCAAATCACAGCTGTCTGCATCCATCTGCTTCATCTTTGCTGGTGTAGATCCATCAGCATCAGCTTGCTTTTTGGTTTGGGTTATCTGATGGGAAGGGCTGCTGCTTCCTCAGGACAAACTTTTCAGCAGGGAGTGCAAAACAGAGTACACAGTGCTTCAGCTGATCAGAGTGACTGCATTTAGAAGGAGCATGTTTTTAAATTAGAAAGCCTCCTGGCAGAAAATTTCATGCCTGGTTGATACTTGTCTCTGCATTTAAGCTGAGATGAGATGTTTTTGGGGGTACAGATCTCACCAGTTCTTCCTTCAGCTGGACAATGTATGAGAAGCCTTCTCTTAATGATAAATATATATATAAAAAAAAAAAAAAAAAAAAGAGAAATGCTTCAATTTTGTACAATGTCTATGAAAAATATTGCATCAAATGAATGAGTCAGTAAGTAACGTGGTGACACGTATGCTTTCTATTTCCTTGCCAGCAGAGTTTTAGTTCCTGAGGAAGTTCTGTTCCATTGACTTTGTTTTGTAGTAGTCTTTGGAAAGTGGGAAGTTGATTTATGATGTTTGGAAACAGTGTTCAGGGAAATCTTCCTGGAAAGTAGGCCTGGGTGCCTGGACTGAGCTTTCCAGAAGAAAAGATTGCACGCTTGCTATTGGGCATTGTCTTCTGTACACGTGTAAATACAACAAATTGCATTGAGAATGGACTGAAATACCACATCGCTTCTCTTTCCCTGTCAGTCCCACACGCAAGTGTTGCCACTTGACTGTGCTGGAGCAATGCAGACATGAAGGAACAGGGATATTTATAGGTTTGGAGTTTTGTTTTGTTCTTTTCAGTTTAAGGCCTGCTGGGCTATGCTCAATAAGAGTTCTTTCTGCCTTGTCAGAGACTTTTTGTACTTCATCCAAGAAAACGAGGACATGATCAGAAAATAAATCCACTAAGACCAGACTGTTGAAGTAGAAAAGTGCCTTTGTAGTTCCAAGGCGTCCCAGTCTCTTAAAATGCTAATAGCATGCCTGAGAATGAAAGAATTGATTTCAGTGTATTTATTGAGTATAGTAGCTAAGCTGGTGGAAGACAGTTAGGCATCTATCGTGTAAAAAGATGCATTGCTTGATCAAATCAGGTTATGTAATGTCACTTTAATTTTTTAAAGATAAGCAGGAGTTGTACATCTTCCTTCCCTATTAGCTTCAGTCTCTGATTTTCCATGTGGGAATTTCACGCAAATGCAAAGTGCTTATACCAAAGTTGCAAAGCCAAATGCTGTGATTGTTAGACAGCTTTAACTGTACTGGACATTTATTGATTGGGCTGTGATGATTCAGCATCTGGCCTCCTCATCCAGACTAACCTTGTCCTTCTGTCCAAATAAACAGTGTAATAGAGAAAAAAGAAACACACTTTAACAGGTTTGTGCAAACAGGCCATCAGAAGGTTGCCTTCTCCGCATGGCATGCCTGCCAGCTTCTGTTCAATACGCTGACTTGTGTTCTGGAGAGCTTCTACTGGATCTCACAGGCAGTAAACTCCCCTGGGATTTGGCACCCGGTTAGAGGAGAGTTACTTCCCATCCCTAAGCAAATGCTTTTTGCACTTTTAGGCTCTGCAGCCCTTCGCCTACCTCTCACCCACAAAGGAAGCCGTGTAGCTGCCGATTATTTAGTGTGCTTAGTTTGTAACAAGGCTGTGGCTACGCGTTCAACAATTTGCATCTTGCTCACAAGTTATACATCAAATACATTACATATTACATCTGCTATACAGCAAATGTGTAATTTAATATTTATGCCCAAAAAAGGGTTTTACCAAAAAAGTACTCTGGAATAATGTGGGTGTAAAAAACAATGTTCAGTTTATGCATTTTTAGAGCCTGTAGCAACCATGGAAGGAGGGTGGCAGTCAGAACTCCCTTTCCTATGTTCTGCACTATTCAGGAGCCTGGGAACACTTACATCACCCTATGCTTTTGACCTGCTCCACATCAAAAGGTTGATCTTGCTGTGGCTCCCCCCCCAAGCTTCACCAAGGCTATGATCCTGAAAAGAAAAACTACCTAACAGCTACAATAGTAAATTCTTAGGAGAACTGTTGCACGCAGACAGTGTTGATAAATCAGCCACTAGACGCAGTATCAGAAACCACTTTTATACAAGTTTTTAATAAAAAAATTCAACAAAATATATATAATCAGGCATTTTATGCAATGCATACATTCTTTATATCTGCAGGTACAGATAAATAACAGAAGGCAAAAACAAGTATTTTGCTGATCTTTGGCCATTAACCGATAATCACCCTAAAGAGATATTATAGGGTCAAGGAATAATAAACTGAGTCTGTAAACTTCTCTCATTACAGACAAAGTATCAGGCAATAATACAGTAGTTAGATTTCTAGAAATGTAAGGAAATATTTCTTTAACACTGCCCAATACTGAAATTTAACCTGTTTTGCTGATATGGAACGTAAGGCCTACTTTTAGCTGACACACAGGCAAAATTCTTGGGTTTACATTAGATATGCTCCATCCCTTACTACCTTAACCTACTTCCCTTCACCAGACGTTGCTCTAAAAGGCCAAACTGTACCTCTTCATGAAATAAACTAACATGAATTCGTATTGGTGGATCAGTTTCCTGAACCCCAACCAATGTACATACACACAGAGCAGTTAAACCTCCTTAAGTCAATATTTTTTCTAACTTGATGTCCCAGAATAATAGCTATGCTTCCACTTTACAGCACAGATGCATCTCATGGCTCTACCAAAGCAATATATACATGATACACATTAAAAATCATAAAAGCAATTTTAAAGGTACACCAATAGCACGTAGCAGCTTATGTCTATGTATGTACATGTTTTCACAGTTATATTTTAGAAAACTGAGAACATCAGGAATACTTTTACTGTGTTTTCTATAAATATTAAAAACTTAACTGTCAGGCATTTTGACAAAATAGTATTTATGATATCACTTTAAATAGCTCTTCAAAACCTGTAGAGTTTTAAGCATAAAGGCTGTGAAGTTTGAGGATTCTTTAAAGTGTTTAGCCAGTTTTAGCAGCTGGGCTGTCTGCCAGTTTGATTTTTTTTTTTTTTCTTTTCTCCCCCTCCGTGTGTGTGTTCAAATCTGGTAACAGAGGAACTCCACCACTTTTGATGGGATAGGCAAGTTCTTGACTTGGCTGGTTGGCATCACTCTCCGAATTGCCATACGACATAGGTGTTGGAGACTTGAAACTTGTCTCGGAGTTGCCCAGAAGTACACACTGCCATCCTGTGTCCTGCACAGCAAAAAGGAGTAAATAAACAAACTGAAAAGAAACAACCCCCAACAAACACAACTGTACAATTATCCCACTTGAAAGTTGAAAGATTTCAGTTTGGTACAAATCCTCACATATGTAGTTAGGGGGAAGAAGCTTTAAACAGTTGCTTAGTTCTAGCTAGAGCAGCACAACAACAATGTGCTCATTATCTATGAAAGGCTTGATCTTCCAATAGCTATGCTACCTGCAACAGAATAACTGCACTTGATTTCGTAATGGTAATACTCCAATCCACATTTGTGGGTCTGTATTTTATTTATTCTCAAAGATAAGAAATGGGTTTATCAGCCTCCAGATTTTACTGCTATTCCAGGCACGTTTAAACAAATAGAACCAAAAGTAAAGCAGAGTCGAAAGCATCAAGTTGCAATCAAAGGTATTTTAAGAACACTTAACACAAAAGGTTAAAAACATTGGCTAACTTAAATATTTCAGAGAGGGTGGAGGGAAATGTATATACTTGCCCTGCAGCTAGAACACTGCCATCAGTAGAAAAGGTGCAGCAGAGCCCATTGTTCAGAGGTGCAACTTGTACAGGGTACTCTTCATCAATTCTCCAGAATCTTACCATTCTGAAAAGCAAAGAATGAAGTAGTAAGTTAGAATTAAATGTCTATTCTGATCTCATATTTTCTCTGATGCTGCACAATAAACTGGTCTGATACAAAATTCAGGCAGTTTTATAAACATTTAGTAAGTATACAATGTGTTTCAGATTTGGCCTGAAGTATTATGACTTCTTCATTCCTGATATTTACTTTGATTTGTATTTCTTCAACCATTCTAGCTCTGCCAATTAAAATAGAAGGTTGCCTTCATCAGCAGAAAATAATAACCTAAAGATTTTCAAAGTCTCTCTTCAATGTCATCATATAAGCTAGGAAATCCCAACAATGCTCATATTAAATTAAAAAAGAAAATAATTAAGCAGTCCTCTTGTACATAGTTTAATACCCTTGCTGTCATCTTGAGGAAGAATTCTTCATATGCTTAAAATATGGTACTTCAAAACATGAGTTGCATTGTTAGCAGAAATTGAATATCAGGTCACTGAGTACTTTTAATTTAATTTTCAAATCTAAAACTACAAGAGACTTCATTGCATTATTATCTCCTTACATTTACATTGTTTACAACCCCTTTTTTTCTATTTTCAGTTGTTAACACGCTTAAGTTATTCAGATCGTTCACCCTGTACACAATTCATTTTTTTCTACGTTCAGAATGAACATGAACATGTACCAGACAACTCATCTACTTTTACCAAGACCACTAAACATCATTTCCCAATTAAAAAAAAAAAAAAAAAAAAAAGCTGACGTTATTTAAAAGTTCATATCATATGGGAAGAATTAAAGGAGTCCCAACAAATCTTTCTTCATACTTACTTATCATCAGCAAGGCTTGCAATATGTAGTCCATCGTGACTAAAAGATACTGATCTAACCCAGCGGTCATTTGCACCTCCAGCAAATATTGGAGTAGGAGGGGGAAACAGATGCCTGGAGATAAAGAGAAACTTAGCTAACATCATATTTAAGAACTATGGAATGTTTTCCTTCAGCTCTGACTGGTAAAAATGAGGGAGAAAAAAATTGATTGAGTATTTTAACTATGAAATCAGGAGTGCATATTGAACTACTGTATATTTTTTAGTACTGAACATTTCAGCTTTATTGAAAATGCATGAATTTTTTCTCAGAGGAAAAACTCTGCTGTTCTACCATTTTAGGATTTCCATCAACCACTGTTACGATTTTCTCCCAGGTCTAGTTATCAGTTAGTTGCATGAAACCATTTATCTTTAGCAGTCACCTTCATTCTAGGAGAAAGTTTCCAGATTTGACTAGTTCACTTACCCAAAATCCATAAGAATTACTCCAATATATGGATCCCAGACATAGACACGAGTATCGTAAGATGCAGTAGCCAGTAAAGCTCCATCAGGAGAAAACTCACAAGCTACAACATCATTGTGATGTCCTTCAAGTTTCCGTATCATGGAGTATTTATCCATATCCCAGAGAAAAACCTGCAATTAAATAAGCTAATATTATAGCTCTGCTCAAAGAAGCAATTAAACATTTACTTTATTTATTTATTTATTTTAAAGTATAGCTGCTAGTCTTATTTAGGATTATATTAAAATTAGGCATTATGAATTACTACAATTAAGAAATATGCTCAGTGTCATACTCAGATTAAAATCAATTTTTTAAAAAAATAATTAAAGCAGACATGCAAGTTCTAATTCAAGTTTGTTAAATGTTATTAACAAAATAAGCCAAAATATAAGATAAAGGCAACACGATTTAACCATATAGCTTACTGAAATTCATGTATTACAAAACTATTTTATTAAAATATGCAGAAATAAATAGGGTTAAACTCTACGGTCCCCTCTTTTCAGTAACTACCAAAATTTTAAGAAATATACAGACAGAAAACGTAAGGTTAACATATTGTTACTCCAGTGGCATCCCTTTGAGTTTAAGATCACTTGTTTACAATTGGCTTGGATCACCAACGTCAGCCTAGGAAGAGAAACAGATACTGCAAGCAAAGAGAATTTTCACAGCCAAAAGTTACGTCTTTGGCAAAACAACAGGGAAGTCTAACCACATTATTAGAAAGAATTTACGCATTTTAAATCAAGTCAACAATTAAAAAAACACAAAACATTAAGCTTACAATTTACACGGCCAATTGCATATTGTATTATAAACATTGGTAAGATTATAATATTCTGGGATTTTACATGCAGTTGTACATTATATATAATCAAAATGAAGACTGTGCAGAATTACTTCATAGAACGAACTATATGTACTGAATCATAAGTTTATAGAAAATGTCTTTAGCATAAAATATATCCCTGAAAGAGCTCATTAGGGTTCTTGATTTTTTTCCCTTGACTCAGTCTTACTGCACAGATTAAGTGCAGGCATCTTGGATAAATATGTATGTTTGACCAAAGCAAACATGGCCTTAGTGCCTCACATACTTCCTACAACTGAACCATTTTACAATCAGTTATAAACGTGTTGACCAATTCCTCTAAGACCCCAACATTCCATAGAACTGGAAACTACATTTTAGGAGTCAGTGTGTTTCACTGCTGGGAAAATTAAAAAAAAAAGAAAAAAGAAAGAAAGAAAGCAGAAAGTGGACATCAACCAGCACCTGCGTACGTACAGTACACCTTGCAGTCGAATGCAAGGTTACTTCATCCTATGGTAAAGTTCGCCCCCAGCCTGGTAGCCAGAGATGCCACTCTTTCTGCCCAGCTAACACCATTGTGCTCCTGTGTGAGTGGTGCCAGCTTAACCTCAATCACACCAATATTGCTGCCACCACCTGTGACAGGGAAAGCAAGAAGCTTATGGAAAACACAAAGCCTAAAGATATCAATGTATACATCCACATCTGCTCTATTTAAAGAAAAAACAAAACCCCAAACTCAACTATTCTCTATCAGATCTGCACTGATAACTTAAAGTATAAAATGCATTTGAACAGTCAACCATACAAAGTAGTACTCAGTGATTGAATTGTGATTTTTATTCAGCATTGCTAGGCTCCATTAAACTACCCAAAAAGCCCCTGTTACTAAACTGAATTCCCTTTTCTGTTTTATCCTAATTCTTCAGTGCCAAGAAAAGCAGCTTATTGTATGCGTGCTTTACCTGCACTGCTTTCAGTTCTCTAGCAGGGCATTACAATACAGCTGTAAACAAAACCACTATGCTGTTCTTCGTTCTACATCTTTTAGACACATTAGTGCCATTTGTATTCGAGAACACGTAGAAGCATTTTTGTTCAGCAGGAGATACCATGACTGGCTCAGACTTTGGAAAGTCCTTTTCATTGAGCAGGAAATAGAAACAATAAAAATCAACAATACAATAGTTTTATGCATTAGTCTAAGTATCTTTTAACACTGGAAGCTTTAGTCTTCTTTGATTTTATACTATGAACATGTGCAGGACTATTTCTCAAAAAATGCTTAAAGTTTCTTCAACTAAAAGCAATGCAAATTCAATTCATAAATCAGTGTCTTAACGCACCATTTGCTAGTTTAATTTCATGCACTTTTACATCATCATAAAACATTAGAGGTTCATGACACCGAGCACAAGCTTAATGTTAACTGAGATTTAAAATGATTATGCATACAATTCAGTAGATTTAATGAACAAGAAACTCTGACACATACTGCTTTACTAGCTCCAACAGAACAGAGAATGGAAGAGTCTGGAGAGAATGCACAACCATATACCCAATTCTGATGTCCTCTCAACACTTTCATCATATTTCCTGGGGAAAAAAAAAAAAAAAAGACATTCTAATCCCATAAGAATTGATTAAATATTACATATTCAATATGAAAAATATTTCCTATTTTTTCTTTTTAAAATTTTATGCTCTTTCCTAACAAGATCTTGCAGTGTCAGTCTACACAGGAATAAATATTCTGCAGCTTCTAAATCCTAGGTCCCTGTTAAAAAGTCACTTCATGTACTGTTTTAACTCAATACCAGCTTGTACCTTTAGAGTACATATAGATATATAGATAAAGAATTTCAAGAGGACATGCAGATTCAGAGACTAACAGAAGGATTTTTTTGAAAAGAAAGTCTGACCTGTGTTTATAGCAATAAATGAGGAAAGTATGTGCATATTTCTCCTACGTGTTACAGCAGATGAACTTAAAATGCATACCATCATCTTTCAGGTCCCACACTCTCAGTGTTTTGTCTCTGGATGCAGACACTAAAATCAGGCTGCCATCTGGGGCAAAGGTTAAATCTCTAACAACTTCTGTATGGTCCATCAGGTTAAGGAGGAGTTTTCCTGTTTCGTGAAAACAGTATTTAAAACAATATTAACTTTTTAAAAAACACAAGGTACTTGCTGACATACGTCCTTCCCCATACTCAAGGACAGAGTAACTTCTTGTTGTTAAAGTTTCCTTTGCTTGAAAGTATTCCAAAACTACAATCCAGAACATTTTGGACTAAGCAACCACTATGCCCGAAATTAATCACATACTTAGCCATTTTGGAGCACCAAGGCTTTCTCTTACATCACTTATATCTCAAAGCATGACCTGAGTCTGTTCCTTCCTCTAGCAGTATCAGATGTCCCTAGTTGCACTTCATTATTTTAAAAATACTTGAATTGTATTCAAGAGTCAACTCCCAACTAAAATTCTGTAAACATTTTTTTCTAAGTATTGACGTTACTACTGCATGAAGTGACACTGACACACCAATTTCCCCTCGCACACTCTACCTGTATATACATCCCATATCTTGATGCGCCCATTGTTCAAGCCTGTTGCAAGTAGAAGCTGGTCTTGCCCAAATTTGAAACGATGCCATTCTATATTCACACAGCGGCTCTGCTTCTCAGGCACTGAAGACCCAAAAGCAAGACTCCATACAATATCACCACAGTCTATTATATGTTCACAGGGCTTGTTTTTCTGACCACTGTCACTGTTCTGTCTTGGAAGTCTTGTACTGATAGAATTTGCAACATTCTTTGTGCCATGCAACAAGCTGCAAAACAAACAAGGAAAATATAAAGAGCCTTTAAAAATAAGTAGCTACATATCGTGTGACATTCAGAATGCAATAGAACAGAAAGGTCTTTAATATGTAATGAAATCTGTGAGTTGCCATGATGCACATTCTGGAGGCATGTAAGAATGCATTTTCACTTCCAAATTATAAAAGCTGGGTTTTCTTATAACTATCAAGAATTATTAACCCCTAGAAAACTTCTACAAAGACTGTCCATGTCTTTACCTCTGTAGAAAGCAACATATTAACTTAACTCACTCTGAAAAACTGCTAGATATTAACGTCATTAAAATGTAACCTACAACTGAAAAATAAAACATCTTTTGGAACTTAACTTTCACTCTAAAGTGAATAATAATGGGTCTGCCTTTAAGTAAATTCCTAAAAAGTAAAAATAAAATAGCTTTCTGATAGGAAATGTAGAAGTCCAGATCTGCTTTAGTTTTCAAAATTCCACGTTCATTTTAAATTCCGCTTCTTTTAGAGCACTTGACTGAATTGGTAAGTCACTCCGCTGTGAAGTTGCAATACAATCATTTCTCTGGCTGGCCACAGAGAACGGGATAATGGCTGGTACTTTAAAGAACTAGTTTTTCCCTAAGATGTCAAGGCTTAAAGAGACAAGATAGGAGTTTGAATCTATTAAATGTTATCTTCTATTTGGAAATTCACAAGTGTTTCAGCTTAAGAGCCGTGTGGTTTTATCTTACAAGTTATTAAGGCACTGGGACCAGGGGACCAGCTTCACTATGCGATGTCCTTGCGACCACGCAAAGTAAGATCCATCGGGAGCAAAGGCGACAGTCCAGTTCTCACGGCCACACTTCTTGTCAAAAGGAGAAGTGGGGGCTAAGAGCTCTCCTACAGTACGGGACCGTGCTGCAAGGAAAACAAAGAGGAAATTCCAGTAAGAAACTCAGCATGCTTTAAAAAGTTACCGAGGAACCAGGCCAAACGTTCATCATTTTGCTTTTACGGCCAGTCCCTAGGGCCGAGCAGCCGGCCCCGCACAGGCACCGGGGCCTCGGCTGCCCCGCGAGGGGGGCAACGCGGGCGAGCGGCCGGCCCCCGGCGGCCCCCGGCCCCGCCACGATCGCGGCCGCCCGGTGCCCGGTTGGGAGCCCGGCGGCCACCCCCGCGCCCCGCCCGGCCCCCCCAACCCGGCCAGCTCGGCCCGTCCCGGCCGCCCCTCACCGATGAGCTTCTCGTTGACCCTCGGGGGAAAGCTGGCCATCGACGGGGCCGCCCTTCGGAACGGCTGGGGCGCGGAGCGGGGACCTGCGGCGGGAGCGAGCGCGGCTGAGGGACAGCGACCGAGCGACCGCCGCTGGCCGGGGCGCAGGCACTGGGACAAAATGGCGGCGGCCGCGCGGGGAGGAGCGCGGCGGGGAGGGGCGGCCTCGCCCCGCGGGCGGGCGGCCTCCTCACGGCCTCCTCACGGCCTCCTCACGGCCTCCTCGGGATCCGGAGCCTCGTCCCGTCCTGCCCGCAGCCCTGGCGTGCTAAATTCCAGTCTGCCCGGGAGGAGGACCGGGCTGTGGTGCTGTCGTGGCGAGGCCCGCGGGTGCTGCCCATTTTAGCCACCCCCTGGTCGCCTCTTGACTCTGGTAGCGGGCTCAGCCTGCACCAGCCCAGCTGGCCAAACCCGGGGTGCACAGCATGGAGAAAAACCGCAGCAACCCCCCCGAATTGCAGTCAGGAGGTTTTTTATAGCCGCTGTTGGGGCCGTGTACTGGTGAGGTTCAGTGGTAAGCTGCAGGGTCCTCAGATGGGATACGAAACATCCCAACAGCCGAAGCGCCCCGCCAGCTGCGGTTAGCATTGCTGCCTCCCTGCCTTGGACAGAGGTCATCGCCATTATCTGATGAGGCACGTTGTGACATCCTCTGTGGCCGTTGACTGTGGGACTGCAAGGCAACACGTAAAACAAAAAGTATGCGAAAGCTGACGTGAGTGCATTGCAGAACGCGTGTGTGGTGCTGACCTGCACGCTCAATTCTAGCTTCACTAGCCAGGAGCTGGAAAATTCTTGGCATTTTCCTACTCTCCTGATGTTTCATTATAAAACTGTGCAGTTCACTGTCTAGATCCAGCATGATCTGATTTATGCTCAACTTTTAAATGTATAGTTAGGGTTAATGGGGTTGCCCTTAAACTACTTGTTCCTGAGGCCACCTCATTCTGTGTGGTCTTGTCTTAACGTCTGGGTGTTCTTTCCCCATCCTTTTTCCCCTTCTCCTTTTACACACCTAAGTTCTGCCCCTCTTCTAAGACTTGGTGGCTCTTTCCGTGCTCTCTCTGTACTTCAAGACAGCACGTAGTATAATTAACTGCAGCTAATAACTATGATCCCATTCCGTAGTGGCCCTGCTGGTGGAAACACTGCAATAGCCATAGGGATCAGCTGTTCTGTAGCAACAGGAATTACCCTTGTGTAATCAAGGCCAGTGGAGCATTTTTAAAATCATTTAGAGAAACAATGTCAAACAAAGGAGCAGGAAGAAGTTCTGAATATCTCTGGTGGTCCAAACAGTAGCATGGATTAACACCAGTCTGTGTGGTGCTCTCAGCCCATCCTAGCACTGATCTATCCCAGGCCTTCCCGGCAGCGTAGTGCTGCTCCTGCTCTACCCGTCCTCTGCTGCTGCAGATGGAAGAGCCCTGCCTGGCTGTCTCCACATAACAAGGCAGATTCGTAGGCATTGTGAAATGCTGCCTTGGAGTTACACGAGTCGTGAACGTTTGAACCAGGCCAGCTCGTGGCTGAGATGACTCACGTTGTAAGAGTTCTCCTGGGGGCCTGAGCCTCCCCCACAGCCAGGATAAGGCTGGGTTCTGTTTGCTTACCTTGGGGGGCTGGTACAGCCGGGAAAGATAGCAGTCAGGTTACACAGCTTTGGAGGACTGTTGCCATGTTACTGGCCTTCTTGTTCACTTTTTTTAAAAAAGCGAAGTATTTGTCAACTTATTATTTCTGTAAGTTCCTGTATTTTTGTAAGTTCTGCTTCAGTAGTTGGTGTTTCCTCTTCAGCATGCTTTCTGTTCACTCATTTAATAGATCCGAGGGCCAGAAGAGATGATTGCTCAGCCTGGTCTCTGTGTGACACAGGAATCGCTGTGACCTGGGGCACTGTCTGGCAGTGAGGGTTTCCAGCAGCTACCCCATTGTTCAGCCTGTACAACACCACGGTCCAGCTGCCAGTCTTTGACCTTCCCAGGCCGTAGTTTGTGTCTTATGGACGCAGAGATAAATTGTGATGTGTAAAGTCTTGAGTTTTTGCAAGTGCATTAGAAATTGTTTGGTGTCACAGGCTGTCCTGGGGACATTGCCAACACCTTCCCTCTTCATGCCTGCCTGCACGGGCTGTTGTCTCATGTCTGAGGCCAGGTAGCAGAGGTGGAAGGCTGGGTTCTGTCTGCACGCTGCCAACCGAACCATTCTGGCCAGTATCTTTTTAAAAATCAGTCAAACCTCGGAGAGAGAAGGAACTCACACTTTGCTTCTCAGAGCCCTTGCCATACTTATTGTCCTTGTAAGTGCAGCAAACTGGATGATTTTTTGGATGGTTTTCGTTGCGGGTTCCTGGTGAGGCATAGCTGTGGAATCAGGGGTGGCACCAGGCCGCATACCCCACACAGTCACATGTTGCGAGGGCCTGTAAGACCGTGCGATGACTCAGGGCTGATTTATGTGTTTTCCATTATCCTCCATTGCGGATGCAGCTGCCAAGTCTGCACAGCACTGTTCAGCTGGGGGGCTAATAAGCTCAGTGCCATCTTTCTCCATCAAGACTTTGCACGCTGCTATAAGCTTTCACAAATGAAAGAGGACTTTTGTTGTCTGCCTGTCTTAAATACTTTCAAAGATCCAGGTTACGGGGCTTTTCCTCAGGCTGCTGAAACACCAGAATCTGCTTATTCCACGTTCCTGTGTACTGCCACGGTGAATCTAGTTACACAAATTGCATTTGTTTTTTCTTTGAATTTTTTAACTGATTTATGATCCGTGTTTTTAATCAGCTTTGTGGAAGTCTTTTTGACTCATTCAGTTACCAGGCTGGACAAGGCAATCCATCTGAAATCGGGGTGCATTCCAACTAAGGGACTGTGCTGCCCGTATAGAATGGGGCTGTATGCGTTTGTCATTTTATCTGGAGTTGTAAAAGGAGTGGAGGTGTCTGCGTCACGCGTCTCTGCCTCCTGGGCACGTGCAGGACTCTCAGCAGGGCGCTTGCAGTGCTTCATTTCCATTGCTGTGGCTTTCTGCTGGAAGGTTTCCGCCATGGAGAGGCCGTTCTGTTCGTTCCAGTTAATGAATCCTAGTATGGATTGGCAGAGAATATTGATCACAGTTTCCACCCATGCTCTGCCCGCTGTGCAGATCCCCATTGGGTTTGTGCAGGCTGTCCCAGCGAGGGTTCCTGTTTGGGGACCACCGGGCTGCGTTTCTGTTGTGGTTGTTTGGATCATACACAGACCTCTGGAAGCCAGCTCAGCCCAGGGAGTGTCAAATACATGGCAAAGGACTAGAAGAGCCCATGGTGCTTTTCAGGCCCAGGGCTTCTGCCCCTCCTCTCCACAGCTGCCCTTCTGCGGAGTACCCATGGCAAATGGCAGGTGAGGGGACACTGCAGGGCAGTGACATCAGGCCCAGCAGCTGATCCGTGCAGTAGTGCATGCATCCCGGTGGTCCGGCTGTCATTAAAAATGCACTATTTATAGTCTACGCTGTTAATAATTCACAAGCTCCTGTTTGTTTTGAGCCTCCTTGAGTTGGAGAAAGTTCAGCGTGAGTTTGTGGAAGCAGAAGAGAAGGTGAAAGGGAAAAGCAGAATGGAGAAAGAGGGCAGCAAGGGTTGAAGAAAAAAAGGGGCTGCAGCAAGCAGAGAGCCGCAGAGCAGTTGTGCTGCTGGGGGGATGAAGGCGCCGTCAGCAGCCCAGAACAGCCCAGCTGCCCTCAGCGCTGCAGCACACGCTGCAAAACCCATCACTGGTACCCGAGTGGTTAATCTGTAAGGGCCGGCTAAAAGGGAGTTCTGGGGAGGAGCTGTGCAGATGGAATATCAGAGAGAGACAGGATGGATTTTTTTCTCTGCATTCTTCTGGTCTCCTAGGGTTTTCTTCATTTTTGGACCACATCTTTGTGGTATAGTGAATAGAGCAGATGGCTTACTGTGCGTGCGAGTTCAGGACTTCCACTGGGAGTAGCTGCTCTGCAGTGAGGGAGGCAGAGGTTCGGGTTTGTTCTCTTGGTTCAAAACCATTCCTTGTTGGAAGTTGCCCATGGGTGTTGTGCCTCATCAGGGGGCCTGTCAGGAACATCTGCGCTAAATTTACCCACTGAAGCTACCAGAGCTGTTATCTCAGATGGCTGAAGGTCACGATGAGCGTGTTGAACTTGAGTTGTCCTAAACAGTGATAGCAGTCAAGGGTCTCTGGACCACAGGGAGAGCAGGGCAGCCTCAGCCACTGCGCTGTGCCCACACCCTGGTGCGTGCCAGGCTGAGCTCCCAGCTCCCAACACCGCAGTGCTGGCAGGGGAGGTGCTCGTTCCTCTTTGATACGGAGCAGGAGGATGTGTGCAGCTGACGTTTTGGTCTGCAAGAAGCCTTGTCTGCCACGTTTGAAAGGACCTTTCTTGGACGGCTTGTTCTGTCCTGCATTTTGTTCCCTGCTCCTGATAGCATGGTGCAGTTAAATGTCTTGGCCAGAGCCTGCTGAGGGGGGGAAGCTGTGACTGGGCAGGCGAGGAGGAACCAGAACCCGTCCCTGGCATCCTCACTTCAGCACTTGCTTGCACGTGGGCTGGAACCACAGACCTTACGTCTGCAGCAGCGACCGTCCGCCCCGCTGCTCCATGCGTCCGTGCGTTAGCTTGAAAGGGCTGGGATTAGGAAGTTGATGTGAGACCAGAGGAATGTCAAAGCAGTCGCTTAACAAGTCAAAATAAGGGCTACGTGCTGGCCGACGGTGACCGGAACAGATGATAAAATAACAGGGAATATTCTGAACTTCTCCAGTCCCATATGCTTTTTGTAGATATGAAAATATGTCCTGATTTTTTTAATACGATATCTGGCCGGGGACAGAAGCATACAGTGATTTATGCTAACCTGAACTGTAGTCAGTAATAAACTGCTGGATGTGTTTACAGTAGGAGGAATATTTTTTTGCTTTTTATGAGGGCTGTGTTTTGGCATTGGACTCGCCAGATTATGCACGCAGAGGAAAAATCGATTGCATGAAATGAAGGGTGTCCTTGTCAAATTCAAAAGTTTTTCTACAAATTAAATTTATAGAGAAGCAAGTTGAGTTTAATAGGAAAAATGAAATGATTGAATACCTACATTCTGCAAAGCAGATCAATACATTAATAAGAGCAGAAAGTCAGCGTTTTGGAGAACTGCAGGGCTGTGTCTGACAGCTGCTGCCTGGAAATGGAGGAGGCTGCATTCCTGCTGCGGCAGGGCTGGGAAAGGGCAGGTTGCTTATAGATAAAGCGTGTTTGCTTACGGATCAGAGGTGGGCCCGGGCTGCTGTAGAGTTGAGCCTGGAAATCTTTGTGTGCTTTGTATCCAGGCCTGTTGCTGCAGGAAGAATACGCAGAGGGTTACAGAAAAGGTGAAGAGTTTGAGAGAAATGGAGGTTCTCTGCAGCTGGAGGCTGGACGAGATAATTTCTGAAGATCTTGCCTAGCTCCTGTGTTTGATGGCTTGTTAAACTGCTGGGAAATAGCTATCAGAGCAATATTGCTTATTTGCAGTGCAGCCTCTCACAGCATACCTAAAATGTGCACCTGTGTTTACCCAGCGTACACGGAGTAAGAGTGGCGTAAAGGAGCCTTAAAGTAAATATCAGAATATGAACTCGAGTAAATAGTAGTATAAGGAGAGAGATTAGGGCAAACAAAAGCAGTGCCCCGGGACCACATTTGTTTCTTAGGAAATGTGTACACCTCACAGCTTTTAAGGAAATTCCCACAAGCACATCTGTCAATCAGAGTGCAGAATATCTCAGGCAGGCACATTTGGAATAAAATACGGGGTGGGATGGTAGTGCTAACTAGTGACAGGGTCGTCTCTGTTACCTCACTGGCTCAGAACTCCTACCAGTAACAGATGCAGATAATCGTGGATCAAGGAACGGCAGAGGAAGAAGAAAGAAAAATGGGTTAGGGGAACAGGAATTGGACAAGATTAGAGACATAAGATTTTGTATAAAATCTGGCAATTATTTGGGAGATTTTATTTACATGACCCTGGTATTGCATTGTAAATTTTGCAAGAGGTTTCTACTTGTTTTCGCAGTTGCACAAATGTCCAGGAGTGCAATCTCTCAGCGGTTTTGCAGTCTGAAAAGGAAGCAGTAAGGAAAGGCATATTGAAGAGCAGGCGTAACACTTAACAGCTGAAGAAAATTGAAGGGAAGAGAAATAAGCAATAAAGATTTTGAGCAAAGGAGCAAAGGTCCATTAATAACGAGAGGTAAAAACAGTGTTCAGAAGAAGGTTGTTTAGTTCCTTTCATAGGAATGGGTTAATGGAGCTTCCTTCCCACTGTGAGTTTTATCCTTTCTCACAAACCCTGCGGGCTACCTAAGGAGCTCTTGGTCTAGAAAAGTCAGGGTGTTGTAATGCCCTCATCTGATAATGTAACTTTAAGAAAAGCTGACCATGTCACGCCTTTCAGTAAAATCTTCAGTTCTGGCTTCCCTGTCAGTCGCTGTTTGCTTTATCCAAATTCCTGTAGTGGCAGTTGAGCAGTGCCCGGTCGGTGCTGGGGAGCTCTGGGCAGGTCTGGCTGCGAGGCTGCAGTGGCTGGAAAGAAACCAGCCTGGGAAGGAGGAGTACTGGTGGCCCCGCACACCCCTCCTGCACCTCCAGCTGTAGCCAGACGTGGCCTCTGCGAGCACCGCTCATGCCTGTAAAGTAAAGGAATAAGCGAGAGCAATACAGGCACATTTATGCTGGGCAGTGGCTCCACACTGAGGGCTTTGTTTCATCACGTCTAGTTCTAACCAGACCTGGATGCGGAGGCAGCAAAACTGCCATGGCTGTGATCTGCTTCCTGCATTGCTTTTTTCTCTGCTGAAGCGTCATGTCTGGCTCTGTGATCAGCCAGACACAGGCACTTCAGTGAATTTGATCGCTTTTAAGGGAAGGGCCTGCTCTCCACATTAATATAATTGCAGGTTATTTGTCCGATTCCTCCCACGTCTTACTTCCTGAAGGCCTGGCACAGAAATCTGGTTTTGTAATCTGAGCACTAAAGCACGGCTGGATGTAATTATGTGCTCCATTATTCCAGCAGCTCTGCAGCACGAAAAGTAAAAGCTCAGTGCTGCCATTAGTACTGAAAATACAGAAGTTAGCATGTGTCAAGTATCTCCTATAAGAAGTGTATGGGCAGTCTGTACACGGGTGTGACTTCAAGTTCACCTAGCATCTATTTCGCATTGTCATTAAATTGTCTTTCCAAAAGAGACAGATGAGATGTCGAGTCGTACATTCATTGTATCTCTGGAAGTCACAGATTGTATAGAAAATATTGGTAAATAAGTCTTGGCAATAGCAATAAGTTCCTCACTAAAGCAAAGCAGGGTGTGGGGGTGTAACCTACCTTTCTGCCAGATGTCATTTGGATGATCATCCCCGGGGAGATGAGATGTACGTGCTCAGACCCACAGATGGATTTATTGGCTGCAGAACAACTGTAATTGTGGCTGAGCATTTCGTCTCACAGCAGCTGTACGCTGCCTCCTTGGTTCTGCAGATGGTCTGATCACTGGGTTTTTGAGTGGGTAAAGGCTGCTGTTAAATAAAGAAACACAGAAGAGAGATTTTTTTTGCAAGACCTAAAATTTAAGCCTATATCCTGACATGACCAGGAAATACATACATATCCTAATTTAGTTACACCCTGTATGTTAAAAATATGCTTGGTAGAGTTTGGGCTGTAAATTCTGCTCTTCGGTCAGGCATCCTGTGCTCTGATGTAACAGCACTTTGTGCTCCCATGAGCAGATGAGGATTTAATGCAGTGAGGATTTAAAGCAGCGAGGATTTGATGCTGTGGCATCATGTGATAAGCCTTTGTCACGAACCAGCATAACATCGAGCCCTATAAACATCCTGTGTCACCAGGCTCGGGTTACAGTGCAATCAGGAGGCTGATAGCAGTGCTGGTAGGCAAACACGGGGCAGTTTTATTCCAGGGCACTTGGCCTCCAGTGGCAGTGCAGCAAAGTCAGCGCTGGTGGGAAGCACTGGTGGGACGGGATGGCAGCGTGCTGCTCGGGCACCTCGTTCTCAGTGCCACTCGCCCTGCCCGGCAGCGCTGAGGGCAGCTCGTGCTTCATTGGTACAGCTGCAGTACTGGCTGCAGCTTCCCTCCACTTACACCCTCGGCTGCAATGAAGGTGTGTAAAGCAGGCGAGCCCTGTAACCACGGCAGAACCCCAAGCAGGCTCAAAAATCGGAGCTGTCGCCTCAGTTCATGCCCATGGGGCTTTGGCTGTTGTGTGCTTTCATGTCACTGTTCTGCAACCCAACAGCTTGCGTTGCTTTGTGGGATGCTGACTGGAAAAGCCAAGGTTGGTGGTGGTGTCAAGCAATGCAGTAACATGAGGGTAGCTCTCAGTGGTACAGTACCTGCCAGTGCAGCAGTAAATAAAAATGGGAAAAGCCACTTTTGATGCTATTTTAAGCAAATTAGAAACCATGAATTAGTGTTTATCCTTACTTATACTGCTGAGCTCCAAACCAGTATCCTTCTAGAGATGATCAAGCTGTTCTCTGAGGATCTGGGGACCAGATGGAGCCTTCTGACAGGACCCAACAGGACAGCACCGAAGGAGGAGCCAGGAGGCTGACACAGTGCTCGTGGCAGTGCTGCTGCCTTGCTGCATGACCGCACAGTTAGTCATACCAGCTCTCTGGGCTTCTGCTCGCCCTTTCAACTTTTGCCTGTGTTGTCTGTTGAGGTTTCAAGAGAGGGATCTCTCTTCAATCTGCATTGTACAGCACCTTATGTAAAGGGGTCGAGGTTTCAGGGGAGTCTTTACTGCATGCTGCAATGCAAAGAGCAGGCTGTGTAGTGAAGAGCTGTCACACAGCTTGGCTGGGAATGGGATAAAGCTGACATGTGGAGGCTGGGCAGACAGACACTCGTGCCCAGCTTATGCCTGTGCAGCTTCCAGGCTTTAAACTGCCACGGGACTCCTCACTCTGCTCAGCAGGACAGCAGTCCCCCTTCGGTCTGTGTCTGCAGGTTGTGCTAGCATGGCTGGGTCAAGAAAGGGGATTTTTTTTTTTTTTTTACTTAAATCAATGTGCCATTGAAAGCTCTGGTAAAGACAACAGCTACACTGCTGTAAAAGCACACAGCACTGTGCAATACTTTTGCTTTCCAGAATAGAAATAAACTTTTCTACCCATGTAACTGTTTCTGTGTATGGGAGGACAAGATGCACTGACCACTTCTGTTCTTCCAGCCTAATGCAGCAAAATATCAGAAGTGTCATTCCACTAGAGAACAAACCTGGGGGAAGCTCGCATGCTTGACAGGTGTAACAGAAGAAAACATTTGAGACTTTGTCTTTTCTTTTCCCTTCTTGCTGATCTAGGAAGTATTTTTTCCTCTTGCCTACTCTCTCTTTTTTTTTTTTTTTTTTTTCAGCTGGCTTTTCCTGTCATACTACATACTCTAGAAAGAGCTTGGCATTTTTCCCTGCCCTTTGCAGCTTTGGAATGTTTTCTTGTTTCTCAATCCCTGTTAGGATAGAAAGCAAGGCAGAGGTGATGTCTTTGTTTCACTGTTGCTTTCAAGTCATATGATGATATTTAGGAAATCCGTGGACCTTCAGTACTGCCAGACTACCCTCATAATGAGAAAAATACATCTGCACAAGGGGTTAATGAGTGCCCAGCTTAAAGGGTCAGGACGAAGCTGAGGGCAACAATAACTCCTGGTGGCCAGCAGTTTGGCTCTGCAATAGTTTCACTGGCCACACGGCCAGTTAACCATAACAGTAATAAAGAAGAAAGACTGGATCCATGGTTGGGCACTGGCCAAGAGTTTATCAGGAAACTGCAAATGCAAACATCGTGTTCCCACGGGGGCAATGGCTTGGGGGCCTTTCACAGTGCCAAGTATGCTGTTGCTTTCAGGATTAAAAATAATGAGATGCCCGGTGTTCTCAGCAACAGGAAGCAGCCCTCGGCACATCCACCAGATCATTCCTACTGTTTTTTTCTCTGTGGGTTTATCTGTCCAAAAGAAGAACTGATGGAAAGTGTTGCCATAAGCCTGTGCTTTGCTTCCCAGAGCCCACAAAAGGAAGGCTTTGCTGTGAGGCAGCAGTCAGTCAGTTAATTATTACTTTAGACTGAGGTCTTGACATTTAGTCGCAGTCAGGTCACCATTTGTCACTGATAACAGCACTGCACGGTGCCAAACGTAGCGACGCCTTCCAAGACAGTAGCAGAAATAGAACCCCAGTTGTTTTGCAAATACCTGGAAACGTAGCAAAAGCCCATTTATCTATCTGTCTGTCTATCTATCGATCTATCTATCTATTAGTCAGGGAAAGGATCACCCTCAAGTCTAATTACTCGCAGTGGAGTTAAAATTTACCTTTTCTCCTTATGGATTTTCAAACAGGAATACAGTCACTTCACTGTCCTACAGGTGATGCACTGCAGACGTCATTCTCAGCTTTCAGCTCCATTTAACAGTACCCCAAAGACACTGCAGCTGAGGACTCTGCTGTTCTGGAAGCCCAGCGAGCTGCCATGTGCTGTATCCACAGGGCAGTGCCATACTCCGAACGTTTGAGCCACTTGGTGTGTATTTTAAATTAGCTTTAACAATTTTATTTCAGAGGAGTTCATGTGGGCTTAAGCAGCAGTTGAAATTAAATTGGGCAGCAGAAGCTAATAGCATGACTCATGGGAAGGAAATAGAGCAGCTGGTAAGAACTGTTGGGTAACAGAGAGTCTTTATATTCATAAATTGATACAAGCTAACATCAGGCTTACAGAACTTGTCTAAGAAGCAGAACACAAAATTCCAGTCTTGAGATTCTCTCAGTTCTTAGAGACTTATCTTTCCAGCAGACACTCTCCTTTCCCTCTTCAGTCCCTCTTGTACGCTGGATTATTTAAGAGGGAGGGGGAGAAGAAGAAAGCAGTCCTTGGTGAGGGAGGTGGCCCAGTGGCATTTCTGCACGCAGCACAAGCGTCTGTGGTTAGGTTAAAATGACAGTGCAGCTGGACCGACTGTTAATTTACGCAGATCTTCATTAAACCATTGGCTTATACCTGTGGAAGTAAATAATATGCTTCTGATACCAGCCATGCTGTCATTGCTGGACTGCACGTGGTATGGATGCTAGTATTCAGCAGAGCTTAGACTTCAGACTGCAGCAAATATATGCTTTATTGATGTGCAGATGTAGCTGAATCCAAACCCTGGCTCTGAGACTGTGTGATTATAATCTAAAATCAGCTGATCTAACTGAGAAACAATTCCACTGAAGTTAATGGAAACTGCACTGGGTTTTATATTGTGCCAGGGGAAGAAAAAGTATCATGCCCAGCCTTTATTGTATCCCTAGGCAAGTTGTTTTATCTAAGAACTTGTTTCAATTTCACAGTTTATATGAGTGATGGGCATTCATCTGTGACCTGTTGGGTAGGTTTTGTTGGGTGTGAGTAGCCTTTGGCACAGCTTTACTACATCTAGTTCACCTTTGTGCCAAAGGTATGCGTGTACAGTGATCACAAGGCACCGGGAAGCTTTATGAAGAACGCTCAAGCAAATATAACAGTTTTATGAGGAATCCTGCATTGTGAAGGAAAGGCACGGCACTACCCAGAATGACCATTGCTTACAGAAGAAACAGTGCAGAATGCAGAGCAGATGGAGACTGGAAGCAAGGTGAGGGGAGGAGGGATGATCATCCCGCAAAACACGAGGCAGGAAGAGCTCACACACTCCCAGGTGGGCTGTGCTGCAGGAGGATGTACCCCCAGCAGGTAGCTGGCTTTGCCACCAAGAGAGACAGAAGCTGTGCAAATGTAGCAAGTTTTGCTTAAAAGGCATCAGACAGCAATGCTGACGGATTCAGGTACGATGCTCGTGGATGGATACACACATTGTGCTTGAGATAGGAACATGTCTTGGGTGAATCAGTGGGTGTATTGACTAAACATGAGGGAATATCCCAGTGAGACCCCACGCTGAGCAGCATAAACATAAGCAGAGTAAGAACAGTCAGCAAGAGGAGGCAATCGTCTGGCTGTGGGCAGGGACTGGAACAGACTGTAGCCCCTAATTATGGGAACGACATTGTCCCAGAGCTCGTAGCACAACTACTGCCACTGCAGTTTCTTGCAGCGGGATGCAGCAATATAAGGCACAGGTAGAGCATGAAAATGATTCATCACAGCACAACCAAGAGAAGGAGGTAAAAGCTTGTGGTATTTATAGTTACATCATCCGTGGGGAGATGGTGGGGAGTCAACCTGCACCTTCCCAGCAGTAGAGCTGCCGTATCTGCAATATTCTTGATTTGCTATGAAGGAGAAAAACAATGCTGAGGTGTTTCAGTGTAATTAGGAAGCACAGCATAATCACTCTGCCCGAAAGACCAAAAGTAATGAGAACACCTTACAGTGACGGAGCACAGATGTTAATGAGTGGCTGGCAGCTCCTACAGACTTTATGTCTCTCCTGTCTTATCCCAGTGATACTCCAGACCTCCAGCTCTCTGTGCATGAAGTCTCGCCCTCCTATAAGAGTGAGTCATTGGGAATCATTGTGATCAAACCACCTCAGATTTGACAAAGAGCTCGTTTTATACCTCTAAGGCAAAATGGCAGACTTGATATATTTTTATCCATTTCTAATATATGGCATAAGCCTTGGTTTCAGAAAATACTCTGATCCATTAATTTCCTTGAGAAGATATGAGCTTTAATTATGATGTCTTGATAGTGTACTATTTCTTCATATCAGAACAAGTGCCAGGGATTAAACTGGTGTTTTGCATCCAAATGAGTTTTCTGCTGGAACAGAAAATATTTGCCTTTACATTTCAGCTCTTAGAAATCGACTGCGTGAAACAACGTGCTACAATTTTAATTATCCTATGCTGACGAGACTATCTCGCATTGAAATTCCAGTATGAGTACTTTGTGCAGATCCTCCAATTTCTCTAAAGCGTAATCCATCATTCGGTGATTACCATTAATCTAGTTAGTTCATTCACTTGCTCTGCTCATTTTGAACAGATCCTAGTGCAAGTCAGGGAGAGATTGGAAAACAGAGAATACAAAAGAAAATCCTTGGCTTTAATCTTTCATAAAAATTTCTTCACATTTGGAAATCTATCCCGTGCATCTCAGGCGAGATAGTAAGGTAAATGTAATGGGAAGAGAGGAAGAAAAAAAGGAGAAAAAAAAAAAAAAAAAAAGGAAAACCACCATTTATCAAACAAAAATAAACATGGTCTGTTCTCTACTTAGTTCAAACTTCAGCGATTTTAGTGGCCTCTAATGCCCTCTAATGGACAAATCTGTTGGAGCAATGTCCTTTCAGAGACGTGCAAACAAGGGGTGAAAGCACCAAGTATTGCAATGGAGAAGGAGCTGCAGCACTGCCGGATGGGCTGAACAGCTTTCGTTGGGAGCCTGCCAGCTCTGAGATTAAAATCCGTGTTTAGGAGTTTGTAGCTTAGAGATATTAAGTCACCTTTTACTAAAAACTTGGCAGATCCTTTGCTTCCTCCCTCCCTTCCTTCCTTCCTCATTTAGCTGAAATTTGTTTGTTTAGCTTCACTTACAAAGAGCAGGGAAATATTTTTGCCATTGGTCCCAGGTTTGGCACATTTCCTCCCAAACGCTACCCCATCCATCAGGAACTGAGATCAAACGTGTGCCTTATGGAGAAGGCAAATCTCTGTGTGCCTCGATTTTCTCATCTGCTTCCCCAGCCTCCTACTCAGGCAAAAAGCAGAAGTGCCAAAATACCTCCAAGGAAGTGATTCAAGTGGCATTTTTTGGCTCGACTAGAATCATGAGTGTCTGGAAACGTCACGAGAGGGACTGTTTCTGCACAGAGAAATTCCCAACTCTTACTCTAGTGGCTTGGCTCTTCAGGCTTCAGGAGGTCTGAGCCTGTACTGAGACAGCAGGGGATGTAGCAGGGGCTTTTCTCTTACACGACTTCTACCACTGTTGTCACTTTTGACAGCCACAAAGGGAAATTTCTAGCAAGGAAATCCCAGCAACATTCAACCTAAAGCCTGATGAGACAGTGGGGTTGTTTTGTGGATGCCTTGGGCTGCAGTTTCTTGTTTGAGTTTACATTTAATCTTAAGGAAGTGCGTTAAGAAGTTCTTGCTAAAGTGTCTTAAAAAACCCCACCAAAATAACCAAGAAGCACCAGATTGTCCAGAGCTGCTAAAGAAATGGTACCATAGCTCAGAATTTATCTGGAGCCAGAGAACTTGGGATGATTTCTCTTCAAATAAAACCTAACTAGCAGTTATATATGCCGTGAGTCTGCCTGTTAGGGGGCAAAATCCTGCAGGTTTTCATCTGTCCGGCAGACAAGGCCTAGCACCAAAGATAACAGCAGGGCCACTGTGTTTTTTTTCTAGGATAGTACAGTAGGTAATTTCTAGGATCACGGGTCTGGGGGCACTTTGTACTGAACATAGGAAGAAGGAGAAAAAAAAAATGAAACAGAGAACATTGGGAAAGAATGATCTTGGCCAAATTGTGGCTGGAATTTTCCAAAGAGTTTGGGGGAAACCCTCTGAGAATTTCCAATGTCACCGTTCAACCTCTGAGGCTCCTCCTCTGCCCCCCCCAAATTGTGGGAAGGCTGTAGCAAGTCCTGTTTGCTTTTAGGGAACAGATTTGCTTTGGGAAAACAGCTTTGCACTATGAGAAACAGGAAGAAGCACTGTTTGTTTTGTTTAGTAAATTCTGAGGGGAAGAAATCTTTTTATACTAAAGTCAAGAGTTCCCAAGATGCCTCTCTCTCAGCTAACCTCATCACCTCTGGTTTCTTCCTGGCTCTTGGAGACATGTTTTTCATACACATATCAGTCAGCTGAAGCCCTTTCCTGCCCCCCTACCCGCCCCCCAGTGAATTATTATTGTTTAGATTTTGGCAGAAGGCAGAGATCCCGATGAAGATTGTGGCTGTATTGCCGGGTGAAAATTGAAAGGACAAGGTGAGCACCCAGCGCTCTTGGGCCTCAGATTTGACATTGCAAGTGAATATCCAAATTTGTGTAAAATTTCTGAGGTCGCCCCTGCTCCCTCCGCATGTGCAGCCAGCGTGGTGTATGAACAGCTCTGCCGGTACCACCTGCAGTTGCTTATCCATAGCAGAGGGTTGGCAGGGAAATGCTGGGCATGCCCTCTCGTCTCCCACCAGCAGCACAAGCTGGGCAGCTCGAGCCCCTGAGAAGGGTGAGGATGAGCTAAAGGAGCGGAGCTGCCTGCACGGGGAGGAGGCAGTGTCCCTGTGGTCCTGGCCAAGCACCCGACACCCCATGGTGAAGCCACCCCATCTCCAGGGACACTGCTGCGCCTGGAGTGAGGCTCGCTCCAGGAAATTTCAGGCTGGTTTTAAGGGTGCCATTTCACGCTGTAAGGGAGTCCCCTTCCAGGCAGAGCTGAGCAGGCTGCAGGTGTTATAATTTCCAGTAGTTTGTCACTGCCCCCCACCAAATGCTCCTCTGCCAGCAGAAGGGACTGTTGTTGTTATGAGAAGAGATGAGACCAGCCCTCAGGGCCTTTTTTACCATGGAGTAAGTATCTCTCTATATTTCTGCAGATAAAGCAGCTGTCACCATATGGACAAACATTCTTTGGAACCCTTCTGATAAACAGCTTTAGGTAAGTTCTTTGCTCCACTGAAGCCTATGGGTGTTTTGTGTTCATTACTTCTTTTATACTCCTCAGGACAAATCCACTTCTGCCAGTCCCAGCAGCTTCTGTGTGTACACCATCGTGAACCGGACTCAGGGATCTCAGAAAACTCAGTGCTGGCCTGGTCTCAGACACCCTGCACAGCTGCACGTGGACGTCGCAGCAGGACAGCGGAACCCCAACCTTACCCTGTCTTCCCAGGTTGGAGGTAACCATTCACCTCTCCAGCAGGAATGCTGGGGAGAATACAAAGTGCTTATGAAATGACACAGTGATACAAACTGCTCTTTTGCTGATGTGGTTGTCAGCAGAGATTTGCTTTGAGTGCAGACATAGAAAGTAAGATTAGAAAAGGTTCCAGTGACCAGCTTCATTCTCCGTCCAACTCAGTTAAGATTTTGATAATTAAGCAAATATGTATCCATATCACGTAGGTTTGCTTTGGATGTAAAGCTATATATAACCAGTACATTAACAGTCTTTTCTAGAACATAATTCAACATTTAGTTTTAAAAAGATTTTTGAAATATATCGATGCTGACCATTATAATGCACTCTAATGCAAAGGAATCAATAGCCTTTACACCACAACTAGTTTACTGTAGATGGCAAATGAATAATGCAAAATTCAGTGCACTTAACAGCCCAATATTGGACTTCACAATTTGTATAAATCAGAATGCTTTTTGCATTTCCTGAAAGGTAGTACCACAAGTTCTACAGACAGAAAACTACTATTTATTCTTCAAGCATTTTTTTTCCTCAGTAAAATATTTGTGATTGGTTTTCATCTTTGTTATAAAACATTTGCTTCTTCAAATTCTTGCTATGAGGTTGTTGCTAGAATGCAATGGAATTGTTCACATTGTAATTCTGAATTAGAGGAATTCCACTGTTCATTATTTACAGGGAAAGTTACCTCAGAATATATTTCATGTGCTTTTGCTGACAATTAATATGCGTTTTGATAACAGCAACACTATCCAAGACAAAGCAAGGCCCCTAGTGAGCACAGTAAAAGCAGTATCCCTCCTGGTTTAAACAGTAGCTAGACAAGGTTGGAAAAAGATAGTATTGGGTGATTCCTCTAATTCCATGTTTTTCCACAGTGCTGTATTTAGGCTCAATTGCATCTTGATTACACGCTAAAATGTTTTTCCTGATGCTACTGCTTAGGTTATTTAGATCACAGATACTGACTCAGGAATGTCTAAGAAGTCTCTGTACAAACCAAACACCTAATTTTATGCTGCTTGCATTATTGGTTTTGAAATAGCGTTTTGAGACTTTCTTCCACATTTGGGCAAATGGAAAATGAGACGTGTCCTTGTTTCAGCAGCTGGATTTATTTTCAGTTTTTATTTTACTCTGTAGTAAGATGATTGATAACTTTTTTATTTACTAATTCAAGTTGATGATTGAAATATCTGTTTAGCAGATGTTTCAAATTTGACTGAAGAAATGGGATTAAACAAAAACTGAGATGAGTTTATCGTCTAGTACACTCTCAACATACATGGCTGTATTTTTATGTCATGTCAGAACATATTAAGCACACTGTAGCATAATGGCCTGATTACATCCCGCAGGAAGGATTTGGCAGTACCAAACCCCACGTATAAACTTTGGAAGTAAAAATAAAAAATGGTGCACTTCATCAGAATGATTCTGTCTTGGAAGAGAAGGGGCCTGCCCTCCCTCCTGTGGGAATTACAGATTTGCAGATTACAGCAGGACAAACTGGACAGGCTCTTTTTGTGTCTGAAACAGCTTAAAAGTGCTTTGTGGCAATCAATCAGTGTAAACGCTGCATTCGTGATGCTTCAGACAAAGAAAATTAATCATCTGGGCACAGTCTGAGCAGATCTGGACCTGAAGCAAGACCAGAAGAAGAAAGCCCATTCATTCTTCAGATCTTCGCTTCGCATGTGTCAATTTTAAACCCCTCGTTCAGGAAGTCCTACCTCCTCTTGCCCATTTATTTCTATCACCACACACGTAACGCGGCTGCAGCACGGCAGGGCGCTGCTCGGTGCTCCTGCCTGCCCAGAAGGAAAACAGCTCCGCGCTCCCGAGAAGGACGCTGGAAGCGGCTGTGCTCGTCCTGCGCCCCGCGTTCCCTCCTCTCCTGAGTCACGCGCGGTTGGCTCGGGGCCGTAGCGAGCTTTAAAGGCCCCTGCTGCGGGCGGCGGAGCCCTGGGGTGTACCAGAAGCACGCAGCGAGCTGGTACTGAACGGCCTCGCCATTCCCCAGCCAGCGGGGCCGCGCTGCCGGCCTCGCCCTTTGTGCCTCAGGGGCCGCGGGCAGGGCCCCCCCCGCCCTCAGCGCAACCCCCCTCAGCCGCCGGCCGCTCTGAGCACACAGCGCGGCGCGTTCCGGTGCTCCGGGCACCCGCGGGGCCTCCCGCCGCTCCCCCCGGGCGCCCTGAGGAGCCCGGGGGGCACCGCGGCGGGGCCCGGAGCCGCCCCTCAGCCTCCGCGGCCCCTCTCCCTGCGCGGCGCAGGCGCGGAGCCGCGGCCGGGCGCATGCGCGGTGCTCGCCCGGGGGCCGCGCAGGCGCCGCCCGCCGCCGCCCGCGTCTCGGCGCTCCCCCTGGCGCGGCGGCCGCGGCGCTGCTGCTCGGCGGGCGGGCGGGGGCGGCCGGGCTCCCGCTTCCGGCGTGGTGTCATGGCGGGCCCCGGGCGCTGAGGGCCGCGGGCAGCCGAGGGGCCCCCGGAGCAGCGCGCCAGGGATCCGCAGCCGCCGCCCTCGCCCCTCGCCCCGCGCCGCCGCCGCCGCCCCCCGCGGGGATCCGCCCCCTGCCTGGCCGGCCGGGCGGGGGGGGCCATGGCGGCGCACAAGCCGGTGGAGTGGGTGCAGGCCGTGGTGAACCGCTTCGACGAGCAGGTAGCGGGGGCGGCGGGCGCTGCACCGGGGGCGGCCGCCTCCCGCCTGCCCCCCGCGGCCGGGCCCTGCCGGGGGCTCCTCCACACACCCCCCCCCCCCCCAACCTCCACCTCCACCTCCGCCGCTCCTCAGCGCTGGCGGGGCCCGGCCGGAGCGGGGCGGGCTCGGGGAGCGGGGCGCGGGGCTCGGGGCGCCCTTTGTGCGGCGCTGGGTGGGGCCCGCGGGGCCGCCCCGCTGCCGGCACCGCCCGGGGGGCGCGGGGCCCGGGGGCTGGGGCTCAGGCGGCTGCGGCTCCCCCCCCCTCAGGTCCCCCGGGAAGGCGCTGGGCCCTTGCGGAGGGGCCTGGCGGGTGTCGCCGCTTGGGTTTAACTTCTTCTCGTTCAGCAGGAGGGAATTAAAGCCCCCAGGGCAGCGCCAGGACTACGTGCGGCCGCGCAGGCAGCTCTGCCTCCGAGCCCGCAGCCGGCAGCGGTGTCAGTGCCGGGCTGGAGGTGTCCCGGGCCGTGCTGTGCAGTGACACGTACTGAATGCTCTCTGTACAGTCAGTGCGGGGAGAAAGGCTTTCTGGATAGAAGGAGGAGCAGCACGTTGGCCTTGGACTTGGTGCTTCTCTGACCCACCTGAAGGAACTGCTCGCTGGGGTTAGGCGGCACAGCTCGCTCAGCGAGGCTCAGCTCAGTGCTTACCCTATGCATTTTTCCCCCAAGATGCTTTCCTGGCACATAAGCGGGAGGTCGGTTTAGGCAGAGCGGTCATTTTCTGTCGTGCCTCACCTTGCTGTTCTGTGAGTACCTCCTTTGTGCCTCCAAGGGCCCAGCCCAGCTCCTGTCGAAGGCACGAAGCTGGTCCTGTAGACTGGGTTTCGTTCGCCTGCCTTATTCACGTGTCCCTCGTAGTGATGCTTGGCTTTTGACAACCTGCAGCAAGATTGCAGCCTAGTGGAATAAAAATAGGCTGCTCCTTTTTATGTTTATTTGCAAACTCCTATGAATGAGGCTTATTTAAAACATGGAAACATAAAACTTTGTCTTTTGACATTAAAGTGATGCAGATTTTTCCAATACATTTTAGGCATGATATTTGCATAGCTAACTTATCCCCCCCACCACCTTATCTTGAGTCATAGATCATTTTTTCCATAAGCATAAAAGGCATGGTACTGATTATGCTCCCAGTAATGCAAGAAAATGTTTCTTTGTGTACTGGTGTTAAAAGGCCCTAGGCTTTGTCGTTTGCTCTGTTATGTATATTGTGGAACTGGGCTTGCCAACATCTGGTAGGAGTTAAGAACTTGAGCTTTTTAAACAGAAGTATTTCTCTGTGCGTTTCAGAGGAAGCACAGACAGGTACCCGGGAGGGATCCTCTTCTGGCAGGAAGAGGCTGTCCTGATTTTCAAGGTGCCAGAACGTTGGAGTTGCAGGAAAGCGCACCCAGCGTGCAGCATTGACTGCTGCAGTCACAGCGTGCTCGCAAATAGGTGTTTTTACAATATTTTGATCCTTTAGTGAATGGTTCTCTTTAACCAGTGCAAGTTTTTTTTTGCATTGTATCAACTAGTGAGTGAAACAGTGAGGCGAAGATGAGATACTAGTGTCTACTTCTTTGTGAGAAGTCTTCCCTCTCGTTGATTAATTTCAGCTTGGGGTTCTCAATTTTGTTTGTTTTCTTTTAATACATTGTTTCCTCCACCTGGCCTAGCCTGACTGATCTTCATGGTGGAAAAGTGACTCTGTTCTTAGCGGAATACTCAATTGCCAGGTTACTGTGACACCCTCACTACTACTAACAGTGTTCTGAATCACTGGTGATGCTTCTGTGCTTCTTGGAACTCCTCACTTCTGTGTCCTCTTCGGGTAGTCCTGTGGCTATGAAGTTACCGGCTTTTGCTGTATTTTGGATTGCTCATTTGAAAATCAAGCTTGTATTTCATAAAAATATACTGAGTGTAGTGCGTGCCATTTTAGTGGTGATGTTGTTTTGAGCGTTTGCATGCTGGGTCTGCCCTTCTGAACGCAGGACCTTTTGGTTCAGCACTGAGGGAGCCGGACTGCCACTACGTGTTATATCACCGGCGTGTCTGAGTAAGGCAGGGGAACTCGTGTTTGCTTTGGGCTGGGAATTGTTTTGGTTTGTTTTCTGCGGGGGAGAGAACATACAGCTTTTCAAGGTTTATTCCTTCTTCTAAAAGGAAGAAAATGCAACCATCTTTCACCAAAATTTATTGATGTAGACAGGCTTTTCATTCATTTGCTAAGTGCTTGAATTCATTTTAAGACAGATGAACAACAAACTGAGAGAATGCTAATCTGTACTGAAAACAACAAAAATCAGTGCAAACCAGTCTGTTCTTGTCTACTCTTGTTTATTGTTATAAACGCTGCTTTAACCAAAATCTGCTTTTGTGTGTATGATTCTGTGGGCCTAAATTGAATGGCAAGCATAGTTTTATGAATTAACCAGTGAGTGGCTCACTGAATACATTTTTTCAAATATAGTGCCAGTTCTGCCCAGCTGCGCTCACTTCTCAGACTTCGACTGCTGCAGTGCACTCTTCTTTGAGCTATCCTTGAAGACTGCTTGAAGGTTTCAGCTGGTGCAGAAAGAAGCTATTGACGGTTCATGGGAGACTAGATCACGTTTCTGATGTAGCACGTTCAAAATCCGTGGAGTGATTTCATTTGTAGTGCTGGTTATTGCTGTACGTCTCAAAACTTTCAGTGATCTGGATGGAATTAGGCTTCAGTAGCACAAAGAGGCTAGGCTATGTTTTAGTAAAATTCTCTGTGATTTCAGACATAATCAGGTCTTTGTAAAATAAAATGGTCTCTTTTTTCCCATGGAAATGTTCACTTACAGTTTTATGTACTGTATTTTTATAGTATTTTTTAATGTGTTGCAGCTGAAGTCATGGGAAGGCTGATGCGGTAGTGAAATGGTTCTTCTAAACTTAGTCAGAGAAGCCTTACTGCCTAAACCATTTAAATCTAGGGTGTGTTAAAGGCTATCAGATAGAATAAAAGGTATTAATCCTGTATAAACTTGTGGTGACTTAAGCGATTATGATATACTTAAATGAAAGAAGCCCTTTATTATGTGGCTTATGGTTTAGGCTCCCCATTTGTAGTTTGAGGAATATGATTGCTTTCAGTTACGAAAGCTTTTGTAAAAACTGAGCGCCACTAGGAATGGTCCATTCTTCCTTTCATTAAAAGGCATTAAGTTAAAGCAAATATTCCCTCCTCCTGTTGCTTCTCTCTGTGGCATTTGAAATCTATACGGAGTCAGAAACCTGGAAAAGCACTGGCTGCAAGTACTGGCTTTGTGTCTTTCATTGCTGTTTTTCATCCTGGCTTGTTAAGAAACCCCTAGCAGTAATAAGTACGTATTTCAAAGTATTTCATGTGAGTTCTGAATGGCTGTGCTCCTCAAGCAAAATGGTATCTGCTGTAAGGCAGGGCTGCTCTATGCAGAGGATGGAGCTTTTTTTCTGCAACTGCTCTGGCTGAAAGATTTCTGCAGGACCTGGGAGCCCAGTGGGACTGTGACCCTGCCCTTAGGCACAAAGGGCGCTACTTCATCCTTCTCTGGCGTAAACCTGAAGCAGCCCTGATTTTACTTTTCTAAACCAATGTATGTAATGTACTGCAAAAGAGCTGCTAGGGTGCATGCAGATGGTGCCCTGAAGAATAGGTACAGGAGTGGTCCATGTGCAGCAGATGTTACCCCAGTCTCTTAGTGAGCTGCTGAACAGCGCCAGGGTGCTTTGATGATTCTTCCCTATTTAATGCAGCACTTTGTGGTGTAGGTAAATAGACTTTTTTTCTTTTTCCCCAAATACCAACTTTTAGCTAACCTTTTGAAAATGTTATTTTTTTAGGGCAACATCTGTAAAGTATTTTCAGTGTTCCCTGTTCTTCAGAAGACTTAGTTATGAGGCTCTTCTACCAAACGAATGCTTTTTAGAAGGTGATGCAGTGCATGTTTTTAGTTGCGGGAGGAGGTGCACGTTGATTTCTAAAGAGATCTGTAACAGGTAATGCTGAGGAAATAATGGTGCTGTGCGTATTTTCTGTCTCTCCTGTATGTCTGTGCTTTACAGCCTACTGGAGAAGTTCCAATAAATTATTTGAGAGGAAAAAGCTAGGTACGTTTCTGTGCTGTAAGGACAGCACTAGAGATTTTTTTTTCTAGATGTTATGTTTGTTACTTTTGAACCTGAATCAAAGGAACAAGCCTCGGTGTGTTCAGACGTCTCCAGCTACTTGCTGAAGATGACGGGCCCCTTACAGACAAGCTGGGAATTTCCTTCCCCGAGGTGAATTGCCTGGAATGGGCTCCCATTTTCCCCTCGCCAAGGAGATTTAAACCTTGCTGCTTTTCCAGCAGTGGGCATGGTGGGGGCAGCGAGGGGCTCTGCAGACTTTGGCACCGCTTGGAAGGGAAATATTGAAAGTTGAATTGCAGTGGCCCTGCCTGCGCCTGGGTGGGGGCCGCTGCCTGTGTTGGGGTCGTCCCGATAGCGAGTCAGCCGCTGTCGTCGTGGGCCTGTAGCAGACAGTTCATCGGCCCGATTCTGGGGTCTTGAAGTTCTGCAAAGTTGTATCTTGCACAAGAAAGTTGAAGTGGTGATTTTCAGCTACTGGTAAAGCTCTTTTCAACCCGTGATAAAGCTCATAAGCTTGTTCTGTAACCTCTGAAAATAAGGACATTAAAAACTGTCTTTAGATAAAGAAAGATGATTTAACTTTTTGTTTATTAATTACAGGTGATAAAGCAAAGTCCATGGCTTAATGTTAGTTTTTCTCAACTGAGTGGAATATGGTACAGATATATTCAAGGCTATTGGTGTTATTAATTGCAAATCAATATCTGTATACTTTCATCAAAAAACTGTACCTTTTGTATCAGGTTAGAGGATACCTGAACAGCTGCTGGCATCTCTTCTACACATATGGAAAACAGATCCATTTTGTTAATAATTGACATCTATGATCAACGAAGGGATTCCTTAACTGAACATTCTTGGATACAAGCACATCAGTCTCTAAAGGAGGCTGCTTCCAAAGGTGCTATGGTATTGTGTACCATCAGATACCTCAGTGCTTTCCACTTTTTAAACAGCTTTGCAATTCTGCATTTCAAAGTTTCAAAATGAGTTTTTATCTGACCATAAAGGTCTTCTTAAGCATGCATATTAAATCTTTTTTCTTTTTTCCTTCTGGAGTAGCCACTTTTTTTTTTTTTTTTTCCCCAATTCTGAATTGGCAAAGTTATCTCACAGGTCTGAAAAGACTGCAACATTTCGCTCCAGAACCAGATAGGTAGGAGTGACTAGACATGGGTTTTAGGAGTGACTAGCCTTTGAGTTTTCCCTCTCCAGCCAGTGTCACGGACCTTGCGGATATCACTCCAGACAGAAAGTTGACCAGGTGACTCAAGGCCCTCAGGCACCATTGTAGAATACTTAATAATTTATGCCATGTTAACGCATAGAGGCAGTAACTTAACAGATGCCAAATGTGGTGTCTGTTGGAAAGCCATTTGAAGCTTTCCTTGTTTTCTAAGATACTGTGGCTGTGTTTATCTGTGAGTTGGCCTAATCATACTTTTTTTCTTAAATAATGTTATTTATAAATCACTTAATTCATGAAAATTTTTGCATGATGATAGAAAAAAATCATTTTACTTCGGCAAGTTGAGAGAGGGTTCTGCATCTGCATGTAGATAACAAATATTGATTTTTTAAAAAATACGTCTTGTAATTGCCACTAATTCAACTGGATTGGTTCTAACAATCCTAATGAGGGTATGTCATTCAGATCTCTAATATTTCCAAAGTTTACCTGTTATTTTATGTCTTTTGAAAACAACACAAATAATCTAGTAGAATGTATCTTTTGCCTTTTCTCCTAGTAGTAGTAATTCGTTACCTCTTTGCATTTAATAAGCTTTATGGGAATTGTTGAGTTTCAGGACAAGTATCAGTAACAGATTTGGGAGAAATTACGCATAGATCAGGAGGCTGTCTTAAAGTGAAGTTAGAAATGCATTTCTAGAGACAAAGTTTGACTGTCTGTGTGGTCAAATGTTGTGCTTTAACAGTTTAACAGGGTGCTTGCATGGCTGATGTGTGCTGGTATACAGTTTTGCTTTTCTAGTTGCTTCAGCAGTACCTGAAAGCATGATTTCTATCCTGAATTCAGGATATGCAGGGTCTTCTACTCTGTTATGGCAACTGTCAGGCTCAGCTACATAATGGCTTTTCCTTGTCTCTTGCAGCAAGGTTCTGTTTCAATTCATCTGTAAAGATATAAAATAGTTGGAAAAATACCAGATTGTCTACACATTTTTCCTTTGCCTGCTGCATAAAATAAAGCAACTCAAGGACCAAAATGCCATTGCTTCCTGTCCTCTTTAGCTTATTTGACACTTTAACCTGACTCAGATAATATGGGTAAGAGAGAGAGGCTGTATCACAGCATGTCTCTATGCGGGTTGTCCATGCACCAGCATAGTTCATAAAGTTGTTGACTGCTGCTTCCTATTTCAGTGGTGAAAACAGTTGGATTGGAGCAGTGGCTGTCCCTTTGCTAAACTGGGATGAGGTCAAAACGATGCCTATGCTCGTGGTTGGAAGCTCCATCTATATTTAAGCTTTGTGCTCTATTTTTTTTTTCCTAATTCAAATAAAAGCCATAGAGGAAACCACTTGCATCAGTCTCCTTCTTTTCTAAAACAAAGACAATAAAAATGAAGCTATTGAACTCTTTTTTTTTTTTTTCTTGTAAGTTTTAGTTTGGTGGATGTTTGTGTAGAAGCTGACCAGGTTCTTTCTGGTCGCTCAGCACTGGCGCTGCCTGCAGTCAGGGTGCAGAAAGTGTTCCAGCGTGTCAGAGAGCCCAGCGGAAATAGCTGAGAAATCTTAAAAAAAAAAGTCAGTGCTAATATTTCCTTTTTATATTGCTTCCTATTTTAAATGGTAGTATAAAAAGCAATTTTACTTCTAGGTGACCTTGCTGCAGTGGCTGTTGTGGCAGGAAGCTCCAGAAGTGTGTAATACGATGATTCTGTAGCATGGAAGCACACAGAAGAAGATCTCTGACACAAGCGTTTGAGAGGCAGTTCTGAAGTGTTTTATCACTCAGTGGTATTGAGCTTTTCTGCCGTTGTCAGCACAGCGACTTGAAAATTCAAATAAAAAGTACTAGTAATGCTGAAATTTTTAATTAAATGTATCTATTTTCCACTAATGACTTCCGAAAATATATTGTAAAAATAACATCTTTCAATGAAAACAAAGCCTGAGTCATAAATGCTTTGATGTGCTTTTCCCGGTTTTGAAATTAGCACAGTGAAATACATCACGCTGCTTTAAAGCATTACAATCTGACAACTTGCGAGCGAATTACAGAATGAGGTGGAAATCGCGCTGCCTGCCCTGCGGAGCTTGCTGCCACCGGCGCTGTGCAGCCAAAAACCTGGCAGAGCTGCTTGGAAGGGGTGGATCGGAGGCTGTCTCTGCCTGTGGTGCTCTGCATGCAGCACTGGGTGCAAAAGATCCCAAAGCCACTGAACTGAAAGGAAGCGTCCCTCGTAGACCTTCCTAGTGCTTGTTGTCCTCCACAAGTAGCTGCTGTACCTGCTCCTGGAGGCGAGGTGCTGTGCGAGGCAGGTGTCTGGTGCGATCCCCTTCGCTCATTTTGACTTAGGAGGCTGCCCTGGCCTCAGGGAGAGCAGCATTTCCATCATGGTCTTAGTCTCTGGTACCCAAAAGAACCAATACTGAAACCAAGCCACAATTTCTGTGCAGAGGAAATTGCAGTCAGGCATAAAAGCGAGGCAGTGTGTTAGAGGTCCGTTTCCCTACAGACTGGAGACGTTGATGTAAAGTAGATTGCAAGGAACGATGCGATCAAAAGTATTGTTGAAAAAAACATGTTGAGTTTTGGGTTCTTTAGTACAGTTCATCAAGCATGTTAAATAGGGACCTTCAAAGTCAACAGCAAAGGTAGTGATGTTGGAGGGCTGGCAGAGACGTTCCTGGGCGGGTGACCGTGAGGAACGAGCCCGTGCCAGGAGCAGGGCGGGAGCGGGGCCCTGTCAGGCAGAGCCGCCTCAGAGAGACCTGAGCAGGCCGCGAGCGAGGCCAGCATGGGTAAACGTGAAATCCTGCATCTGGGGTGAAGCAGAACCGGGCAGCTGTGAGGGCTGGGAATGACTGACTGGGACGTAGCTCTGCTGGAGAGGAGACTTGGCTTTACAAGGCCCTGGGTAACGGCCATGCCTTCAGCAGCAGCCTGCACACTGCCATCGCCAGGTCTCTTCCAACACAGACTGCTCCGATTCTCCCTCTCTGTTTTCCCCAGTGCAGAATTCTTGCTTGTGCAGAAAGTTCTGTTAACTCCTCTGGAAAGGTGCTCAGCGCCTTCTGAAAGGTCTAAGACAGGAAGAAGCCTAGGTTCGTGCAGAAAGAGGGGTTTACTGGTCTAGGTCATTCCATTTCTCCTGTTCTCCCATTTTGCCCTCTCAATCCTTCAAAGTCTGCATTACAACTTTCAGAGATAAGAAAGCCATGTCTTCTCTGTACGTTTTCTCTTCATTGAAAATTAGTTTTGATGGTTGGCCTTGTTTCTTTGTTGAAGAAGCCAAACAAAACTTAGTGTCTTGAATATTATATTTACGTACTTCGTAATGTAACTGGTAAAGTGCTCCAACTGGCCAAAATACTGACAGAAGTCTTTAAGTGTGCTGCAGCTGTAGAGCTGTTGTTAATTTCTTGTTTGTTTGTTTTTTTTTTAATGTCTATTTTTTGGCAAGATACCCTTTCCAGTGTGAAAATATTGCATTGTGGCATTCATACTGAGCTATTGGTGTCTTTCGGAATACACGTTCATTGAGAATTCTAGTTGAATTTAGGACTCGTAGTTGCACTTGATTAGGTGGGGAACTCTTGGTTCATACTTTGCAGTGTAAATGGTTCCTGTGATTTATGAAAAGGAACAAGAATACTCATACCTTTTTTGTTCCCATTTTTTGGTTCTTGTTCTTTTATGAAAATATAGATCTTCAGTAAAATGAATTTTTACAAAGTATTGCTTTCCACATGTTCGTGTGATAGTTTGGGACTGATTGAGTCCAGCGAATAACATGGGAGGGAAGTGACTGTGTGTGGGCAGTGGCTAGTTTGGGACCCTCGCAGAATTTGTGTGCAGTATGAAACAGTGTCTGGTGGTCACTCTGTAGGATCGACGTCGCGGTTCTCTTCAGTCACTGAATCTTGTCTTTTCTGGAAAAGCTGCGTTGCAGCTTTGGAACGTTGCCTTTGGTGCTGGCTGGTGAGGAGAGGTGGCTGAGGTGGGGCTCATGAGTCGAGGTTGGCTCTTGGAGTGCGCGGGGGGCTCTGTCGGGAGGCCAGCCACGGGGCATTTGCTGGGGCTCCCAGCAAGCTGCGGCCTGGGGCGGAAGGGGCCCTGTGGCTCTGTCCTGGGGGGCAGAGGATGGCCATGGAACCGCCGAATAGCTCGGCTCCGGTGTCAGCAGCTCAGTTTTACCTCCACTCAGCTCTCAGGACGTGAGTTCTAGCTTGCAGGTGTTACCCTTAGGAAGTCTTCTGGTATTTAACTAACTAGCCTATTCTTCAAATAAAGTTTTGTCTTCTCAGAATTCTGTCTTACATTTTTCTGTTCCTTTCGGCGTTTGATTTGTGGAAAAACTGTCACAGAATAGAGGTTTGGTTTCAATTCAGAAAAAGAAGTAGGTGAGCGTTGGAATTATAGATATCTTTAGTAGAAAGAGAAGTGCAGATGAAATAATCAACTTGTTTGTCTCTTGTAGAATGTATTTCAAGGTTGTTCCTGGTGTCTTAAAAATTCTTAATCTATCTCTAAAGATGTAAATCTCAATGTAAAAAGCTTATACTACTTCTCTCTTTTTGTAGCTTCCAATAAAAGCTGGTCAGCAGAATACCCACACCAAAGTCAGCACGGAGCACAACAAGGAGTGTCTCATAAACATTTCCAAGTACAAGTTCTCCCTAGTCATCAGTGGTCTCACTAATATCTTAAAAAATGTTAATAACATGGTAAGTTCTCTAATTTTGGATCATTGGGTGATTTTCATAATGATTTTTATGTATTCATATTATACAATCTCTGCAGAGAATAACTGAAGTTTAGTCAAAGTGATGATCGCCTTTTACACTTAAGTATTTTCTTTTCATTTGCATATGCCATCACCAACAGCACTGAGCTGTGTTACGTATTACGTATTTACGTTAGTAAATATGGTTGTGGCAGAGCAACCTAAAGGCAGGTGATGAAGGGGACTCTTGAGTCAGTCATGGGAAGGGTCTGTAGCTGGGAAGGTATGTGGCTCGCTAAGGAGCAGGTGCCTAAGGGTACCTAACACTACTTTGGGTCTCTAAGCAGTGGTTAGATACCAGCTGTGCCAACCAGTAGAATGCACTGCTTGGTGGGAGATGGGGGAGGACGTGTTCCATCACATGGAGAGGTGCTTCAGGTAACTAGGGGAGCAGGCGAGCAAAGCTTTTAGAGGAATGCAGCAGGTTAAGGTAGCTACTGAGCAGCCGCATTGAGTTTTTTTTCTCAGCTGTCCTGCCAGTGAGTGACTCTGCTGGAAGAAGAAGGGAAAAAGATTTAAAACTTAGGTTATTTGAATTTTCCTGGCTGTTTGGATGCTTTAGCATTTGTGTCCATGTGTAGAAAAAAAAATAACAATTTAACAAACTACCAGCTGAATTTCTATCAGAAACATGGATAGGGATGCTTTACTAGTCAGTAGGAAAAAGGAATGAAAACTGTGTAGAAGCGATACACATTGCTCCCATTATTATTTGATGTGGATTTCAGCCTCATTGAACCACTTAATATTGGTACTTGAGGGCATTGATGTGAAGGGATAAGGTACAAGATGATTTTTCTATGCGTTCCAAAGCGAAATCTCTAGAGCCAAATGTCTTAGGTAGATGTTTTCCTTCTGCGTACTAGCTTTGCCTTCTGCCTCCGAGGGAACCATGAAACGATTCCTGAAATACAACAAAATACTTGAATTAACAGCAACGCTAAAACTATCATTTAAAATAGACCTCAGTGAACCAAAAAGAAGAGAAACCCAAAAGGAAAAAACCTGGTGCATATCCATAGTGTCCACTGTAGAAAAATAACTGTTGCCATCAAGTTGCACAAATAGAAAGTTTAGGAATCCTTTATGAGGAGAAAGATACAGTTTGATTTTTTTTCAAGGAAGATCTGGTTTTGGATTTGTGATGAGAAAAGCTTAGTTCGTTGAGTCATGAAGCCATCTGATGTGTGATCGATCATTTGGCATCTCCGCAGACAGGTAATGGAACCAGCCAAACTCTAGCAATACTTCTTTTTTTTTTTAATGGTTTCGGTAACATAGTTCGCAATGAGCCCAGTTGGTTGTCAGTTATATAGAGACCTGCATCTGCTGTAACATTATGAAGGACTGATAAAATCATAAAATAGGTTGCCCTATTGTTAGTGATTTTAAGTTGCTTAAAACTACCAATAATCCCTTTCAAGAGAGAATTCATTTTATTTAAACTTCATAAGTATGAAGGAATGTGATATTTAAGATTGTGAGAAACCTATGTATTTAAAACAAGTTTCCTCTCAAAATCTATGCATTATAAATTGAAAGAATAAAAATAAATAAAATAAATAAATAAATAAATAAAATCGAAAAACAAATCAACGTTTGCTTTGTGCAGAGGAGCAAGACTTAAGGTTTCCTGTGTTTGATCAAATGAGCTACTGTATGAGTCAGCAGTATTTTTAAAGGATTCCTGTAGGGTGAACAAAATGGACCAAGAGACTGTCTTAATGCTAGAAAGAAGTCTTGAGGGTTTGCACTCTGCTCAAAGTTGCAATGAGTTGAACTATCCTGTCATGCGGTCTGAAATGTGACTTCTTTGGGCAACTTCATGTTGTGTTGCATGTGTAGGCAGTTGTACTGATACAGGTTGGGCTAAATCTTTTCTGCCTTATTGTGCTGTTTTCATATTGCTGGAACTGGTCATTGTTGCTGGCCATAAAATTGGACGACAGCTTAAATGCTGGATGGAATTCTACCTCCATCCTGTTTCTGAAGTGTGGCATCTTTTTGGAGGGTCTCGTGTTTCTTTCTGTGGTCTCTGCTAAATTGTGCAGCACTTGAGTAACATTGTAGATGCAGATTTGTTGTAATGTCATTTCTGTTGAGTAAAATGTTGGCAATGAAATACAAAATTAAATAAGAGTAATTGATACCATGGTAGTTTGTGAAAAGGTATAACCTTCATTTCTGAATAAAGAAAATGATGGTCTGAGGAAGGCAAGGGGCTGCAGCACACCTCCAGTCTTATTTTGCAGTAACTGCTTGTTCCTTACTAGATTTGGCATTGCAGATTGAACAAAGATATTTCTTCAGTAATTTCTTTAGTAAATTCTTCAGGTTTTAATTCCTATTTCAATCTATATTTTCTGGTTTTATTTCTGAACTTAACACTAGAGTGGTAAAGGAGCCGTAACTTACTACGCCAGTCTACTACATTACTTTAATGCATTACGAGTCAAATTTGTTCGTCTCGGATGAATCCTTATCCTTTCTTCTTCCAGAGAATATTTGGAGAAACTGCTGAAAAGAATTTATATCTATCTCAGCTGATTATCTTGGATACACTGGAAAAATGTCTGGCAGGGGTAAGTAGGCTTGCATAAGCAATTGCTAACTTGGTATTAAAAGAGTTAGAGGGTGTAAGTCAAATGTCTGTGTATCAATTATTACTGGTACTAAAGTTAAAACTTTTCTGATTTAGAGCAAAGTGGGATTAATACTATTTTAAAAATATTAAAACTTTCTATAAATGCAAGTAATTTACGTATTTGCTAAATTAAGGATTTTTGGGATGGTTTTTTACTTCCTAAAATTAATAATAGTAGCTTTAGTAGTAATGATTAGAAATACTTTTTCAGCTATATAGATCCAAGTAATTTTTTGACTTTGTCCTTCCCACTACTCAACTAATTTCTGGAGTTACAAAAAGTGACTTTCTTGTAACAATTTGTTGATTTTTCTGAAGATTTCTTGTGACTTTCATTTGGTGAAATAATTTCATTTCAGTTTTTTTGTAATTGTATATACAGCAGAAACTTTGCTATCGCTACTCTAAAAAATTACTTTTCCAGGTGTTTCCTAGTTTACATTAGTTAACTCTGTCCAAGCTTCCATTGGGAGCCCAGTCCTGAGCTTTCCAATCAGAGCTGTGCTGAAAGGCAGTTTGCTATTACCTTTGGGATGTAAACGGTTGTACAACTCACTGTGTTAAACTCTGTAATTGCAAAGCCAAACTTCTCTGTGAGCAGAATTTGCAAATCTGTGGCTTATTCCTTTAACAAGAAGGATTTTTTTTTTAAAGCTGTATTCCTGGATGGATGTCATGAAATCATCTAGGCTCTTTGCAGTTTCCCTGTAACTGTTTTTGCAGGTTCTTTTCTTGTAAGGTAACAACTATGTTATGGTTAGGTTTGTCAAGTAGCATGTCTTGTATTACAGTACTGAAACAACCTGAGTAATGGTGGATTCATCTAAATTCATAAAAGATCCATGTAAATACATTTTGCATAATAATGTTTAGCTGTAAAAGCTGAAGTAAGTACCTTTTCTTTTGGTGCATTTACTGTCTCTGATGTAATGAATCAAAAAAAAACAACGGATAACCCACGCCAAAAAAACTGTTTCACTTCCAAAATTAATTTCTTTAAAAATTTATTACGTATGTTTTGCTTAAAACGTTAGCGTGCTTTTCCTGATACATGATGATATTTGAACAGCCTAAAATTATGCTGAATGCTTCTTGGTTTGTCCATTCAAATGAGAGCAAGTTGAGCCAGTATATGTTCAATAAGACTGAGCCAAAGTTCTATACAAAGAGCGTTGTGTTCTGTGATATCTTCAGATGTATTTCTTGCTCACTGTTCTTGCTCAATGTTTCATCAAGTTCTCATGGCAACAGGACTCAGGTCAACTAAGTGGGAGTCTCTGAAACTTCCCAATTCCCTATGGTAAATTCATTGGTAGAATTTTAGAAAGCTTTAATGCTGACCCTTCTGTTAAATCTCGTTCTTAGTAGAGCAAAGTTTCACTTCAAATTCTTTTGTAAATAGTTTCCTTATGTCTCATACTGTACAAACTGGCAAAAATTGGATTTCTCTTTTTTCAGGAAAGTAGAGACGTTTTTCACTCATATAGAACAATCCCAGACAAGAGCAATGGAGGAGCACTTCTTTTTCAGTTCCTTTAAAAAAAAAAAAACAAACACAAATTACTAGGTGTCAAAATATAGGGGGCAGAATAGAAAAGAAAAGAAAAGAGAAAGAGGAGTAAGGATGGATCTTTGCCCTTTGAGCTTCCATTCAAAGACAAGATAGTTAATGCTTTACTGCTAATGTTTTGCATAGGCTGATGGTACATTTCTCAAAAAGGAAACATATTTCACTTTGAAACCTAGTTTGTTATATTGCTCAGTAGTATTGATCAAGTGAGTGTCCTATGTATTTTGGAGATTAATTTGAAAAGGTTAGGTGATTTGTGTACTGTGTTTCTGTGTACTCTGCTATGGTCAGTGGTAGTGTGCAGGCAGAATTTGAAGTTTAGATTCAGGTCCTGTCCCACCAATGGCATATGCTCTTTTTTTTTTTTTATTGTACAAACCTAGAAAATAGAATACCATGAACTACCAAATTTATTTATTTATTTATTTATTTTTCTTTTAGCAACCGAAGGATACCATGCGACTAGACGAGACTATGCTGGTAAAACAGTTGCTGCCAGAAATCTGCCACTTCATCCACACTTACCGTGAAGGCAACCAGCATGCAGCCGAACTGCGCAATTCTGCCTCGGGGGTTCTTTTTTCTCTTAGCTGCAATAACTTTAATGCTGTGTTCAGCCGCATTTCCACCAGGTAGGTGTTTCAGTAGCTTGACTTAGCCACTGTATTAGAATGCCTACTAAATATTGCTGTCTAGAACATCTGTCATGAACTTCAGTCCATTGAAGATGTGTATTGAGCGTTTTATTACTGAATTGCTTTGATGTTTTTTGAAAGTTGCTTGAAGCAGCTTAGCTCTTATCACACATTGTTACAGCTACCAACATCCTTGATGTATTAGAAGGGGATTTTGCACACCCTTATATGGTTGAATGGCAATGAATATGCCAATTGAATTGAAAAAAAAAAGTATATGCTCCTTATAATGTAAACAAAAATGAATTCCATTTAAAAAAAATATTTGCATTTTAGAAATCAAACTAAAATTATATGAAATTTTAAGTATTTTAAAAACTTTTAAAGAACCCTTAATAACTTCAGTAACTGTTTCAAGAACATAGACTTGGCAGCTAGCATGGAGGATGTGGTTTTACTCAATAGGTTGATTATGTTCTGTTGCTTATAGAAAAGGAAATGATTTCTTTTGCTCCTTTTATAGGAAGTATTTTTCGGATGAGATTTTTTGACAATCTGAATTTAGTTCATGAATCTGTACTTATTCACATGTCCCTAGCATGGTTTAATTCTCAAGCGCCAACACCCTTCTTACCATGGGTTTGAGCTGGAGTGTAGTGCTTTTCCCCAACCTGCTTTTCTCTTCAAGATGGCTTGTACAGAAATAGTTAAATACTTGACCAATTGTTGCTGATCTCCACAGGGGTCAGCTTGCCGACAGTTAGCATTGCTGATCTTTTGACCCGTGCTTCCTGTTTAGGCATATTTCTAGGCCTTGTACAGCAGCTGGGGGATTTTTGGCACGAAAAGCACAGCAGTGGGGACCTTCCCATTCCCAGCGTGGGCTGTTAAACTTCCCTGGCGTTGAAGAAATGAAGAGCTGCTTTTGTGTGTAGTACTAGAAATCGCATTCCATGTCAAAAACACATCTGTAGCTTTGGAACAAGACACGGCAATCTTTAGTTTTGTGAGAACATATGATTTAGTTATTAGTGGGTTAGTATCTGATGAGAAGTTTAGTAAATCGTCGAATACAAAAGTATGAAATGGCGCCATTGGATTTAGAATGGTATGATTAAACTTCATCCTGTTTCTTATGCCAAAAAAACATGGACTTTTTTCATCTTAAAAAATGGTTGTAACTTACTTCAGTGCCATTAATTGCCATCAGTCATTGCTTTGCTCTAGAGAAGTTAGCTGGGACAAGACTTGCTGCTAAGGAGAGGTAGTATAAAGGTGTCATGTCTCTGTGATTGTAATATTTAGATGAAAAAATGGCAAGATTATAGCTAAAATATGGGAGATAACAGAAGGATTTAGACAAAACTTGGGTATAAACAGACTATCACCAGATGGTATGGGTGTCTTGTGAGACTTATCACTGGTATTTCTAGATCTGTTCTCAGTATGGCTGAGAACAAGACTTTAATATTAGCTCTTAATCATGCAAAGTTTGTCTTTTGTTTCTAAACATGAAAAAAATTATAAGAGGGCATCATCATATAATATTCTTCTGCTGTTCAACAGTACATAAAATCACAGGTGTGAGTTTCTACCTACCTGACATCATCTGGTTGAGAAGTTAATTTATTTTGTATATTTTAGATTGCAGGAACTGACTGTTTGTTCAGAAGATAATGCTGATGTTCATGATATTGAACTTTTACAGTACATCAGTGTGGATTGTTCAAAACTAAAACGACTTTTGCAAGGTATGATGTGAATGTGTTGTGTTTGGTTTGTTTTTTTTTTTGAAATACATCTGTATATGACTAGTTGGAGATGATACAACAGTATTGATGCACGTATCTTTTTATTGCTGTGTTTTACTCCAAATATTCATATATATTTTTACTGAAACGTTAAAAAATATTGGCGTAGCATGAAGTCATTGTTTTAAATGTGGAATGTTTTACCTTTACAGAGACTGTATTCAAGTTTAAAGCCCTTAAGAAAGTAGCACAGTTAGCTGTTATCAACAGTCTTGAAAAGGTAAGTATTATAATATTTTGTTTCATTGCTACTTTGTAGACTTTCTCTAGTTTACGAATATTTGCAATTCAGTAAATTACGTAAATTTATGTAAAATATGCATTTGTGCATCAGTTCAGTGCATATGTTCTGCAAGAAATGTTGAGTTCTTAGAAGTAAGAGTAAAATCTCTCCATTTAAATACATAATGCAAAAATAAAAATATTTTTAAGCTCTGGAATGTAAAGATGTTTTTTGTTACCTGCAGGCATTTTGGAACTGGGTGGAAAACTATCCTGATGAATTCACAAAGCTGTATCAAACACCACAGACAGATATGGCTGGTAAGGCGTAAAAAATGATGTATTCGGAAGTTGGTTTTACTTTTTCCTGTTAAGTCTTAAGGTTTTGGTTTTTTTTTTTTTTTGGGGGGGGGGGTGTTCTTTTGTTGTTATTTGTTTTGTTTTTTTCCCCCTAAGACATCCCCACATTCGTTTTTGTCCCGTCTTTGCTTCTTATGAAGCCTGCATGTTAGAAACAAATTCCTGTCAACACTTTCAGGGCAGGCAGGGATGTATGGCTGCCTGATTTCTCTCTTGACGCAACTTTTAAATGGGTTCATTTTGTGGTTCACAATACAAGGAGATATAACCCAAAGCTGCAAACTCTTTAAATATTTTTCATCTACGTACAGGAAAAACAACAACAACATGAAAACCTTGATAAAAGAACAGTAGCTGTATTTGTCTCTAGTCAAAAAGGGATGAAAATTTATATTTTCAGATAAACCATGGCTTTAAATGGTTTGAGCCCATTTATCTCAGGTAGCATATTACTAATATGCAAAATAGATATTTTTTTTCTGTGTAGGTGGAGCTATCACTCTGCTTTTTTATACCTATTATCTGCCTTTTCATAATTATAATTGGTGTTGAACTTGGGTTTACCTTTTATGCAGATTGTGCAGAGAAGTTGTTTGACTTAGTGGATGGCTTTGCAGAAAGCACAAAACGTAAAGCAGCAGTTTGGCCACTGCAAATCATACTCCTGGTCCTGTGCCCAGAGATAATCCAAGATATAGCAAAGGATGTGGTAGAGGAAACTAAAATGAACAAGGTAAGAGAAGAAAAATATCTTAATTCTGATTTCTAAAGTGTGCTTGTCTTTGCTTTTTTGGTATTTCAAGTGTATTTTACTATGTTTTTTATTCCTAAAGCATATTAGAATTCCATACATAAATTTCTGCACCCTTTTAAAGTTCTCACCTAGCATATGATCCACTGTCAATAATTCATACAAATAGTATGGCCCGAACAATATTGTTTCTCTTGGACGTCACCCTGGAGATGTGAATCCGAGTGTTGATTACCTTGCTTCCACCAGTAGCAAGCTTAGCCTAACTTCTAACTGGTGTGCGTGTATTGTACCATTACAGGTTTCTGCAGTGTGTTTACTGTGTTCTGTAATTGCAGTACCTGTAGCAGATGGAGAATTTGATGTGGCTGCAAACACTGATTGCAAGTTGTATTCCAGTTGCCCTAGAATTATCCAAAATGAATGTCTTTGTTAAACATGTTTCTCCAAAATGCTCCATCAAGTTACTTCTTGCAACCCCAGTATCCATGACTTCTGATCAGGAAATGCAGTGATGTTAGTTTTAATACTGAAGTTTCTGAAAACCCTGACCATGCATTACCAAAGCTCTGGTTATAACTATTCCCAATTTTAATTCTGCAGAAACTCTTCCTGGACAATCTCAGGAAAGCACTTGCAGGCCACAGTGGGAGCAGACAGCTGACTGAAAGTGCTGCTATTGCTTGTGTTAAACTTTGCAAAGCATCTACCTACATCAACTGGGAAGATAATTCTGTCATTTTCCTATTAGTGCAGTCCATGGTTGTAGATCTTAAGGTAAAAATATGTTTCCTAATTGCAATGGAGAAATTTGAATTTTTAAATTCTGAAATTAGCTTCAAACTTCTTAATCAAATACCATAGTATTTTTCAGATGAATGTTTTCCTTTTTTTCCTTATATAAAATAAAGAAATGAGTTGAAGGGCAAAGGAGGAATAGTCTTCCATTTCTTTGGTGGATTTTCTTCGGTCTCCATTAGGCCTCCTAAAACTTTAGTTTGTTCAAGAGGCTGAACATTAAAATAAAAAGTTTTATTAAAAAATGCTTAGAAGTGGAGATTGGTTTGTTTAGTTAGTATTAACAAGAATGGCTATTGAATATTTGACGCTTAAGTAGTAGATATTGGTAGATGCAATTTGGAAAAAGTGTAATTTTTAGAGCAGCCTTTTTTTCCCGCAGTATGATTTATTGAAAGTAGACAGGAATAATCTCGGTTTCTTTTTTTTATATATTTAGAATTTGCTGTTTAATCCAAGTAAACCTTTTTCAAGAGGCAATCAGAACGCAGACATAGACCTTATGATTGACTGCTTAGTCTCATGCTTCCGCATAAACCCTCATAATAACCAACACTTTAAGGTGAGAACACAACTTACTGGTAAGTTGTTATCAACATACTGTCGATGACCTGTCAGTTATCAAAGATAAGCACGCTGGAAGTTTATAAATAATTTCAATTGTATAAGTATCCCTTATTGACGATTCCCTTCACGTTTTCATTTTTTTTTTTCTTCTCTGGTTAGAATTTCTTATTCTCATGTCTAGATTTGACAGTTTTGTCAATTTAATAAAAAGGCTCCAGTATGATGCTCGTTGTGATATGAAAGATGACAGAGAAAAATATGTCCCTAAGTGGCTTTTATGTATTATTTTTATTGTAGATCTGCTTGGCACAGAATTCCCCATCAACATTTCATTATGTACTGGTAAATTCACTCCACCGAATAATCACAAATGTAAGTTCTGAAAGTATTTAATTAGCCTATCTATTTGTGGCTTCTCTTCGGATCCACATCTGCTTACTAAATAAAATCTAAATACTAGACCAAATCTTGTTGCCTGTATCTATGCCTCAGAGTTGCTTGTTAATACACAAGCCCATGCAAATCTTAGTTGGCGCTATCCACCAATTGGATTCCCAGTTTGAGAGCTTTTCCTGATCAGGATGAAAATAGAATCAGTCAGTGTTAAGCAACTAGCCTTACTTAATTTATATAATATTTTCTATTTCATTTATCCCAGCATGGTAATGAGAACACTAAAAAAAAATCAGACATTTTGACAAATAGGGAAGAACGTGCTACTGTAGATGTGGTAGTGTACCTAGAGAAACAATGAAGTTGTTTAAAGTTATATTGCTTTGGTATTTGTACACTTTCAAAACAGGCACTATGCTTTACTCGTGTTTAATGTGTTGAATAATACTATTTTTCAGATATTATCACGCACTCAAAAGACTAGTTTTCTATTTTGTTTAGTGTATCAGAATAATTTGAGAGCACATTAAGTGTTTAAAGTTTTACTAGCTGTCTGTATCCTGAAGCCTGCTGTGGTTTCCTGTATCCGCGGTTTCAGAGTATGTGTTTATTCAGAAGGAGAAGAAATATAGTAAGCAGCTGACTTGGAAGCATTGCTTCTGTTGTACTTCATTTAAACATTGACAGCTTTATTGACACAATGAAAAAATAACACTTGTAATACTGTGTAAAATACTCATGTAAAGTTTCATTATATTACAGCTTTATAACTTTGGTATCTAAGATAAATCATAATGTAACTCTCATGTTGCCAGTTTACCTTTTGAGCATTTCTGTGTTTTCATTCTAGTCTGCGTTGGACTGGTGGCCCAAGATCGATGCCGTGTACTGCCATTCCATGGAGCTTCGCAGCATGTTCAGTGAGACTCTTCATAAAGCTATCCAGGGCTGCGGGGCACATCCAGCAATTCGCATGACTCCGGTAAAGACTTGTAAAGAAGTTGTTAAAACACAAGCCTCTTGTTTTTCCTTTGTCTCCATTCCATTACAGCTTTTTTATTCATTAACTTTAGACTGGAAACTAGAGGGAGGAAGAACATTGCAATCCAAAAAGCAACAGAGAGCCAGCCATACATGTTGTGTAAACCTTTGAGATTTTGGTGCATTGACTAACTGTTCCTAGTCAGTTAGTGATGTATGTTTCTCAGGTTTTTTTCATGCTGCTTTTAAACTGGCAGTATAGCAGTATTTCTTCTGTAACTGTCCCGTGGCTAACTGTTCTTTTTAAGCTTACTTGCTGTGTGAATTAACTAGGTAATATGTCCATTTTTATTTAATCTGAGAAACAAAAGTGTTCTGTATGTGAGCATAATTTCTGAAAACTGCAATGCTTTTACCATAATTGGCATGAATATTTCTTCATTTGTCTTGCTTAATTTCCTTTGAGCAAGTTGACTGTTTGGTCTTGGTGACAGCACCGAAGTGATCCAGACTTTTCAAACATTATGAAATAAAGCCGGTATTCCTGGTCACCTTAGGAGAGGGGGGAAAAAAAAAAAAAAAAAAAAAAGGAAATTCAAATTGTAGTTCATCCAGATTTTTTCAGTAAGTTCACATGCAGCTGCGTTGCCTTTCTTCTGAACTTTCCATGTAGGACTTGGGATGCGTCAAGTTAGCTCATTGGTTTTCTGAATTGTTTCAAAGTGCATTTGTAGTCCCAAAGTGTTGGATGTCTGGTTTGGAAGAAGGCCTAAAATGTTGCATGAAAATATTCCTATTGGGCTTCTCATACAAAAACAAATGATCAAAATACTTTTAGTTGAAAGCTACAACTTGTTTAACTTGCTTTATATGTGTGTGTGTATATATATGTTTATATATACATATCTATATTCATCTGTAGAGAAAATAGCAGGGATGTTGTAATGGCAACTCTGACTGGTGGTGCTTTGTCTTCTGCTTCTTATTTTCTGTTCTTATTGGCTGCTGTCGCTCTCATGGTCAGATGCCAACCAGTCACTGTTTTGCATGGCAGTGGGCCTCTGTTGCTGTAAGTATGACCCATTGTAACTACCGCAGAAAAGCCTTTCATTGCTCTGACTTTTCTGTGCATAGTTACCACTGCAGTCACATCACTTCATCTCGGGCACGAAAGGTGGCGTGCTTTACGTGAGAGCGCAGGACTGGAGAAGACCTCTTCACTGCTGGTCCGGCAGTTGCAACACCATCCCTTACACAAATCTGTTGAGCTCGTTGGTAGAAGTAAAGGCTTTTTGTTGGGTGTGTTCTTTTCTTTCTAACCCCTACTTTTCCATCACGGTGCTCTTCCAGAATCTCCCTGCTCTGGTGTTTAAAGCTGTTTTCTAATTTCCAGCCTAAACTTACTTGTGTCTAAGTTGTCCCCACGTGTTTTTGTTCCAGTGTTGTCTGTCAGGTTCAAACTGGTGTTTATCCCACTGATGTCTGTGCAGAGAGTATCCATCTCCCTCTCTTTGTTTTCTGATAATCCTTAGTTTTGATTGTGTGAAGTAAATAAGTCGCTTCACAGAAACTAATCAGCTTCTTTTGGCATGTACCTCTTCTCAGAATTCACTTAGCTGTACCAAATTAAGATTTTGCACAGAATGAATTACCACTACCAGCATAGTATCAATTTCTTGATCAGATACTTTTAAAGTGGTAAATTTTATTCTGTTTTCATATAGCTGTTCAGCAAAATAGCAAGAACTTCTAGCATTTCTTGTAGAATTCAATTCTACAGCATCATATATAGACTTCAGTTACCTTGAGGATGATTTCAAGCTAGTTTAATTTTTTTTTGTTGAAAAATTTATAAATTTAATGAAAATGAAAAACAAGTTCATGTTATTGTTTAATTGAGATTTTATCAAATAAGAAGTTAGAATAAATAATTTTAAAAGCTGAATTTCTGAAGTGTTGTATTCTGTCTTGTGTTGAATATCCACAATGTGTGTTTTTTTTTTCCACGTTACTGTCTCTTAACTATTTTGGTAAGAGTAAGTAAAAATACTAACGTAATCCCTGATGACGTGATTCTAAAGTTCATGAAAATATAAATTCTGCTTGGGCATTCTGAGGATCAATTAATGCAAGTTCACATTTATATATATTCACTTGTATTTTGTGTGCATATATATATTATAAATTATATTTTGATACTTATTTATATTATATAGTCTTTCACACACTTTAGCATGTGTCCAGATTATTTTTGTTAAGATGAAGGTGCTGCAGTCACTTGCCATGCAACAGGGTGGTTCACTTTGGGGTACTGTGCACACTGTATTGAGGCATAATCTTGATTTTGGAAAATCCTTATAACCAGTAGCATCCATATATGCTTATTTCACGGCTAACACTCTTTATGACTATTAGTTACATGTATTGGTCATACTGTTATCTGGGTTGTGTTGTGTGAACAGCAGTGGTAGAACACGATACAGTTCATAATGGAGTCAAATCAGAATACCTTGTATGAATTCTCAGTACATACCTTAAAACATCTTCCATTTCAGATGAGGAGGTTGAATGAAACAGTTTACTGATTTTTTCAAATGGAGCTAGTTTTTTTGTTTGTTTGTTTGTTTTTTAAGATGCATTGTGTACCTTGTGAAAACTGAAAGGTACATTTTTCAGAGGTTGTACAGATGAAAATGCTATCATCTAGACTGATAATGACAGGAAAATAGAAAATGATTTGCCTTTGAAAATAAAACAAATCCTTACCCTGTCATGTAATCAAGCTTACTTGGGATCCTTTTTTTGTCTTTCTTTGACAAGAGGAAATCCTCTAAATTCTTGTTAGTCCTTCTATCCAATTTCCTTTTGTACAGCTTGTCTTATACAAAATCTTTTCTTATATCCATCTGCAGATTACTAAAATATTTCTTAAATAAAGCTTAAAGATATAATAGTGATAGCGTATGCATATTTAATAGGGTATTTCTAAGTAGAAGGCTATGCAGCTATACTGGAGTGAATTGAATATGATTTATAACTTTTTCATGAGTTATAGATAGTACAACCAATTTGCTTCATAAGATGTTTAATTATAACTACTCCATAGAGTACCTCACTGACAGTGACTGTGCTTTTTCCTCCTGTCAGAGTCTTACATTTAAAGAGAAGATGACAAGCCTTAAATTTAAAGAAAAACCTACTGACTTGGAAACCAGAAGCTACAAGTTCTTGCTGTTATCCTTGGTAAAACTAATCCATGCTGATCCAAAGCTTTTGCTGTGTGTAAGTATGTTATATTATTAATTCTATCCCAGACAAAATCATGACAAAACAGTAAAATTTACTTTTGAGGCTTCTAAATGAATAAAGATTAAAAACATAAACCTGACATCAAGAATACTTGTCAAAGCAAAAAGACAACATCAAAAAGCACCTGTAAGAGATATTACAGAACCAGAGCAATCACAATGAAAGGGACCATAAAGCTCTGAAGGAAGAAAAAGGAAAGGAGAAAAGAACAAAAAGAAAACTAAAATCAGGAAAAAAAAAAAAAAAAAGCCATTGTTCCAGTGACTAGAAAGATATTTTCTTAGGTTATTGCTAGTTTCTGTTAGTATTGTCTATGATGCTGAGTAAAATAATTTAACAAGTTTAATGTTTAACAGTGTTTTCTTGTGAATTCATGCCGGAATTAATATTCTATTCTTTTCAAATATTACCTTGTGGCTTTACAAATCTTGTTTATGAACTCTGTGAAGCTGCAGAAGTAAACTAAGTGGTGATAAAATCTGATAATGTCTACACATGGAGAGCATGTGTTATGCAGTGTTGCCAAAATTAGTGTACTACTACTAGCATCTAATCAGTGTGCTAAGTATTTTCATTTTGTCTGGTCTGTTTATCGTTTGGTTTTAAAATATTTCTATTGTATCAAAGATATAATATGCAAGAGTATCATGGCTTAAAAAGAAATGAGGTACTCTTAAAATCTACCTATTTTAATTATAAGACTATTGCTTAGCAGTCAGTAACATGGTTGGTCATTGAAAAGTTTTGCTTCTTAAAGGTGCTTTCCTTTTTGCTTTTTAGAATCCAAGGAAGCAAGGGCCTGAGACACAAGGTAGTACTGCTGAATTAATTACAGGCCTTGTACAACTTGTTCCGCAGTCCAGCATGCCAGATATAGCACAAGAAGCCATGGAGGTAAGGGATAATGTTCTGTATGCCAAGCAGTTTGTTTAAACTAGGAAACAATTTGAAATAACTACTTCAGTGTTGTTGGAGAACAATTTATTTTTTATTGCCATTTTAACAGTATTCAAACAACCCCTTTGCAGCATAACACTTATAAACTTTGTGTTGTGGTATTTGATTTTTTTTTTTTCAGAATTTGTTAGAAAAAATAGTCAAGATTTACATATTTGTCTTTTAACTTGTATTTTCCCTAGTGTCATTGCATTTCTTTGCCTCCGTATCAGACAGCCCCATGTAGTAGGGGACTTCAGATTAGATATTTTGTTTGCCATAGTTGCTTGGGCTAATTAAGGGTAAATGACTTTTAATCAATGATTATGTTTGTTTTGAGTCTTTGACCAGTTGAATTTTTGAGATATGCATTTCTTCTAAAAATTGTCTTCAATTTATAAATAGTTGATTTTTGAGGTCTTTTAGTTAATCAGACTAAATCAAAAGCAGAAATTAAAGTTTTGGCTTTAGTTCACCAGTAAGCCCTAGAATATGGTCAGAAGCTATTCTTACCCAGGTTTTCTGTTGTGAAGGGAATAATTACAAAGAGGAAAGTATTTGCTTGTCCTTGGCAAAAAGCTTGAACTACAGAAATTTTGTTGTTGCCACCAGAAGTTTATTTATGTAAAATGTGTTGCATTAATATTTTTGCGGTTTGGATCATTCAGTAAATATTGAAGCCAAAGCCTATCTTTTAAAAAGGTTGTGTTTCTAGCATGGGTTTTTATGGAAATAAAAGGTAAATCTAATTGGGAATAAAATAAAATACCTTTCACATGTATTAGCAACAAAGTCTTGTTCTGCTATATAAAATGCTTTTTCTATCTTTTATTTTTTAAGCAATGTAATTGACTTGTGATTACACCTATTTCTCTGCCCATTCTTAAGTGACTTGTCAATTTCTGCCTTTAAGTGAGATGCTGTTCTGTTTTGAATGTAGGCCTTGCTAGTTCTTCACCAGTTAGACAGCATTGATTTGTGGAATCCTGATGCGCCTATAGAAACATTCTGGGAAATTAGGTAAGTTCACTTCTGTAAATTAGAGCAACAGCTGTTTTGATCTGTCTTCTCTTTTGCAATAGCTGTGAATGTTTTGAGAAAGTTATATGACATTGGCTTGAATCTGCAGTCAAAATGATTTGTTTTCTGATGACAAAGTAGTATCTTCCTTATACTACTTCCATTTAACAAAAAAAACAACACATGTTTTGCTGGCTTTCTTAATGACTCTCTTCAGCCTGTGCTTAAGGTATAGCAATGATTATTCCTTCAAAATGTTAAAGTCTTGCCCTGCATTCAAGTGTTTGTTTGAATTCTGTTTTATCCTCTGTGGGCTGAGGGAGGGTGATGCAAAGCAATTCTAGCAGTGTGGATTTGCTGATCTTGTCTGAAGCCCTCATCTAAGAAAGGTAGTAGTTTGCCCTGATCTGTGGTCTCCATTTGTCTTTCTTATGTATCTAAAGAATTTTTATTGGTTAAAGTCATCTTGCTTATTATAACATCACAGCAGCTGTTGCAGTTGATTTCTTGGAGTATATTAAAAAAACATAAAGTTCCAAAATAATCAGTTACACAAAGAGCTGAACCAAAAAACTAGGCAACTCAGAATTCTAAGAATTGCATGAGCTAAACAATTTAAGAAAAATGTTTGGTGATCTAATCTGATTTGGTGCAGGTGTTTGTTTTAGAAGAAAGCGAATTAAAATCTAATAGGAACACTTTGAGCATCAACAAATTGGCCTGCATGACTGCTAAATGTGGCTCAAGGGGCTTATTATGGGATAGTTTGGGGGCTGAGTCCTACCTAGATGGGCAATAACTAAAACTCATTACTGTAATTTCTAGTAGTAGAAATGAGTTTGTGGTCTGTTCGGGCTGGGGGAAAAACCCATTAAAATTGACACTAATTTGGACCCTTTGGCAGTTTTAACAGAGAGTGTGAGGCCTGAATGGATATGAAGAAGGAACATCCCTAGATGTGTTCCTTCCAGAACAGAGTTGAGACACGTTATCAGAGCAGTGTAGGTAAACTTGTACTGCCACTGTCTGTGCTGTATCTGTTCTGTGGATAAATGGAGGACTTCTGAATCGACAGCCCTGGAGTCTGGACTTCTAACAAGTACCCAAGTTGCTTAACTTCCTCTAGGGAACTATAGAGGCCAGTTGGGCGGTGGGAAGGGACAGAGGGGTTTTGTCATTTAAAGTACACACCTATATTATATCTACTGTACATTTTAAAAGAAGATGCTAGCTTATCTGTAGGATATTCATGCTAATTGTCTATTTCTATGTAAAAAGTAATAATACCTTTATCAGATATATTATTATTAGATGATAAAGCTAATGCTAAATTTCATTTTGCTGCAGTTCACAAATGCTTTTTTATATCTGCAAGAAACTAACCAGTCATCAGATGCTCAGCAGTACAGAAATCCTCAAGTGGCTGCGAGAGATTCTCATCTGTAGGAATAAATTTCTTCTAAAAAATAAAGTAAGCAAATATTATCACTTATCTTTTGGGATCATTAAAATGAATTAGTCTCTGTTTTGTTACTGCTTTTATTTATAAGGTTACTTTTATGATGGAAAGAGATTTAGTAGCTACTGAAGAACTAAAGTAGTTCTTTACACTTAATTGCATTTAAATTATAATTATGTTTATGTTGGTATATAAACTGTGGAGTAAAACCAAGAAGCCTACTGGGATTTTGGGAGGCCCCAAGGAAGGAAGAAAAAGGCATGATGATGTGCTTATATCAAGGTGATATGTTTTGATGATGACTCTCAAAATACTTTATTTTCTTAAGGGGAAATGTCATTTTAAGATACCATTAATATGGGTAAATTTATAAAGCCCTCTAAGAGCACCTACGTAAAAGATGCTGTGTAAATGTTGAACAGCTTTTTACTTTAGTGACAACAGTTTCTGAACTGCATTGTTTTAAAAGATAAGGTGATTAATTATTTTTCTTTCCTCTCTTTACAGCAATCGGATAGGAGCTCCTGTCACTTTCTCTTCCTTTATGATGTCTCTGGAGGTGGAACTAGTCAAATGTCTCTTGACCACGAGGAGATGAAAAGCTGTACCCCGGGAGCCACCCTCAGGAGAGGGAAAGGGAATTCTTCCATGGTAAGTAACAGCGGATAATATTAATTATTAACATTTAGGGATAAAAAATTATGTGCAAGTAGAAATTAAATCACAGAGTGTAATTTTTAAAAATATAATTATTTCTGAGGAGGAAAAAACATACTACTATGTGTTACTGTTCTCTTTCTGGTCAATAATCAGCTGTAACATGCATAAGTTTTGAATCTAATATGCTGGTGAGTAATGGGTTTCAGACTTCTAGGAAGTTGCACTTTTTTCAGGTTAAAAAGTTGGTGAATCCTTTTTTTCTTAGGATCACACATAACATCTCTACATATTTGTCCATTGTTAATAAATCTGAAATCTCACTTTTTAATGTATTGCATCCAGTTAGAATAGACTGTGAAAGATCATCAAAATCAAACATCTCAGTAAAGTATGCCCTTTGACAGACAAGTCTAGTGTTTAGCCACAGGGAAAAGTGACAAGGTTATTTAGAACATCTTTTATGAGCCAAAAACTTCATTCTCTTTTTTAACATACAATTTTTTGGTATCAATAAGACTTTGCTAAGTATGTGGCTATCTTTGTGAAAGGAGCAGTTTCTTGCCACTGTGCAACAGCAAATACAGTAGAGTTCAGATGTTGGTTAAATTGTTTATTTCTATTAGAATGAAAGCAGGTTTGAAAAACAATTTGGATTAAGAAAATTGCCATACTTCTAAGCAATATTATTGAACTTGGAATTCTGTGTTTCCCAAGGAAAGTACAGCAGGATGCAGTGGAACACCTATTTGTCGCAAAGCCCAAACAAAATTGGAAGTCGCTTTATACATGTTTTTGTGGAGCCCAGATATTGAGGCAGTCCTTGTTGCAATGTCCTGTTTCCGTCACCTGTGCGAAGAAGCAGATATCAGATGTGGAGTAGATGAAGTTTCAGTTCATAATTTTTTGCCAAACTACAACACTTTCATGGAGTTTGCATCTGTTAGCAATATGATGTCAACAGGTAAGAATGATGAGTCTGGAAAATGCCTTTCAACCTGTACAATAAGACTTGTTTGGATTGGAGTTCTTTAAACAAGTTTATATTCTTGATTTGGCTGTAACTCCTGCTTTCACTGAAATATCTTAGCCATTGAAACTGATGGAGGGAGTAGGGAATTTGGGTAACTGTTCATGAGGATTTAAAAGAGTAACAAGGAGAATCTTTCTAAACAGTTAAAGGGGATATGTTCCTCTTTTATAATTACTTTCAATTATCTCATATTTGATGTAGGTGGCTTTACAAAAATCTGTTTCATAAATGTTCTGTGCTTGTTTGTAGGGAGAGCAGCTCTTCAGAAAAGAGTGATGGCATTATTAAGACGCATTGAACATCCAACTGCGGGCAACACAGAGGTAAATTTTCTTCTAAATTTCTGTCCATTTCATATGTGTTTTTTTTCTTTTTTTTGAACACAGAAAAGACTGTTGCTATGAGTAGTTTTGAAGTTAAATCTTGATATATCTTATTTTAGGCCTGGGAGGATACACATGCAAAATGGGAACAAGCTACAAAACTAATCCTTAACTATCCAAAGACCAAAATGGAAGATGGGCAGGTGACTATGAATTTTTCCTTAGGTTTAACCCTGTAGAAATTCAGAGTAACTATTTAAGCTTATGTATTTTAAGAAATTTCATTTTAATCTGGAAAATGAATTGTATAGGAGGACTTAAGCTCCATGAAAATATTCCAGAAATCAAGTCTTCTGTGTTTACTGATAAGAGAACGAGATAATTTGACTTAAATTGCTGTGAGGGAGATAGCTGAGTTTAATAATTGGAAAAAAAAATAGTGAGAAATTAGAAAATCTCTTTCACTGGAATTTTTTTAAGGAAAAAAAAAGCTGTTGACTATCATGATTTAAATACGTTTTGTCCTACTACAGAGCAGGGAGTCATCTAGGCAACCCCTTTTGGTCCCTTTTTAATTCAGTTTCTTCAAATTCTACAAAAATAGCCCCTCTGGATAGAATTTTGTTCATGCTGTAAGATGCAAACCTTAGTAATTTGTTGAGATGGAATTAAAATGGTGGGATATGTTATGACATACTTCTAAATTCTGATCTTTCTCCATTATTTATGTTTAATTGAAAAGATTTCATCTTCAGTCCTTCTTTTTTAGGTTACGGAAAGTCTTCATAAGACGATTGTTAAGAGACGAATGTCGCATGTTAGTGGGGGAGGCTCCATAGACTTGTCAGACACAGATTCTCTTCAGGAATGGATCAACATGACGGGGTTCCTATGTGCCCTTGGAGGAGTGTGCCTACAGCATCGTAGCAATGCAGGACTAGCAACCTACAGTCCACCTATGGGCCCAGTCAATGAGCGTAAGGGCTCCATGATATCTATGGTATCCACTGAGGGAAATGCAGAGACTCCTGTTAGCAAATTCATAGATCGATTATTGACTCTGATGGTCTGTAACCACGAGAAAGTGGGACTTCAAATACGGACTAATATTAAAGATCTGGTGGGTTTGGAGTTGAGTCCAGCACTTTATCCAATGCTGTTTAACAAACTGAAGAATACCATCAGCAAGTTTTTTGATTCTCAAGGACAGGTAAACTGTTGATATATTCCTTCACTTGCGTATCTTAGAAAGTATTGGTCTTGTTTTTCACATAGGTAATTGAAATGGGTTATCTGTTCATGTTTTCTACAAAAAAAATTCAAACATTGTGATTGTATTTGAGCGCATGTGTCATACAATTATCATATTTTATTCCAGGCTATGTTTAACATAAAGTAATTAAAAACATTGTTGAATTCTTAGTAAACTTTCAGAGTACAGAACCTGTGAGAATTGTCTCAGAATATTTAAGGTTGGTAGTGTTAGCATATTTAATGTTGATATGTATTGCAATTCTTTTGACTTGGTGATTCTAGAAAAATATTTATGTTATATTTTCTGCAGTATATTTTATGAAAACACTTTTTTTTTTTTTTTTTGAGTTAACTGCAAACAGGAAGTTAACACTACTAACTTTCTTCCCTTAGGTTTTGTTAACTGAGACCAACACACAATTTGTAGAACAAACCATTGCTATAATGAAGAATTTGCTTGACAATCATACGGAAGGGAGCTCAGAACATCTTGGACAAGCTAGTATTGAGACAATGATGCTAAATCTGGTTAGGTGAGAAACCTGGTTAATCTTCTATACAAAGTTATATGTTTATGGAGTGAAGTAGACCCTTTTAGTTCTATATCTTTTCTGCTTCTACCCATGGAGAAAGAAGTTGATCCCTGCTCTTACTGTTCTGACAACTTCAGTAGTCATAAAGATTACTTAAATGATAGCATAGACTTATTTTCTTCAGAACCAACCATTCCATACCTCACCCCCTTTCCTGGAATTATTTCTGTTTTCTTTTCTGTACAATAGTGTTAGTGGTTAGAAACCAGATGAAGGGCAGGTTTCTGTTTGGGTTTATGCCAGTCAGAAACTTTTATGCCAATCAGAAACCTTTTTGGCCTCAAGAAACTTGGTGCTGGTCTTCAGCTGATATAAGGCTTGGAAAAAACATTAGCCCAAATACTTGCTAACCCACTATGCAAGTCAGAGTTGTATCGGCCAATGTGTAGATTATGACACAGACCTGAAAAGATTTCAAATGCATGGGCCTCGTTTTGTACAGCATGAAGTATTTACTTTTTGCTTTTTATCTTCAGATATGTGCGTGTGCTTGGAAATTTGGTACATGCAATTCAAATAAAAACTAAGCTCTGTCAGTTAGTAGAAGTAATGATGGAGAGAAGAGATGACCTTTCATTTTGCCAAGAAATGAAATTCAGGTAAGAAAGAAATTTAGACATAATAAAACACCTTGGGCAGTGTAATGTGGACAAGTATAATTTTGGTGACATGTTTAAAAAAAATAAAAGAAAACTTTATTATAATGGTATATATATATATATTTTTACTTTGTCTTCAGTGTTAATAGTTTAGAATCTAGTATTGCATTATAATTTTATTTTGAATATGGGGATACTAAAGGTATGTAAAAAAACTGATACAGAGTGGGGTATTACTTGGTATAATAAAATTCAGTTAATCTTCAATATCTGGTGGTTCGAATATGAATTTGTAATACTAAGTGCAAGCAGTAGTAGGTGTATTTAGGTGTGTGGGTTATTATTTAGGGGGGAAAAAAACGGAAAAAACAAAGCTAGCAGTTTTATGTTTTTGTATCTATATTTCACAGAAACAAAATGGTAGAATATTTGACAGACTGGGTTATGGGAACATCTAATCAAGCAACAGATGAGGATGTAAAATGCTTGACAAGGTAAGAAAGGGTACTATTAAACTGCTTCTAAAGTTGCTAACAGTGTTCCAGATACCATTTGATATCCACAGATCAGTTGGATTATGTGGAATTTCTGTAGTGGTAGTAATTCTAAAGAAAAGACCAAAATTGAAACTCAATTTTTTGTGAGCAGGTTCTTTTAAAATGTACATGTTTTTATTTAAATCTTGTTAATGCTATTTCTGATTTAGTGTTAGAATTGCTTGTTTTATTTCCTAGAACTATGTCTTCATATGATACATTATGAAGAATAAAATTGTCAAAGATTATAGTGTTGAATTCATACTTAAGTTTTTTTTAGTGAAAACATTCCTTTTTAGTTGTAGTCCTTTAATAAGGTGTTGCTTGAACCTGTACCACAGAATGTGATTGCTATTTTCCTGATGGATCAGTTTAACAACTGATTCTTAAAACCTTAAAACTTTTTCAGAGATCTGGACCAAGCGAGTATGGAAGCAGTGGTCTCTCTTCTTGCTGGGCTTCCGTTACAGCCTGAAGAAGGAGATGGTGTTGAGTTGATGGAAGCCAAATCTCAGTTATTTCTTAAGTAAACAGTGACTTTTAACTATTTCTACTATACAATGTCTCAGAGTGGAAGCACCATATGACTTTTACTACCAACTAAGTTTTTTCTTCTAGCAGAAGTAGAGATTACCTCGTATAGATGTCATTTCACAAATCTCTGCCTAATAGGTTTATGGAAACATTTTCATTTAGAAAATAATTACTAAATTTGTCCTTGTGTCCCCTTAATACAGACATATCCTTAGTTCATGGGAGGGATTAGCTGGGTTTGAAATTGCATTTTCATCCATGAAATTTAAAATCTCTTTCAAAACAGCTGTTTGTAAAGGCACACCAGTGGAATTTGTTTGTTTTGTTTCTGGAACTTATATATGAGTTTTTAGGGCAGTGCCTCCTAGTTCTTACAACATATTTTTTGAAAGTTTAAACTGTGCTACAGGGAAGATTATTTGGGGGGATGGATGGGATTTTTTGGGAGGCTTATGGTCTATTTACTTTTGTATGCAAATCTTTCCAGACCGTTGCCTTCGTAGAATCTGTTTTAACTATCCAAGTCTATCTTTTTCTTTAGATATTTCACACTGTTTATGAACCTTCTAAATGACTGTAGTGAAGTTGAAGATGACAGTGCACAAACTGGTGGCAGGAAACGTGGAATGTCTCGAAGACTAGCTTCGCTACGACACTGCACTGTTCTTGCTATGTCAAATTTACTCAATGCAAATGTGGACAGTGGTCTTATGCACTCCATAGGTAAACTAATTCGATTAAGCTATGCATAAATGAATACACAATGAAGACATTGGTGTTTGATTCATTTTTACATTTCCCTTAGTAGTTATGTTTTGTTTTTGTTTTTGTTTTTTTTCAGGCTTGGGCTATCATAAAGACCTCCAAACAAGAGCTACCTTTATGGAAGTCCTCACCAAAATTCTGCAGCAGGGAACAGAATTTGATACGTTAGCAGAAACAGTGCTAGCAGATCGGTTTGAGAGATTGGTGGAGTTGGTTACAATGATGGGTGATCAAGGGGAGCTCCCTATTGCTATGGCTTTAGCCAATGTGGTGCCTTGTTCTCAGTGGGTAAGTTAATTCCTGCATTTTATTTCCTAAGTGTTTTGAAAATAATAAGACTTATAATTAGGTCAAACATTTTGGGGGTGTAACAACAGCCTGCTAAAGAGAGATTAGACCTACCTTTCGTAATAACTAGCCTTTCTTATTGTATTCTCAGAAATCCAGCTGCAAGAGATCGTGATTATCAACAGTAGTTTTATATTAAATTTCAGTTAATGCCTGGGAACAATTTTGTATACAATTATTATAATAAATGCATTTGTTTTGGTTGATGTTATTTATTACAAACTGCGTGCTGTAATGCAGACAAACACAACTGTATTTACTCCTCAAATTTAACAAGATGAATTGTTTTTTGTTATACAGCAGAATAAATGCTTATCTGTCTGGACTAACCATTATGAATTTGCGTGAGTGGTTATCATGAGAGAGATTTTTAGGCAAACAATAGCATAGGGAAGATTTAAAAAAAGATTGTGCATGCTTAATTTGATATTTATATGCAAGACTCAATAGCAAATTTAAATAATTAGTGCAATCTTTGACTCGCTGCTCAGATGACCATTTCCTGCTTCTTTTAAGGATGAGCTAGCTCGTGTCCTGGTCACGCTCTTTGATTCCCGGCACTTACTCTACCAGCTGCTTTGGAATATGTTTTCAAAGGAAGTTGAACTAGCAGATTCCATGCAGACACTCTTCCGAGGAAACAGCTTAGCTAGTAAAATAATGACTTTCTGTTTTAAGGTATGTTACCTAACCTTTCTCTCTACTACATATCTTTTTAAACTTATGACTACCTTAGTTACATGAGTGATTTGGGGTGTAGTACCAGCTTGAAGACTGTTTCTAATTGTCTTCTATTTAAAGAGAAGACAAGTTCCAAGGTCTTTCATTTCAGTTTAAAATGTTGTGTAGTACTATACAAACGGAGCTAGGGTGTTGCGTCAGTATACTCTAGGAAGGATTTCCATCTGGTTATTAAGTTGATTTATGATTTGCTCTAGATTGAAAATTAAATAAAATACTGGTAGAAGTCCATCACGATTGTGTTTCAGAAGTGAGTCTTCCAGAACACCAGTTTTACAGACATCTGGCTTATGCCAAAACAAATCAAGTGTTTTCAAGCTCTTGTAACGTACAGAATTTTGGAGTGTTCCTGTGAATTGCTATGTTAATCTGGCCACATATTCTGATTTTCTTTTTTCAATAGGTGTATGGTGCTACGTATTTGCAGAAACTTCTGGAACCTTTATTAAGGACTGTGATCACGTCCTCTGAATGGCAGCATGTTAGCTTTGAGGTGGATCCTACAAGGTTTGAGATTCAAGGCGGGGGGAAACAAAAGTATTTATAAAATTGTCTCCCAGTCATTGTGATTTCCTTTTCTTTGTTGTAAATATTTTTCTCACACTTTCATACTTTTCTGCTCCTCACTACACCAGACACATTCATTTTATCTACCAACAGTCCTTATACCCAGGGAGAATTGTACAGAGCTGTCCAACACATTGAGATGAGTTCCGCTGCATGTCCTCTAAGCCCTGAGAGAGTAAGGAAGACAGAGAGTCCTTACAAAACCCCTTCTCCTACTTGCTACTTCATACTTTTTGTAGGCCACTAGTGCGGGGGTTTTCCAGTAGTACCAAAAGGCATCTGCTTTAGGTCATTGGATTAGTTACAGAAGCAAGTTGGAATGCATACATACTGTAATTTTTTTTTGCTTTAATTTCTCATATCAATTCAAGATTTGGATTTAGTAGCTGTTCTGTTGTTTTGAATTCTCTTTAACTCTTGAAAAATTTTCAAAATTCTTCTTTTAAGTAGTTTGCCAAGAGATAGGTTTTATTTTTAATAGTTTAGCTGTCAAACAACTGTGTCTATCTCAGAAATCCCTTTCACAGAAACCATCATCAAACTGATAATGCAGGCCTCTTGGAATTATGAACACTTGTCTTAGTATGGAATGATGGGAGAGAATCCAATTTACAGCTCTCTGTTTATTACTAAGTTTTGAATGACCTTGTATTTGTCACTTATGTAATTTAAATTATTGATGGAATCTTCTGTGTGAAAGATTGTAAATATTTCTGTAAGATTTTTATTTACCCCTTGGGATAAGGTTACTACTGAAAATACAAGCATAGTCAGTAGGATTTGATTGCTGGTTATACATTTATGGGTCTCTTTCAGATTGGAGCCTACAGAAAGCCTTGAAGAGAACCAGCGGAGTCTCTTACAAATGACAGAAAAATTTTTTCATGCAATCATTAATTCTTCTTCAGAGTTCCCCCCACAACTTCGCAGTGTGTGCCATTGTTTGTACCAGGTATGCCTGCAATGGTTGCCTGCCCCTAAACTTTAGGGTTTGATTTTACAATTCTAGTAGTTTGCATCTTGGTCTAGTAATGGGTGCATAGTGGGCATTTCTTATAGTGGGCTGCTAAAATTCCAGTAGGGGATGGATATTCCTGCTGCCCGCAGGACCAGTAGGAAATACAGTTTGCTGTCCTTCTGGAGGAGGCTGTCGCAGAAGGGCTGTGCACAGCAGAGGTTGTGAGCTGCAGTCTCTCTGTGTTCTGGAAGAGCTATTGTTGGCCTTTCTGCCATGGAGTCTGTATCTCGGGTCTGAAGTAAAGTGAGGAAAACAGATTTTCTGAGCTATGTTTGTAAGGAGAGCATGCAAAGGAGCTATCGTCAACCACAGCCGCATGTGCGAGATTGCTGTGGAAAGTGAAAGCATCCTTGTCTTAGAGAAACAAAACTTTGAACTAATTATGAGTAGTACAAAAACATTCTATGCAATGTTAATCATTATTCTTAGCACTGATAATGTTTTAGCCGTTATTAATAATTTTTGTAGTGAATACTGTTGTGATTTTCAGAACTTGGGGGTGAAGACCAGTGCATTGTGTTGGGACTGTTGTGGGTCTGGGGTTGTTGTCCTCAGCTGTTGGGAGGAATTAGGAGTGCAAATGCTGGCCTTTTGTTTCTGCTGTAACAGCTGGTGTAAATGGCTTCTCGAGTCACCTGGCTCTCTTTCTGCCTCTGGTTTTAACAGACTGTATCCAGGTTGTGGAAGGTTTTTTTGTTTGGGTTTCTGTGTGTGCGTTAAATAGGGAAACGAGGTGGGCAAGTTGGTTTTCCTTTAGGATCAGATGGTCAGTCTCGCAGACATTGACTGCAAGTGGATGTGTCACTGAAAATGCCATGCGTGCTTGATTCTTGCTTCCATTAGGCTGGTTTGTCCTGGATGTTTTCCTAGAATTGCTTTATGTGCTGTTGCTAGGGTGCATCAGACTTAGATCCATTGCAGTGATACTTTGCTAAAAATTCTTCCTATGCAAACCATTTTTAATTCTGACGTGAATTGGAGTTACTGGAATGTACTCTGCAATGGGGTGGTTTTCAAAGATTCTGCTGTGGGAGCATATCAGTTCTATTGTTTTTTGCCTTTATATTGTTTCAGTTAAAAGGCTAATTTACATGATTTTTCTTAATAAAGAGGGATGGAAATTTTACTTTAAATGCAGTAGCCTGATGAATAGAGTAGAGATAAGAATGCTTCCAAAGTTAGCTCTTTCTTTCTAGAAGTTGCACAAAGTCAGAAGTTTGGTAAGGACAACATCAGTTAACAGGTCTTGAATAAATCTGAGCTGTTTAAATTTAGCTTGGTTGGTGGAATCGCTTTCACTGACTTGCTTTTTTACTGTCACATCTTTAAGTTATATGAATTTTCTTCCAGTTCTTTTCTCTAAAGATTATATATGAATCGTTGGTGTGTGCTTGTTCTCAAACAGCTAAATATTGCTAGCTTTCTATTGATAGAATTCCAGGCTTCACTTAGTATGGGGCTTTTCAGTGATGCTAGTTTATTCTTACAACTAATATGAAAGACATAGGATTGAGCTGCAAGAGCAAAATTTACCTCTTTGCAGGGCAGCAGTACATAAGGCTGATGTGCTATATCTTTGCTCAAATCCTGTTGTAAAATACAAGAGAACGTGAGGTTTTGTGGTGGGTCCCTTTGCCTTGAAATTAACATAATCAAGTCAAATGTCTAAATTTGGAAATCTGTAATAAATTTGATGTAGATCTGCTGGCTTTTTTTTCCCTCCATTCTCCACAGAACTACTTTATGTTATCTTTTAGCTCTCAAAGTAATAATTAACCATAATGAATCACAGATCTAACTAAATTGAAGGACACACAGAGAAACATTGGGAAGATTTAAAACTCTAAATTTATTTTTAAAGTAATGTGTATATCAAAGGTATAACACTTTACTATTTCTACTATTAAAATTATTTTGGGATGGTGAAATACGTCTGAAAGCTGAATATACGATTTAATGCCCAATATTGTATATCATGAGCACATTAATGTGGTTTGACTTTTAATCTAGCCAGAAATAGTAGAAATGATTGAAACGCAACATTTGCTTGTTTTGTATTTAGTGCTTTGTAAATAAGATGTAATAAAAAATGTGGAATAGAACCTCCATCATCAGTCTTTAGTTTATATATTTCATTTTCTGTTGGTTATGTTTGTTACATTTTACTGTGTAATTTATGTACAAGTCAACATTGGTTTTTTGTTGCTGTATGTAGTTGGTGCTGTGACTTGTTTGTGCTCATCTCTGTTCTGTAGGCAACTTGCCACTCTCTACTGAATAAAGCTACCGTAAAAGAAAAAAAGGAAAACAAAAAATCAGTAAGTTTGGAGACCTTTTTACTAGCCATTTCTTTCAAACCACAACAGAAATCTTTTGCTGTTTATTCAAAACATCTTCACTTCAGTCTATTTGAACTCACTGTAAAATCATTCTACTAATTCTGGCACAAAATAGCTTTCATTTCAATTAACACTGGAATTATTTTATATTTAAAATATTCTCTGTGTGCCTATCTGAGTAAACAAAAATACATCTTTAACATTACAGCTTAGCATTTAATATTCTGATTCCTCTACCCTTACCACCATCTTCCAAAAAAAATGGAGAAAGAAAATATTTGGTCTGGGGGAAAATCTGAGTCTGTTTAGTTGCTTTAATACTTCCGTAGATAACATGACTTCAGCTTGCATCCTGGGAGAAGAACAATTAACACATGGTTTGCTGAAAAAAGGCTCCTATGATTTATTTCTGATACTTTCTTTTGTTTGCCTTCTAACTAAGCAATAAAAAATAGCATTTCTATTTATTTACTGAGGGAAGATGAGATTTTCCACTTTAACTTACTGTGTTAAAGAAGAGTTGAGATGTATATATTGTGATAGAGTGGTATCATTATAAGCTAAGGCTTACCCTTTTCTTTGACAGTGACCTCAAAATACAATGTGTGAATAATACTGAGGCAGAATAGAAATTTAGACTTTTATTAAATACTCCCATATTTTTTGCTATAACTGAGCGGATTAGTATCATGTTGAAATGCAAAATCTGTGTGCAAAGTAATACTTTACAAGAAAATATTATAAATAATTGCATCACAAGATAATTTGATTGAGGTTGCTACCAAACCATAATGATTCTTGACGTGTATGCACTAATGGCTTTATCTGTTTTAAGAAGCATGATTTGAGATTGCACTAGTTATGCTTTGAAGTAGTATAGTAAGCTGGGAATTGGGTCTTATTTAAACAATTTAACTTCATATATGAAACTTGTTAATTTTGTTCTGTGAAATGGTAGAATCTGACATTATGATTAGTTGATAATTGGACAAAAATATACATATATAGATATTGAATTTTTATAAGACACTGGCTACTTAGCTCTGGATCATTCTGTCTTTCCTTCTTTGGTAAATCTGTTGAGATACGATGGATCTGGAGAGAGATTTCTTCAAATATCTCCCTCCCTCAAATTTAGATTAGTCCTGAAACTTTAAGTCATGTAATTCACATTGATGGGGAGGGCCTTGAAAGTAATATTGAAATAGTTATTCAAATAAAATACCTGAGAATTTAAAAAGAATTATCTGTTTGATTGGAAGGCTGTGCACACCTGATTGTGAACATATGGCATTTGTCCACTTTACTGTCAGTGGCTGAAATTAACTGGTGAGCAACTTTGTAGTTTACTTTCTTAGCTTTGTACAATAGCTATTGCAGGAATTTCACCCCAGCAAGAAAGTTTATATGAAAGCTGAAGTAAGCCTTGCCAGTGTCTGGATAGCCCCCTCACCCCCTTACTCTTCTTTCCTTCTCTTTCTTGATTGTCTTACAATACAAGACCTGTAAAGCCAAGAGAATCCTACTCAAATCTATTGAACTTGATTGTTATGGAAAGAATATGTAAAGTTGGACTGCCGTACAAGACTTTTCTCAGATTGCTTTCCCTTTTCTTTAATGCAAATATATTATTTATAATTCTCAACTTCATAGGTTGTTAGTCAGCGATTTCCTCAGAACAGCATTGGAGCAGTTGGAAGTGCTATGTTCCTCCGGTTCATCAATCCTGCGATTGTCTCCCCTTACGAGGCAGGGATTTTAGATAAAAAGCCTCCACCAAGAATTGAAAGGGGATTGAAACTGATGTCAAAGGTGAATCAGTGTATACTTTTATTTGGCCATATTGTGTGTTCTGCCTGAAGTAATTCTGTTCTTCAATTTACAAGAATGAGAAAATTTAGTTAAACTTTTTAGTTTTGTATAACAAAGATCACGCTTATTTAAACTGCAGAGTTATGTTTATAAATCATAGCATGACGTAAAATCAAAGAAACCAACATAACTTCAACAGTAGTGAAAATATCTGGTATTAATGAGGTTTATAGAAGTTTTGAAGAAATAGCTTTTTTCTTCCATCTCAGGACTGGTACCATTTGGTATTACTTCCTGTAAAAAAAAAAAAAGAAAAAAAAAAAAAAGAAAAAGAAAAAGAAAAAAAAAGTGTGTGGGGAGGAGTTTACTGGTTCTGTACAACTTCTGTTGCCTTGTGTATATTATCCAGTTTTAATTGTTTTAATTGTTGAGAAATTTTGATTTTCTTCAAATAGGCATGTGCCTTTACACCTGTTTGTGATTTCCAGAAAAAATACTAACCCTTAATAAAGCACACTTTTGAAAGATGATTTCTTTTCCTGGTTTAAGCCCAAGTAAATCTCAGAAGTGAAATCTGTTATTTAGAATTATGTAAAAGAAAATACTTTGTACTAGGTGGCTTATGTCCCTTTTTTTTTTGTTTTGAAGTTTCACAAGTTAAAATGTGTATTTCTAATAGTGAAGTTATATTGGCAGTTGTAACAGTTAAGACATTAAGCCTTTATGTGCCTCTTCCATCTTTTTATTATTTAGATACTTCAGAGTATTGCCAACCATGTCCTGTTTACAAAAGAAGAACATATGCGGCCTTTTAACGATTTTGTAAAAAGCAATTTTGACGCAGCACGAAGGTAGGCCCTTTGGAACCTTTTTTAGTTCCAAATATTGAAAAAAAAAAAAAAAAAAAAAAAAAGTCATGTATGCTTGCAGGCTTTTGACTTGCATTGGGTCTGCGTGTCAGACTTCCCTTACACAATTATGGCAATCACTGGTTTTCAACTCTAGGTTTTTCCTTGATATTGCATCTGATTGCCCAGCTAGCGACACTGTCAATCACAGCCTGTCTTTCATCAGTGATGGCAACGTACTTGCTTTGCACCGGTTGCTGTGGAACAATCAGGAGAAAATTGGCCAGTACCTTTCCAGCAACAGGTAAGACTTCAGAAATATTATGGAGGGAGCTGCTGATGGGGAGTGAATATTTTGAATTATATTCAAATGCTTTTACTGTTACTACTGAGAAGAATATGGTGGCTGAAAAAGTCTTACCTCTGGATACTTTTTTCTCTTACTGACACCTCATCACTGGGTGCATGTCTAATATCTTTCTTGCCTGTTTTGCTGCCAGCCTTCTGTACAAGTGTATATTTGTCTGTCAATCTTTGTAAAAATCGATATGCATAATACACATTTTTCTAATTCCTTCACTGAAAACATTTTTTATAATTTTGAAAAGGATATGTAACCTCTTCAAGGTAAGGAAGGGTACTAGGCAAATAATAATAATAATAATAAAACAAATTTAAAAACAAATAGAACAAATAATAAAACAAAACAAAAACAAAAAACAGGAATTGCTGAATAAATAAAGACTTATCTGTTAAGTAATAATGCTGTTTCTAGGGACCACAAGGCTGTTGGAAGACGACCTTTTGACAAAATGGCTACTCTTCTTGCCTATCTGGGTCCACCTGAGCACAAACCTGTGGCAGATACACATTGGTCCAGTTTAAATCTCACTAGTTCCAAGTTTGAAGAATTTATGACAAGGTAATGAGATTATTGTGGAGGGGAAGCTCATTGTGGGTTTTCTTACTTCAGCAAGGAAGTAGTTACTAAGACTTGAGTTTTCATTTTGAAGGAGGGTTTAAAAGGCTGGCTGTATGTACACCTGTTAGGTTTGTGAATAGAAGATTTTAATTTCAATAATTAAACAGAATTAAATCGGAATGCAGTAGCTTTTGTGATTTAACAGAGGTTCAAGATTTTATGAATTTAATGCTTCTGTTTAAAGATGCAAATAAATAGTGTTTGGGATTTTTGTTTTATTAAGGCAGTTGTGAAAAGCTGATGTCATGTACTGCTTTTTAGGCATCAGGTGCATGAAAAAGAAGAGTTCAAAGCACTGAAAACATTAAATATTTTCTACCAAGCTGGGACATCAAAAGCTGGCAATCCTGTTTTCTACTACATTGCTCGGCGGTAAGGCATCTTTCACCTCCTCTGTCTAAAATAAACATGTAAAAGCTGAAGTATGAAGTGTATATATGAAAGAGATGCAAACAAGACTCTGAAATTAACTTATTTGCTGAATATTGGTGACAGAAGTTTTGAACGGTGATCAGAACTAAATCAGAACTAGTTCTTCCACCTAGGAATATGTACACCTGCAGAAATATGCCTGAGACTTTAATTTTTATTTATTTTTCACCGTTTGAAGTAAACTGCATCTACACCACTTTACTATTAATCCTTTATCAGAGGTTTTAGCATCTTCATATTATGAAGTATAAAATTAATAACAAGCTAAAATAAGCAATAAAACTGAAAAAAGTCCCCATATCCCAGTCATTCGCAGACTTCATAAGAAAAGGAGAGTCATTGTGCTCACAAGTAACTGATGGGTGCAATCAAATCAGGATTGAAAACCAAGACTGTAGCTGTTACACCTTTTCTCTGAGCTGTGCTGGTGGTGCCCTTGCCCTTGGTACTGGTGCCGCTGTTGAGGTACAGGCTGGCAGCAGGGGCCGCTGGTTTTGGCACCGGCGGGGCGCTGCTGCCATGGTCTGCGGAGTTCTCCCTGGTGCCACGTCGGATGCTGAATCCTCGTGTCATTGTGGCGCTGGCTGATGCTAGCAGGTCTTGTTTGGATGTTGGCCTTCACGGTCAGATGGTTGCCATCGCTTTGTGCTCCAGTGGGGCTCTTGGTTTTGCTTCTGCTGCCATTGCCAATGTGGTTTTTGCTGGTGGTTAGCTGAGTTGGTGCTGGTGGAGCTGCCTGAGGCAGTAGTGCTGGTGTAGAGCTTGTTGGCGTGCTTTGGCTCTCCAGGTGCTTCTGTTGCTGATGGGCTGCTGGTTTAGGCTGCCAGTGGTGGTTGCTGCACCAGTGGGGTGCTTGCTTGCAGGACCATTGCTGATGGCGTGCTCACTGCTGGCATGGTTAGGCGTGGTTGTTTCCTGGGGTCATGAGCTGCTTCTTGGGGTAGGACTGGGAGCACAGCTTTCGGTGGTGATGCCAGTACTGCTGTCCTCGTGTGCTCTGTGCTGGGGGTAGCTCTGCTGCTGGCAGTGGCAGTTTCAGTGATGGTGCTGCTTCCAATAAAAAGTGTTGCCGTAAGCTGAGGAAACGTCCTCAGTGGCAAACTTTCTGCAGACCCTTTGAGCTCACGTAAGAACATGGGTGCAAGCAGGGGAAAGCATTTCTGAAGCCGCGTATTCTGTTTATATTCAACAACTTACGTAAACAGTTAATATATGTTTGCAAATAAGGCATTCTTCAAATTTACTTATCTCCAGTGAAAATCATACCCAACATGAATTTCATTTTTTTTCCAATTAACTAAAATTTTAAATCCCTACTCTTACTCACTCTTAGAACTTTTCATTGCATTCAGTAGTACTTTTTATTCTGTGTTGTAGATTGACCTACAAACTTTCTAGAAAAGTCTGTGCTCTGTTACACCATGTGACTTTTGTTATTTCCCCAAGGAAATTTTCAATTTTTCAAGTAGGGAACAATTTTAATAATTGGAAAATTTTATTGTTTTGCTACTTGATATAATAACCATACCTTACTCCAAATTCAGGTTGAAGGCCAAAAAAACAGCAAGCTTTGAAGAACCTTTCTGAATATAACCTCTAACTTTATAGTTGTATTCTGCTACTTAAATATGGATTCCTATCCAGAGATCCAACAGATTAGTATATCTGTTCACATTTTCATTGATTATGGTTTTGATTTTTCAGAACAACAACAACAACAAAAAAGCTTCTGTTCAGTATCAAATGTGGAAGGTAAAACAAATCTCAAAACTCTTTCCTTCCGGAATTTTGTGCTGCCATGCCAAAGGGTTTTTTTTACGCTTTAAAAAAAAAAAAAAAAAAAAAAAAAGGGGGGGGGGGAGAAAAAGTAAAGTTTAAAGACCCATTTTTTAAATGTTCCATTGTGCAAGTGACATATCTTTTGATTACGAGTTTTGCTGAAGTTAATTTCTGCATAGGCTTATGAAGGGTTATGGTTCTCGTGGACAGCATGTATCAGCTTAAATAACTGTGTTTTGAAAAGCATGCTGGTTGTTTTAGACAACATAACTAACTTTATACAGTTGAATGTCAGTAGAATTTTAAAGAATATGTAATGTATTATGTTCAGACCCCTTCTAAACTAGTTGTGCTGCTGTCAATAGTAAAAACAAATTGGGAAAACACAGGAATAAAATGGATGTTTGGAAACTCAGATTATCTCCCAGTTGTTGTGTTTGTTCACTGTTGTGGTTGAATAAGCTTGAAAAATTGTCATCCTTCTACTGCAAGTTAGCAGGATCAGCTAGAGTCACTTCATCTCTCCACTCCCACCTGCATTTCTGGTCCATCCCTCAATTCTGTCAAAGTAATTTTGGAAACTGTTTCTCTGACATTGATGCAAATATGTGTCACAAGAAAAAATATCTCCTTTTTAGGATAGATAAATAGAGCCAATGTAGTCATACAGGTAGACCCATCTTTTCCTATCTTGGACATGAGCCTGCAGCTAATAAGACAGAAAATATTACTTTTTTTTTTTTTTTTGAGGTAAAGTCCTTGGTGTTTAAGCTAGAATACACTGTCTTTAAATTCTCTTTAAAATTTGTTTGCTTGCCACCTTTTTCTCCTCCAGTTTTTCCATTGAATACTGTCTTATTTCATGTCAAGTAAAATAAAATGCCTGCGTTGTTATCCTGTCCTGTTCAGGCAAAAAATTAGGTATACATATGCCAAGAGTAGTGACAATCCATCTTCACAAAGTTTACTCTGTCTGGCATTGATCCAGGGCATCCTTATCTATTCTGGGAAGACCTGACATACCGTGTTTCCTTCATTTGCAGAGCAAGGAATGGTTATTTCACCTGTAAAGAAAGAATTTCTGGAAAGAAGTTGGTACAAAAGCATGCAACACATGCTTGCGAGGTGTAGAGCCCGTACTACGTTTTCTTTAAAAGCAGAAAAATAAAATTATCCACAGCTGGCTAACTTAACAGGAGTGTTCGGTCTCTAAGGAAGCTTATAGGCATGGTGGTTATGACTTAAAAATGAGTTCATATGGAAGTGATTTATGTAAAATATGTACCGCTTGCGAAGCGTACGTGTGTGAAAACTGAAAGAACTGACCTCCATTAGGAAGACACGTGAAGATGGCAGCAGTAAGCATTACCCCTTTTGCGGGAAGCATTTCAGTTTAAGGTTGGGGTTTTTATTTGGGGTCTCTCGGCGGGCGTAGGAAAGTGTTAGCGCTGCCCAAGTGGAGGACATCGGCCTGACTGTCGCAAGCTGGTGCTCTGCACCCCTTCAGCACCGGTGGGACCGTGGGGACCCCCCCACGGTGGGTGTGCAGCCTGCGGTCCCAACACGCAGGTCCCGGGGAGCGACGTGTGCCAGGGCACCACAGCAGCAGTGAGCAGAGAGCAGTGCCCAGCGTTGGGACGGCGAATGCCTCCCCGGTGCTTCTGTGGAATGGCAAAAGGGTCTACGTGGTGCTTACTTGGGGTATTTGTCTTAGGGTTCTGAGCCAGATGTCGTGTTTTGAGGGGTGAAATGGGGAGTGACTGTTTAGATTTGAGCTGGAAGGACATTTGAGGGCTTGCAGCAAGCAGATTATTTTTTTTAGTTTGAGATCTTGTTGCTAAGGCATTGTTGAGTCATTTTACTGATATATCTGGATCAGTTTGTATCCTTCTTGTGCTGTGAAATTTAATCTTGTCTGTCATTTTTCTCCACATTGTGTTTCCTGGGTAACAACCAGACTTCCAAAGCCAGTGATCTTCTGTCTCTAATCCTTACTCTGTTACTAAAGTGATTGATAAATCAATAGATATTGATCCTGAAGTACTGCCATCAAGTTTTAGAGCTGATATCCCAAACTAATTAATAGGAAATGTGGAAATACGGACCTCTGAGTTGTTTCACACCACAGCTATCCCTGCAGCAATTTTGATGTTTTAAAAGCCAACATCTCTACAAGAAGGCGTGCCAGACCTCTTCTGGGTAATCAATTAATAGTCAGAAGGCAGCACCATTTTCAAAAAGACTACTGAATGTCATGTTGAATTGTTGGATAGTTATTTTCCAACAAAGAATTTTCTGAGGACAGGTTATTGTATTTGTATTACCAGAGGCCGAATGACCAGCATGTTTAAAAGGAAGCTGGTTCGGTAGCGTTCACATCCTTGCCTCTTGCTTTTATTTCAATTTGACTGCGCTGTTGCCAAGCAACAAGTGCCCAACTCCCCCGGTCGCCTGCCTACTCCAGCTCTGTTATCAACTCATTTGTATGCCAGAAAAATACAAGGAGCCTAAATTTCGGTCTGCTTTGTTGAAGGCAATCTGACTAAGAAGCCCTTGTTTGCACCTACCAAGGACGAGTTGTGGGTAAAGAGATAGCCCTGGAGTTTGGGAGGAGGTGCCGTCTCGCTTCCATGCACATCTGTGATGTTTCCCAATCAGTACGTGTATTTAGAAAAACCACAGAACCCCATGTGCACATCCAGGCTTTTATCAGCATGCTTAAAATTTTGAAGTAGACTTGCCATTTGCCCCAAATAACTTGTGGAAAATAGGATTTTCTCATAGCTTCACTGTTCACTGGGTAGTCTCTTTATAGGTGGAACATGCTCGGAACATTTAAAAGTTGAGTTCACGTAGACGTTTTGCATCCAGTAAGATTTAGCATCCTGTGTTGAATGGCTCAGCAAAAACATGTAATATTTCATGTAATTCCCTCAACATAATTCACTCTAGACGTTGTAGTCATATTACCTCATTTTGTGATCTCTGTCCTACCTTGCAAGCTAAGCTGCTTTAAACTGTGTGTGATGAAACCATATGGGTGAGATAATTCTAGGAAATTCCTAATTCTGATTTAAAAAGTAGGTTGATACTGTTTTAGTGTCAGTCAGTACTTAGCAAATACATTACCTGTCCAAAAAGGGTGGCAGGCGGTGGCATTTTTTCAGATATTGATCCTACTTGCTGGAATTTCAGTTCTGTCAGATTATTTAACCTGGGGAAAATATATGGAACTTGTGCAAGTGGGGAACTTCCAGCCTGCTGGTAGCCGCTCAGGTTAATGAGGCACTTCTGGCTACTGAAGGCACTGTGCACATCCTGCTTATAGCCCAGGTTGTTTTAACTTTGACTTGGGTAACTAGTTCTTGTGTACCTCAAATGCCTATGAAATACCAGTGGTGTGGTTTTTTTTCTTTAAATCTTTCTGTTCTGTAAAACACAAAGATACTTTTTTTTTTTTTTTTTTTTTTTTTTGAGATGGAGAAGTTACCTTTTTGTAGCACATAGACATGTCTTAAGGGGTTGCAACTTCTAAAGAGTAAGAATGAGAAGGGTAGGCTGTGTTACCATTATCACATCAGCTTATTAATAAACAATATTAGGAAAAGTTGAATATCAGAATAATACAATTGGCTTATACCATAGTTTCCCCCATAAGACATAGAGATTGAGCCAAGTGCCTGCTTGAAGTAGGTTTGTATAATAAAATAGTATCTATTCAGCAATTATTACCTATCTGCCAAGAGTATATGATAGCAATGCTTATGTGAAAAGAAGCACTGTGACTAATTCAGTTCAATACAAACATAACTTTATTTTTACTTAAATGCCAATGAAATAACTGTACAAATTCATCGTGTAACATTTACTGTTAGAAATTAAAACACATTTCTGATTATAGAAATATTGTTCACAATTGGAAAGTTATGATTTCTCTGATACCAGGTTGTAAGTGGTCTACAGCCCTCACTGACACCTAGGAGAAATAGGTAGAGGGCTCCAGTCTTGGTATTGAGGTTTTCTGGATTTTGCAGCACCTTCATGCTACAATAACTGGAAATTAAATGGCCTGAAATGCATGGAAATCATTGTATAAAGATATGCAGTATTAGGTGAATAATACTTTTTCAGTGAACTTGTTCTTCAGTTTTCATTTCATGCTGTTTGCAAAACTTCATCAGTAGTATATCAAGTACCTTTGCCACATAATTTTCTTAAGGTGGTCAAAACCATGCGTGCATCTATTTCTACACATTGATGGTGCAGATGTCAAGGAGAATAGCGTTCGTGCTCATCATTGTAAGGCAAGGATTTGGGCATGTTCAATGCCATGGATTGAATTAATTTGTTAAGTCACAACATTTAAGGAGTGTTTAAATGACAGCTTTCAAACTAATTGCTTACTTGATATATGTTACATAACTTGCATTAGAAATTGGCTGATATTTTCTTTCAGTATTCAAAAAGTAGTAGTTTGAAACACTCTGGCTGAATTGCAGCATTCTTTTAGGCGTAACGTAGTGACAGATATTTCCGATTTTTGATTGTAATTTAGTGGTCAATTTTGTTAATTTGTGTAGGTAAGTTCCTTGTTGGAGAGTGTCATGGCATTGAACATCTTGTGTTTTCCTTCTATCTTTTTTTTTTTAAAGTATGGAGAGCGAGAAATAACTTGCCTGCAGCCTCTAAGTCAAGACAGAGCAAAAAGAGGTATCAGCCCCTACCATTTTTCCCATGCTGAAGTTGGACCACATTGGCTTCTCAGTTTACCCTCTCTTAGATAGACATCATGGCATTGTCATATTTAATTCCTAAATTCAAGACTGTTGTTCTTCATATTTAAAATATCCTAATACATATGAAGCAAACATAGATATACATGCTAGCAATTTTTCTCAGGAATAACTTCTGATTAGTGAAACAGCTAGGTTTAGTTTCTTTATTTTTCCCTTCCTTATGCATGTCATCATAACAGAGAATCTGTGCTGCTATATTACAAGGATTGCTCATCGGCAAGTCAAGCAAGACAATGCAGATATGATACAAGACTTCTATTTTTTCCAGTTGTTTATGACAAAATCATACATAAAATCAGTACTTAAAATTCTGATGTTTTATTCTGTGCAATTAAAATTAAAAATTTAAATACAAAATAAGCACATTTTTAAAAACAAAATCATAGGTTAGTTTTACTCAATTAAGACTTTAAAATAAGTAGCAGCTTAGTATCCAGACATTAGTGTGCGCTTCTTTTAAGAACTGTTATCTTCTTTAGATCAGTCAGAACTTCAAATTTTTTGTATTTTGATTAATTATTTGACCTGGATGTCTTACCTCCAGCTATGTATCACAGGAATAAGCTCAATACTTCTCACAAGAATACAAGCCTCTAGCCAATAAACATTGCCACTGCATTAAGCATTACAGCATAAAACAAATATACCTCACAGATACTTGCTTTGGAGGGCACATCAGTGTTTAAAATAGTTGTGGTGGATTCCTCTCTCCTTAAGGTAGCAGTTGTGCTTTGAGGCATTTTCGAGTAGTTTGTTGGCATTCCGCTGGTGATACTTAGAGTCATGGGGGTAGTGGATGATCCTGTTGGATGGGCCAGGCTTGAGTTCACGTCAGTTGAATCTTTAATGTAGATTGTGTGTGTGGCTGCTGCTTCGTAAGCGCTAACCTTCCTAGTTGTCAGGTCTTCTGGATAGAGGAGCAGTGGCCGGTCTGTGCTTGTAAACAGTACAGTTTGGCCTAAGGTAGCCAAGGTAGTAACTTCCTTAGCTTTAAATTGTTTATACATTTTTGTCATTTGGGCTGGTTCAGTTGCCACTGGGGAAGCAGCTTTGTCTGCTGCCTTTATTCCTTTAATCATGAGGTTAGTGACTGGAACTGTGGGAGCAGCTGCGGATGGTGTGGCGTTCACCCAAAGCACAGATTCGTTAGCACAGGGAGCCCCTATGACGCTGGCGGTGGTTCCCTGCACCCATTTAAGTAAATACGGGATGTTTTGTTTATCACTGCAGGACCAGGGGTTGTTATATAGTGTTACAACTTGCAGCTGAAAGAGCTGGTCAAACGCTTTGTCAGGAATGTATGTGAACTTGTTGTTGTGTAGGTAGAGGCTTGTAAGGTGCTGTAATCTCACCAGTGTTCCTGGAAGTATCTGGGACAAGAAATTATTGGATAGATCCACTGTCTCTATGTTGTAGGGCATATTGGTTGGAACTGTCCAAAGTTTGTTGCTGCTGAGGTTGAGAAACTTGAGACTGCTCAGTGTGTTGTTGATGAGAACAGCTCTTTCCACCATGTTCCTAGAAATATCAAGCACTTTAAGATTCCACTGGTAAGCTGTGTCAAGTTTCTGAAGAACTTTAATGTTGTTATTTATGGCATATAATTCCCACAAGGACTTGGGCAGATGAGCAGGAATATTCTTGAGCCAATTATTTGAAATATCAAGGGTCCTCAAGTTGGTGAATCTTGTCAGCTGATGATCAAGATCTACAAACTGGTTAAAGGATAGATTTAAATATGTAATGTTGTCTTGAAGTCCATGTGGCAGTACAGTTAAGTTTCTGCCTGAACAGTCCACATTCCTGTTGTTTCCTGAGCATGTACAGTTAGAAGGACAGATAACCAAAACAGTGGGTATGAATAACAGAAGGACCAGCAGACAGGTAGATGCTTTCAATATCTGGTGTTCCATTGCTCCCTAAAAATAAATATACCAAAATGACACCCTTTAAATCTATGTAATATATATTTTTTATTTGTAAGGGCTGTCTTTGCAATGATTAGTTGCAGCAGAGATTAAGTAAAAATATCAATAAACCCCTTTGTGGTACGGTCCTTTTTATAATTGTTCAAGAGAGACTTTACAAAGCATCCCTTCATAGACTGTCATGTTGTCTGGCAGAATGAGACTTGTTTTTTCATCTCCCTTTCCCCATCAAGCTCAAATGAGGGCTTTCTTCCGAAAATGCAAGTCTCTTCCAAATGTTATACAATGTCTGCTTCTTGTTTTTAGTGATTTCAAGCCTATATTATGTTTGGAATAATGTGTTCTTTTATACAAGATGAAAAAATGGCTGTCAACTGGATCTGCTTCACAAATCTCTGCAGTAATGTAGCAGTCCCCCCCATACATGCATGCTATTTGCTTAAGTAGAATTGGTTAAAATACATTTTAAATTGTTAGGAATTTAGTTTGAAAACCGAATTCTGCATTCATGGTAACATGCATATTGCTATTTTTCTTTATTATCACGTCAATTACATTCTCAAAGCTGCTAACACATGTTTGAAGCTGATTTAATGTTAGTAAGAAATCTCTGACACTGCAGCAAATTTCTGGTGCAAGCATCTGTCATCAACTAATAATTTTGTTTTTATTTCTATCTCTAAATTTGCAGTAGGTTTTTGTGATTAAAAACAAAAAATGCAAACTTACCGTAATCTCTTCTGCAATATCAGCACATCATTTCTGTGAAAGATTTAAGCTTAGAGGTCGTCTTGTTCTAGAGAGTAGCTACAGTTGCTGTCTGTGGATTGTGCTTGCCTCTTCAGCTGCATCGTATTGCTGCTAGCTGGGGCTCTGCAACCACCTGATCTGTACTACATTGGAGGACTGCAGAGCTGTCATTGGTGCTGACTCAAATTTATTGCAAAGCGTGCATATTCAATAAAATAGTTGGCTTTTGTAATTTGAGTTCGTTAACTTCTCCCTAACTATATTTTTTTAGCCTTGTTAATGCATCATAATATAGTACATAAAATTGCCTAAGTAAACAGTACTGAGTGGAATTTTGGTGGGCTATTTTAGCTTAACCTCTGAGTCCATTTAAATGTTCCTATTTAAAAAGTCACTCAAGTTGTGTTCTGTTTTACCTTCACTTAATCTCTGCTTCTGTAGTAAAGGTTAATGTTAATTTAGGCTTCCTATCTTGAGCTTTTTTAAGCAACAGTGCTAGAATATCTTTTCATAATTTTAAAATGTTCAGTTTTCTGCTGCTCAGATCAGGTTGTCCCTGTATTTTCAGGTATAATATAGCCCAGACTGTAGGATTTTACTGCTTTCTGTAGGAAAGCTTTATCTGTGTTTCTCCAAACAATATCGTAAGAGTATATATTGTTTATAATGCTGTTAATTTTAACATCATTTAGTGCAACAGCCTTATAGAAGTCTCTGAGCAACTGGAAAGCTGTTCTTCAGGCATACAGATGTATACATCTTATAAAAACAATAAGGAAACTTGTAAATATATTTTCCTGTGCCCATTGTACCCACATCAGCATAGAATTGTATATGCACATCTTTTTACCTTTGTGACCACCTTTCAACTTCCCATCAAGTAGCGTATTAAAATGCATGGTTCTAGACAGGGCAGCAAGCTTCTCTTGTAGCCAGGGCCCAGAAAGGAACCTCTAAAACACTTAAGCATCTGGAGTTAAAAGGCATCTGGCATCTAGACAACTGTAAATCAATTTTTGAAATTTATATAAATAAGATTGAACCTTTTCTGAAAAGACTGCTTCAAAGGAGATAAGTAAACGTGCACAACTCATTCTGATAGTTATTTGTCTTGGGTGTTCTGTGAACTGTTTGTATATCCACAAAAATCAAAAGTGCCTAGGTAAAAGAAGGCTTTTTCATGCTTGTTCTTCATGTGCTTGGACCTGTTTCAGCTTTTTCATGACCACTATATTAATTCTTTACTTTCACTATTATTCTCTGCGTTACCAAAAAATAATGTGCAGTGACTAGAGACTTTATATCACTAAATATTTTGGCAATATTGTATCTGGAGGAAATCTCCTTCCTATTAATGAAGAACAACTGATGGCTGTTATGAGGATTTATTTTAAATGCCTGTCAACCGCTGTTACCAAGTAGTCTCCAGTCATATGCAGAAAACAGACCTTTTTTTATGAAAGATAGCCGATATATATGCATGTCAAAGCATTCGCATTTTGCTCTGAATTGGAAGCTTTGTATCTAAGCAAATTCTCTGTTGTGCTTTAAGCAACCAAAACATCTTTGAATTAGAAAGCTTTATTAAAATTGGCTTGAATTCATTGCATTCACTTGTACAGCCTAATAGGACAAACAATTGTTAGAAGCTCTGAGTACCTCGAAAGCTTATACTGTTTCTTGAAAGCTCCGTGTATCAGTATGCTATGTATACGTATGTGCTGACACACAAAGGTATGCATGTTCTGTTTTCCGTAGTCTCCAAAATCTGGAGGTGCTACTTGTCTATGCAGTGGGCTCCATCTGTATTGTATTTTGGCATGATTTGTTTTGGGCAGAACTAGGTTGTTCCCTTCTGTGAAAGCTGAAGTCAAGAAGTGCTGGGGAACCGTTGCTCGTGCTGTGGTTTGGTTGTTCCTGCTTGTGGCAACTTCTCCATTGTTCAGTTATTTGAAGAACGCTTCATTTAAGAAAAATGAGAAGCATGTTGGAAAGTGATTTTGCCCATCTATGGGAGAGTGTTCTGGCTGAGGCAGTGATTCACAAATCTCTTAAATGATTAGCTCAGGAGGCGGGGGGAATTGTTCCTTTATTTCTGAGAGAAGTTCCTCTTGTTTGCTGGGATCCAAACTATGATCCTCAGCTGGTTCCCTGAGCCAGTCAGGTGGAGGTGGCAGGTCAGAGGGCTCAGAAGAGGGGTGAGGACACGAGCCAGGTGTGCAGCTTGCTGCGTCTGAGACGGGCGGTGCAGCAGCGCTGGAAACGGAGATGCTGGTTGCAGAGCAGTCTTCTGCTGGTGGAGGCACTTGGCTGCTTTCATGAGTGGTGGTGCAGCTGGGTGGTTTCTCTGATGCGGTAAGATCATGCTGGAAGTGTGTATCTTCTCTAAATTTCCAAGGCAACACAGATAAAACCGATGAACGCTTGGTAGCCTGGCCAGAGTCCATAAAGATGTCTGGTGTGTCTCCATCTGCAAACGGAGAACGACCAGCCCAGTTTGAATTGACTAGAAGGGGCTTTCTGCAGCACTTCCACAGAATAATCACAATAATAGCAATTATCATACTAACCAAAATTACGCCAATTATCATTGCTGGTAGGCTTTCACTTCTAGGCTCTTTGTATATTTCAGTCGGGTAAGGTGTTGTCGTCACAGCAGTCAGTGCTCTGCCAAACGTGTGCAGACTGGGTCTGGTTGTTTGCGATTGATATGCAGTAGATCTGTTTTTTGTTGGACTCCTGGTGCTGGTATATACATTTCTTTCATTCGTGGTAACATCTGAGGGTGTTTCGGTAGAAAGCGATTTCAAGATTTCTCCAGAGATAAGAACCAGCATTATTTGGCTGCCCACCATTTCCCTGCAGTCTATTGAAATGCGTCCTCTCCTACAGCAGAAATAAAGTAGAACATGTTAATTTGAACTTCTGAAGTACCGCTTTACAGGCACCAGACAATGTTATGTTATACGTAGTATAAAAATAAGATTAGACTCGCTGTTTGAACTTTCATGCCTGTTGCCATTTGTATAACCAGCAGGTTTGTCACTGATTTTACAAGCAGCAGACAGGTTTTCAGTATTACTGATCGTTGAAGTTAAATGACTTTGAAGAGAATGTCATAATTACTATTTTTTCACATTATCAGAAAAAGGCATTGGGAAAGAAGTCCAAAGTATGTTTCAAAATAACTTTAATCATTCGCCTAGATGGTTACAGATGCAAAACAAAATATGAAACACTCACAGAAGTATTGACAAACGCTATTGTCACAAAAGCAAATAAAATTGTCTTGTTTTATACCTCAAAGATTGAAAGAGACAAGCCAAGCCTGAGTTAAAAACTGTTAACAGTTCTGTTACTTTTATTTCCTGTTCTTGCCTCACTTCTGCAGTTGGAGTGTAATATTTTTTTCAAGTTTCCAAATCCTGCTACTGTAATGGAACATCGCTCAAACGTGCTCAGGCTGCTTTAGTATAAATTCCTGCATGTGGAACATTTTTGTAATGATGGGGGCTGTGTTAATGTTAAGTGTTTGGGATGAAACACTTTTTTCCCTGTACTGCTTAGAGTTCAGGTCTCTGAATATCTCTGTATGAGACAAATCATGTAAAATACAGCCACTATATGTGATTATTTTTTTTTATTCTGAAATTACTTTCGTGCATTTTGATCTAATTTATTATTATAATATTAGTCATGTGAAACGGTCTTCAGAAAATCACTATGCATTACTACAGCACCTGAAATTTAATTTTATATGTTTAATTAGTGCTTCTAGAGAACCTTATAATCTAAACCATATAAAATTCATAACAGATAAAAATGACACTATTTCATTTTCTTCTGCTCCCCTCTTTTCAAAATACAGTCAAATAGTACGTATAGAGTTCATGATAATTCATAACAACAACCGTTTAGGACCGAGATAATGCTTGTAAGATAGAGATATTCTACAAGAGCTTTGACTGTGTCAGAAGCTTACAAAGCACTGCACGCAGTTCCATTTAAAAGCAAATAATGCAGATATGAAGCAACGACAACTTGAAGTTGATTCTTACCTTGACATTTATGGTTTATCAAGCAAGCATCTTATTTTTTGTTTGAAGCCTTAGAAAGACGGACTGTGTGCTGAAAGCTGAGCAGTTTTAAAATGGCTTTTCTCACATTGAAGCAAGTTTCTGCAGCTGAAGAGGAAGTTTACCAATACTTGCTGCAGGAAGTGCCAAGAGTAGGGAGATTACTAAGAAACTTAGCTCAAGGTTTGCATGATTTAAGAGCAAACTTTTCAGCTCTGATGATTTGATGAAACTTAAATATTTACATACTTGTGGCTTTTATTGAGTATGTGTCTATTATGAAGAAATTAATAAACGCTTGTTTTCCTGTCTTTGAAAATAGTTACAAAATTTTTGATTGACATAGAAGTAGGTTTGGATTTTATTTTTACAGATATAATTTTGGTGGTGGTTTTGATGAACTGTCAGGATTATTAATGGAAAACCAACCTTAGGTTCATTGCGGTGAGTCATAGAGAGCCATCTGATCACAAGATACTGGCTTGCTTACACATCTTCATGTGCGTAGTTGTTTTAAAAGGTGGATAACTATAGATTTTACCCTTCCCCCTGCCTCCTCTTCCCCACATTATTTTTCTGTCTGGACAACTTCGGTACTTCTTGTTGTCATTAAAGGGGGACTGTGCTCTCTGAGCAGTTGTTTTCCCACTGTCTCTTTGTCCACATCCCTTAGTGCAACCCAGACTACTTTGTATTTTTTGTCTCCTTAAGCATTTAGAAAGGCTGTGTGGCAAAAGAAACTTACACAAATGTCCTCACAGCATTTTGCAAGTGTGTTTTTGTGCCTACAATAATAGCTAGTGCCATGTCCTCATTCTGCAGCTTCTTCATTTCCTGTATGCGCTGTGCTTCTCTTCTGGTTGCACCGGCTCTTTTTCAGTCTCTCCCTACTCCTGCAGCACAGACAAATCCTGAGCCCGTACTGACATAATAACTCACAGTTTCTTGACTCCTTCATCTCATCTACATTGCCTTCACTCATCACAGTCTCCACCTGTCTTGAGCCACAGATCACACCCTCATTACTATTTCTTTTCCTTCTTTCCATTGATAGGATTGTGATTCTATCATTTTTTTTCCTTTTTTAATTTATTTGATGACAATGTTGTTTCACCCATTTTATCTGCTTTCTGCTAGCAACTTACTGTGTTCCTGTTCCAGGCTGGCTAATTCTCCTACAGATTCATTCTCTTTTTTTTAGTTCTGTTATCTTCTTCGCTGTGACAAGTTTTACACCAGGTTAGATTCCCACATCTGCTATCCCAGATTCATTTTTAGTCCTTGCAGTGCCTCTGCTGTTGCCTCGTGTGCTTATGGTCATTTTGGGGAAGAAAAGGGTAACTGTAGGACAAAATGTAGTGTTTTTCCTTGTGGATGTTTTCACAAGGTAAGAAATCACGCCTAGGTATCAGACGGTTACTGACATTCAGCAGATGTGATAGGGATATGATATTCCAAAATGTCTACAGTAATATTTCTTACAATATTTTGACTTAGAGAAATAACATATACTTTATTTAAAAAATGATGATGCTGGTTTATTGAGGATAACAAAATGGAAGACTTTTTATATTCTAATACACAATACAAATGTCATATATTTATGCACAAAGTCAAAACAATAAATATGATGCTCTCAATCTGGTTCAAAAACAGCTAATCTGATTTAAGCAGTTTTTGATGAAGAAAGTGGAAGGGGCGTTTTGAGAGACTAGTTCCTGTTGCAGTAATTGTGTCAAAATTGTGACTGAATTACGGTTCTCTTAAAATAGCAACCTGGATATGCCAGTGTGGCACTTCAGAGTATGCTGTGTTTGTTAGACTAGCTTTCGTTTTTTCCCCCCAGTGGTCTTTGAGAATGGACAAACTTCTGTCCTGTTTTATCCTGTTTGGCTACTTCAGCTGTGATTTCTGGTCAAAAGGAGTTATTGGCACTATTTATGAAGAAGCTTTGTAATGCAGTCCTGCTCCTAGATCTACACATTTGTACAGCATTCCTACTACCATAAAATGAAAAACCCTAAGGTGTGAGTTTAGCTTTCCTGTGTTACAATTCCGGTTGTTATTCGAAAGCTAAGTTTTTGTTTCATATTAATCTTTTTTTTATCATATTAATTAATAAAAAAGTAAAAGCTGAGGTTTGTTTAGCTGACTGGTTTAAATCTCAACCACAAAATTGGTTAAAATGCTTTTGTGTGACTTCAGTTCTTCATTTTCATGTTTATCTGTTTCTCTAGTGATTCTCTCAGTAGTTTGATCTTGGGTTTTCCTTTGGATTGCGGCATCTCTCCCTGCTAGTAACTCTTGCATTATCAAGTCAGTTCCAGCTTCCTCCTTAGGCATCTTCTGCCACGTTCCTGCTGCAGTTGGCCATAAGCTGTTGGTAGCCAGAATATCACCATTGCTTCTGGGCCTCCGTTTTCCTTGTTGAGCTTTTTTGAGATAAGACATTTTGTTTGCTATTATGACTGTTGTCAGAAACAAGAAGGTGCAGATGAGCACAAGCACTGCTATTATAATGAAGCAAATCAGGATAAGAGACTTACTGTCTTCACACATTTCTTTTGACCATGTAGTTTTGGGTTTGCTGGTATTCTTAGGTCCTCCAGCAGCAGAAACAGTACTTCTGGAAGAAGAAGATATTGAAGAGTTTTGGCCCATTGTTGAAGAGAGAGATTGAGGGGTGGCTGTCTGCATTTCAGTCGTCATTGCTTTCCCGTTGAAATTGATGGTTGGAGGAGGATTTGTATTGGCTTCCATTATGTTCTGGCTGCCACTTAGGTTTTGGCTGATGGGATTCCAGGTTTCATTTATGCTGCCACTTAGGTTTTGGCTGATGGGATTCCAGGTTTCATTTATAACTCTGGGGTACTCAGTATGGTTTGCACTTACTTGCAAACACAAAGCAAAAATTATCACAACAGGGAAGGCAAAATGTGGTTTACTGTGTATCTTTGTCTTCATCTTCCTCTTTAGTCACCTGCAAAAGAACAAAATATGGTATTAGTTTAGCAGTGCTGGTTCTGAGAGGTTTGAATCGGACTTCTCAGGGAATAGTAGCCAGCAGCCTTTTTGATCAAAAGTGTGTTTTAACTTGACCTCCTGTTCACTGCATGTAGGAGGAAGCGTTCAGCTGCTGGGAATTCTCACTGAATAGGTGGTCTTGAACTTCAGCTCTTAAACTGTTAAGTTCTGACGGAGGTTTATATATAATGTATGTGAAGATGAAAAAAGAACATGGAGCAAAGTAGTGAAAGGAAAGTGTTATCTACTAAGTACTCAGTGAAGTGTGAATGTACACACTGTAGTAGTTCCTCCGCTCTAAAGCTGACCACCTTAGATCTGTAAATTCATTACTTCTGCTTTTAAATGGTGAAGGGAGGCACCATGTAAAATTTACAAAATACCACTTTTTTCTTTCCTTTGTTGCCCTGAATTTGCAAAATGTAACCATGCTTTTATGGATGGTCAGATGAAAAGCTTTAATTGAAAATATTCTTGTAAATGACAGCAGTAACTTATTTTAATTGTTTGTATTCCTTATCTCAGCTGTCTGTAGCATTTTGTAAATACCTAGGAAAATCTTAATTCTCTAATTCTTCTGATTTATTATGCAAAAGGCTGTCTACCACAAGTGTACTTCTCACATCTTATTCCTCATAAACATACTTCAGATTGTGACATTTTCTTTAAAACTTCTGAGATTATGCAAATTATATTACCATTAGTATGTTCTGTTTTACATTTGTGTAGTACTCAGATTTGCACTATAATCTTTACCTGTTGAATCTGTCTGGAGAACAGGAAACTGATCTTTAGATGAATCAGATACAAAGATGATAAACTCAAAATAACGGTGACAGATGAGACAAATTAGTGAACTACTTCAGTGCTGATGCTTCTTGAATTTTGCGTGTGTGAGACACCTTCAGAGCGTAAGGCTTATTCTGTCCAGTGTGTCTCTTTCACCTGCTTTATCAGAAGTGTTTCTTCTGGGTGTTACGTATTACATCTTGTTCAAATATAACTACTGTAAAGAATGACTGAAAGTAGTAGTGCTGTTTGTAGAAATACATTTCTTCTTATGGCACTTTAAAGACAACAAAGCACATCTGTATGCTTCTAAGTTTAGGTAATTTTGAAACATGCCAGAGGGTGTTTACTTTGCCATAGGGAAAAGTTATGTCTACCAAAGAACTTAATGTATTCACACTCAAAAGTCAGAGAGGTGAAGTTGCTTATGTTTTTAATATCCAAGTGGCAGTCCTTTGTATTGTTGAAGTCCCCCAGGAAAGTGAAAGGGGTGATAGACCTGATCTGTAGCCAGAGAACAACCAATGGGTGTCTCCTCGCATGGCAAAGGAGCAGCAAAATATGTATCTTTCTTTGCAGTTCAACTAAATCGTAAAACCAGACTCTGTTCTGAGATGAATCCTCGTTGTTAAATTTGAACTACAAACCATTTTAGTAATCAGCTGCAGCTCAGGTAAAAGATTTTGTTACCTATATGGTAACAGTTGCCTGGAGAATGCCTGGTCCCATACTTTAAAAAGGAATAAAAGCAGCAACAGCAAAACCTTTTGTTTGGTTGGGGTTTTTTTTAGAAACAAAACATTTCACAAGAAGTTTCTGCATGCTGTGCGGAACTGAGGTGCAGCTGCTGGTACAAATGTAGCTCAGTGCTTACTGCCTGAGGGCTGCAGAGCTCTGCCTGCACCCTCCGAGAGCACAAGAAGTCCAGTGTTACTTGTGATCTGGACCAGAGCTGCTTTTATTGAAAATAAACGGGCTGGTGGTGTTAAGAGCTTCGTTTAAAATCATAAGAGCAAAGGAACTGATCATTAAATAGCTTTTTTTTTTTTTTTTTTTTTTTAGCTCAACCCTTTGTGTCTAGGTATTGGTAGGGTCTTCTGTCGGTACACAGTAAGAGCTGCAATGTGTAGGAACAACGCAGCAACCTGGTGGCTGTCGCTGCTCATTCCTTGGAGTCTGATTGTGAACAGCCTTTAATGTTACTAAAAATACAGTTGTTTTATTAACTTCCTTAAAGCAGTCAAAGACAATATTTTTATTTATTGTTACTGTTTGAGTTGCATATGGTAAACTAAACTAAACTAAAATCTTTTACATAAAAAGTAAAAACATTTACATAAGATTTTCTACAAAATCTAAGAAACCTTGAAGCAGAACTTAAAATAGAAGGAAAATATGCACTTACCTTGCCAGGATGTAGTCAAAAGAAAGTTGGTGTTTTAGATATTTAATCCTCTAACAGTAAGATTTCTTTGCGTGTATATTTGCTCCAAGGATGCTAACGACCATCAGCATCTAGCAAGTAGATTTAGACAAGGCTGGATTTTTTAAGCAAATCTGTAACTGAAATTATATGTCGCTTACTCTAAGTAGGGAACTAAAACCACAGTGATGACACACTTCCTTTTTGTAACAACTATACCATGACATGTTAGAGGCAGAGAAACACCAACTTGCCCAAATTAGCTTTCCGAACAACAGGAAGTAACACAAGGAAAAAGTCATAGGCAGACAAATATTTAACATTCATGAAGTTCATCTTCTTAGTTATCAGTGGCTTACCTCAAATGTTACCAAGAGCTCTGTCTCACTGTGATCAAAACTACGTAGGTGTATACAGTATTTATTAGCTCTTTCTATAGGTTGTTGTCTTGCTTTGAAAGAGTTGAGTTAATAACAGTTTGAAACAGCTCTAGGTGTTATAAAGTGCAAAAACTACTGGTAAGTTTGATTCATAATTAAGTATTTCTAGTAGAATTCCATCTGCTATGCTAACTCTGGGAACTGGACAGAACATCTGCCTAAACCAAGTCTCATAGAGTTCAGCAATTCATTAAACAAGAACAAAAGGTGGTTAATATTTTATATAGTACCTGAATACTGTATAGACCAATCCTCTGTGCTACTCAGAGGACTCATAGTTCTTAGAAATGTTCCACCAAGCGTTAGAGTGCATTATGTGCTGCAGTAGATTGCAAATAAAATGAGCTGTGACCCTTTGAAAAAATGGTATATGGATGTTTAATTAGTCTTAATCAAGGCTATTGAAATAAATCTTTTCCACACATAAAATTTAATGTAATTTTAATCTGTATAAATGTAAAAAAGAGTTTGCGGGATTGCTATTTTACTTCTATTTTTAAAGAAACCCTCAACTCTTACAGTTTTGAGCTGATCGATATGCTCTTCCTCTCCAGCATGGATTTTTTTTTTTTCCCTCTTGTTGGAGATGCTGAATGAACCTGTTTCTGTCTAGAGACTACTATGGTAGGTTGTGTGGCACTTCAAAATGAAGTTGAGTTACCTCCAACTGGAGCTTCACCATATTGGGCTCCAAACTTGGTTGGTGTATGGGCCATGGCAGAATTTAGGCTATGGATGTCAATCCCATATTATTGCTTGAGTTTGACATTTTTTGGACTATGTGAAAGATCAGTTTGTTTCAGCATTGTAGTATGTGTGATACACTACTAAAATGTTTTGATATGGATTTTAAAGGCAAACCAAACAGTGTCTGTCTTGTTTTCTTACAGATTCAAGACCGGTCAGATCAATGGAGATTTACTGATATACCACGTCCTGCTAACTCTGAAGCCATACTATGCAAAGCCATATGAAATTGTAGTGGACCTCACACATGCTGGCCCCAGTAATCGCTTTAAAACAGACTTTCTTTCTAAATGGTTTGTAGTTTTTCCAGGCTTTGCTTATGAAAATGTCTCAGCAGTTTTTATTTATAACTGTAATTCTTGGGTCAGAGAATACACCAAATACCATGAAAGACTCTTGACAGGTTTGAAAGGAAGCAAAAGGCTTATTTTCATAGACTCTCCGGGGAAGCTGGCAGAGCACATTGAACATGACCAGCAGAAACTCCCAGCAGCTACCTTGGCTTTGGAAGAGGACTTGAAAGTATTTCACAATGCTCTCAAACTGGCTCATAAAGACACCAAAGTTTCTATTAAAGTAAGTCTTCTTCATGCTGTTCCTAGTGAACTGTTATATTTCAATAAGAATTTGAGTATGATTTTACTGTCTTAATTCTCTTGTCTCATGGAGAAATCACAACTTAATTTACAATTTCACATATTTATCTTCCTAAAATATAAGCGTCAGACTTTTTTTTCTCTCATTGTTTCTTTAACAATAGGTGCTGAACCATTTTTCTTCTCTCTTTTTAAGGTTGGATCAACAGCTGTGCAGGTGACATCAGCAGAGCGTACAAGAGTACTGGGACAGACAGTGTTTTTAAATGATATATACTACGCATCTGAAATTGAGGAAATCTGTCTTGTTGATGAGAATCAGTTTACCTTAACGATTGCCAACCAGGGCACACCACTCACCTTCATGCATCAAGAGTGTGAAGCCATTGTGAGGTCCATTATTCATATACGGACAAGGTGGGAGCTGTCGCAACCAGACTCCATCCCACAGCACACTAAAATTCGCCCTAAGGATGTCCCTGGAACACTACTGAACATAGCACTGCTCAACTTGGGAAGCTCAGACCCCAGTTTGCGGTACTGATCTTTTAAATTAATATCAACTTTCAACTTCAACTTTCTTCAACTTGGAAGAAAATGTGATCACATTTTCTTCCAAGATTTTCTTAATTTTAGCAAATCTCACTTGAACAACACAATTTTACTTTCACCACAGCTCTACAAAACGTACTTAGTAATCTCGAAAAAGATTACGTTTTGTATAGATGAAGAAAGGCATATGTAATGATGGAGTAACTGGTAGCTTAATTTCTCTTTAAGAGGGAGAAAAAAACTTACGCTTTGCAATATGTGCTTACTAGGTACATTTGATTTTCATGGTACTGAACTTCTTGTTTAATAACTGGGAGCTGTACCACTTAGACCAAGCTCTTAGATGTTGTCAGAGGGCTGTCTCCAAACGGGTCCTGGTTCAAGGAGAGCCTCTGGGGCTGTTGGCAATCTCTTGCTCAGGTGCACTTGGAAATACCTAGAATTTCTTGGAACTGAATGCCTTTCTGAGAAATCCAGTACAAAGTTCTTCAAGCATCCTCTTTAACTTTATCAGAAGTTGTTTTAAAAAAGTAGTAATGTAATTATTTGTCCAAGGTAGTGTTGTCTCTAAAGCTTAAGTGATGCAGGAAAGAAGTTCAGGATTTAAATATAGTACTGGATATTAGCAATGCTTAAGTGATTTTGAAAATTGTATTACTGTGATCTTTTAGTGTAATGTATATATTTTAAAACAGACAAGAAAACTATTACAAGTCACATTGCTTGCTTTGTTACAGGTCTGCTGCCTATAATCTTCTATGTGCCTTAACCTGTACCTTTAATTTAAAGATTGAGGGCCAGTTACTGGAAACTTCAGGTCTGTGTATTCCTGCCAACAACACACTCTTTATTGTGTCTATTAGTAAGACCCTTGCAGCTAATGAACCACACCTTACCTTAGAATTCTTGGAAGAGTGTATTTCTGGATTTAGCAAATCTAGTAAGTAACACTGGTGTTCTTCAATGCTAACCATGAATTTGAAAAGATTTAAGCTGGTAGCTGTCAAGTTTAACAAGCATCCTTATGTGGCTGAGTAACAGTAAGTTTAAATTAAAAAAGCTTCTTTGAACTGTTTTAGATATTTTCAAGATTACTTATTTATTTCTTAATAATCAAGTTCTGTAATACTAAGCCAGTGTCATGAACTGGAGTGGCATCTGTTGGAGTAAAAACATTAATTTGTATGTTTTAATGTACTCTTTCTAATGAAGCAGATCCTTTAAAAAAAAATAAATAAATAAAATAAAAATAAAAAATCCAAGCCCTGCCTTTCTAACTTAGAATTTAAAAAAAGTTTTGCAAAACATCTCCTTCATTTAGACAATTAAATTAATTCAGAGATCACAATACAAATTACTTCTTTCATACACCAGAAGTAAGAACATTGAAAAAAATATATAATATTTTGAGTTCCATGAGGTTTTGAACTCCAGCAGATACATTGACAAAAGCGTTACGTGGTCCTTTCTTTCAAATTTAATCCTTTCAGGTAGATTACAGTGGAGAGATATTATCAGGTTCTACTATGCTATTTTTGTTATCCCTTTCTTACAGACATAAACCAGCTCTGACTATACTGTTGGAAGCTGTTTAACTTCTTTTTAATCTTGAGAATGTATTCTATCTTAAATAGTCTGTCTATTGTATGCCTAAATGTACACACCTATGTCACACTTCTTATTAGGATACTTAAAATGTCAAAATCTTGCCAGATTCTTACAAATGTTTCATGGATGTTGTTGTTATGGTATGTTTCTTTTTGAAGCTTGTCTGTTTGCCCAGTATTATTTGCTTGAATCCGATGATAATTATTTTAGAAGAAAACTGAAAGGTGCTCACAAATAATTATTTACCTATGCATAGAGATCAGTGCTGATTTCTTGTTACAAAGTGAATTTTTATTTCAGGTATTGAACTGAAACATCTTTGTCTGGAGTATATGACTCCCTGGCTGTCCAATCTGGTCCGATTCTGTAAACACAATGATGATGCTAAGCGTCAGCGAGTCACTGCTATTCTTGATAAGCTAATAACAATGACAATAAATGAAAAACAGATGTATCCTTCCATTCAGGCTAAGATATGGGGAAGTCTTGGACAGGTACAAATTCTGCATGATTTCTTGCAATTTGTTTATAATAAAATTATAGAGTTTTTAGTCACTTAAATATTAATGCAAAAAGATAAAATGGAACTTGGCACGACCTAAATATATTTGCTGTATGGAGAGTCATGAGCAAGTTCTCTGATGTTTCCATTCTTTAAAATACTTCATAAAACCATTTCTGAACTCTTGCTTCTAGTACTCTGTTCCTGGCCCCCACTGAGAATTAAGAATTAGAAATATCTGGTGATAGTAGTAATTACTTCATCAAAACTCCTGAATGTGTGGGTACTTTATGGATAGAACCCAGTGCTATCATTCAGATATGTTAGGCCTAAGGTGATGAAAGAACTTCCGTTTTGTTATTTGCACTTTTAAAACAGAAGCATTTTGATTACAATTAGCAGTGTCAATCCTTCTGTTGATTATTAGTTGAACTCTTACCAAATACTGTCCCTATTCTCCACACAAAGTAAAAAAAAAAAAAAAAAAAGAAAAGCTGTTTTCATATGTCATTCACGAAATAAGTGTCCAGATAAATGAGACCAGCTGTATTTGCCATGACCAGGCTTGCTCACAAGCAAGCTGACTTCCTCATTGTCATACTATTATTAATTTTTTAACTGTCGTCCAAACTGATGCCAGCACAGCATCACAAAGTTGCTCTTGGAGAATGTGAGAATTGTCAAATGGATGCATAAGTGTAGTTTCTTGATTGGTCCAGTTGGACTGATAAAAATCAATGTATTTTGGAAGTTTGAATCACACTGAGATGAATATGATCATTTTGTGTAGTATGAAAATCTATTAACAGGTAAACGTGGAGAACATGAAATAAAAAATGAAAAAAATCACAGAAGTCAGTGGGAATTTTATTGTTTATTTTGTTGATCCAGAATCTCAACCAATTTTTATGATACAGTGAAAGCTGAATTTCAACCAGTACTGAAATAGCTTTTAATCTTAGCTTGTATATTACATTTAGAGAGAGTTCCCAGTGCACTTAGATTTGGTTCTTCATACACGAGAAGAAACTTGTTTTACTGGTTGCAGTATTCATGCATGATGAGTGTTCTAAGTAAAATCTTTAGCAGGTAGGATCTTGATTATTTCTTGGAAGTATGTATTTTTTTTTCCACCTCAAATCCCGTTTCTTCTCGTTAGATGCAGCATTTTCTGAATAGTTATACTTTAAAATGAAAAAAAAAAAGATACAAACCATATCATATTGCTTCCACAGTTGTGAAGAATTTTGATTTGAAGTAAAACCTGGTGGAATTCATCTTTACATTTCTAATCTTTACATTAGGCTTGTTTCCAGAAAGACAACATATTATTAAAACCATAGCTTCAATTTATAGTAGCTATATATCTTTAACTTAAAAATATAATGATTGCTTAAACAAAGGGCGATTTACTGTGGAAAAATTATGTTAACCACACTGGGAATAACAAAGAATTATTTTTCTCTGACAGATAACAGATCTCCTTGATGTAGTTCTGGACAGTTTCATCAAGACTAGTGCCACAGGGGGCTTAGGATCCATAAAAGCTGAGGTTATGGCAGACACAGCAGTAGCGCTTGCTTCTGGAAATGTAAAGTTGGTTTCAAGCAAAGTGAGTTCCCTCCTTGCCTTAATTTCTTCTTATATAGTAATTTCACCTTAAATAGTAATGTGACACTGATATGCTTTCTGATGACTCAGTACAGGAAATAATGGAAAAAAAAAAAAACAAACATAAAACAGGTTCCAAGCAATAGAATAATTCCAATGTTAATTTGTAATGGCTGTTACTGAAAGGTTGAGCTCTGCTCTTTAACTGAAACAAAATGGTTGTTTTATTTTCAGGTGATTGGAAGAATGTGTAAAATAATCGACAAGACTTGTCTGTCCCCAACTCCTACATTGGAACAGCACCTAATGTGGGATGATATTGCTATTCTAGCACGTTACATGCTGATGCTCTCCTTTAACAATTCTCTGGATGTTGCAGCCCATCTCCCCTACCTCTTTCATGTAGTTACTTTATTGGTGGCCACTGGTCCCCTTTCTCTCAGAGCTTCTACGCATGGTCTTGTCATCAACATCATTCATTCTCTGTGCACTTGTTCACAGCTTCACTTTAGCGGTAAGTTCTCATCAGATTTAGGATTAAGTTGATTGCTTCTTAGTTTGGTCAGAAATATTTGAGGTGTCTTCCTCTCTTTTAACTGTTCAGAGAATTTGAAAATACCGTGTTGCTATTAAGCTTGTGTACAAACCAGAATGAGGATATGAGCTAGAATGACTATGAGCATGAAATTGAAGCATGACTGTCTGGTTTAGAGCAGGAGTGTCATAAATTGTGTAATGGATTTTTGAAAAAGGGAAGAAAGTACCAGTAAGTTTCAGTAGTAAAGATTAAAGAAAAAATGTATCTGTGCTAAAACTGGCTGATATGTATCTTTTGAATGGTTGCATAATGGAGTAACAAAAATATAAATTATGTAAAGAAATTGTGGAATTACATGGTTAAAGCAAGAATTTTGCATACCGCTGTGTTTCAGCAGTCCTAAAATAATTGATGCTAGCAAATACGTAGCTGTCATTTCTTATTGCAGAAGTACGGTATGCAACCAGGCTGGATTTTGTGAAGAAAAAAATATAAAGTTTATGTAATCTTGTTTTTTAAGTATCTGAAAGCCCATTTTATATCTGTGTATTGACTGAGTGTGTGAATAGATGTGTACACACACACACGGGTATCTATGTATATTTAAAGAAAAGCTTTGCTAGGATACACAAAGAGAAAGTCAAGCCTTCCTGTTTAAGCAGTGAATTTGAAATACACTGAAATGAACTAAACAAAAATTCAGAATTGTAAAAATATTCAGTGCTAATAGCAGGGCCTTCATTTTCTTCTGATTTAAATGGGTTAATTGTAGTAACAGAGTCAAAAACATAATTTGATCACAGTTTGAACCTTACAGTAATGTTGGTCTTTCAAACCGTGAGCTCTCCAGGTTTGTTTTCCTAATGCATATGAGAAGGAGAAGCCTCAGAGAACCAGATCTTTAGACAAGTTTCTTTCTACCTGTTTTCAGACTGCATCTTCCTGGTGGCTGTGGTTTTAACAGTCCATGCGACAGGCCACAGTTGTTCTGAGATGAGTGGCAAAAAAAAAAGTGTTCAAATGTGCATAGGATGATTATCTACTCGTGTATTTGTGGGAGCCTCAGTGTGTTTAAAATATGGAATGCACTTAATTGTTTTAAGTCTAATATGTAAAAATTTATTCAACAGAGGAGACCAAGCAAGTTTTAAGGCTGAGCTTGACTGAGTTTTCTCTGCCCAAGTTTTATTTACTGTTTGGAATCAGCAAAGTGAAATCAGCTGCAGTGATAGCTTTCCGCTCCAGCTATCGAGACAGGTCGTTTTCACCTGGTTCCTATGAGAGGGAGACTTTTGCACTGACTTCTTTGGAAACAGTTACTGAAGCTTTGTTGGAGATCATGGAGGTATGTGGTTCAAAACAAAATTACCCATAAAGGAGAATGGCACTGCTTACCCTTTTCTACAGGCAAGCAGTGTAGTGAGATGTACCTCCCATAATGTGTTAATGAATGCCTAAGTAGCTCAGTAGTTTCAGAGACCTAAAATAACTGAATATTCTGAATTAAAATTGAGTGACCTGGCCTAGTGGAAGGTGTCCCTGCCCATGGCAGGTGGGTTGGAATTGGATGATCTTCAAGGTCCCTTCCAACCCAAACCATTCTATGATTGTCTGAAAGTAATACCTTTTCTTCATGTTACATGTATTCAAACAATATAATTCTTTTTAGGCTTGTATGAGAGATATTCCAACGTGCAAGTGGCTGGACCAGTGGACTGAACTAGCTCAAAAGTATGTTGTAGACCTCAAAACATAACCCCTAACTGCCCGTGTAGTACACTTAGACTGTATAATGAAAAGTTGACAATTCTGTTTGTTATATATTTGTTTAATATGGTGTACTCTGTTTCTTCACAGGTTTGCATTCCAATATAATCCATCCTTGCAGCCAAGAGCACTTGTTGTCTTTGGCTGTATAAGTAAGCGTGTCTCTCATGGACAAATAAAACAAATAATCCGAATTCTTAGCAAGGTATATAGGTCTATATCTGTTTTCCTTTGTGACTCATAAAACAGCTAAATTTTTTTTTTCCCTTCAAATATAGAACTCGTTATAATTTCATAATAAATAATTTCTTCAAATATATTCCTGTACAGAGAGGTACCTGATTGGAAATTTAATCTTTGTAGGCCTGGCTTTCTATTTTAAATTAATTTGGTGGCAGTAAGTTTCATCAGTGCTGCTATTTCTAGAGTAACAGTAGTTTTCAATATTGAGCTTAAAATTTGAGACACTTAAAATTTGATCCATAAAACTCAGTATTTAAATAAATGCATTTTTTTCTGATAAGGCATCTGTCTGCATGCACATTATTCACAAGTTCCTTTTTTTAAAGGAAGCTAATAATCTAGTATGTTACAACTAAATACAATGGAAAGCATAAAATTTATGTAAGAAAACTTTGAAATGAGCTACCTAGCTTGGTAATGATACCCATATTTTGTAAATAAAGTTGTGTTCTGTAGGAGGTAAACAGTCCACTATCTAAGTTTCCCTTAAGTACTTTATTAGTGTTCTGTGGACATAAAATTTAATTGAGCAGCATCTGAACTGAAGAATAGTTATTTTGTAGTTCTTGCACCCTGTCCTGCACTCTTCTTTTTCTAATACACACCGTGTAATTGTTTCAATATATTAAATATATCACTATATCAATATCAAATAAATATATCAATATATATCACTAGTGTGCATCATAATTTCTAAAATTCCTTGCAAATTGGAAAAATTAACTTTTGTAAATTAATTGAGAGACACAGTTATTGTTTAAAGCTTTGATCTTTTTTACAAAGCAAAATCTAATTATGGATTCTATTTATTATTATTCTTTTTTTTTCTACAAAAAGGGACTTGAGAGCTGTTTGAAAGGGCCTGATAATTACAATAGCCAAGTTTTAATAGAAGCTACCGTAATAGCACTCACGAAGCTGCAGCCTCTTCTTAATAAGGTAAACGACTGGATTTTTAGAATAAACAGAGAATATGTTTTGTAAATGGAAGTTATAATTGCAAGTATAACTTCAAAAATATAAGGAAGTGTTGTGGTATCTGATGTTCACACTTCATTGCTATGACTGCTATGACTCATGCTTGAAAGTAATACATATAGGAAATGTGTCACAGATGTTTGTGTATGGGACCTGTGCAAGCTTTAAAAAAAGCTTTAGAATGTACTGTTCTGCTTCACCAAACTGGGCCATAGCAATACAGACAAAGGCTATACCACAGTCTGCCTTAATTCTCTCCAAAAGATTTTAGGTCTTGGCTTTCAAATGTGTAATTCCTCATGCATGTCTTTCTGATCATGGCTTCTGATAAATTTTAGTCTTGTCTAATGAGGTATTAATTCAGCCATTGTGTGTTACTGTATGAACTGACTGGCATACCAATAGGTGTGCTGTTAATGAACCACCTTAAAATTTTCTAGTGGAGTGGCATTGTCACACACATCTGAAAGAATATAGTTCTAGGGCATAATTCTAGAAGGGGGTTTCTGGGGAGCATGAATGGGTCTGCAGCTTTCTCATTTGTTAATACATTAGAAAATGTGCTAAAAAAAATCTTACCAACATATATGGCTGGTTTAATATGCATGTTTCACTTTCATGTACATAACAAACTTTTTAGAAGTCTTTGGCTAATCTTGTCTACAATTTGTTTCACTCTGTACTTGGTAGCTTTGCACAGACAGTCTTTGTGTGCCATCTGGATGGCACTGTGGTATTTAAAATTAACAAGAGCAAACAGTTCTGATAGGCTACTTGCACATTTTTCCACCCTGTTAGTGTACCATGAGCAAAGTACACTACTTAGTACATAGTACTTAGTACATAGTACTACTACTTTTCCACCCTGTGAGTGTACCTTTAAACGCATAACCAATGAGTGATGTGACCGTCCTCTACAAGCCTTCCTTGTCTTCCATGCTTATATCACACATTTTCCTGCATGTGGTTTTAGGCAGGGAAGATTACAACAAAAAGTCTCATGTATCTATTGCTAGTTAGTTCTTTGAAAAATCGGCTGCATAAGGGACCCAGGATTTGCTGAATGTCAGCTATTCCTGCCTAATTTTCTGATTTGGAGATTGAATTGCTGGGCCAGTTATATGTGCAGAATTGCAATTCATTTTCAACCTGCATTCCAAGTTGATAACAAAAGATACTGTCTTTCAGTCTGATGTAGGGCAATATGCTTCTGATATTTTTGTGAGCAAGGAAAGGGGTATAGAAGAGAAAGGGATGGCTTCCAGGGGAGGAAATAGAAGGCTTGAAATTAATTTGCTTTCTGCTACTCACCTGTTAAATATATCAGCACTCTGGGCTCATATGAATACCTGTTTTGTTGGAATGGATGTGTTTGAGAACAGAACCTCTGCTACTGTGTTAGTAATGCATATATGAAAACGTGTCAATCCTATTTGTCTTTCACTTACAGGAACTGACTTGAAAGTGGAATCATGGCCTTTTCCTTTTCCTTCTCCTTCCAGGACTCCCCTATGCACAAGGCCCTCTTCTGGGTAGCTATGGCAGTACTGCAGCTAGATGAAGTCAACTTGTACTCAGCAGGTACAGCACTACTTGAACAGAATCTGCATACCTTGGATAGCCTTCGAGTGTTTAATGATAAGGTAAGCGAGCCCTCTTTTAGTAACCAGCTGTGATTAATTGATAATTAATTTATGTAAGCAGTTAGACCTGTTAAAAAGAAAAAAATAGTTCCTTATCCTCTTGAACAGTAGTCAAGCAACTAAAACTGAAATTTGCATTGTGAACTTGCACAATATCAACAGTAAACCTAGAAGCAGAGATGAAGCTCTTATTATTCTGTTCTAAACTGGAACAGAAATGCATAGATATATTCTAATCAAGAGTGCAATTGATATTTTCCTGTAAACTCTTAGAATTACCAAGTTTTATCCCTTAAAAAAATGAGTAGAGGAGTAATTTTCAAAGAAACAAGATACTAGGAAGAAATTCTTTATTGTGAGGGTGGTGAGGCACTAGAACAGTCTATCCAGAGAAGCTGCAGATGCCCCATCCCTGGAAATGCTCAAGGCCAGGTTGGATGGGGCTTTGGGCAACCTGGTCTGGTAGGAGGTGTCCCTGCCCATGGCAGGGGGTTTGAAACTGGATGTTCTTTAAGATCCCTTCTGACCCAAACCATTGTATGATTGTATGCAATACTCTTGTATCTTATTTTTCTGGGTCAGAGCCCAGAAGAGGTGTTTATGGAGATCAGGAGACCACTTGAATGGCACTGCAAGCAGATGGATCATTTTGTAGGGCTAAATTTCAACTCCAACTTCAACTTCGCACTAGTGGGACACCTCCTGAAAGGTAAATACAGATGTTGCTGTTTATTTTTACATGAATACTCTTAATTCATAAGTAAACACAAGCCCAAGAATAAAGGGAATAAAAATGGGTGGTGGATTTTAGGTAACTCAGATCACAGAACAGATAGAAAATTAAATGTTCTTTGACTAAAGGACTTTGCTGGGTTTCCATTATGCATATCCTATCAAGGTTTTCAGTGCAAATGACATAAATTCTTTGCTGTCACAGGAGTGTGTGGCTTCACTTGCTACAGTTCATTATGTCCTCTTCCAAGAATTCCTTCTATGTGTGCCTGTTATTTGGGCTCATTGTTTCTTTTAGAAGACTGATTTGTGAGCTAATAGATAACATATGCAGAGACATTTGTAATTATGTGAAGTTTTTATGCAGAGGGACAGAAATAATAGTCCCAAGTGTGCAATTTATGTTAGTGTGTATTTCCTTACCCTTTATATGAAGCATCCTGAGGACACACTGAAAAATATTTATAAATATTTTTAAAATATTAATGCTTCATAAATATGCATTCAAAAATTAAATACAGTATTTGTTTTTTTTTAACCTCATTTCTTAGGGTACAGGCATCCTTCTCCTACCACTGTAGCAAGAACAGTGAGGATTTTACATACACTACTAGCTCTGGTTAATAAGCATAGGAATTGTGACAAGTTTGAGGTGAACACCCAGAGTGTGGCTTACCTAGCAGGTAAAATTAAACAAACAAACATTCTTTTAAGCTTGTGCTAACTGAAATGAACTAATTGTGGGAATTCTTATGTTATTGGGTTGATTAAAGTTGTATCAATATAAAGGAAACTTATAACTGGAAATGGACAAGAGTCTGGTTAGCCTGAGGTACATCAATCCACAGCTCTTTGTGGACTGAAGGCTTGCCAGCACAGGACCTATTGAGCAACTTTGAAAATATCTGAGTGAGGCTGAAGGTTTCTTGGTTTAAATACTGGAGTGTGTGCTTTAGAGCATTCATATTGGTCTAGAAATAGAAATTGTGACTATATGAGGGCAAATGTTTAAGTCATGTAATTCTAACTGGCTAGGGAATATAATTCTTTTTGTATGACCTACTTTTACTCTGTACATTTCAGTAAGGTATAATTACATCTCTGTGGTCATCTTTGTACTAAGTAAAAAATCTAAATTGAGGGACTGTTGCTTACATTCTTTAATGTGTTCCTGCCATGGAAAACTTACGTTAGCTTTCTTTTAATTTTTAGCTTTGCTCACAGTGTCTGAGGAAGTTCGAAGTCGCTGCAGCCTAAAACATAGGAAGTCTCTCTTGTTGACAGATGTTTCAATGGAAAATGTTCCTATGGATACATATCCCATACATCACAGTGACACTAGCTATAGGTTGGTTGTCTGACTTTTAGATAAAATTTCAGTATCTCTTTCCTTTAGTAAGTTATCTAAAGGTAACCTGTAGTATATAGAAAGCTAAAACCCATATTCGTTAAAGCTACGTGAATGTTCAGCTACATATTGCTGGTTCCTGACCAGCATGCTTCTTGACCAGTGTGCTCAAGAGTCATAGAGGAATTTGTGTATTGAATTTGTATAGATTTAATTTTGAGATCTCTGAAGCTGTTTCAGAGTTTAAATTCTTTGGAAGGTCTTAATCTTTTTGCTAACCCCTTTTTACAAGACCTAATTTCACCTCATTTTTCATTTATATTCTATAAGAAAATTCTGTGTCTTTTTGAGAGCTCCAGGACATATACTAAGTTAATCACTTGGTTCCTGTCATTGGAAAACCTTGACATCTTACAGTCTGTCCATAAATGGCCGCTGAGGTAGCTAGGAAGTCAACCTAGAAGTGACATGCAGAGCCAGTTTGTTTCAATACAGAGTGCTTTACTCGGTACCTGTCTTTTTAGCATCCAGCATGGAGAGCTGCTTATTAAATCTCTTGCATCTTGCCTTATTAGATGCTGATTTCCTTGTGTTTTTGTTATTACTTTATTTTTATCTCTTCAAAATTACATTCATAATAGATTGTTATTTTTCACACATTTTTGCTAGCAAAGTAATTACTATTTCTTAATATGTATTTCTGGAAGTTTAACTTGTTAGAAAAGATGGCTTTAATAAAGGATACTTTGGCTAGTTTAAAAATTAATGCCTAAACATGCAACAGTTTCAAAGATTTTCTTATTTTAATTTCTCTGCACTTTCAGGACACTAAAGGAAAATCAACCATGGTCATCACCAAAGGGGTCAGACAGACATCTGGCTGCCAGTTACCCGACAGTGGGACAGATAAGTCCTCGAACACGAAAATCCATGAGTTTGGATATGGGGCAGCCTTCACAAGCAAACACTAAAAAGCTTCTAGGTTATTAAGATACCTAATTTACTAATTTGTCTACAGAATACCCCAGGAAGTGTTATTAGAGAAAAATTTTACGAGTATTTGTTCTGACTTCAAGTGTTTTTTCCCAAGTCAGAGGAATGTATGTAGTTTCTACAAAATGCAAATAGAGAGGAGTAATTAAGTTCTTTTGATCAGAGAGGGGAGAGGCAAAACAAACAAACAAACAAAAAAAACCCACGATATTCCAGATACCAAAGGTTCATAGTGCTAATTTTCTGCCACCAGCCCTCTGTTAGTAAAACCAAGAAGCTGAGTACTTAAGCTTAGTTGCTATATTGAGTATTCTATTTTACGGTGGGAGAAATGGTCCCAAAACATTTTAGATGTTTTGGAAGCAATCATTTTTTTCTTTTATACTTGGCTTATCAGTGCATCATGTTTACAAGCAAGTCTTAGTATCAAAGAAATGATATGACTTCATTCTCATAACTTCTGGTTACCCTTTTACATTGTGGCATATATGGAAGAAGAGGGACATTTCTTTCATTACAATCCTGTTACTGCTTTCTTTACAGTAATCACATTTTGGCATGTTTATTCAATGTGATGTGTTGATCAGGAAACCATAGCATGCCCACAGCTTACATACTGGAATAAATTGCATGCTATCCTCATATGTATTGTGAAGCATTTTGGAAATTGTGATGGAGAGCGGCATGGTGTGACCATATTTTCTTTACCATCCCTGGAACTGGTGAAAATGTCCCCAGATTCCTACCAATATATTGTAGATAGGATAGCTTGGCCAGAAAATTGGAAATACTTAAGTGTATGGATTTAGGTTTAATGTTTTTAATTTCATGATAAATTGTTTTTAGGTACAAGGAAAAGTTTTGACCATTTGATATCGGACACAAAGGCTCCTAAAAGGCAAGACATGGAATCTGGAATCACAACGCCTCCCAAAATGAGGAGAGTAGCCGAAAATGATTATGAAATGGGTGAGAAACAGGACTAACACTTTCAGAATAACACTAATTATAAATGCTTTGTATATATATACAAAGGATTATTTCTAAATTCAGTGTTTATTTGCTTAGGTAAGGTACTACAAGGTAAGGGAGAAATATCTTAATAATGGCTTGTGGAGAATACAGTCTTCCTTATCACTGGCAATTGAGATTGGAATTAGAGTTGCTCAGTTTGCAGACACAGAATAAGGGGCAGCTACAAAGCACTGTATACAGGAGTGAAATTAAATAAGTAAAATTTGACTTTTTATGACTTACTAAGCCCTAGCTGCAAATTTTTGCAGATGAAAAGTGACATAATGCCTAGAATGCCTCTCTTCATCTTCTCCCACATCTGCTTCCTGTGCCCCCATCCCCAATTGCAATGCAAGACCAGGGTTCTTCTGTTGTATCTGATGTCAGTCTGCCGCCTGACCCTGAATATGGTACTTACCACCCCTGGGCCTGTATTTCACTAAATAGGAAATTGGGGTTACTGTTTACCATTTGATAATACATCCCATGTGACAGCCTAGCGCCGCTAGTATTACAGCATAATTGTTGCTTTTATACTTTATGAAAATTCTGTTGAACTTTGAAGTTTGCATATAACTGAATTTGTTGTGCAAGAGCTAATTTTGTTTTGGTTTGGGTACATTTTTCTTTGGATGAGCTGCTCTTTTTTATCTGGCAGAGACCCAGAGAATATCACCACAGCAACACCCACATCTTCGAAAAGTTTCTGTTTCTGAGTCAAACGTCCTCCTAGATGAAGAAGTTCTGACTGACCCAAAAATTCAAGCACTGCTGCTTACAGTTCTTGTAAGCCTTTTTTCTGTGTATTATTGTATTATTTTCTGATGTTCTTTTATCTTCCAAAGAAGCATGTGTGTTCCTTGCAGTGCTTCTAAATTCACGTGGATCAGAATCAGTATGTAATGTGTAAATCTGTACTTTTGTCGATTTTCTTCAGACTTTCTAGGAATCACTTTTATAAATGTATTTGAAAAATGCATGAGAGCCTATTGTTTTGCAGAACTTGTCCAACAATTGATCCATTTTCCTTGCAGATTTGTTTTATAAACTAATTTTATATAGCAAGAAGGTATCACATATTATATTTTAAAAGTTAAGTGAACGTTTTTTGAAATTCCAGCATGATTCAATTTAAAATTTGACTAACTAGTAATGTAGCTACCAGTATGAGAGTGCTTTCGTCAGATGCTCCAGTACAGTTTGCATTCCTGTTATAATTCACAGAGTCAGTTGCAGTTATGTAAAAAAAAAAAAAAAAAAAAAAAAGGCCTTTTTTTTTTTTTTGCCAAAGTAGAAGCTATTGCCAGTTGTTCTTATTGTGTCCCACGAAGACATGAAGTCACTTGATTCCATGTCTGAAGAGGACAAATTAATGTTCTGTAGTGCTGCTTTTTCTGCAACCCAGAAGTACTAAAATCGGAAACTACAACAAAAAACAAATAAAAAAGCCTGTAACTACTCAAATTCTCCTATTAAAGCATGCTAATTTAATCCTTTACATTATCATAGGCAACGTTAGTGAAGTACACTACTGACGAGTTTGACCAGCGGATTCTGTACGAGTATTTAGCAGAAGCCAGTGTTGTCTTCCCAAAGGTCTTTCCTGTTGTGTAAGTACTTGAAGCTCTGACTTGGCCTTCCTTTAAAAAGTCTCTGGAGCAGACAAGCACGTATGAGGTACTTCTCATTCGCAGGTTACTAGCTGCAATCTGTCCTTGCCTCGTTGAGACAAATGTCCATTGCAATTTGGGAATTATCCTTTTTTCCCTACATTAAATTAATATAATGTTCATGCTAGAATAGGCACCCTCAGATAGCAGTGCTCCAGATGGTCCCAAAGCACTCCTCAGCGCCGGGTTCTGGGCAGGCTGGCAGAGCGTGGGAGAGCGCTGTGTCACTCTTGCTAGGGAGCCGGGCTGTGCACATCAGGTTCTCCTGAAAGCTTTCAGCATCACTGCTGCCATTGTTCTAGTGGCTCAGCATGGCTTTATCACTTACTTGTTACTGTAGGGAGTCAAATTATGTTTCAATGTAGTCATATAGTTTTCTATAGAAGTCTATATGTAGTGTCTCTTAGGTACTATTTTTGTACCAGTTAGACTCAGATTTTTTTTTTTTTAAATAAGTAACCCAAAAAAACTGATTTAAAGTGTGGTTCAACGTACTCTTTGAATGCATCTCTTTAGATATAGGTTAAAAGTAGTATTCACTACAGGCAATATATACAAGGGAAACCCAGCTATCAGAAGGTAAAGTGAGGAGACTTTTAAAACTGACTGGTGCATGATTTTGAAATAATGGTACCTTTTTCTGGTTTTATAAAATAATAGTCAGAATATAAACAAGTTCTGTGAGTTACTGAAATCACATTTGTAAAGAACAGGCATTTTGCTTCAAAAGAAAAAATGCTATTAGGAAGCCTTGCACAGACAGCCCTCTTTCCCATTACAGGGATTTCTCTGAGCTCATGATGTCTTAAAGGGTCAACACAGAGGTAGCTTGAATTGCCTGTATTGTTACTGCCCAAGTTATAAGTTGTTTTTTGTTTTGTTTTGTTTTTTTCTTCCGTTAAATCATGGGGTGAGCTTAACATACGATGTTGTTCTGTCCTCTTCTGTGTAGGCTTAAACTGACTGTCGAGCTTGATGGGCATGATCTAGTGCAGTAATAGTGTGATCAAAGCCTGAGTTCTGCAAGGGAGCTCAAATGAGGCAGTACCCTTGCAAGTTTACAAAACTGCTTTGAAAGTTCACCTTTGACATGCACACAAATCCAGGGAATGATTTTTTTGGTTGAAAATGATAAACATATTTGCAATATAAAATGCTAGGAAAAGAGAATGCTCTGATGGGTCCTGTTGTTACTACAAATTTTCAGAAGTGTTATTCCTCTTAACATCCTTGCTGCATTGTACTTCTAAAATCACTGAACTTTTGAAAATCCCACTTTAACTGCTGTTTTTTAAAGTAGTTGTAAACTGTATTCTTATTTTGTGGGAAAAAAAATAAGCCACTGTTCTTTTCTTTAGGCATAATTTATTGGATTCCAAGATCAATACCCTTTTGTCACTGTGCCAGGATCCGAATTTGTTGAATCCAATTCATGGGATTGTTCAGAGTGTTGTCTACCATGAAGAGTCTCCACCCCAATACCAAACTTCTTATCTACAAAGTAAATATTTTATTTATTTATTTATTTTTTAAACTGCTGAATTTTAAGTTAGACGTGCTAATGAAAAGTTTCTGAATTATTGCAGCCTTAATGAAACAGCAAGTCAGCTTTGCTTTGTGGATGCTCTCCAACTTCATAAAGCCAAATAATAGTTAAGTGTTTGCATATTAAAAAAACAGCTACTGACATGACCATTAAAACTGGTTTTTGTAGTTATGCACCAGCTATTAAAAGTATAATACTCAGTATTCTGTTTCCACTAACCAAATTATACGGTGGTGATGAATGGTGATCTTTAAGTTAACCTTTTAAGTTATGGGTTGATTTAATGATGGGTAAATTTTATAGAGCAACATTTGTTTTTTAACACCTAAGCTTCCCTTTCATGTGACGCTTGAGCACTTAAAACCTAAATATTTTTTATGATCCTTAATCAAAGACTCTCCAGGAAGATTCATAAGAAACAGATGACTATTGAGAAAAAAATGTGGTGATATAATTTCCAAAATGAGATACATATTCACAGGTTAAATTTACTTTTTAAAATATCAAGAATTTACTGCATGACAGTTCTGAGATTTTGAGGCTTTTTAACCCATGTATCTAATAAATTAGAATTCCATCATTTTATCTTATTCAGTTTGGACAAAAATTTAGTATTTTCAGTCTCCAAGTAAAATACTGAATTTCCATGCTGAAGTAAATCCAGGTAATCCTCCATGTACAGTTTCTAATTGTTTTCTGTCAACTGAGAACTGTGTTTTTGTGGTAACATTCAATTTGTTGTTGTAGGTTTTGGATTTAATGGGTTATGGAGGTTTGCTGGCCCATTTTCTAAGGTAAGAATAGTATGCTGTATGTAAGTTCATCAGTGTTTTACCCTTATTCTCTTTATAAAGAACATTGATGCTCCAGGAGGGGTGCAGATAAATGGTAAATTACAGAGTTGATATGAGCAATTAGTACCATAAGGCTCACTTCTGTGTCTAAAACAGTTTTCTAACCTGCAGTGGATATTTTCATAGACACAGTAAAGTTAACTTAACCAAAGCTGGCTACAAGCAGTCAGGTGTGTAAATGCACCTTTCCAGCATTCCTAAGTTCACTACATGTACATCATTCAGAAACTCTTTAGTTTATCATCTCTGTCTTACAGTTTAAGGAATTAAATTGATAAGAGTTATAATTCCATAAGAATAAATTTTGTTACGACAGAAAAAATAAAAGCATTTACCATCTGTACTGCTATCTGTTCCCTCTAGTATTGTAACAAGAAGCAGATGAGCAGGATAGGCAGCGTTCTGGATGTTCAGTTATGGGGCATGAGTAATGAGTGCGGGGCATTAATAATCTGTTAGGCTTGGGTATCTGTGGCACTTAATGAGTGAAACTTTTCTGGCTTTGTAGTTCCCAGCAGTACTGAAATCACACCTACAAGTGATCTTTAATAAGTGCATTTAGATTAATCTGGAAAAGACCACAAATCAGTTCTTGCTTATACTTACCTCAGACGCTTTTTAAAATTTCCAGGCAAAACCAGCATAATCTTAGAGTGAGTTCTGGGGCAAAGCTCATATTGACAGAAAAGTAGAAAGAAAGGAATCAATCTTTTTTTCCCCCATCACCCACAGCAAACACAAATCCCAGACTATGCTGAACTCATAGTGAAGTTTCTTGATGCCTTGATTGACACGTATTTGCCTGGAATTGATGAGGAAACCAGTGAAGAATCTCTCCTGACACCCACATCTCCATATCCTCCTGCAGTGCAGAGCCAACTTAGCATTACTGCTAACCTTAACCTTTCCAATTCTATGACCTCGCTCGCAACTTCCCAGCACTCCCCAGGTCAGTAGCTGTTGTGATACTACATAGGTAAGGGGAATATATTGAATTTACTGTTTATGCAGCCAAGTGCTCAGTCTCATTGTCTTTTGGGGTGCTTTTATGCATCATTGCATTATTGAGTCAAATGAATATTAAACTGTTTGTTTTCCCGTTCCTCCAACTCAGGATGATTTATTATATTAAATAAATTCGTCTGAAATGAGGAGAAAAAATGTGAAGGGTATTTTCCACAGCTGTTACTTCTCTTTCTGCTACTTAAGTAATGGCACTTCAGCTTAGAGGAGACCTTTGTGTCATTGTGGCCATGGTACTGTTGCCTTGTTTTGCATTCCTGGCATCCCATTTGATTTGAGCAGTAAGAACAGGTAAAAGCTGAGGTTGGAGAAGCTTTGCAGATTACTATTTTACGGTGTCATTTATTTGTTACAAAGGCATAATGCAACTGCTGTGTTATGCAATTCATCCTGTATAGAGAAATATTTCTGCATTATCCATACCTGCACTCTGTTAGGGTTAGTTAACAACCAGGTTATGGAAAAGGAAGGTGGTTTGATAGAAACATTCTCATTTAGCATACAGCTAAAAATTATCTGTGATGTTAGAACAGGCAGAAGGATAAAACTAAAGGAGGAAAAATACAGATGGCCATCAATGTGAAAATAAGTACATTGTGGACAGCCTCTTCCCATGTAAATGTAGCATCAGTGGCAACTCCAACAGTTATAAATTGTAATGAAGTACAGCCTATGAAGACTACTTATTTGAATAGTCTTGAATTCCTTCAAAAAGTTAGAAAGTGGATTTGCAGGTTTGTATCTCTTGACTTCAGGTATTTTTTTTTAAGCAGTATTTTAAACAGGAACATTTTAACAAGATTTTTGGCAGATACAGGAGGTCATACATTTAAATTTATTAAAACTTAAATTTCGGATTGTTTAAATAGAATAAAGTATTGCTTTGTATTCATTTTCTGTAGTCTTGTACTAAGAACACAGATACACTGTAAATTGCATATAGGCAAAAACTTTCTAATGGTTCCATTTTTGTGTAACCACACTGGAGGCATCTTCATAAGGAGTCTGCCTGTAAAGGTATTTCAGGCTAGTGAGAAACTGCCTTAAGTGATTTACTATTTTATGAAAGTCTTGTGTTGACTGATTATTTTCCCATCATCTTTCACTGGTTTTTAGTGTCTGTCTTATTTGTTTGATCTTTCTTGATTCATTCTAGCAATTTCAGTGCAAAGCCTTGGTCAAAGATCAGGGGATCTCCAGCTTTCTGAAACTGTGGGCCGGGTCACAACATGGGGCATTTCAACCTGCTCCTCCATCCCACATTTATGATACTGTTCCACCTTAGTCAATATACAGTTTCACTAGTTTAAAGTGTTATGTTAACCAGGGCAACTTTGCATGCTTTGCTTTTTAAGCTGCTTAATTTTATTAAAAATGTAATTGGTCTTCTGGCACTTTATACAGCTCCATTGCTGCATACAGGACTTTTGTGTTCTTGTACACTGATGGTGGTGTTTATTCATTCTCTCCTCACTGTAGAGACAAGAATGAGGGAGTAAGCATATCTGCCAAGATAAAAATCTTTGGTAAAAGAATTATAGAATATGAAGTAAATGTGGGCTGCAGAATTTCTTAAAACAGCACGGCAACTATGGGACTAATATGGAATGCAGACCTGCCATCCGCTCACTCTGATTTGAGAATGACTGAACAAGAAAATCAGGTCTTTAGCAGTGCTGAGTTACTTGGTCACACCGAGTTTAAAAAACGAACAAACAAACAAACAACTTACATCCAAGTACTTTTTTTGTTATGCTAAGAAATATATTAAATTGCAGATAACATGAAAAATAATATTTATTGCATCTGGAAACACATAGGCAAGGTTGTTTATAAATGTTTTGTCTGTCGGCATCTCCACCCCCTCCCCTTCCCCGTGTCATGGACATTATTCACTTATGGTTTTTCTTTCATTCTGTGTCTGTGAAGCTTCTCTGCCTTGCTCTAAATCTGCAGTTTTCATGCAGCTTCCTCATCAAGGTACACTCTACTTCCATCATATTTGCACGAGATACTGCTTGATCTGCTTTAGGGTTGGGCTTGTGGCATGAGAAGTAGTTTACTAATCCTTTGAACACGGGAATGGCTTCAGTATAAGAGCTAAGCTGCTGAATTTCTTGTGTGATGCTGATAACATTTGATGATGTAGCAGACAAAAAAAGTCATTAATGTGTTTAAGGATAATATAAATTTGGTAATAAAGAAGTGGAATCTTGGTATGCAAAATTATTCTGTTGCAGGTATTAAGGTAAAATGTAAAACTGCCTCATATTAGCTGTAATGTTAAAGATGACTTCCTCTGAAGCTTCAGTTGCACGCCACCAGAAAGCAGGCATAAGTTGTTTGGACTAAATTGAAAGAGGCTCACTAAAATGGATACTCATCAACACCATTTGATTTCTGCTTCTATATGGAGAAATATATATATAAAAAGAAAAAAGCTGCAGAAGACTTTTTTTTACTTACACCCGTGGGTTGCTTCCTATTCTCATCATAGATTGTGACTTTTGTAAGCTCACACCCACACAGGGAGTGGAAGGATGACAGCCCGCAGGCAGCTTCTGGCTGGAGTTTTTTTTTCCCTGTGACTGTGGAATAGTGGAGTGTATTTGCTCTCCTTGCTCATGCCGATGAGAATCAATCTCTTACAGGAATGAGGTGTAAAAGTATGGAAGATATAATTTGTAGTAATAGGATTTTGCTCTAACCTTTTTATTTGCTGCCAGACATCCTAACTTTTGCTGCTGGTTGTACTTCGAGCCTCTCCCATTAAAATACCATTCCTGCTATTCATCCCAGTGCTGCACGTGTACTGTAAGTGTTTGGTGTTGTTAAACATGCCTCAGACAATCATTTTGTTGCAGAAGTAATGTGACAGCTACACAAAGATATTGCTACACGAATGATTAACTTGAAGTAGAATCATCATAAAAGTAATAATTGATGGGAAGTATGACTGCGCTAAGCCCAAGTCTTAGATTTATATCTTTGAATGACAGACTGTCCAAAGGTGGTAGAGTAAAGGCTCATAACCCAAGGCTTTCACATGTTGTTGTATGTCAGCGTTAAGCTCACACTGATGGGGTTTGTTCTGGAGCGTTGTTTCACGTGATTCTTTTAGCACAGCATAGTCAGAGTTACCTTGTCCTGCAGAGAACATCTGAGGCTTCTAGGAAAGGTATATGCACTTGGGTATAAATCTTGTCTGTGGTTTCATCCTCATCTTGTACCCCGTAAGCCTCCTCCTACCTCTGTCTGGGGAAGCAGCCATCGTTAAAATTGCCAGACCCACGTGTTCTCTGTGTTTCCTGGTAATATCCTTCTTAGAAAGCTGCTTCTGTAGTTGTTCTTGTTTAAAGTTAATTCTTGGTTCTTCCCCTCTTGATTTGCCAGGGCTTAAATCATTATTATAACTGGTGTCTACTCTCAACTCTTCAAGTGAGTACCTGCATCAGTTCTATTCCTGATGTATCCAAAATAAGCCTACTTACCCCCTCTGTCGATACCTGACAGGCAGTGAGACAGTCCTTAAAACCTTGATCTGTACTTCATATACTTACACTTGTCTTTCTCTTTCTGAGCCAAGGCTCAGTGCTGGGGGGATTTTGATGTCCTTGTATACACACAAATCTTTTCTGGTAGCAAGAATCAACCTCTGCTACTGCGAACTTGAGTTAAATTTAATTTGCTTGTTGTTCTCAAAACTGTAGCTGAAAAGGGCTGTGTGGCCTTGCATTTAGGGTTTTCAGTGAGTACGTGTAGTGATACGGATGCTGTGAGGATGGAGCAGAAACCTTCATCTGCTGGCTGGCCATTCTGTAAGTACATGTAGCTGGTCATCTGCAGGCCTTGAGCCAGGGGATTGTTCCCAGGCCAAGCTAACCAGCCTGATATCCCAGCAAAACTTGGGCTTTTGAGAACTGCATCGAATTGGTGTTGTGTATGATTTTAATTGTAATCATATCTCAACTGGCAGATACTAAAAACCATATTCCAGCCCTGTGACTGCTAATGTCTTATTAAGGCAAGGGTCTGCACTGGTAAGAGCCCCACGGCAGCAGCGCTGTGCATCCAAGTCAGGCACGAACTGCCCGTCTCTCTCAGGCAGGCTCTTTCCATGCACTTTGCAGTGTGCCTTCCCTCTGTAGGTGCCTAAAGACGGTGAACTTGTTTCATTTGTACAGACTTGGTGTAACTTTATGAAGCATTCAGTGCAGATCTCCAGTTATGTTTTTAAATCAATTTGTCAAACAAGACTTTCTTAGCTAGCTGGAAAGCCTTGTTTACCAGAGCGGTCTCCAAAAGGGATGATGCAAATGGTCTCCAAGCTCTGGCCCTAGTGTTTCCTTACTCTTAATTTAGGAGGGCTTCTTTTTGGGGTTATGTATGGAGTATTTTATTTCAAGTACCCACGTACATTCTACCAATGAGCATTTTGGAGTGTGTCCCTTCTGCGAAGGAGGAGCTGTGTCTGCAGGGAGGTGCTGACGCTGCCGTCGGCTGCAGGGGTTGCCAGCTGCCGAAATGGAGCGCTCTGACCGGGATCTCACTGGCCTCTTGGTTACGAGCGAGCTTCCAAGCGTATTTGCAGTGATTTTTGTTGTCACTATGAATGTCAGTATATATTTATGGTTACAATATATGTGTATAGGTAAACCGAACAGCAGTATTGAAGTGCAGATGTCGCACGTCTCCGTTCAGTTCACTCTGGATTTGCACACTGGTTTTACTGCCCAGGTTGTGCTGTGGCACGCAGTAGATAAGAAGTTAGGACAAGCTACTTTGCATGTGCTTAGCACCTATTTTCAAATATTTGCATTTCGATTGCTATTACATGTAGGTGACTGGTGCCTGGAACAAACTGTGAATGAGAAAATGGGATTCTGTAATGGTCTTCAGATCAGGCAGTTCCGAAGGTATTTAAATGGCCATCCGAAATGCATCCCTTTCTCCCCAGGTTGTTCTACATGTCAGGTGTTGTTACAGTGCAATTTCAAACAGCTGGAAACCTTGCAAATATGATACTGTTAGAACTTGATTTTAATGGTACTACTTGACAGACTGTTGGAGAACGGAAAGGCCCGCTGCTGATGGCAGCACGCTTTGTCAAGGATTTTCTTGTTAGAGTGACAAAGGAAGAAATTCATCTTCAGATCCTTAATGCACATTCAGCTTAAGTAGATGAATAATGCCTACCTAAAGCATCTTTTTAATAAGTAGGTTCTGAGAAGAAAATTTAGCAATTTCCCAGACTGGGCAATTCAGTGCATCTCTGATGTGCATGCATCTAAATCATATCGATCATCTCCTTTTTCTTTACACATATATGTGCTATTTCCAATATTAAATAAAATTGCTATTTCTCTTTGGCTAGAGATGACTCGATGGATTCAGTGACCACTTCATAACCCCTGTGTATTTTCATAGTGTTGTGACGTATTGAAAGAAATCAGCCCGTGTCTGCGGAAGTATTTTGTCTTTTATTCTTGGACGCAGCTTGAACTAACAAATCCAGTCTGCAGCTTAAAAAAAAAGTTAGCACATGGAGGTGTTTGGTCAGGTCAGAGGCTGTGCGTTCCCTGAGCAGAGAGTCATACGTTTGATCCTGAAAAAATGATTTTTCATATTACAGAACTGCAGTAAATCAGCTGTATCAGATCTCTCATTTACGAGTCGTCATCACCAGTAAGGCTGTGTTATGTCTTGCTATAACAGTTACAAGTTTTTTCGTTTTTGTTTTTGTTTTTTTTTTTTAATAAATTGTTCCTCAGATGTCTGAAGTGCTTTCCCAGCTAGGGCAGCACCGCTGGTCGCTTGCGTTACGAAGGGCTGTTTCCGCACTGCCACCTGTACGCATGGCAGAACTGGGCCGTGTCTCGAGCACAGCGTCACCGACCGTCACCGTGTCGCCGGTACCTGGCCGTTGCGTGGTCCGGAGGGCGCTGCCTGGCAGGCGCGGTCTCCGTGCACCCTGCGATGCCTTTATTTTGGCGTCAGAGGCGTCACAGTTTGTTGTACCACATAGGTGCCTACATGCTAACCCGTTTATTTGCAGAAGTATCTGTCCTTAGAGCATTAAGCCGCAGGGTGGGCAAAGCGGGGCTAACCTCCGTCTGTGTATTTCCCCAGGGATCGACAAGGAGAACGTGGAGCTCTCGCCCACCGCCGGCCACGCCAACAGCGGGAGGATGCGCCACGGCTCCGCCAGCCAGGTGCAAAAGCAGCGAAGTGCTGGCAGCTTGAAACGTCACAGCATTAAAAAGATTGTGTGAAATTTGGGTTTGTTTTTTTTTGAAACTGACTGACGTACGTGGGCCTCTTGCAAAGGGCCCCCCACCAGTTGTGATGCTGCACTTAATTTTTAAAGTTCCCATCCTGTCAGCCATGTTGCCAGATGATCAACTCCTGAAACATTGCCTGAATTTTAATGCCTTTTTCTTTTCTTCTGTTTTTGATTTAAGCCAGTGTTTCAGAACCGCTTATAGATCCTGACGGACTTTGTAGCCGAAGAAAGCGTGGAGTTCTTTAACACTGCAGTACAGTATCTTGTCCAAATATGAAAGCCATTTTCCATAGACGGTTCTACCTTGCTTCTGTGATATGCCTTGTTTGTTTCTTCTCTGAAGGAAAGTGTTAATACTTAATCCTGTTTGCACACTTGTCAAGGTAGTGGCTTTATGAGCCGGGGAAGTTCCTATAATTCTGGTTTTAATTCAAACCTGTAGGATTTTTAGCTGTGGACTTTTTTTTACCATGCTTAAAAGAAACTTACGATAGCCGCAGTACAATGAGCTTAACCAGAAGTGGTTGATTAGATTAAATTTCTAGTAATTAGCAATAAATTTAAAGAGGACAAGGAGGCCGCATGAGTCTCTTCATTCCCCAGACCATAGCTTCACACACTTGGACTGTATATGGACCAGACTGGACAAACTGGCTTTTTTCCAAAGCAATTTTTTTTTTTTGCTGTACTTTAACTGCACTAAAGAAGGTTGGATAGTGGAAAGAAAATCATCACAAACTGACTATTATGGTGTCATTGTAGCAATGTTGAAAACGTATTGCTTCTTTCTTCCATTTAGCCTATACTTTAGTTTTGCCCTTCCCACCAATATGCACCTTCAAGAAATTCCTGGCAGAAAAACCATTGCGGTATGGAGGGGAAAATTTTATGAATTAACTTCCAGCTCTGGGAGGTTTTTTGGCAAAGCTGCTTTTGCGCTGCCCAAGCAGTGACATAAAAACAGTAATGTTTGCTTAAGGTACATGAACTTAAAAAATAACTGACACTTTGTCAAATCCAGGTTACGTTTGAATGTTTGCAGTGCAATTTCTGGTATCAGTACAGACGTTTGCAGTCAAACCTGTCTTGCAGAACTTTCAAGGGGGTTCAGTTTGCAAGGGTTCGTACTTGGGGGTTATACAAAACTGAAATTGCTATCACTGTGAAAGCCACAGTATCACTTGTCAGCCACAGTAGTGTATTAGCAATGGATGACTGTGATAATATGCTGCTATGCTGAGTGACATGTAAAGATGTGGCACTGGGTGCTACAGATGCTACCTGCACGGACTGAAAACGTGCGGAGTGTTGGATCTCAGCGGTGAACAGAAATTCTGACAAAAAGGCCTGTCATCCAGGTGCTCATCTTAGGGCTAAGTATATCTACTGCTAACAACAGCTGTACTTCCTAGTTTGAGATCCCTGTTGTATGTTAGAAATTAACAATTTATAAGTGGCTTTAAAGGAGAAAAAAATATCCACTATATAATAAAAAGGAAATCCTCTAGTGTAATTTTATTAGTGGCTTTCAGTAAATCAAACTCCACAGCTAAATTGTTAGAGAATGGTACAATTAAGTGTTCAGATTTTATTGATATAGCACGTAATTCACATGTATCCACACAGTAACAATGTAACATTTATGTAAATAAAAATGCCTTTATTGTATTGATTCATAAAATAACAACTTAATTTTTTTTAATTCGTTTACAGTCCTGGAAGAACTATGAACACAAACTTAATATGCAAATAGTTTGCCAAAACAAGAGGAAAAAGTAGAATTAGCGATCTTGAAATAGATACATTGGAAAATATTAAGACTTGTGCAATTAACCAAATCTTTTCTTCTCGATTGTGTAGAAGCTGCAGTAGAAACATGATTACTGAACTGATACAGATCTATGAAAGGGATTATGAGGCTAGAAGTGAATTTAGGAATAGAGCAGTGACTCGTGCCATGTTTTTAAGCTGCTATGCATTTGTAATTTGGGGAGTCACTGATTTAAAAACCTTTCTCATCTCATACATCAAATTGCTAATAGCTGCCTTTGGTGTCACTGTCAGTTTGCTCTTGGTTATACTGAACCAAGCTAATTCCAGCCCTTTCCATTTTAATGAAGACAATGAATTGTTGAAGCCTGAAGACTTGTTCTTGCCATAGGTTGGAAGAAAAAAGAATATCTTGTAATTTGCTGGTAGGAAAAGGTAATTTTCAGTTTCCTCCTATGAGCGAATTTTCTTTAAAAAGAAATAATTCCAGATGAACTACCAAATCAGTTTTGTTAGGACTGAGTACATTGCAACTCTTCCAGTATTTTGCATTGCTTATATAAAAAAGGTGTCATTAAAATAGAATTAAGCAGTCTTAGAAATACAAGTAATGCAAAATCAAAATGGACAATTATTAAAATCACCTTTTGTGTGAGAACTAGAACTAGAAGCTCTCAGTCCTGGCTGAAAAAAAAAAATTAAAAAAATATAAAGCAAGTCAATACAATTTAATTTGTTCTATATTTTGGAAGGTAGGGGAGTCATTTAATTTTTTCACTGCATAGTTCAGTGAGAGGACCTGAACTTTTTAGAGCAGGGGTGTCAAACGTGTTAGGTAAAGAGAGGTGAATTTTGGTGTAATTATAGTCATGGAATCATAGAGTGGTTTGGGTTGGAAGGGACCTTTAAAGCACATCCAGTTCCAACCCCCTGCCATGGGCAGGGTCACCTCCCTTAAATCAGGTTGCTCAAAGCCCTGTCCTGCCTGCCCTTGAGCACTTCCAGAGCTGGGCCATTCACAGCTTCTCTGGGCAACCTGTTCAGTGCCTCACCACCCTCACAGTGAAGAATTTCTTCCTTATATCTAATCTAAATCTCCCCTTTTAATTTAAAACTCTTCCCTCATGTCCTACCACTACACTCCCTGACAAAGAGTTCCTCCCCAGTTTTCCTGTGGGCCCCCTTTAAGTACTGGAAGGCTGTTGTAAGGTCTCCCCACAGCCTTCTCCAGGCTGAACACCCCCAGCTCTCTCAGCCTGTCTTCATAGGAGAGAGAGATGCTCCAACCCTCTGATCATCTTCCTGTCCCTTGTTTGGACTTGCTCCGAGAGGTCCAAGTCTGTCTTAATTTGGGGGCTGCAGAGCTGAACGCAGCGATGGCCACTCTAGGTGGCCACAGTCTAGGGCCAAGATTTAATTCAGGGCCGTGTGTGCCCTGATACACAGCAAAGTAATCTCCCAGTGCCAGTATTCAGGAAGTTCGCGCTTAGATCAAGGGGGAAAACATGGCCTTTCTTTAATAATTAAACTTTTGTTAGTAACTGGTTGTTCAGTGCCTTATCATTCATCACTTAGAAAGCCTGCTCCCTGTAGTAGCCCTTGCTGTTACCTTGCCTGTTTGGTTTCTTTTTCACAGCCTTCTTTATTTGTTCCCTTTTCCTGTTCTGAATGTTCCGCACCTTGCTCTGCTTCCTTCCCTGAGCACCACTCTCCATTCCCAGTCCAGCCTGCTTCAGTTCGCTCCCCATCCTGTCACTCCATTGACCTTAGTGATCAGCAGTTGGTTGCTGCTGCTGATGCTTCAGGCTTGAAACCTGATCTAAGAAGTGGGAGACTGAGCTCAGACCTTCCAGTCACTGCTTCAGGCAGCCTGCAGACTACAGGGCACTCACCACTGCACGGGTTACCTTAGTCACGGTTTGAAGATTACCTCTGCAGCCATGGGGTCTGTGTACTTTAAAATGAAAACTTAATTTCAGAAAAATCTGATTTTAACACGTGGACCATGTAACTACATAATGGGGACTGTATGTTTGACACCCCTGTTTTAGAACATGCTATCCATTACGCACTAACTACAGTACAGTACTGTAAAGATGATTAACATTTTGTGTTTGTATTTTCCCTGACTTAAAAATAATTCAGTAGTATTTGAATAGTGCATAACCTACCTGTTAATTATGCCGATGTTTCTGCTTTAATGTGCATGAGGTTTCCAAGAACAGGAAACATTTCAAATAAGTATTTTGGACTGAGCACCTGGGAGCATTCCAGTGCTCTATTCCTAACTGGGTTGTAGGTTTTAGGGCTTTTTGTTTCGTTCTAAGGTTAATTTTTCCAAATGTAATGAAGCACGTCTTACTGTTATGCAACAAACTTACCACAAAAAGTCACTTTTAGTGTTGGTCCCACAATTTTTTTTAATGCAGTATATTCACCTGTAAATAGTTTTTTTGTGTAAAATTTGACAGAAAAGTATATTTACTACACTGTAAATACATGTGACAATATATTGTATTATTTTGCTTTTTTTGTAAAGCAGTTAGTTGCTGTATATGTATAACATACAAATTTGATTATTCTAGTGTTAGTAACTGTTAACTACTACTTCTCCTTCCTGCTGTTGCGTTACATCATTTAAAAAAAAAAACATGCTGTGTACTATAAACCTACACTGTGTATGATATCTTACTATTTCCATTTGGGCCTCAACTTTGAAAATGTTTCCTTGATTCACAAGCCTGTTCATAGCGCAAGCAATTGTGCATCAGCAGGCAAGAGCCATGCTGATTCAAACACAGTTGGTAACTGTAGGCAAAAATGGTAGAAACCTGGTTTCTGATAATTGTTGTTCACCCCACTCCCCCCTCATGTATGTACGTTCCCTTTTTTTGAAGTAAAATGTAAATTCAACCTGCTTCAAGTTGTTCGAAGGTCATTCACTTGTGGTATGGGATAAGGTCGGTGTATTCTGAACTCCTTTTCCTGTTTCTTGGAGCAGTGATAGTTGGATGGGTTTGAAATTGAGATTTGAAAAGCCACACTGGGGAAAACTAGAATCAAGTTTGAAATCCATTGTCTTGGATTTCTCTTTCCAGACAAATGTGCTTCTGTGTGTGTGATCTTGCATGGTCCTAAGTAACAACAAAAAATTGTTTGCCAGCAGATAACTGAGGACAGAATTTGGACAGAATAAAGCCCATTGTCATGAATTTCACATCACTTCAATAATATGATCGTAACTGAAATAAGCAGAATATTTCTTTTTTAAATGTAAATTCAATATTTTAATAAAACAGCTACTTGGTCTTTAAAGAACATTTCAGTATAATTTGTCCATCTGGGCTTTTTCTAGCTTAGAAGCCTGAAGTTTCAACTGTCAGGCAACTTTTATGATACTCAAATCTATTTTTCCTTTTAGGAGACTGTATTACTTTCCTATTAAAAATGTGTAAGTACTTACATTCTGGCTTTCTGAATCATAAAAGGATGTAAAAACACAAAGTGTGACTGCATTGGCTTCTAAGACGTCTTATTGTTCCTGCATAATAAATACATTATTAAGCCTGCTCAGTTGGAAGTACAACCAGTCGTGCAGGCGTGTATGGCTCAGCTGCCTCGCTGCCACGTTCCTGGGGCCAGCAGAGACTGCAGGAATAGACGAGCAGCAGTCTCTGAACTCCTGTCTTAGAGGAGCTCTTGGATTCACATTTTCTGCCTAACCAAACAGTGTCAAGAACCCTCTCTTCACACACGCAATAAAGTAGACTTCTGGTCTCTAAATGAACCCCGAGATTAGTGCAAACAGTGAGAAAACACAAGCTTTGTCTTTGTCTCCCCTACATGTGTCTATTGGCCACACAAAAACAACCAGGTAACACAGACAGGCACAAATGTTGCACTGAGGCAGGTATGTCTGAAGGTAACTGCCAGGATTAGCCCCATCTCAGGCTGCTTCACAACTGCGAGCAGCTGGTTTAAGAAAAGGCGTCGGACGGAAAGGGAAGGCGCCGTCCTATCTGTTATAGTAAGCTGCTGAGGGCTGGGGGGAGAGGGTGTTGTTCTTTGCTGCAGTCGGCTGACCCCAGAATGGCTTGGAGCTGTCTGTTGCCACGACCAGATACTGTTCTGGGTTAAAAGCTACTTCAGAAAAATGCCCACGTGCATGAGATACAGGTAAAATCTGGTCCTGTACATCCTCCCATAGGGTTGAATTCTACTGCAAGTCGGTCACTTGCACGATTGTCAAATGCTTTTTATTTTTCTTTCCTCCCCTTAGGTCCATCTGGATTTTAAAGATGGGCAGAAAACACGTGAACCTAAATAGATTTAATGTGCCCGGGCACACAGTGTCACAGAAGTAAAAACTAAAGCCAGTCTCTTGTTATGGAGACTGCTACTGACCATTCCCTTTCAAACCAACCGTGTTCTCTTCCCACCAGTAAAACTCATGATTTATATGTGTGAATCCTGTGCGTCTTGGAACATTGGTTGCTTTGGGTGACTGCTGGTACGCTTAACGAGTTCTCAAATGAAAGTAAATCCCAGGGTTGTGTGGGTGGCGAGCGTAGAATAATGCCTCCTGTGATGTGACTTGTTAAAACAAGTACAAGCTTGCTGTTCAAAGCAGTAATGGAAAAAAAAGTCTGGCAACTACATCTTTAGGCTTAGTCAAATGATAAAACTATAAATACTGACAAGTAACTCTATGTTCAAGCAACTCCCACTGATCCATTAAAACAATTTTTTTTCTCATAGCACACTGTCCTTCAGAAACCTTAGGTCTACTCCACTGCTGCTACCCCTGGTTAGCATTCTTAGAGAACAAGCTCTGCACAGGAGATCTGGGTGCTCCATAGAACGGCTTTCTTGAGCCAAACACAAATTGGTTGTGCCGACCACGGCCTTGGAAGATACAGGTAAATGACGTGGCTGGGTCCTGAACAGGCGGATCAGAGACAGACCTGACTGGGACTGAGTTTTCCACGCTCTAGCTTATTGCCTCAGCCTCCTGAGGCTACTTTGGTTCAAGATACAGATATAAGATGCCAGGTCAGTGGGGCAGTGACCTGGCCTCTGCCTTACCTGTCCCGGGCTCCATTCCTTTTACCTTAATTTGCTTTCTCTCAAGTGCCTTCACGTGCTGGCTGTGCCCTCCCTACCTGCACTATCAGCCAGGGTTCCCTCCCCTTCTTGGTGAGTCTGTTTCCGTTTACTAACTGCTCCCAACCTCTCCTAGAGCTCACTGCAAGCCATTCTCAGAAAGAGGCCTGCGGTGCATTTCGTGCAGTGCCAGGCAAGTGAAAGGTGAGGCCTTCAGCTCCTCACAGTGACGGCACATGCAAAAAGGGTGCAGGGAAGAGCTCTGCACAGTCTGCAGGACCCACCCACCCGTCTACACACAGGCATGACTGAACACGGGCCAGACACAGGGCACAAAGTGGCTGTGAGCCAAAGAGGTTGGTTCAGAGCAATGCAAAACATACAAAGGCATAAAGGCCCCACAGTGCAAACAGGCGTGAGGCCACTGAGGTGGAAGGACAGCAAAACAAGGGGAGGAACTTTTGTATTTGCCCAAAACACTTGGCATCTAGGTCTCCGTGAAACAGGGATTAAACACAAAGGCCTTGTCGGTGCTGCTGAATCCTGCTGCGCTATAGGTTACTTACATGAAAAGCTGCTCATGGAAAGAGAAGAGGCCGTCACCAGTTCTGCATATTCTGTCCTTCAGAAAGCTGCACTGCATCTTGTCCTCCAGGTCTGATTCTCCTCTGCTCTCCCTCCAGCCAGGCCCATCCCTGCTTTTAACTCCTGGTCTCACGTAGTTCCTGGAAGAAGGAAAAGTTACCTTCTGAAGGGCATACCCATCATCAATGGCAGCGCAAAGACAGCCGTGCTGCTCCAAGCCAGTCCCACGCAGAGGTTGGCAGGGCTGGCAGAGGCAACGCAGCCTCACTCCACGGCAGCTCTGCTGCTGCTGCTCAGGGCCGAGGGGTCCCTCGTGGCCGTGTGAGCAGGGACCTGCAGCGTTGGCACAGCGCACCCAGCGCTGCTGACAGGAGTGTGCGGGCTCGGCCAGATGAAACCAGGCTCACCTGAGAGCAAGGAACCTGCTCCAGCACTCTGAGGATTCATCAAACGCCCTACAAAGAAATTTAGCAAGTACGCTTCTGTTGGCCTTACTTTTCCAGTTCTGTTTGAGATGTTAATGGGTAGACCTGTAATTTACAACAAAGGCACAGGTAAAGAAGGCAAGAATAAATTGGCCTGGAGGGTGCTTACCTGTTCCTTTCTCATTTTCAGTACTCCTTTTATTTCATATGGTGCCAATCTTTCTTACCAGGAACATTTCTTTGCTTTTTAAATCATCGTGAAGGTTGAACTAGCAGCCTAGAGACCTGCTGCCCACTCATGAAAAATTCAGAGACACGGCCTGTTTCTGTAGGACCGTGACTTGTCAGACACGGAAGCAGTTACTCCTTCTTTTAGCAGTGTTTGCTCTATTTGACTTATCATTATAACATTATTACTCAAGAGAGCATATTTTTGGTTTCCCTATAGTAAATTTGGTGGATTTTGCTATAAGGGCTCAGCTATGTATTGCACGCAGAGAAAGATACCCTTTCTGTCCCAAAAGCTTAGTGTTTATAGTCACCAGGTCTGACACTTTGTGACCTTTGATAAATCTAACATCTTATGATCAGGCACCATAAACGCCTGAATTGCCCAACCGTAACAGCCAAGGATGGCCGTCAGTTAACGGCATTCTCAGCGTACGATCTGCAGATTAAGGACATTAAAAGGGCAAAGTCTCAGCGCTGTGGCATGTTCTTCACCTCGGGCCGCACATTTTATGGCCTGTAAGCAGATTTCAGCATTCATCTCCGACTGCCCTCACCACAAAGATTTGGGCAAAGCGGGAGCTCTTCACAGAGCAGCGCTTGGGGGCTGACAGCCCTGCTGAGGCACCTTTGTGATTTTTCTGCCACTCATTCCCGCTCTCTAACGCACCGCTCGCTGCTACACGTGTAAACAAACAGCCGAGCGATTCTAACTCCGGCCATGCCGTTAGTTATGCCGAGGAAATGCCCCCCTGTCCCTCAGCTCCCCCCTCAGTTCCCTCAGGCGCTCCCTGAGGCGCCGCTCGGGGCTCGCAGCGCGCATGCGCACGGCAGGAGGAGGAGGAGGGGGGCGGGGGCGGGCGTTGCGCGGCGCTCTCGCGAGAGGGGCGGGGCGCGGGGCGCGGGGCGGGGCGGGGCGGGGCGGGGCGGGGCGCGGCCGCATGTCCCAGCGCGGGGGCCCGGCCGGGCGGCACGTGGGGCACCGGGGGGTGCGGGGGGCGCCGGGACGGGCACCGGCAGCGGCACCGGGGCGGCTGCGGGACCGGCACCGGGAGGGGCAGCGCCGTCCGTCCGTAAGTAAGTACCGTGCGGCGGAGAGCGGCGGGGCCCCGCTGTCAGCCGGGCCGGGCGGGGGGCTCGGGGCGCTGCCGGTGCCGTTCCCGTTCCCGTTCCCCCCCCCCGGGCCGCCCTCAGGCCGCAGCGGCTTCGCCCAAGGTCAGCGCCGCCGCGCACGGGCCCCGCCGCGCCGCCCCGGCGCCGAGGTCACGGCGGGGCCCGCCCGGGGCCCGGCCCCGGCCCCGCTCCTCCCGTGGGGGCAGGCGGCGGGGGGGGGGGGCCCGGCCCGCACCGTGCCCCCGGGGCCGCCGCCGCTGCGGGTCCCGGGGCTGGGAGAGGCGGAGGGGGGCGGCCGGGCTCGGGGCGCCTCGGCCCGGCTCGGGAGTGCCGCGGCCCCGCTGTCAGCGCTCGGCCCCGGGGCTGCACCGCCGCGGGCTCGGGTGGTTTCCCCGCTCTCGAGGCGAGGAGGGGCCGAGCCCCGCGGTCCCGGGGCTGGGCCCGGCTTTGGGCGCTCCCCGGGCAGCGCGGCGTGGGGCTGGCAGGCGGCTCGGGGGCATCCCGGCGGCGAGCGCTGCCTGCGGCGGTGGGGAACGGCCCCGAAAGCCGCCCCCCGCCGCCCGTGGTCTGCTGAGCACAAGTGAAGGTCGCGGGGATGGGAGCGGGGGAGGTAATTCGGCCTTCCTGCGCTCCCGGGGTCTCTGCCGCCTGCGGAGGTTGGGGTGGCCGCAGCAGCACCTGCGGGGTGTTATCAGAGGCGCCCTGGACTTTGTCTCGGGTGAAAGGAAACGGCTCGTCGTTGGGGAGAGTAGGCTCGGGAGAAGGTAACTTTAGTTTTCTCCTGTTTGTTTTGTGCCTGTGAATGATCTACCGAGTTACAGCCCGCAGCGTGCGCGCAGCGCAGCCGAGGAGGAGCACATGGCGCTATGGAGAGTGGCACAGCCCCTGGCGAGGGAGGTAGGGCTCGTCCTGGTAGCGTGTGCTAGAGCTGTCAGAGCAACGCAGCTCAGCTTGCTGCTCAGCCAGAGTCCCTGGGTGACCAAGTCACTTCACCTCCTCGTTCTTTAATGAGCTTCCTGGGTAAGGGGTGAAATGCTGCACAGGTGGCTGCAGGACTGCTGTACCTGTCAGGGGGTGCTCTCAGAGTACCTGGACTCTTTCAGAACAAGGACAGTGCAGCTTCACTGCGTGGATCTTGATCATACGGTTTAACTCTTGATTCATTGGTTTGTTTGTATGTGTCACCTGGTGCTCTGAAAAAAAAAACTAAAGTTTTTTGGTAAGGTAAAGGGAGTAGGAAGCCTGGATGGCTCAAGCTGTGCTTGGAGCTTCCTCGAATCCATCTCTGCATTGTGACACTGGCTGTCCTGGTACTGCTCGGCTAGCACTTCATCTGACACCTTGTTTCCTGTGTTTCATTGAGCTCTTGAAGGACTTCTGAAAGCTCTCATGAAATGTCAGTGTTGGGGGATTCAGGCAGGTGACTCTCATCATGGTTGTACAGTTCCTTGTATAGCAGGGCTACGGATGGTTTGCTGTCAGACATAAAAACAATGGCTACTATTGCAGGATCTGCATGGGATGGTGCTGCAGGAACACATGTTTTTATGTTCTGATAGGTGCTGCTTATTTAGGTGTGTTCTCCTTAGTTGTGCCAAGTTCAGCCACCTGTTTGAAAAAACAGATTCCTCCTTAAAGCTCTCTAGAGAGGCTTTGGGATACTTGCATTGAAAACCTCCCTCTCTTTCATCAGCTGCCTAGAAAGCCTTGGCTTTTCCGTAGCCATTCCCTGGTGCCTGAAATTAGACAGCAGGAATTCCCCTCACCACCCACAGTGTAAGGTGGAGGTACCTGTGGTTCAGACCCACCCGGGTACGCAGGTGCCTGGCTCCTGCAGATTCTCCTGGGAGTGGGCTGTGATGGGAGTTTGTGTGCTGAGGTCTGAGCCAAAGCTGCTCAGAGCCAGCAGCAGTTGTCTTGCTGTGTTGAGACTCCTGTGTTCATTTTGAAAACATTGCAGGCTGACTTGGGGTGTATTTGGGAGCAAGCGTGTTTTTGCAATAGTAGAGTTATCTGAAGAGCGTAGTGCTTTAAAGCAACATACCCCTCTTATCTCTGACTCTCATCTTTCATGTGTGCTTAACTGATGTGAAAAAATGATTTAAGATATTTCTGGTGTCCAAGGGGACTGTAGTAAGCTAGGGTTGGTAGCCCCGCATGCCCTTAGTAACATCTAGAAGTCATTAAAAACCATTAATTACTTCTAATTGTGTAGTGTTTCAGATCTAATGACTAGCCTTCTTAAAATCCTGACTTCTAACTACAGTGCTCCTCTGGAACGCTTTGCACAAATGGCTGGCTGGTGAAGTTACTCACTTGGGGCAGCCACCTTGAGATGCTTGCAAGAAGCTGTTCATTTGCAGGTGCTTTGCTTCCTGAAAATTAAGGCCATTAAGTTTGCTCCTTACAGGAATTGTAGAAGGTGTTATATTTTCATGTCACTCATGGCTTTTGCAGACAATCTCTTCAGCTGTTTTATTACTGCCCACTACACAGATTGTTCAATATTTCTGCTGATGCATCTTGTGCCCTAGGTGGAAACAGACTGAATTTACAGCCCCAGTACATTACTCATAGCAGAGTTGAATACTTCATGAAAGATCATTTTAAAATCGTTCTTTATTTTACAAATCACTGCTTGTAGACCTTGAAGAGGTCCTGGGGAAAACTGCCTTTGACCTCTACTGCCACCTGGCAATGAGGATGAGAAACTTACCATGTGCTCTAGCTGGTTTTGAACTCCCTGTGTATAAATAGCAGCAGTTCCTAGCAAAAGCTCATGATCTGCATGTGCCTCTTGTATTGGGGGCTTTAGCTTTGTGTGGGGATAAATCAGTGAATGGGAAGCTTCAAGTTTCTGAAACAAGGATTGGAGAGGGAGAGAGAAATCTCCTCATAAAACTCAGGCATGTGATTCTGCAGTTCTCCCCTTCTGTAATCAGGAGCATCCTTTGTGAGCTTGGCTTTGTGTTCTGCCTTCTGCTGAAATGTGAGGTTAGAAGAGTTCTGTGGTGTCTAGGGGGGCAGAAACACAAACACCAATTCTCTAAAATGTTTGAGATTGAATGGAGTGTAGTGTCCTGTATCATTCTGTAAAAAGGATGGGCTGCTGGCTGGCAGAAGTACCTGTTCCTTGTTTCCTCCAGCTCTGGGCAATTATAGGAAGGTCACTTGGCCTACCTTCACTTTGTTCTTTAAAAGCGGGCTGCCAAAGCCAAGGGAAGGATGCAGCCTTCAATCTTAGGGGAAAGCCGTTCTGTGTATGGGAACAGCCCCTAGGTAGTTCGGGTGAGGGCTTGTAAGTGCTACTGTAATACAGATCAAAGTGAAGCCTGGCTCTCTCTGATTAGGTCTGAAGTATGTTGTGTAACTTCTTGTGTGCATTAACAAGCTTGCTACAAGTTATCTTCCTGCTTGTTCAGTCTAAATATCTGAGTGAAGCCTTTGCTGTTCCCTCCTGATGTAGATGAATATAGTGCTTTTTTCACAAACATTCGAAATCCTTCCTCTCTGTGCACTCCTGCGGTTTACTTGCAGCAAGCCAGGCTCAAGGCACGAGGCTTCTAACCAAACAACACCACTTTTTGCTTTTCTGTTTTAGCCCAGCTTTTGTTTTGAGAAGCTGCTTGTCAAGGTCTCGTTGCTGTGTGCAGTAAGCCTTCTAGTGAGCCGGCTGGATGCTGTTCCCCAGATACCTGTTTGGTCTCAGCGCTGCCTCTTCGTGCTGTCTCCTACAGCCGTATCAGTGCCTTGTGATGTAAACCTCACCGCTCTGTCTCCTTGAAAACTCAGGTCTGTTTTTTTTATTGTGTGCAGAGCATATTGGAAGCATTTGGCTCATTTAGTTTCTGTTCCTATGTGTTATGCATGCCTGTTCCTTGGAAATCAGTATAGATGCCAGGCATTTTACCTTAACTGGTTGCTTGAATTTTCATTTATAAGCTGCACCTGTAGTGGGCATTCGTGTTGTCCTTAGAAAGGGCTGCATTTGTTTCACTGATAGAGAAGCAGATGCAAAATCCAAAAGTATCAGATGCAATTCTTCAGAGGTTCCAGAAAATAACTTGTTTTATTCTCCAAGCTGGGTGAACATGCAGAAAGAGTGAAAGATAAAACTTGGATTTATGGAAGATGTTCATGATGTGGCAGTAGATCATGAAGATAATAAAAGCTGCTTTGCCTGTCCTGCAGACGACTCATTCTCTTCAGCATTTTATGAAAAATGCTTCAGAAAGAGTTGAATGTAGACTGGTAGGTGTGTCGGGGAGGAAAGAAACTACATTTGGAAAGGACCCCACAAAACCCCTGCCTGGTAACGTGGGAGATGCAGTAAGGACAGGGCCAAGCCAGAGCAGCCATGCTGACTGCTGCTTATCTCTGCACACCAGACAGGTCCCAGTGGGCTCCAGGCAGGTGAGGAGGAAGCTGTTCTTGTGTGTGTCAGCTGGCCGGGGGTCTCTGAAGGTACGGAGTATGGAAAGCAATGCCTGAAGCCTCAGCCTCTTGGCTGCAAGAAGTGCTGCTCGTTGCCCAGTCAGGGATATCTGTGCACGGAGTGGGTTGGGCTGAATCCGAGGACTTTTCTCTGCTGTTTAAAGCAGGCTGATAATGGAAAGGTTATGTGGTCTCTAGCCAACATGCTAAACTTTTTCTGGTTAGCTCAAAGCAATAGGACATTTGGTCTGGATCTGTGTCTGGAGCAGACTCAAAGTGGCAGACTTTACCCAATTTTGAGGAATAGCCAGGATTGAGGTGGTAATAGTAAAACAGTGCAGGCACTGTTTGTGAAGTTCACTTCTGTGTCTGAGACATCTTCCTGACAAAGCAGTGAAAAAATTGATCTTGCCTTTCTCTGTGATAGAGATGGATTCACTGGGACACACTAGCTTGGCTGAGGAAACTATAAATAATGAAACGATTAGAGCAGAAAGGTAATAAGATATAAAGTGAAGTAAGGAGCTTGATAATCTGATAGGGTTAATGTTAATTACTAAGTGTAACCTGTGGCTTATTGCATAGCAGGTGTGATCAGCTCAGGGCCTTGCATTAATCCATGCAGCAGTGCAGGTGGCAAGGGTTGCTGGTGCTTGCCGTTCACATATGTATGAGCTTCTTGGCGATTTCCAATACACCTGCAAAAAAAAACCCTACAGTTTGGCTAGACTGATAGTTTTATTGTAAACCTCTGCTTGTGAGAGTGTAAATACAAACTTCTCTGAGACCTGTTTTGGCTTAGAAATATTGCTGCTTGAGCTGAGGATCTCTGCTGGTCCGGTACTTCTTAGTCCCTGTTTCCATGCACTTTTCTCCCACTGTAAAATGAAATATTAATAAAGCCTGGGCTGTCAGCATAGCAGCTTCAGCTGTGAAGGAGGGGAGTGAGCTGTTGTAGGAACATCAGTGAAGCTGATTACACTGAAAGCAATTTTTATCTTAGAGATAAAAGACAGCCTGGTGTTTGTGGTGTTTCTTGTTCCAGTGCTCTAGTTTAGGTCTACAGCAACCAGCTTTTTCAGGCTTTTGCTTGTCATGATTTATCCCTCTGCAAATAGGACTGCTGGTTCCTTAATACTGTAAGGTTGTAGGGTGGCTTCATTAATAGTTTTCCATCACAGAGGAGATGGCTTCATGAGCTGTGTAACCAATGTTAACTAGGCTGTAAAAAGAAGGTATTGCTTAAGGAGTATCTCTTGCTGTTCTTGTCTCCCAGTGCTGGTGTTTGAGGCAGGAATTGCTGCAGAACTCTTCACTTTAATTAAGTAAAGAGAAAGTCACCTGTTATTTCTTTTTAAGTAAGTACCATCCAGTTTGAGATCTTGCTTGCCTGGCTCCTACCTGTCTTTGGCTGTTTGTTGCTACTGAGTCATGTCTCCTGAGCTCTCACCTCTGGGTGATGTTTGTTCCGACGGGTGCACCAGGCTGTCCTAGGAGGAAGTGGTGGGAAAGGCAGGAATCTGAAATGCCACAAATTCCTGCGGCTGCCTGATACCACAGAGACCACGAGTGGGTGATGATGCAAGGGCTGGCAGCCAGGTGATGCGGCAGGTCGCTGTGACTTCACGGGCCTGTGCTGTGAGGTCGGTGTTGGTTCTGGCACCCTTCCATCCCCTGTTTGAACCTGCAGCCTCCCAACCACGGAGGTTCCCGGGGACCTGGCAGAGGCAGGAGGTCCCCGCAGCGCAGGCTCACCACCTGTGTCTTTCTACAGAAGCTGCAGTTTGGGTGGTGGCTGTCTTGTGGCAGTTCAGTGCAGTGTTGAAAATGGGACCTATGCTAAGTATAGGTGAAGTAAGTTTTTCTGTGGCTGGTCCTGTGTGGTAGTTTCCTTTACCTAAATCTTACTGGTAGGGATTCCAGTTCTTTAGGTTTTTGTCAGCTCTTGTTCATATGCCTCCTATAAGGCAGAGCACTTGCTCCTGGTTATTTTTAGCATGGAAAATTTTAAGAGCTCACGTGGTCCCATGTAGTTGAACTGTGCCAGCCTTGTCCAGTTCTCTTTCACCCAGATAGTATTTATTTCCCGAGTGCTGTATCGCTAACCATAGGGCTTGCAGGGAGGCGTCCTGGCCTTGCTCTCGAAGCCACATTTCCAATTTAGCTGCCTGCTTGCTCGCTCTGCGATCCGTCAGGCCGGTATTTAATTCCAGCCTTGGCTCGCCCTGCCGGCGGGGTCTGGAGCGTAACCTCTGCGGTGCCGGGCCAGGGAGACACGGGGGAGGCCGGGAGCAGCGGCACGGGAGGGCACGTCCCTGCGGGGCTCGGTCCCTGCAGCTTGTGTGTGTTTCTCCCCCATGGGGCCTCGCAGCAGCTTTCCCCCAGAACAACCCTCCTTGTGCCCTGAAAATCAGCTGCAGCAGCAGCCTGCTGAGCTCCCCTCTCAGGCCGTAAGGATGAGTTATCTGGCTTCTCTGTGAGGCTCATGCTGCGAACATTTCTGGCCTTATAAGGATGTGCATGCTGAAGGATTGCTTGTCCTGGCTAGAGAAACAAGGTGGCTTAAAACTGCTCTGGGACCCTAATGTGAACAAGCTGACTGTCCTCAGACTTTTCTTAAGGTAGGCAAGCGTGTGTCCATTCTTGTCCTCATCTCACTGTCTTTACCAGCAGTTCTCCATAAATCAAGTCAGAATGCAGCTTTGAGGAGCCGGCTGCCCCCTCCTTTCCCCTCACTGTCCCAGTCCCATCCTGACCTACCGAGGGGATTATTTAGCTGCTTGGAGAAGTCTCGTGTCCTGGCTGCAGCTGTGTGGCTCTGCCTTGAAGTAAGGTGTGACATTTAGGCCGGATTCCTGAGATGCCAGAAGGAAGTGGAAGTGGCTGGTGGTGCTGGCCGAGCGTGTACAGTGTGCGAGCTCAGCGCTGGTTCGGCTCTATTTTTGGTGCCGGACCGCATGGGGCCCTGTGTCCTGGGGAATGGCACCAGGGCGTCAGTGCTTCACGTTGGCTCTGGTGTCTGCACACTGATTGTCCCTGGTCCCAGACCCTGGGGTTGTTGTGCTTCCCCCGCAGGCTGCTCCTGCCCCAGGAGCACGAAGGCCGGCGGGCCGGGCTCCCTGCGGTCTGGCAGTGCTGGAGGCCATGTGACTTGACAAGCTGCCATTTTGTGCGCTGCTGCTGGCAGGAGAGCCCCAGGCGTTCTTCCCTGCGTGCCTAAATGATCCCGTTGCCCCTGCACGCCTGAACTGGCTGTCAGACTAGCAATGGGGAGGGGGTTCTGTCACTCCGGAACGTGTTGGGCAGTGGGCTTCAGGGGCTTTCTCACAGAGGAGGCAGAAGAGAAGTCGGTGCTGTATCCTGCAAGCTTTCTGGCACCGTTCAGTCAAGCAGGTTAAAAATCAGCCATCTTCTAGGCATCACATCAAAAGCCACATTACAGCCAGCCTGCCAAAACCAGGCCGGCAGAGCCTTCCTGTCACACTTGCTTCGGGAGCTGCCTGTGGGTGCTGGCTGCTGCCTAGCCAGGCCAACACACTGCGATGTCTGCTGGCATCGTGTGCGGAACCGCCGCCTCACATCCCGGCCTAGCTGATGGAAGGATGTGGACTTCCCATTTGGCACGGTCGCTGATAGTGTAATGCAGCTCTTGCTGAAACTAGCTAAATTAAAACCAAGAAATTAAAGGAGCTCCACAAGGAGCAGTCAGCTAAACCACCAATCCCCACTGCTTTAAATATTGCAGAAGAGGGAAGGTCTTATCTTAAACGATAACAGTGCTCAAAAGAACGCTTGGAACTGTTTTGTCTGCCAGGCTTGGGACAGGCCTGTCCCTCTGTGGGGCATCCTGCTACCGTCTCCTGTGCTACAGTGCTGTGTGGGACTATTGTTTGTGCAGTTGGTGCAACTAAATAGGGAATCGGATAATAATGGGGCTGTCTGTTTAATCAGGGAAGCTTGCTGGGAATGGGCTTATGTGATGGGCTTTAATTTGAGTTTGTGGTATGCCTGAGAGACAGCTTGTGGGGTGATTCTGCATTAATTACAAACTTAAGTGGACAGCAGATGAGTGCTAGCAGTGGCTCACAATGTGCCATTGTACTGCAGAGGATAAACGTGAACCTTTTGTCTTAGCAGTGCGCAGACTTCACCCTTTCTAATTACCAAGTTCAAATTAAAAAAATGAAACACTAAATCCAAATTATTGTACAGGTTTGTATTGCTTTTCCCCTCACTGTCAAATCTGTTTGAGGAAGCATTCAGAAGCTGCCATTAACCAAAAGCTTATCTTCAGACCTGACTGTATAAAGCCAGCTGGAAGTATCTCATGTGAAAGATGTTGATAGGACTGTCCAATGAATGCAGGCTCCAACTGCCTGCACAGAACAGCATTGATAACTCATTCATGATGTACTAGAGATGTTACAGGATTTCTTAAATTGTCTGTAGCTACCTTCTGACTTGGGATTGAGCAAGAAACTTTCTAGTCATGATTTTGGATATTCATTATTTACTTGTCTCACTGCCGAGTCCTAACAACTGAGATGAGGAGGTGAGGCTGGCATCCAAACTAGCTCAGATAAAGTTGTTTGCTCCTGTGGTGGAAAGGTGTGGCTGGAGGAAGAGGTGAAAAATCTGCAGCGAACATTGGATTATTTGAGACCTGGATGCTCAGGTTGAGCTCGAGGGAGGCATGTTTTTGTCACCCAGCTAGAACATGAGGAGCTCCTCATGAAGACTGGGGCCCCGGAGCAGAGATGTATTTGGAAGCTGTGGTCGGAGTGCTTGCTCTGATAACAAGTCTCTTCCGGTGGAGACAGACTAAGCATAGTCGACAGACTAACTTGATTGTCTTCTTTTGTCTAAGAAATATTATGCTTTTAGAAAAGAACTAGATAATACTCTTTTTCCAGTGGGTGGTTCCCACTTCTATGACTTTGCTATCTCCTGAAAACAATCTTTATTTTTGCTGCTTACTGGCAAAAGTCGAGGCCTGTTTGGAGAAAAGTCCGTTGTATGTAAGCATCGTCAGGCACATTGTGTTTTGCTTTAATTCCTGCTCAGGGAAAATGTAAACTGTAAGCACTCTGCAGCAAGGCTGTTCAGGGGACGTGGGTAAGTGTTTAGCTCTGTTCCAGCTGCAGGCTTTCCTTAAGGAAAGGCATGTCAGCACTGCCTTGTGTAGCTCGGTGAGGCTTGTAAATGGAGGAGCATGACTGTGATGCGAGTGCCAACAGCATCCAGGCAGGGAAGGGTTTGCAAGCGCTCTACAGTAAGAGAGGCAGCTTTCACCTCTTGAAAGTCAGATGAGTAACAGCTGCCAGCCTAGTAAATTTAGTGTAGACCAAACTTTGGAGCTGCATGCTGAAGTAGTGTCTCTATCGAGACTGCTTTTCCTAGACTAATGTCACTGTTACAAGGCTGTTATGTGTATTTCCCATCCTTACCACTCTTGGAAACAGCTTGCTGTGGGCTGTCCTTCAAGTCTGCAGGGCGGTGCAGTGTGTCTGCAGCTCCAGTCCTGGCTGGCTGACAGTCTGCTGGCTGGCTGGTGAGTTGAGGTGCACAGAGCTCTCTTGCCTTTTGGGAGGGGCAGAGTTTGCAGTAGGATTATCAAAAGCAGGGGTCTGAGGTCAAACCTCGGTCCTCAGAGTGCAGAAAAAGCCTCCTTTATCTGCAGTGGCACTGGAAGTGGAGCAGCCCAGGGTGCCCAAGCAGTGTGCACACTCCTGCAGGTCCCGTGCCATAACCTGTTGGGAATGCTGAAGTGCCTTGTGCTGCTGGGCAGGGAGCACTTCCAGCTGGGCCTAGAAGCAGGAAAGCACTGGAGCAGGCAGGGCTGTGAAGGGAGCTGACACGGCCTCACATCTCTGACAAACCCTGTCGTGGTCCCTTCTCAGCAGCCTGTCTTCAGGGAGCAGCAGGGACCTGGGGCGCAAATGCCCTGACCCAGCTGAGAACAGGCAGTGCACGAGCCACTGTAATGACCTAGACACTCACTAATTTGGTGGAATTGATTCATAATGACGTCTGTCTTTATCCAAGCAGCATGCTAATGCAAAGAAGAGGCAAAGCATAGTGTGCCATCTTGCTTTCTGGTCTATTTATAGACATGAAAGCATGCTCCTAAGTTGTTTTGGTGCCTGAAAAAGCCACAGAACCCTTTTTAAGAAAAGGCTGAAACTGCAATTAAGAGATTCTCTTCAGCATGTTAGAAGTGTGCCCGCGTCCTGGATTCTGGTCGTAGCATAAACTCAACTCCCTGGCGGCGAGCAGCGCTGGAGGAGGATGTGGTGCGTCGGGGCCCAGAGGGCTGCGTGCTCGGAAAGTGCAACCCCGGTCTCACACCATTCCCTGGCTTTGTGCTCGAAACGTGATTAGAAGGAGCCATCGCTGAAGCAGTCAGGGTGCGTTCCTTCACTGGCACTCCCTGTGTGGATAGGTGCTCCCGAAATTCCCAGCATCTTTGCAAAGCATGTGCAGCAGGCTGAGGCTCCCAACTTGTGTTTGGGAGCACAGCATCACCTGCTGAATATTAAGAGGTCCTTGTTGCTGGGAGTTCAGTCATTCAAAGGCAGGAGATTATTCATCTATCAGTACTTGTCTGAAATTGGCATGAAACCTGCACAATGTGAGTGATGTCCTTTGCTGGAGCAGTCCTGACTAAATTATCTCTTCTTGCCTGTCCATTAGTGATGGTATGACGGCTGTCACTTCGGTAGTATAAGCAAGCTTCAAGGTCATCCTGCTGCCCCCCGTAATGCGCTGCACCAGGAGCTGTGTGCTTTTGCAAGCTGTTGGCAGCTTAAACCCAGCCACAGTTCCCGTGGTGTTAAAGGCACTTGGAGTTGCTTTGCTTGATTTTCCTCTAATGCATTGTGAAATTGAAGTAACTGAAATAACACTTCACTAAGCAGACTGCAAGTCGTGCTTCTCTCCTGGAAAAACTGAACCTCGGTCCTCTGTCATTTGGGGCTCTTCACAAAGCTTCACAAAAGAGGTATTGGGATCCTTTTAATGTGGATGGCAGAGGTTTGCTGGGGCAGGCGCCGCTGCCTTCTACCAGCACCTTTCACTGCAGCTCCCACCTGCTGACTTACAAGTCACAGAAGGCCTGGGGGCCTCTTGCCTCATGGGGGTGGTGTTGGCATTTTGAAACACCAGTGCACCCGATGCAGAACGGCCTGGCAAGCTGAAGACACGGCCTCAGGTGTGCTCCAATGTAAGCTGCTCTGTGTAAGTAACCTGAAACTGGTTTCTCAGATGGATGTTTCTTCCTGGCCTGGTTTGAATTCTAATGTGTGAGTTCTTCTCCCCTCTGGAGTTCCTGGCTTTTGGCTCATGCACCTACTGCCGCGGCTGTCCGACAGCCCTACAAGTGCCCAGCTCTTTCACTTACCTCCTGGCTCAGTGACTGACTGCGCTTGTATTTCTGACTCTAAAAGCTGCTGTTAGATGTTTTTTTTTTGTGGCTGTTTTAGAACACACCTTAACTAGCCAGGCATTTTATGTGCTTCTCAGGGCCTGGGTAGCAATGTCTGCAAGCACAAGGATGTTCCTCCAGTCCTTGGCATGCTGCTGTCTTTGTAGCTATCTTAAACTGCAGGCCTTCCCATGTTATATCAGTCCATGTAGCCGCATAAAAGCTTGTAAATCTTGTCCCTCATCTGTCACTAAACCGTTGAGATCAGCTTTCATACATGTCCTGGGCATCTGTGCACAGGAGCTGGTCCTGCAGAGCCTCCTGTTGCTGGTATCCACTGGCATCTTTCCGCAACAGGGCAGAGTAACTCTCTCTTGTCCGTGTTGTCCAATGTGGTCATATCCAGCTGATCTTGTGACACCCCTTGGCTTGGGGGTTCGTTTTTCCAGGGGAGGTAACTTGCCTTTCTTAGCACTGTGACCTGATTTACTGCCGCGGCGCTCCCTTTATATAGCTATGTTCTTTTACCAGAAACCAAGCGGCAGGCAGATGGGCGCGTTGACACTGATCTTACTGCCCATCTGCTTAGCTTGCAAATCCATTGATTACTGTATGGCATGGAGGGGCATGCGAGTTCTGACTGGACTTAACGTCCCTTGGTCTTCAATGTACACCCATCCTGTGGTGGTAATGGCTATGTGGGGAAGCAGGAATTTTTTCTGATAGCTGTGTTGGTTTTCCATTGGAAAGTACAAGATCTTTTTAGAAGGACTTATGGTTATTGGGAGACACTCGCTTCATGAGGCTGCAGGCACTCTGTTTGGAAATGCCTTCACTGTGTGTGTAAAAAAAAAAAAAAAGTGGAGTAGCTGCACACTGCTGTTCTGTACCTACTGAACTGCAGGCTTGAGTCCTGTGCCCACGCACCACCCTCTTGCAACACTGTAGATGAGAAGATTGCAGAGCAGTTCAGTTTGACCTAGTTGCTGTATTTAAGAGATGAGTGTGTGGTGTCCATCTATGAACTCTTGAGAATGATGTGCCTTTCAGGCAGAGAACTGGGGAGACCTGCGGTGTATCAGCGCTTAGTTTTTGGATGTTTGTGGTGCAGCTGTGCTGTGAGCGCAGCCTGCTGCTGGAGAAGTGTGCAGTGCTGGATGCTGTCCTTGTGTGTAGTACTGACCTGCAAAGGTGAGGCAAGGTGAAGCTGCTTGCCAAGATAAACGTACCGGTGAGAGATGTCCCGATATCCCTACTGCTAGGGAAAGGTCTTGTTCCATTGTTCCACAGCCTGCTGATAGAGCAGAGACGCGAATTTGAAGAGTGGCTGGAAAACAAGCCTGTCCACGCTAACAGAAATAGCTCACGGCGTTTATGAAACTTTAGCCTTCCTGTTACCTTTCATGTGACTATTTTAATACCAGTTTTCTGTTTCCCTTTCTAGGTCTAATTGCTGAGGCTTTGTAAAATGGCTTTGCGCTTTCGCACTTTGTTCCCGTACGCCATACCTGGAGTGCTGGCACTTCTTGGCTGCTGGTGGATCTATTCCTATAGAAAAAAGCATCCGAGCAATCATAACAGACAAGTGGTAGCCATTGCAGAAGAGCAGCAGAAAGAACTGCCAGAGAATGATTCATCACCCAAAACAGAAGCACGTGTTGCTCAAAGACTGCCTCTCTCCTCAGAAGAGGAACGCCCAGAGAACGAGACCTCGACCTCCCTGCTGCCGGCAGGGTCGATGACACCCTCTCTTCTGCATCTGTCTCATGAGGGGTTAGACTTCTCACGGGACCTTCCAGCCCCAGCAATAACGACAACTCAGCCCAGCACCGTCAAGGACGACAGTGAAAAACTAGAAATACTAGGATCTCAAGATGAAAGCAGTGTCCCTGCTTGTGTTTCTCTCCCTCTGGTCTCAAAGAGCTCCAAGTGTCACAGCAGTGCTGCAGTCAGCCCTGAACAGGATTCAGGCTCTAGTTCAAACCAAGATCAGCAGCCATCGGCATCCGTGACACTGACGCAGGAGTCTTTGGGAACCACGGAGGAGATCAGCAATGCAGAGCAGTCAGATGATTCTTCATTTAAGCCCCCTAAGGAAAGCCAGATGCCAGAAATTGTGCTATCGGATGCTGGCCGTGTGACAGCCCCTCACTTGGGATTGGAGGAGGAAGCCAATACCCCACAAGCCTTTCTCAATAATGAAGCTGAAGTTGTATCAGGTCACCAGGACTCCGCGATTAGGATGTTACCGGATAGTTCAGAGTCTGCCTGTTCGGAGCAGTCCAGGGAAGAAAAGATGTCTGAGTTGAGTGGCAGTACTGTACCTGTGTGTCAGGAGGACACGCAGCCCAAAGGAGATGAATTAGAAAGAGAGAGGATCGGAGGAGTGAGTCTGGACAAGGAAGAAGTTGAGAAAATTGAGCAAGTAGCAATACAGATAATTTCTAAGGTCATTTTGGCAGCAACCGAGGAAGTGCTGTCTGGTTCTGTAAGTGATGTGTCCAGTCGGATCTGCCAGGCTGCAGCCAGCCGAGTCGAGAGGCCTCTGGAGAGGGCAAGCACTGTTCCTTCTGATCAGGTGCTTGCAGCAGAAGCTGTGGGAGGAGGTGAGAACGCTGCTGCTAAGAGTGCTGCGGTGCTGACATCCACGCAGGTGGAGGAATGTGATCAGCGTGTGACGTGTTCCAGCTGTTTAACACACAGCTGTTTATCCAGCCCTGTTCAGGGAGACACGAAAGAGTGTCAGGTAAAGAACTGTGTGCATGGTGAGTCACAAGGAGTCGATCGGACTCCTGTGGCAAGCCATGGAGGGTCACTGGGAAAGTCACACTTGGTTATGGAGGACTCTGGGTGCAGCATGTGTGCATCTGACGGTGCGACAAGTGCAGAGTACCCGCTGCAGAACACAACACTGTCTGTCACATCAGGCCAGCATTCGGACTTACTGAGCACATCTGCAGCCCAAGACACTTCTGTTGAGCAGAGCTCGGTACCAAGTGAAAAGCCTCCTACCCCGAAGCTCCCTGAAGACAGCAAAGTGCCATACAGTAACGGGATGCTGAAGGAAGACGGGCCAGACCCGCGTCAGGACAGTAACTGGACAGCAGAGATTGATGGAGATCACTCGGGAGGTAAGAGATTTGAAAAACCTCATACAAAAGCGTGGTGAACAAGCACTTGATGTGCTGAATCCCCCTTGCTTCACTACCATGTTCAGATAAATCCTCTTCATGTTTAACTTTTTCCCAGCAGATGAATATTTAAGCCCCCTGTTCAGGTGGATATAACTACTCTGAGCATCTGCTGTCAGAATTCCCATCTCTGTAGTACCTGGTGTTAGCTCAGTGATGTTCAGCATATTCTGCAACAGGGTGAACAGGCTGGTCCCCATTCAGCACAAACTTATTGCTGAAAGTGAAGCGTGTGCTTGAGCAGCCCAGTGAACTGGAGCGTGTCTGGGCATAGGTCAGGCTGGTGAACACCTTACAGGTTTGAGACGTGCTAATGCAAATTTCTGCTTTGGATCAGGCAGCTTCTAATAAGCATTGGGATCTAATCTCTTCTTGTGTGGGGCCTTCTGGGGTGCTGCTGCATGAACCCAAGAAGTACTCTAATAAATCATGATAAAATCAGTTGATTGCAGACCAATTACCCTGGAGCCTGTTCTCCCTTGGAAGGGTAGGTGCACGCCAAGTAATCTCAACAGGCAGCGATGCTCAAAGAGTTCCTCCATCTGTCTCTATTGTTTTTGCCTTCTAGATCCTGGATGATGTGTGCCTGGCAGAATACAAAGCTGTCTGAGCAAATGTTGACCCATGTGACCTTGGGGATGGATGTTAAAATCCTTTATAGGACCCTGTGGTGCCAACAGCCCTTCATGACAGGATGCCTTTGTAATTGCTGCAAAGTAGTGGGGATCCTGCTTGTTGTAAGACATGGACTGAGTTTGCCAGAAATTAAGGATTAAACCCACAAAGTGTTGTGACTAGTGAGAGTAACTATAGGAAGAAAATAGTTTTGTCTTGCTGTGAATGCTGGTGCGATGGGAATGTGCTGTGCAGCCTGGTGATGACGGGGGCTAAAAGGTCTGTGCTGAGACAGCTGAAGGCTAGGGAGAGGGGATATCACAGGTAAAGTTGCTGATGTGTCTGTGTTGGATAAGAGGTCCTACAGCTGACCTTCACACCCAGCTCTGAGACTCAAATCCTCCTCCTTGTCTAGAAGGGCTGTGGCAAACAGCTGCACTGTTTGCCTTTGACTTTCTAGGCATCTGTGCTGTATTGCTAGCTAAGATGTAGCAAATGTAAAGCAGCTATTGGATTTTTTTTCTTTTTGGTCTTACGTTGGATGGTCTGAATGCCTACAAGGAGGAGATGATCTTTGTGTTCCTGCCTGTCCATCTGGAGGAAGGACCAGTCTTGTGATATGCTGAGCAGGAGGAAGCTGTTTTAGTTCTTCTCCTTCCCAAGTGGAAACCACCTTGATATTGACTGATGGTTTGGGAACAAACCATAGATCAATTCAGGTTCCTTGTTTCCTCAAGCATATGAGAAGTTTGGGCAAGAGGCAAAATATGAGCACAGCTGACACTCTTAATTCCACGTGCAGCCCCTGTTTGGGCAGGAATGGGATGTCAGCATGGTGAGCAGATGAATATTCTGTGCCCCCCTCCTGGTGTGCTGAACTTCTGTGATGAGCCCTGTCTAAGCCATGCAGAAAATGCAAAATATCCTTCTAGAGCAGCAGCTCTGTGCTGATGTTAGAGCTCTCGTTCAGTTGGTAACACTGACTTTTAGTGTCTTGTCTCTCTGCTGTCTAAGGTGTCACTGTTTGAAAGGCTCCTGCTGGAATTGAATTTCCTTCTGTTGCACTCCCAGAGGTGTTCAGGTTTTCCTCTGGGAACAAAAGGAAACTCCTAGTAAACTGCGTGATAGGGCTTGACTCTTACTGAAATACTGCAGCTTGGTACAGGAACGTCCTGCATGAATCCATGGGAAAAGCTCAACCTAACCTTTGTATTAAATGATATATTTTCATGGCCTTGTGTATGGTGGCTGGGTTAATTGTGTGGGTTATCTGAGTGCTGATAGGTGCCTGTGTTTTGTAGGTTCGGATGTAAATAGCATGGATTCTGTGGACAGTGGCTGTGCCCTGGGGAAGACAGCAACTCGCCAGAACTCTAAGCCAGGAGGAGAATCCAGCAAGTCTGACCTCACTATCTGGGAAATCGAGGTTCCAAAGGTAACCAGGCACCAGCCCATCGTGCTTCTCGCCCTGTCCTACATAGTGATCTTCTGGTTCTTGCAGTCTGGTAGTGGCTCAGTGCAATCCCAAGGAGATCAACAAATAAACAAGGATTTAAACGTTTAGCTCCTGTTACAACTCAACAGGAGTGAAGAGGCTGTGCACTGCTGTAAAGAAGAGGCATGTAAGGGCTATGCCCAGGGTAACACCGGGCGTTAAACTCATTACTCCCCATTTAGAGAGATTTTTTTTTCCCTGCTACGTAGGAGGGATGTTTCAACTGCCTGTCTAAACTCCTTCTCACAAGCTGAATGCTGATCTGAGCTATTCTATGGAGCTGCTTGCATCTCCATCTTCATAATGAAACTTCTTTTGGGTCATTATAAAGAGAGAGGATGTGTTCTTAGGGCTGTGTTCATCCCTTCTTTCCAACTTTATGCAAAACTGCTCGTGGCTGCCAGACGTGTCATTGCTCTTGCAGTTCTGCTCCTCAGCAGATCTGGATGCTGATGATCAGTAAAGCGAAACTGCATCTCCTGGTAGGATAAATGTGCTGCTGCCTTGAGTGCACCCTGCACAGCTGCCCCAGGGCTATGTAGCCTAATAGGCATGATAGATTAGAAAGGGAGTAAACCAGGCTAATTAGCTTGCTTTAAAATTGCTGCAGAATAGTATATATTTCGAATGAAAGATGAATATAGCATGTTTTCCTTCCTTTAACCTTTAAAAGAGAAGTCCAGACTGGGAGAGGATGTGACTTCATTACTGTAGGAAGACAGTAGCATTTACTGGGCCTGATTTTGTTCTGTTTGGGTTTTATGTTCTTCTGCAAGATATAAAGATAAATCTGTTAAAATGAGCTGCACTTACTGATCTGTATCTGCCTTGACTTATCACAGACCAATTGAAGTCTGCACTGGGATGGTGTTACCTTGTGTTCATCCTGCCTGGCTCTGCAGGAACTGGGAATGTGGGTGAAATAAGGCATGGAGAGCGTTGTTATTTGATTTGTATTTCTCTTCCTGACAGTTTTTCTTTTCTCTTCCATGAAGCATTTAGTTGGCCGCTTGATTGGCAAACAAGGGAGGTATGTGAGCTTCTTGAAGCAAACATCTGGTGCCAAAATTTATATCTCAACACTACCTTATTCCCATGACTTCCAAATCTGTCACATTGAAGGTGAGATTTCTCTGTTCAGTCTGATACCTAGCTTGTTGGTTGTAATTAGATGGGCAAGGATTTCAGAACAGTTGTACAGTCTGAGTCTGGTGCTTTATAAAACTTTTCTGCTCACAGACAACGCTGTTACAGTAGAGGTATATGCTGAGCCTAGCACGTGAACCCTCTGTTCTAGAGGTGAGAGTGCAGTGTAGCATCCTCAGCAGCTGTAGTTCATAACAAAAATAAGATCTTTTGTGGGATGACTTCTGGCTTTTAAGGGAGGAGCTATGGGGTGTGTATCAGCAATGGAATCTGATTGTGAAGAATGATAGACTAAATGCAGCTGAAAAAATCTGCCAGTACTGTGAAATAGGTCACCCTGGAGGCTAAAGCTGTTGAAGCTGGGGCCTGAAAGCCTGCATTGCTCGTGTTGATCCAGTCATCAGATTACATGGCCAGTTTATTAAAACTTTTTAAATTGTTGGTGTAGCCCAGAAGGTTTCCTGTAGTGTTCTCTAGCTTCTCATAGGACGTGTGTCCCCAGTATATTTCTGTAACAGATCTTCTACTGGATTTTTGTTTTCCAGGTTCCCAGCATGATGTAGAAAAAGCACTGAGCCTTATTGGCAAGAAGTTCAAAGAGCTAAGTCTCACCAACATCTATGCTCCACCTCCACCATCGCTGACGCTTCATTCCCTCCCTATGACTTCCTGGGTAAGCCTCAGCTTGCTGCCTGCCCTGGTGTCAGGGTGGAAGACTGCTGTTGGTCACTGCCACCATAGCATGCCATGGCCACGTGGCCCTTTACCAGTAACAACATGCTGGTTCAGAGGTTCCCTCAAAACACCTTTGAATCTGTGTGGTTACCTGTTGTCCAGCTTGCGTAACTGCTACAGATGAGATTAGCTGCCTGTTGTTCTGCTACACATAGAATGGAAATAGAACTGGGAGATGTAGCAGAATGTTCTACCAGGCTGGGGTTAATGTCATGTAATTGTGCATCTGGCCTAGTAGGCTTTGTCCTCCAGACTAGAGGTTTGCCTGAGGAAATACCACTTCAGGTTAGAGCTGATTGGGTTGCCTGCCCCTTCTGCTTAGGGGCCACTTGCTGAGAGATCAAAATGTCACACTGCTCTGTTGTCATTACTGACACTGCCCTAAATCTTGAAGCTAGTCTTCTCAAAATGTTTTACTTTCTAATGGTATCTAATTGCACTGAGAGAAGGCTTTCACATTAGTGTTCCAGAGGAGTTCTCATGCTTCTTGTGCTGTACAGATGCTTAGAAACTCTTTTGCTTGCATTGGACATTTAAAATGTATATAGTAACTGCACATAACTGTCTCCATGGATGTAAAGATGGGCTTTGTTTAGGAGAACTGAGTCTAGTGACATTAAAGGCACTTTAGATATTTTTTATGCACAATAATGCTCTGTGTTCTATGTAGTTGTCCAAGACATAGTGTCTCTATGTCAGGCAGGGGATATTAATTTTAAAATGAGACCTCTGATGAATCTTGGACAGCCCCCACAGAGATTATTTGGTGTTAAAAGCTCTGTGGGTAAGGCAGTTGTACTGTGTTGATAGTGCAGTGTGACTTGACCTGCATCATTGCTAATTCTGCTCACTGATCTTTTGGGTAAATAAGTCCTACAGCTGCTCTGTGCTGATAGTCTTTTTGTATACAATATGGGCCCTTCCCTAAATCTGACTTCCTGTACTACAGCATAGTACTGAGCACACTGAGTACTTCCTGGTCCTGATCCAAAGCAGCCTTTGGAAGTGAATTATCATCACATTAGTGCTTTCCCACTGGTGTCTGTCAGCCTCAGGAGTTGGTGGCGGAACAAGGAGTTGCTCTGAGTGTCTAATGTGACTGAAGCTTGTGTTGTAATAAACACTAATGAGTATTTTTCTCCTCCCTGTGGCAGTTGATGCTCCCAGATGGAGTCACTGTAGAAGTGGTTGTGGCTAACCAAGTCAATGCAGGACACATGTTTCTACAGCAACATACGCACCCCACTTTCCATGTCCTGCGTAGCCTGGACCAGCAGATGTATGTCTGCTATTCTCAACCTGGAATTCCAACCCTGCCAACACCTGTAGAAGGCAAGTAACTTGGCTGCTCACAAGTTGTTTAGTTGAGGCTTCCTCTGAAGTCATACAAAATCCCAGTGCTCCTGGGTTAGGTTTGGGAAGTCTCTCAGTAGATGAGAATATTTCACTTGTCATTTCATGGCTTCTCAAGCTGTTGTCAGGGTACAGATGTTGCTTTACTTTCTTATGCCACTCATCTCTGGAGTGTGTCCCAGGCCACTTAGTTGCATGTTGAAATTCAGTATGAGATCAAATCCATCTCAGTTTCTTTCTAATTAACTTAGTGTCTGGTATGTTTTTGCTAACAATGTAGAACTGCTTCTGAATCTATCGTGCAGCTGTTGGGACGCAGTGTAAAGCAGAAGCTGCATCACATGGAAGGGGTTATTAGCACTCGCTTTCCTGTTGGAGACAGACCTCACTGCTGGTGATCAAAGGCTGGAACAGAGGTGTATACCTGCATAGAACAGCGTCATGTTGGCAGAGACTTAAGACTAAAACCCACCTCTGTCTCACCTGTAGGCCTTATCTGATGGGGGTGTGGGTGGTGCTGAAAGAAGATAAAAGCAGTGGAAGAAGTGCTGTTGATTCTCAGTAGATAACTGCAGTACTGCTAATGTGTGAAGTGCTGATTTCTGGAAGTCTTCTAATGCTGAGCCTCTCCGTGCTCTTGTGCTTTGCAGTTGGTATTATCTGCGCAGCTCCAGGCCTGGATGGGGCATGGTGGCGGGCTCAAGTTGTTGGCTACATCAAAGAGAGCAGCGAAGTGGAGATCAGATACGTGGACTATGGAGGATATGATAGAGTGAAGATTGACACACTCAGACAAATCAGGTCTCTAGCTCCTTTTCTGTAGCCTGAGGCAATATCTGGCTTGAAACTCCATCAGAGGCATCCGTGTTGTTTGAATAGGGTTTTTCACTGCTGAAATGGGAAGTGTTAGAATGACTTGTCCCAGCAGAGGGCGTGGATTTCTTAAGAGCTTACTGTGCTCCTGCAATTTCTCTTCTCCCCTTGAAAAAAAGTCATACAACTTCTGCCCCTTCAGCACGTGGATGCAAAAGGATGCTTTCAGGAGTCCCAACGGCATAATTGAGTTAGGAATAAAACTGAAGTTCTGTATGCCTCACCCTCACTGGCTGTCAGAGCTGTATACCAGCCTGTTAAATACTCGCTTGCCCTATGAAGAACCCACAGGGGCTTGGGGGGTAAGAAGCACAGCCTGCATTATGGAGGTGATCTTTGGTTGGAGCCCAATCCAATTTGATGTGGTAATCAGACAATTTCTTGCTGCTTAGATTTGTGGAAGAACAGTCTGATTGTTTTGGACTGTCATCAATTTTAAACTGAATTCCTGGTAGTGTAATTAATTAATCAATGTCACCTTAAAGAATACAGAAGTAATTTAAAGGTATGTTCTTAATTTCTTTCTCTTATAAGGTCTGATTTTGTAACACTACCTTTCCAAGGAGCAGAAGTTTTACTAGACAACGTGGTGCCACTTCCAGGTAATGGAACTCTTGAGAGCTACTGTTGGCACTCCTCCTGCAGGCTTAAATGAATACCTGCTACTTGCAAGCAGTGCTTTGGTCTAAACTTTCTCTCTTCTATTGCAAGTGCGGCCTTTAGGTGACAAGCAAGGATTGGAAGAAATATTTTTCTTCTGAATCAGCTAGTATGGCACAAGCTGTCTGACTCAAGGGGAAGTTCATAAATATCCAGGCTTTTCTCTGCATGAAGAAGAGAATGAATTACTCTCTTAAACAGCAAGCTTGCAGGTCTGGCAGGGTGTAACTAAGCATCTGTAACTACTCTGCCTTCTGCTGTAGAGTAACTGTAAATGCAAACTTGATTTCTAATTTGCTAGACAAATACCTGACATTTTCCTGCTGAAATGCCTGATGTGTACATTCTGTGTTCAAAAGACTGCCCTCTGAGCACTGGAATGTCAGTCACTGCCTAGAAATGTTTTCTATATTTTTGGTTGGTTTCTGTTTCCTGGTTCCTAGTTTCTTGCTGTATTGGTATCTAAAAAATGGCCTTCCTAGGGTGCAGAAGGGGTAAGCTAGGGGTCAGGCTGGGTTTTATTACTGGAGCTTCTGGCTGGCAGGACTTTAGTACAGGCCCTGCCAAGACTGTAGATAGATAGCAAGGTTTAAGCTGCTGCTAGCAGAGATGAGGTGAGTGGTTTACACATTGCCTGAGGCCATCTACCTCCTTCAGTATTTGCAGAGATGTAGGGACTTCACTTGTTGCTGGAGATTATCTCAGGGCAGGGACCACAAAGGTGAAACTTTTATTTTTCAACCATTTAATAGGAAATAAGCAGCTTTCGTCTGAAATAAAAGCACTTATGTCCTGTCTCATCTTCACAGTGTGGATTGTAACTTCATTGACTGGGACATGAGCTTCCTGCTGCATTGTGTGTGTGGTGTTAGCAGCAGCACCACCATCAGCTGTGCAGGTTGTGAGATTTGGGCTTCCAGTGCTTGCAGAGCATGCATTTGGCATTGGTCAGGTGCCAGCCAGCCTGTGGGACAAATATTTGAGTTTTCTGCATATAGTATTGCACTCAGTGCAAGGTCAGGAAAGTCCTGAGGAGTCCTGAGGTCCCTGACCTTAGTTTATTAAGCTTCAAAATATTAATGGCAGCTCAAAGGCACTGCAGAAGAAGAATACTTTTATTTTTTAAAGCTTCCTAATTCATCAGTCACTTATTCACATTAACTTGGCTAGTGGCTTTAAAAAGCACTTCATCCTGTCCCTTCAGCAACACAGCAGGCATAATACTTGTGTTCTCCAGCTTAATAGACTGGTTTCAGCAAGTGCCTATAGCAACTGTAGGTGAGGATTCTCTGGCCTAACTTATGTGGAAGGTCAGATGAGATTAGTTTAATAGTGCCTTCTGGCCTTTAAAGGCTGTGAATATCTAATTTGTTTTCTCCTGTTCTTTTCTTTCCAAAGACGAGGATCACTTTTCATCAGAAGCTGATGCCGCTGTTAGTGAGATGACCAGAGGGGCAGCACTACTGGCGCAGGTACATGAGAGCTGTCCAGAAAAGCCTTGTTGATAATTTTACTGCTGCTGTCATTCTTTCTGCCCCTAGCACGCTGTGTGTGTTAATCAGAAACAAAGTGCAGAGCCTGTAAGCCTGGCTGCTGAGCGAGGTTCTTGTTGGGAAGTCTCAGCTGTGAGAACAGACTGAGAACTTCATTGTGAAGCATCACCACTGCTCGGGACTGTGTTGCTCAAAGGGATGCACAAGGAGAGGGGTGAATATTCCCTTTTGTCAGCTGATGTAGACCAGGAGCATGGGTGCCCGAATGGGCTTACAGAGCCCAAAGTGCCTGGCAGATCAAGTATTCACCTGGGCCTGCACTGCTCTGACAACCTTGAATGCCTTCCTAACGCTGATGTACAAGATCTCCCTCTGGCCAGCCAGAGGCCAGAAGCTAAGGTTTTTGGTAGTGTCCCACAGGCTTTCATGTGCATTTCCAGATCTTAATAAAGAGGGCCTTACCTTTTCTGAAGTGTTTCTAATAGTGGCTGTAGATATCCCGGTAAGCTAACTGGGACAAGTGGGAAGCTGGTAGTATTTGTGACAATCCCTTAACTTCCTTTGGTTTAATGCAATTCTCAAATGTATCACTAATTCTAGCAAGGCTACAGAATTGAAGAAATGGGGCAACAAACTTGCCAGCAGAGTGTCTCATCTGCCTGTTGGCAACAGCTACATTTCTTACACCTGCGCCTGAGTTTCAGTACTATCACTGATGCTAGCCTTGCATCTATCATGGAGGAAACCAGAATTGCTGCACGCTAACGTTTTTCTGTTTCCAGGTCACAAATTATGACAATGCAACAGGTCTGCCACTAATACAGTTGTGGAGTATGATGGGAGATGAGGTATGTTGGCGCACTTTTTTCAGTATAGTTCAAGTTTATGGTTGTGCAGACTCATTCCTTGATAAGGAACTTGGTGCTTCTTGCTAGTGGTTTGTTCACCTTTTCTTCTTTTTTCCTCTGCCTTCAGGTGGTGTCGATAAACAGAACTCTGGTGGAAAGAGGATTTGCTCAGTGGGTTGACAACTACTAGCAATGTCCTAGATGCCTCGACAACCTTTTCCTAACAGGGAAAAAAAAAAATCCTGTTTTGCACTGTTACAATTCGGTTTGGCAACCTCTTACAGGAAGATCTGTTTACACCTGCATACAGAGTTTTGTGGTCCATTGAAACTTGTTTTGCTCAACTGTTACCATTTCACTAGAAACACATACCTCATCTCAGTAAAAGGCAGGGTATTAAAAGCCATAATGAGAGATACGGTAGCTTTAAAGCAAAAAATCCTCCCTGGCCTCTATTCAAAAATTGAATGGAAAAAAACTTGTAGAACCCTGGGGCTTGCTTGAAGTTAGCAAATGCCCCTGAAATATTAACTGTGATTGCATTCTTGTTGAAGATGTGTAATACCCCATGAAGCTGATGTCTGCTTTTCCAAAAAGTTACATTGATTGTCCTTCTTTTAACAGGCTCTGCCTGTGAAATTAATGAATGTTATTAAGGAAATTAATATTCAGTAATGGATTTTCTATATCATGCCACTGATGTACACAAACTGCATTCATCTTGTATCTTCTTGATGCCAGGAGGTTGATGAATCGCATTTGTTGTGCTTACTGTGGCACATGTCTCACTGCAGTCATGTTTTTTATGCTTGATATGCTTAACGAAGAAGGCTTCTCTGTGCAGATGCTTGAAGTGCAGGATATGCTACCACTATGATTTTGCTCTTGAAATATGTATTTAAAGAAAAGAACTGATTGCCAAGCCCAATTGTAATTTGTATTTTTCTAGCTGTGCAAGTCTGTAAATATATATAAAAACATTGTAATATTTTGTACAAGAAAAACACTGGAAACAAAGGGAACTTTACAGAAACTTTTTTTTTCACACCAAAATGTCCTATGTAGGTAGAATTGGTTTGGAGTGCATTAGGGTAGCCAACATATATGGAGCATCCAAATGGGGGAGTGTTTCTGCTCTGCTGTATACAGGATTAGCATTCCCTTAAATTGCTGTCTGGTTTGAATTGTGATCACTGCATTCTTTGCTATGTTACTGTACAGATCTCTTTTTAAAAAAAAAAGTAACAATTTGGCATTAATATTGCAGTGGTGTTTTCTCAATTTTTTTTGCTCCTTTTTAGATTTCTATCCCAAACTTAAAATTTTGCTCAAGTAATTTAAGCTGACTTAATACTCTTAAACATATGCCCTCTAATGTATATCATTTTAGATATGTATTGAGCTGGGATTTATGGCTGGCGGAGAAGATACTTGCCAGGAAAATGATGTAGTCAGGCCTCAACCTTTTTCAGGTGGATTCAAGGATGCCTTTACATCCTGTGAGCTAACGCATCAGTACATCATATGTTTGGATAGCTGCCTACAAAAGCATTTGGTCCGATCCCTTCTGATATGGTATGATTATATCCTTTTTTTGAGTTCTCTATTTGGCGCTTATGATTTAATGTTCATGTTTGCAATAATGTCCAATGAAAACTAAATTTGGTAACTCAGTTAAATCTATAAAACATATATCCTTTTGGAATGTTTATTTTCCATTTCAATTAAAGCTCGAATTTTAAGCTGTCTTAATCAACCTGTGATGACTAAGAGCCTTCATTTCCAGACCTCTTGTGATGCAGGGTTGGGAAGGGAGCTTAGTGGGATAAGCAGGTGAGATAAGATCCCAATGGGTTTTCAACAGATACAGAAAGGTCAAGCTTCAGATCTCCTAGAGTTTATTTTACTTCAAACTTTGTGAAGGAGCTGAAAACTGGATTTAATCTTATGACGAATTACTTACTAGAAAGCCTTACCCTGAGCACTGGTACTCAATTCCACCATATATAAAACAGCTTTAACTTACCCTGTGGACTTGGGAAGCCCCTTGGTTACACTTGTGTGTTAAAAAGCAAAACACTGGAGTCTTCCTACTGTACAAGCAATAAAACCCTCTCTTTAAAGTATTGACAAGTTCCTTGTTTAAGCCAGGCAGAGCAATGATGTGAGTTGGTGTCCCAGTAACCACTTTGTCCTTACCCTGGTACTGGAGCACCTTGCAGTTGGTAACGTCTCTCTCAGTAGGATGTATCTACACTTCATGGATGGATAAGAAATGAAGGCATTGAATGGACTGATTTATCTAGGATTGCACAGAACAACGCATGTTAAACTCAGAGTATTGCCTTTATCATCCGTAGATAGGTGCATGTACACACAGTTGTTCAGGGAACCAGCCCCATCCCTGAAGCGGCCCTGTTCTTCTTGGCTGCAAACCAGGGGCTGAGCATGCGTGCATCTGAGCTGAGCCTTCCCGTGGGCTTACTTTGAAGTCATTCAAAGGGGCTTTCCCCTTTGAGAAGTGGTAATTTTATTATGGGTAAAATGAATGAGGTCTCTGGAGATGCCTAATTTATAACTTCCGTCTGGAGTGCTTCCTGCCTCCCAGCCCGAAGCTGTGCTCCTGCTTTCCTCTGCTGAGTGGCCCCGTGTCAGCCCAGACCTTGCTCTTCTGACCTCTGGTAGCCTGGGGGCTGCTTTCAATGAGGCCTCCCACCATGGCCTCTGTCCCTGTCCCCTCCACACCAGGGCAGCTGAGCAGTGCCTGGGCCAGGTCCTCAGGGGGCACAGGGCTGTTTTTCCTGCAGCACAGTGAGTCAAAGACTTCTTAAAGAGTGAGGAGGGGAGGAGCAAAGAGGGTGTTTTTGGAGCAGATGGAGCGTAATGAATGGTGCCCCTGTCTGCTGCTGGCAGTGCTGACATGGGGTGGTTCAGCTCCCTGCCTCTCATAGCCACGTATGCAGCCTGCTCACAGCCCAGCAGGGAACCTGGCTCTGGCCTTTGGTGGTGGAAATTTCATTGGCTGGTTTTCTTCCTATAAAAGTAAAAATAAAGTTTGCTATGACTTTCTCTGCTCTTGAGTTATACAAATACATCGTGTCCCTGTCTCGGTGCTGTCAGTAGGAAGCCTGCAAGTCAGAGGCCACAGAGCAAGAACCACCAACATGTGTCCTGCATTTAGTTCAGTGCCTCCAGGGCTGGGTTTTGGCTCCAGCCACCTCTGCCTCCTCCCCCTTCCTGTCAAAAGAAAAGACCAGCACCAACGCAAAGCTAAAGGGGAAAGATTCTCCTGCCCCGTTTGCCCAAAGCAGCCAGATTGCGCTTGGGGCTGGTGTAAGAGGGATGAGCCAGTGCTCTGGGGCTCTGTGGTCCAAGACTGGCCCTGACATGGGATGGGGGGATGGAGGTCGGTCTGGTACTTGCCCATGTAATTCAGATACAAGGTGCAGAAGCTGGATCCCCTGCAGAGCTGTCCTGCCCTGGGGGCTGGCCCCATTTCCAGCTAGGAGTGATGCTGGGGCTTCTGAGCCCCACGCAGCTATTGTACTTAACAGACATGTTGAATTCGTGTGATGGCTTTTTGAGTCTGTTTGTCCTTCTGACCTTCACGAGATCCTGTGGCAATGTGTCTCCCAACATAATTACGTGTGGGTGAAAGAATTGCTTCCTGTTTGTCTTCTAAATTGCCTGAGAACAACCCCAGATAATCCATCACCCTGATGCTGCCTCAGGTGAGTAATGGCCCCTGCTTTGCCTTGTCTGTGCCACTTGCAGGCTTATAGACTTCTGTCACCTGCTTGTGTTCTGGGAGGCGTCTGAAGTCCATTTAGCTCCTTACGTGGAAGCTGGTGGTACCGTGCATCCTCCCTGCACCTTTTCTAGCTCTACACTGGCCTTTGGGAGATGAACACACACCAGGGTCTTTCCTCCTTTTGCTGAACCAGGAATGTAAGAGCTGCTGCAAAGTCTTAGGACTATGTTTTCATGCCTAAAAACGTGGTCAGGTGTTTTACAACAGCAGCCTTGGTTCCCTCAGCCCCTGGGATGTCAGAGTTCTGGCGCTGAGTGGCGCTGGCTGTGGTGCGGCCTTGGGGTCCTTCCCCTGGGACAGGGGGCTCGGATTGAAGGGGCTCCCCCTCTGCTCAGCGCCTGTTCCAGCTCCAGAGCTGTGAGTGGGTGACTTTTTTTTTTTTTTTTTTTTTTTAAGTATGCCTGAACTCTACTGTTTGGATTCAAGGATGCTGAAGTGATATTTGAGGCTGTTCCAGGAGGGTGCTCTCATTTCTGGAAAATGACACTTTCAACGTAATTTGTGGAGCTGGGTTTCTTTCCTAGGTGTTGTCTGGGTCTAGAAGCTGTGTGTCTGAGGCATCGAAGCCCATTTTCTGGCCCTCAGGAGCTGCTCCTCACTTGTAGTTACAGACAGCAATGCCAACCACCCTGCTCACACCCCGGGGCTCCAGTTCTGGCCCCGTCCTGCCTGGGGCCAGCAGCCTGGCACTGCTGCCATGCTCGGCTCCCGGGAAGCGTGAGGCGCCTCAGCCAGCTCCGGGGGTCCCCTGCTCAAGTCCCCGGGGCCTCCCTGGGCCTGCGGGGTCCCTTCCAGCCCCAGCCGGGCCGCGAAGGCCCCACGGCGGGGAAGGGCCTCGCGGAGCCCCGGGGCAGCAGAGGGCGCCCGAGCACCGGCCGGGCCGGGCCTGGCCCCTCCTGGCTCGGCCTCGCCGCCCTGCCCCGGGGCCGCTGCCCGGCTTTGTTCTGCCCCCAAACCCGGCCAGCCTGGGGTGAGCCGGCACTGAAAGGCGGACCTGGGGCTGAGGGAGCTGGAAACACAGCTCGGTGCACTTAAATAAATAAATAAAAGAGGGGCCTGCCTGACAAGTATGAACGAGCCTGGAGGAAACGTTCCTCTTCAGGTGCTGCAAATACAGTGCACAGAGGTGTTATTTTACTTAATTAGCAACAAATTCGAGCTTTATTTTCATATTTCTAAGCCCTTTTGTATTTTAGAGACCGAGAGCATGCTGAATGTATATAATTAATTTTACACAGGCAAAAATTGCACTTTCGGGAGCCTGTGGGCAAGCTAAGGTGCCATGTACCACAACTGTAACTTTATTTTTTTGAAGACCTGACAAAAATAATGCACGGCTCTTCTCGTCTTTGGGGAAGAAGGCAGAGAAGAATCACAAGGAGGCTGACGAGGCACAGGCTACCGTCCCTGACTGCTTTCCTTGGCCAAGCACCACCTCTCCCAGTCTCTGCACCGTGCTGCCCCAGGTACACGCAGGGAAAGCCGGCCTCAGGGCCCTGGGGCATGGACAGAGGCTCAGAGATCACCAGGGCACAGTCCCATGGAGCACAAAGGCAGCAGTGCTGTCCCCCAGCCGGGAACATGAGCACTGCTCTGAGGAGGATGGAGGAGAGCGAGCACCGGGCGAGGCCTCGTGCTGCTGAGCCCACACAGACAGGGGCTGAGGGCAGGAATGGTGCTCAGGTGGTTTGTGTCCTGCTGTACCAAACCATCAGACTTTTGGCTGCAAATGATCTACCTGGACTTAACTTGAGAAGGAAGGGAGGAAATGCCACGAAGGCAGCCCTGCCAGGTAGGAGCCGTGGCGGCGGAGAGGGGATGGAGCCCCTGTGGTACACAAGCCCCTGCTGCCTCTGGCTGTGCCACTGCTTGGGCTCTGACCTCAGGTGAGGTGCCTGGGGTAGTGCTGGCTGGGGCACGTCCCTGCCTCTGTCCTTGTGTGTTGGGAGTCCCCAGTATTGAAAACAGGGAGAGAAAACTGCTCCTGGCTTCAGCTGTGAGCCCCCAGCTGTAGCTCGCGTGAAAGATGCAGGTGAGCCCCTGGGTTCTCATCAGCAGCTTGACCTCCTGGTCAGGGCTCTCACCCTGCAGTGGAGAGGTGCCCTCTCTCACTCTTCTGACTTGTGTGTAAGAGAAGGGCTAAATGCTTATTACCTTTCCTTAGTCTTTTCCAGTTGCCAATCAAACGTGTCTGGTTTGGGGTTTTGTTTTGTTTCTTTGTTGCTGTGACTATGCAGGATGCTCTATCTCGCTGTAATTACGGTTCCATCATTGTCTTGGCATGAAAACATCTGCTGTCTCCCTGCGATCTCCACTTCTCCTATTTCTTTTGAGAATTTCGTGGATCGTGATGACCTTCTATTTTCCATAACATCTCATGCATCTCAGTGTACACAGCTGTTTCTCCTGCGTTCCCCTGTCTCTCCCTCTATCCTGTTTTTTCTATCAGCATCTCCAGTGCGTTCAGAATTTCAGCTCATCTGCTTATCAAATCAATATCTCGCCTGCCATCTCCTCTGCGTCGCAACCTCTGTAAACACAGCGCCTTTGCACCTAACTGCCCGCGCCGCCTTCTCCTCTGGGCGCAATTTGTCTTCCAGCTCACGTCTAAAGTCTTTGTTCTTCTCAGTTAACGTTTTTAAGTTAATTTTCTCGGCCTTTTTGTGTTGATTACGTTGTACTCTGGTTGCCTGGGTTTGAGGTCTGTGTGTGGAGAGGAAGCTCCTCTGCAGGTGAGGTCGCTCCGGCTGCTGGGGCTGAGCTTCAGCAACGACGAAGCGAGGTGGAGGATGAGGAGCGGGCGTGCTGGCAGGGCGTAGCGAAGGCAGTGGAGGGGCTGGAGAAACACGGGCTCGAGTTCTAGTTTTGTGTGACCTTGGTTCAATAGCATGGGGTCCGTGAGTATGATGAACAGAGATACTTCGTTTTTTATTCTGTTCTGGCACCTTTTATTACTAGGACCTTCCCGCTATGCCTATTCTCTTAAAAAATAATAATAAAAAAATCAGCCCTATAACTGCTGCAGAAGGACTAATAAAATTCCCGAGTATGACAGGACCTTAAATCTCTTTGCTTTGTTCCACGTCTGCCGAACGAGCATCCCAGCCCCCCGCCACCCGTGCCTTCCCTCTCTCCTGGTGCTGCTGCTGATGGCAGGAGCTGCCCACAGGGACCCGGCTTTGCTCCGGTCACTAGATGATGCTACAGCAAAACTAATCCTGAGAGTATCGAAGGCTCCTTTATTTATTTTATTTTATTCACCCTCAGCCCCTGGTCTGTATGTGTCTGAGCTAGGAATGTCCTATTCTTGAAAGACTTTGCAGTAGTTTGGCACCTGGACTGTGGGACTGAGGAGCGGCTATTTATGTGCTGACAGGGGAGAGGGTAGAGGGCAGAAAGCAGGGTGGAGATTAATGAATCATGCAATAACTTTTTAGGTGGATGGAAATAACACTGTGCATGCATCACAGTTTTTTCCCCTTTCAGGAATATAGCTGTTTACGCAGATGGCTTGGTACTTTTTATACAAGTATGCATTACATGTGGGTACTTATATATAAATACGGCTATAAAGTCATACATTAAAGGGTTTGATCATCCACAAAGAGTTATGTGGTTGTCAGAGTGTGTAACGGCTACCGACTTCGGGACAAAAAGAGCTCCTGTGAAGATGCAGGCTGTGCATGGCTGAGGGTTTAGCACTCTGTGTCCTTGTCCAGGCAAAGCTGCCAGCAGCATTACCCGCGGTCCTGGAAAGTCCTGGCAAAACTGCTGGCAGGAAGGTACGCAATGGGGACACCATGTGAGGGGAGGGGGGGGGTTGGGTGAGCAACCCGAACAGCTCCGTGGCCCTGTGGCAGGGTGGCAGCACCGGGCCCGGCTGGCACTGCTGGGGGCTCCACTCTGGTGGGCGCCAGCCTCCTGCCACCGGGAACTGCTGGGGCTGCGCCTGCCTCACCTCTTCCAAGGCTGCGCGAGGTGCAACAGAGCACCTTTTGCTGGAGCTTTGGCTCCGTAGGAAGGCACAGCAGCAACCTAGTGCCAAGATGGGGCCAGAGGTGTTGGGCCAAGTGTTGCTCTGGAATGGGCCAAGCCAGAGCAAAAAAACAAATAAAAATCAAACGGGGAATAAACGTTATCGGAAATAATTTCCGTCACTTAATGTGCTCCGGTGGCTTTGGAATAATTGGCTATTTCCTGGACGTATCCAGATGCACCAGACAATGTTCCCCCCGTTTCCTTTCCTCATGCTTGTGATCTTTCAGGGACCTGGTTGTCCAGTTCTCCCTTCCCATTTGACTCTTTATCCCCACAATTTTCTTGTGGAGTTTGTATTTTTCCCCCAACAATGTCTCCGAGGAATCACAAATGTGTAATATGTGTCCCGATGCTTGTATTTTAATAGCGCGGAGCAAACCACATCAGCACAGGCAATTTCACATTCAACACATTATTGCTATTTAAAGCGCAGAGGTATAAAAATGATTGGCAATCCAGCTCGCCCAGAAATCACAGGCTGCTGCTGGCTGCCAGATTGTGATTTTTTAATATTGGCTGCTCCGTGCAGTCATTCCCTCACCTTTGACTTGCAGATTTCCCGGCGTTGAAATAGCAGAATCGTTTTTGGTTGCAACAGACACATTGCTTGCTGCTGAAAAGAAGTCATTATCATTAAGCACACCCCTACGTACATACACATATACATACACACACGGTAGAGTGGCTGGTCAGTTTTTCCAGCTGAGCAACCCTTTACATTTCCCCCAATTGCAAAGATGTTTTCCCTGAGCTCCTGGGGGCCAGGGGAACAAGTGAGGTCTGGTTTTTGGTTTTTGCTCCCTGTTCTCATGGGGAGCAGGGGCAGACGGAGAGTTTGGTCCTGCGAGCAGGGGGTAGGGGGGCTCCACATTTCGTTCCCCAGGCTGCAATAGTGATCCATTGCTTTGCTGCGAGGCGTTAGCTGTGTCGGTGCTGTTTGCCTAAACACCTTGCTCTGGGTTAATGTACAGTGTGATTAACAATCAGACCTTTATGAATTTCTGTTGAACCTCACCCCGCTTACATCTGAGTTTGAAACGAAAGAGAAATAGCTGTCCTTACAGGGAAAGCTGACTGTCTTCCCTGGAAGGAATGGCCCCAGAGTGACATGCACTGTCTAAGACCCCGTGTAGGTGGGGATGTGCTTCCTGGTGTCTCCCACCCGCGCTGTGCCGCAGGGACCCCTGCAGTGGGCTGGAGGAAGGCAGGACCGGCCTCATCCTCAGCTCAGCTCCAGCAGCAGGGACACCGGGGGCGTGCAGGCTCTTCTGGGGACACATCATCCATGGACAGCAAAGGCACGGCCAGGCAGGGAGAGGAGGAGATGAGAGCATCTCGGGGTGGTGGTGCTCTCCCAGAGGCCGTGCCAGGCCGGGAGCTGGCGGCAGCGCTTCGCCCGCCTCCACGCGCCCACGGGCCCAACGCGGCGCGCTTGGCGCCCCTCCGCTTGCGGAAGGGATTAGCTACCTCATAACATCCAGACAAGATAATCTCTCCAATTTTGCCTGGAAGAAGTCCCTGACAAACAGCAGCAAAGCTACAATAATGCCAGATGAAACAGTAATTGAGTTTGCCTTCTTATTACTTTCTCAGCTAAGTTGGTGTTGTTTTTAATTTTATCTTATTTTTCTGTTCCTGCTAGAGAACAGCCAAGCGTTGTCCCTGTAGTGGCTCAAACCTGCAGCGGGGTGAGCCACAGCCATACAGGGAGGTGAGCAAAAAGCAGGGGGAGAAGTGACTGAGAAGTTTTTAAAACTTCCGTGCATTTTAAGAAAAGAGAAAGCTCTAAGTGGGAAGAAGCTTGGATGATGGCTGCCCATCGCCCGCTCCTCGACCACCATACGGTACCAGCAGGGCTGTAAGCGTGCCTGTGTCCTGGCACACCAAACCATCCCTCCATCTGAGGGAGTCCGTGGGGCTGCAGCCCCTGGGCTGTTTGCTTTCGGTAAGCTGCAGCCACAGCTCATCGGGCTGCCAGCAAACACAACATGAAAACTGAAGAAACCCTTAGGGGGTTTCCATTGACTTCGGCTTGTTCTGAAAATTGTTTTCACCTTTTAAGTAGCATGCCATGGTGAGGCTTGTGGGTGTTCTCCAGAGATCTGAGAGTTCCTCTGGTCCCAGCTGGGTACCCAGAAAGAAACAAAGCTGAGTTTCAGAATAAACAGCGCAAGTCTCCAAAAGTTTCTGAGAATAAATTAATCTGTACGGGCTGTCCTGAACATGCTCTGTTCAGCTGGCGAGAGGCTAACGCTGTGTGCAGAGTAATGCATCACTGCAGCAACGCTGCCCTGATGATGCATTGCACTAATACACCCCGGGGCCGGCAGCACCGTGCTGATGTATGACTCCAAAATGGCCCCAGTCAGAGAGCAGGTCCAGGAGACCCTGTCCATTCCCGCTTAGGATTGCCCAAATTTTCTATTTTTTCCCCCTTTTGTTGAACCAGCACCATGATAAGAACCTCTGGGTCCTGCTGGGCCTCCAGGTGTGGTTCCCAAATGACTCGAAGATGTTGATTCGGAAAGGTGAAGCTGAAACGCCCTGGAGTGCCAGGTGAGCGGGTGTCACCTCCTGGCACGTGGCCACAGCTCCCTGAGCAAAGCGCACGGCGCTGCTAGGTGGGGACGCGGTGCCTGCTCCTGCGTGTCACACGCAGCAGAAGTTTGCCAGCACCGTGTTATCCCTCCGGTATTTTTAAAGATAACACACGGGCCCGCTGTCAGTCGTGGCCTCCAAGCAAAACATGTCATCCTTATTTCTTTTCTCTGCTTGCTAAATAATAGCGGGGCATGTTTTTGAAGGGATTGTCCTCTGGATTATTTTTATTTGTTGTCTGGTATCAGAGCCCTGAAGGTCACATTTTTGGAGTTCTTTCCCCGGAGCTTCAAAGACTATACATTTAAACAAAAAGAAAAAAGCCTGCATTTTCAGAAAACCATTCCACACCCAGGGACTCTGGAGAGCTCTAAGTGTCCCTGCCAGTTTGACGCTCCCAGCTCAGCTTAAAAGCAGCTCAGTTTTGCTTAGTTGTAACCAGTTCCATAAACATGAATTTGGCACATTTTGTGACTCTGGCTACTCAAAAACCAAGCGTAAAGTGTTCAAAACCAAGCATAAATACCCGCTTCTGACTTTCAGCCGGTGAGATGTGTGACTAACCCTGTGCCCGTCAGGTTTAAACGAACTCAGGGAAGCTGCACAGGCGGCGATCCTGCAGCTGAGCTGGGTTTTGGTCACTGCTGCACGAGGAAAGGCAGCTCTGAGGGGGTGCGGGAGGTGGGAGGGTGGTGCAGGAAGAGAAATGAAGGGCCCAAACTTTGCTTCTGGCTCAGATGGACTGAGGGGAGTGCTGCTGTGGATCTTGTCACCCAAATCTCTTTTATGGATTTCACTTCCCTGCCGTAGCTGGTTCAAATTATTTGTGTAGCTTGATCTTAACATCGACAAACATTCCAGCTGAACTTTGGCCAAGAAGGGACAGGTATGTCAGGACGGGTTGCTTAATTATGTTTACATCTAAATTACTGCAGTAGATCTTCACTTCCTCGAGAGTGATTTTCCACTGCACTTTAATTTCATAGAACAATATGAAAGACATGAATCTTCATGAAACTCTGCTCCTAATGCAGCAGAGACTCCACAACGTTCGCAGCCTTTGCTCTCCATCACACGGCATCCCGGGGGAAGTTCAAGGCAGGATCCTTGCCATCTCAGCTTTGCAACCTCGGAAAGCCAAATAAATAAAGCAGAAAGTCAGCAAAGCCCTGATTCAGCAAAGGTGTAAGCACAAGTTCAGCATTAACCTCTGCTTAAGCGGATTTGGAACCAGGGAGTAAATCTGATGGCAGCCCGAACGTCAGACCAGGAATCCAGGACCCGGACAGCCGGAGCAGCTGTGCTTTAAATCCAAGGGGAGAGGATGCTTCAAGATGAGGAATTTCTTAAATAAGGGAAGAGAACAAAGGGTTGGCGCAGAGGGAAGGAGCGCTCCCGGGTACGGGGACATTTCTTGGCCACGACTTAGAGGCTGGCGCGGTGCTGGCCAAGGCTGCTCCCCGGGGTGGGATGGCATCGGGCGGCAGCACAGGGAACATCTTCTGCATGCTGTGGGCTGGTGGCACCAGCCTGTGGGATGTGCGGTGCTGCGAGGAGGCTGCAGGACCCTGCCCATGTGTGGGCCCTGCCTGCTGGTGTGCTGCGGGGCCGGGGCTCTGCAGGGCTCCCGCGAGCAGGGTGCAGCGGGCGCCGGGTTCGTCCCCCCTGGCTCTTCGTGCTTATCTGCTCCGCGCCTCCGTCACGATGTGGTTAGAATTAGATTACGGCGCCTTAACGTCGTTACAGCTGCAGTCCCCAGGCACGTTCCTTCCTGACGTACAGCGCTGGAATGCGCGATGCGCACGGCTTCTGGTCTCCCAGGATGGAGCCCAGCGCACTGTGCCAAGGGGATGTCTGGGGTGTGGGCACCAAGGGGCCTTCAGGCACCCCAGCCCTTCTTGGGTGATGTGCAGAGGTGCTGTGAGGGCACCCGACCCCACCAGCATGCACACAGAACAGCCCCGAGGTGCTGGTGTGAGTGCTACGTGGACAAGGGCAGGAGGTTGTGCAGGGAAACCGTGCCCGGCTGCAAGGAAGGCCACACGGGGCTGGGAAATAGCCCCTACAGCTGGGCCCTGGGGATCTGTCTTTGCCCTGAGTGCAGGAAGATTCCTTCACAGACCCCTCCAGTGGCAGCTTGTACCCGCTGAAGAGCTGTGCTCAGGCAGCCTAAAAGCTTGGTGGAAGCCTTCCTGCTTGTGTCGCCTTTGGTGTGACCTTCCTAGGCATGGGATCTGCCAGATCAGCAATAAAAAGTATTTGAGTAGCTGGAAAGAACTAAATAAACTGGTTAGCTCTCTGAAGACAGCTGGGAAACACCAGAAATGGGAGCTTTGCGCATTTCCAGAAGTGCAGGAACGCCACAGCTTCAAAATGGAGCCGCTGGCCGGGGGGCACGTGGCTCGGATAAACGGGAAAACGGCGGCGGAGTCGCTCCTGGTCCCCAGCCTTTCAGGGTGTCTTGCAACAACTTTGATCTGCCTGTTGGAAATGTACAGCGCTGATGCCCTCTAGAGAGCGACTTGCTTTTCCTACCCTGATCCAGCTTCCGATCTGTGCATTGTGAAGTGCATGTACACATACAAACATGCGCCTGTACCCACACAGACACTGCCTGCACATGTTCTGCGGTCGTTCTCCTTGGATGCTCTTGCTTTCTCCTGCAGTCAATTTTTTTGAATGACATGGAGCTGATAATGAATGTGGTTTCAGTGCCGAGCGATCGGGCTGGCTCATCTCATTCCACCTCTCCTGGTTTTGAGCAAGAATGTGAGGACTCGCTGTGCCTATTTCAGATTCCATCATGAAAGGAATAATTGAGATTGAGATTCTTAGTCACTCAATGCAGAAGGTCAGGGAATTAATGCTGTGTTACATCCAGACCATTCATTTACTGTGCCTCCTTTTTTTTTTAACTTAACTGTCTGTTGGAGAAAACAAATGTGCCACAGAGAAGGTAGCACATCTCCAATGCCGCGCACATCCCCAGCCTCTGATAATACATGGTTTGTCTTTATTTTGGGGGTGTTCCAGGGCAGTTTTATCATCGTAATTGATTAGTGGCAACAGAAAAAAAAGTAGTCCAGGAGTAACAGGAAGAAATGATTCCAGCGCATCCATTGACTCTGCTGTAGCATTGATCTACTTCTGGGAATTATTTATAGGGGAAGATTCATAGTTAATAATATTAGTTTGGACTTCTGGAACAGTTTATCAGAGGATCTTAAAGGCCTTTTCTAACAATTAATCGGGTAGACAAATAAGGTGGAGAGCCTCAGTTCAGGAGAGGGAGTCCTGGCAGAGAAAATATTTGTGGCCCCAACAGTGCATCTCCCCAGGAGGCACCGCCAGCAAGAGGCGGTGGCACTGCCCGGGATCTTAGGATGCTTTTTTGGAGCAAGGCCATGGGAGCAGTGCAGGGACAAGCTGCTGCTGTCGCTGCTGCTGCTGCCAGTGCTGGGCACGGGGCTGGCAGTGAGGCTGGAGCCCGTCCTGCCACAGCACCGGGGTGGAAGCTGCTGCCAGCCCTCCGACAGCGAGAGGGAATGCACTAGGTCAGGTGGCTCCGATGTTTCTAGCCAAAGAAATGGGAGGATTTCAGCTCCTGTCAGCTGGTGTAGTTGAGGGACGGTCCTTGAAGAAACCTGCACTAAAACCCTTGGTAAGGTGAAGGAAAGGTGTCCGTGAGATGGTCGCCTGAGCCAGACGGGGCAGGGAGCGCTGAACAGGGACAAAACGAAACCACCTCTTCTCTCCCCGCCTCTCCTCCCCGTTTTGTTTTTGTTTTTAGCTTAATTGGTCTGTATCCTGCAATCCTACCCACAGGAAAAATGACACATCTGAAAAAAGCAGGAGGATTTCTTTAAAGCCGTCTTGTTCTTTTTTTTTTTGTTGTTGTATTTTTGGTGAATATATGTAGAATTGCCTGGAAGTTGTAAATCGAATTAAACACCATAGTTCTGAAAAACAAAATTCTCAGGGCTGTCTGTTGATTTCAAAGCTGATGAAAACAAAGCAGGCTTTGAAATCTCTCCTCACCGAGCTTTCTCCCCCCCTCTCTTATCATCTAAAAGATGGGACTGATAATGTTTGGTTTTTTATTCTTCTTTTGAAACAGTTGAAAAATGGTGTCTTCTCAATTAGGATGAAAATCAGGATGAAAATCCCCGTGTTTTTAATAAGGTCAGTGTAAGGTCTTCCTTAGCACGATGCTGGAATGCCTCAGTGCAGATCCGGAACTGCCGCTGAGAAAAACTTCAGTGTCTCCACAGAAAGTCCAGAGCCACATCTGCGCTAGATGTGCCAAAGTTGCTGGCTCTGGGGTAAGGTTTTTCAGCTTAGGAACCGGTCGCTGCGTTTTTAAATAACCACTCCTTCGTGCACAGCCCGGCTCAATGGCTTTTGTTTGTTTTTTTTCCTGGCAAGCTGCTGCGGCAGGGGCAGATCCTCCTCGGTCCCCTGCACGGCCCGGCCGAGGGCAGGGTTTTGGCGGCTGCGTTCTTTCCGTGCTCCCCTTTCGGCGAGGTAGCGGCCGGTAACAAAGAGGCCTGGCAGCCCGGGCAGACGGGGAGCGCTCGCCACTAGGAGATGCAGTTGGATACTGAAGGCTGGAGAGCCTTAAAAAGCAAACCCCAAAACCCGAGCCAATAAATCCGCACTCTGGTGAACTTTTGCCTGCGAGCGGTGCAACAAAGCTGCTGGTGCTGTGCACGTGAAAAACCTCTCTGTTAGGAACCTCGGGACCTGGAACGCCTCCTCCAGGCCCTGCTGGAGCTGCAGCCTCCTGGCCATCCCCGGCCGTGCCGTCGCTCATCGCTCCCTTTCTCCGTGCCACCCCTGCTCCGCGGCCGTGCTGGCAGCGCCGTGCTGGCAGAGCCTCTCCACAGAGCGCTGCGGGCACCGAGGCAACGCCAGCGGCAGCGAGGCATCAACGAGACCAATTGTTTGACAACGACATATTCTGCATTTTAAATGCTCTTTGATTTCCTGGCAGCTCCCCCGTGCACTGCCCCTCCGTAATGCTATCTAAATAACATTTGTCAGGTGAGGCCGCATCTGGGCAGCGGGCAGGCCAGCCCGCAGCGCACCGCCAGTGATCAGGGACTGCCGACAGCCGCCGGCCGATCAATCCCAAGAACTTACTAAATGATAGATGGAATATAATATAAGTCATTATTTCTTCCTTACGCGCGAAAATGAATTATTCAGTGAAGATTTAGCCCCTTTTTATTACGACACTGAATTTATAGCACACACAAAACATAAATGCAGATTTCTCCTGCAGCAGCAGGACGAACTCCTTCTCCAGGCGGCGTGCGGGAGGTGCAGCTGTCCAGCAGCATGGACGAGATGTCCCAGCAGGAGGGGCACACGGCTGCCATGCGGGCGATGAGGACCTGCACCTCACTCAGCTGCCTGCTTCCACCTTCCTTAATGGACATGATATTTTCAAAAGCCCCTGGCTGGTTTAGGAGCCCGACAGCCGTGTATTTCAGAATCACTGAGGCCCCCAGGACGCGTGTCTCTGGTGAGATGCAGAGCCAGGTGTTAGTCAGGCCCTCTAAAAGCTTACCTAGCGAACTCAGCGCCTCAATTTCCGATCTGTGAAGCGGGGTTGCTGTATGTTGAGAGGCGACCAGTGAGGCTAAAACCTGCTAACGAGGAGTAGGTGCTGTGAGAGTGCGTGGACAGATGTGTGAACGCGGATTCAGCTGTCTGCAGTGCTACCAGCCACCGGCTGCTTGGGGTTATATCGATAGCCGTAACTTTCCTTGTTGTTGGGATAAATGCTCCAACTTTTAATTGTGCGGCTAGGGACAATACTACCACTGAGCAGCAGTTACAGATGTCAGCTTCACAGTTCATTAGCTCCTTCCAAAAGTCTGTTGGGAGCTCGGATCTTTAGCACGAACGCTGGTGGCCGGGGAGGAGGAGAGCGCGCGCTCCCGTCGTGGTGCCCGTGGGCATCCCGGTGGTGGGGTCGCTGCAACCCGGCCCCTTCCCTGGGGTTGTGCTGGCTGCAGAGGCTTTGGGAAGTGGCCGTGCTGGCCCCTCTGCTGGCTGTATGCACACATCCAGGGCGGTGAAGGTGGGTGCCTGGGTCCTCTGTGCTCGGACCAGGCGGCAGAGACGCTTGTTCTCTCTGGATCCCATCCAGAGATGTTACTAAAACTTGCTGCTTCCTTCTCCTACCAGGCAGGGAATCCCCTGAACAGTAATAAACCTTCCAGAGGCACTCCTCTGTACTGTAGCACTTTTCATCTTGCATTAAACATGAATAACTAATCAACTCAGCGCAGGCCTGCTGATGAGAACCCCACAGCACGTGAGCTGCAGACGCTGCTTTCACGGCAGGACCGGGCAGCGCTCACCCCACGAGCACGCTGCTCCTGCATGGGGGCTGCAAGCGCCCCCGGTGCACGGGGCCTGAGCCACTGCAGGTGGCTGCTCGCCCTGGGGTGAGCAAGGGGTGCAAATTCTGGGAGCTAAAGCTGTGGCCAAGCTGTGGCATTGCCCACTCAGCGATGTTCGAGCCATCACTTAATGTTTGGGTAAGGCATCTCTGCTGGAAAGGGCTCTTGGTGTGGCTCTGCCCACCAGCTGCCCCCTGCTCACCCTTTCCGTGCTCCCTGTGCAATTCGGCAGCGGGGTCAGGGAGGTTGTGGGGTGCCCTAACCCAGGCCTCGCTCCCCTGACGGCCGAAGCAGCCCCGGGGCTGGGGTCGGGGCTTGGGTTGGTGCTGGTGCAGCTGCTGGAATTTGACGGACACCCCTGGAGATGTAGGGCACTGCGGCTTGGTCCTGCTGGGCGGGTGGCCTGCACCCCTGATGGGGGCTTCTCCAGGGGAAACTGAGCGCAGGCACCTCATGGAGCCGTGCCAGCAGCTGGTGGCCCCGCACTGCTCCCACCTCCTGCCGCAGCGCTGCCGGGCACCGAGCGGGAGCAAAGCTGAGGCTGGCACCGGGGACAGCGGGGTGTGGAGTGCTGGGATGTGGGGACACCGGGACACTGGGGTGGGGACACTGGGACACGGACACTGGGATGCTGTGATGGGGACACTGGGATGGGGATACTGGGATGGGGATACTGGGATGGGGATACTGGGATACTGTGATGGGGACACTGGGGTAGGGACACTGGTATGCTGTGATGTGGGGACACCGGGCTGACACCGGGATGGGCACACCGTGACCCCGTGCTGCTGGGCTGTGGGGGCCACCGGGACACCGCGCGGGGGCCACCGTGCCACGGGGCCGCTCCGCCCGGCTCCCTGCCGTCCCCTCACGCCCCCCCGGGCCCGGCTCCGCTGCTCCCCCTGCCCCCCCCCCCCGCCAACACCCTCCCCGTCCCCTCCCGTGCCGGCGGGGGCCGCGCGTTCCCGGCGCTCGCTCCCGCTGGGCGGCTCGGGGCCGCGGCGGGCGCGCGCGCGCGCGCCGGTGACGTCGCGGCCGGGCCACGCGACGGCGGCGGCCCCGCCCCGTGGCGCGCGGGATGGAGGGAGGGGGGGGGGGAGGAGGAGGAGGAGGAGGAGGATGGTGGCGGGGGGAGGGAGCGAGGGACGGCGCTGAGCCGAGCCGAGCCCACGTGTGACGGCTCTGGCCGCTGCCCCAGCGCCGCTCCGGCGAGAGCCTCCGGTAGCGGAGGGAGGAGGAGGAGGAGGAGGAGGGGGGAAGGGAAGGGAAGGGGAGCGGAGCGGAGCGGAGCGGAGCCGGGCCGGGCGGGGGGCGGGCGGGGGGTGGGGGGGGCTGTGGGGGCTCTCTGTGGCTCGGCGCGGCTCAGCTGCGGCCATGGAGGCGGACGGGAGCCAGGCGACCTCGGGCAGCCCCGGCGAGGCGCAGCACGACCCCGGGTAAGTCGGCGGGGAGGCGGCGGCGGGGCTGGGGAGCGGGGAGCGGGGAGCGGGGAGCGGGGAGGGGGGGGGGCGGGGGCACGGGCACGGGCCGGGCCCCCCCCCCCCTCCTCCTCCTCCTCCTCCTCCTCCTCCCCTCGCTCCCCTCCTCCTCCTCCTCCCGTCCCCTCCCGCCCCCAGCCCCGCTCCGCTCCGCGCCGCCGTGCGGTGCCCCGTCAAAATGGCCGATCCCGCCCCGGCGCTCAACCCCGCTCTGCTCTGCCCCCCCAGCAAGATGTTCATCGGCGGCCTCAGCTGGCAGACCTCACCAGGTAGGCGCCGGGACCCCCCCGGCCCCAAAAAACACCGCCCCCCCCCCTCCCTCCCTTTCCTCACGCCCCCCCCTTCCCCTCCCCATTTCCCCGGTCCCCCCCCCCCCCCCCCCCACTCCCCTCGCCCCGCGCTGCCTCTGTGCTCTTCTCTCCGCAGACAGCCTTAGAGACTATTTTAGCAAATTCGGGGAGATCAGAGAGTGTATGGTCATGCGGGACCCCACCACCAAGCGCTCCAGGTAAACCCCCCCCACACCCCCTCACGCACGCACAACTTCGCCCGCGGGGAGCGGGGACCCCCCCCCCAGGGCCCGGCCGGCACCGGGCGGCAGCGGGGAGGGGACGGGGCCGGGAGCGGGGGTCGGGGTCGGGGTGGTGGTGGGGGGGGGGGTGTGTGTGTGTGTGGGGGCGGCGTTGCCTCCGTGCCGCCGCTCCTCCGGTGCTGAGCGCCCCCCGCCCCCCGCTCCCTGTTCTTTGTCTCTCGCAGAGGCTTCGGGTTCGTTACGTTCGCGGACCCGGCGAGCGTGGACAAAGTGCTGGCCCAGCCCCACCACGAGCTGGACTCCAAGACGGTAGGTGCTGGGGGGGGGGGGGCCGCGCCGCGCTGTCATTGAGCCGGGCAGCACCGGCCTCCGCCGTCCCTTTCTTTTTTTTTTTATTTTTTTATTTTTTTATATTTTTTTATTAGCCCCCTCCCGGAGTTCACTTTTACAGCGTTTCCTCTGGTAACTTTTCTTTTTTCCTTTTTCCTTTTTTTTTTTTTTTTTTTTTTTTCTTCCTCAATCCGAATCTTCCCATAGCAGCCGCTGGCTCCTCCCCCCAGCCTTGTATTTTATCGAGCGGTGACATTGAGAGGAATTGTAGGGGGAAATCTAACTTTTTTGGTGTTCCGCTGCAGCAGGCTTTCCGCAGGGAACTTTTTATTTGCTGCGATTGAATTATTTATTTCCTTAGCGGTGCGTGTGTCTCGGGGCAGGGGTGACTGACCATCAGATCGCCAAAGCTGCTTCTGGTGTCACTCCTTGAGCCTTTTTTTTGGAGAGGTTTTCCCCTGCCCGGTAATTTTGGGGAGCTGTGCGAGAGCTCCAGGTTGGCGGTGGCAGAGCAGCCCAAGTCCTGATTTGTTGTCCTTTCTGCAAAGCTTTTTGCTACGCTCAGCCTCCAGTGGGTAACATAAGGAGACTGCTCACGAGATTATTCACTTGATCTATTTTTTAGTGAATGTTACATTCGCGTGTGTTTTTTTTTGTTGTTTATTTTTAAACATGAAGTTTACCCCTTGACCTGACAGTGCACGTTCAGCGTTGGGTCAAACAATAGGTGCCCGGTGTGTGCAGCACTGGGCCCTGTTTTCCTCCCTGCAATTGAGGCCACGCAGAAGGATGATGAAGTTTGCGTGTGCCTTACTTTGTTTCAGTGCTCAGCCTCAGCAAACCTGGAGGGTGGGGGAAAGGACGCCGGTAGAGGTCATTTTTGCTCTGGTACCGATCGGTCTGAGGAGGGTCGTGTTTTGGGAAGGGAAGGATCGTATTGGTTCAACTGTCTGGCAGAGAGCTTCTGCTGAACGTATCAAATGTGTTCGTTGCTGTAACCGTCCTTTATAGCGTGCATTCTGGAGCTGAAATGTTTTAACGCGAGCGTGGTGGTAGGGAGAATCCTGTCTGAGGGCTGGAACATCCTGCGTGTACCTGGGCGGATGAGATGCAGTTAACGGAGGAAAAGAACGAGCAGGGAGCAAACACGAGTGTGTGATTTTTAATGTGATTTCTGTGAAAACAAAAAAACCCAAAGCCCTTGTAGAAGCAGGTGGAATTTAGTGTTTCAGTTTGACCTACAAATTCTGTTGGGCTTGTCTGAACACGTAGCCCATGCTTTCACATGCCTTAATAATTTGATTTTAGGTTTAATCAGATATGGTATGATAACTGATTCTACTGTGCTTCAGAGATTAAAGTCACCAGACTTTCCGTGTACAGCTGTATTCTCTATGTGTTTTAAAGATAAATTTAGATAAGAAGAACAAAGACAAACAGTATCTTGAACGAGAGTTTAAAAAAAAAAAATCATGGGAGGACACCTTGTCTCATTTCTGCCTATAATTAGGTCCTCCCCCAGCTTTTTTCCTTTATCACCATTTAGTCTCTGCAATACATTAATTTTCTTTTCCTTGGGGAAGGGGTGAAAAGCTTGACCAGGACAAATTTGCCTCGATTTTGATTGTGTGATAATGACTGAATCAATTTGAAAAACAAATCAGCCTTACAGTCAGAATGCAACCTAAAAGTAACGCACAGAGCTAGCCAGGCTCCCTTTCAGCCATTTATCTGTAAACGTATTGTAGTAACTGTTCTTTAGTATAACATAGCATTTGACTCTGTTTCAACGTTCAGCACAGGAGGCAGATCGGTTGGGTATTGGCATGGAAACGTCGCTCTTGTTTACAGTTACGTTAAAAGCTTTGTTTAGGTAATGGCCATTCATATCAGAAATAGTATTATAGTCATTTCCTAGAGGACTTGTAGATACAGTAAGTAGAATTGTACCTAACTAACTAATTTTTTTTTTGGTAGAACTTTTTTTTTTTTTTTGGTTGTTGTTTAAATAGTTGACAGGGTTATGCAAAAGGTATGGATTTGACATGTTTATTGGTAGTGTTCATCTGAAAATGCTGATGGTGTGCATCCAAAAGTTCTCGTGAAGGAAAATCACCGATTGAAGAAACAAGTGCTGTTGCTGTGGTGCAAAGAACTCCATGCTCTTTGAACTGACCTTCAGAAGTGACTGTTTTGCCTCAGAATTTAATGGCTCTCGCAACTTTTTTTTTGCCAGTGGGACTCTGCAGCGTTGTCGTTCTGGTGGGACTGGCGTTCTCCTTTGTTGAGAAATCTTTGACTTGAGAAGCAAACATAGAAACATGCATATTTGCCTCTACCTTTAGGTATCTCTGTGGAAAATCCATACCTGTTGTATTTCCCCAGTAGACAAATGCCTAGTCAGTGCTGAATATATTTGTAGATAATGTTAATCTCTATGAAAAGGTTAGCTTTCTAGATAAAGAATTCTACTTTTTATGCTTTTTGAACAATTAAGTGGCATGTAATCGCTCATTTCTCAGGTATGTTTTAAAAAAAGGAAAGATACTCTATTTGTATCCGATGCAGACAAATTAGTTTATCAGTTGCACATCAAATGTTTGTGATGTTTGCAATTTTGACATATTAATTGAGCAAAACTGCTTTTTAGGAGAGGCCCGTGGTTATTTATGAGTCAATTCACCACAGGAATGACAATACTAAATTGAAATATCTCCTTGTTCAGGGTTAGCTGGGGGCATGGGGTGAGGGGGCAGTGGGAATATAACAAAATCCAAACCCAAACTATCATAGGCTCTACTTCTTTACATATACCTTAGGATGATCAGGATTAAAGTTTGTTATGCAGTCAGAAATGACACTGAAAGCAGTTGCAAGTTACACAGTTAAGGTAGGATTTAGTCCTTTAAAACATCCTTTTCCAGTCTCTTTATTTAGAACGTGTCTGTGTGCAGATGCTGCTAAAAAAAATAAATAAAAAATACAGGTGCAATCAGGAGCACGTTGACATTTTATTGCAGTCATTTTTAAAGATGACAATTTTAGATGGACATCTGTTCAGAAGGTGGGATTTTTTAAATTCACATTCAGCCATTCATTTATGATGCTTTTTATTTTTAAGTGATTTTTGACAGGTAGAGAACTTTTTAATTTTTAAAGGTGACCCATGTGGAATTTTTTTTTTGTCAGTTGCAGAAGTAGCATTTTGGAATTGCAAAGTGGACAGGGTTTCTCATTTATGCAGCATGATGGGAGTCAGTGCTGTACCTAAAAACAAGGGACTGTGGGGTGAAACAGATTTTTTTGTTGTTGTTGTTCCTTTTTGTCTCTGTGGTAGCGTGCTTCATTCAAGAATGCTTTAGGTAATTCCTTCATGGAAAATCTTTAAGAAGTTGGTCCCTTACGGTTCAAAGTGCCTGCATGTTTTGTCTTGCTCTCTTCTTTTTCCACCCCATAGTCTTTGATTGCTCACCCATATTTTTTGAGGGAAGCTGTATACCAGATCAATTAGTGATGTTGTTATGAAGGATAATCTTGCATTCCTTCTAACGATTTAGTTCTAATAATTAATCGAGGTAATCTGACTTCTGAGTTCTGCATTTCTTTTTTTGTGTGGTGTTGCTAGTCAGTTGACAAAACAGAAAACCAAAAAACGAAGTAACCCAAAGCCCAACTGAAGGAAGGTGCAGGTGTCAAAACCAACAGGTTAAGATCTTGATCAGGAGTGCAGATTTTTCTGTGCAACCTCCAGAGCATGCAGATATGGTTTAGTGTGCAGTTTTGTTGTACAGGTAGCACCCAGAGGCTACACAGAGCTCCCTGCGTGCGAGCAGAGATCATAGCCCCGAAGTTGATGCAGGGGATGTACGGAAGAGATGTTTTCTTCCTCTCTTCCTATCTCCCTCCCCTTGCCAAAAAAACTACCTGACAAACCGAGACTGTGATCTGTCACTTCCAAAGTAGTTCTAGATGACCCAGTGTGCTGAATTGTAAGCCTGAGAAATGAGGGATTAATAATTCAGTGATTAAAAAAAAATAAAAATAAAAAACAAAAAAACAAACCCTGACAACAAAAGCTATCTTGTTGATTTCCCCTTTCTTTTTCCTCAGATTGACCCCAAAGTTGCATTTCCCCGACGAGCACAGCCTAAGGTAAGTAGGAGGATCGATAATAGGATTTTAGGCACACAGAGAATCATTGTTGCCAGGCAGTTCAGGTTTCAAACAGGGAATTGGCAATGAAAGCTTTTAAAGCCGGAGTGCATGGCGTCTTAAGGGTATCAGCGTATGGCTGTGAAACTACAGGAGAGCTGCTTTGTGCGATATTACGTGTCTCCAGTTTAACCGTCTCCTTGCAGAGTGCCGCTCAGCTGCCGCTGGCTGAAAACCAGAGGCTTCTCGTTGTGGTGGGAGATCGTTGCTGCATTACTCGCGTTTGTTATGCTATTTTACGCAATGTGTTTTGCATGGTGTTTATGAAGAGCGTTTGGATTAAGAGCAGACTTCGGGCTTGTTTTGAGCTGAGCTTTCAGTTCTGTGGTTGTGATGGAGGGGAATATACCTCTGCCTTCATTGTTTGCGAGTTTTCTTTTGTGTAACTTCAGAGATGTGTTTGCAGACTTAATAAGTGTTGGATAGCAAGTTTCTGATGAAGCTCTGAACTCTTCAGGCCACAGGGTGTTCTTTTGCAAGAGCAGCGAAACAATGAGCTGTAAGTCCCTTACCGCTGGCTGGAGGAGTGACCTTCTTGCAGGGCACTCTTGCTGTAGTGCGGCCGGTTTCCGCGCAGGGACAAAGATGCTGTAGCTGTGTGCAGCGATGCTTCTGTCTGCGTGCTTGCTCTGAAGCATCGCCAGGTGCCATTTCCTCCGGAGGACGTGCTTATGGAATAGGAGTGGTTGTTGCTCTTTAGGCTGTGGCTAATGAAAGCAACAGTTTCAGATCCAAATGTGTGGGCAGTTGCATTTGAATTCTGAAAGTCAGGGGCCAAAAGAAAACTTTTGGAATCAACTTACTGTTATGATTTGTTTCTGAGAATCTATAGGAAGAATTGAATTTATCTGGTGTACGCCACTTGCATACACTGTAATCACCTTGAGTTGCTTTGGTGTCCTGTTTAGAAAGTGGGAAGATGACTGCAAAGTTGTAGAGGCACGTTTATAATACGGAAGAACAGTTGAAAGCTTGTGGCATGAGATTACCTGAGCAAATTTAATCTAACAATTTTATTGTATATAGCTTTTATGAAAGCAAGCAGTTCAATAGTGTGTGGAACTATAACATTATATATCGTGCAAAGCATGCATCTGGAAAAAACAATGTATAATTTATGAACCTTAGGCATATGGAAGGAGAGGTGCTAGTGATTTCTTTAGAATAAAAGCAAACAACAACAACAAAAAAAGGTAACAGCCTACTTGCAGAATTTTAAACCAAACTAATACAGTCAAGTATTTAGGGGTTCTTTTCTTCACTGGACATATCTAATAACTAATTAGTGAATAATGAGTTGCCTGGCTTGCTTCCATGCTCAGCAGAGTTTATAGTTCGTAGGGTTTGTGGCTTCTGGATTATGTTGTTGAATTAATGCTGTCTTTCAGATAAAATTCAGAAAACTTTAAAAATTTGTAAGGTTTCATGATTCAAGATGATTATCTTGCATGAGGGTGATCTTGCACTGTGGTTGCTGTTCCTTTCCCCCTGCCCAATATTTTTAAAGGCTTATTCACTTTATAAATTGTTTTCATCTACCAGGTATCTGTTTCTGTAGCACTATTTGGAAAAGTTAATAATAGTTGCAACAGAGCTGTTAAACTGTCCTTTGTGATTTCTTCTAAAACAGTAAATAAATAAATAAATAAAAACACCAGAAAAAGGGCATGTCTTATGCAGTGGATATAAGTGTGTTAAACTGACCTGATTTTTGCATTGTTTAACAGGAAGTTTTTACAAAAGGGATTTTGGTTTTCCTCAAGTAACTTTTCTTGGTAGACTTTTGCTTTTGGTGAAAAATGTGTGGGGTCAGTTCTGGAATGTACGATGCTCTTAGCAGGAACTGCTCTGTCTGGAGAGAGGTCAGCGCTGTCTGTGGCTGCTTTTTATGGACTTGTCCCTTCTAAGGTGCTGGGATTTCCACCGGGTGTGTGGGGGGGAGGAGGGACAAAAGACTTTGAAGGGGCTTTATCACAAAACTGGAGAAAATCGTGTGCAGTGAAGAACAGATTTTACATCATTTGTGATACATTATTCTGGACTGTATTTTATAATCTGGATTTTTTTTTTTTCTGTTTTTTAATTAGATACTGAATTAAGGTTTTGGACTTCAGTTGTTCATTTATCCCAGCTGAACAGTGAGTGCTCAGCGTTAAAATGCGACCGTGCTTTAGTCTAATTAACTAGCTAATGCTTGGGTCTGTGGAGATTAATGGCATTTAATGAAACGTCTCTGTCTTTCTCTAGGTTCGAGGGAAGGCTTTTTATTTTTTCCATTTTCCCCCACTGGCTGTCCTCCTGGACGCGTGTAGCCAAACGCAAAGGGCTCGGCTCTCCGGTGGTCTTGGTAACGGGTACGGGGCTGGGGAGGAGGAGAGGAAGAGGAGGCTGGGCTGTGGGAAGGCCACGCTCGCTCGTGGGGCTGCCAGCAGCTCCTTCCTTCCCCCGGGGCCTTCCTCCCTCCGGGAGCCCTCCCGACCTGCCCAGGGTGCTCAGCTCCGGCCGGCCGTGGGTTCTGGGGCCGCACGCGCCCCCTTGCCAGATCACGCCTCGCCATGGCCTGCGGGGTCACGCTGGCTTTTCTGTGCGTGCACAATGATTTGTGTCCGTTCCTTCCCCCCTTCGGATTGATTTTAATTGGCTGGGCCTCCTCTTTCAGACCGTGTCCCAGTAAAACGCTTTCTTTTGGGCTTTTTTTAACTGCATCTTCGTGATTTGACACCTCTCTGGTGATGCAAATTGGTTACTGAGCGAGAAGTGGCAGGCTGTAACAGCGGAGCATTCTTCCCTGGTTTTCTGAGAATGACCCTTGCAGAAAATCCTCAGTGATTGCCTCCAGTGGATTACGCAGTGATGTGTAATCCTTCTCTCCTTGTGAAGTCCAGGATGACTTGAAGCCATTGTTTTTGGAAATGTGCTGTAGGGGTTTGACTCGTTGAGGTTCCAGTCCATGGCTATCAGCGAGATGAAAAGAATACACATCCATGTTCTGGAGGCTGCTGTTCCTTGATAACAATCTGTCCTGCTTCCAAATGCTGGAATGAGCTCTCTAACAGTTGATTGTTTGTAACTCTGCTGACATAAAAATCCTTAAAAAGCAGCTGTGACGGGGGTGGGCAGGGGAAGGAAGTAGTTTAGTGCCCTTTTTTTTGAATACCAAAGACTACTGTCACTTGACTTGTGATATACGCAGCCTGTCAGCTCTGACTTTACCTGCTGTGTTAGGTTGGAAAAGCCCTGGCAAATTTAGCACATTCACTAGATGTTCTCAAATGGGAGCAATTTCCAGCCCCTGCGCCACCTCCCCCTTCCTTGGAGAGTGTTTTTTACAAAGAGAAAGGGGAAGAGGGCAAAAAAAAAAACACAACACACCCTGAAGAGCAGAAATGCAGCATCCTCAGTCCATGAAGAAGCTCTTTGGTCATCAAAGCGTGCTCGTGTAACTTACTGGTATGGATATTTGGATGCTTTGTTGTGCAAAGCAGTGCGTGAGGCAGATAAAACTTCACTGCAGACTTGCAGTTAGTGAGGCTGCTCCCTGAGCTGTGCTTTGTGCTCGGGTTCCTCCAGCGTGGGACTGCGGAGCCTGTGCTGGCACCATGATGGGGCCATGGTGCGTGTGGCTGGGGGTTGATGTGGCAAGCCAGTAAGCTGGAGGTCCTGGTAGCAGCGTTCACAGCATTCACCAGCACCACGTGTGACCTGCCCACTGCAGTCTGCGTCCCCTGCAGCGGCTCTGGGGCAGCCCAGCTGCTCCTGGGAGTTGCTGGAGGCGCTCCCGCAGCGCTGTGCTGTGGGCTGGGTGTCTGCTGACCACCAGGAGTAGAGCTCGTTCTTGTCAGGGCTGCGTGTGGTAATTTGGGATCTAATCTGCCTTGGTTGGGTGTGGTATTCTGGGGACTGTCCAGCACAAAACAGTAAAATGGCTTTATTTGGTGAGACGCACACTTAGCCTGGTAGTCGAATGGTGACGCTGCGTACCGGTGTTTCTGTTAGGTGTGTTTCATCCTGACAGAGGACAGCACAGGACTGATAACTGGTTCTGGCATCGCTGTGCTCAAGTCAGCCAGTGTATCGGCAAGCTGTGCGTACCTTGTCTGTGGCCTAGCTGGTTTCCTGTCTGGCCGGGCCCATGGATTGCAAGAGGTGCAGTCGTACACATCTGTTCCTCCTCTCTGGGCGAAAAACAGAGCATCAACAACTCTCCTTTCATTGGAGTTGCTCCGGTTAAACCCACGTGAAGCTGGCTGTTCCAGAGCAGCAAATGGAGGGCATGCCCTTTTGGAATAACACCCAGGCTAACCTGGGATTTATTTTTTTTTTTTTAAAGCAAAACAGTGGATTTAGATGTCTGATTCCAATTAAGTTAACTGTAGGTGGGGTGTCTGCATCCCTTGGCTGTTTGATAAGCATGAGCCAGAGTAGCGGAGAGATTTTATTCCAAAACAAATGATGGACCTTGGAAATCAAGAGTTCTGTTGTTTCCTCCCCTGCTTCTTCCTCTAAACTCCTCCGGGTTAGTCCCAGTACTTCCCTTCTTGCTTTAAGTATAGGGTAGACTTTGAAGTCCTTTTCAAAAGAATGCAGCCTGAACACAGTAGCAGAGCTTGGGATTCTTCCTTTCCTACCAGGCTCAAGAGCAGCTCGGTCAGACCTTTTTGCTATTAATTCTATTATTATTTTATTCCCTTGCATTTGCAGGTCTGGATAGAATAAGAGAGGTAGTATTTACTACTCTTGGCATTGGGCATGTATGTGTACCTTAATATTACTTCTTTACCTGCTGCATACAGAGTATGAAGCCTTTGCCAAGCTGTATGAGGGACTTCTTTTTGCAGCTGATGGCCAGGGCGTGGTATCTTCAACCTGCTCTGATGCAGATGCCTTGTTCAGCATAAGCGGCTCTTAAAACTCGCCTCTGGCATCAGGTGCTGAAATGAAAAAATTGATGAGTCTGAGTCTTGGCTGATCTTCTCAGGTAGTAGAGGATCAGGGTTTTAAAACCCATTATTCTTGGGCTCAGCTTCTTGCTCTCTGTGATCTGTGTGAGGCAGAACATGATCTCTGTTCTTTCATGCTGGCAGCCAGGACGAAGTGGCTGTGCGAGGCATTCTGTGAGTGCAGAGAGTTTTGTCAGAGGCAAGAGCTGAGTTGGATTTTCATCACTTTGTTATTTTTGGAGATGTAAACATTTATTTCTTCTCCCTAAACACTCAGGTAGATGCTCACGTTGTCCTTAATCCCCAGAGACTGTCCTGTTCTTGTGTAAAATACATGGCTTTCTATTATCATGGCCTAAGGACGTCTTTTGTGTTACAAAAACACAAAAGCTGTGTCTAGTGTATTTTTCATTTTAACTTACTGCTGACTTAAAAATTAAAATTGAACACTGCTTAACTTTTTTATTTTAATGTGTTTCTCCATTCCCTTTGTTTTTCTTTATTATTAGACCTTTTTTTTTTTTTAATGGCATCTAGCTGTAACTTTTCTGCACTAAGGCCTGGGTGCTTGGATATGCTAGGAAAGGGTCCGAAATAAGGAAGGATGGGGAGATGGAAGAAGAGCAGCATGCTAACACCCTTGTACACTCCTCTCTGCTTCCAGATTGAGTACATCTCGTCTGCAAAGTGCTGAGCCTTTATCAGCCCGGGGGTAGGTCTACTAATGACTGATCTAAAACCATCAAATTCATTTATTTGTCACTGCCAGTGACAGCCCAGTTAATGCTAATGGATTCTTTTTTTAGCCTGTTGACTCTGGTGATAGTCTCATAAATGTTGTGAAATCCAAAGCATTAGAGGAACTTGTAACTTATTTTCAGAGGAGAGCAAGTGAATCGGGGTAAAGTGACGTTTGCAGATCAAGGTATGTGCTGTGCTGGGAAGGAAAAAGAACAGCTCTTCAATTTTGTTAAGTCACACGAGGATGTCTTTGCTGTTCCTAATAGTTATTTGACTTTTCAATTGTGTTTTAATGTTCGCTTCAAACACGTTTTGGGTCATGCTCTAAAGGGAAGGGAAGCTGTAGATAGAGCCAGTCATGTTACAGGGAAAAAAGGGCTTCTTTCAGAAACTGGTTCATCTGCAGGGCCTGAATCTTCTCTGTCCCTATTGTGCAAAAGCACTTAAGCATATACTTAAGTTGGCATAAGCATGTGGGTAAGTGCTCTGCTGAATCAGGATGGACTAAAAGCACGTTATTAAATGCTTTGTTGAACTGAGGAGCCTGTAGCAGAAAAAGATTAAAAGATTACTTTGTGTGTTTGACAGTACTTCGTATACGGTCAGTTCCATCACTTCCTTCAGAGATGGCCAGATTCCTCTCTCTCGTTTTTCCTCTTCCACCAGAGGATCTCTCTCACAAGAAAATACTTACTAACCTGCTGTTGCCTCAAAAAAGTAATTGCAGGCATGAGGCTGGGTCTCTGTAGTATCTAACTTTTTAAAAAAAAAAAATCGTCTAAGCTTAATTTAGTCTAGTCCTGCAATCACACATTCTATTTGCCTTAGTCACTGGAATAATTCTGTAAACTATGTGAGTAGTGTTCAATGTGGCTTGGGTTTCTAAGATGATATTGCTGTAGAAATTGTGGTTTGCTGAGTAACTTTCAAGTTAATGTGAAGCCCTGTAGAGGGATCAGCGTGCTGTATTAATAAGTTACTTCTAAACTTTGACGTTCTGCTGCTCTCCTGGTGAAAATGTTTCCTTTATTTTTTGAGTGCAGAGAAAATGTTAAGAATGTTAGGAAGTGCTTTGCCCTTGCTCAGTCGTTCCTCGTGCTGGGACGTCTGCAGCTGTATGTATTGTTGCTGTATGTATTGTTGTGATCAAGTAGGCTTAATTTATGTATTAAGATTGTACTTGGGGCTTTAGATTAGAAGAAAAGACCCTACCCTGCTAACGCTTTTGAAGCATTACACGTGAGGAATAGTTCCAGAGACTTCAGCAAGAGCAGTTAAATGCAAACAGGGCTTCTTAATATGTTGGTGAAGTGTATGTGGCAAGAAGGGTGAGGGGAAAGTAATATCGACAGCAGCAGAAAGCGCCATTCCCTCTGCCCTTCCCTCCCCCCAGCAAGGACTTGCATTAATTTCCCATTGACTCTGATGTACAATAGGGAAGAGGTTTCAAGCTGACTGAAGGGGCAAAGGTCCAAGAAAACTACTGTAGCAAGAGCTGATGTAGAGTGACAGTAATGAGGTGGCCTGGCAGGTGGGAGGGAAAACGGTGGGGTGGGGGAAAGAAACTAATATCTAGTGAATTAAGTAGTTCCCAAGGTTTGAAGTTGTTAAGTCCTGTTGGTTTTATTTTCTTCTGTGTGGGCCTTATAACTGTGAGACGCAGCCAGAGCAGGGCCGCTGTGCTTCGTCCCTTGGCTGGGAACTTGGGCAAAGCCCTGGAGCAATTCCAGCCCTTGTGGCTTAGCCCAGCTCATTGGGAATGCTGCTGTTGCCTGGAGGATATGAAATTCTCGTCCCCCCAAACCTGTCCTGTGCTGTTTCCCTTTGTGTTTTAGTATTCCTGATTCTGAGCTCATCTTTATGCTGTTTTGTGGGTCGGTTTTGCATGAACGGGAAGGTGAGGAGCATAGGGAGAAAAAGTGTTTTGAAGATTTGATTTGTTTAAAATAAGGACTGTGAAGTGCCAGCAAGAGTTCCTGCTCCTTGAATGCTGGCAGAAATAGAGAACCTACTAGGTAGAGAGTCAATAGAGGTTTTTGTTAGAATTGCTGGATAAATGTACAGGAATCCTCCTGAAGGGTGAGTAGATGGGGTGTGTAAGGAGTTTGCAAAGAGCGGGGCGTTTGTCCCAAGCATCTGTAAGTCCAACTGGACTGAGAGGTATCTCTCAAGTTGGAGGTGTGGATTGTGACAAAAGATCATCAATAGCAAACCCTTAGGGCTGGTTTTCTGTTGGTGCACTGCTGGAGAAAGGTGCTGCTGCAGGGACCTTGCTGGTGTTTTTTCTGCAGCACTCACTGAAAGCAGGAAACGTGTAGTTTTCCATTTGGCCCTGTTATCAATCATTTATGTTCAGAGATGCACAGGTGCTGTTCTCTGCTCGGAGTCTGAGCTGCACATTGAGCTTGATGCATACACAGTATTTATCCTGTGTCTGCCAAAGGTTTGCAAAATGTTGCAGAGGGTTATAGAAGATGCTCGTTTGCTGGTGAAATCTGCCTACTTCTGGCATTGTATGTGGCAGACCCGCAAAGTTTAAAGCAACACTGTGTGCTTAGTGAAGTACAGGAGGGAACAGAAGACATGGAAAAGAAAGCTGAAGTTGATGTGGAGATGTGAAATATTGCAGGAATTTGCTGAGGAGACGGGGCTAGCACCCCACCTTTTGGTGCAGGCCTGCTGTGGCATTAAACGCCGTGTCTCTGCTCTCTGCAGCGTCCTGAATCTCCTGGGAGACCTCATGCGAGTCCCGCACAAGCCCTGAGCCAGCTGCAGGGAGGGGTGTCGGTCTGGTGGCTGAGGCTCCCTTGTGTTTTTGTTTCAGTTTGCTCGTTTTCTTATGATTGATATATTTGTACTAGATAGCTCACCTTCCTCCCCAGTCAGTGCTGTAGGTCATCTCGATAACTCTGGCCCTGGCTGGGTGGCCTGCTGAATATGCACACACCTGAAGCTTGGTCTCCACCCTGTTCAAACTGTACTCGGTGATAAAGCCCCCTGAAAACCTGCTCTTTGTGCCGTGATGGTCATGTCCCAGGAGCACCGAGGTCAGCACAGCCTGGCATCGGTGGAGGTGGGACTCTTGAGGAGCGTGTGGGAACCCAGACGAAACAAGGCCCTGCTGCTGCTGGGGATGCTGCCACTGAGCCTGAAGAAGCAAGGGCCGGAGGAGAAAATGGCACAAGGGATTATCCGAAGTATCTCAGCGTGGCAGCACACGCAGCTGTTTCCTGAGCCCCGGGTTCGGTGCTGTGAGGTAAACGGTCTGCTCTGCTCTGCTCTGCTCTGGAGAGATGCTGACGGCGGCCCTGGGTGTTGGGAAGGAAGTGCGTGAAGCGAAGCAGTATCGGGCGCTGCCAGCTCTTTGTGACTCGTTTGAGGGATTAAACTGAGGTTTTTTTGTTTTTAACGACTTTTGATTGAGAACTCAGGAGGGAGGCCCCGACTCGAGAGCCCCGGTGCTGTGGGGGCACGGCGGAGGTTGCAACCGCCGAAGGCCGAGGTTCCTGCTGCGTGCTCGGGTTTCCGAGCTGCGCCGGCGGGGTGAGGCTTTGGGGAGGGGGGAAGCGAGATAAGGGCGCTAGGCCGCAGCGGGCGAGGTGGTTTGTGGTGCGAGTTAGGGCCGGCGCCATCACGTGGCGCTGCGGGCTGCCATGGGGGCTGGGGCGCAGCGCTCGCCTGGCGGCTCTGGGAGGCGAGGGCAGGGGCTGGCGGCGGGCTCGAACACGCACGGCACCGCCTGGATGGTCCTGGTGCCCTCAGAAACGAGAGGAGAGGAGCGAGCACGCGAAGCTGCAGGTGTCCTGGGGGCCCTCTGCCTCCAGCTCGCGTTGGCTGCTCTCTTCCCCGCAGAGCTGGGCGCTCAGCCATGCCGGACGCTCCTCCGCCCCCGTGGCCCAGCTCCTGGAGCCTGGCGTTCTCCTTTGTGCAGCGGGACCGTGACCGCTGCTCGCAGCCAGGCCCTCGTCCTTCCCTGTCAGAGGCTGGAGGGTGGCTGTGGTGGTTCCTCCATCGGGTGTCCCGATGTGTCCCCACCAAGGGGTGTGTTGCCGGAGATGGGCTGTGTTTAACTGCACGTGCCTGTCCCCCCCCCTGCCCGCCTGGGGGTCCCTGCCCTGGTCAGCCTGCATCCTGTGGGCGGGTGGCGCGGAGGGGAGCTGAGGGAGTCTCCTGCCAGGTGCCTGTGTGCTTTAAATCCCCAAGTCAGCCTAATCCTGGTGAATCACCGTGAACTGTGATCAAAGCGTTGGGTTATGCATGCGATGTCCGCAGCAATTTATGTACGAAGAGGGAGTTGGGCTTGTCTCGTGTGACTTTTTTTTTTTTAATTTGTTTTAATCTGGTCACATCTTCTGTGTTATATCTTCCAGATCAAATAAAATGATAGCTGAAAGCCATCCATGGTTAAGATTTCCCCCAAAGTTTTGTGAGCGTGGCTTTGATTTTGTTGTAGCTATTAGAAATCAGTTCAGATTTCTGGGCTGCTGTTTTTGAGGTATCTTTAGTGGATATTTTAGTAGGGGCATTTCTTTTTTCTCTCAATCAATTTATTTGTATGTGTTAGGGGGTCGAGAAAGCAAAACATAAAATACAAAAAATGAAAGCAATTTAGTTACCAGTCCAAAGGCTTTAATGCTAAAGAGCCATGAAGAAACTTTATTGAAACTATAATTGCAGACATAAGCAGTGATTATCTGTCTTCATGCTTTTATAGTCCCCATCACTGTCATCTGAACACATCAAGCTGATGAGAGCGTGTGTGGAACTTTATTCAGCTGATGCTGCGTAATCCTGATCCCTTGCAATATGTGGAAAGTAAAATAAAGTGTCAATTCATTTGAAAATGATGGCTACAGAGAAAAGGGAGGGAGGACAAGTATCCTTGCAGAAAACGTAACCTTATTTCATCCAGCTTGCAGCTGAAGGAATGTGGTGGACAGGGCAAGCATCTTATATGGACAAAATGAAAAGAGAATTTTCTGTTTCTCAGTGTTCTTAGAGGTCTTTGGCAGGTGCATTCCTTCATCTGCAGAGGGTGCATCCCTTTGTTTCCTTGAAATGTTCTGAATTTCCTCCAGCTGAGAGAAGGACAACAGCACCTGTTTGTCTTGCCGAGAACTGGAGATCGTTGGATCAAGGCAGACAAATGGATGCTGCCAAGCGCTTCTTGAGGTGGAACAGAGATCAGAGAGCAAGTCCTGAATTGCTTGGCCTGCTTATTGGTGCTGGTTATGCGGGCAAAAATGTGCTCTGGGCTGTAAAGAGGCAGAGGGAGGAAGAGGTAATTTGGTGGTTATGTGCAAGATTATTTTCCTGCTGCTTGGCAGGTCTGAAATGCGCAGCGTTAACGTGCAAGTAGTTTTTGGTGAGCTCGCTGGGTGCTGTGCACATGATGTGGGGCTGTTCTGTAGAAGGAGAGCTTGCACTTCCAGTACAATTGAGTGAATAAATCTGATATGGCATTCTTGAATGGTAATCTGGTGCCTGTTTTTGTAAGGAGGATCTTAGGTCTTCACTGCCCTAAGAAATGTGAGAGGCTTTCTGCTGCCTTGCAGCCGGAGTGGTAGAAGCAGCAGTACGTGCAGAGCTCTGGGGGCTTGCATTGAGGTTAGCAGACCAGGATGGATGGTTTAAGTTTGCTTGGTTGAGGCTGGGATTATTAGGGCCTGGTTGCTGTCTTTTCTGTCCCTTGCTCTCCTGCTTTTTGTGTTTTCCAGGCAGGTGTGTAAATGCCTGAATTAATTTCTAAGTCTCATAACTTCCATCGAAGTCAGCTGCTCGGGGTTACTGAGGAAGTCAGTGGAAGAAATGAGATAGGAGCCAGGAGTAGTTCCGTGATTTCTTAATGAGCAGGACATGAGTAGTTCAGGGCTAGGTTTGGGCTGTAAGTGAACTGTTCTGTGGATGATCTTTGGGTAACGAAAATACTTTTTGGACAAGAAACTGCTATGTTTTTTTCTTGTTTTCCCCCCCCTAAAATTTGGAGGCAAAAAGGCAGCTCTTTTGATGGAGGAAAGCATGCAGGAGAATTCACAACTTCTAAATCTGTTTTCATTAGCACTATTATTTACTATTATCTGTTATTTACTCTAGGTAAAAACCATGAGTGGCCACGTACATTTCTGGTGGACTTTTCTAAATTACTCATTGCTGGTTGTCTTTGCTGTCATCGAGGTTAGCAGGAGTTAACTGTAAGCTTGCTTTGACCTGCTCTAATGGAAAGCTCCTAAATTGCTTGATACACTCATGGCCATTTCAAAAACACAACTAGAAAACTACTAGCAAAGTGCCTAGATACACAAAGAAGTAAGGTAATGCGGTTTTTAGAGGCATGTACCTGCCTGGCTTCTGTTTGAAAACAAAATGAGGTAGTGATATTTTGAGAGTTTCTGGTCTTCATCTTAGTGAGGTGCCAACGAAAAATGGTTCTTGGAGAAATTTCATTGAAAATGAAAGTCTGTGGGACACAGGTTTCTGTAGACATCAGCATCTTCTTTTTGTAAAAGACTGAAGTGCTGAAATGACTGGAACTAGCTCAAATCTGACCCTGATTCTCATCACATGGAGATGAGCTAAGTGATTGTCATCGCTCTTGTTTTATGGATGTGGAAAACAGAAGTGCTGCTCACGTGTCCTGCAATGTCCAAACCGGTGGAAATAACCCGTGCCTCCAAAGAGGGCTGCTGCTGACCGGCCTCGGGTGCGTGCTGCCCTGTGGGGCTGTGCCTGTGCCGCCTCTGCGCTGGTTAAAGGGAGGAGATGAGGGCGTGAGAAGCCAGCATCATCCTGGCTGAGCTGTGGCCGGTGCAGTGCGAGTGGTGTTGTGATGTCTTCAGTTCCCACCAGGGGACAAAGCTTTGTGCAAAGCCTGCCCTGGTGTTGCATCGCGGGGCTGTTCGGGAGCTGGGGAGCAGGCGTGAGCCAGTCGTGACAGCCCTCTGCCAAGGGCTGATGCTGGCTTATTGGAAACAGTTGTTCGAAGTAGGCCTGGTTACACTGGGCATTCAAAGCATCCGAAGAATGGTGTTGGTGCTGTTTGCTGTCTGAGGGGGGACAAACGGATGCAGGGACTAGGCTGGAAAACGCTTAAAACGTGGAGGCGAGTGGACGGAGCACAGCACTGAGGCTTCTGCAAACAGCCTGGGGCAGGGAGGGGAAGAGCTGAGCGGAGAAGGGCGCTCTGCTGCTGTCCCCTGAACTTCTGGGGGATGCTCTGTGTGTGCCAGCGGGCTGATGTGACAGTGTGAGGGTGAGGGTTGTGTGGGGGGACATCCCCTCCAGCATCAGCATGGGTGGCAGTGCTCAGCTCCTTCCTCAGCTGCCCCTAAGCCTCCTTCTGCCCCTGCTGCCCGGGAAGCCTCCTGAGGGCCAGGCAGAGCCGTCCTCCTGCCCGCAGAGGACTTGCCTGAACAGCACCCTTGTCGGGGAGGTAAAACACAGCAGGCCCCCCCCAGGCCCCAGCCCAAGCACCCCGAAGGCTGCGCCCTGCTGTGAGGCGTGGGAAGCTCTGACTGATGTGCTTTGGGATCCTCTGGCAGGCAGCGCTGTAGAAACGAGGAGTATCATCATGTTTTATTGTGGCTTCTAAGAACGCAGTGTGTTTGTGCTCCGGGGAGCCCCAGGGGCTTTGTTTTTCACCAGGCCCGAGCTATTCTTCAGCAGAGCCTTCCCGGAGCGTGATCTAGTTCTGCCCATTAGGAGTGAGAGACGGGCCTGACTGATTTCTGCTCCCTGCTGCATAATAAATCTGATACTAAAATTAGTGCTGGTCTCCCTAGGCCATAATTCTTGCTGAGATTATAGAGAATTGTGTGTGCGGAGGGGAATCATCGTTGTGTGTGTGTGTGTGTGCAGTTTTTTGTTTTTTTTTATAACCTTGAGTGTCCAATTTCCAGGTTTTTTACTTAACCCCCCCCATCTTTTTCCCCTTTTCCTCTCTTTTGGGAAGCGCTTAGCCTTTCTGTGTATTTTGGCTATTTAAGCCTCTGTCACTGCAGGCAGATGAGTTCCTTGGGAGCTCTTCTGAAGGTTTTGTAATTGAGTCTTTTACCACGGCGACAGGATATTATTAACCTTCAGTAAAGCAATTTATTTCATACTCCTTTGTGGGGATAAGCCTTTTTTCCCCCAGGAAAATATGTATGTGGAAAGGGTTTTATGTACAGGGGTAGCTGGACTTGCAGTAGTTATTATGATTTTAAAAAATAATAATTTACATGAGAAATAGGCAGTTCTGTTTGTGTCAGTTTAAAAGAAACCTTTGGTCCTGCAGGACTCCCACCCCTGCTCCAGCATTTTATTTTAAAGAACATAGTTTTTGCCTATCAGCGGCTTTGAAAGGAGGTTGTATTTCATTTTCAAACTCCATATATTTAGCCCCTGCGAGCACTAAAGCATTTTGTTTTCATCTTTGAGACGGCCTTAAAAAATGAGCTGAGGCTGGAGGGAGGAGTTCCTCGCGGGGTCTCCCTCTTGGCTTGGCCTTTGCCCTGAAATCAAATGCAGACTCATCCAGAAGTCGTTACAGATTGGGCAGCTCCTCGAATAGCAATTTCCAGCAAGCAGGCGGGAGCGCGGGATAAGTAGTCAGCCTGCCTGAATAACTTGTGTTTTCTATTGAGCGCGGTGACAAAGGCACCGCTCTGGGATTCAGGGGGTCTGGGCTTGTCTGTTACAGGGGATTGTGGCATTGCCTCTCCCTGTGCTTAAATTTTTATTTTTAAAGGAGGGTGAGAGTATTCTTTTCGCATATCTAGTTAGATTTTGCTTTTCACTTCAGTAAAGTGTTAAACTTTTAAACAAATACAAACTGATGACATGTTTGTCCTGGTTTGTCTCGTTACTTGAAAACTTCGCAGTCGCAGAGCTTGGTTTTTAAGGAGTTTGCAGTACCTTGCGGTATGAACATGTTCTCCCAGCAATTACATGAAGTAAAGAGCTGGTTTATTGCTACATTACACAAGGGAGCTTGGATGAGAGGTAAGGTGCTTTGGCCAGAGCTTCGTGTTTGTTAACACACTTGGATCTCCTGGTGCAGTTCATGGATTTCAGCTGCAGAGTCATCTGTTCTTCTACACTGCGCATCTTCAGCTGAACTCTTCTGCTCTGCTATTGAAATGGGCACCCTAGAGAAAGTTTTTTGGGTGGCGAGGCTGTTAATAACCTTTATGAAGCCTGTCCTCCAGAGCCACAGTCTCCCAAGCTGCTCTTCCTGCATTCTACCACTTTGATTTTTGGGATGTTTTGTCACTTTTACACAAAGTTTTTAGCATCTCTTCAGTGGTTCCATCCCGTTCGTGTTAGAGGAGCCTTTCCATTTGGCTGTCAGAAAGATCTGATGTGACTTGGGGAGCACTTGCAGGCTCCTGGTGGCGGGGCTGCGGGGTGCAGCGTGCTGTGGGGCCGTGGGTCCTGCACCAGTCCTGCCGTGGGAGCCAGGGAGGGCTGCTGGCCCCTGCCGTGCCCCGTCCTCCGAGGTTACAGCTGGCTGTGTGCTGCTGGCAGTGAACAGAGATCTTGGGAAACAAAGATAAATCCGGTGACCTTGCTTTTATACTGCAGCCTTCCAACTGGATCTTCTGCGTTGCCCGGAGTGGTGCAGTGCTGTTACTGCTTCGGGGGGAGCAAGAGCTTCCCCAGGGGCTGCCCTCCCACTGTTGCCCCCCCTGCTCATGCCTGGGCTGCGCTCAGCCCCCTTTCCTGTTTAGTCCTGCAGCCCCAGCTAAAACATGGGAGAAGGTGCATGTAACAGAACACTTTAGTCACCGGATGACTTTTTGGCCCCTCTGCATGCTGGCTTGTAAAACTTTGCAGCTGGTAGATTTATTCTAATGTCTTCAGAGAATCTATTTCAAAAATGCTTAAACTACCTCCTTCCAAACCTTTATGTTTTTTTCCTATAGTTGTTGTGAGCCCCACAATCTGGAAAAAAAAATAAAAAAATTAAAGCTTTCCCACCAGAGATTTAATTAAAATATTGTGAAAGGCAGTCATTGAAAATGAGAAACCTTTTGAGTGGAAGGCACCCTGATTTCCCTCCGCGGAGCTTTTTGTCACCATAGAGATGAAAAGAGAAGCTCAAAATTGCGCCTTCCCCTTGTGCGTTGCTGCCGAGGGGCCGTGGCTGCAGGTAGCAGCTGCGGGGCTGTGGGGACAGCGCGCACGTTAACTCTTGCAGGGCTCCGGTGCCCGTCGGGATTTCCTTCCCCGATGGACGCGTGTCTTCGTAGTTTATTGTTCTCTTTTAATTTCCTGTGCTTCGGGGCTGGAATTTATCTGGGCTGGTGAAGGGGAAGAATTAAGCCTCCCGTCCTTTTGTCTCGGTAAATCATCACCGAGCAACTTTGTGCATAGCACGGCCTGTAGGGGCTGTGCTGGGGGTGTTCCCGGGGGGGCAGATCGCTGCCTTGTTCGGGCAGAGCCTGTTACAGTAACCCAACTCTGTGTTTTTAATTTTATCATGTAAGAGTATAAATGGGAAGCTGTGTTGCTCTGCATCAGGGTTCAACCCTGTCTGATTCTTATTTAAAATATCTACGTGACTTCTTAGTGTGTGCTTTTATTTTAAAATAAAGGGGTTAAGGTTTCCAGCAACTCCTCTACAGGAGGAGGGATTAATAAACCAAAAATACATGCTGTAAGTGATGTAACTGCTCTGATACAGTTTCAAAGACAGTCACACACATTGAAGACTGTTGGAGGGTATATGACACTGGGCAGCGTTATGCTTTTAATCATTTTAAAAACAATTTTTTCTCCCTAATTGTATTAAAAGAGAGTGAAGAGCAGGCTCAAGTGGATTCTTGGCACAAACATCTCAGACAAATGAAAGTAAAATGTATATTCAAGCTGTCTGCTATTGTGTATTTTACACCATACCTGTCTCTGTGTCTGATTGCAAATGAACTAATAGTTTAGTTTTAAGCTGTTTGAGTGAGACCTGTTGTGTGTAAACTTCTGGATAGAAAATGAACATAACCCGTGTAATGGCTTTATTAATAGGGAGTATTGCTATATTGTAATTTGCAAATTAACGGTTTAACTCTGAGATGAAATATACAGCTGTGTTCTTGTGTAATGTTACAAGACAAAATTACATCTAGTACTTAAAAACAGAAGGGCCTAATCCAAAACCGGTGGGTGTCTTCCCAGGGACCTCACCAAGCTTCCTTTAGGCCTTTTGTGCTCTGCAGCAAGGGTGTGGATGTGTAACGTGAGCAAAGGTGCTCAAATGTGCCCGCAGTAAGGGGCTGTTAACATCTAGCTACCTGAGATACCAGTATATTCAGAGCAAAATAATAAAATTACTTGTTTCCATGGCGGTGGTGACTAAGGCCACCTAACTGATGGTCAGGTTCAGCTTGTATCTGGCAGGCTAATCTAAGTGATGCTGTTGTGCGCGTCTGTTTGAGTCCTTGCAAGATTATATGTGAATTTCCAGTGGAGACAGTATTTGGGAGCTGGGCTCGGCTCTGATGCAATTTGCCCTTGTGCTTTCCTTGACTGTTGCTAATAAGAAGTGCTGGCCTAAATCAGTGTCTTGGAGAATCATCGATTCGCTAATTGCAGATAATCAAGTCTCTGCTCCCTGCTCATGCTGAGACCACTTCTGTTTCCTGCCATTCCGCCAGGATTCGGGCAGCATCTTCCAGCGTTTGACGTAACCAATAAAGTAGGTTTTGAGCCCTTGTATTGTTAATTCTCCGAGGTGATGAAGCTCTTGGTATTCAGGCTCGATAAACAAGAAGCTGTCACGCCGCTGCCCTCTCCTGCTGGAATGCGCCACCGAGGTCTGAACCTGGCAGGGTGCTGGGGGGCTGTGGGGGCTCAGCGCTGGCCTCGGCAGCTGCCTGGCTCCCCCCAGCCCGCGGAGCTGCTCTGGACACAGACAGTGGTTTCTTTGTGTCTTAACTGTTTTTTTTTAAGATGTGCTTCAAGAGGTTTCTTGTCTTCGCACTTCTGGGTTCAGGTAGGGAGGGCATTTTTGCATCTTGTGCATTTTGCAGGTAGCGTTTAATGCGAAGCTGCTCAATGTGGCTATGTCCTGCGGCTGTCTCACACGGGAGAGGAGGGGAGGGGAGAGGAGAGGGGCTGCTGGTGCCTCCAGCCCCGCTTCTGTTCCTGTCGGGGTTGAGTATCACTGAAGGATGTGGAAAAGTGGCAAGAGGTGATAATGGCTGGCAGGCTTTTCAAACGACTTCACATAGAGCAGCGGTTGATCCCAGCCCATGAAAAAACAGGAGGAAACAAGAGCTCTTCTGAGAAACACACATCAGCTAGCGGCCATGCCTTCTTTCTGTAGGTGTCGGTCTTCTGGGTCAAGTAGAGCAGGTCAAATCCTCTTAAGTTCCTCCTCCTTTGCTTTGCAGGTGCAGGAACCGATTGTACTGCCACGGCTGAAGCGTTTTGCAGAAAATAACGCGGGTTTCTCCTGATGCCCACCTGGCTGGGACCTGTCGCTGTGTGCAGGCAGGGCCTGAGGTGCAGCCGTGGGCCGGCTCCCCCCGTGCTGCCTGGAGGGGTGCTGCAGGGGCAGGAGCAGCGCCCGCTTCAGCCCTGCCCCTGCTTCTGTGCTCACCCACGGCACGAGGTGTGTGTGGGCAGGTCTTGAGGCGGAGAAGGGCGTAGGGCAGCGTGCTTGTAGCACACAGGGGGACGGTGGCGGCCTCAGGAGCACGTGAGGACGCGCAGGGAGCAGGGCCCGGCCCAGGCCGCGCGGCAGCAGAGCCGGAGGAGCAGATGATCGCGGACAGCTTAGGTTACATAATCTCTTCTGGGTTTAGTGTCAGCGCTCCCGCAGCCCCATCCAGCGCCAGTGCCCAATCTGGCTCCTGAACGCCCTTTTAATTTTTTCTCTTTATTAATAGTTCTCTGCCTGGCGCGCTCCCTCCCCGGCTGTGTGTGGTGTGCGTGCCTCGAGCGCGTGCCGCTGCTCCCCCACCAGCCTCGAGCTTTTCACGTGTGTTTTCTTTGCTAGTTCCAGAGATGTTTATGAAAAAAATGTGGGGAGGGAGGCAGGAGGGCTGGGCAGGGTTGGAGCTCGCAAGAGGGGCTGACTGTTCTCATTCATGAGCGAGGCTCGTCGGGCCGTGAGGGAAAGCGGAGGCTGGTTTGGGAAGATGGGCACGGTGGTGGCCGAGCTGGTGGGGATGGGAGGCAGGGGGACCCTACTCTGCCCCCCGGGACAGGGTCCTCCTCCTCCCGAGCACAGCTTTATCAGCTGGAAGAGAGTTCTTGAAACCTAGCTTGCTGACTTCTGAAAAGGCTGTTCTGTTTCTGTATGGAGCTTTTATTTTTGTAAATGAAGCTCAGTGAGTTAGTTTGTGTTCTGCTGATGAGTAGTGAAGGCTGGTGTTTCTGAGGAGGCAGAGCAGCAGCGTTTCTGAGTGCTGCAGGATGCCAGTGCCTCCCCTCACCGAACTCCGTAACGGGGTCGTTTGGAAGTTGCTCTCCACTCCTGCTGGGATTGTCACTAATTATATATACATGGCCTGGCGGCAGGCACTTACCTGAAACTCTAGCATTGTCAATGTCCGATATGACTGTTGTTGAAAATAATAAAATTAAAAAATAAGTAATAAAATCATATGCAGACACTTGTACATTTGCGGTGGGAAAGAGAAACTGAGATGTGATTCGAGATTCAAGTCTAGAAATCAAATAGCAACTGCAGGATTTGTGTTCAGAGTGGACTTGTGATTTAGCAGCAACATTAAGCATTCAAAATAGTCGTGCATTTGTTCACTGAGACAGCTTCTCTTACATTAGCTGTTGCATAATGCTCTCGTGTCAGTTTAAGCAGTTGAAAAATATTGTGGGGAAGGTATTTAATGTACTGTGAACATCGGTGCAATGTAGCAACTGTTTAAAAAAAACAATAAAAATATGGAGAATAGAGAGCAATGCACACTGCTTTACACAGGCGTGTTGGCAGCAGGCTGAAGTTATGGGTAGAGGATTTGGAGATTTTTTTTTGTTGCTGTTGGTCTTTTATTTTGTTTTTAGTCTTATGGGATCTTGATTTATTATTGTTACTTTAAGTGATAGCTTAACTAGGAAGGGATGAGGGGCAGGAGCTAGGTGAGAGGAACAAAAGCAGGGGCTGGGGGGCACAACAGATGTTTAATCCATTTTTTTGCAAACATAAGCAAGTGTTGCTCTTGTACGTTTTGTGCTGGTAGCTAGTACTGAACAATTTCTTCCTAAACTCTGTGAGTAAATTACGAAGCAAAACTGCTAATGCCATCATGATCTTGACTGTGAGCCAAATTGTGCAAAATCTAGTAGTGTATCTGTATGTGTAAAGATAATAAAAAAAAAAAATGTCCAAGTGCTGCTAATACAGCCAGCTACTGCTGTTTGCTAAAGTGGTAGATTGCAGTCTGATCCCTAGGTGAGTACATCTCTAAATTGTATCCTGTGAAAGAGCAAGAATCCAGAGCTGTTTTGTTTTCACTTAGTTTTAATTTTTGTGCTTAGTATTTTGAGCTGTGTCATTTTGCTGGTGGATATGTGCAAATAGAAGTCAAGGCCCAAAAGCAGGGGGGACATTAATTTTACTTTATTTATAAATATATGTATGAATACGCACACGTAATGGATGCCAGAATCGCTTATATATTTGCATTTGTTCAAGTGTACAAGAAATGTGATTGACGCCACTAAAAAAGGGAGAGGGGAAAGCGCAGTGAGTTATAGCTTCTGGTCCCTAAACTGCTATTTCTTACTGTATCCTGGAAGAGCCTTCGTACTAATGATGCTGAGCAATAAATAACACAGGGAAGATTAATAGCTGCCTATGGTAGCAAATTATAGTTGATTTATTGCTCATAATATATACAGGTGCAGCTAATTTAATTAAACACAAGACCTTTTTAATGCTGTAAAGACATCCCTCTCTACAAGCGAACCAGCAGTACGATACTGTAATGAGGCTTTAAGTGAAATAAGCAGCATTACAAGCAAAGCTCTGCTTGGTCTGATCAGCCTCGTGGAGCTGGGGGAGGGAGTATTTTTCCGTAACCATTAATGCCACTTTAAGTCAACTTATGCCATAACAAAGTCCAATTTAATACACTGATGCAAGTTACCCCATCTCTGCGTTGCTGTCCATGAAGCAGCATGTGCAGCTTGTTATTTCTTGGCCATCCTTGCATGTTCGCCTTGGATGGTGTGGGATCTCTCCCTGGGGACGTGAACAAGTAACAAACAAGTCACAGCTCCCTGGAGCTTCCCACTTGCTAGTGGGTTGTCTTCATTTATCCCTTGTCCGACTCTGGAGACAGGAATTGGACTCGAAGGAACCCTCTTGGAGCCTGTAGGCAGGCGTCCACTGGCAGCTTTCTGGGTTGGCTTGTCGGTGGCTTTAATCCCCTTCTGCTCCTTCTTCCAAGCCAACAGAAGTAGGAAAGTTGAAGTGGGCTTCTTTGCATGTGCATAAAACTACAGCTGTACCTGGCCTCACGCTGCCGTCTCTGCTCCCACTGCTGTGATTTCCCCACGAGCAGGGGCTGGCGAGCTTGCCCTGCACCGCAGCCTCTTTCAGCTCATCACGATGCGTAGTTGGGTACTCCTGCCTGCATATAATGGGGAGGATGCTCTGCGATACTCTGCCACCATTACTTGATTATTTGTGAAAGCGTAAAAGGCTCAAGTAGCTGATTGATTAATTTTTCTCTAAGTTTTCTTCCCTCTGTTGCCTTCATTTGGAATATGCAATCAGTGAAGGAAAATGTATTAGGAATGGATGGGTATGCATGTGAATGCTTAATTTTTTTTCCTAATTCAGGCCTTCATGTGGGCACACGTGTCCTGACACGCTGTGCAGCCAGGTCTCCTCCAGCACCCGCGGGGGGCTCACTGGGGGCTCGGTGGCTGCTGCCCTCCTCGGGGGACCGGGGCCGGGCAGAGCCTGGCATCACCCAGCTTGAAGCGAGCGCCTGCTCGCCCTCTCCATCCCTCCCGCCGGGAAGCAGACCAACAGCTATTTGTCATAAATCTTTGCCAGTGCTTTGCTCCAGCACCTCGGTCGGTCACGGTTAAGGCTTCTGCTTTGGGGGTTACACACAGGGGCTGGGGGGACGTGTGGAGGGGGAGAGGGCATCCAGCGCTGGGGCGGTGTCGGGCCACAGGCCCACGTGGCAGGGAGCAAATCGGGCACGGCCGTGCTGCCGGGGTAGTGGAAGCAGCCCAGGTAGCGTGAATTAGGGAGCAGGAAGGAGAAAAGCCCCAGAGATGCCCGCTTGGTGAATTGGCAGCGAGCTGTTTTAAATACTTTCCCCCAGTTCCCCAGAACTAAGCAAAAGGAAACGAAAATCTCCCACGCGTTTTCCAGGACTTGTTGCAGAAAATTCCCCTAGTCTGGTATGTCTTGTGGTACTTGCTGGTGCTTGCACGGGGAGAGATGTGTAAGTGCAGATGGGTTTTTATTTTAAAAGGCTAGAAATAGGTATTTTCATATCGTTGTCAGAACTTCAACATCAGCTGATGGCAAGTACCAGGTCCGATGACCCGGCTGTATGAAAGCAGCTGCTGTGCTGGTTTTGTGTCTCCATGGGAAAAAACTTCCCTTTCTTTTTCTTTTCCTTTTTTTCCCCTTTTCTCCCCCCCCCCATGTAGTTCTGTTTCTGTGCACTGGCTGGAAGAGGAACTCTGTGCCTCTGCTTCTTATCTGTTTAATAGATAGAGTAACAATTAATTTCACTTTTCAAGGATTCTGTTGTGAAGTGCTTTTGAGAAATCTGGGCTGAAATGTCACTTTCGATAAGGCTGCTTGAGAGCTTCCATAAAAACTACTTTTAATCCAGATTACGTTTGATGATAAAATATTGCAAAACGTTCTGCTTCCCCGTTCTCTGCTCTGCTCCCTGCTCGCTTCTGTTAAGAGCTGGGAGGGAGCTGAGAGCATGGGGACAAACTGAGCATTTTTTTGACTTTGAGACCTTTACAGTTACTCTTGTAGTTGGGGGGAAGAGAGGAAACTCTGAAAATCTCCCCGAGGCTGAAAATAACAACTTAATATTTTAATTTCCCATAGAAAGTGTAACATTGTTTTCTAACTGGGTCCAGTGTTTGCCCTTTTGTGCTGTACTAACTCTTCTGGTACTTGTAGTTCTGATTATGTTCCCTCATCTGGTACTTCAGGAAATGTTTTCGTCTTCAAGCATGTCTAGTGACTCAGATACGCGTCTCCTTAGCATCTGGTGAGCGTAATTGTCGTTATTAATCTGCCCTGTGCCAATCTGTCTGCAGAGCATCGGTGGCAGGACGAGGAGGTGTGTGCCTGGGTGTGCATCCACGTGCCTCGTTCTGCAGAGCCGTGACTTCAGGGAAGGAGTTCGAGAGGGGTCTGGGCTTGGCTGGTGGGCTTCCACCTCTGTCACTGCCTCCAGTACCATCAGAAGTAGGGCCATAGGGACATCGTTGACTTGATGTTTTTAAATCGCATGTTGGGCATGACTGTGTGCGGAGTAGCTGGAGTAAGAGTTTGCAGGGAAGCGGTTCCTTGTGCACGAAATACTCTTAAGAGTTGTTTTAATGTGCTCTGCTATTGCTGAGGTGGCTGCGAGGGAAAGCAGTGGTGTGAGCAGCTGCACCTGCGTGCTGCCTCCTCACAGACCGGCGAGGTTTGCTGCGTCCCCCTGCACCTTCCTGCAGGCTGTTTTGTTTTTTGCTTACAGGGCTGGTGCGTGCTGCTGAGCGGGCATGTCAGGGAGCTCTCGTGGCTCTGAGAGAAGAGTTAATTGGTCAAGGGGCCGGATTCGGTGTGCTGCCTGCCTTCGGCCGTGGCTGACCAATGCAAACATGCTCGAATTACGTCATGCTTCTATTTTCGATATTGTGAGTGGGTTGTAAGTTAATATCTGGCTGTAGAGTTCAGAGTTAGAGGCTCGTTGGAACCGCATACAACTTGGCATTATCTCCAGAGCCTTGTGCGTTTTCATTTTAAACACAGTTGAATGAAATTTCCTACAATAAAGTTCATTCTTCCCCCTCTAGTTCATGTAAGGATTCTGCTTCCCTGTGCTCTAACCACAAGGTGGGCAATACATTAGCTTCAAAATGATCCTTTTTTCCTAAGCCCAGAATATCTCCTACAATGCCCGTTCTTAGGGGAAGGCTTTAAACACTTTTTTTTCTCTCTCACTTTAGTGCTGTAACTCCTGCTTCCAGTTCACATAATCACAGGCTTTTCCTTCATTCTCGTCATTCATCAGATTTGACTGCTTAATGCTTTTTTTTCCCCCTTTTTCTGTGACATGGTGGTTTTTGTCATTGCTTCCATAACAGCCATTTGTTGCCTTTGGCTTCAGAATAAATTGGGGAAATTAATAGTGCATGATTGAGAGCTTATATTTTAAAATAAATTGAACTGGAAATAGATATTTTTTATTACTATTAAAAACTCCGCTTTTTCAGTCCTTTTGTTTTGAGCAAAGGGCACATTCTGCCTTAACAATTTTATCATATGTATGCTATTGTAATTTACATAAATGAATTTTAAATACAGTTATAAGCTGTGGGAAGATGTTATTGTCTCTGCACAATGAATGTGGAGATTTATGCTGTGCATACATCTTGAGTTAGATTAACATTTGTTCCCCTGTCTCTGCTGGATGGTGTCGTGATGGAGTCCTGAAATCTTTACACAGGTACTTCTTGAGTGCGTTTGAAATAGTGTTTGAATTCTTCTTTCAATTCATTCATTTCATTTAAAACGCGCTTTATGGATATTAGACTCAATTCTGATGAAATTGACAAAAATAACAGGACTTTGTTTTGTTCTGGGAGCTGCTGCGAGCGCCCTCCCGGGCCCAAATCTAAAACAGCTCCCGCTTTCACCAGGGTTTGTTTGTGCGGAAGTCGAGCACCAGAGCTGTTCAGTGAAGTCAGTCCAACCATGTGCTTTAGCTTCTGTTGCTTTGATGGATTGGGACCTTCGTCACGAATTTTCTGCAGTGTTTTTCTGTCTTCTGTCCAAAGCCATCAGCGGCGGAAGCCGGTTCAGCTCCTGCCAGGATTATTACAGCCCTCGGCTGTGCTGCGCGTGACCTGCAGTGGAGGAGGGTTCTGCACGGCGAGGTGGGAGCCTGGCCCTGGGAGGTGCTGGGTGCCCGCACCCTGCTTCGGGGTGAAGCCTCAAGCTCAGTGCAGACCTGTCCCGGGGAGCTGGCGGCAGAGCCTTAAACCGAGTTCTGGTCATTTGGAAGGACCACAGGGCGTCCCCTCTGTTCCAGCCCTTTCCAAGCCTTCCTTTTCCTCCGAGGAAAAACAACCTGCAAAATGGTGGCTGGCAAACACTTTTTGGTTCAAGATGACATGATGGGCAAGTTCAGGTGGCGGAGCACACCGTGAATGGAGAAGTTTTGCTGGAGATGTGGGGTTGGGCGGGTTGGCCCCTGCACCGCAGCGAGCAGGAGGAAGCTTTGTGAAGCTGACGAGGTGCCGCGGCGCTGCTGGCTCGCCTGCCAAGTGCAAGCCTCTGGTAAAGGCTCTTGTGGGGGCACTTAGCGTGCGTGTTGTGGGGGAGGAGAATAACAATTTGACTTGGGGCTGGCGATTATTCTATCGCAGTGGTTGAATTTCCTTCAACTATAGTGGTGTTTCGAGTTCTGGGGACAATTACCAGCTCTTTTAGATGTCTTTTTATTTCCACAGCCTAAAAATGGCCGTTTGGGGCAGATCCACCTGAACAGCATGGCTTTCTTTCAAGGCTGCCTATCGAGTCCTCGCTTTATCAAGCCTGGCATTGTAATGTTTCCCAGCCAAGTAAGGGTCTCTCCCTGAGAGGTTAGGATTTGGGCTGCGAGTGTGCGCGCTGATACGCAGAGAGGTGCAAAGGAAAGATATGAGCACGTTTTCTGGGTGTCACAGAGGATAGATTATTATTCTTAATTTATCACCCACATTGGCTTCCATCTGGATTATTTAAAGCAGGCTTCATTGGACAGCTGTGCAATCAATCTTACTTTGTGTCAGAGCATTGCCCAAAGGGGCAGCTTTCCAGGGGCAGCAGGACAGGTGAGTGACCCCGGCAGGGCCCCGCGTGCGTGCTGCTGGCTCCAGTGCCTCCTGGCTGCAGGCAGAGCTGGGTCCTGGGCAGGGAATGCGGGGTCCTGCCGTCCTCGAGGGCCTGGGCTCTGTCCCTGACCCTGCTTGGCCAAGGAGGGGCTGTCTGCAGGCCATGGTGCCGTGAGGGTGCCGAGTCCCTGACAATTTTTCCCATCCCCTAGCCCGTGACATGGGTGTGCTTAGCTGCCAGGACTAGTGGTGGTGTATTTTAGCGTTGCCTCGCTTGGTTTCCTGCCAGCTGGAATCTTGTCCCATTGTGATCGGGAGCCATACACTTACCATAAATGTTTCCTCTTAAAGTAGAAATTAAGGAAAGCGCAGGGGTTGTGCCGCAGGGCTCCGCGGGGCCGGCTGCTTGCGGTCACCTCCGTGGAGCCTTTCTGCTGGCGAGCGGAGGGTCCTCAGCCCCCTGTGCGTCTTCGAGCAGCCTCCCTAGCTCTAGCCACCGTCCTCACGTGGTCACCGCTGTGGTGGCACGGCAGCAGCCCGCATGGAGGGCTCCGAGTCATGGCTGGTGACATGGGGAGTGTGGCTCTGCCGAGGGGTGGTGGCTTGCCTTTGTGCCTGCACTGGGGTTTGGGTTTTGGGAGGGTCCGTGGCAGAAGCACGTAATGAATAGTGCCCTGTTCTTCACAACCTGAACTTTCAGTGTGGGCTCCGCAGGGAAGCGTTGCTGGGTTTGCTTAGTGAGGGAGAAATATTACACAGAGCCATGGCTTCGGTTTTTTTGGCTGATTTGGAAGGGTTGGGAATGAGAGAGAGGTTATAGTTGAGAAAGGGGAAAAAAATACACAACTACTACACATTTTTGTTGTCATTTCTCTGTTTAAAAAAGGAGTTACAGCTCTGAGAAACGGCTTATCTGCGAAGTAAAACTTCTTGGAGATGGAAAAAGGGTGGTCTCATGGGGCACTGTTGTGTTTTGTTTTTTTTTCCATCTTTACTTGACAGCACAAATTCTGCTTCCAAAAATGTACGTGAATGTTTCAGTGAGCTTTTCTTTGTATTAGTCCAGTTGCTACAGTGAGCTCAGTAAGGGTTTTGTGTGTTTTAAGCCTGTGCTCGCTCTTTCTACTCCTGCTTTCCATGCTGCTTTCATGTACGAGGAGCACCGTAGCTTTACTTCCTTGGTTTTGGACTGTTAGGAGCTTTCACGGGAAGGGGATGAATAACGCTTAGTGCTAGGTAAATAGAGATGCTCTGTGGTTTTCCCATAGCAACGTGCTCACCTGGAGGTGCTTTCAGACCTCTCTGAAGAATCTCCTGCAGGATTTGGTAAATTAACCCGTGGGGACGAGCAGCCCTGCTGGGCAAACACCGCCAGGTTCCTGCAGCCTGCTGGACCCGGGTGGGCGAGGCTGCATCGCGGGGAGCTGAGAGACCTGGAGCGCACACTCGGGGTCTTTAAGTTTCCAAAGCAACATGCAATCACTTCATCTGCTGTCGGGAGATACGATGACCCATTGCACAGATGCAGAGAACTCGGGCACAGAAGCTGATGGCTGTGTGACAGCCCTGTTGTGCCCCAGCAGTATTTAAATATCGTGAGTGCCTGGTTCGGAAACGCCTGGTGTGCTTCCGAGGCTGCTCTGTGCCTTGCTGACTGGAGCCTATCAGGACGGTGGCAGACCTACTTAAAGGCGTTTGGGGGTCTCTTTTCTTCTCAGGTCTGTAGCTGAGTGTGGCAGCAGGAAGGTACTTTGAAGTTCAAGAAAATCCCCTGAAAACAAAGACTTGCTCTCTGCTCACGGAGGGGCAGGCTGGAGGTCACTGCCATGGGAGCCTGAGAGCAGTGTTATGGCTGAGCGCAAACAAGCCACCTCCTCTCCCTCCCCCTCAGATTTAGTTTTATGTTCTGTAGCAACTCTTCTTAAATCCAGCGTCAGTAGTTAAAGTTGAAACGTGCTAATCCCTGGTAAAAACCAGGAAGAGTTTTTTGCAGAAAAGGATCAGTGCGTTGTGTAGGTGCGCAGTATGAAACTTCTGTTCCCTGTGGTGAGGCGGTGAGTTCTGGTCTGAGCTGAAAGCCCAAAAAGTAAGGGGTAGGTTTTAGCATGTTACAGCCCTCTTCCCGTTTTCTCTGCTCAGAGAACTGCAGGAACAACAGGTATGCTTTCACAGCAGCCGATGCTTTGGTTCTTGTTCTTCTCCACACTTTGATTTGGTCAGAAGACAGAGATCCTTTGTGTATGGGATCTGGAAGGAGGCTTTATCTTATGCTGGCACTTCAGCAGTGGTGAGGACACCTCGAGGACACGGGGAGGAGCATGCACAGACCCGCAGGGTGGTCTCCTTTCTCAAAAACCTGGTTGCGGGCAGTGTGGGCACCTGGTACAGGTTTGCTTTTCTGTCCTGCTTGATAATGGAGGGAATGGCCGAGCCTTGAAGTCAGTGCAGAAAGTTTGTTTGCAGGCAATTTTGTCTTTGCTGTCTTTGAAGGTTCCAGCTGGTGTTTCTGGCTGGCCTCACCCATCCCTCGGGAGACAACATTAGGTCATTCGGGCTCCGTTTGCAAGGGCACTGAGCAGGGTAGAAGGCAGAAGCTATTTTAAGCTTCTATTGACCAAAGGAGGACTTTAGATGATAAATATTTTGTGTTCAGCTGCCAATTATTCTCAGCTGTAGAGATTCAAGATTTTTAGATAGTCTGTGTGCACGTCACCGTATAAGAGGAAAAAACTGGAAATGGAATTGTTTGTGCAACTGTGTTTTTGGTAGGTGGTTTTTAAGTTCCTGGGAAAACCTGGCTGTGACAGCTGTGTGAGGTAATGCAGCAGATTGCCACCGCCTGGGTTGTGCTGAAACTTCCTGATACTGAAGGAAATGTGGCATGCTCTCCTCACACTGAATGGCTGCGGTAGTTTTCTGTGTGTATTTAATAGTCGCATCTCTTCGCTTTTGAGATTTTTCTTGGGAAAATACTGCAGGCAATTTAATCCACAACGCAGGGAAATGGCTGGGAGTTCGCAGAAGGGCCGTGGTAAAGAGCCACTGGTCCCAGATGTGGGGGAAGGTGGGGATGGGGAGGAGTTGTCTTTTTTCTGTTTGAGGTCGCCTGCAGATGTCATCTCAGGTTTAGAGCAGCCTTGTTGATCAGGAGTGGGATCTAAAGAAGGGCAGAGATGGGAATGTTTGCAATTAGCTACTTACGTGATAAACAGATATATCATAGTGACTGATCTATCCATCATAATACAATTTCCATCACTTTGATGTATTTAGGTGATAGTGAGGGGAGAGGAAGCTTTCTTTGCCTGAAAAATGATTCTGAAGCACGTATTAATGTTGTTTTCTGTCCTTGCAGTCTCCTCCCCAACAGAGGATGAAGTTTGTGGGGCAAGGTACTTTTTAATGCCATCTCTGTAACTCCTTTGCATCTTTGAAACGTGGTTTTGCAGCTGCCAGCCTACAGATTAAAACTGATTTCCCGAGCCAGCAGGACTGCTGTTGGGAAGTGTGGTGTGCTCCCTTCTCCAGGCGCTGAGTGTTCCTCTTTCCCTGGGGGTGAGGTCCGAGGACCCTTGGGTACCCTCTGAGGTGGCGGCTGTGGGTTTGGGACCACAAATTTGCCAAAATTTAAACATCAGCGACCTTGGGATTTGGAGCCCTTGTTCACGGAGCCAGGAGGGACAAGGTCTTTGAGATGTTGGCCGTGCCCGTGTGTAGTGAAGCGTGCGGTGGGCAGGTGCTGTCCTGGCTTTTATTGCACAAGTCTTAGGATCCTGCCTGGCTTAGGGATGTTCCTCGCTGCGTGAGCACTGTAGCCCAACAGAGGAGAAGTTTGCTTCCTGGCTCAGGAGGAGAACATTGTTAAACACGGAGCAGCACGAAGGCCTGCTCTTAATGAAATCTGAAGGGAAGCTGCTGAGCTGCTTTTAATGAAACGAGAGGAGCACCTTTGGCACCTCCTTTATTTAGGCTTGCTAGTGAAAACGCAGAGCTTGGTGGCAGGACTACGGGAACTGATTTTGGGGTGTTAGTGCAGAAAGTCTCCTCTGTCTCCTCCCTTCCTGCCTCCAGCAGCGTTAGCAGTGTGTGCTGTACTCTGCGTGCTCCAGCGCTGCGCAGCAGAGATCGCTCACTGCCGGGGCACTGCTTACTGCATGCGTGTGTTAGCCAAGTGAAGATCCAAGTCTAACCAGTGTGAAACGGAAGCAAATCTTCCTCCCTGCACAATAAAAGTAGCATTTTTGACCAGGAGAAGTTGGATGATGTCACTCTTCTGCTGTGGTCTCCTCCTCTTCCATAGATAAAGCCTCTGATTTTGGCTTTGCTTTGGAGCAGAGTGCCTCCGCTCTGCAGGCTGTGCCAGCAGGCTGCTGGCATGGAGAACTGATCGATGGTGACTGTTTTTTTTAAACATTTCTAGTTTCAAAGATTAAATATTACACTAGACTTTATGATTTGAGGTCATTTTAACCTCCTACCTCTGGGCTAAGACAGCTCATCTGCCTCTCATTTTTCAGGCTTTGTTACATAAGTATTTGAAGTCATATGTAGAATAGTAAAAGCTTGTAGCAGTTAAAAAAGGGAGGGAGAAGTGTAAGTGCCACGGGCTGTTTGACAGTTAATACTCCCCCGGCTTATGATCGGAATTCAAAGTAGGTTTATGCCATTTGCCTTCCGTCTTATTTTACTGCATTAGTGGTTAACCTCAGCAGGACACTCCCTTATTATTATTATTATTGTTATTTTCTTTCAGGAAAATTGCCCACAGAAAATGAGGTTCAAGCTGTATCAGGCAGATTTAAAATATGTGTGTGTGTATATATATATTTTTTTATACAGGAGAGGCATAAGTCTTACTTACAGAAGTAAATAGGAGTGGATGTGTCTCTTCCCGTAGCCAAACGAGTCTGGGAAGCAGTGAACCTGAAGGAGGTTGGTATTTGCCCTCCTTCTCCTCCTGTCCGTCTTGTGATGACATTAGCCAGAGGAGATAAGTGAAGGGTATTTATTCTGGTGTCACTCAAGTGCAAGGCTAAGATGAAAGCCACCAGCATTCTTGGGTTCCCTGGCAGTTAACATGGAAGAAGGCCGGAATTGTTCAGTTAAAACAATCTGCCTACCTGAAATCCCTTCTCTGTCTTTGTATTTTCTGTCTTTGTTTCTGGTGGTTTAATTTATCATGAAAGCAGCAGTTGTGTTTTGCTCCAGAGATGATTGTGTAGGTCTGATCACGCTGCAACAGAGAAGTTTATTCACTTTGGAAAGAAACTCGAGTCCTTCAGGGGAAAAGCAGCAGTGACAGTGGTTAGGGTGGGTTTGTTTTTCTGTGCCTGTATGTACCCTGTGCATGTACACCTTTGTGAATCCGCCCATGCCTCTCTAACATCGTGTTTCCATGCTGTTTTGAGGGATGCTGTACAGAAGGTTGGTGTTGGTAGTGTGATGCTGTGTGTGTACACCCTCGTCTGCTGGTCTTTCTCTCTGGGTGTTTGTAGCAGGCTGTTGAGCATCAGTGCTGCCAGCCAAACCTCGAATGCCCCACGGAGGGGCGGGCGGTTTACACTCGCACGAATTGCCTTACCATTAAGTTGGGTTTGACTTCATCAGTCAGGTTTCCAAGTCCTGAATTGGTTTTGGTGATAGGAAGCAGTAGAAAGTGATTTGCAGTGCGTTTCTCTTCCCCCTAAAGGAACATTGTCAAGAATTGCAGGGGGAGATTAGACACTTAGTCGTGCTCTCCTAATCTGAATAGTTCTCGGAAAGACTAATTTTAAAGCGTGTGCTCCTGAACCAAACTTGCAATTCCCCACTGGCAGTCGGTTTTGAAAGTGCCTGTAATACATACACAGGATGGTGAGGGGGAGTCGTTTTAACCTCTGCCAAGAGGAAAACACAACAGTTGGGAGAGGCACAATGTAATGATAAATATTTTATTGACATGTTCCAAACATATTGGATGTAAATTTACACAGTATCTGAGATTTGTGAATTTTTATGTTCCTGTAAACCCTAGCTCGCTAATTGGTTGCAAGGTAACGAACATCAGAGGCAACGCTTCGGCGCACACAGCCCGGAGCAGCGTGCCCTGTTCTGGTCGGGGTCGGGGGTAAAACCCTCCTGTGCACACAAACAGGGGTCGGGCAGCGGGCATGGACAATCATTTTCTGGCTTTTGAGCAGTGTGGTGGGGGTCTCCAAAGGAACTGGAAGCCAGGTTTCCTTTGTAACTTAAAAAGGTTGAATTGTTTTTCACATGAACTAGTATCGTTAGGCACTGCCGCCAGCTTGTTTCCATCACCGCTTAGCCCTGATCCGGCTCCAGTTTAATCACTTGTGAGCAGTGGCTCTGGGCCTGGGGCAAGGCTCGGTGCTTTAGCAGTGGTGCCAGCAGCAGGAGCAGGTGCCTGAGCCCTCTGCTCAGTGTCCCCAGCCCGGTGGGGTGCTGCTGCCCTGCGCCCCCCCCAGCAGAAGCTCAGGGTGCCTGGGCTGGGGGCTGCCTGGTAGCACACCTCCAGGCAGATCTCCCCCTCTGACCGACAACCCCGTCACGAGGCCTGAAGAGAAAATTGTCCCTCTGCGGTTCTGAAACCCGAGCATTTGTCTGCAAAGCAAAGAGTGGGAAAAATTTGATTAAATCTGCAATTTGGTGTGAATGTTGCAGCTAAATGGGATTTTACAGAAATGCGTCCTTCTGACTTCTATTGGCATCCTCCTAATTTAAAGGTTTTCCATTAGATGTGCAATAACTTTTTTTATTCTTTCAACACCCTGACGATGTGTCCTGCTTCGTACCCTTTGCGTGGGCTTTCCAATCAGTGATCATCAAGAAAAAAACACATCCAGTTTTGGATGTGCGGTGTGGGTCCAGAAGGTTATACAACATGTAATTCGCTGTTTTTCTTCCAAAATTCCTTTGCTGGAGTATTCTGTGGCGTTTATGATTTTTATTCCATCTAATTAGACTTCTGGGCTGAGAGAGCTAGCCTAGCTCTGCCAGGTAGGCTCTGTCAGAGCGAAGTCTTTGGTGCTGTGAAGAACCCGGAGACAGTAACGATGCCTGTATTGCAGGGGGAACTGCAGGGGCTTGCAGGAACGAGTGGTTCAGAAGCTTTGCCTTTCTCTCTGAAGGGTGGTCTGATTGTAGCTACTGCTGTCCTGAGTTGGCTGTAACGTATTGTGTTTGTCTTTTCACAGACTTTCCAGGAGTCAAATCTTCCATTCAAATGCAAGGTTGAGAAAATAGCTTTTAAAACAATAAACAAAACAGGCTTATCTGCTTTAGTGAATCTTCTTTTTGGAGCTTCAAAATAGCTGAGGCATTGCTAAATATTATTATTATTTTTTTTTTTGAAAGATGCATCTTTAGAAATTAAAGCCTGGGTGTGTGAGCGAGCTGCTGGCAGCAGGGGGGTGCTGCAGGGGGCGTTCAGCTCGCCCTGTCTGCTGCCACACCTTCCGCATACCGAACCCGCAAACTTGGGCCTCATCACCTCAAGAGAGCACATAACGAATTAAGGCTTCAGTCAGCCTTTCAAGAGGATCCTTCCAGGCTGGAACACCTGTTCTGGTTAAAAATTAAGATGCTGATTTGTTAAATGTAAATTTCCCAGTGTTTACTGAATCGTCACAGGAGGTAGGCAGGAAATCTGTATAAACGTGTCACTTATCCTTCATTTAGTAGCATGTCATGCATGATAGGTACCTAGTGACAGCCCGTGTGCTCGTGTAGCACGGGGTTTACTCTGGGGCCTTTCTGAACAAGTGTTTTAGGGACTTGCCTCCTCTCGCTGCCAGCAGCTTGCACTGCTGCAGCGCCCTGTGGCCCCCGGTGCAGCCCTGTGCAAGCTCCTGGGCACGTCCCATGGGAGAACAGAAAATACTGAGAAAATCCTGCTCTGGGGGCTGGTCTTCTGCCACTACAATGGCAGGAACGTTGTCAGTCCTGTGCTGTCATCTGTCTACCGGCCTCCTTTCAGTTCACTTTCCATTGCCTTCTGTTGGGTTGCCTGGTGGATTAGAGGCCATGGATTACGTCTCAGCTTTGCCTCTGGGTAATCACAGAAGAACAAAACAAACTTACCAGAAAATGCAAGGCACCTATTTCTATTTTTATCTACAACCTTCTTCAGAAACAACACACAGTATCCTTCTCCTCCGTGCCCACCTGGGATCTTGCATAGTTCACGGCTACAGCTGTAGTTCGTCAAAGAAAATCACTCGAAAAATCCTGTCCAGGAGGGTGAAGATCAAAAGGAGCTAACCTTTCGTCATCTCCTGACAAACAAAGCACTCTTCTCAAGAGTCAGGTAGGAAATGTGCCTTCGTTACAGAGCGAAGCGCAGTCCTCCCAGCATTGTATGGCTAATCTTCACTTGAGCTGAACGCAGGAAGTCTTTGTACCCGCGGACTTTTTTCCTCCTGCATCTGCTTTTATCTTCCCTTAGCTCACCTGGCTGGGGCCTGTCTCGTGGTATGTGCAGTGTGCCAGTGCAGATGTGATAGGACTTGAAAGGAGAATTGCAAGATGAGCTGAGCAATACTTTTTTTTTTTTTTTATTTTGCCATTTTAATCTTGGTTAAACCTCTTAGTCAGAGGGTGATTTCCATTTCATCTTGAGTTATGTTGGGCTTCCATGGCTTATTTCAAGCTATAGCTTGCCTCCTTAAATTTCTGATGTAACCCCTATTATTACATTACCCCGATGGCTCCTTGCAGCCATATCTACTCCTGGGTATATAAATATTTTCTATTCTCTGCCTTCATTTGTCAGACATTTGGGTTTAGTATGAGCATGAACAGAAAGGTTTATTCTTGTTTAAGGGGAAAGGCAACAAATGTTTATCTGAACGATCAAAGTAGAATTTGTGGGGAAACAAAATGGAAACTGTTCCTGGCTGTTCAGAAGCTGATGTACAGGAGTAAGGCAGGAACAGAAATGAGCATACGTGCTTCTCCTGGGTCTTTCCTGGTCCTGACCTGCAGTGTTTCCATTAAGCAAATGCTTTTTCTTTGCATGTGTCTAATACTTATTAGGGATTTGTGATGAGCAGCAGAGGATTGTGAAAAGCAACGACCCCGCTTCTTCTGAAATGCTGCTCTAGTGAAGCCACAGAAAGTGACGTTTTTATTCTAAAATACTATATAATATGGTATTGTTATTTTTGCACTTCCTTTCTGTCTCCTCCTTACCTGGCATGACCCTACCACCCCCGGCACGAGGAAGCTTGGCTTTCCTGTGCTTTCTGAGGCAGGCAGTGCCCAGCGTGGTGGTTGTGCTGCTGCGTCCCAGGTTAACGGCAATAAACTTGGCTTCGGGGGCTTTCATTTTGTCTCTTGTTTGAAGCTTGCTCACCTGAAGATAGCATGCCTACCCTGCTTGTCCAGGCTGTCCTTGTTAGGTGTGGTGGCTTATCTTCTTCAATTAACTCTAATGTGTGTGACAGGAGATCAGGCACCACCGCTGGAGGGCTGTGTGGCGAGCAGGGCTTGAGGCGTGTGCGTTATGTTGCTTTAACCAATGCATTTCAGCACTTGGAGTTGTTACAGCTGCTCTAACGGGCTTGAAGTGAAGACACGGGTTTGCTGCACATCCATCTTGTGTACCTAAACCTGATTCTTTCAAAGAGATGAATTGTATGCCGTGTTTTCTTCCTCTCGGTGTGTCAAGGGAGTCTTGGGTAGCTGGTCCTGTGCAGCCTCCTGAGCAGCGGGGAGGTGCTTTGTACCCTTCCCAAGGCAGATGTTGGGAACGACTTCCCCGACATGGTGGTGAAGTTCCTTGGCTGTGGCCGTTGCAGGTTCGTCAGCATCTCTCTCTGCTTTCTTGAAGACCGTTTTCCCCCCAGCTTTCCAGAAGCTCAGTTCCACCTGCGGATGCTGGGCACAGCCCTGCTTGCCCCAGGCACAGCTCTCGGGGCATGCTGGCTCTCCTCTGTGCAGCAGCACCCGCTTGGTGCCACCATCACTGGAGCACAGCGTCCTACAGCAGTCCCTTCTAGCCTGCTGAGCCAAAGGTTAGCTTGCAGCCTGTCCAAATCCACGATCGTACCATCTCGTTCCCTCCCACGCTTAGCATTTTGAACAGCAGTGTCCAATTATGGCCAGGAGACACTGCAAGAGCTTCACAGAAGGGTCATTATTTTGTCACCTAGGTGACAGTTTGTTACCCTGCCAGTTGTCTGGAGTGCAGCAAGCCACTTCACGTACAGCTGACACGGTTTAGACACGACTAGTGAACAGAGTGGGTAGCTGTATCCTTAATCCTTGTATCTCCAAAAAACAGTTTTCAACTGTTGCACCTGTAATGAGGATTCTTTGAACTGGTGAATTTTGCAGTGGTCATCTGCTTTGTCCCTTTCTGCTCGAGAAGGTGACACAGAGGGCTGTCCTGATTTAGAAATGTGAATCTTCAGAAGGCACTGGGAGATAGGGAGGTGCTGTTCCTGTGCCTCAGATGGGTAAACGAGGTGTGGTGCTGTGACTTGGGAAGGCTGCCAGAAGCCATCCCTGGGTGGCCTTTTAGACTAACATGAGGCTTCTGTGTCTAAACCAACATATGTTCATAATCCCAACTTTTAAGAGGGTTTTCTAGGCTGACCTCTCTGAGTTTATACTGCAAGTCATGAATGTGAGAGCTGAATGACTCCTCTTTGGAGATGTCAAGTACAGTTCAGTGCTTTAAGTTTTCTTTGACACTTGGTTTCTGTGATGCACTTTGGTAAAGTAATGTCAAAGCCGCTGCTTTGCCACTAGCCAAGTACAGCCTCCCCATCCATTGCTACACAGGGAAGAAATGACGTACTTACTGTGTGCCTCTTCTCGTTCTTCAGGGTTGGATTATGCATATAGCATTAAAGCCGTGCTGCACGTAGCGTGTTGGTAAGCATTTAACAACTGTCATTACCACGGGTTGCGTTTTGGAGGAATCCTCTCTGCTGTCTCCTCGTGCAAAGAATGGGATTAATTTCAAACTGTTCCCTCCACTCTAAACATGGGCTTAGGTGAGGCCGTGAGGCAGCTGGAGCTTTGCTGTGCCCACTTCTCAAGCAGCACCACCTGTGCCGGGCTTTGGGAGGTCTCCTGCAGGGCACCCGTCCCTGTGCTCTCGTGTGCGGGCAGGGCTCCCACCGAGTGAAGCCAGTGCAGGGGTAGCCACTGGGAGTAAGGAAAGCTGATAAAACTTGCCAGCTGACTTTTATTGGTGGTCTACCCTCTGCTGCCTCTGGAGGAGTCGTTTGTTAACACCGGTACTCTCAGCTCGGGGAGCGCGCTATAATCCTTCCAAGTCACTTAAAGCAGTGTAGGCAGTTAAAGATGAATTTTGCACGCAGTGGCCTCTTTATTTTTAACTACTTTGCCTCCTGCATCTTTAGAAATAACAAACAAATGCTGCAAACATACCAGCCCCCTTGGAAGACGGTGATTTCATTGTGGTGTGAACATGACATACATTAGATAAATATTGGTGCTTACATGCCTGCTGTTTCTTTGTCCTTGTGTGCTGAGTCTTCCAGCCCTGCTGGTCGTGTTTCGTAAGAGCTTGGGAGGAGACATAATCAGCAATTGGGAGGAAACATAATCAGCAATTTAAGCCACTAAAGTTACTGTATGGTCCAGACAGCCTTTCTAGCCTGGACTGTTTAGCAAGGTGGATTTTTCTGATCAACGTGATCAAACTGGTTTATCTGTTCCTGCGATGCAGTTGTGCTGCTCTTTTAGCTCAAGTGATGGGGTATTGTGCTAAGGAGCTGAAAGTCCCAGTTTTCAAGCCCTGCTGATGACTAGTGGTGGAAGTAGTTTTAATTTCCTGAAGACTGCGTACGACTCCAGTGGAGCTAGGAGTTGTTCCCTGTTTGTTTCTGTAGCTAGGCCATGCTTCCTTGCAGAGAACGAAATGTAAATCTCTACATGATCTAACAGTTGTTTCCTAAAATATGAGCAAAATCAGAGAATGAAGAATGCGTGGTGTTCAGAGCAGCTTGAGGAGCTGAAATACTGACTGAATAGCTGAGAGAAAACGTAGGATTTCTTTTTTTTTTCTAAGATTGTTTAATGCATTGAATTCATCTTTGCTAGCCAAGCCTTTAAAATAAGTCAAAGTACTCGTGTATATGTGCTCGTGCGATTGTAAGGTCGCTACCGAGACAGAGGCACCAGGGAGGGTAATTTCTGGTCGTGTCTGTCACTCCTTGGATCAACAACGTTTTGTAAAACTTAAAGGCATGTGTAAGAGATGGCGGCGATGTAACCTGCAGACAGACTTGGGACGGGGACAGTGCCTGATAGGCTTGTTTAACCTTTGAGTGCCTCTTGGCTCAACAGCCCTTGGATACTGCTGCTCCATGGAAAAAGTTCTAAATATAGTCCTCGTTTGTTGTTGAATAATAACTTAAGGGGGTGGACGCCAGGGTTTCCAGCTCCTTGCAGAGCACAAGTGGTGCAGGAGCTACGTCCTGGAACTGAGGCCCTCGGTACGCCTTCGGTCCCGTAGTGTGCTGAGCCCTGGCATTGTTTCCTGGGTGACTTAGTTGTAGGATATTCTGCTGAAAGTCTGTTACAGCGCTCACGAAGATGAAACCTGAGGCTCATTTTTGCCCTAAAGAGATGCTGTCTTTTCCTTTCCTTCTCGCCTGCTATGCATCAGCTGCCAGGCATGGGACCTTGCTGTCCACACGTGTGCGCGTTGCGCTGCGGAGATCTTGAAGGCAAATGGAATTGGCAGGGGATGTTTGCGGGGAGGGACTCAACATCAACCCTGTCTAGAAGAGGGAGAGATGAAATCTAAGGGAAGGTGGAGAAATTTGCCTGAGGTCACGCAGGAGGTGTGTGGTGAAGCTGGGTTCGAAACTCTTGTTTTCCAGAATCCAGTCGTTTAACCAAGATGTCATCTGTTACGGAAAGTTCAAAACGCCCGTGTGGTTTTTTAACCACCCACTGAGCGAATCTGCCGCCTCTGTTGCTCTGCTCTCCCGGAGCCTTTACCTCAGAAGACCCTGCCATCTTGAACAATTTCCCTGTATAATGCTTGCTTCATTGCTGTTTCATTCCACTAACTTTCACTTGAAAATCAGATGCTTCCCTATCTTTTCTTTTTACTTCCTCATAGAGCTTTTCCCTGTTGCTCGTTAAACTGTGCAGCTGTGTGTTATTTAACATCATAAAGCGTTGGGAGATATCATCCTTATAAAAGGATACAAAACGAATGTGCGTTGTAATTCTAGTCTCGAGGTAGCGAAATTCTACTTCCACGTGGAATTGTGACTTAACTTTTATGGCTTTGTAAAAGCTTTTACTTTTTTCATTTAGGTTATTTTAGTGCTTTTCTGATTCTTAATGGCTTGTGTGTCGGTAAATATAATGCAGTTATTAAGTAATAATCTGTGTAATTACATACACTGAGTTAACACAGGTGTGAGGTTGTATGTGAATTATTTTTTCCATGAGTTCAGTAGTAGGCAACATGCTCAGTTGGATTGCCAGACGTCGGAACAATTTGAATACCTGCCTCCACGTGGTCGGAGGGCTCCTCTTCTGAAAGCCATCACGAGGAAGGCCGTGCAGTGACCCTGTGCCCTCCGGGGATGCGGGTGTGCGAGGGCCTCAGGGCTGGCTTCAGCAAGAGAGGATAGCAAAGCTTTGATTCCCAATTACTTGGTAATGAGACTTGCTGGAGTTTGGCAGCACAGATTTGCAACAGCTGTGCCAGCTCTTGTGTATTGTACTGGGCCTTCATAACTCATGATTAAAACTTAGCAGGCTTTCCGCTGCCTTTTTTTTTTTTTCTTTAAGGCAGGTTATTTGGCATTTTTGTGTCCAGGAGCAAGGGGAGGCCTGGCTGGTGTCAGTCACTTCTGAAGCCAGGGTGCTGCCATCAGCTCCGGCTCTGCGTGGTGGTCAGGGTATTTGTGTGCGTGCCCGTGGTTTGCTGCTCCGTGGGCTTTTTTGTGGTGCTGGTTTTTAAATGCAGGTACTCATTTTGGGGCCTGACTGCCACCGTTCTCCCTGTGCTGGGGGTGCGTGTCGGGGCTTGGAGGCAGCACGTGCAGCGACCCTGCTCCGGGTGCTGCGGCGGCGCCAGCGCCTGCTGCTCATGCCAGCATTTGGCCGTTTCCTTCTGCCCAGGCACACGTGTCCAGGCCTGTGCACGCCTTCAAGGGCAGCAGAAAGGGTCGATGTGGAGCTGGGTACCGCAGGCACGGTGCTCTGCTCTCCTGCAACGTGTGCTCGCTTGTGTCTCCGTGAGAGCTGGCTTGCGGATCTGCTGCCCAACAGTGGGCCAGTTTGCAGCGGTGCTGTGTGCGAGGGGCTCTTCTCAGCACCGACCTGTCGTGTGTCTTGCCGATGTCCTCGTCATACCTGGTGACACAGGCCTCAAGTAATCGTTAAAAGCATTTTCTCTCTCTATTTTTTTTTTTTTTTTTTTTTTTTTTTTTTTTTTAAAGCATCCTAGCCAAAGCAAATAGGATAAAGAATTAGAGCAAGCTGAGGCTGGTGTAACATACTAAACCATGACTCTAACAGCAATTAATGCAAAGGAATGAACGTTTTACAGTGCCCTGCAGTTATCCTTCGTTCTTGGTAGTAAACTGAAATAAACCCGGTATCTATGTACTCAGTAGACTAACTGCCATTTTTATTACATTACATAGTTTACTGCTCATTTTCTCTTCCATTTTCAGGCTTCTCTCAGGCTACTCTCCTTCCCCTGTCAGACTGACCCAACAGAAGAGTATTATTGCTTAGTGCAGTTGATTTTTAACACCGAGTCCTGGTACTTGTGCTTGGTACATAGCGCTCAGTGCTTGACCATCGTATGGTCAAATGGCCAGGACTGGAGGTGGCTTAGGGAACCTGCTGTCTCTGCGAGCTGCACCTCCTCCCTTTTCCCCAAGACTTCAACTCCTGTGATTTAGCACTGTGTTTAAACCTTGCTTTAAGCATAGGGTAGTCAGCTCTGGGGGAGCTGCTCACATGCTTGGTCAGCCCTCACCTCCCAGTGTCCCAGGTCTTTGCTCAGCTCGGATGTTGTCCCAGGGTTATAGCAGCAGTGCTCCCTTCAGCTTTGAGCTGACACGGTAACTTTCAGCAAGAAACTGACTTTGTCCTTGTAAGCAGTACAAGCAGTAATGCCAGTTTCGTTTCTTCCCCACTGAAAAGGAGCTCCTTGTACCCTGTTGCTCTCCCAGGCTTTGTCTTTTCTCTTTAACTTGCAGTAGGTTTGGCATAGAAATTGCAAGGAATAGCGTGCTGGTAGCTTATTCTGGTTGTGGCAACCATGAAACAGATTGGAGAGCAGTTAGTGCTTCCCAGGCCAAGGTTACCACTTGGCCTTGCCCCTGAGGTTTTACAGCTTGCTGATGTGGAGAGGAGGAGGTGGGAGAGCCTGAGCCCTAGCAGCTTGCTCCGTGTGTATAATACATGGGGCACAAAGAACATCCGAGTGAAAACTTGAGGAAGAATGCTCTTCAGGCAAGAGAAAGAATATATAATGTAAGAAAGTACTGTTACTTAATACTTTTTTTTTTTTTTTTTTTTTGCTTGGAAACTATAGTCAGCACATGCTGTAAGACTGCTCGCTTGCGTGATACGGTAGCAGCGCGACGCTTCAGATTTATTACTTCTGGTTTCTCTTTAAAGAAATCTTGAATCTGGAATCAGAAGAATGCTTGTTTTCTCTTAAGCTACAGAAGGAAAAAAATTCAAAATGACATAAATCAAAAAATATATTAAAGGCCAACAGAACAGATGAAAACTTTTTTGGAAGATTGTGTATAATGTTTGGCAGAAGAGACTAATATGCTGTGGTTTTTGGCTGAATTTGTAAATGAGAAATACTCTAGGGTCTTTCTCCTTGAAATGGGCTGGTTTTGTATGTTTTTGTGTGTATATATTTCAAAAAAAAACCAGCAGTGGTGATTTTTGCCTGTGTATAGAAGATATGTATTTAAGTGTTTAATTTATGTTTAAATATGTAAACTGCATTATATAAATTAAATCACAATTTTACACAGAATATTCAAGTGCTGAGCTGTGCAAACGCTTGTTAGATTCCTTAATCGTAGCCAACAAATTCTGTATCCTCTTGTTGAATGCGGGGCTGGCAGTACAGAGATTTTTGTGGAGATCTTTGTTTCCGTAATGCACATACTCTTGCACCTGTAGATGTCCTTCAGTGCCAGCATGTTTCTGTGTGTGTGTATTTCTCTGTGTGTGTGTGTGTGTGTTCCTTCAAATGTGTATCTGGGAAGGCGCACGAGGGATGTTGGAGCAGGGCGGCCTTCTGAGACATGCCCGGTGTCTGCTAGCAGCCGCATGGAAGTAATCAGGCCGAGTGGATCCCGTTGAGTTGGCTTTGTGTCTGTTTGCTCTTCAATAAACTTTTAAGGACATGTTTCTTCCCCTCCTAATGCATTTTAAAAATTATTTGTGTGGCTGTGTTCAGTGTAACCAAGTGACACCACAAAGGACGTAGTGTGGGATAATCAGTTAAAGCTGCTGCTTCCTCCTGCGATGCTTTGGCCTTCTGCCTCTGGGTCCTAGGATGTTCCTGACGCTTTAAGCAAGGGGAGTCACCCCTGGACTGCTCGTGCTGCTTTAGGGAAGCTGTTTAGACTCAGAAGTTTCTGTACCACTTCTTAGGCTGGGAATCTGGTATTATCTCTGCCCCATAATACACACTGTTCTGTGCATTGTACAAAACAGACACTCTTTTTCCCCCCTTTTCTCCCTAAAAGGAGATTAAAAAGTTCTGTGGGGGAAGAAATTTGAACCCTTGTACACCTGGTCAGTGCAGGGACACTGTGTGGCACAATTCAGCCTCCTGAACTCAGCTGCAAAGTTAGGACTCAGCTTGTTTTACAGAGATCACTTCCATTTGTAAAACGTCTTTCCATACAGAAATGCATGTGTCTGTGTAAGTAACAGTCCTGAAGCGTCACGGACGCTGGCTGGGGCCTTTACAAGGAGAGAGCAGCACATAAAAGCTTTCAATTGTAGAGCAGTGACCAAAGGTGTGAAAACAGTCATGGGTTTGGATTCTGAACTAACTGCCCAGGCTGACCCTGTGGGCAGGGCTGCTGCGTGTGGAGGTGACAGCTCAGGAGCAGCAGCCGCCTTCCAGCCATGGCCAGAGGGGCTTCAAGGTATCAGCACTTCACTTGAAACCGAAGCCAGTGGGTGTGGTAAACGAGTAGACTCCAAAACTGCAGAGACTTACCTTAAAACGTGTCTGGCAGAAAGTGAGCGGAGAGGTTGGTGCCAGCAGAGCCCAGCGGTGTGTGTGCAGGAGCCGAGGATGGGGCCGAGCCTTTGGCCTGACCGAGGAGGTCTCTTAGGGCTGGCACTGTGATGTCCTCCGTGGTGCTCGGGCTGTCCCGACGTGCGGGATGTCTGCGTTCCCACCCGCCACTCACTCGCTTTTCGGTGATAACGGGCTCCCTAGGTGTAGCAGTACTCATCGTGCCTCTGAGTTGTGCTGTTTGCAGCGGGGACGTAACAACTAAAAGCTACATGTAAACAGCTTTGTTGGCTACTTTTACTTCCCTTGCTTATATTGTACACCTTAAATGTGCTATTTCTTTTGGCATAATGGCAAAATCGCTGCTTATGGGAGCTGCCGTAGATAATACAAAAAGCTCTTTGAAAAGAGCTTTATCAGAGTACAAAGTACTTGGAATTGAAAACCCCTAGAGGGTTGCTTTATTTTCCCCCTTCATTCAAACTTGTAGTGGTGCAGGATCGAGATACATCATGCCCTATTTTCAGCTGATTTGCATGTTAGAGAGAACGGAGTAATTGGTGTTTAACCAGAACAAAAGAGGATCTGTTTGCTAAAAGAAAAAGAATTCTTGAAGTAGACCCTAATACATATACTGCCTTTGTCTCTTCTCTCATTAAGAATTGAATAGGATGGCCTAGTAATTAGAATGTGGAAGGCATTGCTTTGGTGTTGATGCTTTTTGAACTAATTGGTTTGAAAATTATATTTGATGTAGCTCTAAGGGATGTTGGCACAACACCTTCTTGGGACATGGACATCCTGTACTCCCATTTAGCTGCAGAAACAGGTGCTCTGAGGCAGCGATTTGTCTTCTGGGTTGTGGTGGTGGTGGTGGTTGTTTTTTGCATGCGTGTGGTTTAAAACGTGGTATTTACCTTCCCAGTTGAATACACAGGATACATCTGGCACATGTAAATCATTTGTCTTGTGTTGGTACGGAAAACTTGAAAGGACCTTGGAAAGAGATTAGCCCCTCTTTTTCCCAAATAATTGCATAATTCAGGCCATAATAAAGCGGAGATTTAAGCTGAATTTGGGTTTGGATTTCTGCCTTTCTGCATTTTTGGAAACAGTTGGTTTTTGTCCTTTTTTGACAAAAAGATCAAAGCAAACTCAGAGGTTGAGTGGACTGGAATAAGAAATGGGTCTAGAACCATCCAGAGGCTTGCTTTGGTTTGTGCTGGGGAAGGATTCAACTCGGCCTCGCCTCCTTCAGCCCTGTCTCCAGTGCTGAAGATGCAGCGGAGATGCTGACTGCCAGGGGAGATCCTTCCCTTGGATTCCAGAGCAGGATTGATTTAATTTGAGAACTTAATCTCAGAAACTTTTTGGGGTCTCCTTTGAATTGCTGAGGATGTCTTTGGACAAGCCCCTTGACAGCTGTCTTATTTGTGTCCTGTACATGTACAGTGTGATGTGGGTAGGTGGAGATAGGAAATCCAGTGCAGATGGATGTATTTCTTACACAAGGAGTTAAAGCTAACAAAACAGTAAAGATTCAGCTGTAGAGAATGTAAGTGTGTTTTATTTGATAATGCTGCTGTTTTGTGGTAGAAATTTTAGTCTCAAACCTGTTGTTGGCTCTCTGCAGAGCCCCGTATGATCGCATTAATAAAGTTTTACAGCGTGATGCAGTTATTTTATGAGGAAGAAGCCTACTTCTAAAATCTCCCTAAAGGCTTCTGTGATAAGAACAACACTTGTTTTTAATGACTTTAGGTTCTGGGGAGTATGTATTTAGCGATGTATTATTTAAATGGCTTTGGTCTTCCAGTGAGCAAAAGTCTGCCTGATTTGATTTAGCAGACAAAAGGCTAGGAAGGGGTTAAATAACCCGGAAGAAACGCAGTATTTTTCCGTTTAGAGTTAAAACAAGATGATGTGGATTGACTCAAAATGAAATTCTTTTTTTTTTTTTTTTTAAATTTACCAACAAACTGGAAACATGTTTGTTTAATCATAAGCAAATTTATCCTCCCGTTTTTTTGGTTCTGTTTTGTTTTCAGTTTAGGCAGGGAAATGAAAAATGAAACTCTCCTGCCAGCACTGCTTCCAGTCAGGGCTGCTCCGAGGAAGCTTTGTGCATCTCGCCTTCTGCGTTTTACCTAGGAACCATCACAAGTTGTTCACTGATTAGTACCTTGGAAATTATAAATTAACCATACGGAGCAGCTTCAGTTTAAGTAACTTGTATGTTCTGATGATAGCTAATCCTCTTAAAACGTGTTTTTAATGACCAGTTTGTTTTCACCTGAGGTCATTAATGCTCTAAAAACGGCTGTTAACTGCATCCAAGGCTTTTTCTTTTTAGCCCAAGGAGGAATGCTGCTATGCACCATATTTAATGGTCTAATACATTTTATTTCTGCCTTACCTTCTGGATGTGCCGGCTTTTCTTAATGTCTGTGTTGGATAAAAAAACAACTGTTTTTTTTTATCTTCTGAGTGATAATGGCTGATCTTCCAGTCAGCTGGAGCAAGCACCGTGCGGTACGTGGTGTGTGGAGGCAGTGGTGTGAGCTCTGGGCGCGCAGCTCGGTGGTACCGCGGGTCCTGAAGTCATCGGGAGTTAAAACTTCAGACCCTGGGCTGTGGTAATTCTCCAGCCTCCTTCTGCTTAATTTTTCTGCTAATTTATTGCTCCTCTATGTTCCTACTTCTGTCACCTAAATGCAAATGCACTGGCAGCCTGCTTTATGGATAACACTTAAAAAATAATGGTGCAGTAATGAACGGTGAATTGCAGTGGAGATCTTGCTGAAGTGCTTGCAATATCCGCATTAATTTCAAATGAATTAATTGCAGTTAATACTATTGTATTTAAAACCTGTCAGAAGCCGTAACGATGATTAGGGTGCAAGTGTAAAAATGTTATTTCAGATCAGCATCAACATGTTCTAAAATTGTGATATATGGTGTTAAAGTGTGCCTGACCTTAATGGCCATCGTCATAAGCTTTTGTGCGAAGCCCATCTAGAACAGATGAATCAAAGTATCTAGCTGAGAGAGTGGCCGTAAAACCACTCATTTTTTCCCCGATCAGAACCCCAGTGCAGTGGCAGGGTGAAGGAGGGGTCCTGCCGGGGGGCTTTGCCTCCTGTTGGTCTCTGGTGGGCACTCGCTGCTGCTGAACCTCATCTGCTACCGGTGGGTGGTTCGGGCACAGACACAGGGAAGGTGGGCATAGCCTGCGTGTAGCTATGGAAGAAGCATTTATTTCATATTTATTTCCAGTCCTTCAGAAGAAACTGGTACTATGACAAATATATTTATTACTCACTAGTTAATACTTTGAAGCAGAAGTGTCCCAGTGCCTTGCCTTTTACTTGACTCCTTGCTGGCGATGACTCGCGCATCTCCAGCAGGTCTGTGAATTTTCTCTCGAGGAGTGTGTCCTTGCTGGAGCCGAATTGGGTGGTTGGTACCTAGGTAATAAGACAGGTCTTGGTGGGATGAGTGAGGTTACAGAGCCCACAGCACCACAGTGATCATCTTCCTGATCGCCTTTCTAATCAGCTGTTGCTGGTGGCTGCATAAGCATGGGGCTCCTGTACCCCTCTTCCTATCTCGGTGTTCCCCTGGCCCCCACCAGCATCTGCTCTGCCAGGGCTGGCCCCGCTCCGGGAAGCAGCTGCTGGTCTGGCTGCACCTTCGTTCCTGCTGCCCTCGCTCCAAGTCACAGCTGAAATTCCTCCGGAGCATTTATTGGTGGAGGATTGAGCAGTCCTTGAAGTTGGAAGTTTGGGCAGTTAAGGTCAGAAAAAAACAAAAATCCTTTTCTTCTAAAGGGAGACGAGTGTGAAGGGAGCTTGATTTAGCGCTGTGTAAGCACTGCCAGAGGCAAGACCCAAGGACATGGAAGCACACTTAAAAGGTCTCTGCTTGCTGCGGTGCTGTGACACCTGGAAGGGCAGAGGAGCAGGGAAGCAGAGCTCCAGCTCTGATGTTTTACAGCCCTGGTCTCGTGCTGTGCTCCTGTCGCCATCCGAGGAGCTCCCAGATCTTCACACCTGGCTCAGGCAAACAGGCACGTAACTTTTTTCAGTTTAACCACTTGTATTTCTATTTTAGGTCGTAGTGTCTGGCCTGGAAGAGCACTACACCTGCAGTTTGTCCCCTGATAGTGGAAAGCAGAGAATGTTATTTAACAGACCAAGGCAGCTGCATTTTGTTCATCTCGAGCATGAGTTCCGTCGGATGATTTGTAGATTCGGTTTCCATCCAACACAAAGGCAGAGGCTAATTCTGGCATGTGTTGGACTGATGAGATTTCAGGCCAGATCTCTTTAAAACAAACAAACAACAAAAAAAAAAAACACCCTTGGTGTGTTACACAGCTCAGTCAGTTTCCAGGTTGTTTAATTAGATCTGTGCGTTAGCTGATTTAGCTGCATTGGATGTCTCAATATACAAATGATTTATAAAGGAGAGGAAGAAGTATGTGTTAATTTCCAGTGAGTGATATTGTGTGCTGAAGTCACTTTGCACTGTTTGTATTAAATACGCTACAGCATTCAGGCTTTTCTTTAACTAGGAATTTGACTTCATTTTTTAAAAGGGATGACAGGGCTTTACAGTTAAAAGCCTTTTATTGATGTAAATTTGTATGTATGTTTACATTTATATGTAAATGTAATTATTTAGTGAAGATTAGCAGTCAGTTGAGGCCCTATCTTCCCATTTTGTATGTTACTAGTCATTTGCAAATTCATTTCAGGGTAGGTCAGAAATGATGGTTACCATTATATGTAATGCAGGAAGTATTCCCACTTCGCCGTTTCGGTGGACAGGCTGCCTGCTGCAAACCTGATCTGATTTCTTTCAAAGGCAGCAGAGAGTTCATCGTAATCTCTCCTGTTCTTAATCCACCCCTCCACAGTAGTTTGGTAACCACTTCCTAATGAAGAAGTCTGGGCTATGGAAACTTATTGAAACCATAGATAATTCTCTGTTTAATCAATTAACTGGTAGTGGAAGCATTTGGAATCACATTAGTGTGTCTGAGCTCTGGGCACCTTCGTGGTGCTGGGCTGCGTTGTGTGGGCTTGTGGGGGCAGATTGCTGCTGTCTGCTGGAGTTTTTCTGTTCCAAAAGCCCAGACGAGCTGTTCCTATTGCAGTTTCCCATTGCAGCACACCTTCAGCCTGCCGTAGCGCTGCTGCTGGCCGTGCCGCTGCTGGCCGTGGTCCACGCAGTGCTCCAGGAACGGTCGGAGCAGTTCTGCTGTCACCGCTCTCCCTTCTCTGTAGTTACAGCAGAATTCGGGGCCTTAGGGCATCCTGGCTCCTCCTTGCAATTGCATCATCCTTACTCCTAACCGAATAGAGCGCGGGTGGCTTTTTTTGGGTTTGTTTTTAAATAAAGGCTTCTTCGTTTGAATTCTTGAGTTGTTTTAGTTTGCAAGTACTCAAATCGGAGCGCGTCCAGACGCCAAGTCCTTATGTTTCCTTCATGTCCCTAAACTCTCTGCTGGGTAATTTGCATCTCGGCACTGCTCAGTTGCACTTTACTTAAGGGAAGGAGGGTTTGTGGTAGAGTACGTTCATTTACATATGTTGCTAGTGCTTTACAACTCTGACAGGGATGTTTTGTGTGCTTCAGGCAACCAACCCAGGATGTTTTTGTTGTTACCCTTTTGGTTGAAGGTGAGAGCTAGCTTGGCACTTCCTTTGCTTGATTTACAACTGGAATCTTGGTTTGAGGTCTGGTGGTAAAGATCTGAGGCGCTTAGAGGATTTTGATGAAAAAATGGTGAGCTGAAGGGCATTACTTTAAGAGTTGTTGCAGAAACTTAGGAAAATAAACTTTGTGGTTCGCTAAATGAAAATAATAAAACAAGGGAAGAAACACCACGGGGCCCTGCGCAGCAGTGTGGTGTCATTTGATGTTTTAGCCTTCAGCAACCACCGCGACATCTCCAGCACTCCGCTGCATGGCAGCCAGCGCCTGCCGTAGCCAGCTGTGAAGGTTTGTCATCAGAACCCAGAGGTTTGCGTTGTTGAAAATACACAATTTTCTGTGTACTGGATAGTGCTGATGAGTCTTTTGTGGCTTTTTTTTTTTTTTTTTTTTTTTTTTTTTTTTAATATATAAAAGCAAAATCAAGATTTGGAGAAGTGTTAGTGGGAAGATGAGGGGGAGGTTAGTAAGCTCCTAGCTGGGAGGCAGTGGAGTCCCATCTAAACCTGGAAGATTTTTTTTTTGGTTTTGCAGTAACTGTGTGGGTTAAACCCTGTCTTATCATAGGCCAGTATGCACAAAAAATAAATGCATGCTGGGGAACCTGTCCAGGTGAGTGCACAAACAGTACCAGCAGAAAGCTTTTCTGCTTGGTAGTAGTTCTTCACCTTCCCAGGTGTTTGCTCTCTGCAGCTTCGCTCCTGCTGGAAGGTTCGTGGGGCTTGTGAAGCCGAGACCTGCCCAGAAGAGCCAGCTCAGGTGAAAGCCCTGTGCTTGTGTTAGATGCAGATGTTTGTGAAGCCTCCTCTGAAAAAATATTCCTGGATTCATCCTTGAATTTGAGCTTTTCCTTCCACAGCTGGTGGGATCTCCTGGTTGCTTCTCTTCATGTGCTTTGTAGCTACGGTGTGGCTTAGTGACCGAAAGGGACCTCCTGCTGGAACAGAGCAAGCCTCCAAACACTCCAAAGTGGCTCTGGGTGCTGCCCGCAGCATCCTTTCCAGGCGCTCTCGGTGGCTTTTACAGGGCTGTGTTCTAACTTTAGTAACAGCAAATACTCTGTGTTTTCAAACACTCTTAATTTGTGCTGTTAGGAAACAGGCATAAAAATAAACCTGGCCTGCAAAGAGATGCTGGATTCAATTCTGACCATGTGGCGAGGGCTGCAGAGAGCGGCCGTGTCGGAACCTTTGAGCGCTCCCCTCCTCGGCAGCTCTGGAGCAGTTAAAAAAAAAAAAAAAAATAATAAATAAATACTGTTGTTACCTGATGATAATGCAGTCATTTAGTGAATGAGTGCTGGCGAGGGAAGAGCCTGGTGCTGTTGCCCATGCGAGGAGCAGCTTTTCCTGCTGTCCTGCGAGCAGCAGGATGGGTGCCAGCACTGCTGTGATGTCCCCTGCGCCTCGGCATGGCACGGCGAGGCTCTGCCCGATAACTGCACTGAGCTTCCCAGGGTATTTTAGGGCTTTGGTTTTGCATCTGTGTCGTGTTTGCTGTTGGTATCTAAAGGCCTTGACCAGATCTACGCGCTCGCTTTGAGGAAGGAATGCCGGCCCCCGAGAGTGGGAGCGGGCGAGGATCGCAGCAGAGCGCCGCGGGGCAGCGCCTGGCCGATAATTGCCATGTGAGCCCCAACAAACAAACGAGTTAAATACAGGATCCTCGTGGCAGCAGAAGGGGCTGTGTGCTCTGACTCAGAAGGTTGATTTTGAAGGAAATGTGCAGTTTTTTAAATCCTATTTTCCTTCCATTTTCTCCTTACTTTGATGACAACACTTGAAACACCTTTTTAACTCTACATTTAAAATGCTTTTTTATAGCCATGAAATATACCCTTGCGTGGTTTTTAGCTCTATTTAATTTTTAAAAGCCCTTCTTATTGCTGCTGCATAAGGAGAAATTTTTAGATTACGGGGAGAAGCAAATGTGACATCCTGTTCCGTATTAAAAGTTAATTTAGGGCAGAACTGCAGACCAAGAAAAGTGTGTCCTTTCTTCTCTTATACTGCCAAGGAATGTAACGACCCCTAATACCTCTGCAAGACCTGGTGCTGGGGCAGTGGAAGCCACCTGTCTGGGGTCAAAAAATCCTCCAAATCACCAGCCGAGGGAATCTACCCGCTCGTGCTGGTGCCGTGGCTCAGCCCTGTGTTGTTTGTACCCCTTTATCTTCCAGTGCTTTGGTCTCACGCTGACTTTCGGCACAGCACACTGTTAAAAATGACAAACAAGTTCAGGTTGTGGTTATGGAGGTGAGCCTTTCCCTGGGACCCTGCTGAGATTGCTTTTAAAAACACAAAACACCGCCTTGGATACCTGGAAGGTGGAGTAGGAGGGTTTGTATCGTTACATAGGGGAGACCCAGGGTGTTCTCAGCTCTGCTCCTGCTGCTTCTCTCCTGGTGATTCCCTTCTTGCCCCGCAGCAACAGCGGGGACCCCTCTGCTGTCCTCTGTTCCTCCGTCCCCACAGGCCGAGGCTGCGTGGTCTTAATCAGGTAGCGTCTGGAGGGTTGCTACTGAGGCTTAATTATGCGATTGTAATTTTCTATAAAATGCATCATAAAACCTAGTCATGGCTTGGCTTAAGAGTTATTCCAGCCTCTCTGGTTGTAGAACCACATACTTGATGAAATTGCCTAAATCTGTGTTTTTCTTGGAGCGTTGCTGGTCAGCCCCACAGGTTGCTAATAAATATTTCATGACCTTATATGAAAGATTATTAAAATAATTTAAATATCTAAATGACTGGCTCTCCTCGGCCTAAGCGAAGCCCAGAAGCAGACTTTGGCTCATTTTTGTGACCTCTCTTGGTGTGCCTCTGTGCTGCCCTAAATTACAGACCCTACGTAAATGCTGCGTTATTCTCACCAGCTTTGAATTTCTGCTGTCATTACATCTTTTGATAACACTTGTAGGTGAAATACATCTTTGTACTTCCACAGCGTTTACATTGAAGGCTGTAAAAATGTCTAGCATGCGTTAATTTAGCATCAACTCCTTCATCTGAGTTGAGGAGATGCTTTTCCCATTTTAACAGTCAAAGGTGGGAGGAGAACCCAAGTTCCCACCTACCTCGATTCTTGCATCGCAGCTGATAAATAAGAAATGAGAAGGGCGAGAGGGAGACTGACGCAGCATCTTCACAGCTTGAGAAAAGGGGCAAGCGTGCCACTTATTTCCTACAGTTTTTTTCTCCACCAGAGTGAACCCCCACCAGCTGAGCACACGTACATCAGGTGTTCATTGCAGTGCCCAGCTCGAGAAATGAGCATCGTGCGATGAGCAGAGCCTGCGGGGGCTGCCCGGGGGGTGCACGCTGCAGTGAGCCGGGTGCTCGGTGCCATTCGTAGGCCTGTAGGACTTGGTAGGGCTCCTCCTCCTGCTAATTGGACGTTATTGAGGTTCTGTTTGCCAAACCGCGCTATGAGTTAAGGGGAGAATGACAACTTGATTTTTATTTGTGTGCGCAATGTTTATGTATGGAAATTGCTGGTATGTTTGCCTTTATCTCCAGATACAAATATAATGAGGAGGCACAGGAAGCTCATTTTGTTTAAGCAAATCGCAGCGCATGAAGCCATCATGTCCTGACACTTGTTTCGTAGAGGAAAACAAAGAGGAAGAATCTGGCTTTTTGCTGGGAGGCATACAAATCTCTGCTTCTTTACATACTGGTTATTACAGCGTTAGCATGCTGAATCATTGTTTTTATTTTTATTAGTTTTTCTTTTGGTGAAGACTGAGAAAAAGACAAAGACTAAAAATAAAAAACATAATTTTTGATATAACTGTGGAAACATGGTTAGTTCTAACACAGCAGGTGGCTAAGGGACTCAATCGGCAGAAACCAGCAGTGCTTTCAGTGCAATCAAAGTTAAGTGCAGAAATTTAATTAAATGGTAGCAAGGCTGGCAGAAACTTTGTAAAGCAGCAGTGCATTGTCAAATTCAACAATTATTTCAAGGAACACAATCCACAGATGGCGTCTAATTGATAAATTAAGGTTCTGCTGCCTGATTCCGCTTACATTTAAAGGTTCTTTTTTCTTAAACAAAACCTTAAATTTCAAGGCTGTATCACTGTGTTTGAAAATACTCATAACAAACTGGCCTGTATGTGTTGGATGGGCCCGATTACTGAGAAATCCGTGCTTTCTGTGTTAAATGGAGAAGGCATCCGTTTTGTATTTCCCTGGTCAGTCACATTCTAGCAAAGCTGTTGGTAAGTCACCGCAGGGGAACCCAGCATGTGCTGCCTTCAGCTCCCATGACCTTTCCCAGTGTGCAGGGCAGGTAGACAAATCATCTCCCAGCTCCTGGAAGCCTTTCAGCTTCCTGCCCGTCCCTTACAGCTTTCAGTCTGCTTTCGGACATCATCAGCAAATGCAAATCCTTCAGCGCCTGACAGGCTGCTCAGTCCCAGCACCGAGCCTGGAAGGATGGTGCCTAATGAACACCTCCTTGCTGTGGTCACTGCACACGTTGTGCTGCATCTTTTGGGGGTTCTGGGCTGGTTTTAGGTTTGCCCGCTTCCTTAGGTGCTGCATTGTTGGTGCAAAGGAGCCCAGAGCACCCCCAGGGCATCCTGCAGCAGCCCTGAGAGGAGCTTGGTGTGGCTGTTCGGGTGCCTGTAGTGTGCAGTTAAAAGCAGGGTGGGTGGGTTGGTTTTTCTTTCCCTTTTTAAAACTGAAGATGTATCAGGAATACTTTGTGGCTTTAGTTTACACGTGTAAACACAGTTCACTTTCCAAGGTTTAGGTGAGCCCTTAAAAGGGGGCTAGAAAAGATTGACTCCAGCTCTTCAAATACACTTCTCATAGTCCTTTCATCCTGGAGAGGGTCTTTTCCCTCAGCTAGTGGCACTTCCATCTCAAAGAAAGTGGTTTGAACCAGGACTGGAGTTGAGAGAGAGGGGGCATCTCACTATGTAGTAGGTATGTGATACATACACCTCCGTATATAATACTTGTATATCACCTGCTATAAAAAAAAAAAACAACAAACTTCTGGCATTCCAATTTCACACTTCCTTCTTTATTTAGGAAATTTTAGAAGATGTATGCAGGAGGGAGATGGCTATTCCATTGTACGTATTTTTAAGCACAGGATGCAGATTCCCTAATTGCTTTTCTGAGTATGTTCTGTCTTTTTTGGCATTGCCCTTGTGGTAGTAAATTCTACATTAGCCGGATACTCGATGGAGCTGAATCTGTTCTGAGCGATGGAGCTGAATCAGTGCTTGTTATTTTTGGTTACTACTAGCAGTATACTTGAATTCAGTAACTCGACTGCTCCCTTCCCCCTTTTTCTCTTCTCCTGTGCCTAAATATATCCACCCAGTCAATCAGCACTGGCAGGCATCAGTGCTATGGCTGTCAGATCGAGTTAGCTCTGGGTAGCCTAAACTCCTGGCTTGTTTTTTTGGGGGCTTGAAAATGTATTCGAATAGTGGCATCATGATTTGACTTGCAAATAAGTACAGTCTGGTAATGGGGCTCTTACATCGAAAGAATGATGCAGCACTTCAGACAAATGTTCGTCTCCTTCCCATGAAGCTGATTAGAAATAATACAATGCATGGTGATGTTTATGGCTACATGCTTAGTGAACAGAAACATTTCTGAATTTTCATTAATTGTGGATTTTGTAGTTTTTAATGGAACAAAGGAAAAGACGCTGGAAATTAAAGAAATGCTAATGTCTTGCTGGGAAACTTAGAAAGCATTTGTTTTAGAGGCAAATCTGCTCTGGTCTGCATATTCTCATTTTTTCCTCATATCTAGGCTTTTTGGTTGGTTGTTTGTTTAAGAGCATCACTTAAGTGAACACATTATCTTTGTTGCTGCTCATTCCCAAACCAAAGCAACCGGCCTTTGCTTGTGACGGCATAACTATTTCCACAGCAACCAGGCAGGATGTCACAAATTCAGAAGTGTGATTTTACATGCAGAACGGCAGCAGGAGCAGATGGATATTGGAAACAAAATCCCCACCCCCCTCCCTTTGCCTTCTTCTACTTCTTCCGAAAGAAATAAACGCACTTCTGACAGCATCTCTCTCTGCAAATCTTCCCCAACGCCGCCTAACGTGTGTGAATCGTCGCTATTTGCAGTAGAGGTGCAGCTAATGCTGGGTGCAGCGTGGTTTCTGTGTGTGTAGCAGCACTGCGGTGACAGGGGCAGGGTGCTGCAACACGGCACGAAGAGCCATGCCCTTTCCTTCTCTAAGTTCAGGAGTGATGCAGGGAAAATGAGCCTGCTTGGGAATTTGGGCTCGTACTTAGCCTGGAAGTTGTTTCATTAACGTTGGTAGTGACCCAATTCTGTTAATTCTGAACGTAGCAAAATGAAAAAGAAAAAGCAACCAGAACCTCACCACCTTCTCATATTTAGACACATTTGGTACCCATCTTGCATAGATGTTTGTCGTAACACCCGCCCACTGTGTGGGCAGAAGCCTCAAGAACATATGCTCAGTCTGTTTTCTCAAAAAAGATAATATTGGAAACAGGCACAGGAGGGGGTTTTGCACTTAATAACATTTGAGGACAGGGCCTGTGGTTTGAAAAAGACGGGATTGGTGCAGAGTCCCAGGTGAGGATGCTCTGGGCAGCTTGTGGAAGCGTGCCAGCCCCTCGCGGTGTCAAAAGTGTGCTGCGGGCTGGCCGCTGGGGAGGAGAAGACGGGTAAACATTGGGGGTCCCCTGCCAGAGCTGACTCTGCTTCCACAAAGCCTTGAGCAGGCTCTTGTCTGCCTTTCACTTAGCGGGAAATGGTTTGTTCTTGGGTGTATGAGCACCAGTTAGGTGCTGGTGCTGGAAAGACACGAGCACAGCGCAGGGTCCTGGAGCCTCCGGTGCTGGCCCCAGCCTGGCGCTGGCTCCTCAGAGGCTCCTGGTGGCGGTGGGCTCTGGTCTGGGGGGGGCAGGACCCCCGCAACGATGCTGGAGTTTAAGGTTTCAGGGGAGGTAGGTGTCAAACTTGCAGCGACTGGAATTTCAAGAGCTGGGTGGCTATTTCTGTCTTGCAGCAGTAGAGTTACAGACCAAGAGCCCCTTGTATTTTTATGTTGTTACTTGACTTTGAAAACACCAGCTGTGATCCTCCATACTATTATTGGTATGGATCACATGAAATTTTAATTAGCTTGGGTTGAAGGGAAGGGAAGTTCTGATAATTGATTTAATATACAAATGCCCCTCTGCCTTCCTTGGTTTATGTGCTGGAAAGATTGTATTAGAAATTTTCTATTATAAGGGAGACGAAAATGTGTTTTTAGGCTTTTCTTGAAATAAAAAATTAAGCGCCTCTAAACTATTCAAATGAAAAGCACAATTTGATATTTCACTAATTCAGATAAAAGTAGAAATTACTATTACTGTTGTTGTTATTAGCCTAATGGAACCAGTCGGTGATGGTGGAGCTCATGCAGTCTGAGGCGACTCAACAAACCCAAGTGCTGTGGCTCAGCCGGTCGCAAAGCACGGTGCCCTTGCCGTGAAGGCACGGCACATTTATTGAATTGATGTGAATTATTTCCATGTCCTGCATGCGGTGCTCTGGGAGCCCCAGAAATCATGGAGCTAGCACCCCGCTAGTGAAACAGAGCCTGGCGTTAGTGTCAGCATGGCACGGCTCTCCTGGCGGCGACTGGAATGGCTGGTGGAAAGCAGGGCAGTCGGTCCTGGTGCTGGCAGGGGTGTTTCAACATCTGAGGAGTACCCAGGACGATCGGACTGTGCTGGTGTCACTGTGTTCAGCAGCCTTGCCCTGGGTGCCCCCCAGGAGCAGTGTGCGGGCACCAGGTGGTCTCTGTGGTCTCTGATAAAGCGCTTCCACCAGGAAACGTGGGAGCTTTTAAGGATCCGACTATTTTCAGCACAACCAACCCGCTCCAGAAATGGCCGTTTTATAGCCGATAATAAAACATAATAATAATAGTAAAGGCTGATATATCTTTAAACCTGGAACTATTTAGTGTGCGTTGTAAAGGGCTACTGTAACTAATGTCCTTTGCTTTTGGAGAGGAGCTGGCTCTGTCTCCTTTCGTGGTGCCTGGTGACCTGTCCTCCCTCCGAGGGTGCCGGGCAGCCCAAGGGAGTCCCAGAGCCGAGGCTGCAGTGCACTGAAGCTGCAGCTGCTTGCAGAATTTGATTATCCTCTTCCCTTCTTTCCCCTTCACAACACTGAGATCTTTCTTCCTTTCTTTCCCTCAAAATTTCTCATAAGGAATGGCATTTTTTTTTCTTGGAAAAAAGGTGACCCCAAAAACTCACCAAGCCCAGGGGCTTTGTCAGCAAGAAATGTAACCTGCTCTAGCCCGTATCTGTCTATAAAGGGCTATTTTTAAGCTTCTTGTATTCCAGAGCACCCAGAAATCCCCGTTTGGGACGGGGAGGTGTGTTGCCTGCAGTGCTTTGAGGTACAGCCCTTGTCCTGGAGAGCTTTGTGGCTCGGAGACCCCCGGCAGATAACGTCAGAAGGATTTTGTTGGGCTGGGGTGGCAGCGGGGGGCTGCGTTCTTCCACCAGGACCTGTCAGATAGAAGGGTCTGTCTGGGGAAATGTCCCCTTGCTTCCCCCTGCCCTTTCCTGGCCCACCTTGCGTTCATCTGCAGCCGTATCACTGTCATTTCCCTGTCATTGCAGGTTCCCTTCTAGTTAATTGACTTGGGAGATCATGCTAATTTTTCTTGATTGGGGCTGCCACCTTTGCTTTCTCCTGACCTAACATGCACATATTCTCCGCTCACCTGTCTTCTTAGTTCCTAAAAAGTCTGGAGGCAGATTCTTGGTGCTTCCAGAGAGAAAAGCTCAGGCACGGCGTTGGGTTCGGCAGGCAGTGGCTGTGCCTTTTGGGCTTGGTGCGTGCTGGGGGCCAGGTTTGGTTCCTCAGGGCAGGGGGAGCTGTCAGCAACAGGACTTCCTCTGTTTGCCTGCCAGTTTTCGGACTTTCCTTCTGCTCCTGTCCCACATGCACTTAATTTCTGTTTTCCTTCACTACCTTCTTTTGTGCTTTTTGAAAAGAAAGAAACACCAAACCACCAACAATAGAAGATTAAGAAGCCTCCAAACCATTCAGGTAGCTGCATAAGAAAAACGGCAACCCTGATATTAATACCTGTTCTGTCTGGGGTGTGCCGTTGGTGCTGGAAATGATCTCTATTCTCCCCCAGTATTTTACAGATGAGCACTGAAAAGCGTCTTTATTCAGTTTGACTGTTGCTATTATGTGGCGAGGCATTCAATAAAAGTTGTGATTTATGAGATGTGTGTGGCCGTTGTTGTTTTTTGCTCTGTCATCTATCAGGGAGAGAAAAGCCAGGCCTGATAATTCCTGGCACATAGCTTTTTCAGTTAAGAATGTCAGCTGTCAGGCTGTCAAGAGAAGTTATTTCTGTTTTTATTTTTATTTTTTTATTTTTTCTTAAATAGGCAGAGATCCTGCTCCTTACTGTGGTACGTTGATAAGGGAGTGCTTTCTGTATTGCTGAAAAAGTGTGTCCCAGGGTAAGGCCCTTGGTGTATGCCCACTTAAACTTACAATGCTTTGTGTTTTCAATGTGTGACAGCACTTGATTACTTAATATAAAAACGCATTCAGTTTCTTTTCTGCTGCTTTTATGTGCTTTTTTTTTTTCCTTTCTCACTTAGTGAATGCTTTTTTTCTTCTCTGTGACTAGGTGTTTTAAAAGTGCTCTTTAACAAAATATGTGCACATTAGATAATCTGGTGTTGCATAAAAGCTCTTTCATATTTTGGGGGCTTCATGCATACATCAAGTAGGCCTAATTGAAGACAGGAGCTGTTTGTCACAAATGTGAATATAAAGATGGGGATGGAGGGGAAGAATTATGTTAAATGCCAGGGCGATGTTTTTTTTCCTTATTAGTTATTTGCAGAAACGTATCAAAAAGTCATTTTGATGCAGAGTACAATAGTATCACAAACTTGTGCTTTGCATCCTAAGTGCCTGGTTAGAGCACAGTTAGAAGCTGAAATCATTCCTCGATTAGTCCCTGGAGTCCCATATAAGTCTTTAACTCTCAGTATGTGGTCTGCGATTTAACAATGGATGAAGGATGGCTGAACTTGAACTGAATGTATAACCTGGCATTTGCAGACCTTCAGCCCCTTCCCTGTCTCCTCTCCCCTTCTTCCCAGAGAGCATCCGTCAGAACTTGCCGCAGCTGCCAGCGTGTTTGCCTTCAGGGCAGAACTTTGGAGCTAGAAGCACTGGCACACTGCAGCTTACAAAAACTGGGGAGCAAAAAATCTGGATGGCAAATCATCGTGGAAAGGAGGCAGGGAATGTGTCTGGGTGCTGCACAGTTCTGGGGTGCTGGTAGGGCTCTGAGCCCTCCTGGGGGTCCCGGCTTACCACAAGCTTCACGCGGCTGTCTCTGAAGCGTGTGATGGTCTCCTTGTTATTTTAATGTTGTTAACCTTCATCTAAAAGGAAAACATCTTCTGAGCATTAACTCAGTGTGGACAGCTCATTTACGTGTTTTATATCGCTTTAAAGGAACGGGACTGGAGGAGTGGGATGTAAACCTACAGAAGAGGTGGTTGTCAGCCGGTGAGGACTGTTCTGTTGTACAGAGCCGTGTGTGGCTCTTACAGGTGTTCATGTGGCTCAGAGTTTTCCTTATGAATACCAGAGCTGCCTTTAGCCCTGGGTCTGACTGTGCGAGTCATGGCTCAGAGCTGCCAGCCTTCAGTTAAAGTTCCCAGGGTGGTTACAGACCTTGATTTCCCAGGAGGAGGGAAACCTCCCGGCACTCTGCAGGTACCCAGACAGCAGTGTGAGGCCTGGGACTTCATCCCGAGGAACAGCTGTGCAATGGCTGGAAGCTGGTTAGCAGCAGGAGCGGGGCAGCGTGCCCCTCGGCTGTCTGTGCAGGGAGGCAGGTACAAGAAAAAGTACGGAGCAGCCCTCGCTCCCCTGGGTGCCATCCTGGGATGGCAACGGGCACCCCGTGGGGGTGCATCACGGCCTTCCCAGATGTCTCTTGGGAGAGCAGTGTTGGAGGAGAGCGGGCTGCAAACCTCGGCCCTGGGGTGTCCCCACACGAGGGCTGGCCTGTTCCCATGGGCAAAGTCCCGAGCCCATCGGGGTCCTGCTTAGCGCTGGTCTCCCTGAAGCCCGGGTGCTGAGTCACTGCGTGTTCTGCCATCCAAATGCTGGCGTATAAACACATCCTTCTTCGCGGAGTCTCTTGCCAAGTACTTGGATTTACAATGTTAACAACTTTAAATAAATTCTTCCTGGAGATAACTGATTTATTAGGCTCCCACCCTTCTGAAGGCAAAGCTAGCCGCAATTAACAAACAAAGCAGCATGAGGCAGTTATCAGTCTGGGTAATAAATCTTCCAGTGCTGGGTACCACTTGCTAATGGGTTGGGAAAGTAAAACTGCACCTCAGTCAGCTGCGCCCGGCCTGGGCAGGCAGCATGTGCGCAGACAGCGTCTGTGAGCAGGGCAGCAGCTGATAACGTGGCACTGATGGTCCCCACCTGTGTACCCAGGCGTGTGTCGGAGGTGGGTGAGGGCTTGTGTTGGGCAAGAGGGTTGTGCTGTGCACCTCTCTCTGGCAGGGCTGGCGAGTGTAGAAGCCAGGGCTCTGTTTCTCCTGGTGGCAGTGGTTGTTGGTTTCCTCGCCGTAACGAGCGGAGGAGGCGTGTTAGCTCCTGGGTTCGACGTGCTGCAGACACACGAGCCCTCCTGGTTCTGCTGCTGTCCTGCAGTGGCCAGGTTCTCCTTGTCAGCAGCTGGAGCTGGATCTCCTTACCCTTGGAAAAGTGCTGCTCTGTGCATCCAGCTCTTCGTGGGGCTGGGGGCTGCTGGCTGCAGGGCCCATGCACACAGAGGAGGCCGGGTGGTGCCACGGGGCAGGAGGAGCCTCGGAGCTGACAGCAGCAAAGAGCCTGTGCCGGGATGCAAGGCGAGGTATGCTGGTGGCCCACCTCTGCTCCGTGGCCGTTCTGCCTCATGCTCACCCTCTTCCCTACCCCTGTGCCTTAGGCTGGCTCCTCATCCGGACCGGCGTCTCGTCCTGCCTCCCGCTTGCTGGTGCAAGGCTGGGGAGCGAACCCTCCGAGTTGTGGGCAGTGCTTGCTGCTGTTCCCTGACTGCATCTTCCGATAAACAATTGTTCCAAGACCTGTTAGCGTGGTTTCCAGCGTTGGGGAGATATTTCTTGCTGGGTTTGTAAAAATGATCTAAATGGATCCGACATCCTGGCTATAAAACATCTGTAACGTTACACATTTAGTTATGTTACTAGAGACTTGAGTTCATTTTGATGGGTAGTATTTTATCTGCTACTTTTCCCCTTCTTGAAAGCAAGGCTTGCTGTAGAGGAGGATTTATGGAAATATCTTTCCAGCACACGAAAAAAATCATGCACATTAAGATGTTGGAGTAAAAGAGAAATAATGTCTTTTTTTGGAGACCTTGGCTGATTTATCTCCTGCTTGGTAGTTTGGTATGACCTTCCTGGCTAGGAATAATATTTTTTATTCTTCCTTTAATAACAATAATGTCAGTAACAATGTCTTGCACTTTTCCAGCATCTTCAAATCAGACTTTCAGCGGGTTAGACATTTAATGAGTGAAGCCTCGTAGGCTCCAGTGAGCTGTGGGGATATATTCTTGTTCTTCTTTTTGTGGAAATCAAGGCACATAGCACTCGGTTGTGCAACGTACTCAACCTAATGAGGCTTCCACAAACGCTGCAAGTTAAAATGTATGCTTAAATGCTGAGCCCTGCAGACTCCAGCTGAGTTTCTCCCAAGACTCTTTGATACATCAGCCCTATGGAGACTGAAATGACTTGCCCTGTGGTCAATAAGTGAGTAAACATCACACAAGGGAGACAAGCTCTTGTAGCTGCGAGGTGCTGCCTTCCTTCGAAAAAAGTATGAATGTTTTCTCTTGTCTTGCTTCTACTCTTCATTCTCGATGCCGCTCCTTGGGGCCCTTTTATTCCTAGTCAAGGGTTATTTGATCTGCTTTAGAGCGACAACTCTGTTGCTTTTATAATGGCTGGTGGGTTCCCTCCCTGGCAAGGGAAACATCTTTCTTTTGTGAGAAGAAGGTGGGAGCAGAGCAATTCTTGCAATTCGCCAACCCGTTTGTGTGTGGGGGAAAGAGGATAAAAGAAATGCGGCATTTCATGGAATTGTGAAAGTATTTCAACAGCAGTAATAAGCAAATCTGGACGTTTTGCAAGATTTCAGTGGACTCACATCAGAGGAAAAGATCACCCTAGTGAAAAAGCCAAGCAGTGTGTTGCATAGACATTAGCTTGACTCAGCAGATGAAGAAAAACTTGCTCATCAGTAACTGATTGCCATGTGCATCTGTATTATGTAGATGAAATTAATCAAAGCTAAGGGTTAAAGTTTTCCATTTGTTCTTTACAGAGAAATCATCTGGAGTATGTTGGGAGGGAGGCAAATTGCTTTAAACATTTCTTTTTGCTTCATGTGATTTTTTTCTTGTTTTAGCAGAACATTATCTAGAATCTTAACAGAGCTCTTATCACTGATTTGTCGGGGTTATCGTGAAAAATTAGTTGGTACTAACCTAGAAGTATTTAAATTATGTCTGCTTTCTGTGCTATAGAGGCAGTGAGGTTTTTTTTGGAGTGACCTCACTGTTTGGAGCTGGAAGAATTTCAAAACTTACAGAACGTGCACTTCTCGTAGCCTGCAAATTGGGCTGTGCCACTGGCTTTTGTTAATCACCGCATTAAGCCTCCAAATACATTTCTTCCTTCTCCTTTTTGCAAGTGCTTGCTTAAAGAAAGGTTCATTGACAGCACCCTAAAAGCCATTCTAGCTGCTGAACCATGCGCTCTTCAGCGTATTGACAGCGCGAGCTGCTCGGCATGCTAAAAGGTACGGCTGGCTGAGGAGCGTAACCGCCTGTGTGTGCTCTCAGCCCGAGAGGTGAGTTTGGAGCGGTGAAAGGTGGGTGCTGCAGGACAAGAACACATCCCCAGAGATCAGCTGGCTCTGCCCCGTGCCAGTCTGTCCAGCAGCAGCGCCTTCTGATGGAAGAGGCTTTGTGCAGGGTCCGTGTCCTGGCTCCTAGCTGACAGCCGTGGTGCTCGGGCAGCCCACCTGCGAGCTGGCAGCGGCTTGTCCTGGCCGTGGCTCCGCAAGCCGGCTGCTCGTGCCCCGGGGAAGGGCTCTGGGTCGGCGCTGGGAACGTCCCCCGGTGCTGGCGGCGCTCCGGGCGGCCGCGGCAGCTGTATGCAAATACGGCAGCAATCGAAGGCACTTACTGGGGTTTGCCTACTGCTTTTGCTCCAGCACTGCTATAGATTTTCATGGGGTTGATATGACTCAAATGAGAAAAAGAGTGGGAAGACTGTGGACTGAGGGTTTTGAGTCAATGGGAGCTGCAGGCCCTGGAAAAATGAGGCCACTTAAGTGCCCCGGTATGGATTTTGGTGTCCAGCTGCAGGCAGACAGCTTTGAAGCAGTTGGCCTTTGTGGCCAGCTGCCCTCTGCGGCTGGCCTCAGCCGCTGCTGGTGGTGGAAGCTGCCCTCTGAAGGCTCTCTGCAGGCCCACAACCGTGCGGCCGGTGGTGGGAAGGCAGAACAAAGTGCCCTTCACCACCACAGCCAGCTTCTCTGCCCTGCCTGGCTCTCTGCGGTCTCCTCTCTGGCCTGGGAAAGCAGGGATGCTGCTTAACTTTGTTACCTCCTACTTGCTTTGATCTGGATTAGAAATGAGGACCTGGGCACGTCTGGGGAAGCTGCTCAGCTTGGCCTCCCGCTTTGACCTACTTCAGCACAGCCCGGCTGGAAGGCTGCAGAGCCTTACGCCAACTGGGCTGTGAATGTGCCCTTCTCAGTGCGTTCTTTTACAGTCCTGGGTCCTGTCGGAGGACACAAACTTTCCGGTTGTTCTCTGGATATGGCACATAATGTTTCCTTCCAGAAGACAGTAAGATATAAATAGTGGAACTGATGAACCTTGTGCTGGTCGGTGAGGCTGTGCCCATCAAATCCTGCTGCCATGTCTTGGAGTGTGAGGTCCCTGGGCAGGACACCATCTCCCTCTCTTTTTGCCTGTGTAAGGTGAAGTTTTGCACAGAAGTTTAGGAGCAGAGTTTTAATTGGTTCCTTTTGGGAGCTTTGTCCCTGTGTTACATGGGCACTGCAAAAATCCTGCCCCGTGTCCGTTGTCATCTTGAACAGTGATCTGCACTTGCGGCCGTGAGATGTGTTCCTTCAAAATTAATTATCTTTGTTCAATGTATTAATGCAGTTTTTAAGCACTGCTGAACACTAATCAGGCTGTCACATTAGGTGAGCTGTCCACACTGAGTGAATATTCAGTTTCCTTCCTCCCCACACTGTGTGTGAGGGGCTAGAGGAACCGAGGGGATTTAAATAGATTTTGTCTCTGTTCCCCTCTCCCTGCCTCTAGACCTTGCTTCCCTAATGCATAAAGGAGTTAACTAGAGCAGAGTGGAAGGGAGCAGCCCTAAGGGATACGATACAACTGGTTGTAACGAGGCTGTGGGGCTGTGATCTATTCCTGTTCTCTGGAGGGTGTGAAGTCTGGCTCTGGTGAATTTTACTGTATCTTTTGATTTGAAGCTTGAAGCCAGATTTTGCTCAAAGAAATGCTGAGCTCTCACAGCTGGGGCTAATTTCCAGGAGATGGCAGCTCCCATGCCGGGAGCTCGCCGTGGTGGTGCACGTCGGGGCAGTGCCGCGGCCGTGCCTGCGTTGTGCTTGGCGAGGGCTGCTCCCGAGGGCATGGTGGCAGCGCTGCGGCTGAACCTGCCGGCCTCCCCGGGGCACACGGGAGCCCTAAGCTCAGCCAGAGGCAGGAAAGCGACCAGCAAAGGCACTGCCAGGATTGAGGCCGGATTTGCTTGTGAAACCGGCTCCGGCTGTCGATTCAGCCTGTTAGAGAGGAATCACTTTGCTTGTTCTGCCTCCTGCTGATAGCAGAGACTTCGGGGGGAGGGAGCAACAAACCGCCAGCCAAAAAACAACCCTCAAAGTTAACAGCACAAGCAGAGACAGCCAAAAACTAGGAATACAGCAGGGACTCAGTCGAGTTTCATTTCTGAATGGTTTGGGAGAACACAACCCATCTGTATTTTCCACAGAAATCAAATGAACTGATTTACCCCGCCAGGGATCTGTGCTGCTTGTTGGAATTAAAGAGCTCTTTCATTCCTGCCTACCTTGCTGTAGCTGGAGTCGGTTCTCACAGGATGACATTAGCTTACGCAGGGGTCAGGCACAAGGTATTTGCAGTGGTTAAGTCTTGCTGAAATCCTATTTTGAATACTTAAGCATGTTGTACGTGGCACGTAAAGCCGTGCTGCCTTTGGACGGGATTGAGTTTCTCTTCCTCTTGGTGAGCTTGAGAGCCTAATATTTGCTAGCTAATGGTGCCACAGTACTGTAGACAAAATCTGCCCATTGTTTCTGAACCATACAGTGTTTGGTATATTGGGGAAGGGGATGGATACTGGGGTGTTCTCTTACTTCGTGAATGGAGAAAAGTTGGCAGCTTTCAGTAAATGTTGCCTTTTTCATGATGGGCTTTGTGTTGTTTCAGTTTGTTTTTAATAGCTTTTTGGAAGTTGCTTTGAGGATCCTGGAGACAGGAAAAAAAAAAAAAAAAGAGAAAAGAAAAAGAAAACCTGGAGAATTCTTGCTTATGGTTTGTGTTCTGCCAAAGAAGCCTAGCACTTTAGTTAACAAGATCACTTCCCCTATTACATGAGTTACTGTTGTTGTTAATTAGAATTAATGCTGTAGTTTGGATGTACAACACAATGGGGTATAAAAGGCAGTTTAATATATATACCAAAGATGAGTTTTCCTATTACAAACCTATTTAGAAGGCAGATACATTAGAAATGATGAAAAGTCAAACTGCAGATGAGGTGAGCAAGCTGGAATACACATGTACCCACACACACACTATAGCACAAGGAGAGGAAAGTGTTCTGAAAAACAGTTATATATGCATAATTAGTTTAATCTGAAATGAATGCTAATTTCAGCAATTCATGGTGTAGATTCACAGTTAGTACTTTAGTCCAATTCCACCATGCTGAGATGTTTAGGAGGTAAAGAATGGTGGGGAAATGATACTTAAAACCATTATATTTGACCTAAAGCCAAATAAGTAAGTCCTGTGTTAACCACAAACTGTGCCTTGGCTCATCTGAAAATAGCGGTGGGTACTTGTTGCCTGAGATTTTGAAATTCCTTGAATTCTGCAAAATATTTTATCTGCTTAAATCATCCCCTTTATTCATTTAAATATTCATGATAATAAGACAGTTACAGTGGGGGGAGAAAAAAACCCAAAACCAAGAAACCTAAAAGTGGAGTTGGTATGCGAGGAGATTAATGGACACTGAACTGGAGGCTCTTAACTGCAAAGCTGTGTGTTCCTTCATTTGTCCTTTATTGGTTGGTTTTATTTCATAAGATGTATTGACATGCTTGAATGGGACAGGATTTTTGCTTCCAGAGACTGTGCCATCAGCCTGTTGTTTAGAGATTTTTCCTTGTATGCCCCAAACTGATCTAATTGTAACCTTAACCTTGCAAAAAATGACATTAAAGCAGAAGAGCTGTCTTGCTGAAGCACCGTGGCTTTTCCTGCTTCTGCACCAGCTGAAGTGTTTGCTCAGTTGCAGAACACAAAGGCGAATGTATTTCTCAAAAGCCAAGCCAATAAAGGGATTGTAACCTTGAGTGACTCTTTGCAGTTGTAGTCACATGTGTTTTGATTAACTGCAACACCAACACAGTATACAAACAAAGCAATTCTGCAGGTACTTGCAATTAACAGACTTTATAACCAACGTTAGATCTAACTCTCCCCTGTTGACTCCTGCTACAGCAAGAGAGACACCTTCGGTGTACAGAGGCTCCAAAAAACATTCATTATCTACATTTTGCACGGTCCTGCAGCAGCAAATGATAGATATATTATACTGCAAATTAAAAACAAAGACAGGAAGCTGGCAGGATGGTGGTTTCTGACTGACCCAGACCTCTTCTTGTCATTCATAAAACACGGGTTTGTGATTGACTCTCACAAATCACTTCCTGCTATCCCCACGCCGCATCGCCACCATGGGCAGCGAGCAGCCGGAGCTGCTGAGTGCCCTGCTTGTGGCAGCGCCCCGCCGCTCTGAGTGTGGTGCTGAGTGTGCTTCAGAAGTGGTGCAGAGCCGCAGTCACTCGCCTTGCAGGGGCTTGGGGGTGGGCACACCTTCAGGTTTTGTTTTTTTTTGCTGCTATAATTAAAAAATATATATTTAAAATACTGGTAATGGGTGCAAACTGATGGCAAGGCGTGTTTTGCTTAGATACAGACATAAATGTTTTTGTAAAATTGTAGGGGTTTGGGGATGTGCTAATTTATTTTCACAGCCAAATGAGAAATTTTGATTTAACAAAAAAAAAAACACAACTAATTTTGAAAAGAAAGGCTCTTCAGGTAGCTCAGTTCCCTATGCTCCGGTCATTTGTCATCATTAATGTTTACTGAGCAGCATTAAGTGTACTTCAGTAAACACTTCTTAACCCTTTGCTCTTCCTCCCTGCAACAAGCACGGGCCTGGGGAGGTGGCAGCAGAGGGAATCCCACGAGGCACGAGAGCACCCTGATGGGACGCGGCAGGAGGCCATTGGCCTCAGTGCTGTGCCTCTGACTGTAGTCAGCGGCGGTATGGGGTTGGACTTGACATGCTCTCCTTGTGTGCCCTTGCAGCTGGTAGCAGTGAAGGTTTTTGAGCTTCCTAGCAATGATTTCACCCGTAGCTCCCTCAGAACTCTTGGGTGAACAGGTCCTGACGACTGGATTAGCTTTAAGCTCCCTTGCTGGTGATTCAGTGGCTGATGTCCAGAGCGAGTGTCCCTGGTGCAGTAAAACGCCTGCGTTAGTGAACACCTTTATTTTTTTTCCAATAATCTTACATCTTTTGAATGCCCCATGGTGTTTGGCTGGTGTTGAAGGGCCGCAGCCATTAGCTGTCAGGCCAGCAGCGCAAGCCTCAGGCTTGGGGCCTGGCCTGGCCTCGCGGCTGCCCTGTGTGGCTGTGGGGGCGGATTTGCAGGTTAGAGCAGGACTTGGAGGCTCCGTTTCCAGTTGGCCCGAGTCCTGCTGCACTGATCCAGCAATCGTGGATCGGTGGGGCCGTACCGGCACAGACAAGCCAGCCGAGCAGCAGCTTTCTGGCCGTGTTCCCCCACCGCGGGTGCCCCGAGTCACGGCTCCGGGCCGAGCACGCGGCCTCTGCGCCGGGGCGAGAGGGCGGCACCGGCGCGTCCTGTCGGAGCGCGTCAGGGCAGGAGGAATTGCTAAAGCTACAAATTACTTGTATTCTTTTGCTGAGGGGAATGTGTGTAACAAAGCAATTGAACTGTCTCTTCAGGAAAACGTAGATTGTAAAAGCAGACTTAATTTTGTCCTTCACTTTTGTACCAAGGAGCCGATTTCTGAAACCATTTCCCAGCTCGCAACACATCTCTAGGCATTAAAATGTGGTGAATTTGCTTGTCATTACCAATATTTTCCTGGACTGAAGCTATTGAAACAAAGTAGTCTGTCTTTTTTTTTTTTTTAACCTTCAATCTTGCTTCTAACAGAAGTACCTCTCTCTTTCTTGGTCAAATATAAAAATGATGATAATTTCAAATATTGCTTTAGAATAATTGCTTTCCTTCTTCTTTTGTATGACAACAGAAGCTCAGCCTGATCTTAAATCAGATGCTGGCAGGCAGAGGGCTCTTGACAGCCCTGCAAAATCCTTTAGTTACAAGTCGGCTTTAGCCAATTCTTTATTTGTAAATGACAATTTTCTACAGAAAAATATATGCTTGGACTTCAATTTCGGAGTCCTAGATTGCAGCCAGGAAAAAATAATTGAATTTTTACACCTTTTTCTTCTTTTCTTCCTAACTTAAAAAAAATATAAAGTGAAGCTCTGTAAAGCATGGTTAGGGGGCTGATTGAGGGAAGTATCTACCCTGGTTAATTTGAATGGCGGCGGAGACGGGAGTGATGTTTAATTTGTTCTGCGCTGAGAGAATTTGGGGCAACTCCAAGCTTTTTGTTCAGTGCCTCAGCTCCGTGAAGGCTTCGTCGGTAGCCGTGCACCCCAGCTTGTCACTATGGCTCCAGTCACATCACAAAGCCCAGCTGGGCCAGCGCCAGTTTGGGCAGCAGCGCTGCTCCTGGCAGCCCGCGCTGATGGGGCTGCAGAGCCCGGCAGTGACCTGCAGGCAGCCCCATGCGTCTCCGTCACTGTCATAAAGTGCATCTCATCTGTACTAAAAATAAAAAGGTAAGAGAGGGAAGCAGACCTAACCTCTGCATTGAGCAGCTGCAGCAGTGGCGTCCCCGGCTGGCTGCCCAGTGTCCTTCCCTTTTTGCGGGTTCAGAATTTGCTGTCTGTTGTTCAGCCAAGCCGGTCCTGCTGCTGATGTTACGGGGTGTTTTTTCCCTTTCAGTCTTTACAAGTTGGCTTCTTCAGCCACTTTCTTTCACACAGGAAACAAAATCAAGCGTTTTAATGTATGAATTTCTTATTGACATGTTTGTTGGTTTCTTGAGATAACACGTGGTGTTAACTTCAAAACATCCGTCCAAGGTGCAGTAGGCTGCTACGTGGCTGTTGCCTCCAGCTGGAAGGCTTTCCCCTGGGTCCAGGCATACAGGGATGGTGCCTGGCCCTTTGGAGCGTGTTGAGAGCATTGTCCTGGATCTGCATTCAATGTAAGGTGGCCCACAGGGCACAGAGGCTGTTTGGGATTAGCCTACCAGTGGCCCCAGCTTCCCTGCTGCTGTTCTGTAGGTTCGGGTCCCTGGGCTGGGTCCTGTCCGTCTTAAAGGGTTATGGATAACGAGCCATCCGAAAGGACGTGCTCTGTAGGGAGTCCAGCATCATCCCTTCACGTTGTGTTTGGGTGGGGAGGGTCAGCAAAAAGAGCTGGGTGCTCAGCTGGGGCCTGGGGTAACACTTGGGGCAGGGCGATCTGCGGGGCCTGATCCAGCCCCTGCGTGGTGGTGACACCGCACGTTTCTGGAGCGCTGTCTGTGGCAGCTAGAGCACTGTGTCAGTGGCTCGTGCTGTCTCACCTCATGTGATTAGTTTTAAAGTGACTGTACCAAGTTCCTTTTAAACTGGCTTATGGAAACTTAATAACACAGAGCTTCAATTTGGTGTAATTGCCTTTTGCCAGCCAAGGAGCAAGCACTTTGTCTTTAGGAAAGAAGAGGGGAAAATGGCATGCATTTTTGTGACGGTAGCTATCAGGATATGACACTTGGAATCCTTTTTCACTTATATTTGCATTGAGAAGCACAATAAAAATCATTTATTAAAAAAAAATATCCAGGGGCTAGAGTTGTTATTGAGTGCCTTTACTCAGCCATTTCTCAAATAAAAACAAAACAAGACAAAGAAAAAAGAAGTATCTAATCAAATAGAATCTGAATTGCTTTTGTAGAGAAATATTCTCATTAACTGGGCTAGGGATGGCATCTGACGAATATTTCTTTTTTTCCACATATTGTTTGAAATAATCTGGTTAAACCATATGCTTGTCTTGTAATTTCTTGCAGATGGTCACAAGAACAAAGAAAATATTTGTAGGTGGATTATCGGCTAATACAGTAGTGGAAGACGTAAAGCAATACTTTGAACAGTTTGGCAAGGTAAGTTCCTGCCCAAATGAGCACTGCATATTTTGAATTCTTTTTTTTTTCCTTTCTTTTTAAAGTGTGTTTTGAAAAAAAAAAAAAAAAAAAGCGCAGTGAGGCCTGTGCTCAAAGGAGGGCCAAATTTTCTGCCTTTCAATATAATTTCTCAAAGCCTATTTAAATTGGTTCTGGAATTCCTTTTGTTTGTTGCATATGAATGTGTACAGCATTGCCAACACTGTTTACCTTTATTAAAAAAAAATCATTGAGAGTTGAATTTGCATATGTTCAGGAAGAATTTGACCCTTAGCTGAATGATTACACAGTTGTCTACTCCATAAAATCAGCCTTCTGTTTACCCCGATTCCGGTAGCTAAAAGAGCATATAGAGGTATTTGAGAGAGCTCATTAAGTTGTGGAAATGCCTGAAGGAACCATGTGAATAGCAAGAGTAATATGGAAGTCACTGGAATATCCTTTTCAATTCTTATTAAAAAAGCTCTTAAGCAACATCCTTCTGGAAGTATATGTAGAATTATGAAATCATTAAAAACAAAAAACCAAACCAAAACAAACAGAAGTTCCTGTTGGAAGGATTTAGTACTGTTTGAAGGAAACCTAAACCTTGCCAGAATATTCTTTTCAGAAGTGGAACAGCTCAAACTCCACAGTCAAGGCTCCGGCTGGAGTTTGGTGCCACCCACTTCCATGGGGTGCCATGTCCTCAAAGGTAGTGTTTCAGGACTGGGCTCTGTCACGTCAAAGTCCCTCTGGGCACTTTGCATCCCCAAGGCTTCTGGATGCCTGTTCACCTTCCAACAAGGTGAAGAGTTTGCACGTGGAGACTCCTGTAAGCCCCCTCCCTGCAGAGGCAGTAGACCCAGAACCACGGCTGTGGCGGCATAATGAGCTGTAGGTTGGTGTACTGGGGTGAGCTGATCCTCTGGAGTCAGGGCAGGACAGAGCACTTCTGTTCCTGGAGGCACAGAGCCCGAGGCCCCAGTGGGCACTGAACCTTTGGTGTTGCACGCAGCTCTGTTCCCGTCTTTTGGAGTGCATCAGCTGATGATTTAAATGCATGATTGCATGAGGACACAGCAGGCTGTCCCAAAGCAAAGCAGCTCCCATTCCTTGTAGTTAGTTTATATTTCTTTTATCTGGCTCTGAAATGCCTTGGCCATGCAGTATTTTGTTGAGGGCTGAGGAGGGGAGTTTATAAACTGTTCCTGTGCTGGATTGATGGTTGTTTTGCAAGCCATTCATTTTATTTTCAATAATAATCTTCGATTCCGGCAGGATGTTTACAGCCTGCTGAGCCTTTTATTAAAGGATTACATGAGCTTTTGGATGTTTCTTGTGTAGTTACTTCTAATTGCAGAACTCCTCTAACCTGTATTTTTGAAGTTAATAATAGTTTCAATATAAGTGCTTTGCATATTGTCTGGATGCTCTCTTAATATAGCCTTTTTAATTTCACCATCTGGTAGTTTCATGTTTGCAGTTTTACAGTCCTTGAGAATGCAGACAACTGGGCTGCGTTTTTCAGTAGACTTGTGGTTCTGGATGCTTCAGTTCCTGCTTTTGTGATTTGCCTTTCTTGAGACAGCTTAAAGAGGTCAGACTTTCAATCGGCAGTGCTTTTGGAAAATGACATACTTTTTCAAGTGTCATAAATTGAGGGCTAAAAAATAAAGGGACTGAAAATAATTGTGCAAGTTGTAACCAAAGCTGTAGCCCTACCTCTAGCAGGAGAGATGAGGTATGTCCTGCTGAGGCTGCGTGGTCCAGTTGCTGGAGCTCAGCGACCGTAGGAGCTGGGGCTCACAGAGCTTGCCCCTGTGCTACCACATGGCAGTTTTCCAGTTTCATCCCAGTTCCATGCTGCTGTATACTAGTTTGTGAAAAGGAGCTGAGATTGAAGGCAGTGGCATTTTGGAGGAGAGGCTTTTTGGCTGTGTTGCTGTGTTTCGACCTTGTGTGCAGGCATTCAAGTGCTCTCTGCTGTAGTTTGTCAGCTGAGACTGGTTTGAGGGATGTTTTAAGGTGATGGTCTGGTTGTGAGGAGGCACCTAGGGTTTAATACCCTTAGGAATCGTGGACTTGTGGTCCAGCAAAGTCAGAAGACTCATTAGCCCAGTGCAGTGGGTGGGATTCTGATTCAGGTACAGTGACCCAGGACTGGGCCTGCGGGACTGTGTAGGAGCTGTTTCCTTCTCCATGTCTGTTCCCCTTCCCGACCTTTCCTTGACTTGCTGGGTTAGGCTGCAGGCTGGTTGTGGCAGACTGATGACACATCTGCACACTGCTTAGCACACAAGCCTCACTCTCCCATCAAGCCATTACAATGCAAACAATGCATCAGGATCGATTGGCAAGGTTTGCGTTTGCTTAGCACTTTCTTAAAATAAAGACAATTGCATTACATAATTAACGTGTAGAGGAGCCGCCCACATTTGATAAGAACATCTCAGGTGACTTCCTCTTTGAAATGCTGAGCTTATGTATTGGTGTGGAAAAAATTGCTTAACTGCTGCTGTGCTTCTTGAAATCCTGTTTGTACTTGCTGCAGAGAAGAGCTTTGCAACCAGGGGAGGTCGTTTTGGTAACTTGAGGTAGCTCTTGAAATACTCTGCGTGGTTATCAGCTCTGGGGCCAAGCTGACTCACTAATTTAACTGGAGTTGGCAGGAAGGGCCCTAAAGTGTTGAATTTGAAACTGCTTCCTTTTGAAAAGTAAATGTCAGAACCTTTCTCTCCAGTAAAAAGAAAACTGCATTTAATAAACCCTCTTCCCTGACTTCACCAGTGAAAATGCCTGCCAGCTAGAACACCAAAATATGTGGTAATGATAACTCCTGAGACTTTTATTGTGAAGTTTCTGATACGATTGTTTTTTCTTTCTGTAAGGCCGAGATATGTGAGAATCCTCGCTTTCAATCAGCGAGGAAGGGAAGTCCCTTACTGCTGTAAGCTGTGGAGGAAGACTGGGAAAAATTACCTGAGTTAAAACCAAGAGGCTTAACAGAAGGAGTGCGGAACAGTGTAATTAAAAGCCTCGTGACTGCTGAACGCTTAGGGTTGGTAATGCTGAGCATGTGGGGCACACAGGCATTGTAGCCCCACTGCAGGAGGAGAGAAGGGGGCCGGGGCCTGGGGGAGCCGCGGGGATGTGCTGGGCCCTGGAGGAGGGCGGCCTGCCTGGGAGGGTGCTCGGCGCTGCGGCCATTTTGGGGGGCTCGGGGAGCAAGGTGCGGCTGAGGGCGTGAGGAGGCTGAGCCAGCAAAGCAGCACTTGGAACAAGTAACCCTTTCAAATCAGAGTGAAACAGTTGCTTCTGTGATCTCCTATTACTTCAGTCAGAGGTGTTTCAGACATTTTGGCAAACGTAATGCATTCGCTGGCTGCGTTAACTAATCCAGGGTCCTCAGCGTTGCTGGTGTGTGAAAAGCTGTCTGTTATGACCCAGTTTGAAAACGAGCGTAAATGAGAGGGTGCAGGATGGCTGGCGGTGGCAGTGCGGGGGCTGCCAACCTGCCTGTGTTATGGCTTTCTGAAAGCGTAACCGAACGGTGTGCTCTGAGGTCGGGACATGTCGGAGCGTTTAAGGCTTCTGGTATCATTAAAAAGTAATGTAACAGCCTCCAAAAGTCTCATCCAGAGGACTGTGACAAGCAGAAGGCCCCTCGGCACCAGTGAAGTGCCCTCTGTCAGGACGGGCACATTCTGCACCTTTTGAGCTGCAGGTGGGTGATGATGAGGGCCTGGTTCGGTTCGGTTCCAGGTAACGCTCCCTGCTTAGGGCTCCTGTGAAAGTAATGTAGTCCTTATTCTGCGACTTCCAATTATACTTCACATGGCGAACTGTGTAATTAGTTTGGAAGACTTATGCCTAGTCATTGGTTTATCCTAATCGGCTTTGGCTTTTCCCAACAACAAAGTGAGCTTATTTTCCTAAGCTGAAACAACTCTGCTCCCTTTGTTCCTGTCTTTTATTGTCTCATTCCTTTCATTCTGTTTTACTGCCAAAGTTTTGTTTCATTAGGCCTACAAGTCATTTCCAATCCAGTGGGCTGCTACAATGAGGCCTTTATACCTCAGCTGCCCTGGTTCCCATGTCCCTTTGGTCAGGAGCCAGGCTTTGCTGTCTGACACCGCTTTAACCCCCTCGCTGCCCGCGCTGCCGCCTGCCCCGGGGCGGCCACGTCGCATCGAGGCCTTGGCGTGGCGCGGGCTGGGCCCGCAGCGTGGCTCAGAGCCCACCTGAGCTCCAAGCACCGAGTGGCCGCTCGCTGGTGTGTGAGCGTGGTGGGGCTCCGGGAACACTTTCTGACCCCATTGCTGAAACAGAATTCTGTTTAAGTCTTCCTCCCAAAGCAGTGCGGTCAGTCTTGGTGGGAAGTCTTTGAAACCATGTGTTTCCAGCCCAGTGGGAACAGGGTTGTGTTATAGGTACGGTTCAGCTGTCTTGAACTATTTAGATCAGTCCAGATATGACTGTTCTGGTAGAAAAATCATGTTTTTCTGGCGTGGGAGGGAATCCATTTAATTTACACTTTTTTGAAATAGAATAGTGGTTTTTAAAGAAGATGTGTGAAATATTTTTGTGGATTATTTTACATACTGTTACTTTAAACTGCTAGAAAAGCAGTGTTAGTGTTGGTGGCTCCAGCTGTTTCACTTGCTCTCAGAGATTTGAAGTGGGTGCATTTGCTGTGTTTTCTTTAACAGCAATCCTAAAGTGACTTGTGGGGAAGAGGGCAGTGGCATTTGCTTTTTATTTTAAAATTTCAAATGAAATTGGAACGGAGATGTATGCATTAATCTTGTTTTCTGTTCTGACTTGCCACGAGGTCCCTCAGACAAATTGTAGGCATGCTTCAACTTTGCTTGGAATATGTTGTTTCCTCACAAATGGATTTAAGATTTGGAGAATTTGAAACAAGACAGGATTTCTGAATTATCTCTCTGGATCTGAAATGTTTTATACAGTTGCTTGTTATTTCCTGTGAGACGCAGAACAGACCAGGGGAATAATAATTTCTAGCTTCTGATGTTGTGTTTTTCTGCAAAACTGCCGTGCTTTTGAAAGATTGTAATTTTTTTAATCTCTACCTTCTGTAGCCATGGCTTGCGTTCTGGTTGCAGTTAACCAGGAGCAGTAGCCAAGAGGAGAGCCGTTCCTAGCCCTGTCCCTGCCCCAGGCCTTCCTTAGCAGAGCCGTGGTGCTGGGTGCAAGAAAAGTAAAGCTGAAAACAGCGAGGCTGCAAATAGTAAAACGTGAGGATGAGAATGTTCTCCTTCTGTTGTACAGCATTGTACATTATAACAAAGAGAGCAACACAAGTAAAAGACTGGTTTAACCTTTGAAAAAATAATCTGCTTTGAGTAATAGACAAAGTCCCTCTCCTTTCTGTATTTAACTGTGCCGGGAGGGGGAGAGGGAAGGAGGTGTGATCCACACAGAGGATTTTAGCCTAATCAGGTGGTTTACATAACTTGCTTCCTACATGCTTTTCTCTCAGACAGCTGTGAAAATATAAATCAAGAAAACATGAGAGAAAACTCCTCCTTGTTTGGCAAGGCTGTCTGGGTGTGAACGAGTTAATGCGCTGTTGGAGTATTAAGCACTCCGGTGGTTTACTTTTCCCTGAGACCTTGAGTATGGCCTCTGAAGATGTTATTACAATGGAGTTGTTAGCATGAGAAAAGGTGGTTTGCTCGCCATGGGTTCATTTCAGGGGGGTTTGGAAGTCTGTGGAGCTGGAGCTAAGGCCAGAGTCAGGAGGTGCAAGGAATTTTGCTTGTCTGAAAGTGAAAGCTTAGTTAATTCAGACTCGACGTACAGTTTGAATTGTATTGTTACATCCATTGGACACTGATGTGTAGATTTAATGTTCAGTGGGATCCAGGGATGGGCATTCTAAAAGTATTTGCTTTGCAGGAAAGTAATGTTTTGATTTGACAAGGTGTTAGCCTCTCACATTTTCATTACTGTATTTCCAGATTCAATATTTGTGAATGGGTGATGTTTTCTGAAATGTAAGGACAGATCTGGACTGTTATTTACATTCTCAGCTGTAATAGCCTGAGTTTTGGAACATTTTAATAAGCTGTAAACCAGAATGCGTTGGCTTTATTTTCAGCTGCCGCTAATGGCACTGTTCTCTTCGGAGCGAACCTGAGCTCTGGGCCCGGTGATGAATAGCTCTGAGGTCCTTCCATTCTTCTTTCTATCAAAGTTAACCTAGGTGTACTTTGGGAGAAGTTGCTTAATTTAATTCATTGCAACTCCCTAAAACAGAACGAGCAGCAGACAAACACGTCATTGTTTGCAGCCCTTGATAAGTTTGGAACAATGCAGAACACAATCTGTGCAGGCTGTTCTGTTACGGCACTGCAGAGCAGCACTCAGCCTTGCTCGGGCTGCTGCCTCTGCCCTTCGCAGAGGCTTTAAAGTCCCAGTGTTCGTGGATTTCCTAATTTGAGTGTTACGTCCACAATGCTATAAAGGATAATGAATATTCCTTTAAATTTTTTGCTTTGGCATGTCACAAAGGGATCTGGGATATAGTGGTCCCTCGTGGCCTAAGCACTTTTTATTATTTCTGCTCCCCTCCTACGCATGCTCTTTTTTTTTTTTTTTTAATGAATCAAGAAACTTGATCGTTACTTAAAAAGAAGTCAGTGTTTTCATTCTGTCAATGAGAAGTTGTACACAGGAAGTCAGTTTTTAGGTGGTCTCTAATAAGACATGCTTTGTGGAAGTGGTTTTGTTATAAATTAGATGTTGGTTTCTACCTGGATTTTATGAAAAGAGGAAATGTTAAGGCAAGATTTGTGGGCACAGCAGCTGTATCAGAACACAGCAGAAGTTTAAAGCACAATTTTATTTCCTTTTTACTCCGGTTAAATGAAACGGCAAGGAAGCTTTTGTGCCGCAGCACTGTAACCCGTGTGAGATTAGGTAATTGTGGTGGAGAGTCAGGGCCCCGAACATCTGTCTTCTGTTTCCCACTGTGCCACCCACTTGCTGTCTGACTTTGGGCAAGCTGTGTTATCTTGCCTTACATTTCCTTGCCTTTCTTACTTAGTAAGCTCTGAAGGGCATGGGAAATGTAAATATGCCAACACTCATGTCACTCGCAGCCTTCAGCCGTGTGGACTCGGTGCGGACTGGGAGAAACGCCCTGGTAGCAGTAGGAAGGGGCTGAGGCCGAGCTCTGTGCCGGCGGTACCGGAGCTGGCGCAGTGTCCGTGCCTGACAGCTGCTGCAGGTACGTGGGGCGGCTCTGCTGGAGCAGCAGTGCAAGCAGCCTGGCTCCCCCGAGCTGTAAGGCAAGGCCTGCATCCTCTGCTGAAAACATGGTTTTAAAGACAAGAAGACAATCCTGTTATGTCTTTTTTTTTTTTTTTTCCATAAAGGCATGGCTGGTGCATTATGTTGTTCCTTGCATACTTCAGTAATAGTAGGGGAGCAGTTTTGATCCTGAGCTTGCAGGGCATGGTTCCACTGGTGACCCAGAAGCATACCGAGAGTCCAAATGAAATCCGTGATTAATCAGGGATGGAGCCTGGCGGAAGGAAGTTGTAAGAAAATACTCGTTAACTCCTCCAGCGTGCACGTGAATGCTTGTTTGCAGTGAGTAGATACCAATTTTGCAACTGACTCAAACCCATAAAGTTATCGTGTATCTGTCCTGAGACCCCACGAAAGTTGATTTTTCATCCTTTCCTCTTTTGTCTTACAAAAGCCTGATACAATATGCCTAACAAGTTTAACTAATCATGTTTGATAACCTATTCAAATTATCCCTGCAGTGGTCTTGGATTCATCCGCAGTGTGGATGAGTGGGGCTGTAGATGCAGGCCTCCTTTGGAAGGAAATGTTTGTTTTCATTGTGCTCGGGTAGCATCTCGAAGCCCTGCTCACGGAGCAGGGCCCATGGGGTTGGCCACTATGCAAAAAGACAACAGCAAGATGAACTCTGCCCCAGCCAGCTGCATCTAAAGTGAGAGAGAGTGGTGTTAAACTGCTGCAGTAGGAGTGATGTAAGATATTTGGTAGGTGTTTCTAACATATGCTGTGAAATTGCATCAGGTTCTGGTGTGGTACTTGGCTTGAAGTGCAGTCTCTCGGACTCTCCGAGAAGGTGTTTCTGAAGGTAGACACTGCTCCTAGCGTCGGTGCAACTGATGGCCTGGCTCCAGAACATGACTTCTGGGGGTGCCAAAGCTTTGCCTTGGGAAAACTTGTGTTTTAACATCAGTTCACTGAAGGAAATGTAGCAGCAGTTTTTTGAAAATATGGTGTAACTGAAGCTTGCACTACACTGCCCACAAACATGGGGTAGGTTCATGAGCCGAAGTGCGTTAGTTAAAACATGGATCAGACAGCAAGTGTTTGAGCGTTGTCATACTGCACAACAAATCGATACTGAGTGATGCGATGCGAAATGGGAGATTTTTTTTTAAATGCAGCTTTAAGGCTGCGTGCCTCAGAAAAAGGCTTTCAAAAGTACCTATGAGGAACTTCTTACAGGTTGTTCCAACTGTGGAAGGAGCTCATGTTGCTGATGGAGGTAACGATGTGTTTTTCACCTGGAAATGAGGGGCTGTAATCCCTCTCCTGGGGGCGTTCAGCAGGCTGGGTGCAGGCAGGGCCCCGGGGTGCCAGCCCTGCGGTGGTCCCGGCCCCATTGTGCACCCTGTGCTAAGTGCTAGGACTTGTTATTTTTCTGATGGAAAATGGGGTTTAAGTGGGGGATTTTGTGCTGAGCCTTCTGGTCCTTGTTTTGTTTGTATTCTTGTTCTTTTTTAAATGTATTTCAATGATTTCCCATCACAGTGGTAAACAAATAAATAAATAACCAAGATTTTTCAGTCTGTCCTAGAAGTGAAATAACAGAGTTGTGTTCACACGTGCAGTACTGAGGTATTACTGGTTTAATTAAACTCATGCTAATTCTGGAGAGGTAGAAGACGAAATTCATTTGATGTCCATTTTACATGTGTTTGACTCTAAGGGAATTTGGTATTTGTTTTTCTAGGGAAAAATGTGGCTGGCCATATTTTGGTAGCAGTGGAGTAGTAACCAAGTATCGGTGGGTTGATTAACTCGAGTCCTATCAATGATCATACAGTACGGTGTAACAATATGTGCCAGTCCTGTGAGAGATGTGTGTATTTATACTGCGTGATGCAGTACGTGTATTTATAAATACAGCTTTGGAATTGGGGACAAGGGCAAAGTAGCTCAAATGAAGAGCCAATTAAGATAATCTAAGCAGAATGAGGATTAGCTCCCTCTTAATCTGAAGAATACCTAAAATGCATGTGGCCAGTTTAGATCAAACAAATGTTTGTCTCCGTCAGGGACATTCACAAGAGCTTTTGGGTGAATTGGAATTCAGAATGGTGTTTTTAGTTTATTGTCCAGGGCAAAATGTTTTTGAAATAGCGCTGTGGGCTCTGACGGGTGCTGCTGGCAGGATCTATCACAGGCTCTTTGCTCTCCTGTCCTCATGTGGAGGTTTGAAGAGAATTAGGATACACCATAATGAAATGATTGCTCATATAAAACGAGTTCGCATTTGCAGTTTTTGTTCTCACAGAAAGCTGAAAACACCAGCAAGCCTGTCGGAGTTCTGCGTCTTTTGTTTTTAACACGGTTGCAGTGCCCATCCTGACCTTTGCTGTTACTCCTGATACTGCAAAAGGGAGCTCTCAAACGAGCCGGTAACACGTTCGCGTGCCACCAGGTGGTAGTGGCAGTGAGATTACATAAATCCGAGCAAACACAAGCGTGTCTCAGATCTATTTGAATGCCAGCGTTACAAACTGTGGGCCCCCGACGTGGGTCAGCGTGTTGCAGTGGCTGTGGGGCGGGCAGGTGGGCAGCAGACCCCGCCGCGGTGATGCCCCGTGCCTGGGGACGCGGCTCTGCGAGCGGTGGCTTTCCGAGGGAAGGTCCCCGCGCTGACTCCGTTGCTCTGCCGAGCGCTTTAGCGAGTTCAGATTGGTGCCGTGTTAATTGCCAGGACGGGAGGGTGGGAGCAGATTTCACCAGGGGCAATGGAAGAGATCCAATGAATTTCCACTCTGTTTCCCTGCTTGGCAAACCAGCACTTACTGTCACTTTGCATAAATAGGTTTATTTCAGAGGGTCAGCCGTCACCACTCCCCCTCTTCCCCTCCCGGCCCACCCTCCCCTGAAGGATAGGAGGCCGACGAGCATTTAATTTCCCCAACAGCAGGTGCTTGTCATCCATCTGAAGATAGCTGCCAACATCTGGTGCAATTGCCTCAGCAAACGCAGTAACAAGGCGGCCTGCAGTTCAAACGCAGAGAGAGCATTGCCTCTTTAATGATAACAAGCTGTTGGCTTCCCCTCTGAGATGAATTCATCTCACAGATGTTTGTCTAGTTTTGGCAATCTTATCACTATAGCTTTGGTGATTATGCTCAACTGGAGACTATTACTATAAAAGAAGTTTGAACTTGTTCCATTTTTGCATTATTTATTTATTTATTCATTTATTTCTTTGCTTTCTGGATATAATTTGTATCAACAACTGTAATGTTGGTCCCATTACCCAAGTACCCTTACTTTTTTTTATTGCATCTGCTGAACAGTAGCTCGCTACTTGACATTCACCACTGGTGAATGTCTTTCAGCCACGCTGACATTTTTAACATTCCCCATCAACAGCTTTGTGGTTTGAACCCTCTATTTAACACTACATTTTCTGGGATTACTTGGCGCTCGTTCTGTCTGCTCTCTCTAATAACTGCAATATACTTCCTATTTCTACCGAGCACGAGTCGCCAAGAATATTCTGGATACTTGCTTTTGGACGGTAGTGCTCTGGTGACCTTGGCAGGGGTTTGTAATGAGAACATACGATCATCTTCATTCCTACATCTTGAACGTTTCCAGTCTCAGCGTGATTGTATGAACGGAGACCTGCAGGCGGAAGGCTTCGGCGCTTGTTTGCTATTGTTTGCTTTCCTAACGTGCCTTTTTTTGTTGTTTTGTTTTTAAGGAGACATTTTCCCCTGAGCGTGTGCAATTTAATTCTGGTAAATAGGGTCTATTTTTGGAAACGTGCTTATGAATAGGTGACTCATGCCTGAATGAAGATGTGTCACTGTTGGTGGGGACACCACATATATAATTTCTTACTCTATAAATAGATGTCTGTCCAAGTATTGGTGACATGGTGATGCTTCGCACCGACTCCTTAGCTGCAGAGTAGGTTCTGAGGAGTGTTTAGAGTGTCAGTCTCTCCTGCTAGAGCAATCATTTCTGCTGATGTTTAAGGAATCGACATCGATAGCTTTGTAAAATGCTGTAAGTACTTGAATTGGCACAGCAGAAATCAGGATTCAGGCACATTCTCAAACCACTATCGTGGGGTATATTTGTAGTGTTTCTCTCCATTTTACAGTTGGAGAAACTGAGTTGGGGAGTTCAGGTACTTGTCCAAGGCCATGGGTATCACCTGTAGGTCCCTGAAATTCAGAAACTCAGGTCTGCACATTTCATGCATACCCTCATCTGTTGCCTGGGGAGATTTTAAGCTAAACCTTTGGAGCTACAGATCACCATGATCTTCAGATACAGGAAACAGCAGTTCCTCCTTCCCGTCCTCACTAATCCTAAGCTGTTTGCGTGTTGTTGATGTTTGCTCAATGCCATCTACCCACCACCACGGCACATATGGTTTAATGTCTTTCTCTTTTTTTCTGCTCCTGCTGTAGTTACAGTATTATTAAAAATCCATTAAATTTTAATGTACATCATAAAGTATGTGCTCCTGTGAATGTGAGCACAGATAATTATTTCTGATGAATAAACCAAAAGGACAAGTATGTAAGAAGTTCATCCTGCAGCTTTCAATTTTCATTATATACATCTCCTGCAGGGGCAATCGTTGTGATGTTGCAGCTGGTTGTTTCTCTGGCCTGGCTCTCCCTAGAGATGGTTGATGACAACGCAAATTTCAACTAGCAGAAGTGCCAGTGTTTTGTGGACCTATTTGTAGATAGATGGTTTACCAGGGAAAGTAACCCTCTGGAAGGTAGAGGACATGAAGAGCGCTGCAATGCCGAGCAACCTTCTCAGAGTTTCTGTTCATTACATACCGGCTTTGTGGAATCTGGAAAGTAACCCAATTATTTCTCATTAAAATAACCCAGAGTCTGGGAACAAGCAAGGTATCATTGCTAAAACACCACCAGGAAACTAGGGAAGCTCTTTTTGGTTTCCAGAGCCTGAAGTAGGCAAGGGAATCATTAAAAATAATGCATTACGGTGTCCATAAAGTTTCATGCAGTATGTAATAGTCCATAGGGGCCTCACCTAGTTTTCCATATATGATACATATGTAATGGTTACAGCTTCTCATTAAGCTTCCCATAACACTGCATATACTTCTCTTTAACACCTCCTTCTGGCTTCACATTATTTGCCAAGCATTTCCTAATAAGCAGGAACTTAAATATTTGTTTTGCTTGCCTCTCATCCCCACCAGGCTACAGAAGTTGTTGCCCCCTCTTCTCTGTTGAACATCCTATTTGTGAATGTTCAGGACACAATCCAGTAGCCAAAAGGACGTTGCTAGGATTCTCCTGCTCTGGTTTTAAGAATCCCCTTGGTATTTCTTGTTTTGAGAGCATACCTGCACCTAGGGAATTAGCCTTGGTGTAGCCTCTAAGCTCTCGCAGGGACCTTGATCTTCACCAAGTGCCACTGCTGCCCCAAATCAGAAAGCACAACTAGCCCAGGGAGTCTGGAGATCACACCAAGTCCCTTGTACCATAGATTTGTTTGCATGTGGGTGTTTTGTGTTAAAACTGCTCAGGTCTCAGTGGATCCTCTGCGGTCACTTGCTTGCTTTTTGGCCTGGTGGACACCTCTCAGCACCTTGCTTTGCTGACGATGCAGGGTTCAGATAAGTTCGGACCAGAAGAGATGATGGTTTGGGATAACATGGTCTGCGGTGAGACCCTGAGTAAAGAGGACAGAGTGATGACTGTGCTGGGACCGAGGTTTGGGAGTTTGGCTTTGTGGACGTGGCACTGATTTGCTGTGTTACTGTGGTATCATTCAGATCCCCACCTGAAATCTGGGACTAATGGGGTGACTTTCCTACTGCTGCCTTAACTGCAGGCTTTTCTGAGAGGCAGTGAGCGTGTCTGTGTGCAGCACCTTGCCCTGACCTTGATCAAAGTCAGAGTGCTGCTGTGATACCAAATAATGACAAATAAATTCACCTTTGTACAGTTTAGTCTCGCAGGCTTTGTTCCTTCATCCCCGATCCTCCCTGTGAAGGATTTTGTTTACTTTTCCTGAAATGGAAGAGGCCCTGTTACAGGGTCCTCTTTCAAAAATAAACCTTTAAAAAGGAAAATAAAAGAAGGAACAAAAATCAGACCTCGTCTGATAAAACAGAGCAGATACTGATCTTGAGTTCAAGGCAACTTGAAACAGAGGTCTGTTTAAGTGCAACACAAACTCTTCCATTTCTGGATGGTTTGAGACCCCCCTCCTGTCCGTCCTGTACTTTCTGAAAACAAACAAACAAGAAAGAGAACTGCAGTAAAATTCTAGAAGTCACAAATACTGATGTGTTTTTCTTTTGCCGTTGCCTTCAGTTAGGTTTATGCTCAGAAGTTCACACAGTCAGTTAGGTGCTTTGGAAAACCTGTCTTTCATTTGACCTTCTGGCTGTTATTTTGACTTTAAGAAAGTAAGAATATCTTGTAAAGGCTGGGTTGGGTTACTTCCAAGCCCAGCAGCAGATTGTCCAGTTGGGGAAAGGGGAGGGAAGGAGAGGCAGTCTTGCCTGCTATCTCCGGGGGCCCTGGAGTTGTCGTCGCAGCCCCCCGCACGCTGTCCTCCCGCTGCCGGCGGCGCTTCGGGCGCGCAGCTCCGGCTGTCGGTCTGTCGTATTTATTTACTTACTGGTCTCTTGAAATTTCTTATTCCTGCGTGGAGCTTTGAAAGCCCGCCTGTCAAAATGGAAGTGAGCTATCAATAGTCAGCAACGTGGGAGTGAGCTGCTCTGGCTGTTTGTGAAATCTGGATTCATTTACTTGATGGACTCTTTAGGCTGCAATGACTCCAGAGGAGCCCATCGTGTCAAAAGAAAAGAGCTGTAGAGATTAAATACCCGGCAATCGCGAAAGCAAGTGAATCAACACAAACATCGCTCCGTCTTCGCGCTCTGCCTCCCTGGAATGTGACCTTGGCTTTGATGCTGCGGGCTCCCAGCATCAGTCAGAGCGGGCGCGCTGTCGGAGCCGCTGCCTGGCGCAGGGGAAGGGCGTCCCGCTGCTGCCCTGACCTTGTCTCCGTGCGGGACCCTGCCCGGCCCGGGGACAGGGAAGGGGGCTGGAGCGTCCCCTTCGGTGAGGAGCTCGCCTTGCTTCTCCTGCAGAGCAAGGATTGCGGTGGGTTCTTATTGCTGAAGCCCAAATCAGCAATCCGGATTGTACCGGGAGGAAGATGCCCTTTCCTTCCAATCACAGAACCACAGAGAGGCTCAGGTTGGAAGGGAGCGTAAAGATCATGTAGGTCCAACACCCTTCTGTGGGCAGGGATGCAAAGCTTTGGTGCTGTTCAGGGTCTGGCAGCACCCTGTGTAGCATCCTCTGCTCTCCCAGGGGTAACCAGGGGAGGCTGACGGTGCCTTCAAGGCTCCGTGGTGCCGGTGGCCAGGCTGAGCCAGAGAATAAGCTCAGTGATCCCATTGCTGGAAACAGAGCTCGAGAATAGACCCGTGAGTGGCCGTGGCATGACGAGCAAATCAGGTCATGTGTGGGAACACACAAATTGCAATCAGGGTGGGTTTCTTCAGGCCCTGACGCCGCAGTGTTGGGAGCTGCGCGGTGCAAGGCGTGAGGCTTCATGGCCTGCGTTAGTGCTCAAGCAGGCCTCGAGTCCCTTTCACTCAAATACCCTACTGACACCAGTGGGCTCATCTTCAAAAGCCCTTGCAGTTTGTGGTGATGGTTCTGAAGCAGTAAATGTTGACTGTTCCCTGCTCCAGAGTGGCTGCAGAGGCTGAAGGAGAGGCTCGGTAATGCCAGAGCCTGACCTGCTTTGTCAGTAATTAGGAGAGGGGATCCTGGGGAAATGTGGCCCTTTTGTTTTGTTGACTCCTAGGTCACACTTCTCATTTCTGCTTTTCCGTTTAAGTGGATAGGTTTATAGATTATTCCTTGACCTAAAAAATTGCTCCATAAAATGTACAGGAGGTGCAAAAACCTGAGACTGCATCTTTTGGGACCAGAGGCTTGCTTTCGACTTCTATTTACATGGTGTAAATCAAACCGTGGTAGAGTTGTGAAAATAGGACAGGCTGGCACTTGTGTCAGGGGCCATTTGGCCGTATCGCAGGGGTAAGGCAGGGTAAAAATGCTACCACGCAGTACGATTTTGCCGTGGCCATTGGTGATAAGGGAAGTGCTCTAAAAATAAAAGAATTGGAGATAATTGATGATTTCAGCCAGATTGTTTGTGGATGCTAACTGGCAAAACTCCGCGAGGTGAGAGGATCCGTGCTGATCTACACCCACCGCGTGTGCATGGACGTGCTCCAGACCTCAACGCCCGGAGCTGCGCTGATTTACACGAGCTGCGAGTTGGACGCTGGAAAAAGGTGTGCACTTCAAAGGAAAGGCCTGCCCGCGCTCCTTTGAGTCTCGTTCTCCTCTGTGCTGTTGTGGCCTCCGCACCCAGGGGTTGGTAACACAGATCTGTGCGTGGATGCGGCAGCAGCCCCGTGCAGTGCAGCCTGCGTGCACTTGTTTGCTTGCAGCACGGGAAGAAATCCGTTCGTTTGCTTGTAGTGCTGCTGAAATATTAATGCAGAACAAATCATCCGGGTTAAGCTGAACATCACACTGAAAAGAGAGAAATGGTGTGTGATGGTATCAGTGGTTTGTAAAGGGAAATGTTGGCCTCCCCTGTGATCGAATCTGTTTGGCAGAGTTCTGCGTGTTGCGTGGGCAGAAGGATCCTCAGCAGCCAGGGCGTGGAAGTGGCTGAAGTTTCAGTCTCCAACCCTTCCCCAGGTGCACAGGAGCTCAGGTGAAACGGGAGGAGGAGCTTCACCATTTTGCATCATCTGTGACTGATTTGGAGGGTATATGGAAAACATTAACTGCTCTTGGGACTCCTTCAAACGGACTGTTTGAAGTAGTTATTTTACCCAGATGGTAAATATAGGAGACATCCGTAGCAGCCTGCTAGTAATAATAATACTTATAGGGCACTTTACATTTTCAGACTGCTGTCCAAGTAGTTGCCGATGTGTCTTGTCTTTTGCAGCAATGTGTAGTTAAACTTGAAGGATATTGGCCCAAATTTGTGGCAGTTTATCAGCAGCGTCTGTGGGCGAATTCCTTTTCTGCTGTTTGGTACTATGGAAGTAAACTGATTTCTCCCGTGTCTTGACATTGATTCCAGTCTTTCATCATGGTAGTGGAAAAGATGATCTTTAAGCCGAATGGAGAAGAGAGATGTCTCTCTGCCTATTGCACTACAAAAAAGATGAGCACAGCTTTACAGAAAACGGATGCTCCTTTTTTTCCAGCCTATAGCATGTAAATGAACTCAGACATGAGAAGGAGCTTGCTTTTTCCGTGGCCCAGCCTTGCTGACTTCTATGCACATGCTGGCTCGGTGTGTACCTCGCGTGCTCCAGCCTGGCTGACAGCAGCTGCCGTGTGCGGTGTTTCCTGCTAGTTTGGGTAAAATTCCCCTTGTTCTGCCTGCTGGGCCTCTGGGTCTGTGGGATGTGCCGTGGAATTAAACCTGGGCTCTGTTGGCTAAACAAACCTTCGTCCATGTTTCCTTTGTAGCAGTGGGATGGGGCAGGGCAGGGGCAGGCATCGTGCTGGTGGCGTGAGGTTTGGGTGGGAGAGGTTGGCTGCACCCGCCTGTGCCTTGTTGGTGCAGGGAAGGAGAGGGGCCCGTCCTCTGCCATGCCATGCCCTGGTTGTCTGTCCCTTGTGCCCTGGTTGTCTGTCCCTTGGGAGTGCGGGGACAGCCACTGCGACTGCCGTGTGCCTCTCTTACATAACGTCTCCAAGGATTTATTTTTTTTTTCCTTTAAAGGTATTTCCAAAGAACATTGGTGCAGGGAGAGGGAATAGGCTTGCACACCTGCCCGCAATTAAGTAGTTTGCTTTTTATGTTCCTTAATCTTTTATGACAGTCGCAAGGACAGTATGTGTAATGAGAAATTGTCATTAAGCCAAGTGCATAATGCTCATGAATGAAACGCTCCACACCCTGCCGCACTTCCCATTCGTTAAGTGTCTTGTGCAGGTATGATCCTGGGGTGTCGAAACAGCAGCGCCGGGGGCTGGCACGAGGCAGGAAACGGAGCGTGGAGACACAGGGGCTAGGGGAGGGCTCTTGGTAGGGGTAAAGGAGAGGGAGAAAACATCCTTCATGGAAGGGACCACGGGAGAGAGCGCTAAGTTCTTAGAAAGAGGACCTTGCAAAGCATGCACAGCTGACGCGAAAAAGTAATTAAAAGGAAAACCCTAATGGGACATTAGGGGGAGATGCAGCTGGAACTTGAATAAGCAAATGTAAAGAGGGAATTAAGTTTGTAAGCTTTCCTCTAAGGAACTGATGGGGAAAATATGGCAACAACTTCTGCTGATGCAAATCAGCATCGAGCCCGTTGCCGAAGAGCCCTAGCTTGTGAGCCTGGCACGCTGTAAGCCTGCTAGTCCTAAACCTTGAAAACCACGGGGAAAGAGGATGTGGCATTTTGCAGAGGTGATGTGAAGGACATTTTATTCCAAAGCAAAAGATACTGCCTTTAAAAACGAAGTGAAAGTGTTGGTAGTGTGGTTTGCCTGGGGCAAGCTGGTAGTTTGTAATAAATAATACTAATTTAAGTATATAATGCTTTAAATTATCTAGATAATTTAATGTATGTGATTTTTAAACAGTAATTCATCAGCTCTGATCTTAGGGAAAAAATGAACAAAAAACAGAACGAGAGACAAAAAACTTCCAAGTAATATTAGCACTTCTCTTTTACTCTGGAGAGTAATCTACAGCAGAGACATTCATTTTTAGATATGAAGAATTTGCATGTGTGTTTCCAGATGTATTCTTAGACCTTGTACTGCTTAAAATTCAGCTACCCCAGTATGTAGATCCGAATTCTCTTTTCTGTAACATTTTGTCTCTGCCACTGTGGATATCTTTTTTCTTCTTTTCTTTTTTTTTCCCTTTTTCCTTTTTTTTTTTTTTTTTTTTTTTTTTCCAGCAGAGTGTGGAGGGGGGTGTTGATGATTAAGGCAGCCCGTAAGTCTCTTAGCTTCCTCTGAACTTTACTCCCTCTGCGAGGAATGACCTATTTAGATGAGGCCCTTTGATGCAGCGGGAAGGTCAGGTGAGGTCAGCGCCGTGGCCGTGCCAGAAATCCCACAGATGCAGGAAGCGAAGAACTTCTGGAGGATGCGGCTGAACAGGCAGTTATTTCAGCGTGTTCTTTCTCTGTGTGCGCATTTGTTCTCTCGCTAAATTCCTGAAACAGGGAGGGACGGATCCTCAGCACAGCCCAGCCGTAACGCCCCTGTGTTTCCAGGGCAGGTAGGGTCCCTGCCCGCAGCGGCTGGAGGAGGGGAAGCGCAGAGGGTGGAGAGCTGCAGTGAGAGCTGTGGCAGAGCTGGATCCCTTCTTTCTTTGAGCCCCTGCTTGGTGAATTGCTCAGCACTTGTGCAGACACCTACAAGTTGAAACCCTGCCTCCCGAACTTCTCCTTCATGGGCCTGTCTCTGTCCTTACAGCTTGTTGTCTGGAGGAGGGGGCTAGGCAGATGCGTTAAATCCTCCAGCCTTTTTTAATTTTTCTAATTGCCGTGTGGAAGAAAGGGGAGGAGGGAAGAATGCTCCTCTTGGCTTGGATGTCCCAAAGTAAAATCCCAGCTGAACAGCTTAAAATAGATGGTCAGCTGGTTGTTAGGGCTGGAGCCAGCCTGGAGAGCGAGGCATCTGTCCCCCAGGAACGCTGCCTGGTCATCAGGCCGGATAAATTAGGACTAGTTCTGGTCTGTTTGCGCAAGAAACAGACTGTACTGAGGATGGGGAGCTGCCCTCAAAGTCAGCATCCAGCCCCGTGACATCTGTCTGGAATCGATAATGCACTGATCTTGGATATTGCAGGTCTGAAACCTCAACGTGCTGCTAATGCTCTGGGGGTGCTGCGCCTGCACCTGCCCTCGCAGCGCCGCCTCCTCTCCGCTCTGCGCCAGGCAGCTCTGTGAAGCTACTTCTAATGGTACATCTAATAACTGCTCCAGCTTAAAAAGGGGGGGAAAAAGATTATGCCTTTGATATCGCCACAATGACCAAGTCTGTATTTTACCTTCTGTGCCTTTCTGCCCCATGCTGCCTCCTCCCTCCCTCTGAGGCCGGGGGCTGGATCCAATGGCAGCGCTGCTTTTGCTCAGATGCAGCACAAAACAGATTTTTCTAGTGGCTGAATTTAATCACTTAGATGCAGAACACTGATAGACTGAATCAATTTAATTCCTATTGCTCGTGACTGGGAGGGGAGAGAGGGGAAGAGGAAGGTCATAACAATTTAGAAAGCAACAACTTGGCTTAAAAACATAACCGATAGGTCAGTCTTTGGGGGAGTTCTTTGAAACCTGCTCAGGTCAATAAATACAGCAGCCTTAGGAAGTGGGAAACATTTGCAGGGTGGGGAAGGTCATTTATCGGTGTGAGCATCATAAGGCCTGACACATCGGGGCTGCTACAGAGCTGGAAGATCACCTCCCATCAAGAGATGAAGTTGAAGCTCCCCCCTCCTTTTTTTTTATATATTTATTTTTTTTTAGCATGAGCTGCTGGGAAGGACATCTTATCATCGGGCCTTAAGCACCTGAAATGGCCCGTGGTGTCTGTGCGTTTTGGTGTTCTCCACATTTGCCTCAGATCATCTCACCGAGGCAGCGAGTGCTGCGCTGTGGGGTTCCTGAGCAGTGCCAGGTCTCTTTGGGAGGCGTCAGCGACCTGCTGGGCCGTGGTCTTGCTCAAAGAACGGGGGGACTTGATGGAAATGGGGCGCTCCACGGGTCTCCTTTCAGTACAAGGCCCCGTTTTTCCTAGCATCTGTTGTAATTACAGTGTATGTGTTCCATATGAAGTGCAAAGCCCAGGGCTTGGTGGCAGCACTCTTGTGCCTTTTCCAAGGGCGCTGTCACTAGATCATGGCTCTGGGGTGCGAGCTGTGTGGGTGTTGTCCAGTGCCACACCTGGGCCATGGCCTTTAGCGTGCCTTGTGCTCGTGGACACGACCGCCATGTCAGTGATCACTGGAGATGAAACTTCTTCTCTCCAGGATTCCCCCAGGCACTGTGGGGCGGCAGGGCTGGGCAGAGCAGCAGAGCCCTTGCCTTGGCTGCCATCAGAAGCGGGCCCCGCTTCCTTACGCGCGGCATGCGTTAGTAGCAAAGCAATAGAAGCAAACTTGGCTAGCTTAACAGCAGACTTGGTAGCCTGCCACAGCCATCGGCCCATATGCACAATGGTAAATAAAAGCTGTAGCTGAATTTTTTTTCGGGTTTTATATAACATTTTTTACAGTATGTAACGGAAGGGGGGATCCCTCTGATGAGCAGTTCTACCAAAAACTGAGCCGGGGCCTTCTGTTCTGTGAGGTAGGTGCGCAGCGGGGCAGCGACACAGCAGAGGAGCAGCTTGTGCACATTCACCTCAGCCTCTTGGCTCCTTTCCTCCAGAGGCCTGGGGCTGGCACCCCACAAACGCCTCATGGCCGAGGGGACCTGCACGAGGACGCGTGGCTGCTGGCAGAGGCAGCGCAGGCTCTGTGAGCAGGCAGCCAACGCGGAGCTGTGCGCCCAGTGCTCGGCCCTGGGGGTGTGGAGGGCCGCGCGCCGCCTCGCGCTGTGGCGCTGGGAGCAGAAGGGGAGGAAGCTTGGCGGCACTAAGCAGCGGTCAGCTTAAAAATAGCCCCGGCTAATGATAGCGTTGGCAGAAAGACGCTGCCTGCCCAGTGAGGGGATCCGTCTGTCGGCTGTCGTGCCCATGAGTGTGAGGCAGAGGCCTTGTGCTGCTGCCCGTGCTGTGGGGCTGGGCTTGCTCCATTGCTCCCCCCCAGCCCCTGCCTTGTTCCTCGAGCACCATGAGCCCTGTGACGGCTGCGTGGCCCACACAACATTGAACCCCACAGGGCCCGGCCTCCACGGGGTGCTGCATGAGCTGCTGCCTCACGGCACAGCCTGCCCTCACGCAGCGCCAGGCCCCTCCGCATGGTTTGGGTGCCTTTTGCTTTCTGCCTGTGCTGCGAAGTGCCCAGCTCATGTGTGGGTGGCCTCGTGCTCTGTAGCTGCCGGCTAGGAAGGAGGTGTAATGTAAACAGCCGTTTAATTGCCACATGTCGATTGCCGGCAAGTCTTCCACTTTATAGACAGGCGGCGTCGGGGCCCGGCGTTGGTTCAGTCACAAGCACTCGGCCTCGGAGAGGAGGGAGAGCAGGAAAGGGAATCACAGGCCATGCAAATTATCTCGTGGCTGTGTTTCTCTCTGTCGGGGCAGAGCCGTGTCTCTGAGCTCTGGTGGTTTCCTCGGGACCAGTCTGGCCTCCTGGCAGGCTGGGGCTGGAGGGAGAAGCCGGCGCCAGGGCTCCACGTGCCGTCATCTCCACCTGGTGCCGGGGGTGCTGGGGCCCCGTCGGCTTCCTCTGTGTGTTCTTGAGCGGGCAGCAAGAGCTGGTCCACTTCTGTGGGAACCAAAGTGCATTGTTGGGTGAATTTACGTGGGGTGGGAGCATGGCCCCTGCTAAGCCCTGGCAAACCCCAAGTAGCTGCCCTTGTGTCTTTGTGTGCTGCCCCGGCTGGCCGGGCTGAGGCCCATCACTGCTTTCATCGGGAGGGCCCTGGTGACATCCTTGGTCCGTTCTGTTCTATACAGGTGCTTCTGTTGTCATTGGCATTTCCTGAGCCGATTTTGTTTTTTGAATACAAGTGGAAAATTGAGAAATTTTTGGCCTCGTTGGGAAGCATAAGGGGGTGAAGACACGAGCTTTGCAAGGGGAAGCTCTATGGGTGGCTTGTGCTGGCAGCTGGAGAGGGAAACCCACGGCTCGGGGTGGGAGGGAGGGTTTGCTTTGGCTTCTCGCCCCACTGTGGTCTCCTGCTGCTGCCTGTCCCTGTGGTGCGCGTGTCCCCAGCTGCTGTGGCTGCTGTCGCCCTGGGGACAACGCCATGCCTGCGCTGGCAGCCTCACTGCCATGGCAGCTGTGCTCCCGTGGTGCGGCTCAGGCAGCGACAGGCACACAGCATGGTCAGCACGTCGCCCAGGGAGCGAGATGGAGATGGGAGCGGCTGCGGGGCGGCTGGTGGCCAGGTACAGCCTCTGTGCTTCAGAGAGCAAATAAAAGCTGTCCGTGAGCTGCTCACCGGCTGAGTTACACTGAAGTCATCCTGCCAGTTGCTGTGGCTGGGAAGCCAGATCACCTCTTTGGCACCACGCACGTAGAGCCGGGCAGACGAATGGTATGCACAGCCTGTGCTGCTTGCGAGGGTTTTTTCCCCTGATGTGTTTTCACCTTCCCACTCCAAATTAGAGGGTGTTTGGGAGAGTTTATTCTCGTGAGCTTTTGCATTCCCAGAAGGAGATTTGTACTGCTGCTTCCGTTACAAACCCCTGGTTATAAAAATATCTGCTGCTAGTTGAAACTTAATCTAATTAAATCTTAATTATATGGGGCCCGAGGATAAGGTTGTGTTTTATATACATTAAAAAATATGTGCGTGGGGGCTGTTTTCTTTGAGATTCCGTCTAGCACTGAGGAATATTCTTTTCATATTCTGGATGTTTATAACCAGCTTAATCCTAGGACCTGTCAGGCAGGTATGATCCTTTTGGTTTTCATTCGTACAGCCACTTGCATATTCGATCCTTATCTATAGCTGTAGCTTTTGCAATGGAAGTAACCTGCAGAGCACTGCAAACTTCTGATGGATGGAGCTTCTAATGATACAAGCTAGCAGCGATGAGACCAAGAGAGTCTCACAGAGGGATGTGAGCAGAGGGGTGACCCGTGCTCCTGTTGTGTGCAGGGCGGGCGGCAGAGCCGTGCTCCCGTGGAGGGTGAGCTGCTGCCTGCTTTTATGGCTCGTGTGCTGGGACGGGGGCAGTCGCAGAGTACACAGCTGTCTGCAGAGTGGTTTGGTAGCACTCCAGCCTTTCCAGCAAATGTTGAATTTCTGCCTAAATGTATTTTTACCTAGAGGACCCTTTACCTAAATTAGACATGAAGTTTCAGTACCATTTTGTGCAGGAGAGCTTTTTGCACTTGAAATAAAACCAACTGCTTTTTCTTCCAAAGAGGATACTGAGAGGAGGTTAATGTCTTTCCATACACAGCTCGTATAAGGGCAGTTGTGAGTTCCTTTTGTTGCTGTTTTTTTTTTTTTTTTTTTTTGTGATTCTGTATTAAAGTTTCAGACTTCCTGTTCAGGTCTGAAAGTTGGGACTGCTGTTCTGTGCACTAGTGTGTACTTACAGGTAGAATTTCTGCCTTAATTTTCAATCTCTTGAGCTTTTGTCATTTTTATCACAACCTTATGTGCTATTTAATCGGTTATTCTTTTAAGAGGGCTTAATTGTATGAAGATTATCATGCATGAGAGACATCTATAATTAGAGGGGGGTTTGGTGCTGTTAGGGTTTTAGTGAACAAAATTACAGTGTTCATAAACTGTTTGGAGAACGGAGGCAGCAAATATTGTACCGTTCAACAAGTTTCATGTTACCCGAAGAGAGGATTGACTCTCGCTAACTTTGATGAGCTTTTGGGTTCCTCCACTATTTGCTCTACAAGTGTGGTCCTCTGCTTTCTTTCATCTCTTCTTTCGTCTTTCCTCCTGGCATGGGAGTGGAAACAAGCTTGTCTCTGCTTTATTGAAATGCCACGGGGCTGACCCGGAGGCCTGGACGTTGAGCAAGGTTTACCCCATTAAGTTACAGAGCAGGCACGCTGCGATGCTGAACGCATCTGGAGCTCTGCTCCTCTGCAGAGAAAAGCTTCCAAAATTCTTGCTCTTGCTGCGTTTTTGGAATAGAATAAAACATAAGAGCTTTGGTTTCGAGTTCTCTTTTATGGAAATAGTAATCAAATTCAAAATGACTTTTCACTTTTCCTAGAAAGCAGGAACTACTTATATGGCAAACATTAATTGGCAAATGTATACTGGTTGGACTTTCAAAGCCTCTGAATAGATTTGGCGTTTTTCCCCCCATGTCCCTCTTGAGATCTATAGAGAATATCTTTCCAATGAATATGGTCTTTGAAGCTGGCAGGAGTGGCTTTTTGTATTTATTGCGTGTGGACTGTATTGCTGCCTTCATTTGTAGATCACACGGAGTTTAAATCTCTGAGGTCCTCTGTCTCGTGTTGCTGCTGGCTTCTGTGCAGAGGGGCTGTACAGCACTGCCCTTCTGGTCTGGAAAGGCGCTGTCTCTGTTCTGTTTGCACTGATGATGCAGTGAAGTGAATCCGGAGCCCTGGGAAGCAGCAGCCTGGGAGGGATGCTCTGGGTGCCTGCTGCAGTGCCAGGGCTGCCTTGGGGCAGGAGGGCTTTGTTTTAATTGGAATGGGTAACGAAACAGTTTTTCCTGTCTGCAGACAGAGGGTGGGGAGTTCTTGTTCTGCTGATCGCAGACTGGCAGAGGTTGAAGAGGACCTCTGGAGCTCTCCCCCAGCCCTCCCCACCTTCCTGCCGGGCTGAGCCTTGCTCCGACCTCCTGCTGCAGCCCAGGGTGCCGTTGGCTTTCCTTGCCACAAGGGTGCACCGCTGGGTCATGGCCAGTTCCTTGTCCACCAGGACTTCCAAGCCCTCTGCAGGGCGGCTGGGAAGCTGGTGGGCCCCAGCAGGTACCGGTGGCCGGATGAGGAGCAGCACTGAACGGATCCCACCACTGGCACCATGTGCCCTTGTCTGGGTGGTTCTTGGTAAACTCCAACCTGAGAGGCTCCAGCACTTCTCTTGGAAAAAGAGAGCCACCGCTGGGCTTCTTTCACTTGCATCCTCCTGCTAACTGTGTGCGTGTGCGAAAGTACGAAACCGTACAAAACTGTTGTGGTATTTCACATGCAGGTCGGTAATTTATTGGGAACAATTACTCTGCTGATCATTTGTGAGCTGAAATGAGCAGGAGAGGATGGTGCGTGCTGTAGGCTGGCAGCCTGCCTGCAGCATGCGTATTGTTAGAATTTCTTCCTCCTCCATCTCCTCCCTTTCCCCATTGAAATGACATGACACCAGGGGACCATTGATTTCTGCTCTCCACGTTAATGAAAAATTCCTTGTTGGCTCCTAGTTTTCTAAATCCTTTGAGACAGCTGCAACAGTTTAGATACTTCGGGAGCAAACATGCCAGCCAGGGTGATGTATGACTTTGTGAACTTTCAGGGGACAAAAGGGTACGCTTTTCTTGGCCATAAAACTGAGAGAGGCTCTTATCCTTGTAATTATTACATTTTCTGTAGCCAGTTTGCTGAACATATTTTGGTAACTCAGTGCACAGTTTCCATCTCAGATGGCATGCGAGATTTATCATGTTTCTTAATGCCTAATAATTTTATTTTGAAGTTTAGATCCAGCCAAATAAGAGCCATAAGTCTTGATAACGCTACAAAAAGCCTTCTCATACATTTGAGAGGACTCAAAATGCAGCTCTCATTTTCTTCTCTGCTGTGTGTCTCTTTGCCAAGTTAAAACCATTAATTTTGAGAGAAGGGAAGTATTATTTGAGATCACCTTGTAGTGCTTTGTTGCCACGTTTCATGTTCCTGGACAGCATGGTAGTGGAACGCTCCCCATTTATGAAGTGCAGGGTACAGATGGCAACTCATTAAAAGTTTCGTGATAATCACCCTTCCTATGGAATTACCACTTAAATCTAGTTAGTGGAGGAGGAGGAGTGGCACAGAAACATGCTTCTTCTGGGTGATTTAAAAGCATATGGGATTGAGTGTTTTATGTGTGCCCCCTTGTCAGGAGTCCTCCGAGCAGATTGCCGGAATCGTTGAGCGGTGAGAGTTTAATGGAGGTGCAGGAGCTTTTGCTCTTGATCCCTTTGACAGTTAAGCTGTCGTCTTCAAGTGCATTTTTTTCCAAAAAACAAAACAAAACAAAAAAATTTAAATACAGCTTTTCTGCAGAGTAAATGGAGGCAAGAACAAGTATGTGAGGCAGCTTGTAAGAAGCTTTTTGGTCATTTCAAGGTTGGGAAGCGTTCTTTGGGGAGCAATGTGTCATTGTTAGGTGGCCGCAAAGAAACAAAAAGGTGCTTGCTTGTATGTCCTCACTTGTGCAGATGGTAAGAGGCATGGTCCCAAGGGCTCCTTGAGAGCTCGGAAGTTAGAAAATATATTTGGATTCAAGTCTCAGCATCGTTACAGATTTTCTTTGGGACTTGGAGCAAGTCACTAACTTCTCTGCCTCAGTTTCCCACCTGCAAAATCTCGTTGAAGGGTCACTGCCTTCATCGTAGCAAAGTGTATCTCAAAGGTGTGGGATTTGCAAGACTAAAAGAGGCCTTTGGGGTTTTCGGGCAATGACACCCTACTCCCTTTTCTGGATAGTGCTGTTTTTTTTTTTTTTTTGTCACCTCTGCGTCCTTTGGTTTTTGGGTGTTAGACTGCTGAGAAGAGGGCTCTTCATCTCACCTGAAGCTGCTTTCAGTTGGAGGGGCCGAGTGAAGCTTTCTGGCTTTTCCATGTTCCTTCCTGCCCCCTCCTTTAACAAGTGCAGAAGCTTCACAGGTGCCTTGTGCTCAGAAAAACGGGGATGAAGAGGCTGGCAGAGGTCAGCACACCTTTGTGCAGGTGCTGTCCCCATACAGCACCCCGTACAGACCCACAGGTTATCACAGCCTCACAGGAGCGTGCACGATCTGCCTTGCCTGGCAGTGCAGGTGCGTGAAGGGTGCGACCTCGCCTTCCTTTCCCAAGGTCTTGTGCTGTGCTGTCCCCGTGCCCCCTGTCTGCACGGCTCTGCAAAACTGTCTCTGCCTGAATTTCGCTGGAGGACAGCCAGAGGCTGGGCTGGCTGCTTCGCTACCGACTGCTCCTGCTGTTGGCTGCAGGTTTGCTGGCGTGTGTGGGGTGAGCCACCAGCCAAAACCTGGCTACTGTTTCCTCTGAGTCACATCTGTCTGGTCTTCCTAAAGCAAATAGAAAAGCTCGCCTGCTTTCGGCGCTGCAGAGCCGAGAGCTGTGCTCAGGCTGCTCCCTGCTTCCCTGTGCCTGCTATGTCAAACCTGGACCCAGCGCGAGCAAAGAGCTTGAATTTTGTGTGCTGGGTAAGTGGTGGACGATTGAAAGAACAAAAAAAGGTGTTGAGGACAGCATCCTACCGTGAATCAAATTTTACATGGGAGAACCACGATGCAGGCTGGGACAAAGCGAGACCTCTTAAATACAGCCCTTTCTCCTCATTATAGCTGTATGTGAAATGGTAATTGTCTGTTTCGTGTACTTCAGTGAATTCCCGATTCTGTCCTTGCATCGAGCAGCCTGATTGCAGTTCAGTCTTGGCCCTGTTGTCGCTTGGCTGGTAGCTGGAGACTGGATTTAAGTGCCTTTAGGTGTTTTTGCTTATCTTGTAGCTTGGATTTAGCCTCATTCATCAACAGTCAGAGCTTTGCTGCAGCCCGAGCCCGTTCTCTGACAGCGCTGATGTGACTGAGACAGGAGAGGTGACCAGGGGCCATAGCACACTGCCTGGTGTCGCTGCTCTGACTTCCCCAGGTGTGGAGAGCGGCTGACCACGGCCTGACCTCCCCCCGGCCACCGCGGATGTAAATGCACCACGTCGGCACGCCTCAAGGCTCCTGAGGGCTCCCCGGCCTGCAGGTCACAGGGATGTGAGCTCTGTGCTTCCGAGCTAGCCGGGGGGCACGGAGGTGCCCAGGGCTTGCAGGGTGCTCGCTCCTCCCCGCAGCCCAGCAGTCGCGGTTCATGCACGCGCCTCTTCCCTCGTGGTGTGAGAAACCAGGCAAAAACAGAGGGATGCAGATTATTATTTTTTTTTCCCCTCGTGCATTTGTATGCTGGACAATGAAGATGGAAGAATCCACCCTCCTGGAAAGGTATCACCTTTTAAACAAGGCGCATTTGAAAAATTTCAGTAACTTTTGGGCACGTTTGTTCCAATCCAAGCAGACGCGCTCCTCGGTGGCAGCTGTGGAGGCTGCGGGTCTGAGAGCAGGCTGAGCAGAGCTGCTGCTATGGGCGCTGGTTGGAGGTTACCAACCCCAAGAAAAGGAGAAAAAAAAAGAAAAAAAAAACCTGCTAATGCACAGTTTAGGGGGCGAAAAAAAGGGAAAGGAAAGCCCAACCCGTTTCATTTCAGCTGAACTTGGTAAAAAGTTCCCCAAAGGGCAGCTCGGCTGCTGCACCCGCAGGCGTTGGAGAGCTCTCGTGGTCGCACCCTGACGTGTGGCACTGCGCGGGTGAGCCCGAGTGCAGCTACAGCTCGCATGTAATCATAGAAGATGCATATTAATTTTTAATAGGAGTCTGTAACAGCTCACGATGCTGAAATATGGTGCCTCTGTTGACAATTGCTATTTTTGGTGGAAACAAACCCTAAGGCCTTGTCAGTGCTTCTGCGTGTTTATAAACACTGCTGTCTGCAGAGGAGGAAATGTGCTTCTCAGCATCTCGGGGCAGTAAGTAATTTTTCTCTCCGATTTAATGGAAAACTTCAAAGTTGATTGTTTGGACTAGCCGTGGCAGCAATTGTGTATTGAGTTCCTTTTTGGTTTTCATGTCTTTTAAATGCATTTAGCTACCGAGTATGCAGATAGCAGGCCGTGGGAATCATTTGGACGGAGAGCCCCCCTGTTCTTTGCATGCTTGCTTGAGCAAAAGTTGTGCTGTGAAACAGTAGCCTTGGAATGTGTGTAGGAATGCGCTGCGTATTGTGCGCCCTGCTTTGTTTGGTCTTTCAGGAGGCAGCCCAATTTACCTCTAATTGTTCGCTGCATATTTCTGACAGATGCAGTTTATTTTCTTGTCGGTTGCTGCCCTTTTTGGGAAGCCAAGCAGCCAGAGAGCTTTTGTAGGAAATGTGGCAGCCTGTTTGCGTTCGTGTCCCCTACCCAGGCAAGAGCTGTCCGCCTTCTCCCAGCTCTTTGCAGGTCTTTGGTCCCCTGCGCTAGCTTTCTGAATGCTAACTCGGCTGTTAATTGCTTTAGAAACCATCACTTTCAAGCTCTTGGTGGGGGATGTTTGTGTTTTTATGTGGATGGCAGGGAACTTGGATGTCAGGGTGCGTTGGTGCCGGGCGCTGGCATTGCTGTGCGGTGTCAGGTGTAACCACCTCGTGTCTCTGGCCGTTCTCGGTGGTCTGGGTAGGTCTGGTGACATTTGCACCTCTCCCAGGAGCACAGAGAAACCTCCTGGCCTTTGGGGTCTGAAGATGCGTAGCTTAGACTGGGAGCTAGGGGTGTCTGCTGTGCGTTGGGGTGAGCGCTTGGTGGGTGCAGTGCTGGGAGGACAGGGGCTGTGCTCTCAGCCTCTGCAAGCTGCCTTCACCAAAGCCTAGTACTGGGACGATTTTTTGGGGGTGGAACAATCGTCACCCCTCGGGGTACCCTGGCAGGGCTGGGAGCATTGGGTGAGGGAGGAGAGGTGCCTGCAGCGGGTGAGGGACCCTCGGCCGGGCTCAGCAGCAGGGTGGCTGACGGTTTGTTCCCTTTGCCTGAAGATGAGAATTTCTGCTGGTTGTTTTTCTAGGAATTGTTTTCTCCCTCCTTCCTGAAAGTCAGTCCAGAAGCTGCTGGAGGGAGATATCTCCAGAGAACCGGGGACTGTTTACCAGACACTTCAATCACTGCAGCTGCCGGTGCAGGAGTTCTTCGGTTTCTGCTGGGTCATCTGCACAGGCCTGGCTTTTGTTTTTACCCTGACAAAATGCTGAGAGCCTTCCCCAGGGCCAGGCGTGGGCTCCAGCAGGCACAGTGCTGCAGTGTCTGCTCTGAAGGCTCGGGTCTGGGTGCTGCCGGCTCTGCTCCTCTGCTCCAGCCCTTTTGGGGAGGGGGCTGGTGCCCCAGTACACGTTTCCCGTGGTGCTGGTGAAGGTGAAGCGTTGCCAGTATCCCAGTGCACGTAGCTGGGGCCGTCGTTCATTAGACTATCAAGCGGGTTTGATTTTTCCAAATAACCCTCTGAATTATTCTGTGTAATTAACTCATGAACTTATTTAAAATGATAACAGGGTGGGGAGGAGGAGAGGAACTGTTGTGGATCTTCGTAAACCGATAGCATTGCATCGCTTCTCCCCACTGATCACAAGGTCGTCTCCAACAGCTGTTCAGGCGTAATTAGCCAGCCCAGACTTCGTAGTTTGAACAATTGAAAAATTACAGGGGTCAATGACTCGGTGTCTTAAATTTTAATAAGTACATAAAACCAAAGTGCTGAGTTATTAAAAATTAATCCCGCTAAGCGGTTGTTTGGGCTTCTTGGAGCCTGAACGTGTCCATTTGTCCACTGGGGCTGGAGAAGCGCGAGCGGTTATCGCTGTGGCCGGCGCTGCTCTCGGGCAGCAGTTTAGTGGGAGTGCTAAGTTTGATTATTATTTTAATCAAGGTCGTATTTTGTTTATGCAGAAGCAGAATGAACTGTGGCCCTCGGTAATCCTTTCTCTCTCCTTGCTGGCTCAGCCTTTGTAATTCCTGTAAGCTGCTCACACGAGCAGAGCGGGGATATTCACGCAGTCGAGTGGATATTGTGCGAGTGTTGCTGATCGTGCGCGGCTCTGCTCGAGGTACTGAGATGTTCTCTTCAAAAGGAAGGGAGATCTGTCTGCATTAACACCATAAGCCTAAAATTTTCCACCCCCTCTGGGACTTTAGATCCTGGTTGTAAAACTTGGTTTGGAGCTTAAAGCGTGGTGAGCGCGCTTTCTTCTCTCCGGGCGATGGATCTTCAGGAAGCGTTTGGCCATGTCATTTACACAAGAACAAATTTGGGGACTTCTGGCGGGTTGGCCCTTACAGCTTTGTGTGTGTGCCATTTCGTAAGGCCATGAGAAGTTACAAAAGAAAGCAACCCCCTTCTCTGAACCACCTGGTATTGTTTTCAGAGGCAATTAAATCCAAGTGGCGTGCAAAGTGGGGAGCAGAGGTTGAGCCCGGGGGTGGGTTTTGGAATAAGACATTTATTTCCTTAAGTTGTGCTGGAATTCTGAAAGGAATCCAATAAGAATATTTGCTTTTATTTAAACTTAAAAAGTATCGGGAAGATGCACATTATTGAATTGCTCCAGGGACTGCTAGAAAAATCGTGAGGTGCATTAAGCTCGTTGTCACATCGCCTGAATTGCCAGGTAGCTGAAGATGGGGAGTTTGGTCTTTTTCCTCCATCCTGAGCCCAGGCCTGTGACTTACCCAGGGTCATCGTGCACCAGCTTTCTAGCCAGCAGAACGTGACGTATTTAACGTCGTGGTTCTTAAAAAGCAGCAGCCCCAGGGAAAGCTCTGGGGCCTTGTGGCCAAGCTGCCCTCAAGGAGAGGTTGAGGAGGGGACGTCCTGCGCCAGGAGCCCGGCGTTCCCGGTCCCGATCTGCTCCCTCCGCGGGTGACCTTGAGCAGCCCAGCTGCTGAAGCCTGCAGATTTCTTCAGATTAAACCGAGGTGATTTTCGATTTCCTGAAGTCACGGGGCTGCAGCTTATGGGAGCTGGGCAGAGAGGCTGGGGTGCCCCAGGGGCTGGAGCATTGCTGGGGTCCGGCTTGCAGGGACCATCCCGTCCTGCCCAGAAGGAGCTGCTCTGCCCTCAGCCCAGCCTCCACCACCCTCTGGGGTGTGCGGGGAGCGAGGGAATAGCGAGAGCCTTATTAAGATGTTTTTAGATAACGTTTGCTCAGCTGCGAGCCAGCAAAAGATTTTCAGAGTCTATTAGGCAGCCAGTGCTATTGAATCGTAAGGTTGATTTGAAAAATTGGCACCTAATGGTTTACAACTGGAATAAATTTCCAGAAATTGGATCGCGGAGAGAAACTTCTTTTTGTGTGTGTGTGTGTGAGCGTGCTTGTGTCCCTTCCCCTGGAAAGGGGCTGCCTGTCACTTCAATCAGCGCCCTGGATTTTTTCCTTCTAATTAGGGAACACGAGGAGTTCAGATCAGCGCCTATTCATCTCTGTTTTGACAAAGCCGTTTGATGGGCGAGGATTGTGGCGGGGGACTCTCCTCGCTGCAGCCTTTTTCCTCTTTCCTCCTCCTGCCGGGGTTTGTAAAGGCCAAAGCCTGAGAATTCCTGAAAAATTAATGGGGCCTCAATAGGTGCTTTGCATCTGCTGCTAACCTCCCTCTCCCGAGCCCACCACGGGTCACAACTGAAAAGTTGCCAGCACAATGGCTGCGCAGCAGCTGCTCTTTTGTATGGAAATAGGACCCGAGGCGAGCGGAGCTCCTCTCCCAGTGCCAGGACAGCAGGATTTCGGGGGGCCAGCTCTGGCTCTGTGAAACGCGCCGTGCCGACCCCGCAAATGTCACCGGCAGGTTTGGCCCCGTCCCGCTCCGCGGGTGTCTCGGTCTCCAGCCGCGAGCGCGGTCGCCGTGCTGCTAAATAATGTAGAGAGCTGCTGCAGAGGAGCTCGGGGGTAGGGGAAAGGGCTCTGCCTGCAGAAAACACCGGCCGGCGTCTCCCCCCCCCTCATCACAGCGCTTGAAATATTCAGTAGCATCCTAGAGGGCTCTGAACTCATAAATGCCTGCCTTTTTTCCATTACGGAGAAGCCCTGCGTGCGTTTCACTGCTGGTATTATTACATTATTTCCAGTTAGCTGGGGCTGGTTCGTAAGCCCAGCTTCAAAATGGAAGGGGCCGCAGACGCTTCGTGTTGAGGCTGGGCCCGACGGCGCAGCTCTTCCTCCCGTCCTGGGGACACTTCCATTTCGAGCTGCCTCTGGCGAGGTCAGTCGTCGGTGGAGAGGTTTCTCTGAAAGGCAGATTTCTTTCGGCAGCCTCTGAAACTCGACGTGCCCGGAGGAGTGGATGCTGTCGCAGGCCGCTGCCCTGAGCCCTGCTTCTCGCTGCCTCAGCTTCTCCTTCTGCAAACGGCCTGGGGGGCGGGGGAGGATGGATCACAGCCTGTGGGAGAAGCGCTCTCCCTTCCCTCCCTCGGTGAATCTACCAAAAAGTTCAATTTCCCTCCTCTTTTCCTTGCAAAACCGTGTTTTCTCCCTTTAGCAGGAGCCTCTCCGTTTACCAGGGGGGTTTCTTGTCCCCTCTGCTGCCTCGAGGCCACGCAGCGATGTTTGTGAGCTCAGGGCCTCACCTCCCGGATTCTGCAACCCTCAACAACCCTCGACCTTCTGCATTAACGGGAAGGTCACAGGCCTTCCTTTTCCCCGGGTGGGATGGGTTTTTTATTCCTGCCATTAATGTGATGCTCACCTCCCCCCCACCCAAGGCAAAACCAAAAGGTGAGGAGTCTTCTCGGTTTGGCAGTGTGTAAAAGCTTTTTAAAACTAAACAAGAAAACCAATTATTTTTCTAACTGCTTTACTCCTTCAAATCTTTCACTGTAATGGAGATTTAGAATCCATCACTGTTTAGCTATTATTTCTGTGTAAACAGAGTCATGCCCTATTGCACCAAGCAAACAGTCAATTTTTTCCATTATACTTAGCTGCAAATAACAAGGGTACAGAATAGATGACCCGTTTTGGAGCATATTTTTCTCCACGCAGTGCTCTGCGTGTGCCCGTGTCCGCAGAGGAGGGCAAGGAAGTGGCGAGGCCCAGCCCGGCGCTGAGTGTCAGCGGATCTGGGGCTGTCCGCGCACCGTGGAGGGTGAGGACAGCCCTCACCTTGCTGCCTTGGGTTGTCCCCACGGGGGGCACATCGGGGTCCTACGGGAGCGTTCCTGGACGCCAAGGGCCAGCCGTGCTTGGGACAGCGGGCACTGCTCCTCGGGGCAGCCGGCTACGTCTGATTTTTATTCAAATGCACCAGGCTTCGCGTGTTGTGCGAAAGCGTCGCGCGCAAGTGTGTCGCCAGCAGCTGTTTTTAAAATTAAACAGACACTTGAGGTTAAAAATCCGCAAGTTCAACGTTCACTTCCTTCTGTGTTATTAAGTTTGGATCCCGTCCAAAAACTCGATAATTTTATTTCATGTCGTTGAGTCTGTTTGTTTACATTTTGCATTTCATTCACGTCTCGCTGGTAGATTTCGCTCTCCGGCTCGGAGGCCTCACTGCCGGGAAGCAGTGTTCAAGCTGCAAGTTTTCTAGCTTTATTTTCTGAAAATCCAAAAAAAAAAAATAAAATGTTAGGACAGCAGCATTTTTGGGCCCCCCTGCGGGGTGCGGCAGGAGCCCCCCGCGTGCCTTGCTGGGAGGGATCAGCGCAGCCGCGCTGGCGGCTCCGAGCCACCGAGCATCGCTGCTGCAGGGAGCCGGCTGTCTCGCAGGACCAGTTAGATGCAGCAGCGCAGACTGAAATAGCAAAGTGTGATAAATTAAAGGAATAAAGCACCGTAAGGGACTCGTTTAAAAAAAATAGCTTTAGAAGAAGCGTATGAGGCGGACTGCAGCGTGAGGGGAGCTGGCTCCACCGAGCGCCCAGGTGTTCCTGGTGAAGAAAGGGCAGCACTGGTGCCTTTTCACAGGACCACAACGTGGTCACCCGTTGGTAAAAGAAAGGAATCCTGCTTGGGAAGTTGCAGCAAAGGGCTGATGAGGTGGGTGAGGGAAGAGGGAGGAAGCAGAGAAGCTCCTGGGTCTGGCAAGGCCAGGTGGGGGGTGCCTCTGTGTAGGTCCGGGGGGTTAAACCCCAGGCAGGGATTGTTTGACCAAGGAGCAGTGTCAGGAGAACCAGGAAGGAGTGATAGATTCAGTGCAGAAACTGAAATAATGGTTCATGCTATCAGTAAGTGACAAGGATAAGGTTTAATGTTGCGAAGGACTGAGCTCCAGGGCGTCCCTTCCAGTGCCCAGTTCCCCTGACTTCACCCTTGAATTTCATTCCTCTTCTATAGTGTTTGGCTTGCATGACAAAGAAAGGGCTTTTTTTTTTTTTTTTTTTTTTCCTTCAGTTTTGTTTTACAAATACTTTCTATATAGCCTGTTCCCAATTGAGGCTTTTATTTGAGAAACAAATGCTTCTGGTTAGCTTCTGTCTGGAATATGTCCAGCTGTAAACCATCACCACGAGCAAAATTCATTGACAGCAGAAGAAATAAAAACAAACATTCCCTGAGATGGGGCACTTCTGTCCATGGGCCATGGGTATTACTGTCTTTAAAGGAGAATAACGATACGTACGCGTGCACTCAGGGCCTGAGCTCAACAGCCTGGGGGCAGCTGAAGCTCAGAGCCCAGCCCCGGGTTTTGGGGCGCAGAGTCCCGGAGGCGCACGGGGCGGGGAGGTCCCAGGGAGCCCAGGCAGGCAGTAGGGAGCTGGGGAGGTCCCTTTGTACATTCCTACCGGAGCTGGTACAGTTTTGGTCGTGGAGGCTGCTGAGCTGGCTGTGCTCGGAGGGACAGAGCAGGCTGGGGAGGTGTTTTTTGGGCTGTTCGCTCGCTTTGCGGTGATGAGGAGTGGTGGCGCTTCTTTCTTTTTCTTTCTCTCACACTGTCATAGCTCAAGGGAGCTTAACTCAAACTGGAATCTCACGGGTAGCAGTGTCCTTCTCATGCAAATCTGTTTTCTTTTTTCTTCTCCATTTTTCTCCCTTCGGAGCGAGCTCTTCCCATGCCCAATCTTCCCTTCCACGCTCCTCTCTCCAGGCACTGTCAGCAGCGCTCTCGCTGGTGGCGTCCTGTTCTGGAGGAGGGCGGGGAGCTGAAGAAGTCCTTGTGTAGCCCTCCAGACGTTGGTTTCTCCTGCTGATCTCAAACAAATGCAGGTGCTCCAGGGGAAGAAACCAGCGGCAGGCTGCGTGGTGCTCCTCGAGAGAGCGGGGACCTGCGGCAGGGGAGGCCGGCTGCGTGCAGGGCTGGTGAGCACTGGGGAGGCAGAGGAGAACCTCTGCTGTGTGAGCTGCACATCTGCCAGAAGCTCGGCGCTGGACAGCTTCTTTCTGCTGCTTTGCTCTATCCCCATCCTGCTCCCCCTTCTTTTTTTCCCTTTTTTTAAAATTCCAGAACAACATATTGAGGGATTTGATTTGTTTTTGTTCTTGCTTTTGTTTTTCCAAAGCCTTGAACGTGCTTTAGACAAACATAATGAAACAATTTACAAAAAATAAAAGGAATGGAAATAACCTCCTCTAAAGTGGCAGAAAAAAACACTATCAGCATCATCAGCTGTGCTCATGACAAGGAATGCACTATTTCAGTGCGTCAAAGACACTGAAATTTGCTTCATCTGAGAACCCCTGTGTGGAGGCAGCGCTGCGCTGCATCCATTTCTGTTGTTTTACAGAGAGGCTCTGGTGATCCGGGTCTCGGGTTTTGTTTTGGTTTTGGTTTGTTTTCTTGCAGGGCTCTTTCTGGCAGAATGTTTTAAATCTGCCGGGTTTTTGGTACAGCCCCTGAAACTGAGCTGTGCGGAAGGGCATGATACCAAAACCCAAATGCCACACAGACCTCCCGCATCACTTTTGGTAGGTTTTGTCCCTGTCACTGCATGGTTGGGACAGTTGGGTTGCGCAGGTTGTTTGGATTTCCAGTCTGTTAGCACCTGACCTGGTAGCAGTGCTGTCTTTGGAAAGCCTGGTGTGTTAGGATGTGTTTGCAGGGGGGATTTTGGGCCCCTGGAAGGAGGATCATTATCTGAACTGCCTAGAGAAGCAACTGTCTCGTATTACGGTTATTGTTGGAGAGTATTAATGGACCAAAAATATCCTGTCACAAGAATCCTTAGCAAGATGTTTGTATTTTTTAAAAAGGGAAGCAAAATTGTTTCTTGCCTTTTTATTAAACAGTAGGGTAGGTGCAGCCTCTGTTCTGGTGACTCTTTAATTGGCACAAAAGGGCAGTTTAGCTTCATCTTCAGGAGCAGTTGTCAAACAAGCTGGAATTGTTTGCCTCTCGGAAACATATAGAGCTATATACCAGGGTTTGCATCTCCTTCCCGGCCATTACCTGGTGCAGCGAGTTTCATTGGCATGGAAAGAGCAGGTAATGAGCAGGCTCCTCCAGCTCTGAGAAGTGCAGTTCCCAGCAGGAGCCTCGTGCTGCGGCGATGGGAGAGGTGCCGAGCGAGCTCTTGGAGGGGCAGCAGGATGCCGTGGGACGTGCTGCCCCGTTGTGTCCTCCCCACCAAAGGGAAATGTGTGCTTGGAGACCCCCACGGGCTGAGCAGCACCCTCGTGGTGCCAGTGCCAGCCGAGGCGTGCGGGGTGTTGTGCAAATCCTGCTCAACCTGAAGCGTTCGGTGTCAGCGTTGGCCAAAACCCATCAGAAACCGGCGCGGTCACCTCAGCCAAGTTGTTAATGTAACCTTTTGTTCTAATCCCTTTTGTTGCTGCTGATTTAGGAAAAGCCAGGAGGAGAGGAGAGAGCTGTAATTCTTTGCAGGTCAGGACCAGCATTGCCGTGGCCGCACAGGAGGCTGGCGAGGCCGGGCAGGGTGCACTGGGCAGCGCCGAGCGGGGATGGCAGCGCAGGAGAGCCGGGGAAGGTGCAGAGGGGCTGTGGGTGAGCACCCGTCCTGGCAGCCTCCTTTCCTCCAAGCCAGCGTGCACTGCTGCTCTGCAGAGTCACTGCCCAGACCTCTGCCTGTTCCCCAGGCCTTCTGTCCCATTTCGGTTCAGCGAGACGCGGGGCGTGTGGCAGGCTGGGCTGCGGGCCCCTAATTAGAGCAGCGCTGTCAGCCTGGCTAATTGGCGCCGCGCAGATCCCGCGGGCAGCCCCCCCGTGGTCCCCCTGGCCTCGCACAAGCCTCGCGTGTCCCCATTTGCAGTACCCCGGGCCCCTGTGCGTGTCCTGCGGAGCGCGGGCTGGCAGTTCGCAGCTCCTGGAAGGAGCTGTAAAGCCCGAGCGGCTGGCCATTTACCGCAAACAATGCGCCAGCATGGCTTAACCTTTCGGTTGGCTGCTAACAGCAGAGATCTGTCCTTTTGGTTTCATTGAAGTGCACAGCAACCTTTTAACAGCGGAGGAGCTGCGGCGACTCTTCCAGAGCGGGTGTCTGAACGCTGCTTATTGATTCAGGGGAAAGGGGGCACCCACTGTGAGTTCAGCTTCTCCTGGTGTACAGCACATAATTAAAACTTCCTGGCAGAGTAACGAATGGTTCCACCTAAGCCCTCTCCACCACCGCGCTAGCGGCTTCAGCTCCCTCAGATGCCGCTCGCCTCTCGGGACGTCCCCGTGGGTCTGGGGACGGGCTCACGAGCCGCCGTGCTTTCCACCCCTGCTTTGTCCTGGTGAAAGCAGTAACTAAATGAAATCAGCAGCCACAACCGCCCGTCTTTAAGAGGCAGGTGTTTTAGTACTAATTTTGCCTTTGGTCTTAGGAAGATGGGTAGAAGCTGACCGTCCAGGAGAGCTGCCAGTGGTGCAGGAGCGTGGGGTAATGCAGTTACCGGTTGTGAAGTGCTCAGGAGCGGCGGTGGTGAACGCTCTGCTCCCTTTACACCTCTGAACTCCTTCAGCTCGTGTTTTGCTGGCACCGGGCTGTGTTGGTGACTCAGCCCCAGCCTGGCTCCTTGGTGCCAGTAAGAGCGATGCTGCTCGGGGGGTTGGGACGGAGCGAGGGCTTGGATCCGAATGGAGACAGCTTTTAGGTCTTGGGTTGCATTTTGTTGTTGTTTTCCAAATTCCTCTTCAAATCCATCTGCTCTCCTGACATCCTTTTTATGTTGCTCAGAGGACGGGGAGGCGGTTGCATTGTGAGTGTGGTCAGGTCAAACTCCTCACTTTTATCTCCGCTCTCCTGTAGGTGATGGGCATTTGGGGAATAAAACGCTAAGAGCAGGGTTTAACAGGCCTTTGTTTGCTATTGTCCAGCTGTGCTTGAGACAGCAACAGAGACATGAACAATAAACAGTGAAAGGAAGTAGGGCTTGTAAACAGACCCGTGTCTTTTCTTCCTATTCGTGTGTTCCTGGAATATGACAAATTCTGCTTTTCACTCCAACCACGTTGGTAAGAATAACAACGCGAGGTGCGTGCAGCACAGCTCAAAGCAGTTGTAGTTTTGGCTGTCACTTAATTTTTTTTTTTTACTTATCTCCATCTGTGTGCACGTATATTTATGCCTGTGCGTGCGTGGTTTGCAGGCGCTGACAGGGAAGCGGCTCCGCTCGGTGACCGTCCCTCCTCAGGGCCCTGCGGCCGCGGTGCTTTAGTCTGGGCCGTGGGGACACGAGGCTGCACGGGGATCCTGCGCTGGGGATCCTGCCCCAGGACCCTCGCCCTCCTCAGGCAGCCCTTTGGGAGCAGAGCAGAGCACTGCCCTGAAGGCTCGGAAGTTTTTCTTGCCTTCTCCACCACTGCAGAGAGCCTGTTTTGATGCCTCTGTGCCGTGATGGCCTGAAGCTCACCGAACTTCTCGCCTGGATTTATTCGTGGCTGTTTTATTGCCACTTTGTTCGCTTGCAGCTCTGTGGGAAGTTGGGCACCTTCCTGTCAGAGGTTTCTTTGAAAATCTTATCTCGAAGTCACGCAGCACGTGCCAAAGCCTTCGCTTCTTTCTCCCACTAGTTCAAGCTGTGACCCCGGTGTGAAAGGTTTGCATATTGGTGGTTCAATGTGATTTGTAAGGATGTCTGAGGAAAACTTCACTGTCTCAGGTCAGCATTTTGACTTTTTTTTTTTTTTAACCCTAGTTTTTATCAGTTGGTTTTTCATGTTTTTGTGGGCTGCTTCCTGAGTCTCTGCTCAGCCCCGTGCCAGCAGCAGTGCGGCGCGGTGCTGTTGAGCAGAGACCGAAGGAGCTGGGGGCGTTGGACGAGCCTTCTGCGTGTTGTCACTCTGAGGTCAATCTTCCCACTTTCCCCTCCCCAGGTAAGCCGTAGTTTCACCGAGTGCCTGTGATCACCCTCAGGTGAGAGGCACCCCAGGGAAGGCTCGGGGTGGCAGCGGCCGGCTCGTGCCCCGTTTGTTCCATCCCTTGTGAAAAAGCCACCCAGGGCTCGTGTGCCATAAAAGGAAATTTTATCTTTTTGTTTCAGATAAATAAGCAGCAAGTAACATCATGCTACCCTGTCCTTATTCTTTTTTTTTTTTTTTTTAACCTCCAACTTTGCCTTTTGGTGAGCCGTGGGCTGGTGGGAGATGCGGTTGTGGGGCTGCTCGGCACCCAGCTGTGTCCCCCCCGGCCCCGGTGAGGGTCTCCACCTACTTCAGAAGCATTGCTTTGAGTAGCTGCGCTGTTCTTAATTTTTAAGCCCTGAGAGTGGCTCTCCGGCAGGAATTGCATCTGCAAAACAAAGCAGTCAGAGGCAGGCTGTCCTCCGCTCTGGGCACCTTTCGGTAGCAGCATCTCAGGGGGCACGAATCGAGCGCTTTAAGCTGTCGGCTGTCCTCGGTGTGAAAGGCTGGAAAGTTGCAGCCTGCAGCATCCCTCGAACTCATCTGTGGCTCGTGATGTATAGCGAATGGAGATATCCATTCTGCTGAAGAGCGTATAACAAAAACAATCTAACCTATTCCACCCAAATAAATAAGTCTGAAAATAAATCTCTCATTGTATTGTCTTTATAAATATCTTTTAAATTGAGTCTGAGTGACAAGACGCGGTTGAGTCACCAGAAGATCATCCCTGACAGTGTTGGAGGAGCCTTTTCAAATATATTTTATACCCCAATTGTCATCGCAGGTGTACTCATCTTGGCCGCCTGCATTCCCCTTCGCTTGCCGCAGATTTTAAAATGACAAGCGGTAGATTGCAGACGGAGATGCCTCTGAACGCCGCTCGCTTCCTCCTTGATTGGGCCTGGATGGCTGGGGAGCAAAACGTGGGGGTAGGGGGGGACAAGGCTCGTCGGGGCCACCTCCCGTGGCCGTGGTGGGGGCACCGGGGGGGTCTGGCCCGCCGTGACCCAGCCGGTGTGGGGTGCCCCAGCCAGCACGGCCTGCGCGTGCTTGTTAGGTTTTCAGATGTTATTTAGCTTGATTGCAGCCTCCTTACAAAAGGAGTTAAGGCGCGGATATAACAGATAATAGAACGATAAATGGCGAGGCAGGTTCTTATGAAATCAGTAAATTATTCATTTAACAGTTCCGTGCGTGCTAATTTCGTGTTGCTATGGCGCCTCAAAATGGAGGAGGGAGGTCAGGCTGCACAACGCGGGGCTCGCCCAGACCACGCAGGGCTTTGTGGAAGGCAGATAACGCCTTACACACAGCCTTCAGCCCGATGATGAATTGCCTCTTTATCTGGCGTTGTCCTGGGAGATCCACGGCAGACAACTGAAAGAGATGTTTCACACTAGCTAACGTTTTTTGGAATTAGACCAAAAATCGCACATTTCAGTCTTGAAATCTGTTTAAGTATGCATTGTCTTAGTGGCATCTCTTCGCGGTCTGTCTCTGGAGATAGACAAATCACAGCAGTCTGGAAGCCAACTTTCGGGGCCGCGGTAACGCGCGTGTTACTGCTCACTCTGCTCGTGCTGGTGGCCAGCAAAGAGCTGCCTGGGGACTTGAACTTTCCTCTAAGTGCTGTTGTGAAGAAGGGGACGTTCTTTACTGTTGGTTCAGGGGTATTTTGCTGTGACTTAACGCTTGACAGAAAAACTCCCGTGTTCTTGCTGATCCGTGGTTGTTTGCAGGTGTTGTACCGCGCTCCCCGTGCCCTGCGGTGCTGCTGCCCGTGGCTCTCGTTCCAAGGGCAGAACAGGGGCCGAAGTGCCAGGCACAAATGTCAGGCTTCCAGCCACCTGAAACTTGCAGGCAAAGCAGGACCGGTGTGGTTTTGTAGGGTGGCAATGGAAAGGGTTCTCCACTAATGCTGATTGTTTCTGTTGCCTTGTTTTTTAACGGCTGCTGCTTGAGCAATGAAAGCATTTGCCCCAGGAAGATGCTCCGTGGCCAGGGGATGGTGACTGGTCGGTGTTTTCCCTAACAGATGTTGGCTGGGCTCTTAGGTCTCCTTGCTTGCTGCAGGGGTCCTGTGCCAGGGGTCCCAGCTGGACCCTCCTAGGCTCGGCCCTGGGGTGCTTGCAGGTGGTTCCCGATGGGGACAGGGCAGGGACAAAGCCATCTGCAGGGTTTGTGAGGGCAAAGCCAGGTGTTTCAAAACGGGATGGAGACGGTTTCATTGCAGGGATACTGTTGGTGGAAATGTGAGGCTTTCAGTTATCTGAGATACAGCAGCCGGGCAGAATGGGTTTGGTAGCGCAGCTGTGTCTTACCCAAACTACTGAGCGTCTGCTAGATAAATGGGATGTAGGACACACAATCCTCCAGTGTCATAAAATGCAGTCAGGTTCCCTCAGAGAGAGGGGACTCAGAGCAGCATCTCCTCCCTCCCTGCTGCCTCTGTGCCCTGCACCAGTTCCCAGCCACCTCCGAGCGCTCCAAAGAAACGGGGGAGGCTCAGGACACATGGCCAGAAGCCCGTGGAGCTGCGTTACCCGGAGGGAAGTAACTGCTGCTCCACAGCAGTGGTACTGCTGCTGTGCTTGGTTAATTGAGCCCACTGTGAGCGTTCGGGAGCACGTGTACCTGTTTTTTTTCCCTGAGACACCAAATACAGAGAATATCTTGGTGCATATGGGGAAGTGTTTGTGGTGTTTTGCACTGAATAAGTTTTCCTGCTGGCACACGTGCTAGCTGCTGCCGTACTTCAGGTAAGAAGATAATGATCACATCATTAAGACGCTACTAAAGCTGGCATTACTTGTTAGGTCAACATATCGATCTTGACATTACGCTGCAAGATTTTTTGTAGGCGATGCCTGTCCATCCTGCCTCTAGCTCCAGGAGCAGGAAACAAGAGGGAGAGGGGAAATGCAAAACTAAACTCAACTGAAGCAACTTTACACAGGATTTTTCCCCAAAATAAAAGCTGCCTGCTCTTGGGAAGATCTGATCCGATTGGATTAGTGGCAGATTTCCTTTAAGTCGATGGAAATCCCAAGGGAGTTGCTGGCCTTGTGGGCGGATAGTTTGGCCCTTCTAAGTAAAGACTGTCCTTCAGCTGTTAGTGTTGGGGTGCGTGGCACCTTCCTGGGGATGGGCTGGCCGTGGTCCCTGCAGCCAGCAGCAGGAGGCAGCCCGGGCTGTGCTGCCCGGCCCTGGAGCTCAGAGCTGCAGACTTTGGGTGGTGCTTGGGGGCAGGTGGCTTTGCATCCACGTGGGTCACACCCAAAGGGCTGTGTAGAAGCACAGAGCCGTGGCAGGGCGCTCTCCCCCATCCTTCCAAAGCCTTGTGAACCCCGTGTGCGTTCCTGCCGTCACCACGTGTGGGGGTCCCGGGCATCTCTGGCTCCTGCGGGTTGCTGCGGTGCCACGGGTCAGTGCTCCAGCAGCCAGCTTCTGGGGAGCTGTCTGTGGCTGCACAGCTGTCCTTCAAAGCCCGGCGTGCTCTGCAGTGTTCCTGATACTCTGAGCATATTGGACACCTTGGAAATACCCTTCTTGTCCTTACCGCAGAAAAAAAGCCCCTCAGTTTTTAATAAATTTCTACTTCTCTGGGTCCTTCTTTTGTATTGAAGCTGTCCGGGCTGGCTTCCCTGATTTCCCTTGGCTCTTTTTATCATATGCTACTTAAATAAAGGCTTTTTTGAAGAATAGCAGTGATTTTAATAATACATATGATTTATATATATATATATATATATATATATATATGTCTTATATTACTAAACCTTTATTTGGTGTTTTAATCAAAGCTAACCGACTGCACTTTTAAAGTCAAGAGTGATTTTTAAGTCAGAAATTACAGTTCAAAACTGCACGATGTTTTTCGGTCTGACTTCCAGAGAAGCAGTGTTTACACCAGTGTTGAGCTAGCTTAATATCCCTCTCTAAATATATTTCATTAAGAAAGGTCCATATGGTGTGTCAGGGAGAAGGGGAATGCAGAGCAGAACCTGTGTCTGCCAAAGAAAACTGTTTTGATCTAATGTTCTGCATAGTACAACTTTTTTGGGGAAAAAATAAACATTGTCAGATGGGTGCTGCCAAATTTCACAATTTATCAAGAGTTTCAGGCTGTTCAGTGATATTTTTTTCTTCCGAATACTCCAGTTTCTGGAGTCTTGTGATTTACACAAGACTGTTCATTTTCATCTTTATAACATGTTGTAGAAAAAAAAAGCCTCAAAATATGGAACCAAGAGGCTCGAGTGTCAGTGAGCTAGGAAAACACTCGGCTGCGTTGTATTTCACGTCTCGTGGCATTTTACGCGCGTCTCCGGACTCGGGGAACCTCGGAGCTGCTGTGAGGCAGGAAGGGGAAGCGGCGGTGGCGGGCGAGCAGGTGTCCTCCGGAGGACGCCCGGTGTTTTCTCATGGTTGCCTTTCGTGTAACCTGAGCTCGTCTCTGTTTTTCACACATCCAGCAAAGTTTTCCAAGTTTGTCTAAGGTTAGTTCACACCGATAAACAAAACCTGCCACGGAGATGTACAGCACTTCATACCTTTTGGGCTTACTCCAGGAAACGTTTGGAAGGTGCCACCTAATTAGAGTCTGGGGAGTTTAAGGAGCTCATTTTGAGTTTCTGACACTGGAGACAGATGCGGGTTTGATCCTTGTGGTCTCCCGGGGGGCCAACATGCAGATCTGGAAAGCCTGCAACTCCTGTACCAAACAGGAGGAGATCAGTGGCAAACCGGTGGCGGCCAGGAGAGCTTCCTTCTCTTTCCTCTTGTTAAGAAAAGGTCTCGGCGAGCCAGCTGCCCCAGGATGAGGCCACAGCTGTCCGTAATTCTCAGCTCTGCCCTCCCCAGGTTGCTTCAACCTTCACAGTGATGGGACGTGCTTCAGCTGCTGCACGATGCTGGCTCTGGGACCAGGCGTTAGCGGGCACGGGCAGCCCCCAGTGTGCACACCCGGCTGCTTCGGGGCTGGAAGTCAGCCCTCCTTAACGGGGCCCCGGGAAACAGCTTTGGTGCATTAATTAGCTGCAGGATAAGTCAATCCAGAGTAACCCAGAAGATAATGCCACAGGTTTTGGTGGGGGAGGTGGAAGGGCTGTGTCCTGATGGACAGCAGCTCCAGTTACCAGCTTTTTGCAGAGCCATGCACAGCGCCGCGTGTGGAGAGGTGTACGGTCTGGCCCAGGCTGTTGGCAGCAAGGTATGGGTCTATTTTTATGATATTGCACAATGATGCTTTATGGTAGCTAGGTGTTAGAAGTCAGCAACAAGTAAATAATGTAAAATGCTCATTTGCATTAGTGACATTCTCTTGGCACGGAAGTGCTGGCAAAGCCTTTTGGCCACAGTGAGTGTATGTGAAGGAAAACCATCAGGATTCTTTGAATTTTGGTAGCATTTTGGCTGGTCATTACACAGCTCCTCCGAAGAGGCTTCCCTGGGCTCTTAAAAAACCCACTGAGGAAGGGAGTAAGGAAGCAGCTGGCTATGTCCACCAGGCACAGGCAAAGCAAGTGGGTGCGAATTTACTGTGTTGAAATACAATTTTGAAAGAGTAAGACGTGGAAGAATGAAGTAGAAAACTGAGAGATAAGGAAGAGTTAAAAGGGCCTGTGTCCTACAGCTGGGGCAGCAAGGTTAAATCTGCCTACCTGTGGCCCACTGTGGATTTAGTGGTGAGATCAGCCCTGTGGCCATACTTATGGGAGGTGTGTAAATCTCAGTGCTCAAGACACTTAAATCTGGGTTAGCAGAAGCACAACACAGCAGAGAGCTCTCTTGCCTCAACCTCTTGGAGGTGGGGACAGATCCTTTTGCTTCTTCCCAAGAAGTTTTCCAGCGTGCAGCTGGCATTTGAAAACACACTATTAATAAATTTGTGAACCCTTTCATTGTTTGTTTCCACATTATTTTTCTTTCGTACTTCTTCTCTTTTTTCCCCTTGCTTATTTTAAGCATTGGTTTCAAAATGAATGCTCTGCTTACTGCCGTCCTTTATCATGTAATGTTTTCAGCAGACACTCAAGAATTAACTATGTACAATTTCCATAATACTGATTATCCCTGTTTAAGTGCTATTTTAGAGGGCATTAATTTCTGTTGCAGCAGCAGCCGCAGCACTTAGCACCACCAGCTTTCCCTCTGTGCCTGAGACTTGCTTTTGGTGTGAGCCACGACTTGGCCTGAATCGTGCATCGCCCTTGTTTTAGCCCCGTGCTCTGAAGGGAAGCAGCCAGGCAGGCTGAGGAGTTGGTGCTTTGTTTGAAGGAGGCTGCCTCTGTCACTTTTGATATCTTCTGTTTTTTGTATGCAGAAACACAAAGCACAATTAGAATACAGTTATATATCCTCATAGTTATTAAAGCTTGGATTAACATGACATAAAGTTTTGTCTGGGGAGCCTTTTGCTATGGCTCAGGGAGCATTTTTGTGTGACAGTAATAGGCTACAGTTAATATACTTGAATGATACCAGAATCTGTGTAATAAGACAGAACAAAGGGGGTTTATTTGAAGCTGAATTACAAAGGTGGAATTATCATTGTGAACGATCCACTGAGATGGGAGCTTAGTTATTGTATCTTGTCTTATTTCAGCATAATAAAGTGTAGCCAGTGAAGCAAAGTTTGAAAATATATATACGCCTCTCGGAAGGACACCTTGTCAGTCACCGGGATTGATGCATGGACCTGTCACCTTTATTCTTCACACCCAAATCCTCTCTTTGCCCATTTTTTCGCTTTGCTTGATTTACAGAGCCTGTTTGCCGTGATTCAAGAGTCTCTTGTAGCAGTTCTAGGAGAGATTCATCACCGGGCCATAATCCATTCAAATAGCTTTTGGGCAAGAAAGCCCAGGGGTTTACAACAAAATTTTAGCAGGCAGCTGTTGAGCCCTGCAGAGGAAGAAAGGGGAGGGCTTTGTTGTTCCGCAGGGCTTCCAGGAGAAAAAGGGACAGAAAGGAAAGGTTCACATTCAGTCCATGTGTAATACTGTCTCAGGGAGCAGGATGCCCTGAATTGCAGGTAGAATAAGGGGGGTTTGGCAGGGGGCTGGGTTGTTTTGCTGCGTTTAGGGTCGGTGTGCTGGGCTGATGGGATCGGTCCCCTGCAGAGCACCTCGGCGTCCCCTGGGAAAACACGCCCAGAAAGCGCACCTTATTATAACAATTACATCAGCTTTTGACCAGAGAGGACGGCATCCGTAGCCAGATGCTGTTTTGTGTTTTAAAGGCTGCAATGTTCTTTCCCAGACAAGTGGGCTCCCCTGCCCCATGGTGCCCGGCCCCCTGCCCCGTTGGCTGCCCCACTGGTTGCTCAGCCACGTCGGTGCTGCGAGCGAGCCCCCTGCCCGTGCCTCAAATCCCCGTTATGTGGGTAATGAGAGTGGAGGAGGAGCATCCTTTCCTTTAATTTTCATTTGTAATCTGAAGAAAATGATTTCTTTTTTCACACACATTGTTTTGATGATTTAAGTAGCTGCAGGAGGTTGAATGGCTTCAGCGTGGCTTTAAACAAAAAAAATCCCTCAAGAGAATTTTTGGTTTTTATTTTTTGCAGTAGGGTCTGAAAGAGTAGTAATGTGGTTTCAGAAACCCAGGAATCACGGCGATGCCTGTAATTCCCGTGCTGTCCAGGGGTAATTAAAAAATACAGCTGGACCTTGGTTTCAGGTGGCTGGGCAAGGCTCTGTCAAAGCAATGAGCGCTTGCCGTGCTGACACGTGTGAAACTCAATTTACCCACCACTAGCCGTAGTTCGTGGGCATTAAATCTCTCCCAACAACGTGACACTCAGGCACAGCAGGATGCGATGGCATTAGAGGAGCTCCGAGGGGCACGCAGTTAGGTTTAGGTGTGAGAGGATCCGTGCCGTGCCTCAGCCAGGGCTGCTAATTGCTTGCTTTTTAATATTGTATTCAGCCTTAACAGCCTGCTCCCCGGCAGCTTGCCTTTCCCAGCACTACCATTACCGAGGAGCCTGGCCAGATTGGGAAGGGCTGGAGCAGGGGGGCTGAAATCAAGGTGGTGCTTTACAAATCCATCCCCGCAGCCCCAGCTGGTGTTCCAGGCTGAGCTCTGTGATTGAGCTCAAATTAAGCGGGGTCAGGCTGCAGCAAGTGTCCCAAGGGCTGGAGTGATCAGAATGGCATTTTGAGCCCAGTGCTCCTCGTCCTGTAAAACCCGTGGGCAGGAGGCAGGCGGGGAGTGCCGGGACTGATGGGCGATGGGTGCTGGTGGTGATGGTTTTCTGTGGCGAACACATTTCAGAGATGCGTTCCCACAAACCTTTACCTTCCGTCTGCTAATCAAGACTTCTGGCGTATTTTTAAAAGGGCCAAAGGACAAGTCTGAGCCCCCAAACAACAGAAATCGGGCTAGTGCTTCACTGGTAACACCTCTCCCTGTGCTGAGGGTGGAACGCTGCTGCAGCTCTGGGGAAGCTCCTGCTCCTAGCTCCGCCGTATAAAGGCCATGGCAGAGCTCTTGTCTTTTCAAGAGGCTTGTGAAAGCACATCCAGGAACTTTGGCTGCCCCGTTTTTGTTGCTGATTGGTGACAACAGGACGATCACTTCTGCTGCCTGTGCGTCGGTGCCGTGAGCTGCTGGAGCAGGCAGCGCGTCTCACTGCGTGCGCTGGGGATAGCGGGGCTCTGGTCCAAGGAGCAGCCTAAAAAAGAGCCATAAATCAGAAGTGAGATGAGTTTGGTGTGAGCACAGTTCTCCGAATTCCCACCTTGTTAGCAGCCAGGGCAGGAGTTGAGGACGTGGCCCTGTGCTGCAGCCTGCAGCACCTGCTGCGGGGGCCTGGCTCCGGGCTGGTTTTCCAGGGATTAAAAAAAAAACACTAAACGAAAGCCCTGTTTGATACGGGGTTGAGAGACAAGCGAGGAGAGAGCTCCGTTTAGAAGAAATAGCCTGGGAAAAGTATTCTTTAATATGCAAGTCAGTAAATGAAAAGAACAATAAAAGGAAAAAGGATCTAGCAGGAAATAAAATGAAACTTTTTTTCATTACAGTGAAGGAAAACTTAGATGAGTTTTTCTTTGCTAATAAACTACGCTGTTTCATTTTGCAGCTGAGCCTTTTTCTGAAGCTGACTGTGGCAATTGTTCATACTTGTGGGTTTTTTTTTAAACTCCGGGCAATAAAAAAAGCCCTTCATGCATCAGGAAGCATAGTAACGCAATACTTGTCTTATCTGCGCACTTATTCAGCAGGTATTTACAGAAGGGCAGTAGGAAGCTCTTTAAACTCTATCCTGTTACTTTGCTCAGGATGTTGCTTCATCAGATCTGTTTAGCTGTGGCTGTCCAACACTGGGGCTGTGCTCCAAAGGCATCTTTGAAGACCCACACCTTGGTTTCCCGCGAGCAGGGTTTTTCTCTCTGTGCTCTGTAACAGGCAAAGCTCTGAGCAAGGCTTTACTGCGTGGCTTGGGGGCACTGAACGAAAGCTGTAGCTTATTGCTGCTCATTTAGTGGGTAAGGAAACCTGTGCTTTAATGGTTTTTGTTTATATTCTCAAATGTGGCGGAGGGGCACGTGGTTGCTTTATTTCTTCTGCAGGTTTTGTGGCCAGGTGAGGAGGAGCCCAGGGTAACGCAACGATGCAGGACGCGGTCCTGTTACTGCCATGAGAGTTGTGGGGTGCTGGTGCCTCGATTCCAGACAGTGCTTAGAAGGAAAATGTTAAAATAAAATTGTTCTGTTCAAATAACACATCTTGCGCTTAATTGGACTTAAAATTGAGCCACACTTAACAGGAGTTCTCACGTATTAGGGATTGCTCCTGAAACAGTCAGTGCCAGATTTGGGGTCCAATGTATTCCACTTCAGCTGGTGCTCGGAGAGATGAGTTCTGATGCTCTGTTTGGCATGTGGCTTTTAATGGTCTCTCTGCATCTAGTTATTTGGCATGTTTGTTTGTAGTAAACAAAACAGCTGCTCGCTTTTTAGCGTTGCATCAGTAGGGAAAATGCTGGGTTTGGAAAGAAAAGGCTGCACGCTGTACGCAGCGCACTTCATCCGAGGACCTGAAAGTGCTCCGCAAATATTTGAAGCTCCCTTTGCCACCAAGGGAGGCTGGTGCCTCGCTTGTTCTGGGCGTTGTGCTGCCCGCCTGGAGCCCGGGGAGGCCGGTGGCAGGGCTGGAGGAACAGCCAAGGCCTGGAGATTTGGATCTTCCCGGATTTGGATCTTTGGAGCTTCCCAGATCTGTGCAGGGCAGGCAGCACGGCTCAAGTATTGTTTGGAAAAGAAAACAGATTGCAACTTTGCAGTGCTAATATGCAAACGAGCACCGTGAAGGGAGGAAGAATTATTTCTGCTGACGGCAGCTAATGTGCCGTGAAAGTAAAATCACAAACTGCCTCGCACCTGGCTTGCTGAAATGCTGAAGGAGCAATGTTCCACCCGGTGCTCCGCGGCCGCAGCGCTGCAGGGGCGTTTGGGTGGATGGGGAGACTCCTGAACGCTGGTGGGGCTGCTGAGACTCCGTCTGAGAGCCCCTGCCCGAGTAAAGGAGCTGGGATGAACTTCAGTGTTGTCAGCTCTTGTGGCTGCGCCTTTGCTCTTGTGCTGCTTGATAGATTGAAGCTTCAGTTCGGGGTGATGTGGTGATACAGAGATCTCCGCATTCACTTTCTAAAGAGCAAAAGTGCTCCTTCGTTTCACCTGGAGAAGCTTAAAAATGTAAACCCTCATGTGTGAGTGCCAGAAACAGAAAGAATATTTAAAAATTATTGTGCACATTGAAAAGTATTGCGTGCGTTTGTCGTATGTTTTTGTCTGGTGATAACTCCTGTAGGCAGGGAGAGAGGGCAGAGGGCTGGGAGCAGAGCAGAACTCACAAGAAAATGGGAAAAGCACTTGTGAGAAGTTACTCTATAGAAAATAATGCATAATGCACGTGTATGCATGTGTATGCATATGGGGAGGCAGGATGCCTTGTATAGATAGAAGAGGATGCGTGTGAGAAGTCGGTCTCCTGATTCTGGCAGGGAAATAGAGGTTGAGATTTCAAGGATTGTGTTGGCCCTGGGACCCATGGGTCACTTCAAGTGGCTGTAGCCCGAGTTCCCTTTGAGTCCCACCCTCTTCCCCATCTATGAGGTGGGTAAAACACAAGGATGTTTTGAGGCAGGGTGAGCTGGATGCTTGTAAGCCAGTTTGGAGGCTCTCCAGCAGACGTTTTGAACGAGATGTGTCCCTGCCTCTCTGTGCAGGGCAGCAGTGGGAGGCCTGGGAGGGAGTGGGGTCAGGATACGCTCCTTGTCCTACGCTGTAACGCGTATAGCAGTGTTTCTAGTTGTTGATGTGTGTTTTAAAGTTATCAGTTGCTCCCTGTCTCGTACTGTAGCATGGACCAAGTTTGATCGCAGAAGAAATTCCTGTGGCACTGATTTCTGACAGAAATATGGATTGGAGTCGCTGCTCTAATTCACAAGTGCGTTTTGTTAACCGAGTGCTACAGCCTTATGTAAACACGTGTATCGTGTGGCATCGGATCAGTCTGCCTCAAGAAACGGGTACGGACGTCTGCTTTGTGTCCTCTGTTGCATTAGCTTGTGCTGTTTTAAAGCAAGCAGCTTCAGAAAGGGGGGTGAGGCCTGCTGCTGCGCTTGTCCCTGTGTGTGATGGGGAAGCCCAAAATGCTGGAGAGGGAGGAGGAGAGCGTCTCTGTGCCCCACTGTGGTGTGGGGTCTGCCCTCGGCAGTGCTCGTGGGGCTGACCCTTGCTGTGGGGCTGGCTCCGACTGCTGCTTGGGCTGCCCCTGCCGTGGATGCTGCTTGTGGGCAGAAGCCACTGAGTGGTGATGGCTCCCCCTGGCCTGGCACAGGTGACAACCCATACCAGTGCTGAGCCACGGCCATACTGGTGCTGGCCACCTCGGGACCTGCCAGCTGTGGGTGATTTACTGCTGCAGCAGCGGTGTATTTGTCTCCCTGTCGAGCTGCAGAGGTAATGGTGTCTCCTGAGGGTAATTAACACAGAGATGCCGTGGTGCTCAGATGCTGCCTTCTGTGGCCAGGTCCGTGCCTGTGTTATGCTGGTGGACAAAAAAGGGGTCATCCTGGAAGCTTTTGCTTTATTTATAAGGCATTTGTCATCTGTGTTGCCATCCAGACATGTTTCAAGTGCATCGTCCCTGAGTGGCACCGCTCCAGGCCCTGAGGTGATGGAGGCCACGGGCCTTCAGGCACCACTCTGAGGACAAGACGCCACTCTTTGTGGTGAAATTTTTAGTTCATTGTTTAGTTCACCCTAGCTCTGGGGGTTTGTGCTCCTACTGACCATGTCCAGCCCCCGGTGCCTGCTGTGGGGGCTGCCTGCACCCTCAGCACCCTTCTCCATGGGGGTCTTGCAGCAGGGCCCTGTGGCCTCCTGAGCCACGGCCTCCATGCTGGCTCAGCCACCTCTGTTACTTTGCTTCAGAAAGGCAGCACTGGAACTTATTTCCCCGTCAAGCTAAGCAGACCCAGGGGATGGCTGTCATTAGACCTGGCTGTGGGACTTGATTGCAGAGGAGATCAGAGCAGGCCCAAGGCTTTGCTCCGGCCCAGGCAGGCTGTTCTGTCTCCGTAAAAGCACAACAAATACGTTTGTGCCCTGAAGCCAAGGAGGGAGCGATGCTGTGATGGTTCTGTGCTGCTCTCGTCTGCAGCTTGATTTCCATCACGAAAGGCGTCCCTGAAGCAGGGGGTGACAGGCACCTGGAGACCAGGGCCACCTTGGGCACTGCCGGTGCCTGGATGCCGTTAGGAGTTGTGAAGCCCTCTCCTAGAGAGGCTCATCCTGCCTCCCCCTTTCTTGCAGCAACCCGTGCACCTCCCTGGTGGTGCTTCCCAGCCTGGGTATTTTGTACCTTTGGAGAAATGTCCCAGGAGCTTACACAGTGCCTTCCGTTCTGCTGGATGCAGGGGGTCATCGACTCAAGCTGACATTGCACTGTCCTACTGGCACTGGCCCTGTTTGCTTTCTTCCTTCCTGTTCTCACTGCCTTCTCCACAGCTGGTTGTGTAGTGCCCAGCAGTCCCTGTTGCCAGAGAACTGCCTTGATGTTTCCAAGTGCTTTTTCCAAGAGCCTTGACTTCCCACTCGGTGGTGTTAGGTAATGTGTGGCAGGCCAAAGGGAAACTCCCAGGAGTCCTCACGGAGGTTATAACCTGGTCAGAGAGTGACAAACTACCTCGCTTTCATCAATACTTCATTTTATTAAGGAATTAGCATCAAGGAATTCATGAGAAATTGTGCATGGAGTCATGTTTAATTTGTCCTACTGTGGAAAGCTTTTTTTTTTTTCCTTCTGGAGGGCATTAGTCACTCCAGCATCGCCCTTGGTAGGGTAAGTGTTGAGTAACGTCTTGGCTTTTTGCGGGAGCGTTTTGAAGTCCAGGAGTAGCCACTGTGATTTTTGGCAAGCAATTGGGATGCTCTTTGCCATGTCACGGCTGGTGAGCAAGCCCCGAGATTAACGTGATTGAATGACTGTTTTAATTTCAGCCCCGATGGAGCAAAATTAGTTACAATGATATGTGTGTGTTGAATAAAATTGTAGTTTTATTAGCTATAATTGCTGAAGAAGACTTTTTAAAGACTTGACTGCTGGGGGGAAAGATTGCTAGCACTGGAATTTGTTCTTGCACAGTATGGCATTGATTATTATCGCGGCGCATAATGGGCTGGCCCCTGGTTGGTAAGTTGTCACTGTGCGACGCTGGGACGCGCCCAGCGAGGGACCCCACCGTGTGTCCCCAGCCCCTGGGGAGCCCTGCACAACTCGTGACCGATCCGCAGAGGTTGCCAGCCTGGTGCCATGCACCCGTGGCCACAGAGCAGTCACAGTTGGTGCTTTTGGCCCTGGCGGTCCCCAGCCGAGGAGGTGGTGGCCGTCGGGTGCGGTGGGATGGGGACCTGTCACCTCTTGGTGGTCACCTCCCCTCCGCTGGGCTGCGGCTCCTGAGCAGGGGCTGCACTGGGAGGAGGAGGGGGTGCTCGTGATGGAGAGAGAGGAAAAGGTTAAAGTATTTGTTTCTTTGTTTAATTCCATTGTAATCAAACCCAGGGGCCTGGTGTGGAGGAACAATTTTTTCTAACTGTCTGGCATGCGATATGCATTTGTCTTAATTTATGTGGGGGGAGGTTGTAAATCTGCAGAAGCGCAGTGCTGGCGCTTAGATTTCACATGCGTATTTAAAATAATAGCACCTGACAGTTTACTAGGAGCTAAGAGGTTTTTCTGCTTCAGAAAGCAAAATATTGTAAGAGTTGTGCAGTTTGTATAAATAATTTGAGGAATTAGGCCAGAATATCCAGCACACCTCTCTGGAAGAGCAGAAGATGTGATAGACCTGTAAGGTTTACAGACCTGGGGCAGAGGGGTAGGAACACAGCCCAGACACGGAGCCGAATGTCAGCCCTTTGTAATTTCTTTTCTCTGAGGACCTCATCTCAGTTGCCACAGCGTTCGGTTGCGGTGTGTCATTTCATTTCCCTGGCCTCATTCTGCTTTACCTTGAAGGGATGGGAAAGGTGGCTGGAGAGTGCTGGAGGTGAGCAGCCCCTGCCAGATCCCTCACAGCTCTGCCGTGGGGTCCTGGGGGCAGGCAGGAGGGCCCCCACCTGCTCTGGATGTGTCGGGAACTCGGGTTTTGGGTCAGGACAGGCTTTGCTGGGCTGGGCGAGGAATAGAGGCCGCTGTGTGGTCATGAGTTACAACTATGAAAGTCGGTGGTTTCCCCATGGAGGTTTTACTGAATGAGCAAACTTGGTTCAAAGGGAAAAAAAAAGAACTTGGAACATGAAATAGGGGCTGCTCCTCCTCCCCTGCAGCATGCAGACACCCAGTAAATAACTGCCAGCTTTACCAGGTGCATTTCCAGGAGCTGCCCCTGGGCAGATGGAGCAGCGGCAGCGCCCGGAGCTGTGCCCTGCCCGGCCGTGTGGGCGGCTCTGCAGGGGCGCACGCTGGTGGTGCTTCCTCTCCCCCCCAAACTGCTCCCTTTATGGGGGGTTTTCCTGGGTCCTGGGTCCCATTCCTGATCCCAGAGCTTCCCCAGTGGCCCTGTGTGGTGGTCCCGCAGTGAAGAGGCACTGTGGGGTCTTCGCTGGCTCCAGGGGAACCAGCTACAATTTTTGGTCTGATTTCAAATGCCTTGGCTCAGCGTACAAATCTGGGTTGTAGAACAAGACCAGAAATGAAGTTTCCCAGAAAACGTCCAGTTTCAGTTGTTCCAGCTTTCCAGTGAGGTTTTCACTGATTTCGGTGGCAGCAGCTGTGGTGGCTGATTCAAATTGCTGTCCTCCGGAGAGGCACCGAATTGCTTCTTAGCTCTGTAGAAGATTCAGGCTGTTCATTAAAGTGTGAGCGCTGATGGGCTGCCACCAGGTTTGATCATCTCTGACCGCTCAGGACTGCCCTGCAGAAAACGAGAGGAGTTGAAAATCCCTCAGAGGAAAGTGGGAGAAATGAAAGGAGAATATTGTGCATTTGAGTTCTGGCTGGGTCAGTTGCATTAAATTCGGAGCCTTTCTGAGTACAATTAATAGTCATTTTATTTAGGTCATCCTGGTTTTGTTGCTTGAAATATATGTCGCCATTAAGGTGGAGGAAAATCAAATACATTTATCTCTGTGAAGCCTTTTGTGAACTGGTTGGGCATATTTTAAATAACCCAGGGAACTGTTAGGATTATTAAAGCCTTTGGCTCCTCCAATATTTTTTTTCTTTCCTCCTCTTATTCCCTATTCCTCCTTCCAGGCAGTGATTAAAGAAGTAGGTATGGCCCTTCCTCCTCTTAGAGCCCCAAGTGGATCGGAAAAAAAAGGTTAAATAAACCAAAACCCATTACTTAGGCTTTATGTAAGAAACTGGGTCTAAATTGGATGTGTGTGGGGCATGCAGGGACAGGGGAGAAGGATTCCAGACTTAGGAAGCGTCCGTGTGCTCCTGGCATTATCTGGCAAGTCCGTCTGTCTTGTCTTTGCCCTAAGTGCGAAGACTTTGCGTTTATTTTATAACACTCTCCCGTTTGATGCTCATTATTACTTAGGATTCATCAGCTCCTTTCAGCCTCCACGTTGAGCCAGAGTGCGTTGGAGGATAGGCACCCGTTTCGGGGTTGCCCGGTGCTCCTGACCACTGGCTCCGTGCCGCGGGGCATCCTCATGGTCACAGGCAGCCCCTCAGGGGCTCCGGCTGCTGGCTGGGGGCTGAGACCACGGGGCTGAAGATGGGGATGGGGATGGGGAGGGCAGCTCTGCCACCAGCAGTCCTCTGCTTCTGGTGGGGAGCCAGGGCTGCTGCTCAAGCACACGGGGCTGAAATTACCCCGGCTTCCAGGAGCACTGGGTGCTGCAGAGGTGGCCTGAAACGCTGCCCAGGCCCTGTAAAAACCCCTGCAAGTAGCTGCAGGTGGCTGATCTTGCTTTGGGGTGAAGCTCTGTGCTCCGACTCCCCTGCCTGAGGTACGGAGGCTGTGTCCTCTGTGGCCCTTGGGGTCTGCGGTAGGCAAATAGTCCTGGGCGCATCCCTGCCAAGCCTCGGAGCTGGGATTGTCTCCAGTCCTGTTTCGGGCCCTGCAGAAAACTTCCTTCTTTTCAGCAAGGCGTGAGCTGCATGTTTTGAGGTGAGGTCTGAAAAACTCGCTGTTCGAGCATCTTTAAAACACCGGGCAAGCAAAGGAACCTGCTCGTGGAGGAGGGGGTTAACTGCTGGGCAGCCGCAGCTCCTGAGCCTGCTCAAGTTTCATCGAGTTGCATCTACGTTGTTTTTCTTCCCTTGAAATAGGGATCAATTTGCTTACTACAGGGTTTACTGCCGGTTACCTTGACTGTGTCCCTTATTTCTCCTTGATGAAAACTTGAACAAGCCGCTTGTGTTTGATTCACGGAGAACCGTGAGAAACGGGCTGTGTGTGTGAGGCAGTGTGGTTTTCTCATTCTATTCAGCCCTTTGTATATTCAAATTCTTCTAGTTTCAGTTCTTGCTGTTCTGCCAGATTTCCATACCATTGATGGGCTTTCTGCATTAATAAGTTTCTTTCTCCCCCTCCCTCCCATACCCTCACCACCTTTTTGCAACTGGTGAAAAGTTTTTTCTAAGCGCGCTGCCCTCTCCATATTGATTTTCTTCTCCTGCTTGTCTAACCGGCTCTTAGATGTTTTATTTTGCAAAGCGTTAATAGAATTTTTCTTTTGCCGTTGCACTCTATCTATTCAGGAGGTTTCAAGAAGTCTCATTGTGTCATTGGACTATAGAGGAAAGAGGCTATTCTTCTGGTACAATGGCTGCCCTAAAAAATAACGCAGGGTGGGGTAAACTCAAAAAGGGCAGAGACGGAGATAAAATGTTCTGACCTTAGGAGACAGAAAAGATAACCAATTAGACATTGTTGAAAGGGCACCAGCTGGCCTGACGAACACCCCCCTGATTAGTTTTTCTTAAGGGCGTGCTCGGGCCGGAGCTGAAGCTCAGCTGCGGGGAGCCAGCTCCCCCCTGCCAGGTTTTGGGGTTGAACCCTGGGTCTGAGCCTTCCCCACGGAGCTGTGTGCCCGGCTCCGGCCCCAGCAGTGGGTGCAGGGGGAGCCGCGCTCCTCGGGGTCCCGGCCAGCCCCACGGAAATCTCCTGGCTTAGCCCCCGCAGCCTTGGCTTGTTACTGCTAATAAGGGTTTATTTGAGTAAAAAAGATCCCTGCCAAGATCATTATGCTGGCGGAGCAGGGCATGGGTACACATGGCACAAAACCCTGTTTGCTGGAGGGGAGATGCCAGTGGGACCTCCAAAGACCTCGGAGGTTTCTCGGGGCTCTGGGGTGGGACTCGAAGCAAGGACTTGGTGGGGGAGAGCCGCCTGGTAAAGCTCCTGGAACAGAGCGGTTTGGGTAAAGGGTGGTCAGCAGCCTGCCTGGCCTGAGGCAGCCACAGAGCTGTAGGGAGCAGCACGAGGTGCAGGGCATAATGCTGGTTCCCAGCGAGGCCAGGACCTGCGGGAATGAAAGATAAAGATTGCTGCAGCAGCGGAACCTCAGAGCAGAGATAAGTGGTTTTGGAAGGGTGAAGGGGAGCCCTGTCCTTATCTGCCTTCCGACAGCACTCAGACTTGTGAGATTTCTTCTTCAAAGCGAAGAAAGACAGCAGGACAAATGGCTTTGTGCCTGATGTGGTCTGGAGTTTTCAGTGCCTCAGCATCTTTGGGTCTTGTTCACGATGGGTGTTCAGGAGACGTGCCGTTCTCCGTCTCAGGGTGTTGCTATCACATTCTGCAAACTGCTCTGGAAAAGTTAAGGACAAGTTAACCAGAGACAGGTTTTAATAACCTCCAGGTATACCGTGAGGTTTTGCGGCACTGCTTTTTTATTATATCGTGGAATGTGTTTTCGTACAGTAGTTAAGAGAGGCTCAAGCTGTGTTTTTACCACCTTCCCCAAATCAGTCTCTGCTCAGCCAAGGCTGATACCGTAATTTAGCCCAGCAGCAGGCTGAGTGCCTGCTCCCCTGCATAGGAACCCTCCAGGCAAACCGGACCCCCCGAGCCAGGAATTTTAACCAGGTGGGAGCCTTCAAATCCTGCTCTAATTCCAAGACCGTGTTAAGGCAGCAGAATCTGGCACAGGCACCCAAAGCGATCCCAGCTTGGCACGAGGTGCTGCTCCTCTGCCCTCCGCAGCAGCCCGTCAGTGCAGGGACACCGATGGGACTTGAGCTATCCTGGAGGAGAAGCTACGGCTCCGCGTAGCTGGGGCTGCTCCCCGGCCTGATTTGCGGCATGAACACGTTGGCAGGAAGGAAGAGGTCAGCACCGAATGCGCACAAGCTGCTGGGGTGAAAAGGAGACCCTTTGGTGGCACTGCGCTAGGTGAAGAGAGGGTGTAACTACATCGTCAGTCGCTTTTCCTGAGATAAATGATTTATAGAAATCCAGAATATAAAAGCGTGAAAATCTCATCGAAGTTACTGAGGGGGAAAGAAAAAAAAAAAAAAGCTTAAAAAGATGACCTTCCCCCAATGTTATCTTCAATTAAGCAGTGATGTAGGTTCTCGTCAACCCCTGGTTTAAAATGAGGAATAGGAGGAATAGGAAGGGTGTATGTTTTTTCAGAAGTTTTTTCAGGAAGGCTGCACAGGACCTTTCCTGTGGTGTGCAGGACTGACCTGCACCAGCCCCTGGAGACTCAGAGCAACAGCTTAAGATGTGATGGTGCTGGAAAATAAATCCCAGCACAACAGTCTGCTAAAATAAGTGTAAAATTTTAGGTGTGGCTGCACGGATTAAATGGAGGTGGAATAAATCATGCAAATAGTAATGAAAGTTGAAAGCAATTTGGTTGCACTTCAGTACGTTTCATCAGTCATCTCTCTTCTGAAGTGGAAATGCCAAGCCTGATGCGAATTAAACTTTGTCCCTCCTCCCTCTCCCCTCTTTCCTCTAGCTTTTCAAAAGGCCTTTTGAAAACCTCTGAATACCTTTTTTGGCTGACCAGATTTTACCCTGCTCATGCTCCTTGAAACCTCCTAATTCTCAGCCAAGACAGTGACTCTAATTTGGAGAAGTCGTGGGTGTGATTTGCATCCTCAATTCCTCTCTTGGTCCTTCTTTATCTCTACAAAAGGGAAAAAGGCTGAGAAGAGGCATGGCTAGGGACTGATGCGGGATGGAGGAGCTGCTTAGATGTTTGGTTTTCCAGGGCAACAGAACTTTTAACGTTCACTTTTCTGCGTTAGGATCAAATGTCAGCTAGCACGTGTTGAAAGCAGCAGATTTCCAAAAGGCAGTGCTGACCCTGAGCCAGGGAGGGAGATCTGATGCATTGCTTATATCTACCTGAACTGAGGCTGCTCCTGCCCGTGCCCCCCCTTCCCAGCGTGTTTGTGCTTTGTGAACTGTGCAGCCGGGGTGTTAAAGCACGCCTCTCCCCTCTTGTGTCTTGCAGGTAGAGGACGCCATGCTTATGTTTGACAAGACGACCAACAGGCATAGAGGTAAGAGGGAACGGGAGCTCAGACGTCCCATTTCATGGCAGCTTCTGCACGGTGAGCACAGCCAAAAATCAGCGTCAGCACGATGACCCATGCGGCTAAATTCAGCCGTGCTAAATCAGCAGAGCTCTTTGTGTTCGAGGTGGCTCCCTCTGTCCTGCAGGTGTACAGAGGAAGGGTTGCTCGGTGTGTAAAGCCAAATCTCGTGTGGGTTTTCTTTTTGGAGGTGACCTTTCTGGTCAGTCTAATGAATTCCGTTCGGGAGGATCATCAGGCTCTGCAGTGCCTCTCTTTGGTGATGGTAAAGCTCAGGGAGCTCCGTGGTGAGGCTGCATGGAACGGGGCCTGAGTTAGAACAGGGGAAAAACTCTCTCTGTGTGTCTGCTGTTGGTCCTATGGGATGGGGCTTGCATCCAAATGGGACGCACTGGATCTGGAGCCTGCTAAAAGGTGTGAGGTAGCCTGCATCAGGTCAGGCAGTGCTGAGAGCCTGGGGAGCAGAGGGGGGAGTAGCCCAGAGCTCTCAGGTGCTGCCCTCGTGCCTCATCTTCATCTCATCAGCAGCATCAGGAGACCCAGGCAGCACCAAGCCCGGCGTGGTGCTGAGTGGCACCGCTGGCGCTGGAGCAGCTGCCCCACAGGCACCAGAGACCGAGCTCTGGGTCTTCAGCTCTGCCAGTGAGCAGTGGAAGGAAGAAGCAAGGGTAACAAAGCGAAAGCCAGGGAGTTGTCTTTATGCTCATGTTTGAATTTTGCCAGTCTTCTCAGACGTTTTTTCCTTCTCCGTGCAGGTAGCTGCCACTAATCAGGCTAATGAACTGGCTACTAGGCTGTCATCATGAAGCGAGTTCTGCTGCATCGATCGTTTATGAAATCACCCCAGATTTTACAAATTGTGACATTCTGATTGTGTTGAAAACATGTTTAAAATGCAGTAGCATGCAAGCAGCGGTGTTAATGGCAATTCTTAAAACCACTTGCGGGTTGCAATCTGTATCTTCAAATTAGCCAGGGGAAGGAGAAATGGCAGATAAAATATCCGCTGTGGTTTACTGTAGTTAGTGTATGCCTAGAATAATCAACGTAGGCAAGGGAAAGGAAAAGTATTAAAATTCGCTCCCTACTGCTAGGAGGGAGATAAATTTCCTTGCAAGCAAATTGAGAGTGTTTGTTGGCGTACTGCTGGCACGTGTGTGCTGCTCGTGTGTGTACCCTGAGAGCAGGTAACCTGTCTGTGAGTGTGGCACGGGATCCACGTCAGGACTCTCTGGATTTAGTGTGCAGATTTAACCAGACAGAGCAAGAAGCCTCTTCCGAACTGCTCATCACTGAAGGCTTTTATTAATGCCTTGGGAAGGCTTGAAAGCCTCACCCCAAATAAAACGTTGGCCTTGCCAGTGGAACACAACCCTGAGAACATTTTAAATGTCATCGAGGTAACCATTTTGTTCCTTCTGTTGATGTCTTTTTCTTTTCCGATGTCCAACCGTTCCTGGAAGTTCTCTAAAGAAAATAAGAGCGTTACTGCATTTTGTGCTCATCTGTCTAGCCACGTTAATGGGAGGCTCCAAATTCTGTGCACATTTAATGGGAGAGGTGGTTACTTCTTGGAGTAAAACAGTCTCAGGCTTCGCTGGGAGACAGTGTCATCTTGCAAGGCTTCTCTTCCTAGCTCGGTCATTTAATTTTGATAGTGGGGATGCAAAGAACTAGCACTTAGTGGCTCTGAGTCAGCTTTGTTAAGGGGACATTTCTTTTTAGAAAGGGTAATTTTGTATTTCTGCACCTTGTGCTGTACTTGTGCATATCTGTGCAGGGATTAAAAAGCACACAAAAGTTCCGTAAACACCCTGGAAAATCACTTTCATCACTTTCTTCACTGCCTAAAATTTCATAGAGCTGAAAATTACTGGGTCAATCTTGAAAGGATTTAGTAATTGGAAAGGAGAAAAAATAAAAAAAAGAGGGTGGTGTTATTTTGTTACCCTTGCAAAGTGCAGATAAAATCTGGAGTTCAACATTAGTTATTGATCTTCGGGGTTAGAGGGAGCCTTGCAAGATGATGATGTCCTTCTAACTTCATTATGAAGCAGAGCTCTAGCAGGCAGACCGATCTGCTGCGAGCTGGAGGGGCTGCAGGGATCGGAGGGATCGGAGCGCTGCCTCCTCGCCCTTGTGCTTTTCCCCATGCCGGGTGACCCCGCAGCTCCCGGCAGCAGGAGCCTGGTTTGTTGTACCCATCAAAGCTGAGCAGAAATGCTGCAGCCAGCGGGGCTGCTCGGAGGAGGGAGGGAGGAAGTGTCAGATGAAAGGTGCCTGAACCGAGGGGTGCAGGAGCGGGCTCAGCCCTCCCCTGGCTGTTCCAGTTTAGCAGGAAGGGAAGTGCAGCGGGGTGGAGTGGCTCCTGATTGATAAATTCGCTTGGCAACTCCCCCTTCTCCCCTTTCTTTCTGTGATTGTTGAGCACGTAGGTAGAGGAGAGTCAAGAGAAGGTGATGTATCGGTTAGTTAATGTGAGGGGATGCTCTTGATCCTTAAATGCTCTCCACGGGCATGTGCCTGCTTTGGGCTGTGCTTGCCTTGCCCATCTGCTGCCTCCGAAGCCATCGGCTGCGGCTGCCACGCCAGACCCGCGTCTTGAGAGTGCAGGAAGAAAAATAAAGATGGTGACTGATTGAATCCCCCAAGTTGTAATTGCTGGTATTAAATGTAATGCTATATGTTTTTCCGAGCCATGCAGCCCCCAGAGTTATTTTCATATCAATTAACTCTCTCACATGGCTAGGAATGGCAGGGGAGAGAGGAGAGAAGTGACAGCATGTGATTTGGGCTTCTTTAATCTTAAAACTAAACAAAATTAGCAAAAGACAGGCTGTCTGTGCGATGCAGACAATATCCTACGTGTCTGGGCTTAACCCATCTCCAGAAGACGGGCGCTTGTCGTGGCAGACCTCCCAGGGACTTGCCCTGCCGCAGACCCGCTGGCGGTGCCGCGCCGGGCTCCTGGTGCCTTCGGCCCTGGGCATTGATCTAAAACTGCAGAATTCAAACCAAAAGATCCGTGCCTGCCTCACCAGTGTGGTGTGGCTGCCCGTGCCCCTCCGGGCACGCACACAGCTCCGCCGCTTCCTCGCCACGTTCTCCTCTCGAGGCAGAGGTGAGCGTTGTGCCCAGTGCTTGTGCCGCGCGGATCTGGCGGATCACAGTGCATCGGAGTAATTGTCCAGGTGGAAGCGGGTGGCATAATCGCTGCATTTATGGGAAGAGACAGGAGTGATGTTGTTAGTGAGATATTGTCTGTGCCACCGCGAAGGATGATGCTTTTCTTAGGAGAAAAATAGCCTTTTGTGTTGTCCGACTGCCAAAACCTCCGTTTCGTAGTTGACCTCTGAAGTTATAATTGACATTTTTATAGATGAGATATAAATATAATTAAGAGTCACTGCAGTTATTTGTTTATCGCTGTCTCCCTCAAATAAAGCAAGGTCATGTGCATATAAAAATACATCTCCAAGCAGTTTTGAGCAGAGAGTGTTTAAGATACGTGGAAGTAATTGCCTAATTTGGTCATTTTCAGCGTAGCTTTTCTTGGCAGCGGCGTGCCAGTAGTACTGTGCACTCGGAGGGAAGCGCGGGAGGAAACCTTTTGTCTGCTCACAGAGCTTTGCTTTTAGAAGGATGGGGCTGAAGGGAGAGCTCCTGTTTGGCCGGGTTTGACCCGCAGGATTTTGGAAAAGCATCCACAATGATGGTGGCGGTGTTTTTAGTGCATAAAGTGCTTTAAGAGCTTCGGATGAGAAGTGTGACATAAGACGTAAATGGAGGTGGTATCATTATTATTGCTCTCCTAGATGAGACTGGCTTTTATTCCCTTGTCGATTTTATCACTCCATAAATGGGACTCCAGAGAGTGCAGTTGTTTGGAAAGAAGCACTCGCCCTGCTTCGGCTCGTCCGTACACACGTTCCCTCGCCGGTGGAATTCATCCTGGGGACCCGTGCCTTGCAGCACCGAGCCCGACTTTAACCCCTGGTTAAACACAGCGAGTTTGTCTCCTGCTGGAGGCACAGAGGGCTGGAGGGAAGAGTAGCTGCAGACAGGGCTTTTCATAGCGACTTTAAAGCAAATATTTGCTTCAAAACTTCAGAGGAGGGCTGTGAAGATTAATTAGTTAATATTATTTACCATTTACACTCCTATCAGTGAAAGTAGTGATGGCTGAGCTACAGTGCCATCGTTCACACCTATCTGTTTAGATTGCAGTTATGACATGTGCCATATTAATATTTCATGTGTGTATGCTTTTAATATTACATCCTCACTTATAAATATTCATGTCGTAAAACACATTAATGACTGCAAGGCTGAAGAAGAATATTCACAGCTCTCTGCTTTGTATCCTGAGTTCAAACCCATCCCAGGTGGGCAGGAGGAGACGCCGCGGTGGCTGCGGCTGGCGCGCGAGGAAGGGCTCGTGGTGGCAGCCCGGCTCTGGGTCCATGTCCCACCCGTTCCCATCTGGCTTTGATCTCTTCCCCTTCACCTCGGAGCCCATCAGGGACACTGTGAGTGCTCCGTGCCCTGGGCAGGGGTGGCTGCAGCCGGGTGGTGCCTTCGGCAGGCCCCACGCCAGCCCCCCAGGCATGATGCGCTCAGCGCTGCTCAGTGGTTGTGTGTCAGTGAGCACAAAGCAAAAAGGAAAAGCTGCCAAATCTTGGAGCCGTCTCCCCTGTCTTCTAATTTCCTGGCCAGCGGCTATTGCTGCTGCATCAGGGCACCTTACGTGAAGTGTAAGGATAAATGCATTCACGCCAGTATGAGCCCTGCGTCCCAGCAGACCCCGTTGCAGAATAGCAAATCAGGCTCCTGGCCACGCTTTTCAAGGCGATTATTGGACGTCTCGGGTGGTTACAGTCATTCTGCCCCCAGCCTCGTGCTGTATAACGCCACCTGAGGCTTGGAATAATTGCCCAGCTATGTACTGTCTGTCATACCTTATTGCTTAATTTTATACCAGTAATGAAAATTACATCCAGAGGAGGAGAAAGAGCGAACAGCTGCACCGGCCAGGACGCACCTAAGGAATAGATGTGTGCAAATGCTTTCTGTGAAGAAGGGGAGAGGCTCGGCTTGCCAGCAGCACTCGGGAGATGGCTTGACATTTTTATTTTCTTGTTTAACAAACAAATGCAATAATAATAAGAAAAAAAAAAATCCCACCAACCTCCAGTAAAGGTTGCAAACACAGCGCAGCAATTAGTTTGAAAGTCTCCAGTTACACAACCAGACTTTAAGGTAAATGCCAACTTAAAAGTACATTGTAAAGGACAGTGGATTTGTAATGCTCATTTGTATCTTGTCTTTATAGCTAACGTAAAAACAAATTATTTAATTCCCTCTTCCCAGAGGGAGCCTTGTGTAGCCAGACCTTTTTGACCTTCTTAATTTATCTAGCCTCCTTTCAATTAGCTTTAATACAGGCAGTGAGAAGAGGAGACATGGATGGAAACGTTCAGGCTGCTGCACACCCTCCTTGTGTGAGGCGAGGGGAGGGCAGGCGGCCCCGACACCCTGTGCTGGACAGGAACAGCACCTGCAGGGAGAGGCGTGCAGGAGGAAGGTTAGCGTTTGCTCTGACACCTGTATACAGAAGGTATTCAATAGCTTTTCAAATGTTGGCCAAACCTCCTGAAATCACTGGGATGCTCTAAATGATGGCTTTGCAGATCACCAGGGGCTGATAGCCAGGTGCCTCGGATGGGAAAGCAGAGACACAGGAGGGTGGGAGCTGGCAGTGTTGGCCTTGTGGAAGGTATCGGTGTGGCACCCAGGGCTGGAAGTAAGCCCAGCCAGCAGCAGCAAGCTGGGCATTTCCCTCCCATAGAGCTTCAGTTAACAGTCACTATCTCAAAAAGAGAAGTCTTCCCATTCACCTAGTACTGAACAGTATCAATAACTTAATGTAATTAGACTACAGTAGTATTGGAGAGTGCCAAGTAAATCAATGGAACCTTTCTCATCTCTGAAAGGTTCTTCAGGAACCTTAAAGCAAGAATGGTGCAAACATTCAAGATATATTTTTTTAATTATGATAACGGTTCTGTTGCATGTGTGGGAAGTCAGTAGGCAGGGGCTCGGCTGGGATGAGTGTTTGCATTAGAAGCAGACAATGTAATCTTCACAGCCGAAGCTGCATTGAGAAGACAGTGAGGTCATTTTAATATGCCTTCAGTTTGCCATCTTTATTGTCACTGCTGAGCAGCCGGTTTGAGCGACAGATAAATTAGCAAAAATCCTGATGATCTGTGAATGGAAGGAAACCCTAAATGCCGTGAATAAGTTCTTGCTTATGAATCTACTCAGCTGATGAAACCAAAAACCTTTTGCCTCCCAGAATGCATGAACGAAGTGATTAGCAGGTAGTGCTTCAAGTCTTGTGGGACTATTTGAAAATGTTAATTGAGGAAAGGCCAGAAACAGGAGGAGAACAAAATGCAACATTTACATAGACGGGCAGTCTTAATACAATGAGCAGAATTAAAATCAGCAGAGTGACCTTGAGAAAATAGGCAGCTACTTGCAACGTGCCTGTGCCCAAAAATATGATGTGAAAATACCGAAACATCCTGCGTTTTCCCTCCCTGATGCATTGTTTTCTTTTCCCAGCGGATTGCTCAGAGCGCATTGGGTGAAGCTTTTTAAATACGCCGCATGGGTGGGGATTTTTATTTTTCCTATCTGTGCTCTGTATCTGCTGCTTCTGATAATAAAGCTTTTAGAGCACTTCTGCCAAACATGGGGAGGGCGTTCACAGCAGCCTGGGGAGGGCAAGCTGTAGTCAGCGGTGTCCCCAGGAGCTGTTGGCGTCCCTCCGTGTGCCGGCGTCAGTCCCCTCTGCCCGCTGCCACCCTGTCGCGGCCGGTGCCCGGATGCTGCTGAAGCCTTATAATTTTCCAAGGTCATTGCTGTACGTAAAGCCTCCCGGTGACCCGTTTCCATGAACAGATAACATCCCCTATCCCCAAACCCTGCGATTCAGCAGAAATGCTGTTATGCAAATACGCTGGCAGCGCAGGGGAAGCTCTGCCAGGCTGCCCCTGGCCGCTCTGGTTCCCTGGGTGTTTGTTCTGGTGGTCGGGCTGGGCGGGGGTCACCCCGTCTTGGGGTGTGAGCTGCTGCCCCCGGGCTGCTCGGCGCGAGGCTCCGGTGGCTCTGCTGCTGGCAGAATGGGAGTGGGGCGTGTAAATGGCAACAACGCTACCCTGCAATTAACGGTTTACGGCTCTTGCAGGGATACATTCTACCTAATCAATCCTCTTGCATTAGCAAATTAGAAGCTGTTAAAATTACCAGCTTCGATACGTAAAACGTGCACCACCGCAGCGTCGCGGTGCCCGGTCTGTGGGCAGGTCCCCCCGTGCCGTGCTCTCTTTCAGCCCCGGCCTCCACCAACAGTGTCCCCCCGGGGGTCAAGGCCACTGCCACCCCACTCCCTGCAGTGCCTGCACCGTGCTGCTGCTGTCCCAGCTCTGGCCTGGCTCCTCGCTGCCACCCTGCTGTCCTGCACGGGACCTTGCAGCTCCAACTATTCCGGGAGGTGGGCCCAGAAAGGCCAAAGGGGAAACATTGACTTCCCTGAAACTCTCCAGCTCAGAGCTCACCTCCTGGCCAGCCCGCAGTTAGCAACACGGGAAGGCAGAAAGGTCTCCAAACAGAGTAATTCTGCCGTGGTTTCACCTTCCCCTCTTTCCCCTTCACGCTTTCCCCTTTGTGCTCGCTCCCCAGGTGTCTCGTGGTGCAGATTTTGGGCTGGGTGATGTGGGGGGACGGCAGACAGCTCGTTACAGGCTGAGCAGGAGGGAGCTTGTGTGGCTTGCACCGCTCCTTTTCGGTGCCCTTACCTGTACTTGAGGCTGGTTTTCCTAAAACATTAATTTTGGACTTCAGATTTCTTTAATTAGGTTGATTAATATGTTCTGGCAAGGAGTGATTTTGCTTATTCTGTATGTTTGGGGGTTTTTGTAATCTTTTTTTAACCTATAAGCTGATGTAAGAACATCTGGCACTTTTTTTTTTTGCTGGATCTGATAGAATAAATAAGTTGAAAAACAGCTTCTTGCAAAAATCCACAGGTCAGCAGATTCGGTGGGGTTTGTGCTTATTTTTTTTTTTTAATTTATTGAGTGTTTTCTAGACCAGAAAGAGTACCTTAAACTAATGTGATGATTTGGAGATTATTCTCCATTTAAAACCACCTGTGAACATGAACCACTTTCCTTTTTCCTGCCTTGGTAGAAGCCCAGGAGTGAGCAGATCCGTAGCAGTTCCCCTCCCTGCCCTCCACGGAGCGATTTCGAAGCCCTTCGCACACGTTTGGGGGATGCAGCCCGCAGCATCCCCACGAAGGCAGGAGGTTGTGGGGAGCTGGGGGCACGGCGAGGTTACTTGACTTGCTGGTGCTCCTGTCCCAGCTGAGAACAGAGCCAGGTGAGCTCCTGGGCGGGTGCTGCCACCATGGCACCGTCTTGCTGAATTTACTCTCAGTGGGACTGTCGCTGGCCCCGGTGTAAATCATTTGGGAGCGGTGGCATTGACTTCAGGCAGCGAGCACCGGGTGCGAACGCCCTTGGGGAAGTCGTGTGGGTCTCCTCTATCGGCTCCGCTCCTCCGCACCCACACAGCCGAGTAACAAAGGAGTAAGGACTTTTGTTTTCCTCCAGCTTCTGGATGTTCCCCGTCATTGCAGGAAAACAAACCAGATGGCAGAAGCGTGGGATTTGTTTTCTTGCAGATCAGCCGCCTGCTTCCCCGCCGCCCGCGTTTCCTCGTGGCCGTTTGAGGGGGTTGTGGTGTATCCCTCACAGGGCAGGAGCCTGTGCTGGTTTTGTCCCCGCGTTTGGGGTTTTGGAGGCCGCAGAAGCGGCACATGGGTGGGGGGAGATGGCGGCAGGCTAATAACTTGCCTGGCTGCTCTGGGAAGGAGCAGCTGCGGAGGGGAGATGAGAGCAGCTGTGGGTATGAAATTAGTCATTCTATGAAGAAATGGATTTGATAAATAATAAAACAGTGGTATTAACAACAGATGCTTTCCAGGTCAGATGACTTTGATAAAAGCACCCAACAACCGTGGGTAATGGTATGAAAAATATATATCTATATTTATAGGTCTATCTATATGAAAAGGCCTATAAATAAACGTGTGCTTGCGCAGAGATCTGTGTGTGTACATGCTCACATGTAAATGTAGCTGGCATTTTATCTCTCTTTTGAGGTGACGGTGAAAGTTCAACGCAGGCTTTGAGACTTGCCAAGAAAACCTGAAATCTGATCAATGCCTCCCGCATCTGGAGGCTCCCACCCTGAGCACTGGCTGCATTTGTTTTTATATTCATACCTTTTCATTTTGATAACTGTTTTGATTTGTAAAATACTATGCCTTATACAATGTTTCCTTTATGGTGATTTAGTATGCTCCTCTTATCTTTCACCTTAAATCTTTGATAAGAGCATTTTAAAAATGAAATTGCTACCTGACACCATTATCAACCGTTGGCTGCCTGCCAGAGGAGAAGGCATTACCCAGGCGGAGGCAGGAGAGACGAGAGACTTCCCGAGCTGCAGCCGGCAGCGCGCCCGGCGTGGCGCTGGGTGCAGGTACCGGGTGAAGGAGGGCGAGGAGCGGGGCTGAGAGCACTGCAGGACCCAAGAACGGCCTCTGCTGCCCACTCAACCCCACAAATGGGTAACACCAACTGTGTCCGGGTGATGGCACCGAGTCCAGGCATTCCTCTCTCCCCTCCCTGCTGAAGCGTTGGTGCCCTAAGCTGGCCCATCAGCGGTGCTTGGCACGGCAGCGGGGCTGCTTCCTTTTCCCCACAAAGCCATAAAAGTGAACCTGGGGCTCAGGTTGCCTTTATCTGGCAGCACAACGTTGCCTGCAAGTTTCCAGCACGTTCATGTAATTGAAATGTTTTTGGATAACTGTTCGTTGTGCCTGCTGAATGTAATTTATCAGTGGAAAGGCATCAGCAGTGGGAATATCAGTAAATAGAACTGTCTGACATGGCAGGTCATTTTTATTTTAATATAGTGGATTTAATGAACTCTTGTCTTTATAATTCATGGTACTTGCAGAATGCATCCATTTCCCCTCCTTAATGACGTTAGTTACAGATCTGTCCTTTGTTAGAGGGCTTTATTACGGCTGGAGACCTTAACTCTCCGTGAGTTGTGGCGATGCGGCCCCAGCACGAAGGGCCGTGTAATAGATTGTTGCCTTTTACGTTCAAAACTATTAGCGATAAACAGAGCCAAAAACTTCCCCGAGTACTTCATGCATTATTAATTATTATTATTACTGAAGCTCCTGAAAGGTCGTTTGTGAAGACCTGTGCTGTGTGGTGCCAGCTTACCGGGGCTGGAGCTGGGCTGCTCGCGCCGTGCCACCTTGCCTCTAGCTCGTGCGTGCTCGAGTGTTTGGGTCACAGCCAAGAGAAGCCCCCAAATCTGCTGTCAAGTGATTTAATAGCATTTGTGTCCAGCCTAACCCAATCTATCTCACCTCGCAGAGAAGAAAAAAAAATAATCCTGCATCAAAATTACTGCTTTTGGAACTGTCTTGTCTCTTTTGAGTAGGAACTGGAGACAACTAGACAAGCTTCAATGAAAGCGAATAAAGAAACATTACTTTCTGAACACAATCTTCTGTTACCAGTCACTTTTCAACAGACATTCAATCAAAATGCTAATAGCAAAGGCAACAAGGGAGTGAGGTTATTGTAATACTAATTGATAGGCTGCAGGGATGGGTTTTGATAAGTGCTGCTGAAGATGTATTTTTGAAATATGATTCTCTTTAATTACAATGATACTAATAAGAATGAACAAATGATTTAATGATAGTTTTCTAGGTAATGGCTTAAAGATTTTGTTCAAGTTATTTTGAAGCCTTTTTCTAAAACCAGAAATTATGAAAATCACCTTAAAAATAAAGCCGTAGTGGAAGGTAGTGACTTTATCTAGACTTGTGTGGCTACTTTGCATCAAAATTAATACTGTCAAATATGAAGCTCTTGAATACAAAATCCAATCATTTATTTATACAATAGACTTTGCTAAAAGCCCATGGTTGGAGCCACATTGCATGTAGGAACGCATTTAACGTCTAATGCTTAGAATAATTAGGATCAATTATGCCAGCCAGAATTTTGAAAGATGTTTCGAGGGAGGGCAAAAATGTGCCGAGGGGTGTTCAGCACGGTTTTAAAGTGCAGCTGGGGTGCCAGTTTTGATGGTCCTGACGGAGGCTGCCGACACCGGCTGCTGGGAAGCTCCGGACGAAGCCACCGTAGGTGACGGTGCCAGTCCCCGGTCGGTGGGCGCTGCGCCAGCGGGTGCCCTCCTGCCTGCTCTGTGCCCCAGGAGATGGGGGGAAAAAAGGAAAAGGGCAGAGCTGTCACCAGCAGGCAGCCTCGGCTTCAGCTAATTTTTGATGAATTAATTGATAATAAAACAAAGAAGGTTGTTGTTGGTTTTGAGGGGGGGGGTTTGCTTTTGTTGACGTGGGTGGGGGCTTTTCTGGGGCAGGGAAGGATGATCTCTGCTGCCTTTCAATTTGTCAGGCTCTCTCTCAAAGATCTGCCAGAGAAGAAAGGGTAATTAATAGGCTTGAAGTCATTTCCGATGTGTCAGTATTTCTGCCTTGCTTCCAAGTGATAATGTTCGCTGGCTCGAGGCCTCCGGGGAGCCTTCCATCTTATTAACTTGTCTAGGAGAAACAGTGAGTGGGGACAGCTTGGGCCAGTGGGTGACATGAAATAAGGATTTGTGGTGTAGTGAGCTGTAAACACTGGGGCTGATTGAGTAAAAAGTGGGGAAAAAAATTAAAAATGAGAAAAAAAAAAAACAACACTAAAAAGGCCACTTGTCAGAAGTACAGCAGCACACGTCCTGGTGGGGGGTGATGCACTTTATTTAGGCCAGTCTGTACCGACCCCGGAGCAAGGAGCCTCTTGCTTCATGTGATCAGAAACAGCTCTTTGGAGCTGGAGCTCTGCATCCTGAATTTCCATCCTCCCTGGCGCACGTACGTGTAGTCTTTATCCCATTGTCCACCACCTGACCGGCCTTCTGCTTCCTCCACCTTTGTGCCCTGTGTACAGGGCATCGCCTCTCCAGGCCTGGGAAGGGGATGAGCAACTGCACTGCGATGCCGAAATGTGCGCTTTAGGATTTTCCTGTGGAAAACTTTCCTTTACACCACAGAGACAGAGAAAAACAACTTAAATGCACGTCCCTTCCCCTGCCTGCTAAGTAAATCCCTGCAAACAGGAGGTTTCCTGGCGCAGGCTGGTTTTGGAGGTGGGGAGCACCTTGTGCTGCTTGGGTTGTCCTTCATCAGCTTTTGGTCAGGAGAGGCACAGTTAGAGGAGCAGTTGGCAAAGTAATTGCTATTTCTTACCCTACCTCACTCCTCAGCGTTACATCATTCCGAGGTCTTGCTCTGGAGGGAGATGTGCAGGACAGGAGAGGTTCCTGCTCACTGGAATCCCTGCGTCAGCTCAGGGGCTGTGTAATTGCTTCCCCCTCCTCTCAGTCCTGGTGAGATTTCATTAATTAGAATTAGAACACTTCAAAATAGAGAGAATTTTTAAACTGTTGTCCTGATTGTCCTGTGTGATGTCGGAAGGGGCTGGATGGCACCTCGGTTTTCCTCTTTCTGCCAGCTTTGCTCGGTGACGGTGGTGCAGGGCCTGATGCCCCCGACGTGGCGCTGGGCTCGGTGCTGGGGTGGGAGCCTGGGGGCTGCAGGTGGAGGCAGTACCCAGGTCCACCTCATTCAGGGCAGGTTACAAGGAGGGTGGTTGGAGGCAGGGTCAGGGTTTGGGATGTGCTGGGTTGTCCACGGGACTCTGAGCTCAGTGAAAGCTGCAGGAAGCCCTGGAGAAGGGGGAGAGCGAGGAGCGAGCAGTATCTGTACGTTCAGCCTGGTAAAACAAGGAGGGGAAGGCTCGGAGCAGTGCTCTGTGCAACTGAGCTGATCATCGCTGCTGTTGGAGCTCTGACCTTCATGACAGATGTGGGCTTACGTAAGGGTGATGCTGTATCTACATATTTAACCTTCTTGGCTTGTTTTGGTTTTGATTTTAAATTCTTCATAGCAGAAGTGCAAAAGAGATTTCATTAGCTGTTAAAGAAAAACACAACGGAGGCCGCACTGGTCTCAACTGTGAACAAGCTGTTCCTTGGAGATTGTTCCCTTTTCATTTTTTAAAGTAGCAAACCTTGGTGTTTTGGGTCACTGGGAAGGAACAGGATGTCTTTCACATATTGACAGATTTGTTTCTTCTCTTTTCTCTTCTGATCTCACTCCTGTTTGTCAAGCTCACTTTTCATTTTCCAGAGAAATGATTATGACTAAACATCTCTGACAACCTCTTTGCAAAGTGTGAGAAGGCTACAATGGAGAAAAAAAAAAAAAGCCATCTCAAAGCAGTTCAATGATTAAGCTACTTAACTGGGAAGTTTTTTCTTTTCCACTGTGGCCCGTATTTCTGCACAATGGAGTTCCTCTTGCAAGCACTTACTAGCGATGCACTAGTATAATTAAAATTTGTCTTAATATCCTTTGAAAATTAAAACTGAATCCTTCACGTTAGGAAGAATGACCGTGCATGTATTAGTGCTCTGTGTTTTCTTGTTGTTGTTAGCTTATTCAAATATTAACACTGCCTGCATGCTCAAAATGATGGTTTGTGTCCATTAACAGAGCTTAATTCTCAAATTAAATGATGAATGATACATAGGAGTAGGTGGAAGCTGGTTCATGGATTATTTTTATTATTATTATTTTTTAATGCTAGTGTTACTTCCTGGAGGTAAATAAGGGGAGGGGATGCAGTGCATTATCACTGAAATTAAAATAAAGCCTCATTATTTGAGGATGGAATTTAGTGGCTGAAGGTTTACTCTTTGTCTGAAGCTTCATCCCGAATTCTTCCAGCTAATTGCCTGCTGATTAGCCGACAGACAGGCATTGCTAATGCTGGCCTTGAGCAGCAAATTATCCCCTGCATGCCCAGGACAGGCAGCGAGGGGCTGGCAGCTGTGGGGCTGCCTTGGGCTCTGCTGACCTGCAGGGATGGGGCAGGGACAGGACGGGACACTTGGGCTGTGCCAGCCAGGAGCCCTCAGCCCCATGGCCACTGCTCCTTCCCTTGTGGTTCAGCAACGTGGCTCGTGGCATAATGCACTTGGTGCTCATTTGCACACCTCTATCTTTTTTTCCCTGATAGTTTTGAGTTCTTCCCAACTGAAGGACTTGTGTAGCCGATATAAATACATGTATTTGGTACCTGTGTGGAAATGAAGGTAATACTGGCCTTCAGGCACCAGGTAGTCACTCCTCTACCTTCTCTAGTCAAATTCAGTCCTTCTGTGGGGAGAGTTTTTGGGGAAGTAAAATAAATAAATAAATACAGAATTGAAAGCTGCAAGTTATTTAAAAACTATTCTTTTATCCTTGCACTGACCATGGAGAAATTACCTCTGCTTGCTAAAAACGCCAGGAAACCTCCGAATATGTGGATGCTTTCCCCTCTCCCCAGCTGTCTTTCTGAACTTGATTTGAAACGCGCTGGAAATATCTCTGTTCCTGATCTATTGAAAGTTTCCATTATTGACTGGCAGAAAGGCGGCTTTTGTGTGCGTGTTGCTTGTGGGCAAAAGATAATTTTAAAAAGCACCCTGTTTATCTCGAGAGAGCAGCGCGGTTGGAGTGCCGGGGAGGGAGGCGGCAGCCCCGGGCCAGCCGTGGCTGATGGATCTCGAGCTCTGGGTGCAAGGCAGGGGACCTGCTGCACAGGGCATTACGAGAGTGGCTCGACGCTGGCTGGGGGCTTGGGGACGTTTTCGGGGACGTTCTGGGGGCTGTGGCAGGCCCAGGCAGTGCCCACAGCCGCCTGCCCCTTCCCACCCCGCGGGCAGCCAGGGCTTACGGGGATTAGCGGCGCTAAACCCGGCCTCCCCTCCTCCTGGGAGCCGGGCACTAATAAAGCTGTACCAGGCTGAAAGGACAAGTAAACACTGCTTTGTAGCTATGGCAACTCGGGAAACAAGAGCTACGTGGAGTATTTCGGAGGAGAGCCCTTATTATCGAGAGTTTAAAGGGAAGGTTCTTAAAAACGCGGAGAGGCTTGGCAGGGTAATTAGACTTGGTGCTCTCAGAGCAAACGCGTCGTCTCACGAAGCGTTACCAGAGCGTCTGGCCTCGCTGAGGAAACACAGAGACACTCAGCACAACAGCACATCAAACCCGGGCGGAGATGGTGCCGACACGAGTGGGTGTCCTGCCACACGGCCCCTGCTCTGCGCTCCTATTCTGTCAGTCCCGGCCCTCACCACAGCCTTACACCACCTGGGCTGCCTGGGAGCAGGAGGCTTGTCCTCCTCAGCCCCAGATCAGGCGTGGGTCACAGCCTGAGAACTGCCTGCAGCTCTGGGAGCATCATTACACAGGTCCTGGGCAGGAGGAGCTGTGTTTGTGTCCGAGCTATGCGCTGCTGGCGGCTTCCAGGTTGTCCCCTGGCCCGCTGGTGTGTAAGCAGTGAGTTCTGGTGGCCGAGTTTTTGATGTTGGAAGTCAAAATGCAAGCAGCTGATGAGGCACCATGTGCTGGTTCACATGAAGTCCCTCATGTCCTCACCTCTGCTGAGCTGCTCCCCTGTTTCGGCACCGCGGGGGGAACAGGCTGAGGGTCTGGCTTCGGCTTCGCTGCCGGTTCCCTGCGTGCTGGTGGCAACTCTCCTAGCTCCGAGCCTCAGTTTGCCTGTCTGGGCTGGGTGTGGATAGCCATGCACTTGCCTTTTGTCCACTGCCTTGAGATCCTTAAATGATTTTAACAGTTCACAGGTGTCAGACTTTATTAAAAGAGAAGCAGCGTGATGCTCAGGTGGAAGTGACGCTCTCCATCCAAAGCAAAGCCCCGTTGGCCTCCGCTTTCATCTTCCAAAATGGTGCGGTACACTCAGTGCTGCTGAAGGGTGTTAGGCTGACAGCCAAGCGACCAAAGACCTCTTTTTGTCTCCCGGCACGGCGAGGCAGAAGCCTCCAGCCGTGGGCAGCCTTTGCTGCGACCTGCCCTGCCTGCGGAGCTGTGTTCCTGCTCCTTGGCCTGCCCCGCTCAGCCTGCAGCTTGTGGGGCCCGGCGGGGCAGAGATAGCATCAGCTGGGCTCGGCTGATGCTGAAATAATCACGGCAATCGATAGCTCGCTTTGTGCCGGTTCCCTTGGTCGCACAGTCCATCGAAGGAAATGATTTTAGCTGCTCGCCTGGAGCACGCCTGTCTGGGGAGTAACCATGCAGAAACGGCCGTGGCGGCCGTGTTATTTGCACGTCCGGCGCTCTGGCAAAAGATAAAGTGTGCATCGTGTGATTGATGGAAACCCGGTGTCAGGCGGTGTCAGTCCTACCAGGCTGAAATGACAATGGCATCGTGTAGTGGATCAAAACATTAAGTCTTTAAAACCATATGTTCGATGTGTCATATCGCAGGAGCTTTATATTCCCGGTGATAACAATCAGCAGCGCGTTATCTGTGGTTTCTCGCCTGTACATTTCTTACAAGCTGATAAACTTTGAGCTGGATGGGAATCAGGCGTGCCTCGTCGTTAATGTCTTGATCAAACTTGGAAGAGCACGGCTGGGGGCTGGTGACCACGCAGCCCCCTGGTCATGAGGCTGAGCTCCTCCGCTCCGGCTCCCTGCTGGCACTGCTGGGCACTGGGTGCTTCTGTAGCATGGGGTCCTGCTGCAGCCCCCCGGTAACACAGAACCCCTGCCCCAAAAGGCAGCAGCCCAGGTGGAAAGGCCCAGTGAGACGTGGAGAAAAAACCAGGAGCATGAAGGAAAGGCCCACGGCTCCGCTGCTCCTCGTGTGTGCTCCTGGCGTGTGCTCCCTGCCAGCCCTGCCCCAGGCTCCGTAGCCACGTAGCTGCTGCGGGCAGCAGTGATACAGGAATAAGTGGTGAGTGTCGGTGTTTGAGGAGAGGGATGCTTCACTTCACTTGGCATTTCAATATCTTCCAGCAGTAGGTTGGAATTAGCACTTTTTTTTTTGGTGCGGGGTGATTTATTTTGTTAAAAACCAAGGCATTATTCATAATTATGCAGTTTTATGAGGGTATACATAGCAGCATTCTTCCGCGGTAGGCTGTGGGAGCTGGCATAATATTTAAATAAGAGCCCTGGGGAAAGGACACGCTTGCATTCAGAGGAGGGCTCCGCGCGGTTGCGGGCTCAGCCTATTGAACTAGCGTATAATTACCTCTATTCAGCACTGCCGCTCCACTTATCAGCTGGCCGTCAGGGGAAGGCCGGCGTTTTAAAATGACATAGATTGTTAGAGAACATCAAACTTTTTTAATACAGTTAATGATCCTCAGCTATAAATAGTCTGTTCCCATTGACTGGCAATAAGGCTTTTGTGCCGTGCCTCGCGGAGCTGCATGGCTTTTCTTAGTTTGTTTTTTTTTTCCTCCATATGTACTGTAGGTCCTTTCATCCAGATCACTTACAAATAGCAATCCCCCCCTTTCTGGATCGGGAAATGAAGGTCCTACAGAGCAGGACTTTGTCCAAGGTCACGTAGGGGCTAGTGGGTGAGGAAGCTGGGGGCCTGGCAGCTCTGTCCTCTGGCCATTCAACCTCCTCCTCCTCCCACGGGGATGGCACAGGGACAGGCTCCTTCGGTATCCTCACGCCTCTGCAGTGCCACTGGACGGTCTTCTGGGAACATCTGGCCCCTGCCTCATTAGTAAGGCAGGCAGCTTTGGTATATGCAGTGCCCCAAAAGTTTGCTCGTTATCTTTCAAGTCGAAACAAGTATGTAGGTTAGTGGAGGAGAAGTTTGGCTGGGCTCAGAGGCTGCCGTCGCTGCGGCACCAGCAGGGGCTGCGTGTCTCAGCTGCAGCCCAGGCGTTGGAAGCGATGAGGATGAGGTCTGGAGGAGCCCCTGTCTGAGCGGGGCCGTGCAACGATGGAGGAAATCCTGGAGCAAGTGAGCATCCAGAGAGGAAGGGAGGGGACAAAAAGCTTTGCCGCCGACACTTGTCTGGAGACTGTGTAATTTGATTCGTACCTAAGGTGAACATCAGTAACTGCTGAAAACTCAGCGTGCGATGACCACAGCTCATTACAACTCTCCACAGACACGGCTGACTTTACGTACTGTAGCTAATTATTCCATTTCTGCATCTGGCAGGGAGAATGTTTTTCACAAAAACGCTGTAAAATACCAGGGACTTCATGTTTCTTTTTTTTATGTCTCTGCACTGCATGGACTCAACCGCAGCCTCGCCTGCTGCAAAATCCTGTGAAAGTCCAACTCTGCCTGAAACCTGGCCCTGTTTTCTCTGTGCTCAGGTAGTTGCTGTTAGCTGGGTGCATGCAGATTCCTCACCCTGCTTTACTCACAACAGAGTTTGATCTGAGCTGGCCACGAAGTCCTCGAGCAGCACCCAGGAGCTGAGTACCACCAGTGCTCTGAGCAGGTTGCTTCAGGCAGCATCGTGGGACTCCTGCGTGGTGCCGGGCTGGGGCTGCTGCTGTGCCTGCATGGTGTTCAGAGCAGGCTGAGTGTCCGAGTGCAGTAACGCCAACAAAGGGACCCCAAACCCCGCACCAGGTCCCCGACTTTCCCAGCAGTGATTCCGTGGCTGTGTTCTGAATCGCCCAGAAGTTACGGTGAGCTCCTGCCACTGCTTTGTTCCGAGCGCCTGCAGACACAATAGGAAAAGGTCATCGCATAAACACCGCTTCTCCGAGGCGATCTCTTTGTCTGATGTGAAAGCCGGGAAGCAAAGGGTATTCAAATTATTGAACTGCTCTGCTGCTGAGGCAGGACTGGGAGTGCCTCCCCCAAGCCTTGCTGCTCTCAGACGTCTCCAGGTCAACAGCCTTGCGCTGGAGAGGTGCTGCTGAGAGGCACCGAGTGCCTGAGCTGGGCACGAGTGGAGGCCGGTGGGCTGCGAGGGGGCACGGGATGGGAACTGTGGTGGGCAGCAGCTCGAGGTCTGGGCCAGCAGCACCCAGGCTGTGGAAATGCTTCAGGGAATGCTCCGGTGTGTGTAATTAGTTCACCTTTCCCTAAGCCTGTGACTGCTGCTCGCGGCGGTTTTGTTTTTAAGTGTAAAGATTTCGGAGGTCTCCCCAGTGGTTTGAAGAAAGGTTGAGTGTGTGGGGAGATCCACAGAACAATGTCACCAAAAATGCGAGGAGGAAAAAGCGGCTTTTAATAAAGCTGAGCAGGCTCCTGGGGAGATCAGACGACGGTGTTGTGGCATCCAGGGATGACAGAATCGTGGTTACCTGAGGTACGATGCTCAGCAAAGAGCCTCTCTTCTGCCTCGTGGCCAGGAGAGGCTGCATTGGAAATAAAGCATCCTCTTGTATCTGAGGAACATGGAAAGCACACTGAAATTATAGAAGTGGTTGTAGCAAAGGGGTCTGGATTTCGTGCCTGCAATGTGCCCGTCTCAGAGCCTTGTTTTCCCTTTCCATTACTGCAGCTCTGTGTCACAAAGCTGGCCAGCCCTGTGTGGTCCCTATTAAAAGTTTTCTTTCCCAGGGTGATTCTGCTCCTTTGTTGCATCTGGTTCTTGAACACTTTATACTATCAAACAGCAAAACTGCTTTTATTGATGCGGCAAAGAACAATGGGCTCTCTCCAGCAGTGCTCCCAAAATACTCTCCTGGCTTTTTTTTTATGCCTGGCTTCCAACAGTGGAAAAAATGATTAAGATATGTTAGGTTTACTCTGGTCACTTCAACAGGAGATTGGTAATATCAACAAACGCTTCCAGCAAATGGATTAGCTCCTCTTCTCCAGCAAGGCCGGAGCGATGTGTGCCTGCCCTGTCCGTGCTCTTTCTGCGAGACAGACAGCTGAAAAAGCAGAACGCAGCCACGATTTAATAGAGCGCGGATCGGGTGAGGCAGAGATGATGGCATCAGGCATGTGTCAGGTCACTGGAGTGATTGCAAGCTGGTCGGACGTGCGCGCTCGCTGTTCATACAGTGACTGCACCCGCTGCGGCCCTCAGCTCACGCTCGCTTCCTCCGAGAGGCAATTTCCCGTCCGCGCAGAGATGGGAAGCAGAGAAGACAGAAGAGGATCAGCAGAGGCTTAAAACCAGTTCTGCTGCGTGTGCTAGCTTAGATTTTTGGAGCATCGAGGTACGGGCTCTGAATTTCCCATGTGAGCAGATGTCAGGGCACGTGTAAGTCTGCCATACTAAAACATGTGCCGTATTAAAAACCCCTGTGTATATAAATGGCATCTGTCAGCCGTTGCCCCTTGGACAGACATAAAACCTGACTTCTCCTGGCTTTCTGGAGCTGTTAGTGTAAAAGCCAGGCTGTTTGCCCGTGTCACAGGAGGAGAGGTGTGCGGAGCTTTGGATGCAGCTGTGGAGTGGGTGCTGGGAGATGCATTGCATCCACATGTGGGGGTGAGGGTAAAGAGCCTTTCAGGGCTCAGCCTCTGCTTGGAGGAGCCTGAGAGGAGTCTGGAGAGCGAGCTGTGCAGCTGCTTCCATAAGGATCCCTTGCTTCATAACATTCTTTAAAAGAAAAAAACAACACCCAAGCCCTTGGGAGTGAAGTCGCATTTCGGCTGCGTTGACTTGGCAGCAGAGTACTTTTTCCAGCCTGAAGGAGCATACAGGGTTTTAATTCTGCGAGTGCACGTCCTATGTAGTATTTTGATTTATTTGTCCATTCTTTCGGAGCGCTTTATTATGTGGCCTTTGTTTTCCTTCTGATGTAAGGTGCTTGTTACAATCCATTGCTTGCCTGCCTTCCACTTCTAAACCTGTGCATTTCCACAGCAGGTTGCATCTGGCGTACTGGGAAAGAAAAGAGTCTCTGTACAGTGACTGAAGATTTCTTCTTTATATAGCACCTTAAAAAAAAAAAAGTGTAGTACCATTGAAATGAAAGCCCAGCTTTCTGCGATAAAGGGCCCTGCAAATTGACCGCGGGGTCTTTCAGCAAAGTCTGTCTCCTTTTGATACAGACATAGCTGGGGGAAAAGAAGAGGGGAAAACAGGGCTGCCTGTGCTCGCAGGAGTAAACAGGTGAGCATTGTTAATGCAAGTCCTGAAGAGCAGTGCTGCCTGCTCTGCACACAGTGCTGGTGTGGCTGGTGCCGTCGTATTTACGAACACTGCAGCTCTCACCAGATTGTCGCCCCACAGAGATGCTGGTGCCTTCGGCGTGGCAGAGTAATGAAACGTCACTCGGCGTGCTCGCTGACAGCTGGGGAGGAAATCCTCCTCCCCGCACAGCCGCTCTGTGCTGTAACACACATTAAAGGTGCCTTTGGGACAAGGCCCTCCCCAAAGCGACAGGCCGTTCTCAAGTTGTCAAGGGAGAGCCGACGTGTATTTCTAGGTGGTGTTAATGTGGCTGATGAGGGCTTTTCCCCACATATATTCTAAATATATGTGTAAGAAAGTGATTATCTTAATGTAATTCATTATTTACTTCATGCTGAACCTGCACTCGCCCTGATAAGCATCTGTGTACCGAAGGAACCGATGTTACCTCTCTGCCTGTGGCCTCCATCAGGAAAGCATCTTGGAGCTCATGCTAAAGAAGGGTGATTTCCCCCTCTCCTCTATTTCTGATCAGAGCTTTCCTGGGAACAAACTCCGAAGGGGTCAGGTTTTTTTGGTTCTAACCCACGTGCTCAGGGAGGTGTTTGCAGGGGGCTTCGCGCCGTGCCTTGCGCTTGGGTTTTTCAGGGGAGGCCTCGGTGGCCTGCGCAGCGCTGCCGTGTCCCCAGCGGTGGGATCTGGCTTCCAGGAATAGCTCAGCAGACAGTTTGCTCTTTACATGTGTATCCAGAGGAACAAATGGTGCATATATTCAAAGCATCTGTCATGGCCAGGCACTTTCTCACAGAAGTATATGTTGTTTGCTTAGGCAAATGCTGATGCGGTGCGTGAGCAGCGGGGAGGGAGTCTTGGCCAGGATATTAAAATGTCCAAGAATGTTGTGTGCTGCCTGGAGCTACAGCCCGAAGGGGTCACACGGCACAATTCAAAGGTATTATTTTAACCTGAGGCTAAGCTGCTCATTTTTGCTGGTATTTCCCTCTACTCTCATCAGCATTTATTTCAATTCCTTGAATAATTTTTTGTTGTTTGGTGCCTAATTCTCTCTTCCTTTGCATGATGGTGTATAAACAGCGGGGCAACTACAGGTCAGGTTTTCCTGGCTTTTTCAGTGTGTCTTGGTGGCAGGTTTTCTGGGTGAAAGTGGCTGAAAATGGGCCAGTTGGTGGATGGAGAGTGGTGGAGTGCTGGGTCTGGCCGCTGCCGTTGTCCCGTTGTGCAGCTCCCCCCGGCCAGGGGGGAGGCGAGAGGTGCGCGCTTGGCTGCGTGCTCTCCTCGTCATGCCCTGGGCTTAGCTCCTTCACAGCTCTGTGCACGGTTTTTGCAAAGCAACCAGCTGTTGTGCATGCGTGTGGGTGTCGATAAACACTAAAGACTCACGATCCCTTGGTCAATCACGGTGATTTTCTGGGATTGAGCGAGCTTTTTTTGGTCTCTGTTGCAGAAGATAGCAACTCTAGGAATGCCTGCTTCCCTTTTTATTTTTAATAATCTGTTTCTACAATTGAAGGATTTCAGATTTCTTTTCTAAGAGCAAGCGCCTGCTTAAACATGGAGACAAATACAACCAATAATATGTACTTGAAATTTAATGCAAGCTAATTCATTTTGGCACAGCCCCAGATATGCTGATTAAATGGCCTGTGAAGTGCTACAATATCTTGATAATGTACGTTCTACATTTGATTATGTAATCAATTATGTTGCACCTAATAAAATTTAAAATTAGTGAAAAAGCTCAGAGCAGATTGTATCGGGTACCGAGTGGGTCTTGGGCAGCTTGAGGAAAACTTCTGCTGCCCTAACTTCTGCTGGGAAGAGGCGCGTGCGCGCGCTGCCTGTTCTACAAGTGCTGCTCTTCAGTAAACCGAAGGGGGCAGCTCAGCGAAGCGCTCCCCTTTAACTTAGTGACCTGGTTTAAAGCGAAATGAACCATCTGCAGTTCCTGCTAGCTTCTTGGGAATTCCCAGGTGCATGAACATCCCGAATCGGTGGCCAGCACCAGGGTGCCGTGGGGTTTGTGCATGAGGATTCAGCAAACCCTGCGCCTCCGTCAGCTCCTGCCCTCCCGGGCAGCATGCATGGGGCTGTGGGTGGTGGGGGAGCAGCTGCAGGGCAAATCCTGGTGCCCTGGCTCAGGCAGCCTGTTTGCTCCAGCACCCGTGGTGCCCTCACTGCCTCCTGGTGCCAGCCGAGGGCACGACTCTGCTCTCGGGCCTGCCGTGAGCACGGCGCGCTGGGGCTCACCGACCCGACGTGGCCGCGCGTGAGGGAGCAGCCGTAATAGCCTGGCAATCGTTTCTCATTCCTTTACAGGAAAGTTAGAGGTTTCTGGGTGACTGGCTATGGCAGATTAGGGGGAATTTGGCCTGGGTTTTATGGCCCTCCTGTAAGACAGGGTTGATGGGAAACAAATGTGTTATGGCCCCCGACAAGCTGTTGCTACATTTTTTGTTTCATTTTCAAACAGCACTATCAACCAGTTGGAATATGGGCCTGGAGTATCGCGGGGAGTAATCTAATTAGTATGAAGTCAATTCACTAGTTCCTTTTGTATCTCGTGATTAAATAAGTGGGAAAATGGCTTGAAAATTAGGTGCTAGAACGACCCAATTACATTTCTGTAGCTTTTTGTATTCAATTTCATAAACAATTTTGCTCTTCGCTGGTTAATCAGTGAATGCCTTTTTCCAGTTTGAAAAGCACTTTTGAAATTATAATGCAATTAAATTGTGTGTGGATGTTCTGGCATAGCGAGTGTGAAAGCTGGGGGCCTGGCAGACAGCCATGTTGTACCTTGACAGTAATGAGTTCCTGAGCTGGCAGCTTGCTCGTGTCATTCATAATATTGTCCACGCCGGGTTACGGGAAGATGCAGCTGCCTTCATTCCTTCCTGGCCAGGGACACCGGCACCCGTGTGCTGCACCCCCTGTGACATCCCTGGGGAGAGGGGACCCCGGCCCTGGGTGTCCTCGGGGGCTCTGCGGTGCCACCAGGTGCGGGACCCTGCCCCGTGCCCGGCTGGCAGAAGGGCTTCTCCCACCATCAGGTTTCTTGCTAACAGTGCTAAGTAGCTGCACACTTGTCTGTTTTATTCACCCCCACCTCCCCATTTTCTTTTTTTCCCTTACAGGAGCCTCTGTAAGACTGAAGGATGGGAAGGTGGGTGTAGGGGACTGACTGCTGGGTTCCTGGGGCAAGTAGGAAAACGCTTAGGTGGTGGCCACCTGTCAAGGTGGAATGTGAAATTGCTGCTTTAAGTAAATGATTAAATTCCTGCTGAAGAGAAGCCACGGCTGATGCCTTTGCTTCCCTTGGGCCTGCTGGGTGCGTCTGGGCTGGGTTTGCATCGAGCAGTGTCACAAATGCGGTGACACCGCCGCCCAAATCCCTCCACGTTGGTTTGAGTCTCTGGGAGTGGCTGTCCCAGTGGTCTGACGACCAGGGGCACGAGATTTTTTGGGAGAGCCCAGGTGGCGTGGCCGGGCACGGCCTGTGCTCCTGGCAGGGACGCGTTTGCTCTGCGGGAGGCTGGTGGTGGTAGCTCATAAGCAGCAACAGCCGGCCCTGGGGCGTGTTTTGTGGCAGGCTGTAGTGCCGGTCAGGCACTCTCAGCGTCTTGCAGAGGAGCAGCACGACGTGTCAGGAGCCCTGCCAGAGCTCTGCCTCCTTCCCTCGGCTGCCAGCTCACCTCGAGCCATCCGTCCTTTCTCAGCCCTGCTCCTCCTGTGGCAGGCCGTGAGGTCTCAGCTCTCCCATTTGCCTCTGTCCTGCCCGTGCGCCTTCCCCCAGGCCCTCCTGCGGGTTTGGGATCGGGCAGCCCCCAGTGGAGCCATCTCAGCCACTTCTTCTCCCTGTAGGGTGAAACCTTCTCCTTGTCAAAGCCACAAGCAGGTCTGCCCTGGCCTCACTGCAGCCTTGCTACCGGCTAGCTCGTGGCTCTGGGAAGCATTCAGCGAATTGTTGGCTCTGTGCAGCCACGTGTCCCCATGGGCTTTCTGAAGTTGGGGTTTCTCAATGTGTGCCCGTTACCCTTGTGGGGTGCTTGTCTCGAGTTCAGCCTGCTCGTGGCCAGCAGGAGCTGAATTCAGCCTCCTTGAATAGGAGGAGGCTGCACGATCACCGCCACCTGTGATTTACAGCCGAGCACCACAAGGATAAAGGTGGAAAGCTGTGTTAAGAGAAAAAGAAATAATGTTAGAAATAATGACTTGCTTGGCAGGTTTTAACAAGTTCAGTAATGGTATTAGGTGCCCTTGGCTCAAGATAGTAACCTCCTCTTAAATGATCATTACCTGACTAATAAAGACCGCAGAGCAGGTCATTACAGCTTAATTTAGACATAGCATCCTGTTTGGTTTGCACAGCATTGCCATCGTTCAAGTTGTTGAATCCATTGCCTGAGCACGGTGGTTGGGACTTGGGGTTTGCCTGGGCTTTCTCTCGCAGCTGTTGAGCAGCCTGAGGAGGAGCTGGGCGCTCGCTCTGCGTCATCCTCCGGCTCTCGGTGGCCGCTCGCAGAGGGATATATATGGGCAGGGAAGGGGGAGAGTGACTTTCCTGGCCTTTTTGCTTCAGCTCATGCTCTTCTTAAGCATCGATTCAAGGAAGAGGAGAAGGAAATGATAGGAACGGAGGCCACGGAGACGTGAATGCGTGCAGAAATGCTCTTTGCTTGACTTTGCCTTGGAGTCACGCAGGGATTTTGTACGGCGCTGGGCTGGCGTTCGAGCCTAACCGGTTCTCTTACAAAAAGATTATAAGAGCTTATTGCTTCTTGTTAATCGTACGCAGTGCTTCTGCTCTTCCTTTTCAGAGCACTTCATAAACACAATTTTTTCTCATCCCAGGGTTTGTGATAGAACTGGGTGAGTCGTGAATGGCATGCAAAAGGCACGTGGGATGATTGTCCTTTCTCAGTGCGCATGAGCTAAGGACACCAAGTAGAATTACCAGGCCACACGTTTAGCACAGGCTCAAGGGTATCTTTTTTTCCATATAAGACACAGGTAAAGTGTGGGGCTTATTGCCACGAGTCACTGGAGACTGTGGGGTGAGAGGCTTCAAAAAGTTGTCATTGGCGGCCGCTGGTGAGCGCAGCTCCGGTGCTTGATGTGGCTGTATTTCAGCTCTGCTCTCGGTGCCTGCTATCTTCAAGTGATTTTAGGTCTTTTTACCTTGAAAAGAGTTAATCGGGTATGATATTGCCGTGTCACTCATTTCTAATGGCTGAGCACCGCGGGAGGCTGCTGCCCATAACACTGCTCGGCGTCGTGCAGCGGGATGAGGCAGGGGAAGCAGCGCCTGCCTCTGCTCTTCAGGGACGAATACACGTGTGCCAGTGTGTGCACATGGCTGCTTTCTGTCTCAGTAGCCAAGCTGCTTTAAATGGAACCATTTTTTGTGCTGTGGTAGTGTCTGAGGAAACTGTGGCATCGTGCCTGTAGGTGTGGACGCAGTGACGTTGGGGCTGGCCGATGGTGGGTGCTCAGCGCCTGATGGTGGAGGAAATGCTGCTGCTTGCTGCAGTGAGCTCCCTGCCCTCGGCAGCTCCAGGGCTCCTCAGCACCAAGGAGGCCGCTGCTTGTGCCTGGTGCGCAGTGGTTTGCCAGGGAGCAGAGCTGCAGGCAGGACTCGTGCCACCTCTTCGTGCTGCAGTGTGACAGGAGCTGCGGCTTCTCGTCCCTGCCCTGGTGAATCCCCCTGGGTTAGCACTTCAGAGCCAGTCCCAGATGTTTAAGGAGCATCTCAGCTGAACCCTGCTATGTGATTTCTGTACAGGCTGCTTGGCGAGGGCAGGGGATTAAGGGATGGAGCCATTTTCAAAGCTGCATCACGACTTGGTGGGAGGCAGGGCAGCCACGGCGCTGCTCACTGCCAGCCCTGGCACGGCCCCTAATCCTAATCTGGGTGCTGGGACACGGAGCCGTGCAGGCAGTGCCAGGGAAGTTTCCCCTGGTGCTTCCTTCCTCCTGCTCCTTTCCCTGCGTGATGGGGTACCCGAGCACCTTGCAGGAGCAGTAAAAAGTGAGCACACCTGAGCTGTGCGTGTACCTGCCCACCCTCTCCAAGCTGGGTGAGGCTGATAGATGAGCAGGGACACCAGCCTGGGACCTGCCGTACCACAGCAGCCCTGTCCTCGCTCAGAGATGAGCTGTCATGCTTCCCTAACCCCATTAGCAACAAGCTTCAAATGCAAGTAATTGTAATAACCAACCCCCACCAGTTATTAATATTTCCAGGACATCTCTTTGATAAGCCCATCTTTTCAGCCAATTTCCTATTCAACCAAAAGCAAAACATCTTTTCTCCCAGTATTGCAAATGTGTTGTTAAAATGAAGAAAAGGAAATGGAAAAAAGAAATCCCCCCCACCAACAAAACCTCAACGCCAGGCTCGGCGCTGCATCGCCTTTGTTAGCCCCGGATAGAATTATGCATCATGAATAAAAACTGCTGTCAGCATGCATTGGTTTCAAAACATTAGAGCATATGGTATGTGATTATCTGTATTGTCAAATGCAATAAAGTGAATTTGGATATAATAAAAAATGTAATATTTTAGAAATTTGGTAATAAACTGTGGAAGAATTGACAGGCAGAGAGTATTTGACGCCCGTAGGCAGGCAGATGAAATTGGCAGGCAGCGGGCAGTGGCTGCTGTGTCGGTGGGGAGCCCGGCCTGGGCAGCAGCACCGGGGCAGCCGTGGCCTCGCAGCCCTTCTACTGCCCTCCCCGCGGCTCCCTTCTGTACTGGAAAACAGTTTTTTGGTTGTTTTTTGGCTGGGTTTGTTGGAGGCCCTGGGTGCTGCAGAGGAACAGGCGCGAGCGTTCACTTGAAGCACAAGGTTGGCGTTCTGGCGGTAGGCAGATTAATTGGATTTTGCAAGTATTTGGGGTTTTCTTCTTTGATAGCAAGAAGAAATCCATTAGTTTATATCACGCTTCCCCTGCCCGGCTGCGCTCCCATCGTTTTTGTACGCCACCAGCTTGTGAGAGAGCTGGAAAATCCTTACCTGGAACGAAAGGAGCAGTGAGGAGCTGTGATGAGCAGGAGTGGGTTTGCTCCAGGACGCTGCGGAGGAGCTGGGTTTACATACAGGCAAAAAAGCAAACGCTGCCTGGGATCGCTTCTTCCTTCAGCAGCTCCTGTTCCATCCCAGTGCGTTAATTCTCAAGCCTGAGTTAATTCTCAGCCCAGCCGTCGAGGCGCGGTGTCTCCAGCACAGAGAAGCTGAATTGGGAGCAAACTTTGGGGCCTCCTGTGCAGGAAATTCAGATGCAAAAAGTACAGCCATAAGTGTATCACACGTACATGCAATTTTTCTTAGGTCACCGTTAATGCTTCTAAATGATCTGTGAATGCATTAATGGTTTCTGTTAATTAACAATATGATAAAGCTGGCATTTAGTAAGTTGCTGTGTAGTGTGCGTTTTAGTCATTATGTACTCAGCACTTCGGTTTGATTTCAGAATGTTAATAGAATAAAATTTTAATGAAGATTTGTTGTTATGAAAAATTTATTACGAGAAGTTCAGGTACTGCTTGCATTAGCATGGTCTGTAAGGGAAGGGGGGTTCCCTGCCTGCAGCCACCGCCAGCCCGGGTCCCCCCTGCTCCCTCCTGCCACCCCCCATCTCCTGCTGCCCCGCTCAGGTGCTGTGGGTCAGAGCAGGGTGCTGGGGCACGGGACAAACCCCTCTGTCTGCCCTTCTTCCTTCCTTCTTTCAGGGACGATCGCTGCCAAAATCGTGTGGGTGGATTTTTGCCTGCTCAAACAGGCAGGCTGCTACGTGGTGCAGTGACTTCTCGTTCTAAGATGCCCTCTTTTTTTTTTTTCTTTCCCTTTTTTCCTTTTTTTTTTTTTTTTTTGAACGATGCTCCCTTTGCAAATGCCACGCAGCCGTGGGAGGACAGCGAGGAACCTGAGCGCCGCAGCTTCCCAGAACAAAAGCCGAGGAGTCTCTTGCTGGTGCCCTTTATCCAGCTGCGCGGCTGACCTCAGCTCTTCGCTCTCCTGCCGCGCCGGTATTGAAACGCTAGCACCTTGCGAGGAGGTTTTGATCCGAGGCGGTTGTCTGCTGATTTAATTTTGAGAATTTACTCCCATGTCATGGAGTATATGTTGACACTTTAAGCAGCAGTAATACCTGCCTGTGTCTGCCGGGGGAACCTGGCTATTTCCTGCGCCCGCCCCGAGACGCGCAGCGGCAGCGGCTGGGTGTGCAGGCTGCTCATCTGCCTTGATGAGCGTCATTCACAGAAGCACTGCCAGAGAGCACACTTCACGGTGAAATGAGGCTGATGCCGCGGCCCTGGATGGCAGGCGGGAACCTTCTCTTTCCCCTCCTGGCTCCTGGCACACCCCTGCCCAGTGCAGCCCCGGGATGCTGGGGCGAGGCCTCCTTGTTCTGCGGGGAGCGGGATGCCTCCGCGCGGTGCCTCGGGTCTGGTGGTGGCTCCCTGGAGAGCAGGAGGTGAAAGGAGAGAGGTGTGCTATGGCTGTGCTCTGCGGACATGGGCACTTGCTTGCTGGGAAGCAGAAACCCCTTTTTCGTGTGCACAGTGCAGGAGGCAGGACGAGGAAAACCACAAATGAGAACTGACAGCTCTCATCTCCGACAGCTCCGAGCTGTGATGAGCGGAGCTGCAGCATGGCAGCTGGAGGCGTCCTGGAAGGGACTGGGAAGGGGAGGTGAAGCTACGTGGGACCTGGAGCATGAGGAAGAGTCCAGCGACTTGTCCAGGGACACAAAGCAGGAAGGTGGCAAAGTCGGGGCTGAGTTTTGGGAGTCCTCATGGCTGGGTTCAGGCTCTCGGAGCAGAGGGGCGGCTGTCCCTGGAGGGCTCCGTTCCAGGCTGCAAATTTCCTTCTAGACAGCACGAAGCTGGAACCATCCCCGCTTCCCTGTCGGAGCAATTAAAACGTCCTGGCCTCTCTGCTCACTTTGCTCTGCCTGGCTGTAAACACGGGCTCTGGTGGCAGTGATTAGCAGCCCGCCTTCCCCGGCCCCCTGTCCCCTCCCGTGCAGGTTCGTTATTATTATGAGGCGGGCTGGCAGCCGGGTGCGAGATAGCTTACTAAGTAACTTTTTCCCTTCTGATTACAAGGGATGTGTGAATAAAGCAGAACTGTATTGATTCACACCAATCTATGCATCGACTGTGTGGGAGCCACTTGCAATTCCCAGCAGCACCAGAAAGCTTTGCAACGGGGAGAAATATGACCAGGCAAGTTGAGAAAATAAATTAAACTAGTGTCAACTTTTCTTGTTTCTTCCCTCATTATTAATGGATGGAACGGGGCTCGTTTATCAAGAGGAGGAAAAATTAATTGACATGGGCTTTAATATTATTATGCCTGGCTTGTCTGGTCACATTTCTTTTTTTTTTTTTTTTTTTTTTTTTCTTTTTGAAAAGCATTTTATTACAGTTTACGGGACCAGCTGCCAAAACTATTGGTATAAACAAGAAAGCAGGTGCATAAATAATGCCTCAGCAGGCCCGGACGCTTCTGTGCTTCGAAGCTTAAGTCACTTAAACGTGGGGAGAAAAGGAGAGGCATAAAGGAATCAAACGAGAAGATCAGGTACTGAGGCCCAGCACAAAGGGGGAACGCAGCCTGAACTAATATTTCCTCATTATGGGGCTGAGCTTCTGCGGGGCTGTCGGGGGATCCACGTCCCTCAGCACAGCCGCTGCGAGCCCCGGGGCCGGGGCCGTGCTGTGCTCACGCCGTGCCGGGGGCCTGCAGGAGGACGTGGCCGCGGCAGCGTCCTGCGGGCGTCGGAGGAGCCGGGTCCCGCGGTAATGAGCGCCAGCAGGCGGCTGCCAGGTTATTCTTGCCTAGCAGCGGGAGCAAGGTTTAAGCATCGCTTATTGGTATGATGTGAACCATGTAAATCTCTTCCCTTCTCCTCTCCTTGCTCTTGTCTACTTCCCTTGGTTTGGCGGATTATTGTGTAGGCACAAAAGAGCCTTGGTGATTACTTATTTCCCAGAACCCTTTAAGGAGCTATCTCAGACTTTGGCATGCTATAAATATAGTAAGAGGCAGTCCCAGCTGCAAAGACCGCGCAGTCTAACGAGACAATACAGACCCAGCTCGGGTGAAAGGGAGCCCTGCAGATGCAGATGAGATGAAGTGACCTGCTCCGCATTGTGGGGTGACCCTGAGACAGCCTGGGAATTGGAACAGGCTCCTCTGGCTCTCTGCAGTGTGTTCGTCCACCAGAGCACCGCTCTGTGGCTGAGGAGTCTCTTTGTGAAGCAGAGGTGTCTGTGCACCTCTTCTCTTCACCCTGCATAGCCTCAGGGAAAGGTGCTGGGCTGGCAGGCAGTGATAGAGCTTGGGTTGGGTTGGGTTGGGTTGGGTTGGGTTGGGTTGGGTTGGGTTGGGTTGGGTTGGGTTGGGTGGCTGCTGGGGGTGGCAGCCCCCAGACCAGGGCAGGGCAGGCTGTTGAGGCCGGGGTCTCATTCCCTCTGTCACAGCCTCTGGGGCCAAGCCCAGCATTAGGCTGGGTTTAACCTTTTTGGTGCAGGATGCGGTCACCTTGTTTTGCTCGCTTTAACGTACGTGCAGGCTTGAAAGAGCAAGACCTTTCACAGGGTAAGCTGCTTTCGCGCAATTCTGCTGCCGAGTGACGTCCTCGGGATGTACAAACGCAGCTGTAATATATGTTGCTGTACACCAGATAAAAGCCTGGCCGTGGAAAAGCTGCTGCCAACTAGCAAGAGACAGTAGATATATTTCATAGCAATGGTGTCGTCATCTCAGCTATATTTTACTGAGGTTGACATAAAACTTCTCAAGTGACGACAAAGGTGTGAAATATAGTTGATTCGAGTGTGAAAAAAACAAAATGCAGAACATAGGAGCACTGACATTTGGTATCTTCAGTACTGCTTCTTAATATTATTTATGGCTCCTACTGATTTTTTTTAAGTTGCTTTAATCTTTTTATGGTTTCAGTCACTTTCTCTGAGCAGCGTTTCTCTCATTTCTGGAGTGCTGTGGCAGGCAGTGCTGCAGCGGGGCTTCTCTGCCACCCCCCCACAGACCTGGGCATTTTCCTGGGCTGAACAAGGCTCTGGACCAAAGGGGGCTTTTTGCTGGAGTGAAGGCACGCTGGGGACGTGTCCCATGCCGTTGGGCACGAACCCTCTGGGCTGGCGTTGGCAGGCGCGTTGGAAATGTTTGCAGGGGAGCAGGGCTGTGTGGATGCTCGCGACTGTCTCGCTTTGCACTAGGACATATTCCCCAGGTTTTGCCCTCCCCTGTGCACCACGCACTTGTACCCGTTGCCCTGTGACAATGAGCAGCTGGGCAGCCCCCTCTGTGCCCAGCTTCACTTCCATGGGCAGCAGGAGCCCTGCGCGCAGGCAGGATCCAGCCCGCGCCTGTCATCGCCCAGTAACCGGCGTTTGGATGGAGTGAAATGACTCCTTTTTTTTGAGCAGATGCTAAAGGAGGGTTTTTTCACCTGAAGGTCACGAATACATGTCTCAGCTTCCTTTAGTGCTCACTCTTGGCTTGGTGCCTCTCATGTGGGGGCATCGGTTTGCCTCGTATTTTATTTTTTTTCCCCCCTCTTCTTTGTCTTTTCTTTTACAGAAAAGATTATTCAAATGAATATTCAGTTTTATTCATTTGAATAAAAAAAACCAAACCGTTTGACTCTGTTAAATGCTTATCTCTTAAATAGAGCTTGTTAGCTTCCAATAATAGCTTCATTCAGAAGGATGCAGTATAATTTCATTTTAAAATGTGTGCTCCTTGACAACCGGAATCCTATTTATGTCACCATTTTAAACAGCCTTCTTTGTTTTGTGTTAATCTTTTTCATACACTTTCCAAGGACCATTTTTTGTTGACTCCTAGTACCTCTCATAAGAAATAATTGTCTATTTAGTCCAGGAAGGTTTCTAAGAGTTTTGGTAATTTAAAAATGAGCGTGTATTCATTACGCTAACTATTAAGGCATGCATACAGTAATATTTTTTATACGTGCAATTACTGAAAGTTGTAATCTAATATTTAAAAAGTGAAACAAAGAAGGACCCACTACCAGTCACTTTTATGAAGTTTTTAGCTCTGGGGTATACGGTCTCTTGGGGGTTGCCTGTTTAAGGAGCAGTAGGATCTCCTGAACAGCGTCCTGTGGATTTAAGTGCCTGTGTATGTGCAAATTAAAATCCTCTGGTTAATTCCCTGTCCAGCAAGCGCAGGGATTGCACAGCCACACCGCGGCACTGAGAGGTGATCAGTGTGTTTCACTACTCCTGTGCTTGTCTAGAGAGGAACGAACGAAAATAACCCCGGGTTTCCTTACAGACCCTCTCCAGTCTGTTTTTTTTCTTGCCTGTGTGAAGTGGCATAGGTGTTTAAAACCCTGCAAATGAGTGTTGGCACCTATGGACTCTTATTTTATTCTTGTTATCAATTCTGTAAGTAAAGAAAGCTGAGAGGCTATCTGATTTAATCAGAGAACTAATTTCTTGATAAACCTGTGTTTAAGCCATATGGGGTGGGATGAGGATGGGAAACTTCTGTCCTGGTCCGAGCGCGCAATGCCCGCAGTGGGCTTTTAGTGGTGCTCTGCATATTAGTGCTAATCTCCTCTAAATTCCCCTTCCCGGCTCCATTCTGGCAGCAGGACTTGACAGAAGACGAAGGAGAAATCCTCAACTGCAGGATTCGCTAATGAGTTACTAATGAGGAAGATGCTTCTGGTGCTGAGGCTGCTAACGACGCGCGGCCCGGCTGGGTGCTCGCTGTGCTGGGCAGAGCCAGATCCGGCCGTGCCACCCACAGCCCCGGTCCCTGCTGGCACAGGGTGCTGCCAGGCTGCCCAGGGTGCTGTGCTTAGCCAGTTAACCACAAAAAGTCAGTTTTAACTGCAGGTCTGTTTCAGGTGGATTTAAACGGAGTAACTTGGAAGGCAAATAAAAGACCTCGGTCAAGTAAAACACTTGGAGCTGCTACACACAGCACAAAGCAAAGTGGCGCAGAGCTCTGAGAGCTGGGTTGCACCATCAGACAACGTGGTACACCTCGGGGGAGAGCGACAAACCATCTCTAGTGGGCTTTTCCCCCAAGGAGAGGGTCCAGAGACTCGGCCTCATGGCTTAACATGGGGCCAGGAGCACGCCCCGCGGTGCTGCACAGCGGCACGGGTTTGGGATGAGGGGCTGTCGCTGTGCTCCCGAGCAGCTGAGGCTGGGGCTGGTGGCACGAGGCGTCCCACCTCGATGGTGGGGACAGGCACAAGGTCTGGGGTCACCCCTGTCCTGTGCCATGGTGTGACAGGGGTGGCACCCGGCTCCGCTGGTGCACACGGGGCCAGCACCGCTCCCGGGACAGGTCGGGGGGTGAAGCTCATTGTGTTGGTACACTTGTAAGGTTTCGTTAGGTTAATCACTGGTGATGTTTATTCATCAAGCCATTGCCAGAAATGTAGCGCATTAGATTTTCTCTTAGCTTGATATTTTTTTAGAAAAATAAATGAGCGGGGAGAATTAATGCGTAGAGCCGTGGTGGGCTGCCAGATTCCTCCATGCAGCCGCGTGGAGCCAGCAGAGCAAACCGTGTACAGCTACAGGCGGGCAGCAGGCATCAAACAACCCTAAACCAGCCCAAATCCGCGGCTCCTTTGAAGCAGCAGCGCAGAGGAGAGGAGTGATTAGATCAGAGGCCTCAAACGTAGCAGCTTCTGAGCGGCCTCAGGATGTCCTGATGAGGCAGTAGAGGAAGTCATTCAGGAAGAAGGGGACAAATGAGCACCTCCGGCGCCCGGCCGGCCCGAGCACAGAGCTCTGCCACGTGCCTGTGCGACCGTCAGTGCTGGCTTCATCGCCGGGGCAGCGAGGGGTAACTGAGGAATCATCTCCTGTCCTCACGGGGCTTTATTTTTTTTGGTCATGTAATGAGTCAGCCCTAATGGAGAAGTCCCGTGGAATTAAACAGGAGATAAAATCAATATGGTTCCATAGACATGTAATTGGGTTTTGTAGAGGTTGCTCTTAAAAACCGTAAGGTGTAAAAGAAAATCTAGCCTTATTGTAGTTTCTGAGCCATCTTGTAACCAGGGTGTAACTATCCATTAAATTCTTCAGGATGGATCAAAAAATCCATAAGGAGGTTTTAATTCTCCATTAAGTCCCATGGAAGAGCTGTAACAGAACCGTATTAATTTTCTCTGAGATGATGCTCCTTCCCTCCATTAGTCTGTAATGAGCTGGGCAACAGCCCTGTAGAAAGCAGGTATATTTACACGTGTGTATGTCTGTGAAAGTTTCCCGAAATCCAAAGGCCAGGTAATGCTTCATTAGAACAAAAGCTGTTTGATTTCACTGACGTTTTCCTTTCCTCCTCCCCTTTTTATTCCTTTATCGAACAGGATTTGGGTTCGTTACTTTTGAAAATGAAGACGTGGTGGAGAAAGTCTGTGAAATTCACTTCCACGAAATCAATAATAAAATGGTAAGTGCTCTTTCTGACGTGCGGGTGGGTGCCAGCGAGGTCTCCCCAGCGGTCACCGACGTGCCCGGAGCCGCTCGCGGTGTCCCCCGTGCGCGGCGCTGCGGGGTCGGGGTGCGGAGCCTTGCTCTGGTGCTGTGGCTGCTGTGGCTCTGCCATCGAGTGCTGGTGTTCCCCAGCCAGGCCCAGCCCAGCAGCCAGGCCCTTCGTGAAGTTTCTCCTAAACAACATTGAGTCCCAGGTTGCGGGTTGCCCTGTCAGTAAAGCCACTGAGCCAGATGAAAAAGGGCGTTTGTATTTCAATTGATGCAAAAACTTTGATATTTTCGGCTAAAATATTCTTTTTCCCTTTGTCAAAACATCCTTTGCTTCTCAAATGTGTATTCAGATATGCATTGTATATTGGTCTGATATGTGTTCACAGACTTTAAATTCAATAATAGAGCTTTTAGTGTGGATAAGATCAAAGCAATCTCCTTGGCATATGCTGGAGGCCTGATTCAATATTTGACTTGCTAATTTTTCCCAGGGCACTGAAATAATATTCTTCATATTGTTCCTGACTGCAATATGCATCAGAAATAAAAGTAACAGCCCCTTTGGCAACCGTGGTGGTGAGGTACTGAGGCAGGGCCGGGGCAGCCCGCCATGCCCTATGCCAGCCCCGTGCTCCGGCCCCAGTACGTGCCGTGGGCTTTGCTTCCAGCCTGGCCTCTCACTGCTCTCCCCACGTCTCTCCTTCGGGAGTTTCCTCCTGCCACTGGTGCTGCATCACGTGAGACAACTGTGGGCTGTGGGGGAGGTTTCATTCCCGTCTAGTCACTAAATGCTGATTAATCTGCCTTAAAACAAAACAAGAAGTAACACCAAACGCCCCCACCCCAGCCCAGGAATAACAGACCCAGCCACAAATTAGAAACGCTTTAAATGTAAATTTAAAGACTTTGAATGTAAATTTAAAGACTTGTCACATGGGAAGGCAGAACTACAGCGCTGTGTTGGGTGCCTGTAGCGGAAAGCTCCATGGATGTAGTTCCTTCACACAAGAGATTTCCCTCCGGAGCAGGACTCAGCCTTCACCTGGTACAAACCAGCACAGCCCAGGTCACCTGGTGAGGTGCTGGGAGGCAGAGCAGCGGCGTGACGCCGAGCCCCAGCCCCAAGGAGCACATAGCAAGGCACAGCACAGCGCTGGATGCTCCTGTGGGGAGGGGGAGCCGTGTGTGCGGGCTCCCAGACAGGTCCCTGCAGGAGCACGGCACGTACAGCTTCCAGCTGAAGCCCTGTGCCTGCAGGATGGGTACCTGGAGGCACGAGTGAGCAGGAAGTCCAGGGCTGCTTCCCTTCCTTTGCCACAAATCTCAGGTTGGGCTTTGCTGGGTTGGTAAAATCCTGCGCTGCTTGCTGCTGGCATGCCCTGCTGGGGCAGAGCTGGGAGAGCTGCTGGAGGGTTTCTTCTGAATGCTGAGAGGCCACGTGGTAAGGCAACAGCAGTGCCGGCAGCCTGCAGGATGGGACAGGGCAAAAACACTCGAGGAACATCACAAGGAGCAGAAGAAGCAGTGTAGGCTGTTGGCGTTTTGTTGTTGCGGATAATTAAAGCGCGCTCTTCGCGGCACTCTGCGCCTGCTTGGTGCGTGATCCAGGTGCCGCGACGCTTTGAGCATGCTCTCCTTGTCACTTCTTCTACAGCACTAATTTTAAAAGCGGCCCACGAGGGAGGAGATGAGACATGATCCTGTCTTGGGACTGACTCATCGTGTTGCTGATGTGTCTGCAGATTAATTACCAAGCCCGGGCAGGAGCGGGAGAGCCCCGTGCACGCATGTGTGACAGCGAGCTGCTGCAGATGGCCGGCGCTGACACACGGACTAAGGCTGGGCACGGACACACCTCCCGCAGACCCCTCGGGGACTGATCACTCCTACTTTGTTTTTAACGTGTCCCCGAGTGCCATGCTGCACGGAGAGCAGGTGCTGGCCATCCTGGTCCCAAGGTGCACAGGCACCGCGTGGGCTCCTTGCACCGCGCTCGCTGTCATTGCCCCCGAGCAGGGGCAGTGGGCAGCCGCTGTTCCTGAGCCCATTTGCAGCCTCCCTCCCCGGGCAGGCTATTTTTAGCCCTCCCATTCTGCTTCTGTTGCCATCCGTAAAGCTTAGAATGTCAAGTGTAATATTAAACGAGCAGTGTGCAAGTGAAAAGAAAATGCCAGCGAGGTGTTTAATAAATGAAACCTGGAATTTACGTGGGAGGCCACGGATTCTCTCCAAACGCCGAGGGAAGGGGGGCAGAACAAGTGCAACCAAAGCAAAACGTCCCCAGAATATTGTTCTTCTCACACAAGCAGGCTGCTTGGCCCCAAAAAATGTTTTTTACGAGGGTGCAAAAGTAGCCGGAAAAGAAATGTGATGGAGTCATTGATTTTCTTGCGGTTTGGCTGCGATGAAGCTGTTCACACCCTAGGTACAGGGTGACACGTGCGGGGAGCTGGGCTGCCCCCGCTGCTCTGCAGGTCACCACCTCCAGTCAGCTGCTGGAAACTGGCTCGCATTGCCAGGCACCTGTAGCTTTCCTTCTCCTGCCCGCGGTGGATTCAGTGGGCTGGTTTGTTCGTGGTTTGGTTTTAGTGTATCCGAGGCACCCCGCTCCTGGAGAGGCCGAGCCGTGCCCCACGTGCAGGAGGCAGGGAGCAGGACCCTGCTGCCATGCAGCTGAAGGACGCTGCTGGCCGCCTGCAGCCTGGGTGCATTCCTCTGATGTCAATCCTGGATGTGCCTGTGAGTGATGTAGCTGGTGAGGTGGTGGCGCTGCCCTTGTCACGGTCCCCTGGCGTGGCCAGGTTCAGCAGCCTGCGCAGGACAGCGGGGAGCTGCCCGGTGCTGGGGGCTACCAGGGGCTTTGGGGGACAAGAAAATCACAAGAAACTTCAGAGTGCACTTCGCCAGCATCTCCTGCAGCCTGAGGATGTGCCAAGCAACTTCTGAGCCCAGTGTCCCTGTCCCACCTTGGTCAGTGACGTAAAGCTGTTTTTAAATGTGCTTTAAAACCTTTCTTGTGTTTCTGGTGTAGCGCTACCTTTGCAGCATTGTTGGTGAACCCAGGTTGCCGTCAGAGGAGCAATAGTTTGCCTTGCCATGGCATGAGTGGCAGGGGGTCCCCGAGGTAACCCGATCTCAACTAACTGTGAAGTGCACTTTGCTGGCAAGACAAAGTTGCCTTGTCTTTGGGCGGTAAAATAAATTTTTTTGTGCATTGTGAATATGGGAGCACTCTGCTTTCCTCAAAATAGCTCTGGTTTCCCTGGAAAGCTGTTAGCCATATTTTTCTGAAACATCCTGGTGCTGCGGGCTGACAGCCTGTTCTGTTGCTCTGGGTATAAGAGGCTTTTCACTCCCCATCCCAGCCGTCCTGCATTCTGGTGGCTTTGACTGCTTGTGTTCACCCAGGAGCACCCCAGTGTAATGTTAATTCTCCAAACTAGACTAAACAAAAATAGCAAATTTTATTTTCCCTGTCCCTTTTTTTTTTTTTTCTTTTTCCTCAATTTAGAGTTACAACTTTCTTTGTTAGGCTGCTGAAACTACAGCACATCTCTCGTGCAGGGGAGGTGGAAGAAAATCTGGCAATGATTAAGGGGGTGCAGAAACGCTGAGCTGGAAGCGTAGGATCCAGGTTTATGCACAACGTGCCCACATCAGGCAGGCTCCTGGGGGCGATGTGGAAGGAGCTGAGCCGCCTTCCCATCGGGTGCTCTGCCCATGTAGAAACCTAACTGTGGGTCCCTCTAGGGCATCCTGCCCCGTGTTCCCTGGGGTTTTGCCCCGTGGTCACCATTGCTGCAGGTGGTGACAGCCGGCCCTGTCCCCAGCAGCCTGTCCCCTCACCTCCTGCTTCACTGTCCCCATTTGCCAGTGAGAGTGAAATCCCCCCAGGTGTGCAGCCAGGCTGGGGCTCACGGCTCTGCACCCGCACATAGAATCACAGAATCACAGAATTTTCTAGGTTGGAAGAGACCTCAAGGTCATCGAGTCCAACCTCTGACCTGACATCAGACAGCCCAGAGAGGAGACATCTCTGCTGGAAAAAATGGCAAATCTTTCTGCCCTCCGTATGGGGCATATTTGTTTACAAGGCTTAGGAATTATTTCTCTTTCCTACTGGCGGCTTTTTCTTTTCCTTTAAATCCAAGTTAAAACTTCTTTGCAGCTCACTACCATTCCCTTTGTATCCTCGTGTGCTGTGAAAATCATAAATTAAGCTAGTCTTTCAGAGAGCAGCGGTAGGCTGTTTTGTGGTTGCAAAAGCTAATTACTGGGTTATTGTTTCTAACGGTGCTAATCCAAACTTCATTTTCCTGTTAATTGTCCGTCGAGCCAGGCTAGATTGTTTTTATCATTCTGAATATTTGCAGCAAAAGCAGCTACGAGGTGTAACCAATGCCTCTGTGACATTTGGAGTGGTGGCGAACCCGAGGAATATGGCTGAGAAATGAGATGATACACTTCTGGCGATCACCCTGCTGCAATTTGGCTGGAGAAATTAGATTGGCACACTCCTGTTAAACGTCTCTCTGATTAAAAATAAGCAAAGGAAAGTTTCAGAGGATGTTGCCGAGCTGCTTTGCTGGCGTGCGAGGCATCGGGGAGGCGGGCGCTTGTGCTTGGTGTTTCGAGCACACAAAGAGCCCTTGGAGGCAGAGGTGAGGAGTCACACACAGCAGGTTGCTGCCCTTGGGCTGGGGGGCTCTGGGGGCAGAGGTTTTGGGGTGGATGGAAACAGCACTGCAGGCACCCACCATGGGTCCTGGCCCCCGCCTGCCCTGCCCTGCTGTGCCCGCGGCAGCACAGGCTGTGAGCTGCTGGCCAGTGAGATGGCTGATGGAGTTTTTTGCTTCCTTTCTTTTCCTTCTCTCCTTATCTTAATGTCAGGGCACGGAAAGCCTGTGGGGCACCACGGGGCTCTCCATCCCATCGTGTGCCTGCAGCGTGCACACACGCCATCCCGCTCCACGTCCCAGTGCTGCTCGGGAGCAGTGCTGCTCCCGAGACAGGAGGGTAGCAGGGCACAACTCCGGAAGAATATTACCCCAAACTCCACGGGATTCGGGCAGTTTGCTTTCAAGAAGTGCATGTTTTGACAACATTGGCGGGATCTGAGCGGTTTTGCATTGGGATGTGTTGCAAGCAAAGTAAATAGGATCTGCACGAGGTTTGCAGCAGAAAGGGGAGGAGTAGGTGGTTTTGTTTAAAATACTCCCATTACAGTCAGTTAACCTTTATGTTACCTAAATGAAATCTGTATAAACCTGAAATTTTCGCTGATCGGGTTGCCTAGGAACAGGCGGTTGGTTTTCATAAGACAAAGAATACACTGTCACTGATAGGGCTATTAGGAACGGAAGCGTTTAGCCACGTTATGCTTATCCCTGGGCTTGTCTGCTGCGATCGCTGCTCGCCCCCGGGCGCCCGCCCGCCTCTGCTCGGAGCAAGCCCTGGTAGGCAGCAACAGCACGGCCACCGGGCCATCTGCTCGCTTCTCCCCGTCCCATCCAGAGGCACAGAAGCAGCCCCTGAAGGTGCAGCCCGGCCCCTCGGGGCCTTTCCCCAGAGCGGGTCCCGGTCCCGGGGCTCTGCCTGGCCGCAGAGGAGTTAGCGGAGGCTGGCGGTGTGATTAAGGTGGCATTAAGTGACTTCAAAGGGCAGCAGGAGTAACTGGAAGTGAAAGAATGCAGATCGTTTATTAATAGGGTTTACAGAAATTTTCTGCTGGGTAGAAATATCGATTCTTTATTCCTGTTTTAAAAGGAGCTTTTTGTAATGATCACCGAGAGTCATTTTCTGCTATCGATTGTAATAGAGCTGTGCTGAAGACTTTCCTCCATCCATTCCACGCCCGCAAGTGTCATTGAGAGTAAACGCAGCGCAGGTTTTCCTTTCAGGACCACGGCAACTTCTTCAATCAGCATTTCTGTCATCTTTACGGCGTTGGTTTGCTCTGTGTTTAAAGAGACATACACGTTTGCTCTTCTCAATCCGTTTACACTACTCTGAAAGTTCACCTTTGAGGGGGAGGCGGTGTGGGGAGGAAAATGCTAAAAATAAATCTCCCCCCTTAAGTAGATCAGTTCTGCATTTGACATTTACATGGAATTCATTTGCATCTCATTTGTACATGTTTCTGCTCAATAGGTAGAATGTAAGAAAGCACAACCTAAAGAAGTGATGTTTCCACCAGGGACGAGAGGAAGGGCACGTGGATTACCGTATACCATGGACGCTTTTATGCTAGGGATGGGAATGTTGGGTAAGTGTGCAATAGCCACCAAACGTCTTCCAGAGCGAGCCTCCCCTGTGTTGTCTCCCTGATTTGTGAACGCGTGAGGCATAGGGGTGAGCACAGCTCAGCACTCGTGGGAGTGCGAGCCTAAAACTTCAGCAGGGGTGGAGTGGGGAAAATAATCCTGTCTGTGGTAAATGATTAACTCCCCCCCCCTTCCTGGAATATAAAAATTTGCATTTAAATGGATGTTTTAAATAGCCTGTTTTACTCTTACTCGCAAAAATAGAATGATGAAAGATGCAGTGTGTTCATTCTGACTAAAAATGATCTCTCCCCCTTTTTAGAGGAATTGAGTCACACATTATTCCCCTTCTTTTAAAGGTATCTTTGACAGTTCAGCATAGATAATTGAAAATCTTGCCGGTTCTTAAATGGCATGCAAGATGGAGAAAGCAGGGAGATGTGTAACAGTATAGGTCGCAACAATAATTACGAGTTTCAAGGAGATGGAACGGTATTTTAGTCCGGTGTATTGTGTCCAGAAAATACTAATTAAATGGGATAAATGATATTTAATGGCAAAATTCTATTTGTGCACGAGGTCTATTTAGTTATAATTGGTTCTCATTTGTTTCTGCCTAGATAGTTGTTCTTTCTATACAGTCTGACAACCAACCTCTTGATATTCTGTCCTCAGATTTACTAAGCCAAAATCCTGCTAATGCATTGCCAGTGTCTTTTTGTAAAACCCGTGTATTTTCCACTTTCTGCTCCCTTCGTATTGCCGGACCTTCCCTCGGTTGTCACCTGCTGGGTCTGTAAAGTGGACGTGATGGGTAGGGGGGCTGGGGGTGTCCCCAGGCAGAAGGGACCCTTCCAGCCACCTCCCTGCTCCGCGGCCTTTCCTGGGTGCTCCCTGGGTTCTGTCCAGAGGTGCTTGGGGTTGGTGGGGTTGTGGAGTGGGGCCAGCAGCAGCAGAGACCCAAGCAGAGCACTTGGCTTCATCATGAGGCCGTTCTCCTTCCCCCGTCCCCCCCAGTGCTGCTCACCTGAAGGCACCTGCCAGCTGCAGCAGTCCTGGCACCAGCACTTGCTGTCTGCAGCCTGAGGAGGGAGAGGCAGGGCACCCTTAGGAATCTTTCCAGGCTTTATTTAAGTGGAACCAGGCAGTTCCCCTTGGGACTGGCCCACAAAGAGGGTGGTGGGTTTTGATCTCAAGAGTGCCATGTTCTCCGTCAGCAGCAGGAGTAGAAACTCCTCTGTCCCAGCAGCCTGTCCATCCAGTGCTTCATAAACAAGACGCTCTTCAGCTTTTCAAGATGAATTTTTCTGGAGTTTAGTTGATCCTAGAAGCTGAGCATGAAAACGAGCCTTGAAAGCTGGCTCTCGGTGCTCCTGAGCTCCACAGAGCGGGTCCACAGGCAGCGTGGGCTGGGGCCCTGCAGGACCCAAAGGCTCCTGGAGCGGGCGTCAGGGCAGAGGGTTTGGTTCCTGTGAAGATCAGGCTGTTCTGCTGAGATGTCTGACTTCAGGCACTGCTTGATGTCATGGGAAAAACTTCCCTGCCATGTTTGCTGTATCTCAGAATTAATAGCACTTCTCTTCAGGTGGCCGGAACGATCCATTTCGGGGATGTGTAATTCGGTTATTCAGCCGATCATCTGTTCTTCTGTCCCCACGTTCCACCGTCACCCTCGCCCAAAGTGTTGGGAAATCACATTTTATGGTTAAAATATTTATCTTGTTCTAGTCAGTTGGTGATTTCGTTACCTGTGAGTTCCCAGTGTGCCTGTGCACACGTACTGCTCTGCTTCTCTCGCTTCCGTGCTGCGGTGCCCGGTGTCACGGAGGTGGGTGCGCGGCGGCGGAGGAAAGGAGGCGAGGAGGAAAAGTTGAGAGGAGTTCCTGGAGCTGGGACCTGCCCCGGGGACCTGAAAGGAAGATTGAGCCCTCAGGTGCCATGTGACTAATTGCTGCTGGGGCTGCCCCTGTGGAAAACGATCGCTTCAGGCTTTAAGAAGCAATAAAGAAGCCCTCGGTGAGTGGATCGGCTCCTGCAGACGGCCGCGGTGGGACGCCTGCTGACAGGTTCACCTCCCTGCTGCACGGCTGCCAGCCGGCCGGATGGGTGCTGCTCCTCTGCTTCTCGCAGGGCAGCCCTTAGCGTGCTCTTATTAGATTTCAAATCAGAGTGGCTTGCTCAGAATTAATGACTGATCTATGGTGAAGGCCAGATGCTTCATTATCAGCTTGCACTGTTTTGTTTTTTTATCTTCCAAGTTCCTGCTTGCTGCGGTGGCACCGTGTTAAATAATCAAGTGCTGAACAACAAAACCACAGCACACAACGAGGCTGGCTGGTCGGCCACCACAAGCCCCTTCCCAAAGGCTGCCCGGAGGAGCTTGCTTCAAGGCTGGAAAGGGGGCACGAGGCGGAGGCTCGGCGGGGAGCCCACACCTCCTGCCCCCTCCCAGCCACAGAGGGGAGCGCAGGGTGTAATTAACCCGTCGCACAGCGAGGACCCAGCGTGGTGTGCTGCCGGGGGCAGATCCCAACAGGCCTGTGTCAGATTTACTCCACTCCTCGTTTTAGGTGTCTGGCCAGACTGAAAACAAGTGGATTGAAGCTGCTCTTGAAAGGTTTTTATACCTTTTTCCAGGAGCCCTTGTCCAAGGTCACCTTCTCCAGATGCTGTTCACAGGCAGAGGAGGAAATCAAAGGAACAAATGCACAAGACAACCCAAAGGAAAGAGTGGAGAGTGACTCCCTCCAAAGCTATTAAGGAAGTTGGTCTTTTTCATTAATCATAGCCTCCCCGAGGAGCCTGCAGCAGCCGGGGTCTAAAGGTGCACAGGCAGCCGCTTCTGTGATGATTTGGTTGATTGGAACAAAATTAAAGTGTTCTTCTGAAAGGATTTTTTGACTGCGAGAGTGCAGGCAGGCTGAGCCTTCTGCCAGGACTGCTCCTGGGCTGTCTCCGTCTCTGTCTGCTGATGGGAAGCGTGCATCCTCGGGGGAGACCAGGAACATTAATTAGCCACTCTGCATAAAGAGCGGGCTGGAATGGTTTCAGCTCCCGTGACCTCTTTCTCTCTGGCAGCCCACCTGGCAGGAGGATGGCAAGGCTCTCACACGCTCCGTGGTGGGCAGGCACCGCATCCCAGGCACCAGCAGGCAGCGATGTCTTCAGCTGGACGAGGACTGCCAGGGCCCGAAAGCTCGCGCTGCGCCCAGAAGCCCACCCCTGCCAGCTGGTCCCGGTACAAACCCATCACCCTTGGAGCCCCTTCGCCAGGGGCCACGTAGGTGCTGCTATGTTAGCCCTGCTTTCTGCTCTCTGTTCAGGACCATACCTGAAAACTTGAAAAAAAAACAGGGTCGGGGCAGCTGCTGGTGTGGTGGTCCCAGAGGGGACGCCAGGCTCTGGGGGTGGCTGCTGCACTGCTTGGTCTGAGCTGGGACCCTACGGCACTCGTTTCGTTCGGTGATGAGCATCTTCGACTTGCTGGTGTTTAATATTTAAGTTGGGCCCTTTTTAACTTGCAAACCCCTCCAGAGATAGGAGAGCACAGCCCATAAAGATTATGCACTGAGACTGCTGAAATAATGTCTGATATGAACACCAAATTTCAGAAAATCCCTACCAGGCTGCTTATATCATTGCACCAGGCAGACCGGGGCTCTGCATTACTGCACATGTTCAGTCGAGGTAGGCTGAACTCATGCATAAAAGAAGCTTGTGCCCTTCAAAGAAAGTCATTCCTTTTTTCCATCAGACTCTTTAATAGAGCAGTAGCCGCCTCTGAGGCAGAATTAAGGAAAGGGAACCCTGAGTTGGACACGCGCTTCCCAGCAGGATGGCAGGACTTCCAGGAGCCACCGGGCTCCTGCAGCAGCTCCAGGTGCGGTGTTCACCCCGGTTAGCACAGCTGTGCTCAGCTCGGGCTTAGCTTTTTCCTGTCCTTGAAGTAGGAGACAGATCGGTAGGAGATTTTTTTGGACCAAGGGGGCAACTTTTACAGCAGATCTTTTCATCTCCATAGCTGCTCCTGGTACACAGTCACCCCCGTGTGCCTCCAGGAGCTGGGTTTTGTTCTACGTTCCCTGGTGCAATGGGTGCTTACGTCAAGGTCACAGCCAAGGCTTTTTTAAGCAAGACCCTGAGCATTTTTGTTGTAGTGTTGGGCAATGCTTTGGCAGCAGGACAGCACCTTTCATTACAAACAACCCGGAGTTCCTTACTCTGAGCCATACAAATAATAATAATGTAACTGATCATTTTCTTGCATCGACTGAAGTATTTTAATTAAAAGCAGGAGTCCCCAGACCCCAAAGTGCTCACGCAGTGTGTCCGTATACTAACCGTGAGGTTTGTCCATCCTGGGCCACCACATATAAAAACTAAAAGATGTTTCCAGAGGCTGGTTCGGTAGTTGTGGACACTTCCTCCTGTGGAGGAGACAAAGTGTTTCTCCCTCTGGAGCTGCGGTGGGACATCAGGGAGCTGAGGGTCCAGCTTGGCCGTCCTGCCTTCCCAGTGACCTTGTGTGCATGCTTGGTAAGGAGCTCAGTCCCCAGGGCCACAGGTTGCCATGTGTAGAGAGGAAGGGGGGAAATCTGCCCAGTTTCCCTGTCTGTAATGCTTGGACCTTAATGTGAGTCCACCACGATGGGCTTTAACACTAGTAACGTTGTGGTACCCTTAGGTAAACTGCAAGTAAGAAGGTCAGCGTTACCTGCTTGCAGTTATTTTTGTCCTGCAGTTATTTTTGTACCTTCCCCATATGGCAGCACTGACCACACACTGCAGCAGCAGTGGACTTGGTGGCAGCACCGGGTGTTCCCTCCAGCGGGAGTGTGACCGTGACCATCGTGTGGTCAGCGTGGCAATACCACGGCCACCACTGTCACCTTGTGTACGGCAGTGCCATGTGCGGGCCAGGGAGCGTCCAGCACAGGCGAGGATCCATCCTGTGGCCAGGACGGGGCTGCTGGCTCGGCCAGCCTGCGGGGTGGGCGTGCAGGGCCTGCCGCTGGTGACAGCAGAGACAGGGAGCTGGGTGAAGGAGCTGTGAAAGTGGTTTGGGTGTTGGTTTGAGTTTGCGCTCCCATGGGCAGCAGGGTCTCGCTTCAGAGGAAGCAATCCAGGCAAAACGTGGATTTTTGGTTTAGCAACAAGGGATGATTAGAGAGTTTGGTCATTCAGTAGGGCTACTGAAGCAAATAAACTGTTCGGTACCCGGTGCAGGATGAGAATGGCATCTAATGGAAATGGTGGATAGGTCAGCGTGGCCATAATTTGGCTTGATGAAGCAGCCACATGGGCATGGTGTTAATGCGATATTGATATTCAGCCAGCCAATTTCTCCTGCACGGATTGGGCTTTGACTTGTTAGAGCAGAGCTGGGCACTGCAGCAGTAAATGAAGAGGAAAATTGAAGTAATGTTGTATTATAAATTTATGATTTCGTCTGCCTGACCTAGAGAGTGCTGAGCGCCGCGGATGCAGCCGAGACCCCCACCCAGCCCCGCTGCTGGCATTGCACATAGCGGCTTTGGCTGGGCAGAGTGGGGCTGCTCATGCTGCCTGAGGTCTGGGGACACACACGGGGGCAGCCCCAGCCCCAGCCCCGGCCCCATGGGGCAGCCGATGAGATGTGCCCGCAGTATCCGTGCCCTGGGGCAGACCTGGGTGCTCCTCGGCACATGGGCCACTAGGTCACCAGCCAAAACCTGCCTCGGAGTCGGTTGGGTCTGGATGGGAGCAAATGTTTTCCTCTTGGCGAGGAGAGTGGCTGTGGTCGGTGCCGCAGAGCGATTTTTCATTGTGGAGCTCGCAGTGGTGTTAATGGCGCTAGTTACTTAGCAAACAATCCATTTATCAATATCGTAGGTTTAAAAAAAAAAAAAAGGAAAAAAGGTTTGTAAAGCTTAACGCTGAAAGATCTGATTTAACGACAGAGGTGATTAATTTCTAAGGGAATCCAGCTGTTGAGCTGTGAAATAAATAGGCAGGGGCTAAGCAGTGTGTACATATCTGCTGAAAGCTGCCACGCGCTGTCCTGCAATTGCAGGGCTGCTTTCCCCTGGCATTGCCTAATCCCATAATCAAAATTCATCCAAGCATTTTTATCTTCCTGTTTTAGATTATGATTAATAGCATATTATATCTATATATAAATCTAATCATAAATGGAGAGAACTTGGTGCGGCAGCAAAATTACTGTACAATGTAGTAGTATTTTAACGAATAAACACGGAGATAACAGGACCTCCAGAGGAACCGCTCAGCAGCTCCCCATGTTCTTGAGGTCCGGCCCAGCTGCTGCTGTCACCGCTGCAGGATGTCTGTTGGCTTCAGGTGGAGAGAGAACAAACTTCTTCAGATGATTTCTTGGTCTTGAGAGGCCTTTTCTGGAGACTGCTGGAGTCTGGGCAGACAGGTTAACACTGGTAGCCAAAGAGAGCATTCAGTAGCGTTGGAAGTGCAAAGGAGAATTCCTGTTTTTAAGGAATTTGGCCAAGCAAATGCTGAGGGTCAGAAGCGAGGTTGCAGTTTTAGGAAACCTCCGTAGGACTGCTTGCAGCACCCACAGCACCGCTCGGGGCAGAGGCAGCCGTGGCGCTGGGTGAGGACTGGGAGGCCTCAGCGTGCGGCCCCCTGGCTGCTGCCTCCCCGCGTGTGGTTTCAGGCCTTGATGTCCAGCAGGTTGCAAACCTCTGGTGCCTGACCAGCAGAATCTCTCTGCCCCGGGCTGGCCGGCAGCCATGGCAAGACCCTTGGGCAAGCAGCTATGGGGCGGCCCTGCGGGCACTGCTGCCATTGTCCATGCGGCCTGGTCCCACACGGTCCCACGGGGCTGAGGCCCTGCCTCGCTTCAGCGCCCGCAGCCATCTGAGCGGCCCTGCCCTGTGAGCAGCATTACTGCTTCACTTCCATCCCCTGCGTGGAAGAGGGCACAATTGCACCTTAATGCATTTACTTAGGCATTTTTATTAGCAAAATGGTCTTGAGTGGTATTTTTCTCATAATAAAACTTCAAAAGCTGCCTGAGGTTGGATGTGTGTATCTTAGCAATTGCTTTAGGAAGCGGTTCTCATATCTGGGCTTTACTTTCCTGAAAAATTAAAAGCTCTTTGACTCTGGCTCATTGCCGTTGCTGCCTCTAACTCTTTGATGTGTTAACTGTTGTCCTTCACACTCCTGGGATAAAGAATTACTACTACCTTAATCTCCAACTGTCAATAGCTCTGAAGCAAAGTACATTCATTGTAAGCTCTCCAAATGTCAGAGCAAACCTGTGTTATGTGTTTAGCCTTAGCATTTGGCATTTACTCTTCCAGCTAACAAGTATGCACAGTCCTTGGACTTCAGATACCAAAGTGCATGTTAATTACGTGAGTGACAGGTCTCACGCACAAAGAAAGGCAGGCAAGTGATCAGCAAAGTCGTATATCTCTAGATGTTTCTATTCAAGATAATAATGAAATCTTCCTGCAGTTTTGCATGAGCAGAATGAATCTCACTTTTGAGTACCCCCTTGTAAAACCAAGTTTCTTCCATGTTATTTTGCATTATATTTATAAATTAAAAGACCTTTATTAATCTTGAAACTTTTTTTTCTCTCTCTCTCCTTTTTTATTTTTTTTAATTTTTATATTTCTGTGATCAAGGTTACCCGAATTTTGTTGCAACGTATGGCCGAGGATATCCTGGATTTGCCCCAAGTTACAGCTATCAATTCCCAGGTATGTACATTTCATTTGCAGATTTACTTTTTTTCCCTTCTTTCCTTCTTTAGTTTATCCTTTTTTTTTTTCCTTTTTTTTTTTTTTTTTTCTTAAATCCATAGCTGCAAGTTGAGACAGGCAAGTCTGCAGGGAGCATCTCACATAACAATTTTTTTTTACTATTAAAAATATTTATATATTTACATATACATATTTTTAAGACATTTTTATTAATGTGTAAATTGGTACTGGTTATTTGAAAACAAACTTCTTAAATTAAAACATAAAGCAACAGATAATTTAAGAGCTGTTAGCCTCCCTTTGACTTTTTTTTTCTTTCATATATATATATTACAGATAAATGTGCAGGCACACACACACAGACTCTCACACACGTTCACACGTTCTGTGGTAAGTTCATATTCATTAGAAGTGCAGTTTGGAGCAAAGTCCAACGTTCCTGTATATTCGTAGATACCTTCGGTGTTCTTCCTAGCAGCTAGTTCCTGACGGCGTGTGCTCGTTGGGGGTGCTCTGTGGTGTTCTCCCTCCCTCCCTGGCACAGCCGTCAGGGCTGGCTGCGCGGTGTGCTCCCCTCCAAGGGCCCAGGGCCATGGGCCACGAGGCCTCAAGGCTGCCACTGGGACTGAAACTGCATGGGATTGAGAATTTCTTTTTACTTCACCTCAGCGTTTTTCAGGGAGGTCTAGCAGGCTGCTGTGTTTATCGCCACTAGTAGCTAAAGCCCACCTGGACACTGTGGCACCACAGCCTCTGTGTTACACGGTCAGTTCATGAGCGCACTCGTTGCTGAGGTCCCATGCGAGTGGAATCACCACCCTGTGCCATGCTCTAATGGCTTAGGAAGGGAATGGTGGAAGCACAGCTTTGCTCAGGTCAGTTGAGAAACCAAGTGAAACCCTGCCCATGGTGAAGTCGCTGCAGGTGCAGTGGCGAGGACACCGAGCACCCTCCCGGATGGACCCATAGGTGGGTTGGAGAGCATGGAGTGGTGGTTGGCTCTGCTGGGGGCAAACTGGGGCAAGGATACGTCTGTGTGTTCAACCCTGGGTCAATAGGATGAAGCATTATGTTGAAAGGATATGCATTATTAACATCGTAAGATGAATGATGTCCTTGCACGATAGTTTCTGCAGAACTGGTTTCTGCAGGATGAATAGCACCAAGGGAAACTCGTTAGATTTTCTTTTCTGTGGCTGAAATTTACCAATGCTAAGGCTCTATTTTAAACTCAGCTGCCTGGTTCCCACCTGTGCTTCAGCCCTTTCAAACTGAGTCAGGTCCTTTGGAGGATGTGAATAAAACAAATGGTGCCTTGGTAGGGCACTGGGGCTCCAACAGGCCGGCAGGGGCAGGTGCCCCATGGGCTGTGCTGGGGCAGCAGGACAGGGCAAATGCTGATGCTGCTGCCAGCAGCAGCAGCCCTGTGCTGGCAGCTCCCCCAGCCAGGAGCAGGGTGCTGGGCTCGGCCAGGCACTGCTCCCCGACACAGGAAGGTCACCCAAATGCACGCACTCTCCAGGTGGGCACCGATGTGTGCTTGAGCGCAGGAGGAGGCTTCAGAAGGCGCTTGCCTGTCTCTCGCTGTCCTCCCGGGTTCTCATGACTCCTGCACCAGCTCATTTGTATGAAGACAGCTAAATGAGAGACAGCTTTGATATGTTAAATGATGAAAATCGGCAGAGATGACTTTAATTATAAACATGTCTAAAACGAACGTGTCGGCTGGCTGAAAGCAGAGATGCCGTTTGACTCCAGCCCTCATTATATATACTTTTATTAAGGGCCAGGTTTTTCAAAACAGGCCTTCCAGTTAGTTGCTAGTTATTTCCAATCTCTTGCAGAGACTGCAAACGCAGAAGAAAATCAAAGCAAATTGTCACCTCTAGAAAGCAGGTGCGCTTAACTGCAGGCCCCAGTGGTGCCTTCTGCACCAGGGGCCAGCTCGAAAATTGGGCTCAGAAGGGGAGCTGCGCTGCGGCCGCCTCGGCTGGCGTGGCTCTGTCGGGGCTAGAGCTGTGCCCGTGCTGCTCTCCCTGCAGGTCATAAGTTCCTTCCAGCAATTAGACTCTGGCAGGGGCGGCTCAGGAGCACTGCTCCTCGTGGGTGCTGCATGGCGGGGACACAGTGGGGATGGTGCCATGAGGGTGGCTCGGGCAGGCTGCGGCGGTGCTCGCGGCAGGGGGAGGCTGGTTGGGGCACCCCGGGCAGATGGGGTGTCCCCTTGGGAGCCAGCTGTTCGAGGAGAGCGCGTCTGGGGCAGTAAGTGCCACGGCACGGAGCGTGAGATAGGTGCGAGCCTGGTGGAGAGGAATCTGGAATAGTTTTTTTAATAAGTTGTCATGTCCGAGCGCTCAATGTTGGGATTTGGGAAAAAAAAAAAACAAACGACGTGGCCCTTTCTGAGGGAGCACCTGGGCGGTGTGTCGGAGAGCTTCGGCACCCTCGTAACAACCTGGTACTTAAACAGCAGCAGTGCTGCAACCTCACGTCTGTGCAAATGTACCTCTAAATACCCAGCTGCAGTCGAACAGGTCGCTACAGAGGAGATGTGGCAGCGCGTTCTGCTACAGTGCAGGCGTGTGACAGCGCTGCCACACATCAGCCTGGCGGGGCTGGCTGCGGGCATCGTGCCGGTTACCTCTCGGGTTACACAACCTACTGACACTTTAAATTAAAAAAAAAAAAAAAAAAAAAGGGTTCCCACTGAAATTGAACTGCCCCACTGATACCATTGTGGAAGTGAAGCAATGCTACAGATGCCACGCTCCACCTGCTTGCATTGTCATTCCTGCGCGGGGCGAGCAGCCTGCCTGCGCTGTCGGCAGCGCGCCGTTGCGACGCCCGGCCCCGCAGCGAGGCACACGTAGTCAGGTTGGCGACTGCTCTATCTTCTCCCATCACGTTATTTTTTTTCCTCTATGCATTTATAACTCGGTACATAGCCTTTTTCTTTTAATTACAATCACTCCCTTTCTGTGTCATTTTTTTTTTTAATTTCTGGGACTTATCTTTTCAGTTTAATCTATTAATTTCTGTTCTTATTTCACTTTGCAGACTATTTGCCGATTTCACAAGACATAATTTTTATCAACTAGTTCTTAAAGATGCATAACAAATTAATCGGGGTTTACTACAGTGCTAATGAGAGAGAGAGACAGAAAAAGCCTGGGTGGTCCATGTTTAATATCAATGTCCACTGAAAAATTGCTGCTCTTACTGGCTGGTTTGATTGACTGGACTTTTATTTTATTTTTTATTTTTTTAAAGGCTCCATATCCTCACTGCTTTGAGTTTGCTTTTTATTTTTTCCTTTTTTTTTTTTTTAATTTTTTCCTCTGCTTTGTTATGAGTTTTTAATGCCCACTTGGAATGTAACTCACAAGGACTGGGGATAGGGGCATTATGAAGGCATGACTTCTCACAAACTTCTTAGAAATCATTTTATCAAGGAAGGAAAAATGATGATTGGTTCTTACACAGCAGCCCAAAGAGAGATGCTGGCGCTTTTTTCCATAGAGACGTTCAGCAGTAGCACAAATCATAGTTAAAGTGGAGTGAGACTAGGGTCTCCTCTTGCTGTGGTTATCGACAAAGCAGGGTTTAATTCCTCCAAACGAGCACGCCCCGCGTGGGCAGGTGTGAACCTGTGCCGCCAGTGGCTGTGGGTGCAGCTGACCCACATATGTTTTGTTCTCTTGATTTGCTTTGTCGTGGTGGCTCTGCCCGGAGCTGTGCCCCGATGCAGCGGTGCCGGGGTCGGTGGCCGGTGAGCCCCCGCGTGGCCACCGGGCTGGGGGCTGGAGCACTGTGCTGCAGAAGCCCCCGCTCGAGCTCTGCACCACTAGCTGCCCCCTCCTCTTGCAGCAGGCAACGCTTTCACGTACTCCCTGCAGCCGCTTTTACTTCCAGACTTTGCTTGCAAATCATGGGCAAATTGCTTAAATTTTGGCAAGAGGGGCAAGCTTTCACCTCGCTAGCTTGAGCTGTATTGCGCCTCTTAATCTTCACCCAAATGCCAGAAGAACCTCAAAGCTCTGTGATACGCCTCTATCCATTGGCTTCCTTTTTAACAAGACCAGGTTCTGGTGTTTTGGGTAGAAAACACACATTGTATTTGAATCCTGTTTTTCTTTAAGTGTATCTACCCATTTTATAAGTTTGTGAGAAGTAAATTGCATGCTTACAGTAGAACTGTAATGCATTTTAATGTTTGTTAATCCACTTGTTAAAATGTCAGTGTCAAAGGCTCTACAATACACGGCTATGCTGTTCATTTCATTAAAGATGCTTGATGTAATAATTGGTTAGTTTTCTTTTTACTTTTCTGCAGGCAATAGCTTTTTTTAATCTGTATGGCTTCTTATTATTTTGTTTGGGTTTTTTTGCTATGAATTGCTTTGCTTTTGTGAACTTGTCTTAGTGTGCATGATTTGCAAACATTTCGGCTATTGTGAATTTTCTCATTTTTTGTAAATAGTCCATCTGTGCTTTTCTTTTTTTCTTTTTTATGACTTTTTTCCTGTAAGTAACTAAGGTAGAAAATAATAATAAATTGTTTACAATGGATATGCTGTGTTGCTGCTCTCTTAGCTTGCAGTTTTAATATTTTGGTTTGGATGCACCAAATAACCAGTACCAATGACAATTTAATAAAAGAATAAAACAACCATCACTCCAAGCGTGTGACCCAGTATTTGAAGAACCTGCAGATGAATGGTTACATACGAGGTGTGTTGACAGCAAAAATTAAAACAAGAAAATATGACAACGCACTTGTAACTGGGGGGAGAGCCATGTCTACATGTAAAAATTGCAATATTCCCAACAGTCTGATCTTCCATCGTGCTGACCAAGGTGGGTTTAAGCATCAAACCCACAGGTTGTGTTAGAAACCCTTGTTGCAAACTCTCCAGCACTGATGTGCAGGAATCTCTTTCTGCTGTTTGGAAATGGAAGGGAAAACCAGGTAACTCTTGTTGCTTTAGAGAAGGTCCCTCGCTGGGATGGCAAACATTGTCCCCAGACCCCACTGTGGGACTGGTGCTGCTGGCTGTGCCTGGGGGAGCACAGGAGTTGCCATCGCTTTGTTTCCCTCTGTTATACTTTCTTCCATCGTTACCTGGATGTCTGGGGATTGTCAAAGTTACTTAGAAGCCTTCAGCTCAGGAATTTAAATTTCTTTTTAATTAAGGGTTTGTTTGCTTGAATGTTTAAAACTTATTAAAGCCTTTGTGTATGGGGAGAGGTGGGAAAAACAAATATTTTCACAAACTTTTCTGAGCTCCTGGAAATACACTTGCTCATTAATAATGATACTCCATAGTCTGCAAAGCCCAGTCTTGGGTCATGCTCTTGCAGTGCCTGGTGCTATGAAAATCAAAGTTCAAAACCTAAACTATGTTTTTTATTATTATGAGAGCATTTAAAACCAAACCAACTTTCTGTTAACGTATAAAGCTTAATTTAGTTTATTTTCTGATAGCAGTCGCAAACTGCTCACTTATAGCCCATCAGTTCTGGGTAGGAAGCTGTTCTTACATAAAAGTTATTTGTGATGCTTGCCTAGTGAGTCTGATAGTTATTTTCTGGGTCAAGAAAAGGAGCTGGTACCAAAGACAAGAGTAATTGCTATAATAATGACAAGCTTCAGGCTTCTTTTTCATTGTGCCTGAAAGAAGGAGGTAAGGAAGTGAGTTTCTGTATCTGGTATTGAGGACATTCAGGAATATTACAAAGCTGCAAGCTTGTTTTGCTCTCCTGCAGGTCTCTCACTCTTGGTTTCCCACTCCTTTATAAGTAATCTCCTACAAGAAATGCAGTGGGAGAGAGGAAAGGGGTATGTTTGTAGCTCACTGTACTGCCAAGCAGACCATTTCGTATGTAGCAGGACATGGTATAAAGCAGTGGAGGTACTCAGGAGGTGCAGCTAAGTTAAGCCTTGTAACAGTAAGAGGAACCGTTCTGACTTTGTCTAACCCTCTCTTAACTGCTTAAAATCTGCTGTAATCATCCCTGCGCTGCATGCTTTTGTTCACCTAAAACACATTACTGCATCTGCATGGCATAAAGTGGTTTACAAAATGCATTTGAAATCTACTAGAATCTCCTTAATTGTCACTCTTCAGAACTTTCAGTTTCTGTCTTCATCAATGAAAATGAAGGCTATGGACTTGACCTGGTTTAAAATTGAGAGTTTGGGCTTCCTGTGTTGGCAGAGGGCAGGCTGAGGAGGGGCCGTTCTTGTTGCAGTTGCATCCCCGGAGCAAGGAGCAGCTGAAGCTGTGGAAAACAAACTGAGAAGTTAATATAGCAAAGCCCATAAAGCCAGAAGGTACTCCTTCAAGTTCTGCTTAGATAGCAATAGCTTTTATTTTGATGCAGGAAAAATGGTATCTAGAGCTGTTCCTCAAATCTGAGCAGAACTTAAGCAGCTTTTAGGTGCATTTGTTTTCTGAGAAGTGTTGTGGTTTTGGTTTTTTCCATGTTGCAGAAAAGTGCTTTGTAAAATTCCTTTTCACCTGCCATTTGCCCCGCTCCTTAAAGTAATATCCTGGCTATTGAATTTAAGGGTTTTTCAGGAGGGGAGCTGTTGATCTCAGTCAGCAGTCCAGCTTCCACCACTTTGAACAGCAGCAGGTGGCTAGTACAGGTGCTGCCCCCACTTCTCTCTAGGTCCAGGCAAGAGGCTTTATGCTGCGAGCAAGGTTCTGGTAAGGTTTCCCCATACTGCTTGTCTGGCAGAGGACCAAAACTTGCCAGGCCCTTCATTAGGTTTTTCTCTGGTGATGCCTTCAACACCTACTTGATCAGTAAGGACATCTTGACCATCGAACTCGGTTGTCCTGTTCCCAGCTGCTCACTGATCTGTGCGTGAAATTTGCGATGGGCTTTAAATACCCAGGGTTATCACCCTGAAAATGAGCAATCCTAAAGCAACAGGGAGGAGAGAATGGAAAGAAAAACCAAACAAACCTGCTGGTGAATCTGGGTCTCTCAGGAGCTCTTTGTGTTTTGGGCAGTTCTGCAGCAAAAGAGTCCCTGAGTGATCGTTGTGTGGTGAGCAGGCCACAGCTGCAGCAGCTGGGGAACTTAATGAGAATAATTAGCCACAGGAGTAAAAAGTCATAACACAAGCACACAAATATGGAAGCAAATACAGGTTACCCTGTGGAAAGCATAACGTGATGTGGTAATGCCCGTTCTGCTGTAGGAAGTTCTACCTGTCCAAATCGGCCGGAGCACAGCAGCTCACCTGCTTAGGCCTTTGGCCTCCATAGGTACAATTTTTAACTGTAAAGCTGTTAAAAACTGGGAGCTGGGGGTTGAAAAAGAATTGATTATTTCCCTTACAGCACAAAAACATTCTTCAGTCACATTTAATAGTAGGGTTTCAAGCTCATAATTAAGTTTTAAGTAGCTTCCAAGTTCTCCTTTGCCCAGAAGCAGTAATACATAGTCCCCGCAGTGATGCCCTAAGGGTTTTTAGGCTCAGCACCACAACCATCTCCTCTGACCTTTTTCATAATGTGGATTATGAAATGCACAGCGGCAGTTCCTCCAGCAAGGAAGCGTGAAGTTCCCTGTCCCTGCCAGCCACCGCTGTTGCGCTCCATAAGCTGCGGGGAGCTGTAGCGTGTCTTCTGGCGAGGCGTTCGCTCCTGACTTGGAAACCTGCAAGTTGTGGAGAATTTCCTGCCCTCTGGTAACCTTGTCCTCTGATTAATTGCCTCCTCCTTCACGTAGGTGCCTCTCATCTGTGTTGAATTTTGCCAGCTTCAGCTTCCAGGCGTGAGTTCTTTTTATGCATTCGTTCGTAGTCTGGGATCTGTCTTTTAATAATACTTACCCAGATAGTTTAGATCATTCATAAAAATTTAAACAAGCTGTTTAAACAAAATAGCTCATTTTCTCTACCATCAAAGCAACTGAAATGAGGCTTGAAGCAAATCAGTGCCACTTTGCTGAACTTTAAATATATGCCTTGATGCTGTTCCACCTAACCTGCCCTTGTTCGCTCAGCAGCAGGTGACTGAAATTCAGTGCTGCTGTGGTGCGTGTCAGGCGTGGGTTCAGTGAATTCACAAGCGTTCTTCCCCCTGCAACGATCATTTCATTTATACATACCTTGTTTATTAAAAATCAATGGTAAGTGTTTGGCTTTGGGCTTTAAAATGAGAAATGCTTTCATCGTGCGATCAGCTTAGTACTAAACAGAATTACTTGCTTTTAGGAAGCGATTTAGTTGAGATTGTCTTTCATGCACATCAGCTGCTTTCACTTGAAGCTCATAATTCCCTGTATTTCACCAGATACTAAATTAGGGAGAATTACATACCAAGTCAGAGTGGTGGGTGGTGGGAGGTATAGTTTTCATAGGACGCATTTCAGAAGTGTAGTGGATGCCTTAAAGCTGCCATAGGATTGGAATAGCTTTTAAGTAGAGTAAATAAGCTGAAACAGCTACCAGCTTTTGCTTCTTGGTTTGGATTGCTTTGTTTTGGGTTGTGTTTTTTTTTGGTTTTGGTTTTGTTGTGGGTTTTTTTTTTGAATAAATATTTTTCTTAGAGTGAACCATTTGCCTTTGAGAACTTTCCCAGTTTTCTGTATGGTGAAATAACTGCAAAAGGGTTATTACACTTGAAATGACACAGAATGATAATTTGGAGACAAACAAGGCTTTGTCTCACTGATGCATAAAGTAATTACTGGGCAAAAGTGCATCATTCTCATTTTAAAAACCATGGCCTGAGAGTGGTAAACAGCTGAAAAATGGGTTGTTCACTGTACATAATGTGGAAGTGCCAAATTTTAAATTAACTATATTTGGCTTTTATTGTTTTGTTGAAATTCCAAAGCAGAAATATTTGTTCATAATAACATCCATCTGCAAACACGCATCCGGTGTGAAGCGCATTACGGGTGTCTGACGTTGGGAATTTTCCTACAAAATCTTGCTACACATCGTACATTTTAAGCAGCAGATGACTGTGCCTTGAATAACACAGCGGGCTGTTTAATGAGGTTTCCATTATGCATGATGTGCTGTATCTGAAGTTCGCTAATTTTCTGACCTGGTGAAATAGATTTTAATAAGCTTGATGTAACACAGCATATAAAGACAAAGGGAAACACTTAATGGGGCTGTCACAATAAAGAACTCTGAGCAGGCCTGGAGAAGCTAGAAGTATTAATAGAATTGATCGAAAGCTTAGGAGACAAATTCTCCATTTCCATGGACCACTGCCCTGTGCCTTGTTCCCCCCTGGCCATCGGGCAGGCAGCGTGTCCGTGGGGACACGGCGTGTTCGCTGCTGGAAGCGCCAGGCGCTGCAGACGGTCACGTCCTGCGGGCGTGGGGAGGGCTTCACGGGGTCTTAGATCAAATCCAAAAGTGTTAATTGCTACTAAACCGTGATAACACGCGAGTGGTTTGGTAGAATCCTCGTCTTTCACCAAGCCCAGATAAAATTGGGTTTCTCTGTGTATGTTCCTCTGTACGGTGAGCGGTTAGTCGTTAGTCTGAAGCTTGAAATGGCAGCTGGTTTTCCTTTCTCATTCTTGTTTCTTATAGAAAAGGAGAGGGGGAGACAGAGGACTGAAAGATGAAGGTTTTAAACATAAAGGGATTGTTTTGGGATGGAGCTTTCCCTTGTGCGTGCTCACCATTAAAGACTGCATTTGTGTCCAGTAAATTGGACCCACGCCTGCCCGCCTCCCAAAAAAAGGCTACTGGGCTCTTCTGCTTCATGCTTGTGAGTCTCTGATACTTTTGAAATGAAGCCTAAAGATCCTACAAAGAGGATAACACTGCCTAATGGAAAGAATAATGCAGGCGAGAACCCATTTGAAATGACAGCTGTGAGCCTCGCGACGCTTTTCTGTGCTGATCAAAGCCGCTGGTAACGCTGCTTGAAAGGAGGGGATCAGTTTCCCCTCGCCTTTTCCCACTCAACCTGCAGACGATTTTACATTCTCGACTTCACACTTTTTTTTTCTGGGAGATCAAGTGAACTCCCAAACGACTGATGTGGATCGGCACGCTGCGTGAGCCGGGGCAGCCTAAAAGACAAAGCGCTGTGAGATGAGGCGGGACGGAAACCTGGAGCTTGGCCGCCCGGCCTCCGAAACGCCCCGCTCGGAGCGGTGCTCGGGAGGCTGAGCCCCGGCGCTCAGCTGCGACGCCAACGCATGCAAATAGTTGGTAAACTGGGAGGCAGTATTCTGCTCGTTTTATGGTGGCTTTTATTCTCCACGCACATCTCATAATTTCTGTTGTTTTTCTGAAGTCTGGTGCTGAAGGCAGATGATGATTTGAGACTCTCAGCTTGCATTTTGATTGTTGCTTTAAATCCACGTGCTTAGCGCCGAAGTCTAAGCGTATGACCTCTTCTGCCCTACGTGCTTTAGCTGGTAGGAAGCAAAGAAAAACCCTTTGCGTAGTATTTTTTGATAGAAAACCTGATTCTCCGGGTCTTTGTGACCTTTTGGTCTTGTTTGGTTGCTGTTGTCTGGCTGCTTGCAGAGCGCAGCATCTCGTGTCCTCCTGGGGCCTGCAGGGGCCTAGCAGAGCCGAGCCTGAAGCACTTGGTGGCTGCCCATCTGGGCCAGGACATCAGGGGAGGGCTGGTGATGGTCTGGCCATGGCCATGGCAGTAGTGGCCTGGCTGGCAGCGGGGCAGCACTTGGAAGTGAAGTTTTGGGTGGCTCCGAGCACCCCCCAGCTCCCCGCAGCACCGCCAGCCAGCAGGACGTGGCCACAACACGCTTCAGCAGAGGTCGCTTCTTTGCTGTTTGCCTGAGCTGGGCAGTTCCTTGCCATCATCTACAAGTACAAACAAAGACTCCTCCCTCCTCAGTTCTGTCCTGGTAGCACAGACTGGAAGCGAAGAGCTGGCCATGTCTGCAGTGAGACCCCCAGCACAAGAGACCCGCACAGCCGCTGCCTTCTGCTTTCCCCTCTCAGGGAGTTGGCAAGTGTGTGCTGGCTTCTCCTGCCTTGTTGCTGGGATGTTTTCTTTTCAAAGCTTGAGCGACATGAAAAGGGCACTGTGTTCAAACCGTGCCTTCGTTACTGGCGCTGCAGGGGGCTTCCAGAGCCCAGCAAGGGATGGTCGGGCGATGCAGACGCTGTCCCTGTCTCAGGGTGAGGTGCAGACCCTTGAAAGCAAATGGGTGTAATTTGCTTTACTGCAATGGGAGACAGTTTATAATGTCCTGGCAGCAGAGAGGAAGGGGGTATATAATGCTTATTGTGTTTTTCACTTGTTTCTAGTCTTCTGGCTAGCTTCGTGCAGGGGTAGAGGAGAAATGTGGTTTGAGAAGGAAGCGAGCAGAGTGAAGGCACAGGTGGCTTTGCAGGCAGCGTCACTGCGGCCCAGAGCACTGCTGTGGGGCACGGGGCAGGGGCTGTGGCTCACGGGAAGCACCAGTGGCCCCGGTCCCCTGCTGCTGGAGGGGCTCCTGGGCAGCCCCAGGGCCCGGTCCTGGTCCTGCAGAGGGCTGCAATGCTGTGTGCCCCCCACAGAGCCCCTGAGCCCTCCTCACGCAGCATTGTTCTTGCCAGATTTGTTCCCAAATCTCCTGAAAGATCTGCTAAATCCCCAGGTCTTAGTTTTTTCTGCTTGGTAACGCCAAGTACGAGCCAGTGGGGCTGCATGCTGCCTGCTGAAGTCCTGTCCTGCTGCTGTCGGTCGCGTTCCACCCTTTCGATCCCCTGCTCCCAAACTTGTTTGTGCGTTGGATAAAGCAGTTGCTTGCAGACAGCCACTGACTCCATCTGTGACCTCAGGGCACAGCATTTAAAAACAGATGTGTCCGTCTTCCCTCGCACGAGGCGGCTTCAGTATTTAAAGTGAAACTATTGATGCAGGAAGCAGAAAAAATTTATCTGTGAAAAATTGACCTCCAAATACTGGCTTTGGCTCATTCTGAGCAATAAGAGAGCATGAAATTGCTGTGAATCCTCAGGGCTTTCCTGGTCAGTGTGCGAGCCCACTGCAAAACATTTACTGTAAAATACCTTCTAATTGCAACGCCTAAAGTGGGCACTTTGCTCCTTTGGAACAGCTTTGGTATCTTGTTTTCTCTAGGCAATTATATGCAGAGGATACACAAGGAAGGACAGGGGTTGTTTCTGCGAGAATTGGAGCCCTCACACAAACAGGGTGAACGAGTCTCTCTCTCCCTCCAGCCCTTCCTGATTTCCCAGTTGACTTCAGAGCACAGCGGGCTTGGAGGAAGCCAGGTTGGGCCCCCTGCACCTCAGAGGGTGGGATCGCTGCTGGGGGCTGGATCCAGAGTGTGCTGCAGCCAGTGCCTCCCAGTGGCTTCCCAGTGCCCTGGTCTGGGTGCCTGGTTCCCTCCCAGCCCCGGCAGCTGCAGAGGCTCAGTGCATGGCTCTGCCGAGGCGAGCTCCTGAGGCAGCCCCAGGGCCATCGGTCAGGGCAGGACAGAGCGGATCTGCCTCTGCCACTGCCTGGGGAGCAGCTCTCTGGAAGGTGCTGCAGGGATTTGGGGGAGCTGGTTTAAACCCAGGCCCAGGGGAAGGGGCTGTCACTGCTGGAACGCAGGCAGACGTCCTCACCGAAGTGCTGGTGTGATCTGCGAGGCCAGCAAGAGGCTCTGTGGACAAGCAGATTGCTTCTGGGGCACAGAAACTAGCACAAGTGCTTGCTAATGCTTTCTGCTTCCTTAAATAGCTCCAGGTGCCCCAGCTCTCAAATTCTAATACAATGGTGCAGGAACACAGAAGGATGATTAAGGCAGAAGTTTCCTGCAGTACACAGAAAGGGTTTGGTGTTAATTTCACTGTCACTGTATCGTTGTTTAAAGTCCTCACTGATTTAAAAATGTATAAACAGTGGGAGGTAATAATACAGCATGACCAAAAGTGTTCCAGTACTGCTATAGGATTGGTGTTAAGGGAATTTAAGAGATTTGGTGGTGGAGCCTGAGACCAGAATGGCTGAGAGCCGGGCTGCATCCTTCGCTCTCTGCAGATAACTTTCTGGAGTCACTTTGCTTCTTTGTGCCTCATTTTATCCCATCTGTGAAATGGAGACAGTGTCAGCTGCCGATCATTCCTGAGAGATTCAGGGACAAAGAACTCCATAAGTATTAGGCGTAAGTTGGCACAGTTCTTAGACATCACACAGCATTAATGTGCTCGGTAGTGTGATGACTGGGAAATTTGTTTTCAGATGAAGGAGCTGATTAATGCAGTGCCTGGCAAATGTAATTTTGGTGTGTGGGACTGATTACTTTCAGAGTGTTGGATTGATTTAGGGATCCTCCAGTGATGGAGCCAGTCTGTGAGTCTGTACTGGTAAGCAGGTTTTGCCAGTCGGGATAATCCATCACTGCTTCCATCTCCCACTTGTGCAGCGGCCGCGCCATCCTGCTGCACCATGCGGCTGTCCCGGCAGCACGCGAGCAGGCCCGATCACACTTGAGCTGTCTGGAGTGCCGTGTCCCACAGATGCTTTCATCTCAGAATCAGGAGAATGGCTTTCGTTGGGGGAGGAGGGATTAATTTTTCACACATCTGTCTGCAGCGAACTCAGGAATGCCATAATAAATGCTTTGTTCGGGCTCTTTCTGTGGAGTGCTTTCTCCACCCTTGTTATTTCATTCTTTTGCATGGCAAAACTTTTTGTCCTGCATTTCAAATAGATACTGAGAGTCCCTGGCAGTTGAACAAGAGAAACAAACTTTCCAGCCCTGTTCTTTATGCTGCTTTCAGGGGATGCTTGGTGATTTGAAGGGTATTAGATTGGTTTTGGCAGAGGCATTTTATTCCATGGGAAATACACAGCTACTCTGATCCCTTGTGGATGGTTTAGTGAGCCCCCAGAGCCTCCAAGTGGCAGGTTTGCTGGTGGCCGGCTGGACAAGGGAATGCTGAGGATGCTGCTCTCAGGATGTGTTAGCAGGATCTGTGCCGTGAGGCTTTAAGGACAGTGCCAGCTCTGCTCCTGCATCACCCACAGCACCAGCTTGGGGTTTGGCCTAGGCACACCTCTGCACAAAAATGAAGCCCCAGAGCCTGTGCGCTTGTCCTACAGGTGTTTTCCCTGCTGTTGGAAGGTTGGTTTGACTTTCTAACACTGAAGTCTTCTCACTCCAGGATATTGTAGATCCGCTACCCGTATGTCAGGGGGAGCCAACCAGGGTTAACGTGTCCATCGCCAGCAAGAGTGCACTTTGGTTACAATATCCCCCAGTATGGATGTGTTTCCCACTGCATCCCGCTCCTCGGAGATCATAGCAGATCATCAACATAATGAAAACAAACATTTCACAGTGGCATTAAGTAACAGGATTTGTTGCGTGCATGGGCTCTGTGGGCGGGGAGCAGCAGCAGGCAGCAGCCTGGGGTAGCTCTGCATACATTTACCTAGACTTTTTCTTTTCCCTCAACAGCCCTATTACCATATTTAAATGCAAGTATGTCTTTTTTTAATTAATGTTTTAAGTAGCCTCAAGTCACTCTAGCCTAGCTGCTCTCTGTTCCTGCCCCCGGTAGATTCCCTGTAGCTGAGATGGTAGCGCTAGAGGTAGCGGGCTCGTAGTCTGCTGGTTCTTCTGGATCTCACTCTCCATCTCTGTAGTTTGCTGTTCTCTTTTCTGTTGACTCAGTTATTTTTGTGTGGCTCTTCAGCATTGCAAAGCAGCTGTGATCAAAGTCCTGGAGCATGCTTGAGGGGCGGGTGCCATGGCACCCCAGAGGGTGTCCTGGCTGGCACCAGAAGCAGCCGGAGCTCCCAAAGACCGGGAGTGCTGTGACTGCTTTGTTGACTTTGCAGCAAGGGTATTTGGGGTTCTTGCTGATAGCCTGGACCTTGCCATTGCCCTTTTAAAATACATATTTAAAGTCAGAGCCTCTGGCAGATCTTTTTAATATTAATTAAGTAAAGAAACCGAATCTGAAATCTTGCTAGCAGCATTTCATTCGTTTGTAACGTCTCAGCCCCCCTGTAGCAGGGTATATGTCTTAGAGATCCTTGATCTGTGGCTGTTTTGCTTTCAAAAGCTTTTTTCTTTCTCTCTTTTTTAAATTACATTCCGGTGAGTTTTTTCTGCTTGATCCCAGCAAATCTGTGATCTTGACATGAGGACCTTCTCGTATTTTCCATTACTGTTATATCTATAGATCAGCACGTTATTATCACTTGCAAATAAGCACAGAACGAAACGCACCCATTGTTTTGTGCGAGCGGGCCAACCCTAACCATCTGAAAGTAAGGAGATGTAAGCTCAGTGCTGCAGGCGTCCCTCTGAGTTTATCCACCCCCAGTGCCATGGCCAGACGCGCGGGACGAAGCGCCATCAGTGGCACACTCTGCTGTTTACATCTTCTGCAGGGAGATTTGGGCCACCTTTGTACCAGCAAAGACTGCCTGCAGCAGGCACACGGGCAGGGCTCGGCTCTTCCCAAACGCGGTGCCCATCGATGGCACGGGGAGCTGGGACCACAGCCTCACGCTGCCCTTCGGAGACGCCTTGCCCTTAGCAGGCCACGGCCGCCCGCGCCCCGCAGAGACGCGTGGTGCCCGCTGGCTTCTTTCTTTACCCTTCTCCTTTTCTCCACGGCCAGGTTTTCCGGCAGCGGCTTATGGACCAGTAGCAGCGGCAGCCGTGGCAGCAGCAAGAGGATCAGGTAGGGGGGCCCGTGGAAGAGCAAACCCTCAGAGTGCAGGGTCAGGTAAAAGCTCTGTCGGTATTCTGTGTGGCTGCAGCTCTCCATCATTTCTCTGATTTTCCTCACACTTATCCTGGGGACCTGAAAAATCAATCACCAAAAAAAAAAAATCAAAAAAAAAAAAAAAAATCAAACCCAAACCCAAACTACAAGCAGAGGCCACGGGGCCTGGAGCACCTTGCAGGAGATTGGCGTAAGAACTGCCAAAACCTGGGTAGATATTCTGATTTGTTTCTTTATTTATTCCTTTATTATGTTGGTTTCTTTGTTTCTTTGGTTTAAATTTGAGATTATAAAGGACACCAAAACAAAGAAAAAATGTGGAGTTTTTTTGAAAAAAAGTTTTCATTTCTCATGGAAAGTTTGCGCTGAGGTAATGCAGCATGGGCTCCTGCTGTGATCAGAGCTGTGCTTCCCACTTCAAACCAGTCTGGACACATCCCTTACTGGGATGGTGTTTTCTTCCTGTGCAGGGGTGACGGTGGGCAAGCAGGAGGAGTGCACCCCGGTGCTGTGGGGTCAGGGGCATGCATTACAGTGCCAGCAACCCAGCACTGATGGCAATTTGCCCCTTTCTTGGGCGACCACCTCCATTCCCTGCTGCAAACTCCAGCCTGCTTCCCATGAGAAATGCCAAAGCTTTTCTTCCTGTCCTTCTGAAAACTTTTATTTTTTTGCCCTTAAGGGAAATAAATAAATCATTGCCAATTACCGTTATTACCTTTGGTTTTAAATTCAGATAAACGTATGAATTAGTGCTTTACTTAGGGAATTAAGTGTTCAGTGCAGTCATCAGTGAGCTGCTCCTTTGTCAGCGCCCTCCTCTGCCCTGGCCCTGGCCTGTCCCCACGCATGCCCGGCCGAGGGAGAAGCCATCTGCGGCCTCCCCGGCTCAGGGGGCTGCTCCCTGGGGTCGGAGCCACTGGCCCCTCAGTGCTGTGCCGGGCAGAGGCCTGTGCCCAGGCAGAGGACGTGGCGTTGGCAGCTGTTTCCCAGCTCACTCATGACGCAGTCCTGACATGGGGGTTTCTTGGTGACTTTTCTGGCAGTCCCAGGGCGTGAACTGGGCTCTTCCAGAAAAGAGCCGACTAAACCGCTACGCAACGGGTCAGAAGGAGGGCGCAGGCCCTGATGTGTCTCGAGTGTGAGCCTAATGCCATGGAGGCCAAAGCAAGACACCAGGAGAACTCCGTTCCATGCAAACTGGCACTGCTTGCAGGCTACAAAGGATTATCTGTACCAGTTCCATTTTGTGGCATGTAGAGAGCGCCTAAGGGGTGACTTGCCAGACTGGTTGTGGGGATCCCCAATCTCCCTGCTCTTCCCGCTGCCCCTTCACAGAGGGAAACAAAAAAGCAATCAAACAAAAGAAACAAAGAGGAAAAAAAGGGGTTGATTTTTGCATATGATTTCAGGAAGAAAAAAAAAAGACTTCATTGTTTCTGCCTCTTCCTCATGTTTTGCCCTTCAGGTTTTGTTTTACGTACAAACAGACCTGGTGAGTTGCCCCTTAGCAAGGCACAGAGGGTTTGGCTGGATTAACGTTGCTTCCCTGATTATTATTTTTTTTAATCGGAGTGCTTTTGGTGCCCATTACAACTGAACTGAGCATTGATCAATTCTGTGCCTGAAAATCATTTGTCTTTAATTTGAGTGTTTTTTGTTTTTCCTTCTGTTGGGTTTTCTGTTTTGTTTTGTTTCTTTTGTTTTTTATTTGAACTTGCAATACGAAACTAAAACTAATCCTAAATTAACAACACCCTTTCTGGCAAGTTTAAAGAGCAGTATGGTGTTTGGAAATGTCTTTCAAGCCTCGAAATTGCCTCTTTGCACAAAACTGGCAAAACCCCAAAACTGAATCAAAAGAACCCCTCCCAGCCCCAAGATCTCAAGGAGGAAGGTGGGTTTGTTGCAGCCCCGGCCCCGCTGCCACTTGCACGTGCAGTGAGCCCTGCTCTGGGCACAGTGTGTTTCATGTAGAGTCATCTCCATCCAAAGACAGTTTTCGGAAGGGACATCCTGGGTTCGCCACTTCCATCCAGCCATGGTAGTGAATTGTATTCAGGAGCAGTAGAGTATGATCTTGTGATACAGTGTATGGGCCCGATTCATTACAAGAAAAATGGTTGGGGTTTTTCTTCTTTTCTGTTGGTTTTTCTTTTTTTTTTCCCCTTTACAAATTTGCACAGCCCTCCTTTGCATGTGCCCCAGCCCAAAGCCCAGAGCACAGCACCGTTGCCCCATGCTGGCCCAGTTCCTTCTTCAGCCCGGACGGAGCCAGAAAGTGCCCAGGCAATGCCCCTGCCCCATCTTGCTGCTGGCCTGCCCTGCCCCAGGCCGCAGGCCGGGCCCTGTGGCTGCTGCCCCTTCCGCAGCCCCACTGCGGGCAGCGTGGCGTTGTGTCCCCTCCGGCCACCTCCACGGTGACCTGGCCCCAGGTCCTGCCCTCACCACCGAGCACAGCGGCTCTGCAGCACCGGCACCCAGCCTGGCGCCGGGGCCTGCGTCTTGGTCTCCCAAGGAGACTGCGGCCTTTCCATTTCCAAACCCCCTCGGCTCTGGTGTGTGGGCACTAATGACCTCCGATGCTCCTGGGGTGGTGGTCCTGTGTCCTTGGAGGAAACCTGCATGTTTGCTTAACAGCGGGAGCAGCCCACCAGGGGCAGTTAACCGCATGGGGGCTGCGGCGGGGCCGCGGTGGCTGTGGGCAACTCCTGGCCCTGTCCCCTGCGCTGTCCGGTCTTCGCTTCCCTCTCCCCTTCTTTTCCTATTGCAGCTTGTGAGAACACGGCCACCAGTTTACCACGCTCGATCAAACAAGTTCTCTTATCTGTCACAGCAGCTATCTCCTACAATCAGCAAAAAGGGACATTTCCCTCCACTCGTGCTCAATGTCAGTCATAAATTCAGGCTCAGCCTAGCCGTTCAGTTGCGGGCAGGGTGAATGCAGCGATGCCTCTCGCAGTAAATCACATGCCCAGTCCACATCCCTGTGAGGAGGCGATAGCTGAGGTCTCTTGAGCTGATGAGGGGGTTTGGCCACATCCATTCACGTCAGGTGGGGCTGTGCTGCCGGATCCCTCGGCTGCTTTTGACAACCTCATCCATTCTTGTATTTTTTTTTAATGAATTGGGACCTGAGCCATGGAAAATGAGCAAACTTAAAAAGTTTGAGTGCTGCAAACTCCTCCTAGACAACTTCACTATCAATGTCACATTTCTTTTTAAATCCACCTGACATATTTTAAGTGTAAAACATTTTTGTCTTGTAAATGCTTTTTTTAAAATAAAATCATGTGGGAGGGGGGGACATTTTTATCTTGCATTTGACATGGGGGGGGGGATTAATTTGGAAGGAAAGTGAGACAGCAAAAAATTGGCAGGAGAGGATTTTTGTTCCTTCCTTTTGGGTTCATTGACAAGTCTGAGATTTTTCCAGTTTCCAACCTGTTGCCACCAACTATTCCTCCCTGATGACTGGAGACAAAAACGCTAAGGCCATAATCTCAGCCCGATCCCCGCTGCTCGGCACCAGCGGCAGCCGCGCACGCCTGTCCCAGGTGAGCCGTGCCGGCGCGGCGGGTCCGACGGGCACGCTTCGGCCCGCCGAGATGGCCGGCGGCGCCCAGCGCGGTGGGACAGCGCAGGGGCACGGCGCAAGGAGCCCCCTCCCCGGCCCCCGCCTCCGGCACATCTGGATTTCGGGCGCCAGTCCCGGCTTTGAGCCCCGTGCCCCGACAACCCCTTACTGTACTTTATACTTGCCAGTATAACGAATCTAGTAACGCGAGCTACTGACCTTGATGGTGAGTGTGAGCAGTTATGTTTTGTTGTTTTCTCTCTTGCTTGGTTGGGGCTGCTGTGAGAGAGGGTGTCTCTGAGGCATACTTTCCGGCCTCTCTTACACTCGGACGTGCACACCTCCTCTCAAACACTCTTCTGAGCGCTCTCAGCGGGAAGGTTTGTCCACACCTATTAATCCTCTCTCAGTGTCCAGCTTCTTGTTAGTAGCAGCTGGTTGCATGTTTTTTGCTTGTTCAGACGAAACGGTTCAAGAAACGACTCATATCAACTCTTGAGAAATGTCTCTATTTTTTTGTACACTTTCTTTCTTTTGATGTTTTTATTAATTTCCCTTACTTAAAAAACAAAACACTTGTTGTCCCCCGTAAAACATTTCACATCTCCCCTTGCCTGTTCTTAGAGTGTATGTATCTGTGGGACTGAACTAAATGCATGCACTGTAGTAGTCGTACTGGTAGCAGTAGATGTAGTTGTAGAACATGCATTGTTGAGTTGATATTATAGGTACCATCAACGTGAAATAGCGCGGCAGTTAAAAGCATAGCCTTGGTCTGATTGAAAGTGTAGGGCTATCAATAAAGCAGAGAGCTGCTAAAGGCTTGGATCCATAGTACCGTATTTGTTAAATCCCATTATCTGGAAGTTTAAATTGAACATGGCTGTAGGCAACCTACACCCTTCTGTACAAGAACCCGCACATGCTGTTATGTTGATAGTAAATTTGCTATATTTTTTTCAAATTAAAGTCCCTAGGAATTAAAATGCTGAGTATAACTATATTCTCCTATTTTTATTTTGTATTTAAAAGAATTTAAGATATTTTTTAAATCATTTTACAATCATGGTTTCTTCATCAGCCTGTTACTCGCCCATATTAGCCCATAGAATCATTCGTTAGCAGTTGTAGACCAGATGTGCCAAATGCAAATCACTCCATTTGGGTGTCTGTATAATACCATGTGTGTGAAGCAGCTTCCTGCAGACTGTCCTGAGCTGTAAAGCAATTGTTTTTAGGTCATAAACCTTAAATCTTGTTATGCAACAGAGACTCTAAGCTAGTGGCGGTTTGTATTCATTGCCATGTCACTGAGCTTAAGGGAACATTTTTCTATTAAGATTTAACATTTCATAAATATCGGCGTTAGGAGTTTGAGACAAGTTCATCATCTTTGCCATTGAGCCAGCAAGCGTCTTTGCTTCTCATGCCCCGGTTTATGCACTAAACTTTTTAAATTCTTCCACAAATGCAGTTGTAGTGAGTAAGCTTCACAGATGGTAATTGAGATCCTGAATTAGGCTTTGCTTATTTGTTTAGTTTGTTGGTTGTCAGAAGGTACCCTGCTGGGATCAGACAGATACTGTATGGCACCGTCCCACCGCAGCCTCCCTCCTCCCTGGGCGCTCAGGCGATGCCCTGCAAACCGAGCGTGCTTTGAGCATGTTCCTGCTCCGCTGGGTACAGGCAATCTTAGGGCACTTATTTCAGCAAGTGCTTTAAAAGGAAATAAAATATCCAGAATGGGCTTTCAAAATGTAATTAAGAGTTTGTATCCGCTCCTTACCTCTAATAGAACATGAAGTAAATCAACCAAACAACTGCTTGGATGGAGCCGACACAATGCAAGCCCATGCAAGGCAATCTGAGCCACCCAGATTACTTCCCTTATTGCCCCTGAGGAGCTGAACCACTCCTGCATCAAGGGGGAGAATAATTTCCCCCTTCAATCTCAATCTGCCAAGGAGACGGGAGGACCCACTGTTTAATGCGCGAGGCATATGATGAAGTGAGGAGTGTATCTAAAAGTTAGCAGAGCGACAAATTGCATGGGGTTTAGGAATCCTGGTCTTATACTTAAAGAAGGTGCTCTAAAAATTTAATCTTGTCGTTAGGCACCCATAGTGTTAGCAAATTACAGCCATAAAAAAGTGGGACCGCAGTCAGTCTGTGTGTGGAAGGAGCGGAGCTGGCGCCGGCACACAGAAATGTCAGGAGGAGGAGTGTTTCAGAGATCCAGTGATGAGCCAGTCTGGGATTTATACGGCCCATTGAGAGGACTCCCTTGTGGCTCAGCAGCTCAGATGGAACTACTCTCCTTCTTTTATTTTGCTATATAAAAGTACATAAAATTTAATCCAAGCTATGTAATCTCAAAAGCCAGAACCTAACAAGTGGACCACTTGGGAGCAGCAAGCAGGCTGAAATTTCTCACTCCATTGGAACAGCCTGTAATTATGTGACAGAGGCTGGCAACTGGAGCTCAGCACGGCTGATGCATCAAAAAATTAATGGCTGCATCAGATTTTATCTTTTGCTTATCTTCCTAGCAGAGGCAGTCAGCATTTGAGAGCATTGCAGGCGGTCAGGGTGGGAGGGGTAAGACAAAGAACCACGCACAGCTTTGTGCTCCGGTTATGGGTGAGCACAAAGACAAATGTCTCGTGTTAAACAGAGAAGAAGCCAGACTGCACTGAGACCTGTCTGAACAGTGAATATGCCATTCTCCTCCAGCCTGTGTAGCATGGCTACGTGAGAAGGGCAGTCGGCGTTTCCCTAGGTGCTTTTTGCTGGGGCTATTATAGCCCCCGCTCCTGTTCATTCCAGAACTCAGGCTACCCACAAGCCTTGTTTGTCTTCTTTTACTCTAGGATGCCATTTCCTGATTTTTTAAATCCTCATGGGACTGAGCTTTCTAAAGGACAAAGTAGTAAATTCAGTAGATTTAAAACAATTTTGTGCCGCTGTTATTAGGCCTTGACCACCGCAGCGGTTGTTTCACAGGGCTCCTGGCTGAAGTCTATTGTGGTTTAAATACATCAGCTTTAATCAATAATTTTGTAATAGAAAATCTCGCGCACTTGATAAATCATCTCCAGTGCAATTAGTGACCACCTCTGAAGTGCAGACTTAAGTACAGCGTAAGTTAATCTTTCATGAATTTAGTGGCTAACTTTTAATAGTCTTTTCAATCAGGAGAATTATTTTCAGTGGGAAAAGGCTCCCTGGCAGAGCTCGTGCGGGACGCACGTCGTGCCCCGTGCAGCCCCGTGGCCGGGCAGGCTGTGCTGCAGCCCCTCCGAGCGCTGCGGTGGCCAAGTGACGCCGTTTGGCTGTGTCTTCCCCAGTAGGAGCGGAGGGACAGAGCTCTCAGCCTCGTAATTAAACTTTGTTCCACGCAAGATGCAGACGAGCCATTGTGAAGTTTGAAAGCGGGGCCTTCAGCGTGAGCTGACTGGTGCAATGAGGTACTGAAGCACACGAGCACGTCTCGTGCATTTTAATCACCAGCAGCGTAAAGTACTCGCTGAGCTGAGGAGCAACTCGCCTGGCTGGCAGCAGGCGCAGGCTGTTACCCATTAGTGGGACAACGGCTAAATGTGACACGGTGCACATTTTACAGACACACTATTGTGAGTATTTTCATGCTGATTCTCTCCCCAAATGTTTTAGAAGTAAATACATAATTACAGTTATATTTTTCCCTCTCTCCTTTCTGAGATAAAGTGAAAAAGACGCAGCGGCATTTTTCCTTGCAGCAGATGTTAGCATGCATCTGGCTCTGGATTAGCATGAGGAGTGTGGATCAGTAATTGCTGGAGAAGGCGAAATTGGTCTTCAGGTATATAAACTCGAGCTTTTTAAAAATAATCGATTCACACATCTGGGGCTTTTTAGAGGCATTTCCTGGTAGTTACAGCAAGAGCCCAGAGCTGTGTGCCATTGAGGGCTTCCAGGTGCCTGCAAAGGGGCCGCGGGTATTTGCTGCTGACAGATGAACCGGTGCCCTCAGCTCTCCGAGACATCGCATGGTAGGCACAGCGTCTCACAGTTTCCTCATCCATGAGCTCATGTTTTCCTTTCCAGGGTGTTATTACCAAAAACCTGTGTCAGGCAGCCTTAGCCCTGTTGGTGCCTATAGCTCGTGTTTGCTGGCAGCAGGGGCATGGGTCAGGGAGGTCCTGCGCGGGGCATGAAGGCCAGGAATGTACATGATTGCTGACACACATGTCCAAGATCTCATTTTGGTAGGCAGAGCAGTGCCACTTTCTCCTTCCTCCCAGTGCTGGGCCTGGGTGTAAGGGAGCAGGATCAACAAAACAATTTCAAGCTAAACAAATGCAGCAGTGATGCGGAGGGTCTTCCCCTTGCCCATCCCAAGAGAGGCGTGCAAAGCAGTGCAGGCGTACAGGGGGGCACCTGTCTGACCAGCAGAGTCTGGTGGATACGTCTGTGCAGGCTCCTGGTGCAAACTCCATGGCACAAGAGGATCATGGCATGGGAGCACCAGGGTTCAACGCAGCCTCACACCTCACCTGCCGCCTGGCTGGCCCGGGGATGCTGCCCCCACAGGCGTCCACCCCGCGGGAAGGTGCCCCTGCCGCGCTGCCCTCCCCTGCGGCCGCATCAGGCAGCGGAACAAAGACCTGGTTTTGTTTTAATTTTCCTCCAGTATTGTCTGTTATTGTACAAAAGGCTTCAATTTAAAATTAACAGGAGTGATAGCCAGTTAATGTGTTACAGTGGGAGGCCGGAGTTTCTGTTGCTATGGCAATGGAGTTTGGCTCATTTGTTTTGTAGATGAGTAATTACTACGCAATTAGAGTAGGCTAAAAATAAAGGGGCCTTTTGTTCCCTGTTACTCATTAATATTAATAAAAGACCTGTCCGGGCTGTGGTAAACAATTAATGCAGATGTGGTTGCCCATGGTAAAAGTAGCAACAGATTTCACATTACGCAGCGAGAGGTGAAGGCGCCAGCTTCTCTTAGCTTGGCTCTTGTTCATTTTAAATAGAAAAATTATTAGAGAGAGGTCTGCATTAGCACAGAATCGCAAGCTTTAGCCCTCATTTGCCAGCTGGATGGATGGTAATAAGTGTTAAAGCTTCATGCACAGGCACTGGCAGCACGTACAGTGCTGGGGCCGGGTCCCACAACGCAGCAAGAGCCCATGGCCCAGGGCATGGGGACAGGGGGCAGCAGCCACCGTGCTCAGGACAGGGACCTCCTCGATTGCCACAGCTGGGCACTGGAGCAGGGACCTCACCTGAAAACCCAAACACGTTGTGGTGGGGATACTGCTGCTGAAATGGCTCTGAGGCAGCCTGGTACAGACATCCAGTGCCAAAAGAGAGCAAGAGGAAACAATCCCAACCACTTCACGTGAAGTATGTAAAAATTAAACCACACCAGATTTTAAATTAACTGTAAAACCAGCTAAATTGGCAGAGAAACCTGTTGGGAAGATGGCTGACAGGACCGAGTGTCTCTACCTCTGTATTTCACGTGCTGGTCTCCATGCAGCTGGTGAGCATCCCAGCCCACAGCATGGGGCCGGGGTGGTCCCTGCCCACCCAAGACCCCCGGTGCTCAGCACCTGAGCGAGAGGCGGTCGGTGCGGGGCAGCACAGGCACCCCAGTGCCCCGGCCCAGCATCCTCGAGCGACGTTTTCGGGGGGAGCGACTGCAGAAAAATGGAAACCGCCTCCCTCCCAAACTGTTTAACTAATGGAGGGAAACGTAGCACAGCCTTTGTAAGGTCGACATTTGTTTGTTGTTAAGGATCTAATTAGAAACATGAGAGGGAGCTGAATGGCTGCTTGCTCGGCTAATTAGCGACATGCACGAAGACCACTTTGAACTTCAAGGACACAAAGCTATTAGCGCTTACATCAAAAATGGATTAAACTTCTGTGCTTTTATAATGATTAAAGATGAGCTGCTCGAGAGGAAATCCTTTTGTAAGGCTGTGACAAGAGCTGGCTCCCTGATTGCAGCTTCTACAAGTGAAGCTTTGTGTGGCCTCTGTGTAGCGCTCAGCCCGGCGCGCGAGTGACACTGCTAACTTGCAATATGGAGAATATGATTAGGCAGTAAATATTGATTGCTCGCAAAAAAATTACAGCCAAGCTGGAAAGTGCATTTCTTTGTCCTGCTACATAAGTGCATGACTTAGAAAAGCTGGGCTTGAATACGTTGGATTTCATGTCTTTTTTTTTTTTGGCAAATCAGTGCACATCAGCAGCTCTGGCTGATGCTTCAGAGGAGTTAAGTGCAGTCTTTAGCAGAACAGGTGCTGCTCACGTGCCTGCAGCGAGCACCAAGGGGACGGTGCTTGGTTTTTAAACACCTGGACCACTCGAATTTTTAGCTTACACCAGTCTGTTCAGACTGTGCAGCTCTGGCTCTCTGCTCGTCCACCATCGCTCAGAATTCGCTGTTTGTGTCCATGCCGAGTGCTCGGCCTCCGTACGGCGGTGGAGCAGAAGTCCCCGTGCTGTGCTGGCAGGAGAGTGCCAGAACGGAGGCAGGAGCAGTCGCCACAAGTTCACAATTGTCATTATCACACCGACGTGTCCAGCTTGGTTCATAGCAGCTTGGATTGCTGCTAGCTGCGGGCCTGGGAAGTGTTAATAATTGTCACCAACACCGCGCGGTCTGGGAGGCGGCTGCCGCGAGGAGGGGTCAGGCGGTGCCCCCCTCCTGTGCTCTGCTCAGTTCCAGCTGTAATTGCCGAGCTTGGGAACCTGTTCACCACCCACTGCTTTTTGTCGTTATCCTTGCGATATTTTGATGTGTGAAGCCGTTTCCAAAGGGGCTGCAGAGACAGAACAACCTTTTAAAGTGTGACTGCAGATAGAAAATAACGTACAAATAGTACCTTGTTAAGGCAGATAGCAGCTCTCGGTGTCTCTTGGCCTCATCACCACTTACTTTGCTGATGAGCCCAACAGTTGTTTTATTTTGTTTGTTCCTGCAGGGCCGGGAGGGTTGCAGGCAGGGAGGGCTGCCCACCGCTGTGCCCCATCGCCGAGCTGTGCTGAGAAGGCACAGAGCTGGCCCTTGGGGTTCCCAGAGGCAGGACTGACCTGGCTGTCCTAAGAAAAATGTCTCTGGCTTTCGGTACTGACAGGGGATCTCTGTCTGCCATGGGTTCTTGCAGAGAGGTGTTTGCTTTTCAAGTCTGCATGGAAAGAGCGCAAACGAAGCGCGGCACCGCGCAGGTCTCCGCAGGAGCCGTGCTGAACGGCACCTCTAATTGTAACACCGGGGTGATTTGCTTTTCTGGTTTGTCTCCCACTTTCTGTTTCAGGTAGTTGTGAGCTGTTTGTACATTGCTGCTCTCCAGAACGTCTGTGTGTTTCCAGCTCATTATTTCCGAGACATTTTTTAGTTTGAGCATTGATCTGAATTGGAGGTGTGCCGGGCGCGGTTAGCCTCAGACATGAAGTGGTGCTGTATGTAAATACAGCAGATATAGGACAGTGATGCTTCTGATAGTTCATCCTGACCACAAACAAACGTGTTTGTGCCTCTGGCAGGAGCTGTGTGCAGTGATTGGTATATAACAGAGGAGCCTAAACGTGAACATTTAGTTCTCAGTGCTGTGTCTCTGCACTCTCACAGTCTGAATGGCAAGCAAGAATCGCGAGCACCGACATCTTAATTCACACTGGCATTAATTTGTACATCGAGTCTCAGGTAAATCACCTCTGGGTAGTTAGCATCTCTGAGAAGCAAGGTACAAGCTCCTTAACTTCAGCTGTGAGTGCACAAAGAATTAGCTTTGGCCAAGCTGTCTGTTAGAGGAGAGCCGTGCTAGCTAACGACACGGCATTTGTAAGGCTCTAAGCACTAACGATTTAAGCTTTGCACACAGTGCTGGAGTTTCTCCGCAGTCCGTACTGTGGTGGTTATTTAAAGTATCAGCACCACACTGTGACTGCTGCTCCATTAGTCATGCACGGAGATGTGGCCATTGGTGCTCACGCTTCAGGACACACAGGATGCTCAGGAAATCAGGAGGGGAGCAATCTGCCCCGCACCAGTAGCCCCGGTGCTACTGTAATGTCCTCTGCAGCATTTACACTCGGGTTCTTGCAAAGACAGTACAGCAGGCTTGAATGCTTGGGTAACTCCTGGGGAAATTCCCAATTTCCAGACACTGCAGCACAGTGCCACAGAGGTTTGAGGAAGGCAGTAAAAGCGTTCTTTTAGGATGGCCAACTTAGTATCTCAGGGAATGAGGTGTGTTTACCCTAAAGCTACAGATGATATTCCTCCTGCAAAAAAGTGGGCAACCCCTCTTAAATCCAGTAGTCCCAAGTGAGTTAAATTACATGTCCCCAAGCACTGGTACAGCTCCTGTCCCAGCTGGGCTGCCCGGGCCCCGTGGTTGGTTGTGTGCAGAGGACGGGGCCACAGCACACTCAGACAAGTGCTGTCCCTGTGCCACTGGTGCCAGGAGGCTGTGCACCCTCATCTCCCATGTGTGCCCTGCTGCTGGCCAAATGTCACCTCCCTGACCTGTCTGCCCCCACCCCGAGCCATACATCCCCCACCCCGATCCCCTTTCCATCTCCATCGCCGGCGTTAAGTGTTATTAGATTGTTTCCTCCTTCGAGCTAGAAGATGTTGTTGTGGAATGTTATATGAATTTTTCATAAAGATAAAAAACAGCCTAATCTTGTGAGCTTTGAGTCTTGGTAGTGGGTAATGGCTTTGATTTAAAGCATTTTGTCTTAATGATAGTTATATTGAAAATTTCCTGCTGCTTTCAAGCACGTGTTGTTATTATCATAAACATTGATGGTAGAAATGCCTGCCAAATTGTGCGTGGCTGTTTATGGTAGATGAGAGAGTCATCCAGAAATTAGAGCACTGGATCAACAAGTTGTCAAAAAGCCTGTTTGTGTGGAAAGGCACCGCCGGGGCTGGCGGAATGAAGCAGAGCAAGGAGAGCTTGGAGAAACAGCGTGCTGTGGGTGACCAGCACTGGGTGGAGGAAGAACTGTAGAAAATGCTGGGACATCTCCTCCCGGTGGCAATTCCACACTGCTGGCACTGAACAATCCCTTCCACTTGGGTTGGTTTTTAAAATATTTTTTTTATAGAGCCTCTTCCATTTGCTCCACTTGCAAAAACAAACAGATACACGCTTTTTAAATTAGAATATGTTCACGGGGGGTGCTTCGTTCTTCTCCTGCTCTTCACGCATGTCGCTCCGGTCTCCATGCCGTGCTCCACATCAGCACCTGCTCTGAGTAACACCTCCGCCAGCCTCTGTGGTTGGACTCTGCTGTAGCAATGCCAGTAGTAAATTAGCTCACCAGTGTTAATTGCTGCCCAGGGATAATGAGCCCTCCCCGGGAGGTGATTGATTGCCATTAGGCGGTTCTCTGGGAGCGCTGCTGTAGTGCTTACAGATGCACGGCTGGGGCGAGCGCGGGCGGTGGCGTGGGCCCAGATTTACAGCCCAGTGTCTGCAGGAGGGGATGGGGACCGGGACATCTGCAGGAGGGGATGGGGACACCTGCGGGAGGGGACGGGGACATCTGCGGGCGAGGAGAAGCTGCGGTGGCTCCAGCCGGCTCGCTTCGGCGCTCAGCTGCGCTCTCAGCTCCGAGATGCATTTCTGGCTGCGATAACAGGGCAATATATTTCATCCTGAAGTATTCTGCCTCTTCTCAAGGAGGAAAGCCAGTAAATCATCTGGTGGTTTCTTTCAAACTTGAGATTTCCCTTGCCTGCGTGCAGTGGCGGGGAAGGCAGCCACGGATTTTGCACTGCTCATCACATTCCTTTTTCCCTAACTTGTGAAATGTTTGTATGTTACATGCAAAAAAAAAGCACAAACATGGTATTTCATATAGAACAGACTGCTCTACTGACCTCTTTTCCCACTGCTGCCACCTTGGGCTGACTTTGCTCAGGGGCTGAACCCTCTTCCCAGGCTCAGTGGACGCCTGGTCTCTGCTCCAGCTGCCCAGGTCCAGGCGTGGCTGCTGGCTTGGTGCACAAACAGAGGATGTGTAGCAGCTTTGGATCAGCTCCTGAGTTAATCTGTCCTGAGGACAATAAATGCTAAGGGTTTTAATCACTTTGGGAAGCTTTGAGTGGATGTAAGTCTAGGTTCTGGTGCCGTTGGAGGGGGAGCAGGGTTGTAACTCAGTGCTGCATGTGGCTGTGTGCCAGAGCAGCGGTCCCTAGGCAGTGCCTCACAGCCCTGCGTGTATTTCCTGGCTTGCTTTTGAAACAGCGTAATTGAGGGGTGCTTAAGAGTGTTGTTTCGTTGCCATGGCTAATTCACTAAGCCCTGAGAGGATTGATCATAAGCCCAGGACCGTGCAAGGTTTCTTTGTAGGCCAGTAATATCAAAATCCTTATATTTTTTTCTTCCTTCCCCTCCCTCTTTACCTCCATCATTTACAGCTGAATCGAGTTGCTCTGGGTGGGATTTCAGCATGCAACTTGTTGTGCTTTACCCATCTGCTCCCTCCCCTCCCAGAGAGGCGTTTGGATCCTGCTCAGCGCAATACACCACTTGCTAAGGCAAATGTCATAATGAATCCTGACTTAGAAATTTCTCAAGAGTTCATCGAAAGAGAGTTTATCTTTCAATAGTGACCTTTCTTGTTGAACGCGGATTAATGTACGAGCAAGGGCTGTGCTAACACAGCGCTTTGTAGGAGAAGGTGCTTAATAAGCGAGCTCCCACGAGCTCCGTCCCTGCTCCCAGCAGTGTTTGGAGCACCGAGCCTCCTGCCTCTCCGTCAGCCTGAGCTGCCAGCTTTGCTTTGGGCTCCAGCTGTTGGCTGCTTCACATAACTCACTTGTCTGAGTGGTGCGTTGAGAAGTACCTTACACGCATGTTAGGTGTGGATAAAGACAGCTCCGGCTCTGCTAAAGGGCGCCGAGACGAGTTAGTAATAAAATAGCCATGCTCATTGAAGCACTGTCTTGAGGTTATGGATGCATTTTAAAACTCTCTTCAAATTCCTATTCAGCTTGGCAGGAAGACGTGCAGTAGGTTCTCTGCCTGGGCAGAGAAGCCCCAGCAGTGCTCAAGGACTGGGTGCAGTGAATGTGCAGGGTTGCACCGAATGCATCCCAGAGAGGAGCTCCCGTGTGCAGGGGCACACAGCTCTTGGACAGCTCCTGCTGCGATCGAGCTGACAGCAGGAGCTTGGTCCTGCAGATCTGTGTCTCCACGGTGTCTTCATTTTCCTTTGAGGACTGAAACGGTATCAGAGTCCAGAGGATTTTTGTTTTGTTTTCTGCTTTATGTTAGTCTCAGATTATTCACAGGTTTGTGTACAACAAATTTCTTTTCAGGCATTTCTTACCCGAATGCATCGCATTTTGTATGTTGGGAAAGTCGTTCAAGGTCCCTTTGCTGTTGTTTCAAAGCGCTCGTAAAACTGCCTCCAGCTCGAGGTGCGCTTCAGTGCAGCTATTGTGAGAAGACAAATATTTAGCAACTCGCCATGGCTGAGTGAATCGTTAAAATAAGGCTTTCTGAGGAGTGTTTAGTCTCCTGGTAATTATGAGAGCTTTTCTATTTCATGTATCGAGTCTGGAGCAAAGTGTCAGCTCTGTGAAAGCTTCCAGCCCTTCCTGTAAAGTTTTGCAAGCAGCTGTTTAGCAGGCGGTGCACAAAGCGGGCATCCTGCGCCCCCACGGAGCCGCTTGCAGAGAGCGGGGCGTTGGGCGTGCATCTGTGCCGCGCGTTCTTCTGCAGTCACTTCTGTGATCATCAGTGTGTAGTGTTAAATTGATGCTCAGCGGATAGAAAATTGCCTTTTCCTTACATTACATACCCGCAATCAGAAGGACGTTTGAATAAACAGTCGCCAACTCATTCGGCATGTGTGACAGCCGGTCCTCCGATGTTCTTGAAGATGTAAATGACAGTGGCTGGGCTGATTCGGAGGGACGGAGCACCTCTCTGGCTCCTTGCTGTTTTGTTTGCTCTTTCCTTTTAGTGAGGTTTCAGGACACGGCAGAGCGTGTCTCCTTGTCAGCTGTGCAGTTTTGCAGTTGTGAGTTAATGATGCAGAGATGCCGCAGCGTATGGATGGCTGATGAGCCCCAGCATCGATGCGGCTCATCCCCATGCGGATCGCTGCTCCTGCCCGCAGCAGCACAGCGTCGGGCAGCCCCCAGCATCATGCGGGCACCAGCCCTGGCTGCGTCCCACTCCTGGTCCCAGGCTGCAGCAGTGTTCACAGGGGTGTTCACTCATGTCATCCCCGCAGCCTTGCCCCACACATCTCCAGTGGGGCTGGCCGCAGTGCCCCGCATTCCTGGTCGCCGTAGTGCAAACCCAAGGGCAGCCTTTGTGTCACGCGTCTGCTGTGGGATGCCCAGCTCACCAGCCCTGCCCTCATTTCAGTACCGTTTTGAAACGCTCTAATATTTGATCACTGCATCTTGAAATTGAATCTTAAAGCTTTATACAAGCGCATTCATGCCAGCCCCAACGTGCTGTTGCTGTTAGCGGGCTGCGGCAAAGAGAAATTTGGCCTTGCACCCCAACTTTGATTTTTAATTAAATCTCCCGTGCACCTCTAAATGAGAGCTGTGTGTTTTGGGGACTGTGTCTTCACATTACTGTCACGATTTGGACTTCTTCCCAGCAAACCATGCTGGGAAATTCATTGTGAATCATGGGGAGGCAACCATTCGCGCAGGGCAGAGCCATGCTGGCAGGGCAGCGCTGTCCCACCACTGTCCTGGGCTCGGGGCTGGCATTGCCTCCCCTGGCAGTAACAATGCTGTTGTCACCCTTTGCACCTCCTACTGGCACACGTGTTGCTGTATAACAATTAAAAGCAGGTTGTAAACTGGCGATGCAGCCACCGGTCTTGCTGCTGCCACGTGTTACACGAGCACCCATGCCAGCCTTTGTGCACCCCATGCCCCACTAGCTGCACCCTGTGATTTGGGGCTGCTTTTCTAACGTTTGGTGCTTCTGTTGACATTCCAGACCACGGCTGTCCCCAGCTGGTCTTGCCCTCTACCTTCTGGTCTCCTTGGTCTCTTAAAAGATGTGTGTCCTTACGTCCTTCTTGCCCGAGGTGCTGGGCACATCCTTCCCCGCAGCGGCCGTGTCCCTCCTGGAGGCTCGTGGCTTTGCACAAGCGGCCATGCGGGGCTTCCTGTGTGACTGGGCAGTGAAACCCGCATCCATTTTGTTGAAACAGGAGGAAGAAAAGGGGAAAAAAAGTGCTAGCTTATAGTAATAAAGGGCTTTTGAACATCTCAGCTGGATATTTTTCTTCATGAGTGAGAAGGCCAAATGTTATCTTGACATTTAATCTTTAATAATAAAAAAATGGTACTTTGTTTGCCAGTGAATTCCAAAATAATCTGTTTACTCTCTCATGCCTTATTTCATTTAACTTGCTAGCTAAGATGACCTACTTACTTTCCCCTGCTACCACTTTAGAGCCACAGAAAATCATTTATTTTGCAAAATTTACTTTCCTGTTGCTGCAGAGCCAACAGTTGCCATTTTGATGGGTTTTGGAGTAGTTAATCTGTTCATTTGAGAAACGCGTGCCTCCTGCGTGGTCAGCGCGGTGGGGACAGTCGGAGGGCCCTGGTGAGGTGCCGGCCTCAGCTCAGCTCTGGGCTGGCCGCTGGCCCCCAGTTCTTGTTCACATTTTGCAGCTGGTAAGGCAGGTCTGTTCCAAAGCTCACTTTGTGTCTTGGAAAGAGCTCACCAGGAGCACCGTCCTCCCTCGCGCTGCTCCCGCTGGGTGAGCAGGGCTTGTCCCCAGGCTGGTGTTCAGCCCCAGTAAACCCCAGCAGCTGATCGGCTTGGTGCTGAGCTGCAGGCTAGGGGCAGGAGATTATTGCAGGCTATCAAACTTTATAAACCCTTTTAGTGCCTAATGGAGATAGGCAGAGAGCTGCGGCCGGGGGAGAAGGCTGAGCAAGTCCTGGTGCAGGCTGTAGCGTGGAGGTGAAGGTGCCTGCTTACAACCATGAGCACAGCTCGGGCAAGCTCGCAGGGACACGGTGGCTGTGTGGTAGGGCTGGCCGTGTCCTGCCAGCAGCAGCAGACCTGTTTGTGCCGCGTTTAGAATGGTTTTGGGTGTCCTGCTAGTCAGTCTCAGCTGTGAGGACATGGCCAGAGCCTGGGCAGGCTGCAGCAGCGCTGCCGGTGCGACCAGGCCTCTCTCCCCCTGTACCTGCAGCACCTCGTGCAGCCGGGGCAGCCACGGGGCCCTGGGGCCTGGCAGTAGTATTGGGGTGCAGGGTGTGGGGTATGGGATGAGGGGTGCAGGGTGTGGGGTGCAGGGTGCAGGCTGAGGGGCCGCCAGCACGGCGTGGGGGTAGCTCCAGCTTCCAGCAGCCATCCCCATCAGCTCTCCCCAGCCCGCTGACTTTTGTTTTGCATTGAAACCTCTTTCTCATAAATTTTACATCCAAGAGCAACCGTGAGAAATGCCAGAAGCCTGATCATCTAACATGCTTTAATACCTAAATTTATTCTTTAGTATCATTCTTATTTACATTGTTTTTCTGTCTCAAAAAAAAATTACAAAGGGAGGAAAAAAATAAAATTTTCTTTTACTTCCACGTTAGGAGGTGAGTTGTCATACACCCTCTGGAATTCTTTTTTGCTTTTGATCTTTATTTATTTGTTTAATTTTGGTTGATGTCCCAAGCATGGTTTTGGAGACGAAGGTAGGTCTTCGCTCTCCAAATCAAAAGGAAAAAAAATCAATAAACAAAACAACACTCTCCTTGCTCATATATTAAAAAAAATCCAAACTGTTCCATTCCATACCATTAAAAAACAAACAACAACAAAAAACTATTGAACTATTTCTACAGCTTACCAATTTAAAAGGGCGGGTTTTTTTTCAAAAGTATCGAATGGATCCAAAAATGATTTTACTAGAAGTGATTGAAGTTATTTGCTGTCAACATTTTAATATCAATATTACCACAATGTGTAGTCTCAAATTAGTTCCTTTGTAGTTTGCATGGGATGTGAATGCTGTCTCGGCGTGCCCAGACCTAGAGAACTTGTTACTACTGCATGAGCATCAAGTCAGATGTTGAAAAATATCTATTATATTTTGTGATAATTTGGTGAAAATGAGCACCTCCAGTCTCTGGTTGCAGTAGTGTGTTGAATGATTGTTCTTTTTTTTTTTTATATATATTCATATATATATTTTGGAGCTCTAAGCTTCGTAGTAGTACGGGCTGACTATTATTCAGTACTTGCTCTCCTATCGCATGGCCTTGGTTAAGTGTTAGAAGTTGGGCCTAGGCTGTTTATTCTGGTGTTTGGCTTTGTAATAACGGTGCATGCCCGGCGTCTGGCCTCATACCCAGCTTTATTCTCTGCACACCAGTCTTGAATAGCTACAGTGCTCAACCGAATTTTGGCGCACCCGCTTCCCCGGCAGGCTCCAACCCAGCCCGGCCCGGAGGCTTCCCCGGGGCCAACAGCCCCGGGCCCGTCGCAGACCTCTACGGCACGGCCAGCCAGGACTCCGGCGTCGGCAACTACATAAGCGCTGCCAGCCCACAGCCGGGCTCCGGCTTCGGCCACGGGATCGCCGTAAGTACCACGCACCGCGGCCCCTGCGTGCCAGCCAGGGTGGGATGGGGTCGTTATTTAGTGACGTTAAGGGGGGTTTGTTTGGTTTTTTAAACTATTAAGTGATGGAGTGGGTAGCGCATCACCCCTGTAGCCTCTGCCGCTGTGCTTAACCCGCTGCGGTTGCTGACAGGCTTGGTGCAGAGCTGCACACTGTTGCCCCAGAGCCGCTGGAGTTGCAAACTGGATTGGTAACGCTCGTCTGACGCCTTCTGTGGTCCTGACGTGGCTTATTGTAAAAAGACACGTTTAATAATTATGGCCTTCCAAGCTTCTGCTTATCCATATGGTCTTCACATCACTTGAACGGCCCGCTGAGGCTGATGTGCCTGCTCTCAGGCAGTGTACCAAGCCTCTGCTCCCACCCGCAGGGGGACAAAGAGGCTCTCAGGGACACCAGTCCTGCCCGTGTCCCACAGGGGTCACAATGTCCCGCTGGTGGCATGGGACTGTCCGGGCTTGGAGCTTCCAGCCTCTGCCATTGCGGCGTCAGTGTGGAGCTGGGGGCACATTAGTGTGGGAGGTGGGCGCTGCCTCACCCCCAGGCATCTTCAGGCCAGTTACGGTGTCACTAACAGTCCTTAAAATTTGCAGGTTGCAAGTAAGTCACTTGTGTTGTGTTGTCATGTCATTGGAAACGTATTTCTGTAATGCTGCGTGGTTCTGAAGGCTCACTAATTATGGGCGATGGAAATTTGCTTAACAAAGCTGCATGCTGTTTTTCAGATTGCACTGTTTTACCTGTGTGTGTTAGCATGAATGTGGTTGAACTGCTTTAGTGGCTGTCAGTCTCTGAAACAGAAAACCAGCAAATTAAGTTGTTTTACTTTTTCCTGGTAAAATGCTGAGATTTTTTTTCCTCTTGTAAGGTAAACATGTCAAAGTACAGAGAACTCCCCCGAGATTCCTCTAACTGAGAATTTTGTCCTTTCACCAAATTGGATGAAATGGGGGAGTGGGAGCATAGTGCAGACAAAATTCCTGAAACTGTGTTATTTTTATTGCATAAACTGCTGGTACCCAAAAAGCCAAAACAGCCTGCTGCCCACCATTCGTGCCCTCGTGCTCTGCATTCCTGCCCTGGTCCTGCTCCTCACACGGACACGCAAGGGACCTGACAGCCCCCTTGGATCCATTCTCATACAAAATGTGCAATATTATTACACCAATTTAAACTGCCACTTCCAAGACCCTTATTTCCATTTTTCGCTTGATGAAAAAGACCTGTTTGTTCTGGAAAAGTTGGTCACTTTGACCTCAGTGACACCCTGATCTTTCAAGTAATGAGATGCACAATAAAAGCCGTGATAACCTGATTTGTCTGCACTAATACTTCAAAGACTGATTTTGTATTTGACTTGCAGATTGGCAGCCTCTTAATTTCTCCTATCCCCCAATAACTGCAAAGAGTCCAGTAGCCCTTTTTTTACATATATATTTATTTAACACTCTCCATTTACTAACCCTGGTTTAAAAACAAAAAAGGGAAAACCCTAAGTTTATTTTTGTAACCGGGGGAATGAGAAGATGATGGTCTTGGAAAGGTAACCAGAGTTCAGAACATGGAGTTGTTAGTGACCAGAACAACTTTTGGAAATACATATTCATGCTGGCAACACAGTCTTTCAAGTCCTTTGATAATTTCTTGCCAAAAATTAATAATCATCTGTTCCCATGTATAGAGCACTGATGAACTTAACAATTGTACAATTTTAGGGACCTTTGATTGCAACGGCTTTTACAAATGGATACCATTGAAACGTTACACATGGTTGGTTGCCATCTCACTTGGAGGTATTACAGTATATACCATTTGTACTTTGTGCTAAACTACCATTTCCCTTATATTTACTTTAAGTGAACAATTCTTTTATCTTCATTTCGTCTTTCCTTGGCCTTTAATCATTCCTTTCTGTGATTTATTTTATTTAAATCAATCTCATGGGTTGGAAACTGGAAGGCAGATCGGGAGCTAGAACCCAGCAAAGACACGTTTTCATGACACTTTGTGCAATGATTTGGAGACTTCAAAACCCCACAGAAATAAACGGTGATCCCAAAAAACCTTTGGGGAAGCAATCAAGTGCCAGTTGACAGCATCATGGTCAGGGTTATAGATTCGCTATGAATGCACTCATCTAAAAATAGACGAGCCCCACTGCTTTATTACAGAGAAACCATCATTCTTAATTAAGTGCTGTACCAAATATTACAGCTAAAAGATAACATTGTAACTAGTAACCATAGAGCAATTATCAAGATTAAAAAAAAATTAAAGCTAAGCAAATTAAATTAAAGACATTACCTGAGTAATGCATCCTTGGATTGCTGCCAGTTTCCTACCCTTTGAACTAAGCTCGAGTTAATTAAACGTTTAATTTTTTTATTATTTTTTTGGCCTTTGGTATATTCATCTTTGCAAACAAATAGTCTTACACTGAGAATAGCATAGATTAGAAAAGTCAGTCAATGAAAACTAGAAGGTATGCCCATGAAACCACGGAAGTTCACCATTAGAGCTCTTGTTGCAGACACACAAATGTAATATATGTGACAACCTTAATTTCTCTGTCTTTAGCCCAGCACTACCTGATCAATTTCACATTCAGAATCAGCGTATGAATTAGGACTACAGTTAGTCAAGGGACTGGAATCTGTGGAAAATGTTCAGAGGCTTTAAATAATACAAAAATAAATGTAAAAATAGATGTATAGTTAAATACTAGTGAATAAAGGGGTTTGCTATTTACTCTTCATTACTCATAAACACACAAGATTACCTGAAATTGTTTTATGAATTGATTCGGTGCACCAAGTAGCATTTCTTATGGGAAAGCAAAAAAAAATGCATAAACACTCTTGCTTTAATCCCGGTTATTATTTGTACGTATCAGTGTGCATTCTCAGGTCGATTTGTCAGAATCCTTCATGTTTTCTGGGCCACCAGCCTGTGTAATAACAAGGTGGTACACAAAGCATGCTAGAGGTTTGAGCAGAACATCATAATTCAAACTAATAATGCTGCAGTGAAGGCAGTGCTCATCAGATTAATATATTGTAATCATTTTACACTTACCACAACACATCAAATTGTAACCATCATTTACTGGCCAGTATTAAAACTCAAGCCATTAATGACTTAAAAACAGAAAGTGCTTTTAATGTTGCTCATTACTAATTGAAATAGATTTTGAGTGGAGGAAATGAGCCTTGTTATTAATTCCTCCAGGACCACCGGGTTTGAAGTTACCGCCGTGGTGCAGCGCTCGGCGTTGGGGCGGCTTTGGGCAGTGACCCCAGGGACACAGCCAGCACGGGCACCTCGCTGCAGCTGCCCGAAGTCCCTAATATTTATTTCCAACCCTATGGCTGCAGCATGCCCACACAAATATAATAAAACAGAAAAAACATAACACTCATTTTACAGGAGCCTTGTAAATTCGGGGCGCGATGCCCGAGGAACACCTTGTGTTCTTCCAGTGCATCGAGTCGTGTTTGATTGCCACGAAGCCCGGCTGGTGCTGACAGAGCCCGGCCACAGGAGCACAGGGCATGGGTGCTGGGGACGGGGAGGTGCAGGGTAGGAAGGAGAAGTGGTGGCGTTGTGCTCCGCCACTCTGGAGCCGTGGCCTGTGCCTGCAGCGTGGCCAGGACGGCGCCGAGCAGGGCAGCGCCTGAGCACCGCGGTCGGGTCTCAAAACCTCCACTGACCGTTCTCTCCTCTGTGTCCTGTGTGTGCTCCTCTCCTTTCAGAGCCTATCTGGATGTCCGGGCAAGACAGGGCGAAGTTTCTGAGTGGTCCCATGTTTAGGTGATATCATCAGACTTTGAGCACTACATCATCACCAATAACAAACAAACTGGAGGTGGCACTCGACGGACTTAGGTTGTTTAAAATCTCTCTCATCATCTCATGAATCTGCTGTACTATAAAAACAACAGCTTTTAAAAGTATGTATATAAAATCCATTTCTTGTTCGTTTTATTTTCTCGATGGGTTCCCCCCCTTTTTAAACCTATCCAACCCACGTTTTTTCGTAGCGTTTTGACATAGCCTCGTAGCCACGTAGACCTAATTCTTTGTGTATCTCGTAGGAGCCTAACCATAGCCTAGCTGTTTATATTAAGGGTTTTCTTTCGTTTCCTTTTCCCCCCTCCCCTCTCTCCGTGTTCCTCCCGTTCTCCGTAGTCGTTGTTGCTTACAGGACGCTGAGGCGGCGCCGCGGGTCTCAGCGGGTGGCACCAGTTCTGGCACCGTAGACCTGGGCGGGTGGCAGCGCCGCGGCGGCGGGCTGGGCGCTGCCGGGGCACGGCGGGCGCGGGCACGCGCTCCGGCAGCGGGTTCCCTAGCCCCTCTTTTCGTTTGTGACGTGTCTTCGTTCACCTGATTCTATCTATTTTCGGCAATAAGGCAAGGACGGCAGACTTTGGCGCGTCCTTTTTCTATAAGTGCTTTTTTTTGTTGAAAGAGGTGATATAAGGTTTTTTGAAATTGTGAATTCTGAAAAAAAAAAAAAAAATACTGTAAATACAATTCCATTAACTACATATAAACTATTAAGAAAGAGAAATACAAACTATTTTTGTGATGGAGTCAGTCTGAGGCAGTTTCTCTATTAAAATGGAAGAAAAAAAAAAAAGTAAAGTTTTAACCGTGTAGACCAACTGCCAGAGCTGGCCCACCAGCGTTAGACTAACACTGTTTCGCTTGCTCTGTAGGTGTGGTAGACCTTCGAACTGTCCTAGCGTCATACCAGCATACTATCTAGTCATACGTGCACAGCTTACCAAGTAACAGTCTCGTTGTATTTTTAATTTAAAAACTGCTTTTCCCAAGACTGAAAAAGAAGCTACGGTTTTACTATTTAACGCATTTAAGGTTCAAAGCACACCTGTTCTTAGTTGTCGTTTCGAATTAGATCCACTTGCTGTCCAGTCATTTCAGCTGCTCCGAGCGCCCTGCGAAGCCCGGGGAGGAGAGGGCTCCCCACCCCAGGGAGCTGCAGGCGGAGCGGTGGTAGAGCTTGCATCGTTACCTTTTTTATCCATTACTTTTCTGTATTAACGAATTAGGAAAGCGACTTTGTTTTTTGGGAATACCTCAGTGCTACAAGTTTCACCCTAGAAGCAACGGAAGATTTTAATTTATTGTAGTTGTAAACAGAATTTTAAAAAAATAAAGTATAAAACATCATTGCACTGTGACTGGTAGGGGAAAAACTGACAGTTTCCTATTTGCACATGTTTAATATTTGGCTGTTATATATATGGTCCTCTGTTGGGGGAGGAAACTTATGAAGGATATTTTTTAATTTAATTTTTTTAATATTGGTAAATAGGCCTGCAACAGCAAACTAGAAGTACAACATGGTAGGTGGCATTAAGAACATACTGTAGTGTGGATATATTTCTTTTTTTAACGTAATATTGACAAGTTTTATTAATATTTTTTTAAATTGTTACGTTTATAAATTTGGTACTTTAGGTACAGCCAGTATAAGACACTGAATGCGACATTTGTTAAAAAGAGCTGCTGCACTCCTATTTTTGTAAATTTTACTAACAAGTAGACTAATGTAGACGTTCAATAGACAAGGTAGAGCAAGGCATCTTTAACAAAAACAAGGCACCATACTGCTAACCGAAAGGAGAAAACCTTGTTTTTCTTATTTTTAAAAAAAAAGAATCATGCTTTTTTGTGTAATATTTTAGGTTTTTTTCTTATTTCAGAACAACCAGGTTTAAGCAAAATGCTGGACGCTTTTTAAATATTGAGACTTGATCAAGTAATAAAGTAAATAAAACAATTCTTTAAAAAATAAAAACTAAAAAAAACAACAAACCAAATTCCCTGAAATTCAATGTATAATCAGGGAATTTTTTATTGATATTTTGTCAATGTTGATGATGTACTGTACTACCAGTTGGTTTTCCTCTCCATTCCCTATCACCTCATAGAATATTCTTTGTTGATCATTGTTGTATGTTAATAGTGTATAAAATGGCTATCTTGTAAGAGTGCTGTCCTGATGCTAGTGTAGTGAATTTTTCCCCCCCTCTTTCTCTCTTCCTCTTCTAGTACATATTGGTAGGTGTATCGTAATTAAGGTTAAAAATTTAGATGTAGTTATTCAGATTTAGGACCAGTAAGGATAGAACTTTCTCTTATTTAAGAAAAAAATGCTAATAATTTTGGGAAGGTTTTCCTTTTTTTTTTCTTTTCCTGTTTGTTTTTTTTTTTTTTTTTCTTTTTTTTTTTCCATTTCTTTTGCTGATCTGATGCGGTTTCAACTAACCAAAGGTCTCACAATGTTAAAAATGCTGGCAAACTCTTAAGGCATTTTGTAGATCCCCACCCTTGACTTTGAAAAGGGGATGTGCCATACTACCTTAAATGCTAATGCTAGATATGCAAAACTGGATTTTTTTAATTTATTTTTTAAAAGAGGGAGGCACGGTATATTAAAACGATTTTACTAAGAGAAAAAAATATTTTTTTAAGAATGCTCAGAAGAAATTGCTAATCTGTGTGAATATGTTTTAGATGTTTATATACCTTTTGAAAAGTCCCAGTGGCCCATAGCACAAATGTCGTGGAATCCGATATGTTTTGATGTGGCTACCTAGACTAAGGTTCACATTAGTCCCCCACTCATCTAGAAGTCCATTTCAAAGGGGTTTTTGTTCGTTCGTTTGTTTGGGGGTTTTCTGTAAATTTTCTGCACAAAGGCTCAGCTACATCTTTATTTTAGTCAAGCACAGGGAGCGAACGCGCAGTTACGGCAGATATTGCCCTTTTCTTTCCAAACAGCTCGTACAGAACTGCTACCCCCAGAGTGACCAAAAAGAGAGATTTCTATCTAGCTGTGCAAAATGGGCACCGAAAATACCTCCCCCTGAGAGCGGTCAGTGGCGGGGAAGCAGGTTTTCCCCCGTCGCACGCCTCCCGCAGCGCTGGGTGCTGTGCTGGCCGTGCCGTGGGACAATTTTTCTTAACCAAACACAATGCCAATTTTGAAAGGAATTGCAGAAATCCAAAAGAATTCAGTTACCCTCCCCCACCAAAAAAAGAAAAAGAAAAAAAAAGTCATTTCTGATTGGCTTGATTAAAATGAAGCCTGATCTGTCCCTTTTTTTGTTTCTTACACTTCATAAATGTTCATTTTGAGTTGAATTTGTAGCTTGGACTTTAAGGTAGCATGGCTCTCTTGCTGTAAGTTTTTTGGGTTTTGTTTTTTTTTTTTCATTGTACAGCAGCATTCAGCTGGTGAATGTTACACATCTTGCTAGACTAGTTAAACCATTGGGTAATTGTTGGTAATAACGACCTGAAAGGTGTTCAGATTTCTTTTCTTCCCTCCCCTGCTCTGAAACCTCTGATGCTGTTTTCATCTTTAGTGTGAATGAGGGCTAGTGACTCCAGCCACAGTTACCTTCCTGTTTCGTTTTTGCCATTCACTCAATGCAACATAATCAATAATAAAGCAATATAGTTTACTACATTTTTACTGAAGGCCAGCCATGGTTATGTATGATATTGCATATGAAACTGTTTACAAAAAAAAAAAAAAACACTAACTCATAGCTGTCTTTTATGCTATGGATATGTCTCTTGGGTGGAATTTTTTGAATTTATTTTTTTTTTAGTTTAGTTTTGTTTGTTTGTTTGTTTTTAAGCAAAATAGTTTAAACAGAAAACTGAAGTTAGTGTAAGTTTAAGAGACAGGATGCATTGAAGACACACCGGCAGATCCTGGGGTCTGCGCACATACACTGTAGAGTTTCATACGTACAGAATCGAATTCAAACCCATTTTTGTGTGTGAACACTACGTGAGGAGATTCTGTAAGCTAAGCAATACTTTAATACTGTAATAAAAATTACCAAAAATAATAAAAAATAAGTAGTTTGAGAGAGTAAATCTACGTGATCGGTTCTCAGTTACCAAACAATCCGAATGTATCGTCTTGAGAGAATTTCATTTCAGATCAGTGTAAAAATCCAAGCAGCCTGGCGGAGAAGCAGGACTCACCCGTGCTATACAGCTCTGTATTCTGTACATACTCGTAACACCAAGCGTGGGATCTGTGTGTCGCGTTGACCGTAGTGGGTAGCAAATTAAGTCATTCTCTGTTGTACAAGGTCTGAACTCCATCAGTACTAGAATGCAAGTCTAAGCATTTCAGGTGGTCATAAATGTACCTAAATAAACTATGGCACAGTGGCAAGCCTAGCCCTTCCTTTTATACTTTAGTATGAACTGATGAGAACTTTGGTAGTGACTTTTTTTTTATATATATACATATATATATGTATCTATATATATCAAGCATCTTTCAGGTCTCTGTGTATGGCTTTCTAAAGCCCTGTTGTAAAATACTATGTGGATGGGGGTCTCTCACATCACAGATGTGGAAAGTATAATTTTATATTTGTATTTTCAAATAAATAAGTTTGTGAAAGGTTTCCATCCTCTACTGTGGTCCAGAAATCAATGTGTTTGTCTGACAAAAAATACAATAAACTGTTTTGAACAGACCTGCGAGTCCCTTTTATTTGGAGCAGGGGGGAAGTGTTTGTTCCTGGGGGGAAACCAGCGCATGGCCCCGTTGCCCCTGCCCTCGGGGTCCCCATCCAGGGGTGACCTTGTCCTTCCCTCCGATGGGTCTGCACCGAGGGCAGATTGCAGCATTTCCACGGCATTTTCCTGTGCTGCCGACGCCACGGGCACGATGCAGCCTGTGCACACACATCTGGTGTGGGTAACGCAACGAGGGCAGCATTAGCCAGCTTCATTAGCGAGGGCAAATGGCTCAGCTGCACAGGTGATGCTGTGACACCTCCCTGTCCTCCCCCCATGTCGAATACAAACCTTACCGATGCTGGAATAAAGCACACAGCTCGGGAAGCCGAACGCAGCTTTCCTCTTCCTGCAGGTGGGGCTGCCCAAGGGGGGTCCCTCCCCATGCACAGCCTTGGGGAAAAAAATCTTTAAATGCCATTGGAGAGCTTTTAACCAAGGAGGGGCATGTGCCCTAGTGAAGAAGAGCAAATTGGGGTGGGTTGTTTCTGAACCATTTTTCCTACCCGGCAGGCAGGACCCAGCCACCTCTGGTGCTGAGATCTTGCTTGCAATAGGGATGAGAGGGAGGGAATAAAAGCCTTACGGGGAGGGAAGGGGCAAACATTACCCAGAAAGAGCTCAGGGGTGCCAACCTGGCGTCGCGGGGATGCACATCCTGCACCAGCATCGGCCGTGGAGGTGGGCACGGGGCGGGCTGGTCCCGGGGGAGCAGTCAGCACATCGGCCCCGCCGCGGGCCCGGCGGTTAGTGGAGCTCCAAGGGAAAAATTAGATTAGAAGAACAAATTAAAATAATTTAGGAAGTACTGTTTATGTGCGGTGGAAGGAGCTTCCACGGCGAGGGCTGCAGGAAACGATTTGACTTCCATCCAGAAGAAAAGGAGCGCAGGTCTGGAGTACATTAGTGTGGTGGGAGGCCGGGAATAGCAGCCACTTAACCCTGTCATTCAGCAAACATTAGTGAATTATGAGTGTATTATACGTTGGGTTATGTGTTTTGCGAAATGCCCGGAGGCCCACTATATCTGCGCTAAAATGTTAGTGGGGGTCTCTGTCAAAATGTAAATTTTTATACCAACTCCGGAATAAAAATAAGATTTCGTGTTCGCCTCCCAGCTACTGAAATCAAATTGCAGCCAAAATCAGAGTTGTAAAATAAGCAAAAATTTCCCTTCCCTGTCAAATTAGTGCCCCGATAAAGAAAACAAGGGACATAAACATGATTTACGGCCTTTTCCTCCCGCCATAAACATTTACAGCCCGTAGCACTGGGGTCCGTGTGGCAGCCGGGCTCCGGAGCTGTGCGGTGTCACCGTACCCATCCCAGTGCTCTGGAGCTGTGCGGTGTCACCGTGCCCGTCCCGGCGCTGCCCCATCCACGGGACCCCCGGCGCAGGGACCCCCCCCTCACCGCTGCTGGGCACAGGCAGCTCCGGGGGCGCTGCCACCGCTCCCTGCGGGCTGCGGCTCAGCAACAGAAGCCAAGGCAGCGCTTATTAATTATGAGCTTAAGCACTTCCCTTCATGGCTATTTACAAGGGCCGCCTCGTTGTTAATAAGGAATAATACAAAGGAGCGGGCTTTTAAAGCTCATTTGTTCCGCGGGACGCTGATCCGCTGCCAGCTGGGAGCCCCGCAGTGTGCCCCAGGAGGGCTGGGGCTGTGGTTAAGGGGACAGATTCCCCTCCAAACCCCAAACCATTCTGCTCCCAACTATGTGAGGTGTCATAAGGTGTCAGCAATTACACCAGAATCCTCATTGCAAGCCTGCCGGGGCTGCAGCTTTCGGCTGGTCTCAAGGTGCTGTCAGGGGAGATGCTCGCGATCCTCAGCTCTTTGCAGAGGGCACAGACGCTGCCTTCATCCCCAGGGCCACCTAGCCAGGTTTCCTGCTCTTTACTTAGGGCTGCAATTAGCAGCAGGGCAGGCTCCCATGAGCTGATGCCTGCTGCTGGGATCCACGGCTCAGGAATTGCTTGGCTGCAGGGGATCAAACACCAAGCCCAGGGCGCTGTAGGCTCTGCCCCTGCCCTGGGGCCGAGAAGCTTCCCCGCCTCAGCCTGACCCGCTCAGTCCCTTTGTGTTGGAGTCCTGCTGTGTTGTTATTATGGGCTGTGAAAACAGAACCAGAAGGGTTCTGAGGCTCAGCCACATCCTCCTCCACTCCTGGGCTTTCTCCAGGAGCCGGGGTGGTGGCGGTGGCAGCGGTGGTGGTGGTGGCAGCAGCGGTGGCAGCAGCGGTGGCCATCCCTCGCCCCGCCGCCACTGCGCGCTAATTGCCGTGACATATTGAGTGGCACTCGCCTGGGGAGCGAGCGAGAGGAGCCCGCACATCGCTCCCGCTCAGTAATAATTACTGATTAAAAACTAGTTAAAAAGGCAATGAAGACCGAGACGTGCATTAACCGAACGACCCCCGTCTCGAGCCAGCCGTGGAGAGACGGCAGCGATTACAAAACCATCGCTTAAAACAGCCCCAAACATGGAGGGTGGCTTGGGTTCTCCCAGCTTTATTGTACGGCTCTCCCAGTGCTCCAAAATCCCATTTCCCATCAGGGTATCATGGGGGGAATGGGTCCTGCAGAGTCACGAAGACCATGGCTGCTTTTACCCTATACAGTTTCAGTTTTAATGTCATGATTTCCTAAACATGGAGGGTCTCTGGCTATGCACATGGAGGAGCACAGAGAAGTGGGGATGGGGAGTGCAGGGAGGGCCCCCCGCCCTCCCAGCAGGTCTTACTTCTTGGATAGAAAACTCTTTCCACCCTGCTCTGCCTGAGACCCGGCACCATGAGCTGCTTCATAAGGGCCCTGTTTTCCAAAAGGAGTCTGAATAAAAGTGTTTTTCCTTTCCGGTTACTGCACTTCACTCGCAGCTCCTGACAGCTTTGAAAATGGCTCCAATTGAAATCATCATTTCATATTGATTTTGGGTTTTTTCTTCCCTCCCCTGACAGCTTTGCACTGAAGGTGTTTTCAAGTGTTACTGAAATAGAAAGCTAAATTTCCCCTTAAAGCCTGCCTTTTCGGCTGCTCCGGCGCTCTCTCACTCATATGCTCTGGGTATCCCCACGCCCCACTGCAGGGGTCAGAGCTTGGGGCCAGCCACTGCTCCTCTAATCCTGATCCCATTCCAATTTTCCACTCCCCAATGCACAGTCTCCTTTGTTCGAGGGCTGATTTTTCACAGGCAGCTGGGGCTGCACCCTGGGAATGTGCTGTGGCAGTGGGATGGGATGGGACGGGATGGGATGGGATGGGACGGGACGGGACGGGACGGGACGGGACGGGGCCATCCCACATCCCAGGTCCGCAGCTTTGGTGCATCACGCCACAACTCAGCCCGCACTGAGGGCTGGGCTCCTTTGCACCTGGCTTTTCCAAGCATGCCAGAGCAGGGCTGGGCACTGCTTGTGTGTAAAGAGTGGCTGGGAAAGTGGGGCACTGGTGCAACGTAAACAGCAGCGAGAGTAATAAGCATGAGACAGCATGTACCTCTGTCTTTTTATGCCTGCATTTGAGCCACTAATAAAAATGCTTAGGATTTGTACAGGATTTCTCATCTTCAAAGCGCGGCAGTATTGTGTTCTTCCTCAGCCCCTTTCATCCAAAGATCCAAGCGCTTTCTACCATCATGTCACCACCTTTTGATAGGTGGGGAATACCTCTCTTTTATCTTGAAAGAGCAAACCTGAATGGGCTGCCGGCTGCAAACCTTCCCCGCTGCCCTTCTTGGAGCCGTGTCCCCAGCCCCTTCCCCTGCCCCCTGCCCTGATGGTGGCTGGGCAGCAGCGGTGCTCCCACAGCACCTGGGGCCATGCACTGGGCTTGGACCCTTTGGTGACCCCCTGCAGCACCAGGAGGCTGCGAGGACTGGACATTAACAACCCATGACAGCCCGCCAGGCTGAAGGGCACGCGCACGAGCTGTCAATATTAATAGTCGTGCCGCTGTGTAAATGCAACCTCTCCGCTTTCTGCTGCATCGATCCGGGAATATCGCGCACAGCCGGCGGCGCCCGGGCAGGGGAAGGTCAGCGGCACAGCTCCTGCTTAAAGGCCCGCTCTGGGCATTGCACATCCCCCCCGTGCATCGCGGTCTGCATCAATCAAAATAAAACTGGGTCCCAAATGCAGCTCTCGGTGAGCCCAGAGATGAAGGTATTCCACCCCGAGCCTCGGCTGCGCCGCCTCACAATGCTCTGCCATTAGCAATCAGCATATCGGCGCGGCATTGCGGCCCGCTTCATAGAAAATCAAGAGGCAAAATAATTGAGTCAATAGCGATACGAAAGGATTGCTCCTTCAGCCCTATTCTTTTGCTAACAATTCTTCAGCAGGGCTGAAAATTCAAAAGCTCGGGGAATCAAAAAAGAATTGATTTGATTCAGAGCTTCAGCCTGGGCTGTATTTAACACATCATTTTTGCTTGCTCTACATATAATAGAAACTGTTTGAAGGCAGCAGGGCTGCCTTTGGGGCAGAGAGACAGCCAGGGGCATGAAGCAAGGGGGCAGGAGGATGCTGGGGACCGGCTCTGGTCACTGCCAGAGACAGGGCAGAGCTGCGACCTCCCGACCCACACCCACTCTGGCAGCACCCTCTGTCCCGATGCACTGCTGTGTTTTGAAGCCCTGCTGGGCCCACAGAGGGTGATGACACCCCCAGGTGCTGAGGATCCCAGCTGTTCCCCCTCAGCCAAGCCCAGCCAGGACCATGGCAGAGGTCCCAAACAGAAGCGGCCAGCAGCACAGATCCGCACTGTGTCATCTGCTCCGTCAGAGCTGCCGCTGGTCCCATCCATCAGGATCAAGGACAGAAGCTGTGGTTTGAGGGCACGGCGCAGCACTGGGGACATTTCCCCTTGTGAGAAGGCAGGAGGTGCCCTCTGATCCCTGCCTTACCTGCCCAGACCTGGGGCCACCACCAATTCCCTCCTGGCAGGCAAGAGGTGACAAGCAGAAGGACGCAGCTCCTGCCCAGCACAGCAGGGTGGGCACTGCCCGGGGTGCTCCTGTGTCCCCTGGCAGAGCTGCTCCCAGGGCTGGGCTTGGTGCTGGGAGGGGTCTCTGACCATTACCTGCTTCTCAGCAAACATACAAATACGTGCTTGTGACTTTTGAAACCTGTCTGCAAGCCCCTCTGCCCCAGCACTGCACTCACACCCCACCTTTGAGCACTGAGATGTACAAGCAAGTGCAAAGTTTCCCTGCGTTACGGGCAAACGGGGTGGCAACAAAGCACCAGGAGAGGCCCGGCAACAAGAACAGGCCTCATGGCCCCCTACCCAAGACCCTTTTACAAAACAAACACACAGTTACTGGAGGAGGCATTAAAACATCAGCAACAACAAGGAAATTCAGCCAGTCCTGCCTCCAGCCCTCTGCTGTAATGCATTTCCAGCAAATCCAAACTGTCTTCGAATTGTCCCCGCGCAGGAGTGCCGGCACCTCCAAGGCCATTACGGCCCTAATGAAGGCCGTATGCTCCCTGCTGACACAGCGGGGACATGCCAAGCCACCACCGAGGCAGCTGATTTGATGTGTTGACGAGCAAGTCATGTTGCTATAATAAGAAGTGTTTATTTGAATAATAAGGTCAGGGAGTTAAGTAGTTGGTATTCCACTCGTATGAAGCAGTTTGCACAGTGTCACTAATAATTAAAGGGGTTTTTTGACTAATCTAGTTGCTCTTCCTAAATATACTCTACTCTGTTCAAGAAACTCATCAAAGCAGCGAAGTGATCTTCGAGGTTATTAATCTCCTTTGCTCCACAGCTGGAGCAAATTTATTTGCTTGAATTAGCATGTAATAAACTTATAATAAAGCTGCCATATCCCTCGCTTTAGAGATATAGTTTGTGTAATGGGTAGTTAAATCTAGGTAATGTAGCAATAGTCTTTAGGCTCGGAGATCAGAAGGAAAAGGAAAAAAAAAAAAAAAAAAAAAGAAACAAACACAAAAACACCACACTGCTGTTACCTCCAGTGCCCAGGCTGCAGAGCGGCTCCTTCCCGGCAGGGCTGCCAAAAACCAGGAGGCTGACCCCAGCTGCCCTCGGTGTGCCCCCTCCAGCTGGTCAGACCTTCCCCAGCCACAGAAAGAGGAATAACCCCAAAAAGAGCACAGGTGGGCTGGCAGCAAAGGGTAAAACCAGGCAAAAATAACCCCCGAAGGGTGGGTGAGGGAGCCCCGCGGGGCGCTGGGGTGGATGGCAAAGCCCTCAGTGGGGTGGTGGGAGGTGGGCAGTGGGTGGTGGGCAATGGGAGATAAGAAATGGGCAAAGGGAGGTAGAAAACGGGCAATGGGCGATGGGTTGTTGTTGGAGCTGTGGCACCTGTGGGGAGCACAAGGACTCGGGCCGGGCTGGACACTGTGTGCCTAAGTGAGGGGAATTAATTTGCTTCAGCTCACCAAGCTGAGCCTTTACGGTTTGTAGTTTCCCTCAAACAATAAATCCTTGCCTCTCCTTTCCGTGTAGCACTTGCTGCACAGGCTCCTAATGGCGAGAAGCGGCCCCGTGCAGACCGATGTGGGCAGATAGCAGAGTTCAGCGGCACGGCTGGGGGCTCACCCCCACCCTTCCTCCTCACGGGCCATTATTCACAGAGCCTGAGCAGTAAATAATTTTTCTCTCTCCGTTGCAGCTCTTTTCTGTTGTTGCTGGAGCTGCTCTGTGCTGCAGAAGGGCCTGGGCATTAGCCAGAGGTGTCAGAGGTGTTAGACAAGGTATTAAGGAGGTGTCAATGGTGAAATAGCTGGGATTACAGTAAAGTCTAAATAAGGTGTAAAATAAAACCAAAGGTGATAAAGTCATTGATAAGAAAAGCTGGAGAAAAATGGGAGTGCAATTATTTTTCATCCCAGTTGTTCACTCTCGCAGTGCATTATCCGTGGCTTTGCAGCGACTTAAGGAAGATCTGTCCTCGGCGCAGCGCGTCCTGCCCGTGCTGCTGCGGTGCACTGGTGCCCTCACCGCCTCCAAGCAGTGAGGAACCGGGCGTGCAGCTCCACAGGGACCTCGTCCCCATTCACTTGTTCTGTGGGGATTCTGGGTGACCAGCTGGGGTTGTTGGGGTTTCTCCTGCCTCCTCCTGACCAGCACATTTCAGTCCATAGCTTCCGAACACTGCACTGGCCCAGCTGCTTGTGGTGCTCTCTAGGACGGACACCCCAGTGCCACGCTCCCCTGCCCTGCTCCTGCCTCTTTGCACGCCTGGAGAACACAGCAGAAAAAAAGTTGAAGGAAAAAAAAAATAAACATATTTATTATCAAACTACCTCTGGCTATATATTTTTTTCCTCTGATGTGCTTTTAGGGCTCTGCTGGCATGGGCTCAGCTCTGGCACAGCCGTCTCCCGGCCCCTGTGCAGGAGAGGTGGGGAGCGCTGCGCCTCGGGGGGCTCGGCCACCACCACCACCACCACTTTTTGTGTCCTTCAGAGAACAGGAGGCCACAAAGCACTGCAAAGTTAAATGCCTGCCTTACCCCAAAACGTGACTGTGAGGAGGCTGGAAGGGTTCTAGTGACAAAGCAAGGAAAGCACCTGCTGCAAACATCACGGCGGTGACACGCAGCCTTTGCCCAGGAAGATGCCCAGGAGCAAACAACCCCCTGCCGCAGGGTTTTACCCCAGCCCCACGTCTGGGGTAGGGCGCAGGCTCTGACCCACTGCATGCACAGCGCTGAGGACCCGCACCCAGCAGTAATGTTGGCTCCACAAAACGAACCCCGCAGTGAAATGCAAATTACTGCAGGAGGGGGAAAGATGTCTTAAGGAGCTCCATGCTGAGCCACAAAAATTATGCTGTTACTGCTGGCAAAGTGCAATTATTTTATTTTCAGGCCAGCTCTGGGACCCAGCAGCCTGCTTCTCCCTGCTGCAGCCCCAACGCTGCCTTGTCCAGGCTGGGAACTCGCCGGTGCCTTCAGAAGAGGTGGCAGCAGGCCGGGTTGTGCCTGGCCACCTGTGGGGACTTCGCCTTCTCCCCTCTGTCACCCCACAACCCCTCACCAGGCAGCACAGCCTGCTCGAGGCTGCCTCCCCCAGCACAGACAGCAAACTACGGGGAAAAAATATAACACCAGAGATGATTCCGGATGGCAAATCAACAAATTAGCCTTGATTACTCTCCGGGTCTCAAACCCTTATTTTTCTCATGCTCGTCAGTGGTGGCTATTGAGCCGTTTTGGTCCCACAGTGCTCATCCCCATGCCCCCAGACCCCAGGGACCCCCTGGCAGCATGGCAGGGCCCAGCCAGGGGGCACAGGGCGCAGCGCCCAGCACCAAACCTGCCTGCATGGACAGAGGGGCTGTGCGAGGCAGCAGGGCTGGTGTATCCCAAAAATGCATTCACAGGAACCCTAGTGGTATGCAGGCTGCAGTGCCAGAGCTTCGCTGAGGCTCCCGTTCCTGGGCTTGGGAAGCAGCAGCCCCTGGGGTTTACTGACGTGAGATTTCTCCCAGGAGACCTCCAGGGGAATAGCTCTGTCGAGGAGGAAAAAGAAAAAAAAAAAAGAAAAGAAAAAAAAAAAAAAAAAAAAAGGTATTTAAAAACATGATCATCTGCAATTCTTTTGCTGCCATGAAGTGTTATTAACTGATTGGGTTTCATCACCTCGTACCTCGCTGCTGCTCAGGCTGATTGTCCTGGATTTGCATTTCCCTTGGCCAAGAGCTTCCACGTGTGCCCACAGCCCGGGGCAGGGGCAGCTCTCCCAGCTGGGAGCAGAGCCCTGGGGGTCTGTGGTCATCCTGCGGGTGAGCAGGGGGCTGCCATGCCCTGGGACAGCCCAGAGCAGGGGTGTGGGACCCGGCAGCTCTCTGTCCCGACGTGGAGCCATAAGGGCTCATAGGTTCTGGCTCTCTGAAGTGGCACAAAGCTCCCAGGCAGGCGGGCAGAGGCAGAGAAGATGTTTTAAAAAATGAATGTGTGCAGGCAGCAGATTGATGTGCTGGTCAAGTACAGCCCAGGTGAGCATCAGGTACACGAGCCTGGCATCCGGCCCCTGGTTACATTCTTCATTAATAATGTCTTTGCTCTGAAACTATTTCCATCACCGCAGCTTTGCGATGCACGCCGTGACGTGGCCCACTGCATCCCGCTGCTATTTCAATCTTACTGCGGAATAAGCAGTGAACTAAATGAGATTAAAAACCCAACAGAGGCGAGCAGCCTCCTGCTCGTTAGAGGGGGGTCAGCTATGAGAGCACCTTGAACAAGGAGGTGCCATGCATGTCCCAGAGCCAAACAGGGCAGGTGCTGCAGGTGGCCACGAGCCCTTCCCATACCAACAAATGGGTAGAGCCCAGGGGTCCTCAGCCCCCACAGCTCAGAGCTGGCTTGGGGAGGGGTCCCTGCACCCCTCGCCAGCACCCCCCAGCTGTGGGAGCACACCGAGGGGCCCCCTGCCTCTGAACACCCCCAGGACATGGTAGAGAGAAGTGGCAATGCTGAGGCCGAGCTGGGGGACCCATCCTGCAGCCCCCACACTGCCACAGCCCTTTCCTTCTGGGGTCCTACACCCCAACAGGGCAGCTAAGATTTAAGAGGCGTTTCAACTTTTTGGGAGGTAAATATAAAAACATTCATATTTATGAACAACTCTTGTCACTACCATATGCTGTGTTCCCTTTCTGTACATGAAACAAGCTGTTTTCAAGCTTTTTAATTATACAAAACTGAGCAAAGTCTTAGCAGAACAATTAGATAGAGGGGCGGAAGGGAAATAACTTCTCCCCATAACACAAGCAGGGATGGGGGCTCCTTCCCCTGGCGAGGACTGCAGGGATGGGGCCAGTTGTTCTGCCTTCCCAGCCGTGTGGTTGCTGTTTCCCCTTGTTCCTGAATCAACTTTAGGCAGAGCGATGCACGGGCAGCCCTGGCTCTGTGCCTCTGGGTGCAGTGGTGTCAATTGGGATTTTGGAGGTGCTTCCACTGCACCCCTAGTAAAGCGCTCCAGCCCCAGCCCAGGGAATCCCCACACACAGCCCCCACAGTGGCTGCATTCCCAGCCTGAACCAGCTCAGATCGGTTACTTCAGGTCTGTCAGCTCTTATTAATGTAGCTCGCAGCATGAGCAAACCAGGATAAAACAGCACTTTCATTAGCCTACGTGTGTGTTTTGTGTGTGCGTAATGCCCCACCCCAGCCCCGCTGCACTGGGAAGATCAGTAGTTGGCAATGAGGATTTGGGGAGCTGTGGTCTTCCCTCCTCACCCGTCTGCCCCCCAACCTCTGCCTCAGCCCCATTCCCTTGTCAGCTTCTCCCCCAAGAGCCAAGCCCCAAAATGCACCCATCAGCAGCTGGGCGATGGGTGAGCAGGCAGTAGTGTTTGGTGTTGGAACTACACAAACAAAATAATTGGAAAGTCAACAGTTCAGGGGAACAGAGCGCTGCAGCAGGCCCCTCCGTACTAAATATTACTTTAAACGTACAAAATGCCATCTCTCTAAACAATCAAACTCCGCTGCTGCGTCTCAGAAATTGCCACCTACGGCTAATGTTCCAATTTTAAACGCATCCTCGAGTCAATCTTTGTAAATTCCACATTAAATATTGATCAGCCCCGGAGAGGCTTGGCGCCGCGCGTGTAGCAGAGCTGAGCAGCTCTCACGCAGTGGCTGCTGAGCCCAGACCCAGCCCCAAGAGACCACGACCACCGCAGAAGCTTCTCCTCACCACATGAGCCGGGCACCGGAGGAGTTTTGATGATGCTCCCGGCTTTGGACCTCACCAAGATCCCCAGCTCCCTGCATCACCCGGAGGCGGGGATGCTGCATGTAGGGGTTCTGGAGCAGGAGATGGGCATTTTGGGGCATTTAGTTGGTTTTCATAGAATACTTACAATGACGGCAATGACAGCAGTTTCCCCTGATATTGACCCAACACTTGAGCATCCCAGCAGCTCCCGGCCCTGCTGGACACGAGGCAGCAGCTACAGCTCGGGGAGTCGTGCCCAGGTGTGCCCACAGGCTGCGGTCCTCGTCCCCCCCTTTGCCCTGACCGTGCTGCAACAAGGAGAGGAGCAGTAGCAGCAAGGACAGCCCTTCTTCCCCGTGATTAATTGAGGCCGATGCAGGGCCCCGAGGCGCAGCGTGGCGGCGGTACCTGTGTAATTTCTGAGGTGTCGCAGCTGCGGCAGCGCGCTGCAGCCCCGTGGCTTTCCCCCGGCCTCGTTTGTCACAGCCTGGCTCTGACAGAGCTGTGTCTGCAAGGCAGTGCAGCCACTTCTGGCTGGTTTCCTCCCAGGTCTCACACTGCTGTGCTTGCTGCTGTAAAACCAGGTGAGCACCCACCTCTGCCGTTCCTCCAAAGCTCGAGGACCCAAGGGTGCGACCAGGGCTCACTCCGCTTCCACGCTCCCAGCGTGACAGCTTCAGGGACCCCAAACTCAAGGCACCCTCCACAAACAGGTCACCGTGCCTGCCTAGAGAAAAGCAGACACCTGCCTCCTCCCGGGGTACCGCAGCCACAGGAGCCAGCGTGTGCAGCCAGGGCACTGGCAATGCCCTTACAGCCATTGGGAAAAACATCTCCTGGTGATCAAACTGAGAAAGTTTAGTCTGGAAGACTTGGGAAGAAAAGAAGAAGGAATTCCAGCCATTTATTTTTTATAGAGATGCTTTTCTCCTTACACTGACACTTTAACAAGAGCTTAATGAACAGCACTTTCTTGCTTTCGAGAAGTTCAGACAGGCCAGATAAAGTTACCAATTCATTAGCATCCCATCATGAACGTAGCCTCCATATTCCCCAGCCATATGGTCAGCACAGTATGCCTCCAAAAAGCAGGGACATCCACAAAGGCTTTATTGCCATCAACCATCACGTTAAAGCAGCCCAAGGTTTTATGGAGAACGGGAACATCTCATTTCAGGCTCTTTCGGGTGTAAAGGAAGAGGGTTTGGGCTTGGAAGCAAGGTGACCTTGTGGGAAGAGCATGTCCCTCTTACTGCAGACTGGATTTTAATCAGTAGTGTGGATGCACATCTCCAGGAGCTACCTGCCTGGGTGGAGACTGAGCAGCTGCTTCTGCCTTCCTGCAGATAAATCTCCGAGCAAGCACTTAAACCTCCAGCGGGCTGGCCTGTGTGCCCAGCCACGAGACATACCTGACCTGGAACCTCAGCCAGATGGGGAAAATCGCAACTTCTCCCCATTTCCACGGCGTGCAGGCCCAGCAGCCACGGTCAGCACCTGCAGACACCATTTGGAGCCAACACCCCACATATATAACCCTTTCTCCAAGCGCTCCAGCACCTTGCCTGGTAGACGAGTGGGCAGTGGGAAAACCCAGATCAGGGCTTAGCATCCCCAGCATCTGCCTCCAGGTCCCCAGCACTGTGAGCCTGTTTTCTAGCAAGTAAATTACTTCTTCCCTGTTCTGGAGCTCCGCCTGCGATTCAGTAGGACACAGCAGGAGAGTTTGTGCTCCTTCTGCATTAGCTGACCTGTGTCAGCATTTTATTCTGCAGCCCTGTAGGTTTTTTAGCTAAAAAAAAAAATAAAAAAATCAGAGGAGTTTTCAAAGCCTTAATGGCTTTGAAAACAACATGGAGAGTTCTCTTTACTGCAGGAGAGGTTAATGATCTCCCTCTGCTACAGAACTAAACCGGACATCATAATAAATAATCATAATAAGATGTAAAGTATCACCTGGAGTCATACAACACAGAGAGCAGGTAGGAGTTATGATGCATTTCCATTACTCGGAGCAACTGCTAGGTGTGAAATTTTCAAAGTAAAGGCAGTCAATTAAAAAAAATGGAAAGCAGAAGCCCGCAATTAAAATATTATTTAAACAGAAGGAGATTACATCTTGCCTCACTGGGGAGGACCAAGTGCTCCAGCTCCCAGGCACGGCACGGAGGCAGCAGCATGGAGCACCCACAGCAGGGCACGGACCCAGCACCGGACACCTCCATGTCCCTGGAGCTCGGTGTCCCCTCATGCCCACCCCCAGTGCCTCCAGGCTGCACCAAGCTCAACCTTGGGGCAGAGGAGCAGCAGAGCTCTCGTTAAACAGCCACATTAATGACGTTTCTCTCCCAGCCCTCCTCACTTCGACACAGCGGCTCGGAGAGGCAGCTTGGCCACGTTTCCACATGCAGGTTTTGCTGCTTGACATTTGTACGTGCAGACGAGTGATTGCCCACGAGTATGGGAGCAGATCTTACAGGAGCGACCCCATTCGGGTTCAGATGGATCCAGAAGGCCCTGCTTAGGCTCCGCAGCTAGGTGCAGGCCTCTCTGCCCCATCCCTTCACCAGCCGCATCCAGCTCTTTGCACAGCCTGGTCCCAAGGGCAGGGGCATCCATCACATCCCGAGGGCAGGGACATCCATCACCTAGGACGCTCCTATCCATCAGCAGACACCAGCCCCCAGCCCGGCCGGTCCTTTTGTCCCATCCCACCCGTCACAGGCAGATAAGATTATCAGTGATGAGCGCGACACCCATTGAGTCTCAACCCCGTGGAAGAATGGGGTCTTTTTTTTTTTTTATTTATCCTCCTGTCTCCAAGATGAGCTGTTTCTTGTCTTGTCAAACCACATCCTTTTCTTTAAAGAATCAGCTTTAAGAATCCAATTTGTCAAGCTGGACAATCATTTGAGAATCCATAAAAAGCCTCGGTGACTTTATCAAAAAAAATAAATCAGAAGGTTTTAAATGGTAACCGAAAGGGATTTGAAAATAGGTTGAGTGGCCTACATCAATTAATCTTCAGAGAGCCAGGGCTTTGTGAAGATGAAGTGGCAGAGAAGTGTCAAAGGCTAGTTACTGGGTTTAAGGAGATGGAAGTTATTGATATTTCTCCTTTCCTTTTTCTCGCTTTTCTCCTTTCCCCGTCTCTTCAGAATACAGACACTGAAGTAAAAAAGCCCTGTGATGGAGCAGGACAAAGCTAGCGGGGGGAAGGTGCCGGGGCCACCACTCCCACAGGGTTCCCCTGGGCTCCTCACCAGGGCCATGAGGGTGTCAGGGCCAGGGTCTCACCACGGTGCCCCTGGGGCACCCTGGGGTGCCCGTGCCTTGCTGCACCATGTGCGACCACCAGGACAGCCTGGGCTGGGGGTGTTGGGCACCACGGAGCACAGCTGGAGCACCTCAGGGGCAGCCGTGTGCTCACACCACTGCGTCCCTGCATGGTCCCCACCTACATCACGCACCTGCTGGCTCTGCTGCCTGGTAGCACTGGAGACACACAGGAGATGTGAGCTGACAGCAGGGCAGTGCTGGCGTGGGCACCTCGGAGCTTTCTGTGCCTCCATGCCTCCGGTACAGCTCCCAGCAGAGAGACAGGAGAGAGAAGGAGACAAGGCGGGTAGCTCCATCAAACCCGGGGCCTTAGCAAAGCACAGAACAACACGAAGAACTTGGTAAATGAGGTATTTGACTGAGCAGACACAGCCACCCGAAATAGCAGTGGATTTCCCCGAATGCTTAATGAAAGCTGACAGCCCATATTGTTCTCCACTTCCCAGCTCCGCTGCCACCCGAGAAACGCGTGGCCGAGGAACGGGGAACCTGCACAAAGACACCAAGACCCGAGGAAGACAATCAAGAATTAGAGGGACCTAGGGGATATAGAGACGAAAGCTATGGGCTGGAGAATTTAAAAAAAATAAAATAAAAAAAAAAAAAGAAAAAGACCTTGGGAGCAATAAAAACACCGGGCTTGAAGAAGGGACACGCTGCCGCCGATCCTGATAGCAGAACGCGAGGAGCTCCAGATGGCTTTTTGTTTTAGCGCAATGAAAAATGTAATCTGACAGGCAAGTGCGGGGCTGGATAATAACAATAACACAAATAATTTCCTTGAAAAAAAAAAAAAAAAATGAAAGGAATCTAACAGCTCAAAGGTACTCCTGTTTGCTGTGAAGAAAAGAGACTCTTTGTTACTTACCGCAGTCGTGAGCATGTTCGTGAGCTTTGAAATGGCATTTTGTTGCAGAAGTATGTAAGGACGTTTTTACTTACTCTCCAGTCTGGGGAAATAGATCCGACTTGGAAATTGGCCAGAAATGCTGTAAGTTAGGGCTCTGAAATGAAGGTGATAACTTTGCCAATTAAATATGGATGTGATTTTTTTTCCCCTCTCCTTCCCCTGAATACTTTTGCACTGTCATTAGGTGATGATATAAAGACATGGGCCTCCTGGTGCAGCTTAATTGCTCATATATAGAAAAATGATGAGCTCTGTTGCACTGCACAAGTACTGCTTCAGATACTTGCTGCCTTATTAATAGGTGATACCAACCTGAGTTTAATTCTTCTGCCCAAGGAAAAACAGAGCTACAGCGAAACCCCGGCTCAGCAGAGCACTTCAGCACATGCCAAACCACTTCGCTGAACAGCAACAGACTTCAGTGCGAGCTTACACTTAGCCACCCACTTAAAGTGTTTTGCTGAACTGGTGCTTAGAGCACCAGGAACAGGGTGGGCTTTTACGAAGTGATCTTATATATATATATATATAAAAGAAATATACAAAAATATAATGTATATATTGATACCCAGTGCAGATTTTTCTGTCTTTGGCAGTCCACTGCTGCCTCTTATAAGAATAAATAACAGCAATAATAAATGCAGCATTTGGGAGCGTACTGTTGCCATGTGGAGGGGGTTTCAGCCTTCAGTAACCCAGCAGCCACTTGGTCACTCCTAAAAAATTTACATCAGCATCCTGGGGCTGCAGGGGCCGAGCTCCAGTCCCAAGCACACCAAGGGGAGCACAGGAGGGAGCAGAACAAGGGAGGGAGAAGAACAAGGGAGGGAGAAAGGGAAAGAAGGGAACTGCGACTAAATTGGTGGCAACAGAAAGAGCAAGCAGCACAAATGGCTCCAGAACCGGTGTGATGGGATGTGACTGCCCTGGGTGCCAGGGCTGGAAGGAGCAAAATGGGAGAAGACCACCCAGACGAGGGGAAAGTGCTGCTGATTGCCTGGGAAAAAACTGCGTTAACGATCATTGGAAGGGACAAGGCAATCTGGCGGCCGCACGGTGTGAGGATTGCTTGCAGCGTGGTGGTGGAGAACAGGCTGGGATGGATCCAGCCCCAACTTGGGGGCTCAGCACAGCCTCCAGCAGCAGGCTGAGCCCTCACCGACTGCTTGCTGTGGTTTGGGGACCTGCACTGCTGGGGGAGCCCAGATACGGAGAGGGGCAGAGGAGAGGACCAAGAGGCTGGGATGGGTTTGCATTAGCAGGTTTTCCTTTACACCACTGGTCATGGAGCCACACAGCTGCACTGCACCTGTTGGATGGGGCTGCTCCTGACTTCAGAACCAGCTCGGGGAGCACAAGGTCCTGCCCTGTAGCCCCACAGGGACATGTACGGACACAAGAGCAGCAGGTTGGGTCCCCCAGCCCCATACAGCCAGGGTCTGACCCCACCGAGCTGGGGAAGGCTCGTACAGGGCATCCCTCGCTGCTTCGCACCTGGAGCTGCTGCGTGCTCCAGGCTGGGAAATCACCCCGCCAGGGATTTTCTAGAGGTTACACAAAGGTTAACAAACAATTAACGCCTCAGATCAGCACACCAACTCTGTTTGCTTCACTGCTGAAGTCTAAAGGCTGTCAGGCAGCTCAGCAGCATGGCCTGGAAGGCTCCAGCTCCCTTGGTACGCTTGCACAACCATGTCAGGCCTAACCTGGGCTCCAGCACAGAGGGCGATTTTAGTGATGAAGATAACACAAAATAATGATGTATCAATCCCCTCCACCTTGGGCATTTTTAGGATGTCTCAACTCAGGAACAAACATTTTTGAGCACTTTGCATGATGACCATCGGACACCAGCACTCAGGCGGGTTCCTCTCAAACAGCACTCATTGCACCATTTGGCTGATGCCCCGACTACTTCAATTTCAGGACAGGCGCGTCCCTCCCCAGCCAACCCAACTGAAACCCCCTGGGTGCTTCAGGCTCAAGGTGGGCAGTGGAGCCCCGGGGGCGAGCTGCAGGCTGCACACCTCACTCCAGGTCACCAAATGGGCCGGGAGCAGAGGCAGCAGCAGCAGGAGACCTCTCCCCGGCGCCAAGGTTCATGTTACGCCCAGCACATGCAGAGGTGGCCAGTTTCAAAACAATCACAATGTCTCTTGTTTCAAATGTCCCTCCTCATGCTATTATGTGTCTCGGATCGCTAAACACAATCAAGTTATGTTGATTTCCTTCCCGACATCGTAGACCAGTAGTTTGCTGTTCCCTTTCACTCGAGTTTCATTATTCCTGCTAGACAATTTCACTGCCAGGTGTACACACAGCTCCTCAGCTCCCAGCAGTTAAATCCAGCATCTCTATTCTCACTGCCACCAAACTTGTTTCACAAACTCCTGTTCGTTTATATGGCAATCCCACAATCCTAAATATTGGGTTTAGTACTATTAGCAGTACTCCCAACACTGTTTCAAAATTAAATGGGCCAGAAGAAAAACACTCTAAGATGCTCTCACTTGGGCATTTAGACTTTGAAGGGCATTTTAAAGACATGGGACATGGCCCAAGTGCAGCTGAGGTTAGCGAGGATTTCCCAGTTTACCTGAATGACAACGAACGGGGGACACTGGAGGGAGCTGCGGTGCCGCAACTCACCGCCCAAATCACCCCCGATGTCCCACGGAGCAGGGGACTGATGCTCTTGGCTGCAGCTTTTGAGGTCCTGTGATTAGAAAACAGAGAGCCATCGGCAGCAGGAGATGGAGCCCAGGTGACCTTGCTATACCAAGAAATTGCAGACACATATAATTGTTTGTTTTTTTTTTAAAGCTGCTCTTTTGATGGGCCCCACCATAAAGCCATACAAGAAGTACCCGGAGAAGCAGGGGCAGCAGCAGGGACACTTTCCCAAGGTGAGGATGAGAAATGTCCCTGGGAGCACAGTGGGCACAAGACCCACACGGAAGGACGTGTGTGCAAAGCCAGGCTCCCTGCCTGGCCCTCGCACGTGTGCCTCTGCACCTTTTTAAATATTTCAGTTCTTTGAGATCTCCATTTCACATTTCGATTTCCTGCAGTACGGTAAATTTATCTTTGTCGCCCAGCTCTCCCCAGCTCTTCCTTCCCCTTATCTTTCCCTCTGTACGACTGCAAACACCGGCGTTATCTTTGTTGTGATAAACCCGGCCAGCAGTGATGCACCGCTCACCGATGGCGCAGCCCCGCGCACGGGGGTGTCACGGCTCCACCACGGGGCCCCCGCATGGGGCACAGCCGTGACAGCAGCCAGGGGGGTGACCGGTCCCCAACATCAGGCCAGCACCCCCATGGGTCACTGCCACTGCGCCCATGGCTCGAGTCCCACCAGCAGCCCAGGGGCACCGCGTCCCGTTCCAGTCCCATCAGTGCTGGAGACATCCAGTCGCCTCAGCTAAATGCTAAATTTACTTTTTTTTTTTTTTTTAATGCTATCATATTGAATCATTCTCAGCTTTCCCACAGCTCCTCTTGCCTGCAGACCGATGCAGCCTGCGGACACCAAGCAAATGCCCCAGGCTGTGGGCAGGAGATGGCAGAGGGCAGCAGGGCACAGGGACGATCCCTTTGTGCATCGCTGCGCACCCTGCACCTCATGGGAGCCTCCCCATACAGAAGATCATTCCCCGTTTTGCCAAAGCACATCAGTTAGCCACACAGCTCTCACCTGACTGCAGCTGCATTTTGGGACGTCAGAGGCTGTAGAAGTGCAGAAGCAACATTTTGTGGGCAAAATTGTCAGAGGCCTGGGGAGAGAGGGGAGGGATGAGCTGATGGGATCCCAGGTGACCCCAGCCCACTACTGAGCAGCGATGTGTGGGACTGACCAAGGGCTCGGGATGGGGCACATATCGGGGACCCCAATGCAGGCTCTGGACCCCTGGAAGTGCAGAGGGGCAGCACCGAGCTGTGGGGCTGGGAGTGGGGCATGAGGGCCTGGCCCTCCTGACCCCAAGCTGCTGCTCACCAGCACAGGGACTGGTGTTCCTCCTCCAGACCCCAGGAGTTTAAATATTTCAACAGCGAGGAGCAGGGAGAGCATCAAGCGCTTCAGTGAGAAATGTCGTCCTAATTACAGCTTCACCATGCCGGGCGTGAGTTGGGAGCAATCCAGTGAAAACAGTAACGATAAAAAACAAGCAGGTAAAGTAAAGTCACCTTCCTCTTGTTGCCATCTTCGCAGCAGCAGCAGCGTCTGCGGTCCAAGCTGCGAGCGCGCAGCACCCCCTGGTGCCACCGCCTCTGCTCGGGGATGCTGCTGGCAGCGCGAGTCGGGGTGCCACGGATGGACAGAAACCCAGGTGGCTCCTCTGTGGTCTGGGAAAAGAGGCACGGATCCCAGCTCCTGCCCTGCTTCCCAGCCCCAACAGCAGAGATGCTGAGAGAAAAACTGGCTTAATCCCCCGCAGCTGATAATTAGCAGGGGGGAAACCGCCCCAGTGCCATGTGAGGACCCTTTGGATCTCACCACCTGCCAGCACCCAGCTCCCACCTCCCTGCTGGGGCACCTCGGGGGCTGCACCCAACCCCCCCAGCCTCCCCAGAGGGTTTTTTTTCCCTCGGGATCACACGCAGAAGCAGGGCACCCACCAAGCCCACCTGCAGAGAGGTTATTTACCTGCAGGGGAAGCCCCAGAAATTCCCAAACCCTCCTCAATACCCGCTTCCTGGCTGCCAGCAGCCACTAACTTGCCAACTGGGGAATGTATTTGTCTGCTCCCCTCTGTATATTTTCTGTTTTTCTTTATAATTTGCTAAAGAATACATTACAATTCATTATTTATCACACCCAGCAGTTCTGTGGCCCCGAGGATCGTCACCAATAAATCAGCCCAGCACCGCCTGGCACCCAGCAAGCTGCAGCTTCCCTGCACCAGGGAAGTTCTCCCGTGTGTTCCAGCCAGACGTGAGGGAATCTGATCAAGTTATTTAAATCCTCAAGTGGCCACCTCTGATCTGTCCTCCCCCGGCAGGAACCCCAGGAGCAGGCGGACGCTGGCAGGAGGCTCCGAGCACGCACCATGGATCTGTCCGATCTGGATCCGACACGAAGGAGGCGATGCAAAGGCATCCAGAGCTGACAGCGAGCCAAAGAGAAGGGAGAAGCAATTCAGGGAAGGGGAATTTGGCACTGGCACTGAGCCGGCAGTGGAGGATTGGACAGCTTGCAAGCGAGGCGGCTGGCTGGAGGTGATCCGAGCGCAAACCCGGCGGTGCCTCCTCGAGCCCTGCACAAAGTTGGGTGCCTGGGCTGGGTGAGGGCCATCGGCACTGCCGAGAGGTGCCCTTGTTCTCCAAGAAACAGCTCTCAGGGGGAAGGGGCCCCTGCTGATGTCCTGCTCATCACTGATGCATGTCCCTGCGAAAGCTTCAGCCTCTGCTCTTAGGGGAAGAAAACCTGGTGGTGGCACCCGCATGGCATCCAGCTGATCTCCCGATAAATGCCAGGCGGGTCACCAGGTTTGGGAAGGGAAACGCTGCCGGCACAAGGCTTCAGGCACAGAGGGCTCCAGGGGAAGCTCCAGCTGAAATTTCTCAGGTCCAACCTTCCCTTTCAAGCTGCCGCACACCACCTTTGAAGCAAATCACTTTGCAAATAGGAATTCATTAATTTTAAAACACCCATCCTAAATAAATGGTATCTTGGTTTACAGATGGGGAAATCAAGGCATGGAAAAATGAAGGGCTTGGTATCTGCAGCAGAACCTGGAACAAAACCCTCTCCCTGTGCTTTAACTACAAAATCATCTTTCCTCATTAGCAGCTAATCAGAACTACCAGAGGGGAAGAGATTACAGACAGGGCGGAGAGGGGAGTAACTGAGAGAAATACAGACATCAAAACAGATTTTCATTTATTTACTCATTTATCACAGTGAGTCACAGGCTTCAAGTTCATTCAAGTCTGCGTTAGCTTTGCAGGATTTTGGGTGCCCTCTCCAAAACCTCACAAGTTAATAGGTGGCAGCCGCGCACTGTCTCGGGCAGGAGAAAATCTGAAGTTTGGGGCTGATCTCAGGAAGCCTTATATTGCTTTGCCTGCTAGATTAGAAGGAACCACTAATCTCCACTTGCCAGCCTCCTAATCTTTATGGGAGCTCAGATAAGTTATCAGAAACTTGCTTATTAAAGGCAGCCCTGCCCGTGCCGCAGGCTGGCCGACGACTCCAGGCGCTGGGGCTGGCAGTGCCCCGCAGCACCACTGCATGCCCTGGGATGAGCACTCCTGGAGGCATTTTGCACCCAGTTGAGACACTTTCATCTCCTATTAACCACCAAAGCAGCTCCCAGAAAGCACCCTGTGCATTTCTGGCCCTGGCTAACAGGCAGGTGAGAAGGAGCCGAGCTCAAAGCCAGGCACCAGCCAGACTCCAGTGAGGACACGTCCCCTACCCCGTCCCCCTGAGCCCTGCCCCGTGTCCCCATGTCCCCAGCAGAGGCTGGCTGTCCTCATTCGGTGGCATCCACCCAGGACGTGGAGGTGCTCGGACCAGGTCGCTGCCCACGTTGAATTTCCCCCAACATCTCCAGCCTCGCGCACGAGAGCGCAGCAGGAAATGAGGCACATATTTTTAAATAAGGGGAGGAAATGGTGTCTTTGTGTCAGACAAGTGGAAGAAATCCAGGACCAAGAGACTGCAGAGCCTTTCCACTTCAGACAGCAGGTGCTCTCCAAGATGTGGTTATGGCAACAAAATAAATGATGGATAATTGCTTTTGTGACAACTTGCCAATTAAATTAGACTCAGCAGAATAACATAATGACAATTTGTTATGCTCTGGTGGGCACTAACACACCAATCATAATTAAATGCTATGACTGAAATAGAATGCTGCTGTACACAGGAATATATAACCCCAATTCCCTCCCAGTGAAACATTATAGGTTCAGACTTGATTTCAATTTCTGGAGGATAATAGCATTAGCACACATCAGAATGAGCTTGCAATATGCATACAAGCAGCAGCACAGAGACAGCAGCAAGGACAGCCGAGCTGCCCGAGTCCCAGCGGGGACCCTGAGCATCCTTCCTGGCATGGGGGCTCCAAGCAGTGGGGACATGGCCGTGTCCCCACTGTGCTGCGGGCAGGTCTCACGTCCCCGCTGGGCAGCGGGTGACTGGCCCCGAGCTCCATCCCAGCTCTAGCACCAGGTGAGAGCACGCAGGGACAGGGACAGGACCTCTCCTGTGGTGGGGCCAATGCTGTGCATCCATCACGGGCAGTGGACTGTGCCTCAGCGCAGCCCCAGCGGTCAGATCGCGTGAGCATCACGGGGTTGTTACCCCCCAAACTCCAACGTAAGGCCCTTCCCAGGGGGCAGCACTTTGCTCCAGCCTATATGGCTAAAAAATAAAAATAAAAAATTAATTCACTCATTGGAAAACAAAACTGAGAGGTGGTAGGAACTGAAGCTGCAGAACGCAGCCCCATGCGGGTTGCAGCAGCAGCAGCACCAAGCCCTGCTCCTCCAGGACAGCCAGCAGTTACCCAAATGAAAGCTTTCCAAATCCAGGTGATGCAAAGCAGGCTTTTGCCTTGATCTAAGCGCCAAGTGATGACACTGCCTCGTACCCAGCTCTAAACAGGTACAGCTTTCTGGAATATTCCATGGTTCAAAATGGGGATAAAGAGAGCAGGTCTGTAGGAAAATTATTCAAAGGCAAAATGTTTGCATCTTGTACACAGCGGGTGGGAGATGTGGCCACCCGGTGCTGCCGTGCGTTCAGACCACACAAAAACGGTGCTGGAGCACCACGAAGCTCCCTCCATCTGGGAGGGTTTGAGCTCAGACTGTCATGACTGGAAACAAGCAATATATTAACAGCTCATCTGGAGCTGCAATTTTACACGTTAAATGCCTTACTACCTGCCTTAACGAAGCTTGGCATCGGCACGGGCAGGTCACCTGGCTTTCTGGCACAGCTGGCGAGTTATTCTGCCGGCTCCAAGCACAAGGCCTGATCCTATTAAATCCTTCATTCCCCTGCCCTCAGCACGTACCAGCTGATAATCTGCGGGCGCGTGACCCGCGCCTGGTTGGGATGTGCTGCAGCACGTAGCCCAGCGCCCGCCCGGCTCTCCTCCAACCTGCTCACCCCTCACCCCGGGGGCCCCAAATGCACCCCAAGCAGCTTTTGTCGCCTCCTCAGAGACTTCTGTGTGCAGCACCAACAGCGGCACAGGCCAGGTTCACAGCACTGGGGTTCAGGAGAGCAGAGCCCTGAAGCCAGGAGCAGGCAGTGCTGCTGCCATCGCTCGTGCTGCTGTGGCAATGTGGTGGTGAGCAATGATAGAGGCGCCTGGCTCCAGTCTTCTACAGTCCACGACGGGCTCTGCTAGAGGGCTGGCTGAGTTCTTCATCCCCACGTTTTCAGGTGAGGCCTCCAACTTTAGGAATTGACCTTGGAAAACCTTCAGCCTGGCTCTCAGGGATGTAGAGAGGGTTCCCTCCTGCCTTCCATTGTCTTTCATTTTTGATGCCTCAAGGAGTAAGGAACCTTGTAACCGATACTTTGGCATTTATTGTCACTTTAAAAATAGCTCGGCAATCAGAAAGAGGAACTGCTACACACACACCACTCATCTTTCAGGAGGAAAGAGGTCAGCAATTTAGCTCAGAAAAGGTCACACGGCCACTCCGTAATGGGGTGTAGGATTGCAAGACAGCAAAAGCTTTGCTCCAGTCATTAGCAAGTGTTAGAATACCAGGAGACAGGTTTGCCCCGCACAAGGAAATTATTCTAATGCACAACTTGCCCTGCAGAGGCAAAGGGCAGGCGACAAGGTCACATCTGTGGCTTTGCCCCGCAGGAGGCAGGGGCAGCGCGGCACAGCCGGCTGGTAGGGGCCAGCACAGGGAGCAGGGGACAAAGACAAGGTCCGGGCTGCCCTGCACCCTCCTGCTCCCCCTTCTCTCTGTGCCCTGTGCCCACCCATATACCCTGCTTGGTCCTGAGGGAAACAGATTTCTTTTCACACATTTTTCTGGGCGAAAGCTTGGGCTCCTTTCCATGCTGGTACCAGGCTCTGGGACGAAGGCACGGCCAACATCACCATCGCAGGCATTTTCTGTATTGCCTGGTAATCCAGCCAGGCAGGGCAGGGCAGAAACGTGTGAATAAAACCACAGCTAGCAAGAGACCCCTCACCACCCCCACCTTCATCACCGTCACCGCCTTCATCGCCATTACCATCATCTTCACCACCGCCGCCACCTTCATCACCAGCACCACCTCCATCCCCATCACCTTCATCCCCACCATCACCTCCATCATCCTCCCCATCCCCATCCCCACCAGGGCCGGCTGCGGGCAGCCTGCGGAGCGCGGCCCCCCCCTAGCGGTGCCGGCCTATTCCCGGCCCCGGCCCCGTTCCCAGCCCCGTTCCCGGCCCCCCCGGGTCCGCGGGGCTCTTGGGGACCCCCGTCCCGTGAGCTGCCAGGAAATAATTCCCTAATTTGCACCAGGAGGGAACGGCACCTCCCGTATCACCTCTGCTGGCTCACTGGATGTTTATGCTCACTCATATTTATTTTTCCAGCTAATTTGACCACGCTTCAGAGCAGCAGTGTGAAGGGGCCCTTACTGCCACTGCCCTGACCTCACTGCACGCACCAGGCATCTGCAGGGAGCACAGGGAGGGGAAGCCAGGCCAAGGGGCACCAACAGCTCGTCCAGCTGGCAGCACTCTGCCCGGGGAGCAGCTTCCAGACACCTTTTCCAATGCAGAAACACGGAGAAACACTTCCAACTTCCTTCTTGGGCACTCTGCGTAGGAACTGACCCAGGGCAGAGTGTGAGGCTGCTGCTCCATTTGATTCCCTACAATTGTTGTTCCTCCAAGTGCTCCAGAAGACACAGCAAGCTCAGTAAGGATGCAGGGATGAAGCAGGTTGCAGCAGGTGCCGGGAGGAAAGGCTCTTTCTGTCATCTTGGCAACATTTTAGAGAAGTGACAACAAGCAGGAGGCCTCCAAGCTGTTAATGAAGTGAGTGAGAAACCTCTCCCGTTACGGCGTCCAACTTCACCGTACTGCTTTTTGTTTGGAAGTATTTCCACTAGCAGTTTTGGGCAAGCCTGGAGCATCATCCACAGCGATAATGTGATAGAGGATTTTTTCCAATATATTTACCTCAGTTAAACAAACACTGAAAGCAAAGGCAGAAAGCTGCAGTTGTAGGAGGTGTGGAACCGCTGGTCAGCCCTCTAGTTGGGCTAGCAACAACTGCTTGGCCCATGCAAGAGAAATTCACATCACAACTGCCAGTTTTCCTAATGAGGGCAGCTTGCCTTGGCCCTAATCAAAGCAGGGTCCTGTGATTTAAAGAAATCCCCACTCAAATGCTTGCCGCGATGACTGAAATGCATCGACAACTTACTCTCAGTACATGTGCCTCCTCTCCAGCACAGCCTTGGCCCAAATCCCATTTTAATTGATTTTTTTTCTCATTCACTCCCCACCTCTGTTTACATTAGCCCATCTCCTACCAGTGACCCAGCACAGAGGTTCCCAGACTTGGTCTGCGTGGATACTTGCACTGCATTCACCTCTGTACGGGGCTGCTACATGTGGATTTAGCGATGCAGGCAGTAATCCATGCTCCACGTGGAAGCACCTTGCACAGCCAGGCATCCACACCAACCCCCTCAGCTCTAGATTGCCTGGAGGTCACGGTCACAGAGGCGCTAAGATAGAGAGGCTGTTGCTCTTCTAATAAAGTCTTGCACCCCTCTAGAATTACTGAGCAGGATTAGAAATAAAGTTTGACCTTCCAAGGATAAGTGAGTAATTCCACTGTAATTGCACTGCAATCAGGAGGTGAATCAAGCCCTACAGAAACAAATGATGGGCAGCTTTAAGTCATACTTTTTTACTGCCATTACAATACAGGTGTGGGAGAGTTTGCTTGAATCGCCTTCAGCAGTGTTACAACACTGTTGTGGAGGAGGGGTCTGGAAGGCAGGTACAAAACCAAAAGGAAATCTTGACCTTTTCCTTTCTGGGGGAGAGCCAGAAGAGGAAGAGGTTTGCTTGACATGATTTAAACCTGTTTGTTTTCTTCTTGTTACTGTTTTTCCCTTAGCCTGAAAACAAAATTCTTAATAAGAAACAAGCTAGGCAATCGAGTTCACAGATGTGGGAAAAACGCAAGTCTAATCAGCTCTGAATTCTAGGATTGATTGCTATTTTCCAGCTTTTCTGTGCCCAATTTTCAGTGACTATTTCTGTAACAGCACTCAACTTTGTCTTCAGCAAAGAGTTATAACAGCGCATCCTTCACGCTTCTGAGGTGACTGATGGCATTAAGAGTCACTAAGATTTTCAAAGATCCAAATTAGTTAGTATTATTATACTTTATCCTCTCAGGAATTTAAGCAAGCAATGAAACAGAGAGAACATATCAGAACATTTATATAAATAGCATCTCTTCTGAATTAGCTATAAAAAGATGACACTTCAGACAGCTGTCAGAATGCATCAAACAAACAGCATCGGACACTTCAGCAGCAGGACGGTCACAAACTGTACCGTCACTGCAAGAAGTTAAGAAACATCTTTACTAGTGCGAATGAGGCGCCTGAACAGACAGAATTTCCCATTTTAAAGAAAACATTTAATTTTCCACATCAAAAGGTGAGACAACATTCAAAAATCTCATAACCACAGGCTGTGGGCACACAGGTTCCTGAGCAGGTGAACGCCACCTGCACGTTACGCCCAGCTGCGGGATGTGAGAAGACAACGCTACAGCTGTTAGGACACAGGGCTCTCCTTCTGTGTCTCTGTCAGTTCTGGTTTCTGCTCCTCCACATCTTTCTTCTTTCCCTGCATCTCCTCCAACACGCTTTGAAGTTGCTGATGTAGTACAGAATCCCTGGCCTCAGCATCTTGGTGACTCTGTTGTGTTACCTACAGTTAAAGACAGACACTCACAAAACAAAACCCAACCAAAACAAAGAAATGGCTGCAACAAGTTTCTTCCAAAGCACAGCTGAAGAGAGCAAAAGAAAGCAACAGCCAGTGCGTATGTCTGAGAAAGCTGACAGCTAAGTTCTACCTCATGCTTAGTTTATTATCAAAGTACGTACAGTCTCAAGGTATCACCAGGGCAAGAAATGAAAATGAGATCGCTGACCTCAAGGTAAAATATTAAAGCCAGCTGGCCATTTCATCTTTTCACGCGCTCGTTGGACATCTACTTGTAATAGAACCAATTTCTGCTCCTGGTCAGGCTCTTTTATTGAAAAGAGGCTATGGATGCTCAGCCCACGGGTAATTGGACAATTAGGAGAATAGAGAGCACATTACAGAAGAGAGTAACAGCCGAATTTTGTTTGCAGAGCTGCCATTTTTATAAAATCTTTTTCTCCATTCTTTTTGAGGTTGTTCAAACTAAACGGACAGCATTCTCAAAAGAACTGCTTATCTTTCAGACTTGAACAAAGTAAAAAGATTGCTAACCATCACAGAGCAGCAGTGTTCTACTCTACCTGACGCACTGTTCTGGAAGCATCGGTTTGCTTTTCTACCCCATTTTACACTAAGAGTTACATGACAATTATCTGAAGTAACAAGGAACTAGACTCCATGTGCCCAGGAGCCATCTCCTCTTTTTTACATCCATGAAAATAGATTCAAGACATGTTAGACAATTCTTCTGGGTAGTTATTTTCTTAGCAAAGACATAAATAAACGAGCCCCAAACTAAAAATATAAACAAAAAATGACTGAAATAAGTGTGTGGGCTTTGTTGTTATCGATGTTGGTTTAGTTTATTGAAGCAAACGGCAAGATTTATACATAAATTTCCAAATCAGGATTAAAGAACGAGAGTGATGCTACATTAGAATACTTAATTACTAAGAAGGAATAGAAAAAGTGTGCCAGCTATCTTCAACCCAGAAGAGGTTCTATTTTATTCTCTGGTAACTTATAGAGTTTAATTTGGACTAACTCCGTCTTAAGAACCTAAAAATGAAGCCTTTTGAGTCCACTGGCCAATTCGTTTTCTGAATGTTTAATACTTACTTTATCTGTTCCTCTTCTCTGCAAAATTATCCCACTGGCTAAAAGGGCTTTTCCTGTTTCTTCAAACAATTTTTCCTCTTCAATTTTCCCTTCTTCTTTCAATTCATTGTATTTCTCAACAAACCTAGATTTCAAGATTGTATTTTTACTCTCACAAACAACATTTTGGTTTGCTGACCTAAGAGGAGACAGGGACAAGTTTCAGAAGCATTTTTTAGTTTAATTACATATCAACAAAAAAGATTTACCTTTGGCACGTCGATTTGTAGTTCAGTTGCGATAAATCAAAAGGTCTTGGACCACTTCCGTATACTCTGTAAAATTTCCTGCTCAAAAAAAAAAAAAACAAAAAACAGTTCAGGTTTTCCAGCAATCAAAGAGAGACACAGTTTGAGGGAAATAAACAGTATCGGGGTCACCTCATTTATTCTACAACAGCCAACCGACAACGGGGACCCCGGGGGCCCCAGGACGGTCCCCGGGGATCCGAACGAGGCCGAACTCACGCTCGCACGGCGTCCTCGGGGTAGAGGATCTCCCTGACGCCGTCCCTCGCGCGGCCGTAGCGCGGCCGGGCCGGGCGGTACCGCGGCTCGCGGCGCGGCGGGCAGGCGGCGTACACCTCGAACCACAGCGGCTGGCGCAGCACCCCCATGCGCATCAGGTCGCGGGTCCTGCGGGGACAGGGGGCTCAAAGGGGGCTGGGGGGAGCCGCGGGGCCGCCCCCAACCCGGCCCGGCCCCCCCCGTACCGGCTGAAGACGCTGCCGACCTTCTGCACGCGGCTCCCCGCCATGGCGGCGCTAGGCCGCCCCTAGCAACGCCGCCCCCTAGCAACGGCCAGCCCGGAAGCGGAAGCGCCCGCCCTCCGCGCCGCTGAACCAATCAGCTCGCAGGGCGCGCTGGGCCCGCGGATGGGCGCGCAGGCAGAAGGAGTCGATAGCCGAGCGGGTGCCCACCCAGATCGGAGCCCCCTCCGCCATTTAAAGGGACAGCGCCACCGGGACCGAGCGCCCCCCCACCGCCCCCGGCACGGGCACGAACACGCGGGGACGGGGCCCTCGGGGTTCTTCTGCTGCCCTTGGTGGCCCCCGATGGGCACGGGGCTGAGACCCAAACCCCCACGGGCCTCTGGAGCCCGGAGGGTCCCCTCCACTTGCCTGGGCAGCACCTGCTGGGATCTATCCTGTTTTGGGGCTAAAAGTTCCAAAATAGGTCCCGGATTTATCCTGCTTTTGGGGCTAAAAGTCCCCAAACAGGTCCCAAATCTATCCTGCTTTTGGGGCTAAAAGTCCAAAACAGGTCCCAGATTTATCCTGCTTTTGGGGCTAAAAACCCCAAAACATGTCCTGGAGCAGTGTTACCGCATCCCAGCATGGGCTGAGCGGGCATCTCAGTGCTCCAGGAGCTGGAGCATGGACCCGGCACGGAGACCGAGGGATGCTGTGTAAAATATGCCCTCACACCCCAAAACCACACACACCCCACTCCTGGTTCCCCGGCGGCTGTTTTGGTTCCCCTGCCATGCTCCCACCATCACGGGGTGGCCGTGCCCACCCTGCAACAGGGCACTGTGCCTCCCTGGGGCCTGCGAACGATGGCAGACCACGATGGAGCTGAGCAGGAGACACGGCAGCAGCTGTTGCCCCGTTACACCCGCTGAGCGCCTGCAGGGTGCGGGACGTGGCGGTGCTGCCGTCTCCGGTTTCCGAGGGAGCCATTTGGGCTGCTCTGTCCGGCGGCTGCAAGTGACGGGGCAGGACAGCTGCTGGCCACAAAGCAACAGGGAGCTGCTGTGGCTGCGCTGGGTGCTCCTGCAAGGAGGGAGCACACCAGAAATGCTGCCCTGTGCTGCCCAGACGCGTCCTGGTACACACAGCCCGCCATTTATCTCCATACGGGAGGGAGGACGCCCATATGGCCCCACATCGTTTGGGGTCCTGCTGGCTGGGGCTCGTCCTCTGCCCCCGTGGCTCTCTACACCCTCCCCGTCTGCTGTCCCCCAGCTGAGCACCACGACGTGCCCACGGCAGCCTGGAGACCGGCACTGGGGGGCCATAAACATCCCCCCGCAGTGGGACACTGAGAGCTGGGGTCTCCCTTCGGTCCCATTTTGTGCTGGGTCTCGCCCAGAGCCAGCACCCAGCAGGATTGCATCAGGGCCTGATCCTGCCCCGCAGCCCCAGCACTGCTGGCTGGGCCCAGGAGGTGGCAGCAGACGGTGCCTGGCTGCCAGCCCCGAGCCCCAGCCTGTGTTTTTCACCCTGATTAATGAAATCCCAACAACACCGAGGTTGTTTGCTCTGTGCAAACAGCCTTCCACCCCGCCAGCGGTTCCGTGAAGCCAGCTTCCAAGAAGCACACGGCAAAGACTGACGTGATGCCTGTTCGCTAGGATGCAGCCCTCGGTCTGGGAATGAGCTGGTGAAAAAAAAAAAAAAAAATAATAATAATAATAAAAGCATTCATTCACTCCTTCCATCTTGCAGTGTTATAAAGGAAGGGGGCAGTGAATTTCCAGCGAGGGCTGACAGAAGCAGGTACCCGCTGCCAGCGTAGGACACCTCTAGCATTCACCATGGGCCAGCCGCAGCTCTCAGTCCTGGGCTTCTCTCCGCTGCCGGGAGAAAGTTTTGAAAGACAAAACTCCTGCCCCTGTGGAGTGGAAGAATTCAAAAGGGAGTTGCTGGGACCGCTCCAGGGCTGCATCTGAGCTGCTCAAAGGACTGGGCAGGCCCCGGTCTTTTCAGCTCTTTCAAAGAGCCCTGGCTCCCCCCTCGGGTTACGACGGCCTCCTTGGCTGCGCCGGGAAGGCCACATCCAGGGTTTCTCCAGCATTTTGATGCTTTTGACATTTAAGGCAAGAATGCCTTGACTTTTTCCAGCGCCTTCTTTCACAGGGAAAGTTTCCAAGCCACACGTGAGGCTGGGGAGCTCCAACCCTGCCAGCAACCAAACGCTGCTCCCTGGCAGCTGGAGCTGGGCTGCAGGGGAGGTGGGGGCACGGAGCGGTGTTCCCAGGCCAGGCCCTGTGGTTCTCAGCCCCCCCCAGTATTGGGGTCTCCCCTGCACATTGGTGGGAGAGCAGGGTTTGTTGCAGGTATGCAAACACCTCCAGCAGTGCCTGAACGCGTCCTCAGGTTTGCCACGTACCCAAACCCTGCTGCTGCCCCCTAAATCAGCTGTGGGGCCTGATTTGGAGCATCAGAACAAGTGTCACCCTGAAAAAGCCCCATGGGCTCAATGCCCGCAGAGCACAGAGTCAAAGAGACTTCTCTGACTTCTTTTAAAGCATTTCAGAGAACACAAGAGGGAAGCTGAGCCCAGCGGCTGGGCAGACACCAGCCACGGCAGCACGGAAGCGATGCTGGGACCAGCCCTGGGGGTGACCCCTCTTCGTGCCGCCAGCTCAGAGCAATCCCACAGCCCAAGTGCTCCGGGCTTCCACACCTGGTGATCCCGCCAGCTCAGCACAGCACCAAAAAGTGCAGGGCTGGAGATTGATAACACATATTTCAGAAAGAATTCATTATAATGATGTCTTTCCATCCCGCTAGGAGACAAGGCGAAGGAGCCAGACTGCCTGCCTGACAGACGCGGAGGAGTTGCTGTGCGATGGATAATGAAACAGTTTGAAGAAAATGCACACGCCCCATCCCCGAGAGGCTTGTTATTTCGGAATTAAGTGGGTAAGCCACAGCATTTTTCCTTTTCCGCTTTTTCTTGAAAGGCAGGTCCCGGTCCCCGCACACAGAGCTGGCAACGGGCACGCTGTGAGCTCACACACAGCCCTGGGGTCACAGCCCCGGGGGAGCATCGCTGCTCCCTGCCACCCCTGGGGATTTCCCTGGTGCAAAGCCCACCCTCACGGCCTCACCGGGCTCCCCTGGCCGTGGGCTCCCAGTGCTCTTCTCATGCTCTTCCACAACAGGTACCTGAGAGATGCAACGGGACCTGCTCCTGCCCCAGGTGTCCTGCGGGGTGGGAGCAGGATCTGGCCCTGGATGCAGAAAGGAGCTCACCAGCATAACAGCCTCCCCTGGGCACTTGCTTTCCAGAGGAACCACAGGATGCAACCCAAATGCTGGGAGGTGAGGAGCCGGGGTGGCTTTGGGGCATCTGCAGCCACCATGGGCATGGCCAGAGCGGCAGCAAGGGGAGGCATTTCCCTCCCCACCCTCATCTCTTTCCTTCCCAAAAGTAACAGCAGCATAAAGCGAAACACATCGGTGTTAAGAGTACAACAGGACTTTATTATATGAATTACTATTAAACATCTTTAAGAAAAAAATCACTTATGGAAATAAAGTCTAAAATAGCAACACGCACACACCACAGATTGGTTTTGTTGGTTTGTTCCTTTTAAAACATTTTGTAGAGAAGTGATACAAACGTCACTGAGAGTTGTACGGTTTTATGTAAGAAATGCATTTTGGCTTCCAAGCCGGTTTTAGTGGCCTTCCTACTCATTAGACCTGACTTATTTTTTTTTTAAAGGAGATAAAAATAATCACTCTCCATCCTCCTTTGAAATGATGCTTTGTGCCTCCAAGATATTTTGAAATGGCTGCAGAGTGACATCATTCAGCGAGGCTTTGCCTAGACTAGGATATTTAAGGGCAAGTTGTTAGACCGTGTTAACGAACACAGCCCCAAGCCCCCGCGAAGCGCTGGGCTCAAAACCCACCGCGTGCAGCGGACGGAGGCTGCGCAGTGCCCCTGTGCCTCACCTCTACCCACATTTCCAGCAGGCCTGGCCTGAGACACGGCCTGGAAGTGGCTCGCCCAGGGCACCAGATCGCAGACCAAAGCCTTACGTGGCTCTCGTAAAAGGACAAGGGGCACAACAAACCCTCCCAGGGCCCCACCAGCGCTCGGCCGTGGGCTGTAAGCACCCACCTGGCCACGAGCACCTCGCTGCTGTTCGCCCCCGACCCTCTCACTGCCACCAGAGCAGCCGTGGGGTGATGGCACCGTGGGGACAAGCAGCTTCCTACCCGAGCTTCTGCTCCACCGCCTGTTGGTGCGTCCTGCACTCACGGAGACTTAGCTGAAAGTTAAGCACTCGGTAGCTCAGAGGCGCTGGAACATTTACAAGCTGATCCAATTCCAAGCTTGGTTTTCTTCCAAATATGCAGAGCTGCTTTGGGCTGGGAGGGAGCGGCAGCAGCCTCCTGCTAACCTCAGAGCCAGCAGGCGACGGGGAAGTCGCCCCTCCTTCCTTTCTGCCAGTCCCAGGCTAGGGATAAAAGCCCCGCTCTGCTCCTGAAGGGCCTCCTGTTCCCAGCAAGAAGCCCCAGCTTCACACCGTGCCCCTGCACACAGGGACACACACACACCCTGCCAGACACCGGTCCTACCCTGCACAGCACAGGGCAGCACCGTGCCTCTCCAGCACCTCCCCGCGTCCCATTGCTGCTGCCACAACGTCACCTTCGAAGCAAGCTCGGGACTGCTGCAGCCCCCGGCTCCTACAGCCAGCACTAAGACTCGAGGGACGCTCCTCTCCCATTCCTCCCACAGAAAAGGAGAGGACACCAAAGCCAGGATGGGTCCTGGGGGTACATCTCCTGCTGCTCCAATCCGAGACCTTGCCAGGCTCCTGCTGCAAGCAGCCGGCCTGCCACCACAGCACCCAGGCTGTGCAGGGCCCTGGTGCGGCCGGGAGCACGCAGGCTGTGCCCATGGCACGCCGTGTCCCCCAGCACCATGTCCCCAGCACCGTGCCCCCCGTGCCATGTCCCCTGGCGAGGACGTGGACGGCCTCGGGGCAGCGAGGCGCGGCGGCGCTCAGCAGGTGCAGCGGCTGCGCTGCTTGCGGGGGAAAAAAAAAATCCTCTTGGCGTCCGCTTCAAAGGCATGCGGGCTCCGGGGAGGATTTGAAAAGGAGCCTGTCGGGAGCCAGAGCCTGCAATGTGGGCTTTTGTTACCAAACCCCGCGGAGAGGCAGGGACAACAGTTGCGTGTGTGTCTGATGGCTGGGGCTGCCGCGTCTGCCGCCTTCACAGCTCAAATCTTGCAACATTTGTGCTGGTTCACAGGAGCCAGAAAGTGAAACAGGCACGTCTACAGCCACCTCCTGAATTGAGCAGTAAACAGATTATGCCGATAAAGGAGAAGAAAATGTGCTGGCGGGAGCAATTTCTGACTTAATGCTCGTCACTCATTACTTACACAGGGAAGGAATTTGTTTACGTAATTATTTTTAGCCTGACAGCATCTCTGAATGCTGCAACGATTCGAGCGCTGCCTCCTGGCTACCCCTGCCCTCCCCTGGTAAAACGAGCCCCCAGGGAAAGGAGCTCTCCTGCTGCCACCCCGAGCCCCAGCCCCACAGCAGCTCCTGCAAACGCTCCGTGCCGAGAACATCTCCGCCAGCCCCAGCTGCAAACGCCCGGCTCGGGCTTCCAGCCCAAATCTGCATCTTACCTACAGCAGGGGCGTCCCCAGGCCCGCCGAGGGCCCTGCCTGGCACCCGGGGAGCACCACCAGCATGCCACCCTTGCCAGACGTGGCCTGGCTCAGCTGTGAGGGTTAAATCAAGGAGGAACCCAGCCCTTGGTGCCGTGCCGGCACAGGGAGCGCAGCTGGAGCGAGCCGGCCTCGCTGCGGCCGCTTCGGGTCCGGGCTTCAAGGCAGTTTGAGCAATGCCAAAGGCAAAGGTTTAATTCAAAGCGAAACGCCTTGGAAAAGAAGGCCCTTCCTTTTATAAACGATTTATATTATTCGACTATTACCTGATCTGAATCTCTGCTCATTACTCCTAGCAATAGTAGGCAACGATTTTTAGGTTCTCTCTCCCTCGTCTGTTTTCTTTTCCTGCGTGTGCAGAGCAAAGTTACATCCGCTCGCTGCAGAGCTATGTCCAGGACACTGCAGCCCCGCAGATCCCCAGTTTGAGCGCATCCTCGGTAGCACAACTGATTTTCGCTCTTCTCGCGACGCCGCTTGGATGGAGCAGGACAGAGACGGCTGCTCCTCGGCTCTGAGATCCACCAGCTCCACTGCAGCTCAGGTCAGCTGCCGACTTTTTTTTCCTTTTTTTTTTCCTTTTTTTTTTTTTTTTGGCTGATTTGCTGGATAGGAGAAGTTGTTTTCGAACCCCTGGTAAGAAAACTTTGTGCCTCACTTCAATACTTGTACTTCAGAGGAGTACAAAAGCAGAGGGGGAACAGCCAAAAAACTGGGTTGTTTGGTGTTGGGTGTTTGTTTTTTTTTTTTTTCTTTCCTTTTCAGCCATCTTCTTCTTAAGCCTTTTGCATGTTCTGTGCCAGCAATAAAGCCCAGTGCTGGGACCTGCAGGGGAGGGGATAGGGAAGGAAAGAGAACAGCGTGTGCTCAGCCTCAGCCGCACCATGGCCAGCACCAGCCCACAGCAGTGCCTGGGGCTCCCGCAGCACCCGTGGGGCTCATCCACACCCAGAGGGGCTCCGGACCCAAACCAAAGCACCTGGGGCTGCTTGCACGCTCACCAAAAGCGTTCATCCCCCAGTGCCTCTCACCATTTACTGCCCTTCCTTTGGCGTCTCCTCCTCCTCCTGGAGCTGCTGCCTCCGTGCTTGGAAGTCTTCATCTGAAAGGCACAGGCAGATGGGGGCTGCCGGGGGCTGCGGCCACCCCATGTGGGGTGCCAGCCCCAACACCAGCCCCAAATCCAGCCTGAAATCCAGCCTCAACACCAGCCCCAATGCCGGGGAGGTGCTGCAGTGAGGAGGCAGCTCGGGTCCTTCCCCGGGGCAGGGATTTCCTCGCTCAGGCAGAAAACACCCCAAGACTGGGACACAGACTCTGCCAGAACACGCCTGGGAAAGGTGGAAGGAGGTCTTGGCCCAGGGAGGCATTTCTACCACGCAGTCACACCTGGGGCAGCTCCGGGGCGGTCGGGGTTGGCACAAAAGTGCCAGGAGGTGCCTCGGTGCAAATCCAGCTGCCGACAGGTTTGGTGAGGCAGTGCCCTGGCCCCAGGCTGTGCACAGCCCAGCCACAACCCCCGGGACTCCCCAGAAGAGGAGAAGCCTGTCCACAACCACCCAGTAAGCGTGTGCTGACCGGAGAGCCGCGTGGTGCTGGGGCTGAGCCTGTTACACGGGTGGCTGTGCCCCCGGCAGGGACCCGACAGGATCCCACTCAGCCTGGTCTTGGTGTGGGGCAGGACAGGGCCAGCACAGCGGGTCCCCAGCCTGCTGGGCTGAGCCCAAAACGTATGGCACGGCACGGCACGGCACGGCACGGCATGGCACGGCGTTTCTTACCGCACGAGTGTCCTTCCACATCGTCGAGAAGATTTGCCGTGGAAGCTGCTGTCCCCAACCTGCACCTTCTGCTAAGGAAAACTTGTCAGGGGCCCAGGACGTGGCCGCAGCACCAGCAGTGACCCTTCACAGCCCCCAGCCCCGCCGTGGGAGGCAGCTGGGGAGGCTCCTCGCCAAGCCACAGCCTCGCGGAGTCCCCTGGGACCACGGCTTGCCCAGCCTGCACCCTGCAGCCCCTCAGTGGTTCCCAGCTGCTGGGGACAGATGGCAGCGAGCCCCTTTTAGGATACACCTGGTGCTTCAACAAGTGTTTTCTTTTTGACTTCCTCATCTTCGTCTTCTCGGAGAAGGCTCTGGCAAGTTCAAACAGCTTCTTGCGCGTTGCTGGAAGGAAGCAGCCAGGTGAGAGTCTCACCCCAAACCCTCCCCAAAGCCGCCGTGGGTGGTGGGGAGGAGATGGCCACGGTGCTGACATTGTCAGCCTTTCACTGGGATTTTTGTGGCATTCCCTCCCCGTGACTAACCCAGCCCTCCCCAGGGGGTCTCAGCTAGCTGTGCTCTGAGCCAGGCTGCCCAAAGAACTCGGGCTGCTCTGCGATGGGAGAAGCAGACTGAGTGGCTAAGAGGGAAAGATTGGGAAAGGGAGAGGTACAGCAACCCCCCTGCTTCCTCCTCCGGGATTCCAGCAGAGCTGGGACTGAAGGACTCCCGCGTGGCACCGGGCACAGGATGCCCAAGCCCAGGACTTGAAAACACAGCCAGAAACTTCACCCCAAAGCTCTGCTGCTAGGGCTGAGCAGTGTCGTAGCGTGATGTGCACCTGCAGTGTGCGGTGTTCCGTGCCTTGCACACCCACGTGCCAGCCGAGTGAGTCGAGGGGTGCTGGGGACACCCGTGCCAGCCTGCCACGAGGGGTGGCAAGGAGCCCAGGGGCACACGTGCCAGCAGACACGTGTGGCAGCACCCGAACACCCACGGATGTGCTGCGTGAGCCAGCTCTGCCCCCCGCCGCCCCCTGCACCCCTCAGGGGCTGCCCACCGCCGAAGCTGGAGCCCGACTCACACTTTCCCATGTGTTTCAATTTGTCTCTGAATAAGGCATCGTCGGACACGGCACTGCCGGCCTCGCTGGTTCCGGGGGGGGCTGCGTCACCTGCAAGGCAAACATCTGCTCACAGGCGGCACGTGGCCGGGAGAGGCTGGAGACAAATCATTTCCCTGACCCAGTTCCAGCGCTCGTGGAGCGCGGCCCTGCCACGAGTGGCGCTGAGCACAGCGAGCAGGGTGAGGGCATCAGCACGCCGGGGGCTGGCTGCAGGTGAGGACCCCACGCTGACAAAACCCCCGAGACCCTGGGTGCAGAGACCTGGGCTGCAGGGACCTTGACTCGGCCGTGTTTTGCCCGGCCCCGCACGGGGCCGCGGACAGACACCAGTGCTAATTCTGTCCCCGAGCAGCTGCCCTGCTGCCGAGGTTAATCAGGATTACCCAGCACAGTCATTATGCCTCCCAGGCACAATCCTCTGCTCCGATCAAGGCAAGGGCGGGCTCTGTCACCCCTGGGAGCTGCATCCCTGCTCCCAGCGCAGGGACAGAGGCAGGACACGGGAGCAGTGCTGCCTGGGGAAGGCAGGGCGAGGCTGGGGAGGGCACCAGCACCCATCTCCATCGCCTGCCCTCCCCTCTCCTGTGCACTCTGGGGGCTTTGTGCAGCAGGGAGGGACCAGGTGGGTTCCTCCCCTTGCTGCCACAGCAGAGGGCATCAGCAAGGCACGGTCTGGCACGGCCCGGCACAGCCCGTCGGGCAGAGCTGGGAGGCACCCAGCTGACGAGAGGTGATGCTCTTGTGCCTCTTGAAATTACCTGATAGTATGGAGGAGAAACCAAAATCGTTGCTGCCAGCAACACTGCTCGACTTGGACTTTTTTGACTCGTATTTCAATCGGTCTGAAAAACAAAAAGCCCCGAGGCCCGCTTGGTCAGAGCCCTGGGCAGCACGCGCAGCTCTGTGCTCATTCCCCTGCCCGCCTGCTGTGCTCACAGCCCACTGAGGGGCCCCTCACAGCAGCACGAGGACGTGAGGGGAAGAGGGAAGGTGCATGGGGACAGGGGAGGAACAGCCCTGTCAAAGCCATGCTGGCTGTCTCCCTGGGATGGGCTTGGAGGGCACTGCCAGGGCTCCGTGCCACAGATTTGCTGGGCAGGAGGAGCAGAGCCTCGTGGCGGGCAGCTCAGCACCAAGAGGAGCACAGGAACAAAACCTGCTGCTCGGTGTTGGCAGGTCGGGCTGCCACCACGGCCCTGACCACATCCTGCACGTCTCTGCCTCGCCAGCAGCCAGGCCACCACGGCAGGACCTCTGTCCTGCAGGGAGGCACGCGGCCAAAACGCAGGCAGAGGCTTCCCGCGGTGCTCCTCACCTCTCTCCAGGGCCAGCAGGAAATCCCGGTTCCTCTGTAGCTCCTTCATGAACTCCTCGTTCTGCAGGAAGAGCGCGATCCTCTCGTCCTCCAGGTACTGCTTCCACCTCCTCTCCTGCTCCAGCGAGCCCTGGCCCCGCGGGCCGAGCCCCCTCGGCACGGGCTGCCGGCAGCCTGGAGAGCCCTGGGCAGGAGGCAAACGGGGCAGAGGTTGGGCACGGCCGTGGGACCTGGCCCCCCATAAAGCTCCCCAGAGCCCCCCGCTTTATGCTGACCCTGGCATTTTGCTCCTACGGGCTGTTGGCAGCGGGGTCCCTGCCTCCCTCTCCAACAGCCCCACTCGGAGGGGCACCCCCCAGCCAGGGCAAAGGGGGCACTGGGCACCCCCACGGGGTGGAGGAGCCAGGGGATGGCATTCCTGCACGGGAGCACCCCCCCCGTGGTCTGGGAACCAGCACGGCACAGCAAGGAGCCGCTCTGCCCCTGGAGGAGCTCGTTCTCAGAGCCTATTGGCAAATATTTTTAATTTAAATACAGGGAGTTGAACTCGGACGGCACCTGGTGTCGAGGTGAGGGAGGAAGGTCTCGCAGCCGGCATCGCTGCTTTAATTTCCCCGACGAAACAGCAGAGACTGCAGTTTCCCCCTGGCAAACGCCCCTGTGCTCGCATCCCCTGGCTCCTGGCGCGTTTGCACACGTGGAGGAGCAGAGCCACGCTGCACAGTAGCAATCTCACCCTTGCCTACAATATTTATCTGATTTGTAGCTGCTCTCAGAGCGCCATAAAAAGCGAAAGCACACAATTACCAGGGAAAGAAAAGGGCAGCTGCTCCTCTCCTCCCCTTGAGCCCAAATGAATTGGCATGTTCCTATTCCCAGAAAGGTAATATAGCCTGAGAAGCTCAACTTCCAGGGCAATTATTTATGGAAACGTGGCAGGCTGCCTTTGGAGCCAAAAAGGGAGGGAAGAGACGATGCACGGGGAGGGAAGGGCATCTGCAGCTCTCCCCTGGTCCCTGCCACGCTGGGAGGGCGCTGGCCCTTGCAGAAAGGTGCTGCAAGGCCAAGCTGCGTGGCCCCAAAACAGCCGTGAAGCATACGGGGACTGCCTCCCACGGGAATCCTCTGCTTTGCACAAGGTTTGGTATCTCACGCCTGCAACACCAGCCCCCGAGCGCACCGAACGCGCTGCTCTGCCCAAGAGCGCTTCTCACCGGGGCAGCAGGTCAAATAATTTAAAATATTGACTGCTCCTTGCACGTGGCATTTCTGGCACCGGCTGCTGAGCTAACTAATGGCGAGAAGAAGCCTCGGAGCCCGGCTGGAAGTTTTCTCCTGCACGCCTCGCTCGGTTCACTACCCAGGAGTGAGTGGCTCAGCGCCGGGGCACAGCGGGGCCCTCACCTGGGTGCGGGGAGCCTGCTGGGGCAGGATGCGCAGGAAATCCTCGGGGAGGTTGCCCAGGAGTGGTGGGTTCCAGTTCCTGTAGCGGCCGGGCCCCGGCACGTCCGTCCTGCGGGGAAACACACAGAGAGCACCCTTGGGCCAGGGGGACCCCACGGCGCCGCAGTGGGGGGCGCGGCGGCCTCCCACCCAGCTCCACGGGCTTATCCTGGGCACTTGAAAACCTCACGCTGCCTCCCCAGGCCCTCGCGTTAGCATGAGCTCGGGAGAGCGAAAAGCTCTCCTAGCAAGTTGGAAATCATTGGGAGTTGCCCCACCACCTCGCAGGCTGCATTTTCCTTCTCCCTGTTTCGCTGGCAAACAGCACCGCGGGAGCTGTACCCCTGCAGGGCTCTGCTTATACATTTTGCCTCCCGGACATCAAAACCAGCCTGCACCACCAGCAGAACTGTCTGCAGCGGGGACCTGGCACAGGGAGGCAGCAAGGGCAGTGGCAGGTGCTCTCCTCCAAGCCCACGGTCGTGGCCCAGCAGCCCGATGGAGCAGCAGCAGCAGTGTGGCGGCGCCCTGAGACGCTGCCCTCCCACGGCCGTGGCCCTGCTGCCCTTCCCCAGGGCGGCACAGCCAGGAGGGCTCCCCGTGCCAAGAGATAAGAGGTGCGGGGCCCCGGCCGTGCAGCACCTGGCGTTTTGGAGAGGCGTCAAGCGCTCCCCGCCCCCAGGAGCTGATTTTTGCCATTCCACTCGCTCCAGGAGCGGCTCTCCGGGCCCCTCAGCTGTTCACGTCTCGGGGCCTCGCGGATGTTATTTAGCCAGCTGTGAGCTTCATTCATCCCTCTTGGCTTCGGCTCGCCCAGTCCTAACAAACTGATGCCAGACCCCTCCTGTACGGGGGTCTCGTGCCCAGCAGCCCCCCCTGGCATTGCCCCGTGCCGCAGCGAGGGGCTGGAGCTCACCTGGGCGGCGGCGTGGGGGGCGCGCGGGGGCAGCGGGTGCCCAGTGCCTGGCTCTCGTAGGCAGGGGGGGAGTACACGGGGGGGGGCTCCTCGTCCGAGCTGTCCGGCTCCAGGGTCCGCTCCAGGATCTGGAGGGGGAGAAGGATGGGGTGAGGGCGAGTGGGGGCACTGCTCCCCCCAGGGACCGGGACCAGTGCTGCTGCAGGGTGGGGACAAACGTCCCGGCTCTGTCCCCTGGCACCAGGGGTGCTGCTCTCGAGGGACGAGGTGCAGCATTTTGGCAACTGGGGGGGATCCTCTGACGGCAGCAAAAGGCTTCCTGTTGGTTTGGGGGAAGAAAGGAGGGAGGAAAGCAGTTTGGCTCAAGCCTCAAGCACTGCCTGAGGCGAACCAAGCAGGCTGCGTGCTACAAATCAACCAAATTGGGACTCAAACGTCTGCTGCCTGCAGTGGCTGGATGGTGCCCAGGCACCCTGCACCCCCGGGGCCGGCAGCTCCCAAGGGTGCTGCTGTGGGGGTCCGGCTTCCTTGAGCTGGCGAAGCACAGCTGCAGGGCTGTGATGACAGCACCTCCACTGCCTTTCCCTTGCCCTCGCACCCCCGCCCGCTGGGCTGGTACCAATTTTGCAGGTGGCACAAACAGGGCAGAAGGGGACCGCACCGCCTGCTCGCGCGGGTACCTCGGGGGGGATGCTGTCCTCCGAGTCCGAGCTGTCGTCGCAGCCGCTGCCGTCCAAGTTCATCTGCAGGAGCTGGTCGATGGTGGCGTCCACGGCGCCGTTGTTGGCCCTCAGAACGCACTCGATAATGTCGTAGTCCATGTTGGGGAACATGGTCTTGAAGTCCTCCATGGCCTGGTTGAACTCCAGCCGGCGGACCTGCCTGGCGGGGCGGCTGTTGTTGAGCTCCTGCGCCGAGGAGCCGCCCCGCGACCCGCCGTTGCTGCTGCTGCGTCGGAAGAGGCTCGTCATGGCGCGGGGGCGATGGGCCCGGTCCCAGTCCCGGTCCTGGTCCCAGTCCCGATCCCAGTCCCGGTAAGGCGAGTGCCTGGTGCCCCTCGTCACGGGGCGCTGCCCCGGCCGCCGGCGGGGAGCATGGGTGGGCGGTGGGGGCACCGCTCCCTGCGGCCGCAGCACCGCGCGTCAGCCCCCGGCGCGCTGCAGCATCCTCCCACCTGTGGGGCAGAGGGGAGAGAAGTCACAAAAGTCACCTTTTTGAGGTTGTTTTTTTTTGCAAAGAGCTGAGAGACCCCAGGGCGGCAGGGCAGCTTTGAGCTCCGTCCCCGCCAGGAGCGGCAGCTGGATGCGCACAAGGCACATTTTTGGTAACACCTCCATCTAAAGCCCATCTCAGAAATCCCCCCTTCTAGGGGTTTTTCTTTCCCTTTGGAGGGAGGAGCACGATTTTTAACTTCTTCCTTTTGTGGCTCTGCCTCACTTGCTCAGCCAGCAGCGCGAGCATCATCCATGCCCCAGTGCGTGGCCAGGAGGCTGCAGGCAGGGGCTGTGCTCGCCGCCAAGGTGTGAGCAAAGGTGCCCAGAGGCACAGTGAGATCTCCTGCTTCAGTGGGGGAAATTCAACCAAATTCACCCTATTCAGCTGTGTCCTGGCACATCAGGAGCAGCCAGGAGTTCGGGGTCGCTGTGCCAGGCGCTGCACACACAAATTGCGAGAGCTGCGAGGTAAGGAAAGTGGCACTGCTTCCACTGCAGAGGGCCCCACAGATTTCACATTTCCAGGTTTTATGTTTATTTATAAACACGGTGAAATCTCTCTTTAAAATAAAAAAAAAAAAATGGAGTCATTTCAGTGCAGGGGGCTGAAGCACTGCAGCACAACAAATCGACCCCTGGGAAAAGCCACCAAATCCAAGATTAACGTTCACTTTAAAACCATAAACAGATTATACAGCCACTGCTTCTCATTTGGAAACGCAGGGCCAAATTCAGTTCTGGATTAACTCCGCTGTTTAAAAAGAATTACCCCAGGAACACTTTGGATCCATAATATCATTTTCAGGAGCTTTTTCCCAAGTGGCAGGCGGAGAGTTCACAACAACTGCCCCTAAAACTGTATTTAATCGAGAAGAACACACCAGGCACATTTCTCAGTGAAAGGCTGCATAATCAGGTTCAACACCATTAAGCAGAGCAGCCACCTCTGAAGGTCACCCGAGCTCTCCCGTGCCCTCACCAAGGCCACCCTACGCACAGGAGCCAGGACTGGTGGAGAGGGAGCAGAAAGGCTCACGAGGAGGCACTTCTGAGCGTGGAAAGCCACCGTCTGCTCTGCACTCACTAAAAAAATGCATCTGAAGGGATCGCTCGGCCACGAGCCAGCTCCATCCCAGCCCTCTCGCCCGGCAGGGTTTGCTGCAGCTTGTGCAGCGTGAGCGGGGTGCGACGCCACAAGCGCCCTGCCCGGCTCTGTTCAGCGACGGCAAACAAATCCACTGGAGTCGGTTAATAAAACATTGCTTCTTGGTTCCTCCTCTGCTGCCATGATTCATTCACAGCGAAAAGCCAGCTTTGTTCACACCTCTGGGATTACGCTTTAATCGCAATATGGCATTTCTGGTTCAGTCGCACGCTAAACCGAGCTCTAACACGTTCCCGGGGGACCCACGCTCCTTCAGGGTTCGACCACTCAGCGAGGGCAGGTTCAGAGCCCACACGTCTAGGGGAGAACAGGTCCTAAAGGACACGCTGCAAACACACGCAGGATCCAAACACAAAAACCTGAGGGTGAAGAGACCTGCGGAGAACTCACTAGTGTGGCTTTGCTGATCTAACATATCAAAAACATCACATCATAAAATCAGTCTCCAAAATCAGGAAGCGTGCCTAGAAATCCCCCAGTCTATTTTAAAACCCTAAGATCTATAGAGCAACAACAAGTGCCTGTGGTCAGGGGTATTCGTCTCCCACCGTTTGACTTCTGAGCGGGTATTTAAGGTCTTCCCTTAACCACGAGGGCTGGGCAGCCCCGTTCAGAGGGAGCCAAAGGCCCCGGCCACCAACAGGCAGCTGAGTGTGGAAATCCCTCTGCCCTGCTGGGGAAAGGCCTGGCTCTCCCCGCTGCAGACGCCTCTTTTCCGTGGAAGGTGTTAGTCAACGAGGCACCAGGGTCTGGGACGACTCATTTAAATTGCAGCCCATGCCAGATAGCGTGACTGGGAGCAGCAGCCTGCTGAATAATTGAAAGCTTCTGGTCCTAAGATGAAAAAAAAAAAAAAAAATCAGGGACGGGGACAAGACATTTGTATGCCAAAAGGGCTCTGCTGCACATCTGGCTTTAAACAACAACGAGGGATTGTGCCACAAGGACGCTCCCAAGCCCGTGAAACCTGAGTCACGGCGGCGCGGCTCGCAGGGACGCTGCCCGGCCGGTGCTGGTGCTCACGCAGGCAAATTGGGCAAAAGCAAGGCACAGGCAGTGCCCCCGGCACGCAGAAGGGCAAGGCTGCAAATGCAGGTCTTAAAAAAAAACATTTTTAATGTCCTGATGACATCCCAGAGAAATGCAAACCCCCCCACAGCGGCAGGAGTTCAAATCCGGAGAAAGGCGAGCGGGATCCCCGTGCCGGTGCCGCAGGGAACGGTCTGGGCACTGCTGGCCGGTGGCTCCGTGATGTCAGCGAGGGGCTGGGAGGGTGCCAGGAAAAGCAAAATCCTGCAGATGGCCCAAAAAGGAAGGAAGGAAGCTGGCGGCCAAGCACAGCCCCAGGCGAGGGCAGCGCCACGCTCGGGGCACGGCCGGGCGCAGGGAGCCCCACGGCACCCCCAGCTCACACAGCCCAAATCCGCACTCGGCAGAGACAGAGCCAAGAGCAAGACCTCAGCAGCCAAAGAGAAACCCTTCGTGGAGCTGGCTGGGGAGCTGATGAGCCTGGAAAGCTCATTTCGCAGAGCCCAGGGCACGCGACACCCCGCAGCACGGACGCGGAGCAGGACGGGACGTGGAGGAGACTGTGCTGAGGGTGCTCCCGGGACCAGCAGAGGAGCAGCTGGATAATCCTCGGGGCTGGTGAGCCCAGCGATTTCATGCTGGGAACAACAGTTGCTCAGCTCTGCGAGGAAAGCAGCCCCGGCAGCTGTAAAAGCAGCGGGACCGATTGCTCACAGCCCTCGCAACTCAGGGCAAAGCCTTGGCACCAGCGCGAAGGAGAATATTCTCTGAATATTGTCTGCTGCAGCTCAGACAACAGATGGGGTTGCTTAAACGCGGCTGGATGAGACCAGCCCGTCTTCCCCTGCTCCAGGCTCCGGAGGGAAAGCTCTCAGAGGAAGACTCACGCTGGACACGTTACATCAAGAAGTGCTTCAGCCAGGGCAGGTTTTCGGAGCTCTGCCTTCAGCCAGGCCCCTTCGGAGGGACCTTGCTGAAAAGGAGCAAGAAGCGCAGGGACACAGCCGCTCGGCGGCTGCAGGTGCCTGGCCAGCGGTGGCTGTAATAGGATTAAAAGCAGGATGAAAAGTAAACGGTGGGGAACAGAAATTACGGTAGAGTCTAGCAGCAGATTGAAATTCAGAGCACACACCGAGGACGTGCAGGATGTGGCTGCGTTCAGTCTGCCCCAAGTCTCCTCCGTCACCTCTCCGCCAGCCCCGGCAGCTCGCACACCTCAGCCCGTGCCCAGATCCTTTTGCACACCACAAGCAGGCACACGGGGCTCCCTTTAACGCTTGTCCCACCACGAATTAAAGCGGCTGGGTTTAAGCCCTTTTCAAAAAGGTATAAAGCAATCAGGGAAAGAAGAAAAAAAAAAAAAAAGGAGGGAAAAAAAAATAGCCCTGTGTGAAAACCCGTGCAGCACGTACCTCTGCAAACCCAAATCCCAGCGGCTCTGAGAGCCACGCTCAGCCAGGCCACAGCAGCACAAGGAGGGGGTCAGGGTATCCGAGCCCCCGTCGGGACCTGCACCCATGGGTGCCTGTCCCCCTGCTCGGTGCTCGCGGCTGCAGCCGGCAGAGGCCAGCAGCACCGTGCGCCCCCGGCCACCCGATTCAGGGAAATCCTCTTCTGCGGGATCGCAGAAGAACTGCGCCGTGCCACCCTCCCCGACAGATTTACGAGGGGCCTTTGTGTGCACACCAGATGTCAGCCCCGCAGCACCCGGCCCGCCTGCAAAGCAGCCCCGAGAGGCCGAAACGCAGCGGCTGCTCTCGGCCCAAGGGGAAGCAGGGTGAGGGCTCCCGGGGGGTCCCGGCCCTCCCCAGGGACCCTGGGTGGCAGCGGGGTGCGGGGACCCCCTGGTCGATGTGAGCAAGGGATGGAAAGCCCTGGGTTGTGCAGGACAGAGCCCTCCCGGAGCACCTGGTGTTTCCCTGTGACTAATCCCCGGGTCTCACACGCATTTGCCAGGCCACAATCACAGTCCTTCCCCCCTGCCTCCCCCCTCCCAAACTAAGCCTATATTAATGAGATGGCACTAGATCTTAATCAAAAAGTTGCCCGCCTTGCGAGGCTGCCTTCCAATGGCTTCATTGAAGGTAATTTGAGCTTGGTAGGACGGCATTCCTAAAATAGTTGAGGGAATTCAGACACGAAACAAGGTTTCCAGGAAGGGATTAAAAAAAAATGGGTCAAGCAAGTGTGAGCGATTAAAGTAACCCAGCATCCTTTGTATGATTTAAATGCGGCTCTGCTCGGCTCTGTCCCGTGTCGACGTGCAGGAAAGGGGATGCAAGAGGCTGACGAAAGCAGCGACAGCACCCGGGGGACAGCACCCGCCCGACGTGCAACCAGCCCAGGGCAGGAAGGAGGGACAGGTAGTGAGGATGGCGTGAGGTAGGGTGTTGGGGGCTCTCCCAAAATCCTGGCCCCTCTGTGAAGCTGTTGCAGACCCAGCACTGTCCCATGGCCCTGCAGGGCAGACGCTGCAGTAGGAAAAGCAACCAAGCAAATTCGGGGCTGGAGACACAGCCCTGTGGGCCCCACCTGCTGGTGCTGGTGCTGAGCCCAAACCCAGGGGCCCTTTCCTGAGTCAAACGCCCTCTCCGTGCCTCAGTTTCCCCATCCACATGCAGCATAACAACATCCCCAAAGGGCTCCAGTGCTGCTCATGGCCATGCCGTCGGTGCAGGCCTTGCAGGAAGAAACCCACAGGGGGCCCTGCCAGCGCTGAGCCCCGGGCACCCCAATCCCGTCCCACAAAGCCCTGGCTCCATATGTCGCACGGCCCCGTCCTGAGCCGCTTATCCCCTCTCCTCCCTTTGTGCTCCCGGCTCAGCGCCAGCCCTCGCCGGCCGCGCGCACAAAAGCAGCGGGAAGCTGCCGGGAGGAAAAGGAAACCTCTCGCACAGACAAAGGTGCTCGGCTCCGCTGGGGCCAGCACCAGGAGGTCAGGGCCGGCGGAGGAGCCACCTCTGGGCTTTTTGGGGATTGGGTTTGGGCGGCCGGCACCTAACTGCAGGGTGGGGGAGAGCTAATCCGTGCTGGGGGCAGGGCCGGGCACGCATGGCGCCTCGCTGGGCTCGGTCACAAATGCTAATTTGCCATTTTCGGCCAAGGGTCAAAGAAATTGAAGGACAGAGGGGGAAAAAGGAGAAAGGGCCTGAGCAGAGCCAGCCCCGTCCCTTGGCAGCGCAGGACGTGCCCCACCTGTTCCTGGTGCAGCAGGAGCACACTGGGGATGGACTGGGATGGACTGGGAGGAGACTGGGCTTCCCCTGCCCCAGCCTGGGCACCGGGGTAAGCTTCCAAAGGTTGGGCAGCAATTCCTGAAGCAGCTTCGTGCAGGGGCACAGAGGGAAGAAAACCAAGGGTTAGAGGCAGGGGCAGTGCGGGCTGAGGGCCTCACACACGGGGCTGAGCCGCAGAGGGTGCGTGGGCTCTGACCGGGCACCGGCACCCCAGCACCGAGGTGCCACGGGGCCACCAGCACCCGCTGCTGCTCTCTGGCCTCCAGGATTTAAGGGCCATCGCTCAACATGTGAAGGAAAAAAAAAAAAAAAAAGCAGCATTGATTCGCCCAGGGCTACGTGGAGGAGAAGGACCCGCAAGTTTCTATGGAAACAAAACGAGGAGAGTAAAACTCTCACTCACGGGCACGGTAAATTATTTACCAGGACAGGCCCCTGCCCATTAGGATCTGGTAAAAAGATTTAAAAGTGGTCATTACGCAGGCTGCTCGCAACCACTACATTCAGGCCGCTGAAACCACAGGCGAGGAAGAGGAAAGACTTGGGGTTTCCACGCCACGCAGGCGGTGAAACCCACAGGGCCAGCACGGGCTCGCTCCGGGGCACAGCTGGGGACCCGTCTGAGGGTCCTGTGTCCCTGTGTCCCCCTCTGCAGCCCGAGGAATGCCTCCAAGGAGCCCCCAGGTGCCCAGACCTGTGGGCAGCCCCAAACCCTGGTGCCCAGAAAGTGAGCTGCTTCCAAGCAGAGAGATTTTGATGAGCAGAGAATTAACGAAGGAAGAACCGGGCACGAAGCGAGAGAACCGCAGGCACGTGAGGGCATCGCCTTGCCCTGGTTTTGCTTTTTTATGGTAACTTCTTTCACCTGTCCCACTCCTCGCTGCAAGGCACGGCGATGCCCGGCACGAGGCCACCCAAAAGGCTCCCGTCCGACACCGCCCGCGGGAGCCGCGCACCCTGCGAGGCCGCCCAGCCCTCGGCGCTGCCAGCTCAGCACCACTGCGAGCCGGCACCGGCAGGGAGAAAGGGAGTAATTAAGTTGCAAATGGAGGAGTTGCCTTTTTTATGAGTCAATAAGCCATATGGCTGATGGAAGGCACCGAGCTGACGATTGATTCGGGCACTGCCGTCCCCTGGTTGTCCCGGGACACGGCACCGCATTGTGATCGCGCTGCTCTTTTGTCCTCCCTCGCGCCGGGTGACATTGCTCAGCAGAGGAGAACCTGCTTGAAACACTACACCTCGCCAGGGACGGGCATTTAATTAACGCCGATCCATCAGGCCTCTCCCGCAGAAGCGCCAGGAAGGTTTCAGGACGCCGCAGGGATCGCGGCTCCATCCTCCGGCACACGGCGGGGAGATGAAAGCCCCTGAAAGCCTCCCGTGCTCGCTCTGTTCCCTCTGCTCCACCACAGCACATCGGGATTTGATACTGAAATGCTGTGGGGTGCTAACCTGGACTGCCAGCTCCCACGTCCGCACAGCCCCCCGCTCCCAGGGCGAGGGGACCCCGCTCGCAGCCCCCACGCACGGGCTGTGCGCTCCGGCAGCACGGCCACCGAACTAGGGCACGCTCTTCCTCAAAGCCCCAGCCTCACTTCTCCTGTGTTATTTTTAAGTTTGGGTAATTAACTCACACCCAGCTCCGTCGCTGTGCTGTCCCAGTTGCTTTGGGCCGGCCCGACAGCTGCAGTTACCAGCCAGGGAGGTTAAAAGCAAGAAGGATTTCAGGAGCAGTGGGCTGGGACGAGCCACCGGGCTCCATGGGCAGGAGGATTAGCGCTGCAGCTGTGCTGTCCGTCTGCCTGCCCACAGCGCAGAGGGGCCACGAGCCCTCGTGCCACCCCAGAGCACCACATCCCCTCTCCAGCACAACTCTGAGCCCTTCCCGAGTGCCAGGACCCAGGAGTTGTCCCCAGGGGATGTCCCCTGCCCTGTGCTGTGCTACGGCCCCGGCACGCAGGTGCCCCATCTCCACCTCCCGTCACCACCACCCCACGCAGCCCCTGCAGCTCCAGGGCCCCCAAAAGGCACAAGGGGGAGCAGGGCAGGCCCCCAGGCAGCAGAGGCAGGGTCAGCATCCCCCCAGCACACGGTACCTCGCAGCGCTCCCGCCGGTCTCCCAGTCTCCGAAGGCTGCCCTCGTGCCAGTGCTCCACGGCTGCCTGGGAACGGGGAGGTAGAGAAAGAAAGAAAAAACCACGCTGTTATAATTGACTCCGTAACTGAGTCAAACACTAAAATCAGCTTGGACGTGCCAGGAAGTTAAACAGCAGTTGTGCCGTGCCCCATTTTCTGGAGACAAGCCACCTGCTCTCCCTGTTACGGCTCGGCCCTGCTCCGCTGAGGCCTCAGCCAGGCCCCGGGGACGCGAGCGAGGGCAGGGACCGAGGAGCTGCCAGGCAGAAGGGAGAAACACCACCCCTGGGAGCCAGGGCTCGTTTCCCAGCAATTACAGCGGACTGGGGCTAGGAGAAAGCACAAGGCTGCACGCAGGTGGCCCTGTCCCCACGGGACGGCACGGCTAACGGGGGCACCAGGTCAGACACGTCCCGTGCGCCACTCCAGCCGTGGACAGGGAAGGACCTGCCACAAACAGGGGGAGGACAGCGGGCACGCTGGTGCCTTGCATGGGAAGGCAATCAGGAGACTGCAGAGCGCGGTGCAGCCCCGGGTGAACTCTTTCAGGGCAAGGGAAGCTGCTCAGCGCGCACAGAACACCTTCAAACTCCAACAAAATGCACCCGCTCTGCAGCTGGACAGGATGGCGGTGCTGCGCACAGCGTAACGCACGCTGGGTTTCCACCAGCACCACCAAGAGCCAGCTCCTGGGGTCGGTCCCGAGTCCACCAAAATCCCTGGGGGCACCGACCCGAGCCTGGCAGGGCCAGGAGGAGCTCCTGGCCGGGGCGGCAGCACCCCAGCACCCTGCTCGTGGTGGGAGGTGGTGGCACGGTGCTGGGGATCCACGAGGGGCTCTGCCTGCCGGCCGCGGCGCTGGCTTGGATTTTAAGACACTTGTTTGTTTGTTTGTCGCTGGGCAACCGAGAGGGGATGGAAAAAAATATCAATATCCTATTGTCACCTATGAGTCACTGCTCGGCACGGGCCGAAACGCCCCGTCCTTCCCGCAGGATGCTGCTGAGGCCCTGGGGAAACGGGAGGAGAGCCCGAGGTGCCCCGTGGCCACCGGCACTGCCCCTGGGGCTGCCTGCCCTGTCCCCGTCCCGCTGCCCACGGCCAGGGTCAGTGGTGGCACAGGGACACCGGTGGCACAGGGACACGGGTGGCACAAGGATAGTTTTCCACGTCCCTGAAGGCGGCGAAGGAATTTGCATTTGTATTTGCATTTCCTAATTGCGCCTCCGGGTTTCCCGGGACATCGGCCGGGCTCGGTTTCCATGGCAGGTTTTGTGCGGGCTGGGAGAACCGAGGCAGGCACAAAGGGGCCACAAAGGACCTGCCACTCACCGCCATCAAAGGCGGCCGCGGGGCCCTGGGTCCCTGGGGATCCCCCCCGGCACCACCAGGGCCACGCCATGGAGCCCCACGTCCGATGCCCACGGGACGCGGGAGGTCTGAGCGCTGCCGGGGCAGCAGCAGGGATGTGCTGCCCACGGGGCTGCTCCGGATTTTTACTTTATTTTTTGAAATCCGATGGTTTTCAAAGCCAGGCAACTCCAATTTATCCCAAGCAAAGGCTTTGCAGAGCCTCCCGGCACTCCCTCGCCCGTTCCAAAAAATGGGAAGTTAACCAAAAGTCTCGTTTTAACATTTTCCAGTCGAAAAGTCAGCGCGTCTCAGTGGTTAATACATGCGTCAGGGACAGCTAACCAGCACGGATTTTTCAAAAGAGGTTTTGGGAAAAAAAAAAAAAAAAAGTTGAAATTTAAACAAAGTGTCTCAACTGACCAGATCCCAAGTTTCTAGAGTTACACCACACGAAACGAATAGCTGAATAAATGAATGGCTGCTTGACCTTCTGTCCTGACTCTGTGTGGAACCCAGCCCGGTGGCAGCCGCTCCGTGCCAGCGGCCTCTCCCGGCCCCGCCGCACACGCAGCCGGCAAAGCGCCCGAGCGGAGCCGCAGGTGGAGGTTTAGCAGCGAGGGGGATTTGCTCCGGAAAAGCAGCACCCCAATTTCACAGTCCCACAGGTCCACACGGCACAGATCAGCCTGGCAGCCCCTGGAGGGATGGGGCAGAGACGTCCCCAGCCCCGCTCGTGGCCACGTTTTGGCAGGGACGTGCGGTGCCCCGTAAGGCCATACGGCCCCTTTCTTCTGCAGGGCCTGCTTCACATCGTGGGCACAGCAGAGGCTTCAGCAGAAAATCCAGGGGCAAGGACGGGTTCGAAGCAGAGTTGGAGGATGACTTTTTTCTTTCCAGTTCCCAACAGCAATCACCAATTGATCCTTCTGTTCCTGGGAGGTTTTACTCCATACCATGGGCGCTGACAAGAAATAAACGCTGCGTCCCTGCAGCAGACAGACCTGGTTCAAATCAAACCCGCAGATATCCGAGCTGGCAGAAGGAAAGAGGCTGGGCTTGGAGCTCCAAGTAGCGGGCAAGCCAGGACAAACAGCCACCAAAAGCCACCTGAACCGTAAGGCTGCCGCCCATGGCACGGTGCTCGCAAGTAACTGGGGATTTAGGATGCTCTTGGGCAGATCCCTGCACTACAAGGAGCTGGCGAGGGCTGACTGCAGAGGTGCTGAACCCTGCAATGAGGTGCTGAACCCGACGGAGGGGCCGAATCGCCACACCTGGAGGCAGCGGTGCAAGAACCAGACCCAGATATCACTCACTCCTCTCGTTTCCCATTATTTTCAGCTGGCTGGCCATCTAGCTGGGTCGTTGGGCTTTTCTTTTTCTTCCCAGTTTCCCTGTTGCATTCAGGGGCTGCCACGCCAGCACGTCTCCCAGTCTCTGCACTGGCTCCATGAACCAGGAGCACAGCCTGGCAGAACCCGGTCCCCAAACCACTTGCTGCAAGCCCACCAGGCAGAGGCTGCCTGCCTGCGGTGCCACCCGTCACCTCTCACAGCTGCAAGCAGATTCATCTTGGTACTTCAAGCACTCCAATTTTACAGTATAAAGTTATTCCTATCAGCTCACACTGCCCAGGAGCCTCCCCACTCTGACCAGGGGCACCCCGCGATGCCAGCCCGAGGGTTACGGCAGCAGCACCCATCCCGCGGGTCCTGCCCTCAGATTTTATCCTCACGGCGACAGCAACCGAGCGTGAGTTACCTCTCAGCTCTGCTCCTGACCTTTCCCGTCCGAATGTGACTGCCCGGAGCACGCAGCACCCCGCTATCTTTGCTCCCTCAGTGCACGTTTGTGCAGGCAGATAAGCTGCGAGGGCTCGCTATCATGCTGGGAAATGCCACGAGCTCCCCGCACGCTCCTGCCAGCCCCACAGCGGCTGCAGCCCGTGGTACCCACGTACACAGCACCCATGTGTGCAGCTCCTTCAGCCACCGCGAAGGGAAATCCTGCCCAGCGATGCCGCAGATCCAGCTGGGGGAAAAGCCGGGTGTTGGTGCCTGGGTTAGGTGCTGTTCTGTGGGCTTGTGTTTCGAATTTGGAAGCTCTTTGCTAACAAAATGCTGAGAAAAAAAACAACGAAGATCTTCTGGGAAGCTATCTGTCGAGAAAAGGGGTGGACACCTTCCACCTGTCTCTGGAGCAAATGGTTTTTGCAGTCGGAGGTGCTGGGCCCAGAGGACGGCGCGTGAGGCTCCGCCAGCACCAGGCACATCCTTGCCGTGGCTGGACATCGTGGCAGCAGGGTCCACAACGGGCACAAAGCAGCAGCGACAGCACCATGAGCTGACCACAGGCTGCGTCTCCCTCACTGTGATGACCACCGAAACCTTTTCTGTCCCCCTTTCCCAGAGGCACGCAGCTCCTGCAGGTTCCCATTGCCCCATTGCCAGGGCTTCCACGGGAAAATCTTCATGAAAACCACGAACAGCTTGGCAGGGAGGTGCATGGCACTTCAGTCTGCATCGTTAAAGACAAACACGGAGGAGGAGAAGGCAGCAAGGAGCATAAAAGCTTTCGTTGGCTGCCACATGCCCCGGCCACCAAGTTTGGGTGCCCCCAGACTTAGAGGCGGAGGGGTCGGCCCAGGCCAGCAGGATTTCCCCCGCGGGTTTTGTCACCGCTCCGTCCCCCACGTTTATTTTCGGTGGCAGCAGCAGCGGGAGGACATGCGAGGAGGAGGTGCGACTCGGCTGCTTTTTAAAAATAATAAAAAAGGAGCCTTTCCAAACTGCCTGGCGAGGCAGACGGCACTCGGGAGCGCTGCTTTCGAGCGGTGATTCCCAGGGGCGAGGCAGCTCCCGGACTCTTCCCCGTCGCCGTGTGCCCAGGACGGCTTCGCTGCCAGCCCCACGCGCCCCCCGTCCCCAGCAGGGTGACACAGCTCAGCTCCTGGGGTCCACAAACACCTCCGGAGCCGGGAGCTAACCACGAACACCTGGGCACGGAAGGGGCCTGCTGCGGTTCCTAAGCTGCGATCAGAGCCCGGCAGGGATGTCAGGGGGTGCAAGGGCACTGCTGGGTTCGTGGGGAGCTGCGGAGCAGGACGGGGATTTAGGAATACTGCTGGATTTGTGGGGTGCTGAGGAGCAGGACGGGGATTTGAGAGCACTAACTGGATTTTTGGGGAGCTGAGGAGCACGACGGGGATTTAATACTGCTGGCTTTGTGGGGAGCTGCGGAGCAGGACGGCATCCCGGGGCAGGACCCCCAGCCCCGTGCTGGGGGCAGCCCGGGGGGGGGGCAGCACGACCCCAACCCCGGGGCCCTGCCACCGCCGTGCCCACCTCCGGGGCTCCACCGAGCACCCCCGGGCACCCCCGGGCACCTCGGAGAACCGGGAGCCCCCTCCCCAGCCTCCCCTCCCCGCGGTCCACGAGCGGCGCTGCCCGGGCCCCGGCCGCCCCCTCCCCGCTCCCCGCCGGGGCCGCGGCCCGAGCAGGCCGGGAGGCGCCGCCCGCTTTGGGCTCGGCTCGGGCCGTGGCCGCACAAAGGAGCCTGAGCCCCGGCCCGGCCCGGCACGGTCCGGCCCGGCCCTGCCCGGCCCCCTTACCGGCACTGCGGGGGCGGCAGGCACGGAGCTCACCGGGAACCATGGAAAGGAGCCGGGACGGGAGACGGAACGTGGCGGGCGGGCGGGGGCGGGGGCGGCCGCCGGGCCCGGCTGCTGGGGGCGGCGCGGCGGGGCCGGGGCCGGGGCCGGGGCCGGGGCCGGGGTTGGGGGTGCGGCGAGGAGGGGGGCGCGGGGTCCTACCCCCTGTTGTGCCCCCCCCACACCTCCGGTTTTGGGGATCCCCTCCCGGTTTGGAGACCCCCCCCGGTTTGGGGATCCCCTCCTGTTTGGGGACCCTCCCCGGTTTTGGGGACCCCCTCCTCTTTGGGGACCCCCCCCGGTTTTGGGGACCCCCTCCTGTTTGGGGACCCTCCCCGGTTTTGGGGATCCCCCCCCGGTACCCCCAGCACCCTGCACAGGGAGGGGTGCCGGGCCCGGACACCCCCTTGGGGTGGTCCCAAGGACCCCTTAGGGCGGCCTTAGTGCGGGGATCGCCCCCCCTCAGCCTAAATCATTTCACCCCTGTCTGGCAGCTTCGCCAGTCGTAGCCTGGGTACGGAGCTGCGAGGCTCTGACAAGGCTCACAGACAGCAGCGAGAGCGAAAACAGAGGCAAATCTTTGGCTTTCCGCGAGCACAAGTCCATATGCCGCAACATTTGCCTTCGCAGAGCTAAATGCAGCTCGCTGGGTCTATCTGCTGTGCCTCGCTGCGAGCTTCGCTGGCTGAAATCCCTTCTTCTGGTCCAGCCTCGCTTCAAAGGAATCAGGCAATGAGATTTCTTTACTGGCCTTTGATACGGGCCGGAGCTGCTACTGACACAAGTGAGGAGAAATGGGGAAAGAAATGCACAACTAGTAAGAATTAAAATAGTGAATTTAATTCAGCCAGTTCCAACTAAATCGGTAAATCCCGTGGGGGGAAAAACAAACAAACAAACAAACAAAACCTGGCATGGAAAACACAAAACACAAGTTTTTGTTTGACAGCTGGCAGTAACAACCACATGAAAAGGTAATCAGGGTATTTCTGCCTGTTCTGAACAACACACGTTCTGAAGATCCCTTCTATTTTTTACTAGATTGATTGATTTTCTCTTTTTATAGGTAAGGACAGTAAAGGTCTACACTCTCTGATGCAAGCAGCAGTTTCAGGTGCCCACACTGAAATGTTTTAGAGATGTCTGATTTTCAAGAAGCATTTACGCCTGCTTAAAGAACAACCCAGGCCTTTTAAAAATGGATCAAATTAGCCCAGAGACCTGAAGAACTCAAAAAAAATCTATGTATTATTTTGGAAAACATAAGCCCAGCTTTCCCAGCAGTCTTACCTGGACTTCAGAGCGATACGACGTAAGCTGAAACAAGTCGCTGTTAACTCTCTCACTAGCTGGCGACGGGGGAGCTAGTTGGACTGCCTGGCTTAGTTTTTCTTAGCACTGAAATACTTTTTCCAATGCAATACCAAAAAAAAAAAGGTTTGTTTCTAGGTCAGGACCTCAGTACTAAATTTTAACCAGGAGTTGACAGTCAGATTTTAACACAGCCATAAAATGGATTCACAGTAGAAGCTCAAGCATTCTTTTTCTAATTAGAAAGCAGTCACTGAGCCTTGTGCATTTAAAGGTGAAAGCTATTTTTGACACAAAAATTAGCACGTAGTTCCTCTGTCTCCCTTCAGTTGCTGCTCTGGAAGCTGAGGGTGAGCAATGCAAGGATAAGCAGTAGGTATATACATGATGAATTTTGTAATAGGTAAAAAGGGACCTAAACTAAGTTTTATTCTGCCTCATGATAATGAGAGATTGAATTTTATACTATTTGTCCTAAGGAGCACTGGTTCAAAGGCCCACTGCAGCACTAAGAAAGGGACTTCTCAGAGGCATTTACAAATTTGAAGTGCCTTTTGCAAATACTGTTAAATCTGTGAGCTGGATAAACTAAGTCACTGAGAAACCACGGCAGGTGTCGTCAGGACCCTCCAACAAAAATCTGTGGTTTGCTTTTCGAGAACTCAGCTCCCACACGGGGATCCCAGGTAATAAATATTTTAAAAATCTGAGTATCGGATGCTTCGAAAAACCTGGCTGTTCTTTAAATCCGCATTTTCCCTCATTCTTTCTTTGGTGGGATCTAACCCTGACAGCTCTGAAGATTACCCACAAGCAGTTTTCAAAATACGATGCAGTGACCACTTCTAAAATAAAAGGAAGCAAAGAGCGAGCAGAAATTTGGAGGTTTATCACCACCACTAAATGCCCCTAAGTAATCCCCGGGCAACCCCTGCCCCTTTACGTGGGATTGGTACAACTAAACAGCTTTTTTTTTTTTTTTTCTTTAAACCTCTGTTGGAAAAACGCAAACATTAAATACTCCTCCTTCTGGCACTCTAAAGGGAGTCATTGTATGATGGGAAAGATCTTTTGTGAACAATGGCAAATAGAATTTAACCCATATGCTAAGAGTAACACACCCATTTTTCTCTCTCATCTGTGATCTACCTTGGGCTAAACAGAAGGAAGTTGCCAATTTACAACGCTCAGCTGTAACTCTCACAAGGGCAAGACGTAAATGGCCAAATCCCAGATTTCTGCTCACCCCAAACACCCTCTGGAAGTTGCGGGCATTGCAAATAAAGAACAAACAGGCCGAAGGCGAGTCGTTCACACAGTTTGACGGCAGCGTTGGTAGCTGAGCTGTAATACTTACTTCCTGCTGCCCACCTCTGCGGGAGCGCTCACCCCGAGGGTTCTTGCACAGAGGCTGGGTTTTTGTGTCACTGATCTGCCTGCTCTGCCTTTCCGCAGCACAAATCCTTCCAAGGCAAAACTCAACTCTGAAACTTGCCGTCAATGCTAAGCCGTTACCCTCATGCTGAATGCTTATGGAAACTTTAGAAGAAAAAAAAAAAAATAAAAACCCTATTGAGCTACTTGCAATCGGAGACCTGAATGGGCTCGACATAAAGCCCACTCACATCAGCAGCGGCAACACGCTTCCCTGGATGTTGGACCAGATCCAGCCTCAAAGTTTCCGAGAAATAAACCAGGCTGAGCCTATCAGCTGCACGGAAACTCGCCGGGTGTAACAGAAGCATCTGTTCTTCAGACCTACCATTTTCTTACAGCCTTCATTTCCCGGCGCTGCAGTGACACGAGTTGCCATATAAATCACCCGGTGCTGTTGTGTAACTGCACGGCGCCTCCGACAGCAGCTGGCCTCGCTGCCTCCTCGCACTGCAGGCGAAGCACGGATCAGAAGGTGGCCCGCCTGCTGTACCAACTACTTGACCAGGTAGCTTCGGGTTGTCAGAGCACAGCTTAATGTATTTCAGACGATGGCATTACAAGCGAAATTAACGTCTGCACTGAGACAGCTAAGGAGCACACCTCGGAACCGTTTATGCACAGCACAATGCAAATGTTTACCCAAGTACAGATGAAACAGGTTGACAATTAGCTAACGCGGCTTTGTGGACATAAACCAGGTACGGTCGAGCAGAACCAACAGAAAATAGAAAGGAAACAGCCCTTTTCCTATCCCCGGCTAAAAGCACCATGCTCAGTGGTTTGGGAAGTCTCTGTCACACCGAAAAATTTCCGTGCCGGTGTTTAATGTGTTTGCTCTACTGGGATAAAAATAGCGCCAGCAGGGCCCGCTAGCTGTGCGGAGGATCCCCTGTCAATACTACAGTAATTGACAACATACAATTAAGTCTCACACCTGTTTATTGTAAGTAATTCATAGATAACCACTTCTAGTACACATTTTCACATCGGCTTTTAACGCTTTTGTTTGTTAAGCTCAGGGACACCCAAACTTCACCTAAGGGTCATCTGCGGCTTGCCCAGACCCAGACCGCTATGCCTGCTGTGTAAAACTGGTGCAAGTTGGCATCGCTGGCGTGGGTGACGGAGATGGCCTGGGAACTACACGGCCCAACATGCATCGCCCCGCGGCGCGGGCTGCTCTACGCTAAGGGAGGAAGATTTTTTTTGCCGGGGTGCATTCAACTCGCATGCCTCGTTGTGGCCGGACCAGCCTAAGTCATGCAGCTGTCTGCACGCAATGCTCTACACAGTGCAAAAACGAAGACCTCTATACATCTGGAGTAAGAACAGTGGTAACAAAGTCATAGCTACATATTCTTCTCTACATTTTTGTTTATTGAGACAAACTAATTAAAAGGCACAAACATAGGGCATATGTTTACATGGACATTATAACAAACATATACATTAAAAGTGTAGGAATGTGTTTCCTTTCTGCTAAACAGAAAGTTCCTAAGCTTTTATATATACAAAAGTTGTACAATTTGATGTCCTAAAGTACAAAAGATCATTTATAAAATTATTTTACACTAAGCTCTATTTTTTTGTTGTTTTTGTTTTACTATGTAGTCCAAGCCCCTAGAACAGTTTCACGTAATGATACAGATACCTGTCACCTGACCCAAAGTCTGGCAATCACTGCTTGTACTGACACGGCAGGGTAGAAACGGAAGCAGTCCATTTTGACTAGTCAGTCCTGCTAGCACTCTGTGAAAATGCACACACGCTAATCTCCATAGCTTTCAGCTTCATTAAAATAAAAACATCTCAACTGTAATTTATTTTTTTTTTTAATGTAGAGTCTTGGTTTTAGGGTGTTTTCCTTTTTTTAAAAACAAAGTTTTAAAACGTGAATATGTGACATGATAGTCTAGAAAGTATATCTGTTTCCCTAGATTTTGCTTTCTACGTTATGTACAGATAAACAGGTTAAGAAATAAAAAGCACATGTAGCTTAAACATGTGTGACCATTTGTGGAGAAGTTCCGGGCTGGACAGCTCAAACCATCATCCCAGAACTCCCACAAATTGATAGAAATGTGTTAACACAATAGAAGAATAACGTAAAAATGATGATGTTTGCAAATATTTACAAAGTTGAACAGATTTGCACAACACTTGATTAAGAAATAGGGGAGAAATTAAAAGACGCTCTCTGCTTGTCCTGAAGGGGCATCCTACCTAGTTAGTGGTTAGAATAAAAACTGTATACAATTTAATATAAGACAAAACTTCTAGTGAACAACTAACACGTCTGTCCCCTGCTGTAACACCAGCAGGTTTTGATTGGGAAGCAGAGGGCATAAAAATCATACCCAGTGCCTCCAGAATCTTCCAGCTTAAAGCAATATTTCTTAAGTTTCAAAGCACTCCTTTTGCTCCTAGGTAAGAGTCCCATAGGGGTCTGACTGTTCAGAGACCATGTTTACATACATTTCGACTCCTCTTCTGTCAGCCATGGCTGTTTCTCACCAAACAATAACAGTTTTTTTTTTAAAAAATGTTGACTACAATGCTATATTCCCTTAGGGTAATATGTTGGGTAATATTTACATCTCCAAATATCAGGTCACAATCCCTATTATATGTTGAAGTTAGAATGATAAGTTATCATATGCTTTGCATATCAGAGCTGGTATCACCTTTCCCATAGGGAATGCTGCCTGAAATTATCATATTCCCAAAGGTAAAATGCATATTTAATCCAAAATGCATTTTTTTTTTTAAATGACAACATTGTAATGCATTTACTCATTTAAAAAAAAATAATAGAACAAAAAATAAAACAAAAACAAAAAACAAAACCAAAAAAAAACCATCAACACAGACGAAGATTCTACACTAGCCCAGAAACAGTGGACTTAATGACTGGCAAGTTAAAATCAGCCATCCACATCCAAGGGGTCTTTGCTAGTGTTTAGATTAAAATAATTTCCTAAGTTATTTGGGGGACAAAACATAAAACTGTTTTTTAACGACTTTCTTAAGGAAAAACAAAACAAAACAAAACTCTGGCAAATATGTATCTGCTCTAATTTATCATCAGTCAGCTAAAAGGTAAAACTTACTTTAAATGAAGTGCTCCAGTGAAACTCAAGGTTGAACCATGTGAGCCAAATCAACGGGGGAAGATGCTACTATGGTCTCTGATGGTGCATGTTGCCCCAGTGTCGTAGTTTGAATTTATTATTAACTATTTAAAAAAAAAAACAATAAAACAAAACAAACAAAACAAAACAAAAAAACAAAAAAACAAACCCCAAAAAAGAACTGCTGGTAAGGATTCCACCTTAATCCTTTTTAATACTGTTTAGAATTATTTTTTTTTTTTTACCAGGGAGGAGACGTGGGCAAGGCCTGGGGCAGGAAAGGCATGCTCTCTACTGGTCTCATCGCTATATTTAACGGACCAGCTAACGTCATCGGTGTGGGGAGGTTCATGGGAGATGTTATAGTGACTGGATGCGCTATATTCACTGGAGCGGTTACTGGGGTGGGTAAATTGACTGGTGTGGTGAGCGTTAATGGAGATGTCATGGATAACGGACTTGTTATAGTTACAGGATGCCCTAGGTTCATCGGACTGGATATATTAACTGCACTTGATACATTTACTGGACTTCTCATGCTCATTGCAGCTGCCACTGTGACTGGGTTTGTGATAGTCCCAGAAGCCACAGAGGACGTTATATTGAATGGAGTAGTAAGAGTCACAGGCGTAGTAGCAGCAGTGGAGGTTTGGCACAAGTTAGCAGCTTCTAAAAATGAGACATAAAAAGACAAAAAGTTTTTAACACATAAAAAACCATGGACAAGATTTAAAAAAAAAACTGAACAGAACAAAACAAAAATCAAACAAGTACAGATACAAATTCTGGAATCATTTTCTTTAGGAATTATTAGTAAGTTAAAACTGTTAACATTCTATAGCCTAAAGAAATATAAACTCTCATGCAGTTCATTTGAATTCAATATTTTTTTTTCCTGGGAAGTCAAGCGAGGTTGTCTTATAAAGAGGGTTTCGACGTTCATAAAAACAGTATCGTACAATCAAAGAAATCCTCCCAAGAGGAACATTATAAATAGAGGAGAGAGTGTACATACCGAATGGTACGTACTCTATAGCCTTCTCAAAGGTGAACTGACATTCTGTGAAGGTTTTAAAAAGTCATTATTAGGGACTGATAAGCAAAGCTCGTTTCAATATTTACCTGCTTATTTCAGTCTTAATTACTCCTACTAAGTCGTCCCACTGAGCACAGCACTTCTACTTAGCAATATTCACGGCTACCCAGTCAGTAGATTTTTCAACCCCCATCATCTCCTCAGCTTTCACACAAGCTACAGTCGCACACCAAGCTTTGGTTTGGTTTACTCTGTTTTGCAGTAAGCAGGAATTAAGTGCCGAACAAGGAAGACCCAGGTGGCCAGTGCCCGGCCCTGGTCCCGGTGGGGTCTAGCAGGGCTGGGCACTGGTGGAGCGGGCACCGGTGGTCCGGGACGCAGCGGAGGGATCACTAGGCATCAGCACCACCTGCCGGCTACCCAAACTAGAAGGCTCCAAAAACAGAAGCGGGCTGGTGGACGTGGGTAAAGGAAAGGGATGGCTGCTAGAGAAACCGACAAAAATATATTCTATGTCAACATTACGGCACTTCTAAGACGTGTCTTATTCCACATTTGTAGGGTAGGACACCAAGCTCAGTCTACACCCACGTTTCAGGAGGTAAGCCAGGAGCAAAGAGTCCACTCTTGCCACTCGGGCAATACAAATGTACCAAGACAGTTAACTTTGAAAGCAACATTAGCCCCACTCAAGGGTTACTGTTGGTTCTTCAAAGTCCATATCTAGGAGGGGTGGGAAGGAAGGGAAAGAGTAAAAAAAAAAAAAAAAAAAAAAAAAGTAAAAAAAAGGTGAAAATAAATAGCATTAGACTAAAAAAAAAAAAAATCCCATATAATGTTGTAAAGCCAAAACAACAGGTGGCACTAGCACAGGAGAACCAGCACGAAAAGAGCAGCACACAGGCACGACACTGACCGGGCTAGCTTCACCTTCCAAGCACTGTAACACACAAAGAAACACCCCACCCCCTGCCCCTTCCCCACTTCAGTTAAGTTAAACCAATATCATCAATTTGACAACGCTTTTCCCCACCCGCCTCCCTCGCCCACCACTCCGTCCAACCCCCCTGTTTTTGTTAAAGTACGTTCAATAACCTCAGTAAGAAAGGAAGGGAAGAGCAAACAAGACATAGGAAGGAACAGGCAGAAGAAAGTTACTCGGAGATTTTCTACATCTGACACTCGTTTGCTTTATCCATTTAGTGGCCTGATCATACCTAATGTCTGTTATTACTACATTTTAACACATTTTAAAACTGTTTCTAAACTGTCAAATCACAGAATTCAATTGGAATAACAATCAAGGAGAAAGGAGCTAGCAGCCTAATACACAAATAAGACCTAGAAAAGAAAAGAAAAAAAAAAAAAAAAAAAAAGGAGTGAAGAAACTGAAAGGAAGTTTAGGAGAAAAAGAAAAAAAGGTGAGTCAAGAACATTTATTACTAAAAACAGCTAGTGAAAAGCAGCAAGTGGTCACTAAGAACTTCTTCTAGAACATGTAATCCGCAGGAGACACATGACAGGCATTAGAAATCAAACTGTTGTGAAAAGAATAAGCTGGCAGTAGCGGGAAGCTTTAAACTACTCTACTCCAAACAAGACACTGCACTGAAGCAATCTATTCTTTACAAAACTGTCGCATTGACCAACAAAAGGAAGCTATTCGATTTTAGTTATGGTAGGATAAGCGTATGTAAGCTGTGTGCTAGCAACAATGAAAGGCACTATCGCTTATTAGCTAATTTTGTGATAAAAAGAGAGATGGAAGAGTCAGTCCTAGGAGTTTCAGAAGACTTCATGCAAATGCAATTAAGTCACAGATAAAGTGCATGGAATAAACTGGGAGAGAAACAAGAAAAGGGACACAGGAAGCATTCACATGCAAGGCAGCGATGATGCAAAGAGAGGGTGTTGTATGTGTGTATATATATACATACAAATATATATATGCACACAAGTTAACAACTGGTAAGTATGCATAAACACAGCCCAAAACCACATGCAAGTCAAAAAAAACACACTCTTGCCTTGGAGCAGATACAAACATCCCTTTATAATTGATGACTGCTACATACACATTTAAGCACAGAGACCAACGGGAAGTAAGTAATAAAGAGTTCATTTAACAGCTTCATTTTGGTAATGCTACCCTCCTTCTAGTTTGCAGCTATTACTTCTAACACTGGGAATGAAACCATCACGTAACCCATCCTCTTCTGACACCTGAAACTCCCCACGTAACTGTGAACTCAATTATCCTACAAAACCAAGACCGTAAGTATTGTTTCATTTTACCTTTCTTCCTTGCTTTGACGGCCTCTTCCCATAATCTCAGGGTCTCTACCTGCTTTCCCGGCCAACTTGTTACATGCTGCTGCTGCTGCTGCTGTTGCTGTTGTTGCTGCTGCTGCTGCTGTTGCTGCTGTTGTTGTTGCTGTTGCTGCTGTTGCTGCTGCTGCTGCTGCTTCTGATTGCTGGTCTCTTCACTCATGCATGCTATGCCAAGTAAGTAAGAACACAAATTCACCTTGAAAAGTTACTCTGTTTTCTGCTGAGATGACAAAGGCTTCTTCCAAAAAGAGTGCGTGGAATCTCGCAGGATTCCAAGAGGAAAATCACAGAGATGTTTAAAACCATATCATTAATCATGCGCTTTATAAAACTACTTTTCCGAGGTTTAAAAAACAAAATGTAAATCAGGAACATTTGGTTTCTGCCAAAAATGAACCTCCTTTCTCATTATTTTATTTGTATTTTAGGAAGACTGAAATAAAAGACTACAGTGAGTCTCTAGAACTCAAGCCAATTAGCAAATTCCTTTTTTTTTTTTTTTTAAACCTCAGCTACATTTTTCTTTTTTAAAAGGCCTTTTTTACTTTTTATTCCAAGTATGACAAAGTTTTCAGTTTACCTTTACATCACAGAACAGCATGTTATTACCCTCTGGCCACATTACAGCTCATCGTTTCCACCTCTACCAACTGCTGTAAATGCCTCGTATGAACTGGCTGGCGAAGCCAGAGCTGAAACCTTATACCTTGAAAAATATTTCACATCCAAATTTCGTATTAAGCTCAACAATCAGGCATTTTAGACATTCCCCATAGCAGTCTAGCAGCAAACCAATTCCACGTATGCCAATTCCTTGAGCTAAAGAAGATCCTGCTATCAATATCTATTTCTAACAGGCGTGAATTCCCACAGGATGGGTACGCTCGTGCACGTTAACGTAACCAAAGGCAAATCCCTTTGCAAACACATTGTTATTAGAAATGTTTTTAAAACGTTCACCTACTTTTATTGATGCCTTGTTTACAGGTATTACAGTTGATACTTTGGCTCTGCCCGTGTGTCTTTAAGTGGCTGGTGATATATGCTGCACTCAGAAGTTTACCACAGATATTACACGATACCTTTCCTTCATGGCGCACCATGTGTGTCCGCAGTCTGTCTTTGGTGGCAAAGGCAGCAGTGCACGTCTATATGAAGGACAACAATTACACTTGCAGTGCAGACAGTATCATTGCAGTACGAATCGCATGCCCACTGTACGCTTTACCCTCTCTGTGCATAGGGTATCTGAGGCACACTGACAACCCCAAGTTCTACTTACATGTATGAGAAACCAAAATCAAACTGTTGAACAGAGACTGAAAGTTATCTAGTTGCTAAATGGAAGCTGGCTTACGAGATGACAAAAATCATACTCTAGACTATCTGAGTGGTCTTAAATAGCGCGTTACCTTACCTAGCACACTGAGAGGTAGCTTACAAAAACCACCCAGAACAGGAAAAGTTGCTATCTGATACAACTGTACTGCACAAATCTGAACTCAGTATCTTAAATTGCTCGATTATTTCTGCTTCTATCCAAATCAAAATAGGGAAGCAAAACCTTTTTCTTATGTCATTTTTTTCACACAAAACTTTCATTTAATGCGATGAGTCACTAAAAACACAGGTTGGAACATGAATATATATTCCAAGCAAAACAGTTAATTGCTCGAGGGCAGTCCAGTTATTTCCCTTTTACTAAGCCATCAACTGACACCAACTTGTGTTCACGTTCCAGCAAAACAGCGGATCCAGAATCAACCATCCCAATCCATTTTTAATGGCTGTACTGAGGAACACACTGCACACCTTTCTGCAGTAGCCAGCACTGAGCTGAGGACACCGTTACAGTCCTCGTGCTAAGTTAAGCGCGTCATAAAGCAGCGTAACTACATTGTTCTCCGAGAAAGCAAAAAGCCTCTAATCTTCCTACGGGCGTAGCCACTGCATCCTCTTAAACTGCCCCTGCACCTACATCAGCACCACGGCACAGCTGATAAGTAACTCAGATGAGACTTTATTCCTAAACTTGCACTCCACAGAAAAGTCCAGGAGCAACCATGGTTCTGGGAAGATGATTCCCCTGAGGATCTAACTACACAACGAGGCATGGTTCTTAATAAATCATGGTAGCCCTTACTTGGCATTTGAAGGGTCTCTCTGTTGAGTGAACATGTTTAACGTGACAGCTTAGATGATCAGGCCTGCACAAAAGAGAGGAACAGAAAAGAAAATGCATACTGTTACAAACAGATAGCAGTGACATTTTTGGACCTTGCGACCCCCTGCAGCCCCCAGCCCTCTGCACAGCCAGAACTACGTCCCCCTTACCTACCCGGTGACTTTGGGCTAGAGTAACACATGCGAGACCCAAGCTGCACTTTGAAACCTAACCACATTCTTATCCACCTGGAAATTTGGTTGGACCTTGTGTATAGATGACAGGCCAACAGCTCTAGAGGTGGAAGTTTTCTGTCGAAGGCGCAGCCAGCAGCAGTGCAAGCTTCCCCGCAGTGCTGTCAGCACGCCTCAACTTTGCGAGGAGACGAGGAGGCAGCTGGCCTGCTGTGCCCCGCTCGGTCCCTGACCTCTGCCACGGCTGGTGAAGGGGCTGGGCCATCACCACCAGAGACACAGACACGTGTCCTGAGGCCGTGACGATGTTTCAAAACACTGTCACCAAAAAATGGGATGCTCTTGCTCACCGCCCGCCTGGCTCAGACCGAGACCCGGGCCCTAGAGGTGAGCAAGGCTCCTTTCCTCATCCCCTCGCCCACCTCCTAAGGGGCCTGCGCCTCCCAGCCCCTCGCTACCACAGCTCAGCCCTGCCTGGTTGTGAAAAGCCAATACTTGAGCTCGCCTGGGATTTTCTACATGGTACCTCGAGAAGCCTTTTCCACAAACACCACAGGTGTAGGGTTTCGTGATGCCACCTTCGTGAGACCTCACGTGGTAGGTCATGCGATCCTTTCTCTTGAAGCGCTGATTGCAAATGGGACATTCGAAGGGTTTCTCATCCGAGTGGGACAGCTTGTGCCGGTTGAGGTGGTACACGTCCCTGAAGGCCTTGCCGCACATCTCGCAGGCGTGGTTCTTCTTGACGGGCTTGCTGGGCTTCTTCACCGTCTGAGTCACTGACATGGCCGTGGCACCGGCGCTGCTGCTGGGGTTGGTGGCGGAGGAAGACGTAGTGACCGTGGACAGGATGCCCGCGATGGTGGAAACCAGCGAGCTTCGGCTGTTGTCACCAGCGATGGTGGAGATAAGGGGCACCATCGTGGTGGGAGTTTTCTTTGGCCGTGACACTAACTTTACGCCCGTGTGGCAGGACTCGTGGCGCCTCAGATGGTAGCTGTCCCTGAAAGCTTTGCTGCAGTAAGTGCACACAAAGGAGGTTTTAGGTTTTTCCTTTTTAATCCCAACAATAGCATCCTTTAACGTTTCTGCTGCAGGCTGAGGTTTCTGCGTTATTGGTAAGGGCAGAATCGGCTTCTGATCGGGTGGCTCAACAGCAGAGCTCAGGAGCGGCAACAAACTGTTCTGTGCTGCCTGCTGTTGGTGGTGTGAGGCTTCGTGTGCCTAAAACCAAACATTCACACTTAAATTCTACGGCCGGGAGCTCGCTTCGACGCGCTGAGCACGTTTACAGGCTATGGGAAAGCAAACTCTAGCCTGACAGCCAGCGACGCAGGGCTGCACGAGGTTAGGGGATTTTCCTGTGCGGAGGGTAACGCCGCTCGTGCTTTCGACGCGCACGCGGCATGGATCCTGCGGCCAGCAAGCGTGGCAAGGCGCACACCGGAACAATCAAACACTGAAGTTTCCGGAGGGCACCGTTTCTTATGGAAAACAAGGAGGCGCTTGTCAGATCTTTCCTCCCGTATCGCCTGATCTTTACATAACAGATAACTCGTTTTACTAACGATCGTATCAGGTGCCCCGGCAGGGCTATCTTTGGAGCTTATGAATGTACCGAGGGGGAGTTGCAAAACACCGCCCCGCCTCTAAACCTAACCCGGGCTTACTGCACGCCGGGGATTAGGCTGCAGCCGCCCAGAGCCGGGATGCGATAAGCCACCGTATTTAAACACCGTGCTCAGAGCAGCGTGCTGGCACCGAGACCGAGGCAGCTCGGGCAGGGAGCTGCCTAACGCAGCGCTTCTATGCCCGGCAGGCCCCCGGCACGCTGGGTGCTGACCGCTTGGTGTCTGGCAGCCAAGGAGAGGTCTCCTCTCCACCGGCAGGGTTCTGGGACGGGAGGGAAGCTGATCAGTGAGCTCTGGGAGGTGTCTGGATCCCGGGGAGGACCTCCAAGCTGCTCGAGGACAGCTGATATGGAGAGGCTGGGAGCTACAGGAGCAGGGGGAGAAGCTGCGGGGAAAAGGCAGAGGGAGACCCTGCAAGTACCAGGGTAAAGACCCCTCGGCCATGCTGCAGCCACACAGGTTTAAGTGCTGCTTGTTCTGAGACAGAAAACGCCGTTCTCAATGTTCATCCTGTCAGAGCGGGACAAAACCCTGGCCGAAACACATTTGAAGTGGTTCAGAAACCACGCAGACCAACCCAGCCTAATGGAGCATTAAAATAAATCACTCTGGCACCTCCAGCACATCTGCACTCGAGACGTGCCTCGGTCCCAGCAGCCCGGTTTGACCCCGCTCTGGCTGTCAGCGGGGCAAGCCAGGTCTGAAGCCGAGTTTGGGGAGCTGGCCTTCCTCTCAGAGCAGCACCGCCACCTCCCAGGGCTTCTTCCTACAGCTGCCTTCACCAGGCCCATGTGCCGCATGGCACAGTGAGGCTGGGACAGCCGGGTGAAACACTGCCTGCATGCAACCCCCTTCATGTCTACGTTTATTTTGGCTGAGGACAGGCACTTGTACGAAGCACACCCCAGCTCAGGCTCTCCCTACGCTTGGCATCCTTTCGAGACATCAGGATGTCCCGAAGCGGGCTCTGGGACTTGTCCTCAGTTCCATCCTGTCCCTTCGCCTCTCACAATCCCGAGCGGTGGCTGCAGTGCGCCCAGCCGGCGTTTTATCTGCCCCAGCTCCAGGCAGTCGTGCCCCGCTCTGCCCAAGGCACCTCGGCTACTCCTTTCTCGGGAGCACAGTGCTGCTGATCCTTGGATAAAAGCCACCGGTGGCTACAAACACGGACCCACGTGGGCAGGAATATGTGCTCCATCACACCACAAGCCTAGCTGACAGGAAAGCAGCCCGGGTTCGGCATGGCAACATGGGACAAGACTTGCTGGAATCGTTACGGCCTGGGACAGCCCGGCCACTTCTGTCTGCACCTGCACCGGAGTGCAGCCGCACCGCTGCAGCCACCACAAACACCAGCCCATGGGGCCATATCACAGCAGCAGCTGCTAAAGAGCCCAACAGAGCTCTCCTGGAGGCTACACTGCCGAGCAGGGCACGGCTCTCTCTTCATCCTCTCCTGTAAACTTTTGCCTGGCTCGAGCGACAGCTGCGGATTTTATCCGCCGGGGTTTCTAGAGCGCGGTGGTGACATCTGCGTCGCACGGGAAGGAGCAGAGCACGCACCGGACACACCGGCGGCGCGGCGTTAAGCAAGCTGTGTACTTGGGTACAGTTTTAATTTGGAAAAAAAAAAAAAAAAAGTGAGATGTTTTACAGCCAATTTCCAATAAGCACTAAACAACGCTGTTAACTGCATCAGACGGCACTCAGGAGCACCTAAGGATAGCTCTGGAGATACAGTTTCAAAGGCGGAGAGCTGGCAGATCGGATAATAGGGAGCCCAAATCCTTTGGACAAGGTTCAAACTTGTGCAGTCGATGGGTATTTTTAAGCCTTGAAGTCTCGGCAGCACTCGGAGGTACCGAGGCGCCCGCTCCCACCGGAGGGCTGCGGGACCAGGAGGGCTCCCCGGCTGCGTGCTCGCTCTTACATAAGCCTGCTTAGCGCGGGTCCCAGCTCAGCGGGGTGATTTGTCAGCAGCGCTCTCAACAACCCCTTCTCCAACACCACCGCTCCTCACTTTCCGAGGCCTGCATGAAAGGCTTTTTAAAAAGGATCAGGTGTTTGGTTTTTTTTAATTATTATTATTATTTTTTTTAATCTTGCTGCCCGAGAAGGGAACGCAGCACCTGCTGCACGCCTCTCGCCAGCCGTTTTTATCCAGGCACGGCACGGTTTTACTTGACCTAGCACTAATGTCAAGTCAACAATTTTTGCCAGATTCTGATCGCCTGGGACAGGCTCTCATGCAAAACACCCTCGTCTATCACCAAATCTTTCTTTCCTGGGGGCAGTAAATAAGAAATCCGCAATTCGTGACCCAGAGTGGTAGGACGTGGCACCACCAACTTCCAGTGCCAGAGGCTAAAAGATTTTTGCACTCAAGCCTTAACGCGAGAGCAACAAATTAGCGTGAGTCATATCTTGAATACCCTGTTTGATGGATGATTCCTCCCAACACCAACAGATACAACTTTCACTTTCCGAGCAGATACTAAAAGCGGTTTCAAAACAGGCATTTCAGGGACCGGCAAGATCCGGACAAGCACTGCTTATTCAACATTGTAATCGTTTCTTTCAGAAGATACAATCCATCAGCACGCCACCTAAGCACGACCCAGTAACTTTATTTGGAAGGAGCAGTTTACAGTTACACATCCCATCGCTACTGAGACCGACACTGAGACATTGAAACCTCCCCTAGAAGCAGTTTGCCAGAAGTTACAGTTTTACACGCTGGAAATTAACCTGCCCTTAGCAATCCTGCAACAGCTGGAAAGCACGTTCAGTAAAAGCCCTTAAAAAATAATTTGCGTGTGCATTCGCCCACTTGGTTTTGTTATTTAACTGATGGCAGGGAAAGGGCTGCGAAGGGGGGGGGGTAAATTCACTTTTTGTTACTCATTTTAACTAATCTTTTGGATTTTGGCTGTCGCGCTGTTGGTAAGAATAGAAAGAAGAAAAGCTGAGGAGCGGAAAGAAGAAAAGCACTTTCTAGTGCTGTCTGCTGGGTGCATCAGGATGCTCCCATCCTAAATCCTCGGCTTTAAAGAAATGACTCGAGAAACAATACTCAGCATTTATCGGGAGGCCTGAGAGCTTTATTGCTGAGGGGGGGGGCACGAGGAAAATTTCCACGTCACAGCTCCGTGGAGATGCTTCCAAGCCACACAAAACTGCGCGGTGGCAAAGCGCGCTGCCGACTCCTAATGAGAAGCAGCACGGCACAACCCGCCACCGAAGCGGAGCGGGGCCCCCGCCGCTCGGAAACACAGCAAACACAGCAAACACCCCCAAAAAAATGAGGGCAGGCGGCGAGGAGCTGGCCGGGCAGCGCCTCGGGACAATCCTGCCCCGAGCGGCTCAGCCGGGTGCCAAAGGGAAGCCAAAAGTGCCCTGCTCGGGGGGGATCAGGCGCTGGGCTGGGGGAAATCAGGTGCCTGGTGGGGACAAGGATCAGCTCAGCCCCGGTGGAGGGAGCAGGGGACATGGGGGGAGTTTTTTTTTTGTGGGGGGCCCTGCCCCGATCCCTTCGCTCAGCCCCGGCGGCGGGCGGTGAGTAAGCAGCCGGGCGCCGCTGGCAGGGAGGATTGTTTTACCTCGGGAGAGGTGCTGTGTGCCTGCCCGCTCCCGTTCTTCATTTCTTTCTTTTCTTTCTTTCTTTATTTATTCCCCCGCTCGCACATTGCAACGTTAAATAAATAAATAAATAAATAAATAAATAAAAATAAAAGAAGAAAAAAATAAAAAAGAGCAAAAAGAGGTGAAAAACAACGCGGTAGCGGGCTGGTAAAAATAAATAAATAAATAAATAAAATAATAATAATTAAAAAAAACAGCCCGGGAAGGGGTCGGGGCTCGGGGAAGCGGCACCGGGCGGGGGGGGGTCCGTGTCCGAGCCCGGCCTCTCCTCCCGGTGCCCGTTCGCACACAACGAGGCTGGGGGGGGGGGGGGGGGGGGTAGAGGGGGGGACGGCTCCATCCCTGCGCTGCCTTTTTGTCGTGTTTTTATTTTATTTATTTATTATTTTTTTTGAGGGGGGGGAGGCCAAAAAATAAATAAATAATTAAATAATTAAAATAAACAAACTAAAATAAAGGCCGTTTTGTCTGCCCGGGGGAGGGAAAAAAAAAAAAAAAAAAAAAAAGTTAAATCGATCCAAAACGCTGCTGATGGCCACATCCCCCCCCCCCCACCCCATAACACACACAGCCGAGGGGGGGGGGGGGGGGGAAGGCGGGCGGGAGGCCGGGCGGCGGCGCTGAGTGACAGCCCCGGCCTAGCGGGGAGCCCCGCGGCCGCTGAGGGAAGAGGAGGAGGAGGAGGAGGAGGAGGAGGAGGAGGAGGGCGGAGGTTGTTGTGTGTGGTGTGGTGGTTGGGGGGGGGGGGGGGGTGGTTGAAGGGGAGGGGGGGGGGGGGGGAGTGTTGAGAAAGCGGCGCGGCGCGGCGGGGCCTCACCTGAAAGAGGAACGCGGTCCAGTTGGCCTCCATGGCGCGGGGGCGTCGCGGCCTGAGGCAGCGGGGTGGGTGGGTGGCTGGGTGGGAGGCGGCTCGGTGCGGCGCGCTGCGGAGCGGTGCCTCGCTCCCCCCCCCCCCCCCGCCCGCCGCCCAGCCCAACCCAGCCCAGCCCGGCCCAGCCCTACAACCCCCGTGCAAAACCCAGCGCCGGGGGGGCCGCAGCTACATGGAGCCGACAACAAAGCGGCGGCGGCGGCGGCGGCGGCTCAACATGGCAGCGCCTGAGCGGCCGCTTCCGCTAACCTCCGGGCTGCACCACTGCGGCCCGCAGGGGGGAGGCGGCGGCGCCGCGGCCCGGCGGGGCGGCGCGGGCCCGGCTTGGTTACGGCGCCGCCTCCCCCCCCCCCCCCCCCCCCTCTTCTGCTTTCCTTCCTTTCCCCCCCCCCCCTTCTTCTTCTTCTTCTTCTTCTCCCCGGTGGCTCCTTGGAGGGTCCCGGCGGTGGGGATTTGGGCACCGGGAAATACGGGGGGGGGGACGCGTGGTGGAGCAAAGCGGCGGGGCCGGGCTGAGGGTTGGGGCTGGTGCTGGGCTGGGCTGAGCCCGGCCGGCTCCCCCCCCCCCGCGGGGCTGGCAATGGGCCGGTCCCGCCTGGGGAAGCCGAGGCTGTGGCGAGAGAAGATGGAGGAGCGGGAGGGCGGCGGGGGGGGGGGGGGGGAGGACGGGGGGTGCCGCCGCCGCTCCCGCCGCCGCCACCACCGCCGCCCCGGGCGGGGGCCGAGCCGCGCCGCCCTCCCCTCTCCTCTCCTCCCTCTCCTCCCTTCCACAGCCTCGCCTCTTCCCCTCCCCTCGCCCTCCTTCGCTTCCCCGCCCGCCGCTAACGGGGAGGGAGCGGCGGGGGCGGCTCGGCCCCGGGCTTCCCTCAGGTTCCCTCAGGTTCCCTCAGGCACTGGCCCGGGGCTGAGCTCCCTGAGGCGGCCCCGCCGCCACCCCCCCCCCCCAATTTTAGGTTTCCCCCCCTCACACACACACACGCCCCGGAGCGTGGGACGCGGCACCTGGATGCAAATGGAAGCCGCAAGCAATTAAGCGGGCGCTCGCCGTTAATTAGGGCTCCACGAGCGGCCCTGGGGGGCACCGAGCACACAGCACAAGGCGGGGGGGCACAGCTGCACCTCAGGGCACATAAAACGGACAGTTTGGGGACCCAGAGCCTCACAGGACTCTGTTTTTCCCCCCTCCGGCCCCGTTTCCTCAGGCTCCCAGCTCGGGACGTGTCCCCAGGGCCTCACGGCGATGGAGCCCCCCGTAGTGCTCCCTCCCCCGCTGGGGATGCCCGTGCTTTTTCCTCATGTTGAGTATTACATTAATTATAACGCAAAGAACAGTCCCTAAGCACCAAGCCCAGAGGACAGCAGGGTTTCAGGGCCGTAGTGGAGGTGTCCTGGGGTGGGCAGGACACTGGCCACGAGTCCCGGCCTGCTGCCTCAGCCACCGCTGTGCACTCTTGGGCAAGCCACCTGGCCCCGCGGCGTGCTCTTCCCCTGCCCTTTCTGAGCATTTCTTCACTTTACATTGCAAAACAGGAGTATTTCTGCTCGTACAATACAGAAGTATCTCTGCCAATAGTCACGCTTGCAGTAGTTTCACGCATCTTCAAGTTTTTTTCCTTAAAAATCAGCACTGGAGTGGAGTGATAATGTCAAAACCTGCTTGCAAATAAAAATCATTTGTGTGGCCCCCTGCCCTGATGCACCCAGTGGGCAGCGCTGGCAACGTGCAAAATACCATCACCGGGCTGCAGGAGCCCTGAACTGGGACAAACAACCAACAAAAGCACCCAAATGGGGTTTTTAACTCTCGTGCATCGCCTCCTCCCAGCCCTGCACCTCCACGCTCACCTGTGGCTGGCCTTGGGAGCGCGTTGGTGCCCAGGAGGAGAAGCTCTGCCCGAAGGCAGGGTGACGAGGCCGCCGGTCACACCTCCACTGTACCTGCCCCTGCCGAGAGCCTCCCTCCTCTGCTGAGCCCCACGCTGCTCCCCGGCAGGGAGGGCTGCAGGAAGCCGAGAGAGAAACCCCACATTTAGAGACATTTAGGGGGGAAATGACTGCTGCTCGTGGTTATTTTTCTCCAGGTCGGTCAGATATTTTTGTTCACGCGTATTAATAAGGCTGGTGAGAGTGCTCTTTGTTAAAGGCTCCGACTCGCCTCAGCTAAAGGCTAAGAAACCTACCCAAGCATGTCACTGAGTCATCGAAGAAATCCCGATGAGCACGTAGGAGGCTAAACTTGACGTTCTTGTTGGTTTTACAGCTAAAGAGCCAAAGGGGCAGAAAGCACCTTTCAGGAACAGAAATGAGGAGGACGCTCAGCACTTCCTTACTGACCTGTAAGAGGGGGAAATGGGGAGTGGGAGCACTCGTCCCTTGGAGGAGCGGGGCTGAACCCTCAGCCCCTGAGCAGCCCGGGCCCCTCGCACACCGGCACTGGGGAGCGACGGCCGAGGCAGGCAGCCCCCGGAGCGGAGCAGAGCGAGCCCGAGAGCTGCAGATAACCCCTGAGGGGGGAACGAACTCGCAGGAGCTGAATTTATAAAGGGCAAGTCCATGCCAAACCTGACGAACTTTCCTTTACCCAGAATTATAACTGGAAATATAAAAAGCCACAGTGTTTGAAAACACGTATTTACATTTTACGTGCCCCAAAGCACAATAAACAAAGGTTAGATTTGTAAACTCTCCATCTTAATTAAAGCTGCACTGCTTTGGACAAACCCACATAACAGGTGACTCGAAGTGTTATGTTGTTTAATTTATACCTTCCAGCTGCCTTAGTCATCGAGCTGGGACAGCGATAACATCAGCAGCCACCGTGCTGCTGCCTGGGTACCCGCGGCAAACATGCAAAGGGAATTTCTAGGGCAGCAGGAGCCGGGTGCCCCACTTAGCGCCGTCCTGAGGTGCCTCTTTCCATGCCTTGCAGAACAAAAACCTTCCCCGCTTCTTCCTTAGCGCTTCCTGCATGGCAGGGAGGGACGGGGACACTGCCGGGAGCCCTGCCTCGTGCCCACAGTGATGCCCAACGCCCGCACACAGCCCCGGTGCCACCAGCAGCAGCAGCAGACCTCCCGCTGCTGGGTACATGGTATCCCCGGGGACACCAGCCTCGGGAGGAAGAACTGACCACGGTTAATCCACCAGACCCACCTCACGCCTCCACACGCCCCGAGAGGAGCCGCTTCCTCCACCGCGGCCAGCCACGAAGCGGTTAAGGAAGCGCCTGTGTGACGGGCGCCATTAGCTGGCCTGCGGGGACAGGCGGCAGCTGGATGCGGCCCCCAGCCCCGGGCAGGACCGAGCCAAACGCCGCCAGTTTCCTCCCGCTCCCCCTTGCAGAAACACCCCGGGTTTTAGGGCTTGCGGTGGGACGCGAGCGGTGGAAGTGCACTTTGTGTTTCTGCCCTGCCCGCGCCTCTCGCAGGGGTCTCAGCGCACCGGGCAGGGGTCTGTGGGGTCGGGGGGGGGGGATCCTGCCCCGCTGTGCTCCCGCCCGGTGCTCTCCCCGCAGTGTGCCTGCCCGCTGACACGCAGCGCTCCGATTGCGCGGCGCGAGCGCGTGCTGGAATTGCTAAGAATAGAAAATGTTGTCAAATATTTCGGCTTTGGAGGAGCCCCTGGCTGTTTGTGCTCTGCTCCCGGAGCGACGCGGCGTGCTTTGAATTTCACAGCTTCGCGGGGCTGCGGAGCCCTCCGGTGCGTAAATAAGCAGAGACGATGTTACCGAGCCGGGGGCAGTTTCCCTTTTGCCGCTTTCCTAACTCCGTGTCTTCTCTATTTTCTCTCCGTGCAGCCTCAACTTCCCTTTCAAACTCATCCAGGAAGCTAAAAAGAGACAGTAAAATGTGAAGTTGGGAAATGCACACCGAGGCAGAGCACACCCATGACGCGGGCTGCAGGAGCAGGGAGCACGGCGGGGTCTGAGGGCACCGAGGGGCCGCACGGGTGGCTCGAGGAGCTGCGAGCGACCTGCCTGCAAGCAAGGAAAGCTCTCGAGAGGAGGCTGCTGTGGCCGTGCCCCGTGGCAGCCCGCTGCCATGGCCCATCCTGTGCCGTGCCCCCAGGGACAGTGCTGGTGCTGGTGCTGGCCCCAGGGCTCAGCAGGCAGCTGCCCTGCCGGGCTCTGCGCAGAGCATCCTCCTGGCCTGGTAATTAGCGCATCTGAAGGATCACTGCGCTTCTCAAAAGGGGAAAAGAGGATGCAGGAAATCACCAGCCAGCTTGGCTGAATCGCTGCGGAACGGCATTGCTGCGATCGATGGAGGAGCAGCGAGAAGCTACTCAAAGGGAAGGAGCTTCATCAGCGGGCCACAGCAGGGATGTCTGAGCGCTCCTCCGCTCCTTGCTTTCAGCACCCAACTTTGAGGTGCGCAGCAGCGGCACGGGGAGGGAACCTGGGGAGAAGCAGGCGGCTGCTGGGGCAGCGTTAAGGGTGGGCTGAGAGGCCAAGGGGCCCGTCCTAGCAGTGGGGTCACCCTCCTGCCTTCCTGGAGGCACGGGGCAGCACCCCAGCACCCTGCAGACCGGGGTGCCAGCTGCACCCACCGGCTGCGAGCCAGGCGCTTCTCACAGCAGCTGGGTGTCCCTGCCCTGCACACAGAGCTGCCTCGGGGCCGGCCCCGTCCCCATGGCGGAGCAGAGCACGGCTAAGTTTAGCCCGGCCGCGCACGGGAAGCGGCGTTATCTCATCCCACCTCCTTGTCCTCAGCTGTGCGCACGCTAATCTCCGCCTGGCACCTTGAGCTCGGAGCTGCCCTGCGCTGCAAGCGCCCTTTTATTTTTATTTTGGTCATCTCCGTCACAACTTCTTCCCACCGGGCAGCCGCTGTCATCCGTTGCGCGCCTGGCACCGGGACGGAAGCGCTGCTCCTCCCGCTGCTCGCCGCGGGGATGTGTGGCCGGCTGCTGGCTTCTCCCCTATCTTTGGGCACAAGCAAAGCGCCTGCAGATGCCCCACATGCAGGACTGCCCCTCACGGCACACAAGGTGCATACCGGGGGCAGCCCTGGGGCAGCCACGGGCACGGTGCCAGCGGTGCCACAGCTCCAGTGCCGAGCAGTGCGAGCCACCCGCGCTTAACATCAGGTCTGGTGTCATTCCTCGGTTCTGTGCACAGATGGGATGCACACAGAGCCAAAATTATTCGTCTCCTACAGCTCGGAGACCTTCTGGGGTGCACGCCGACCCCCGGCAGACCATGTGGGTTTGCACCACCCTGCCTGCCGTGGCCTCCGCGCTGCACCCGTCGCAAAAGCTGCTTCCAGCTTCGTGCTGGATTGGAGAGCTCCAGGAGAGGCAGCGCGCAGCAGCTCCTCAGCAGCGTGCTCCTCCGGTTAATCACCAGTGACCATTTTTAGTAATAATTCCCGAGGGGCCGAGGGCCGCGCGGAAACATCCGCTCCTGCCTCGCTCCCCTTCCCACCATCTGCCCCGGCTCCTCGGGCGCGGCAGGTCCAGGAAAAAAAAACAGCCCCTGAATTAGAGCAGCCGAGCCGGCGAGGAAATCCGAGCGCTAATCCCTGAGCTCTTGCTGGCACACGGCAGAGCTCCGGAGAGCCTCCCTCCGCCCCGGCCGCAGCTGGAGGCCCTGGGTGACGCCGTGGGTGACGCCGTGGGTGATGCCGTGTCACCTTCCCGCAGGGCTGCGGCGAGTGGATGGCTGCGGAGGCAGCGAGGTGCAGGGCAGGGAGCGGCGGAGCCGCGGTACCCACAGCGAGCGGTGGCCCCGGCGCCGGGCAGGGCTCCAGCCCCTCGCGTGCCTCCGCGCCCGCGCTGCCCCGGCTTGTTTGCTCTTCGCTGTTTGCTTTTGCAGGACCTGCGTGCGCGGGTGTGCAGAGCCGAGGGGGGTTAAGCTGGTTTGTGAGGGATGGATTTTCTCAAAGTAATCGATGGTGGTGTGATCGCTCGCCCTGCTGGGCTGGGGCGAGCACCCGGCACGTCCGAGCACGAGGCTCTGCCCCGGGGCTCCAACAGCTGCCTGGGCCCTGCCGCGTGGACTGCCTGGGTGTCCTGCAGTGCTCGCGGAGCTGTGCCCATGCCAGGAGGGCTCACGTGTGGCCATGAGGCTGCAGCTGCTGCGTGCCAGGGGCTGGGTGCGGGGAGGCCGCGGCTGCCAGCCCTGCGAGCACGGGCAGAGGCCGAGCCTCGGAGCGCTGCCATGTGCAGGGGATGCGCCGCGTGCTGCCAACCCAATGTCTCGTTCCTAAAACCTTGCACCATGCTCTTCATCACCCTGCTGCTGCCACTCGGTCAGAGGAAAGCTCACCCCCCAAGCCCCTGCTCAATAATTAATCGTAAGCCATTTGGGATTAAAGACTTACCTGTCCCTGCAGAAATGCAGCACGAAGCACGGGGGTGCCGCAGCCTCACCTCGCCGCCTGCAGCTCCTCCTGCACTTTGGAGACCTGCACACGTGGAGGGAAGGAGCAGCACCGCGGCAAAAGGGGGCAGATTCAAATTCAATGCAAAGCAGCGTGGAGGAAGTTTTTCCTAGTGCTGCTCCAAGCCTAAAACAGCGTCAAAAAGTCACCAGAAAAAGCCAGCCCTGCTCGTCGCTGGAAGGAACGTGCCCAGAGCTCAGCAAACTGCTGAGTTCCTGCAGGTGTTTCGTTTTTAAATCCCCACTCCCAGGGGCCACGGGTGCCACCCCATGGGTGCTGGGGGCTTTTTGCAGCCTCAGCTCCTCCCGCAGTGACACAGCCCCGTGCTGGCCGCTCCCGGGCACACGTCCCTGCGGTTTGGTGGGGGGGGGATCACGGCATCAGCCCCCCGGGGCACAGCCCTTCGTGTAAGGAATGGGTATTTTTAAAATCTGTTAGACCCAAAGCGTGAAACCTTAGCTGACTCATACAAATATGAAACTCTCTTACGGGATGAATTAAAGCTATTAAAACAGAGGTAATTACTCATGCGAACAATGCCCCTCTCATCTCTTTAATGATCACGCAAATTAGTGCATAAAATTACGTTAATAGCCCCGTAACTGCTGCACAGGCACTCAGACCTCCGGTTTGCAGAGGCTGAGCTTCGGAAACCCGGGACTGAGCAGAGCCAAATTGGGGCCATGGCACGGCGAGGGCTGGCGAGACCCCGACCCGTGGGGGTCCTGTGCCGGCCCCGAGCAGTGGCAGGAGGGGGAGCGCAGAGCTCGGCACCCAGCAAACCCCTCGGGTACATCGGGCACCGCAGCCTGAGTCACTCCCGCCCTCGTGCGCACAGCAGAGAGGTTTTGGGGAGCAGCCCTTGCTCAGGGAGCTACTGGGAATCTCGCCACAGCTTCCATCAGTTCGGCTTGCTGTTTGGAAGCCTCTCCTGCAGGTTAAGACGAGCCGTGCTTCCCCGTGTGGGGGCAATCAGGAAGGTTTTGCACTCAGCAGAGGGGGAGCTGGATGCTCGCTGAATCTGCAGCTGGCTTTGGCAGGGCTAGAAATCGTTAAACACTTCTGGTGTAAAGCTAAAAACGAAAGGCTGTCGGCAGGAGTGAGAAATCTTGGGCCACAACTGATGCTGCCGGAGCCGTGAACGCGCCTGCTGTCCTAAAGCAGAAGTTTCTGCTCAGAAAAACCCAACAAACTAACAACAAACAACAACAACGACAAAACCCCAAACTGTGGTTTCTGGGAGAAACCGCAAGTTTTCTAACCAGTTCTACTTGGGTGCTAATGTCAGGTTCCTTGAGTGCCCCGCTATCGGCGTGGATCGGGCAGGGCAGCTCCCTCCCTCCCTCCCTCCCCGCACAATGCCGGCAGTCTCCCGTGGCGCTGCAGGCAGGCAGCTGCAGAGGCCGAGGGTAAAAAACAGAGGGGCCACACAGCTCCAGGGCAAACAATTGCCCTCAGTGTACCAACAAAACCACGGCTCCGGAGGCGCGAGGCCGTCCCAAAGGGCAGGTTCCCTGCGCACGGAGCGAGCAGCCAGGAACGCCCAGGGGATGAGGAGCACGAGCCCAGCTCCACGGGGAGGCAGAGACACCCGAGGAACCCCCCCGCATGCTTCCACCCTGCTTGGACGAACAAAACCACCCCGGAGAGGGGTTAAAATCCCACCAAACCCATCCTGGAAGGAGCGCTAGAACAGCTAACGCGGTCTGGCTGCCTCCCTTCCAGCATAACCTGTTTCTGCTAATTTATGGAAGCCAATAAAACAAACCCCGAGCGAGCTGAGCCCAGCAGCAGCAGCTGCTCAGGATGAGTGCTGAGGATGAGTCGCCCGGCCCGTGCCTGGGAGCGAACATTCCCCGCGAGAGGAGTTCAGCGGGCGCTGGCTCGGGTTAATTTCCACCCCACAGCCCCAGGCGCCGCAGGGGGAGACGTGGAGCCCAGGGCGCTGCTTTGGGCAGGCACCGCTCCCCGCTCCACCGACGTGGAGCTCTCACCCTAGCTACCTTAATGAGCCCGCAGCGAGGCGGTGCAATTAAAACCAAGAGAGCATCAAAGTCAGCCTCCTCCACCCGAGCAGTTCCAGTGCTGCCAACGCGGGTGCACGGCGCCTTTCTGACACCAGCTCCTCGCCTGCAGAGCCCATGGCAGGTCCAGGAAAAAAAAAAAGGCACTTGGGGAAAGCCCTGATCCGCCCCAGTTCAGTTCCCTGCGCCATCAGAGGCACGTTTGGCTGTTAACGGTAGCACAATAACAAAAGATCTTAGAGGTCTAGAGGCACAGAACACAGCAGAGCTCCGCACTGCAAACAGCTTTATTGGGGGATCCCAAAGCATTTGACAAACACGGGCGCTGTCACAGCACCGCGCAGCGCCTGTCACACGCAGCACAAGGTGAACCCGACCGCTCTCCCTCGACGTGGGAAGCCAAAATGAGAAAACTTCCGAATTGCTCCGCTCCCTTCCCTTTTCCAGGTGAAATGAACACGCCGCTTCCACTTCGATGGGAGGAGCAGCTGTTTTCGCTCAGGGGGACGCCGCCACCAGCCCGTTACGAGATCAGACTTCAGGAGCTTTGCACGAACGAGGAGGGGTCGAGTGTCAGCACAAACACGGTGCTCTCCTCTTCCTCACCCCCCTGGGGAGGGCCGGCCTTCCAGTGCTGCGATGTTTTACTGCTGCCGCAAACCACCCCGAGACATCAGGAAGCAAACAGTCACCAGGGATTTGCCACTCATGCCCACAGGACCAGGCTGGATGTTTTTGAAGCCTCGCTTTATGACTGCTGCAAGTCTCACCTTTCCTGACCACAGGTGACAGAACTGATCAGAACCCAAGGGTTTGTGGCTTGGGGCCGAACTCCCCAGCCCTCGCCCAGAGAAAAATGTGCATTTCTGACAGCAGCACCCCATCCCCACGTAACCTGAGCACTGTCTGCTCTCAGCTCACTGGCACGCTCCGAGACTAACAAATGGCTATGGATTGTGCAAAAATCTTCCTCAGCGCTGACACCAATTCATCGCACATTTAACTTAAATAGAACACAAGCTTTGTTATCCCAGATAACTGATGGCACATCCCCATGGTTGGCACTGAACTACGAGGACATTCACCCCGGGAAGGTGCTGCAGACATGCCTGGCACCCACGAGTGGCAGCGGTGCCGTGACCCAACCACCCATGGCACAGCACCTGCACGCAGCTCCTGGTAACCCCATCACTGCCCACCCCCTGCACAACGAGCCTCAGAAGTCCCCAAAAATTGAGAGCACGAGCACTGGGAACTGTTACACACACAGTCTGTAACCAGCACGTAGCAGAGGGGACTGAGCACCATTCACCTCCCATTATTCCCCTGCGCTCCCTTTCCTTGTTACCAACAGCACTACCAGGATCCTTTTTTAAGCAGATCGGATTCCTTCTTCTTCTCCCCCACTCTGAATCCTGCCCATTTCCCAGGGTACTGCTCCCTTATTCAGAAGCTCCAGCACCAGTGCTTCCTGTGGAACAGCAGATCTTTGTTGCATACAAAAGCTTTTTGTCTGGAAATGTGAAATTTAACAATGTTACGGTTTCTGGTGGCAAGCAGACTCGTTATCAACAAATGATGACAACCATGCATGTTTTTTTAAAAATTTTATTTGTCAAAGAAAAAAAAGGCAGTAGCCAATTGAAAACCTACTTCATCTTTAACTCCAATTTTTGACTTTAAATTTAGAGAAACGACTTATTGATTTACTTTGTTTAAACAAACCCCCCTTTTTCCCCTTTAACGTTTACCATCTACTCGTGCTGAATCCTTCCAAGGAGATTGCTCCAGCGTACCTCTCCAGGTCCTCGCTTTGCTCCTTTTACCAAAAAATGAAAAACTCCATCGTGCATCATAAGGGCTCCAATCGTCAAAAATAGGAAAAAAAATATCTTTGGAATAGCCAATTGAGTTGAATAAAAAAATCCACACGAATGCGGTTTGGTTGGGGCAGGAATCCACTCCTATGTTCCTGGTAATCTGATCCCGCTCCATGAATCCTTGCAATTCAGCCTCCCTATCCTATCCACATTATGATTTGAATCCAATGATCCAGCTCCAAGGATTGGGATCCAGTGAGCCCTCTCCAATCCAAACCTTTATAACCAGCAAAACCAAAAAAGAGGAGGCAAAAAGTTAGATACTGTAATGAAAAAATAGGATTCTGGGGAATGATCAGTTATGTTTGCCATCAATTAATACAGATGTACATTAATAACTATCAATTCCCCAAAACAAGCTTTTGAATGGTGATGCTAATTTTCTTTTTTTTTTTTTCAGAAATGTTAATTATTTGGAGGAAACATCGTAATATTTACATATGTCAACTGAAAATGCCAACATACTCATTGCTCGTACGGTGGTGTGCTACAGGTTTTGTGGTTGCAAAAAATGTTTATGAAATTGTAAAAGTTTACTGCTAAAGCTATCCGCCTACTGTATGTCTAAGCTATAACTAGTACTCCCAGCTGGAAGGTAACAAAATTAACTAACTGGAGTTTTCAAGCATATTCGTCAGTCAATTGTGAATTAGTCTGAGGGGAAGGGCTGAGACTTAAATTATTCCCAACTAGGTTTTCTATTTTCGCTTTCAATTCTGGTACTTTAAAAAAAATGAAATAGCAACGCTGTATCAGTCACACAGAGGACATGCAGATTTTAGCAGTATTGATATTATACTCTGATTTGAAGATACCCTTCATCTACAAGTGTACAAATACTACGCAACATTAACACTTGTAACCAAATGCTGCATGACAAAGTAAACCAATACTCCCACCCCCGTCCCGGTTTGTTCCTTTAAAAAACTAGAATGGAATAGAGAATTACAAAAGCGAGTTATTTAGCCACAATTGCCAAAAAAAAGGTTTTAAGGAGAAGAGCAATTGTAGTCTGCAGTAACTAAAACATGCCTGAAGAAGTGACACGTAGGCGCACGTACTCAATTAACCTGTCTCTCAGTATAAGGTCAATACTGCCAAGTTCATCTGTGACAATAGCACTTGGAGTCATACCATTGCCTCCATTATTGATCTGATCCTCCTCAATCCTCCTTTTGACAATCCTAAAATGATTGACATGTGCTCCACAATCCTTTAATCCAAAGCATTCTTAATCCATCTCTTCAGATATGTCTACAGAAAGACACACGAAAAGGCAAGATAAAATATAAGATCCCCCAGAAGAGACAAGTTAGCCACAAACATCCCAACATCCCCAGCTCGTATAAACCATAGCTGAACACTGAGACATTTACACAGCAATACCACAGTTTGAAGAATGTTGGTATTTAACTAGAACTAAATTGAAACAATCCTGACTGACATCAATTAAAATACAATTTACCAAAGACATGAGGGGAATGTTGATGTTACGGAGCAAATACTCACTAGGGATTTTACACAAGAATGCAATTCAACACTTCAGCCAATTTGAATAAAACAGTTTGAATTAAAAAAAAAAATTGAAAGACTGTACTGAGTAAAGGAAAACTGTGTACAACATGGGGTTCTACAAAAAGATCAGAGCTAGTGATCGTTTATGTACGAGATCGGGATCTGCTGTGGCGGGGAGAGTAGCGTGGAGATCCTCTGCTTCTTCTTGGGGAATAACTGCGGCTTCTGCTGTTGCTTCGACTACGGCTTCTGCTACGACTACGGCTGCGTGACCGAGATCTTCCATAGCTTGGACTTCTTGGACCATCAACTTTAACACGGATGTAGGCAGTTTCTCCCTATTGAATAGACAGAACTTTCGATTGAAAGGTCTAGGCTTTAGGGCCATCTTTTTAGGCATGCTGACAGACTGCGGATATCGTTTACTAAAGCACAGAAATAGACACCAAAGCCTTAATAAAGTCTATTCCGTGACAAACTGACCACAGACTTAGTTTAGCTGCTTTGTGTTTTAAAACAACAAACACCACACATTCCTTACCTTCAGCTCCTACTGTTAAGCCCTTTGTATCCAATTCTGGCCAAAAGAGTAAGTATGGAACCTACCTCATGAGATCTAAATTTAGTGTTATCCAGTTTTCGCACAGCGTAGGTCATATCTTCCTTCCGTACAAACTCCACGACACCAGTGCCATCTCGGAAAACATCAGCATAACATACATCACCTGCCTCACGCATGTGATCCTTTAAATCCTGCCAACTTCCACTTGGAGGCAGCCCTAGATAAAAAAGCAACACCTTGCTTTACAACCCCAGCGTATTAGCATCGTCTGTAGATACAGCGCAACGGACAGGAGAGGCTACGTAGCAAGCAGGCAGGCTGCCTCGAGGAGCTGTTAGCAGCCAGGAGGAGTGCTCTGTGCAAGCTACACGAGGAGATGCTTTGTAGGAAGTGCTGCAGAGCTGCATCGCCCCTCACAGCTGCGAGGACCGAGGGTGGGGAACGCTTGGGCTAGCGAGAGCAACGACTCACCCGAGACGATCACTCTGTACTCCGAGCGTCGCGATGGGGGCCCGTACCTGCCCCGGGGGGCTCCTCCACCTCCACCTCCTCCGCCTCCTCTGCCGGTGCCCCGGCCGCTGCGAGGGAACTCCACGCGGAGGCGATACCCATCGTAATCGTAGCCGTCCCGCCCGTACACGGCATCCTCCGCGTCCCTGCGGGCCGGGTCGTGGCGGTGAGCTCGGCCTCCACCCCCCCTCCCCGTTATCACCGCGCCCTGCCCCCCCCCAGCCGCTCTCCCCCCCCTCCCTCCCCCGCCTTTGTTCCCGCTTCCCGCCGGCCCCTCCCCGCCGCCCCGTTAGCGCCGCCTGAGGCCTGGGAGGAGGGGGGGGCGGCGGCGGGAGCCGGGCAGCGCCTCAGCAAGCGGGGGGAGGCCGCGCAGGGCCCGGGGCCTGACGGCGTGAGGAGAACGGGGGATGGGGAGAGCAGCGGGGCCTCACCTGGGGTCCTCAAACTCGACGAAGGCGAAGGGCGGCCCCCCGCGGCGGTTCTTGAGGTCGATGTCGCGGATGGCGCCGTACTTGTAGAAGACGTCCTCGATGTCCTTGGTGCGGATGTCGGGGGGCAGGTTCCCCACGTAGATGCGGCAGTCGTTGTTGCCGGCCGGGCCGCGGATCACGCCCCCCCCGGACATGGCGAGGTCGGCAATGGCTGCGGCGGGGCTGGGCCTGAGGCGCGGGCGGCGGCGGCGGCGGGCGGGCGGTGGCGGTGTCGGGGCCGGGGCCTGGGCCGGGCCGTGCGGACGGGAGCTCTCCTCGCGCCGCCTCCCCCAACCGCCGCTGCAAAATGGCGCCCGCGGCTCCCCCTCGCGCTCCTGCTGCGCGCAGCGATCTCACCCCCGAGCCGCAGCACCTCCCGCGCGGCCCCGCGGAGAGAGGCCCGGGTACGCGTATCCCTCCGCGCCCTCAGCGCCCGCTCCTGCGCATGCGCGCCGCCGCAGGAAAGTAGTCCCTCCGTTCGCCGCTCGCCGCCGCCTCGCCGCGGAAGGCGAGGCCTCGCCGGCAGCTCCGCCGCCGGGCGCGGGGCCTCAACGAGCGCCGCGTGCTGCCGGTGGGGCCGTGCAGCTCTCCCCGCCGCCGCCTGTCGGTGCGCCGGGCCTGCCTGGCGTCACGTCCGGTGCGGCGCTCGCGCCAAGAAGGCCCGGCAGGGGCGAGGGCGCGGCCCACAATGCACCGCGCCGCGGGGGCGCTTGGCGCCAAGGCGCGGGGCGCGACCCACAATGCACCGCGCGGGGGGGGTGGGGGGGGCGCATCCAGGCTCGACCCGGCCCAGGTCGTAAATACTTGGTGTTAAATAAATAAAATGAATAAATAAATGCTCAGTATTTGTTTAATTAATTAGTTATTAGTTTATTAATTATTTTCTTTTTTCTGGCCATCTGCACCGTTTCCCGCTGGTGGCAGCTGTGCGGCTCTTGCATCAGACAGACCTCGCAGCCAATGGCAGCTGCTGACGTGATTTTGGGAATCAAAATAAAGTGCAGAAAAAAAAAAACACACAACACACACAAACCTTTACAATGCACCGCCTGCTCCGTGTCTGCCTTTGTTAATAAAAGTGGAGGCCCCAAAAGGCGTTGGGAGCAGAGGGGGAGCAGCCCCAGAAGGAGGTCCCAGGGGTGTAAGGAAATAACGCACGGCAATGTAACATTTACGGGATAGTGATTTACATAAAGTCACTTCCAAACACCCGTTTATTATTTTAGTCACAAATTCCTGGAAGATTTGTTAAGGCAGTAAGTGCAACTTTTAATGTACAAATTGCTTTTAACTAATGAGGGTGCAATTAAGTGAGCCAAACTTCGCTTTCAAACTAGCGCTGTTTCGGCCAGCAGGTCCTCCAGGTGACATGAAAACCCAAGCGTCTTTTATTATTATTGTTATTATTTATTAATTTGCCTGGTTCCGGAGGGTAGGGCATTTCCCTTGCCTCTGAGACCAGGGCTGATAACACGCTGCCACAGGGAGCCCCCCCTTGGCAGCACGGGGATTTCGCTCACATTTTGGGGTGCTGAGCGTGCCCCCAGGCCCCTGCAGCACGGCAGCTCTGCGGGGACACGCTCTCTCCCAAACTCCGTTCATTTTCTCACGCTTCACATGGCCCACGTTGCTTTGAAGTGACAATTTGTAGTGCAGCCTGCACGCTGCATCAGGTGCGGGAGGGATGCTAAAGCATTTTTTAAATTGCTGCACTTTTGCAGTCTCTGCCCTGGGTGTCTCACTGAGCCCCAGGTATCTTTCATATCAGCGCAGGCGAGTCCATGCGGTGAGGGAAGGGCTGACTCACGGTAACCACAGGGATGGGGTTAAAGCAGCCTCTGAGCGAGCAGAAAAACCCTCTGGGCTCCGGAGTTAATTAAGGGATATTGAGAAATGTGTCATACCTCCTTAGTAGTGGCTGTCATGCATACTTCATTTTTCGTGTGTTAATTAAAAATGCATATTCCTCTAGAAAACAGCAATCCGAATGACTTGCAGTTAGAAAAATATTTTCAGCATAATGTGTTTGACTGTTTTAAATGCCTTTATTTCTCTCCTGTGTAGGTTAAAGTGAAGTAACATCCTCTGCTCTATTGACTTTTAACATTGATAATATCTGTGTTAGGTTGCTGGTGATTTAAATAAAGACTGCTATTAATCACAGAAAGACGCTATGAGAAAGCCCATCTTCAGGAGCGGTGGTTTACCCAGGTATAACCTGCTGACTGCCCAGGGATTTTCTGTGTTTTTAAAGAGTTTTAATGGTTTCACCATTCTCTTTGTACAAACTGCTGGGGCACAGCCTGCAGCACCCGCGAGGTTCCAGGGACAAGCTGAAAACTGTGCACCGGGCTGTGCACACGAGCTCTGTAGGTGCTTTGGAGTAAATATGGGTTTTGAACCAGGATAATTTAATGAGCTAGTTCAGTTATCTGCCAGATCAGTAAAAATACTTATTGCATACTGGAAAAAAATAAAATCACCCCTTTGTCTCCCCAAAAAAGTCTTAAAGACCCCAAATATACCCTTCTCAGGTATGGAGAAGGTTCCATCCTTTGCCAGGGAATGAGTTTTTATTTTCAAAGGCTTATTAAGCTGCTGGAAGTTATTCTTAAAGGCATCATAAAATAATGGTAAGTTTGCCTGGTTTGCTGAAGCCCTATTGCATCATTTCTTTTGTGTGTTAATAATCCTCATAACTACTTTAAGCGATTGCCTTAATTACCTTAATGAAGTGTCTCTTTATAGAATTATTGAATGTTTTCTTTCTCATTACCTTTTTTAGCTCTGTGTTATCAGCGGAGTGCTTCAAGCAGGTGCATAAGCTGCAGAGCATTTGTTTGCTTTGTCGGAGTCACGTTTGGCTTTCTAGCAAAACGTATATGTTGAGAATCATTAAACATTAATTACGTAGAAAATAAACTAGTGGGAAACAAATGGCAAGTAGTCTTGCAAAAAATGAAACTCCTGTAAAATGCCAGGCTTTGGTTCTCAGAATGAGCGTAGTGAACAACTGGGCTTTGAGGGTATTGATCGGTAACGCAAATATTAACCAGGAAACAGAACAAGAAGTGTCCAGCTGGAGGCAGGCTGCAGTACAGCTTGTGATGATCGCTCCTCAGCCTGCTCTCAGCCTTCCCACACGAAGAAAGACACCCAGCGGGCTTGGTGTGGCCCTTTCTGGCCTTTTCACAGCGTTCCTTCTCTCCTCTTCGTTCAGACATCTTCCCATGGGGTTACAATGCGCCCTGCCCTTCCTCTGCTCCAGTGACCATGGCCATGCTGTGGTGTCTTTATGCAGACACTGAAGGGCTCAATATTCCTGTATTTATGACAAACCAGAGGTGCTGGAGGCGCGGGGGCTTTCCCAGGATCACCGGCAGAGCCACGGCACATCACGGCCGGGGCCATGGGTGCTCCTTGAGGGCTTTGGCCGCGTGCCCGTGGTGTCGGGCAGGTGTTGGACAGGACCTGCTTTCCCCTCATCGCTGGCAGCCTCCTCAGTGCTGTGAGATCCAGCCGGGGTTAGCTCTGATTAACCTCACCGTGTTGCAAAATAACAGTTCTTCAAAGCCCAGATTGTTTGTGAGGAAAGGGCCACTTTTAAAACACCACCGTAAACTGCAACGCTTTTTGCTCTCAATTGTCCAAACTTCCTGGTCCGCTCCTACAGCAGTGGCTCTGGATGTGCTGCTGAGCAGGACCTGGGCTCCTTCGGCACTTTGGCTGTGACATGAAACTACCCAGTGCCTTCGGGGCTCAGCATACTGAGCTGATGGTTCGGGGGCTTTAATTTTAAATAGCACCTCCAGGTTCTCAGCTTGCACGTGCAAAAAATGCAGCCCGTAACTTTTTCAGAGGATCTCTGAGTGCATCGACAAAACAATGACTGTGAGTCTGCAAATACGTCCTGTCCAAGTGCGTGAGGGCAGAGCTCGTTCTATTTATTTATGCATAAGCCGAAGGATTTCATGGGCACATGCCGTGGCGTGTCTTGATGGGGACGTGAAACACAGCGCACCTTGAGAGCAAATTCTTCCTGAGAGCCAGCCCCAGAGAGCACACACGGGGAGAGATTGGAACAGGAAAAGCCACCGGAGGACAAGGCTGGGTCCCCCGCGGGGACGCAGCACCCAGCAGCTTGGCAGCCCCTGAACATCAGCCAGGGCCGTGCCTGAGAGGAGTCACAGCGAACTGATTGCAAATGAGGTTTAAGAGCTGGTGAAAATAATTAGCTGAGAGGGACAGAGGTGCCTGCAGGGGACACGGCGTGAAGGGCTCAGCGAAGCACTGTGGCTTCATTGCTGTTGAAGCATGTGACGTTGTTAGCTGAGCTAAACTGCAAAGGGTTGTGCGTTGCGTGCAAACGCCTGGCTTTAAAAGTTCTGGAACAGTGATCATTTTTCTTCAAAATAACACCTACACCGCTGAAGCTGTTAACACGGCTTACTCAGAGGAGCAGTGACTGTAACATCTCCAAGTGCCACTTGCCTTGCTGGTAGCAATTAAAGGTTAATTTAAGCAATCAGGTTTGGGGATGCAGGCTGCCTTGTTTTCCCGTTGCCGTGACTTCAGGTCCCCTCGGGTCCCGCACACCGCGTTGGGGGAGCCCTTGGCACAGGCTGGAAACGAGCCCATGCTCACCAGGTCTGGGTGGCCGTGCTGCCCGGCTGAGGCTCGGGGGTGGGGGGAGATCTGAGGCTTTTTGCTGTCCAAAAATAACCCAAATTTGCCAGGCCTCAGTGGTTTTTAAAGGAGGTTTTCCATTAGCTTTCCGTCAGAGGCTGCTGGCAGCACGGCTGCCATCTCCACTCGCTGTTCTGCTCAGGGCATTCGGAGACGACAGGCTGCAGCCCCGCAGCATGGAGGTGGTTTTGCTGATTTTTTTTTTAATACAAGGAAGTAGAACAAGTCAGAAATGCATTAAAAATTAGTTTCAAGCCAAATGTTTTAAACCCAAGTTTTAGGAACCATTTCGTCGACTTGCATAACTTCACATAACCACTGGAGAAGGGCGTTTCTGTTCCCAGCAGAAGCTGTTCCACAGCATTTGGTGATCCAGATGTTCTCCACTTAGGAAACTTCCCAGTTCACGTCCAACAGATTTAAAAATAAAAATTGAAAAAGAAAAAAAAAAAAGTGCAAGGTACAAAACCAACTGCTTTTAAATGAGCAAGCTAGTGTCTGCACTCGGAGGTACGGAGGGAAAGCACACGGGGTGTCTGGCATGGACGGTGCCCGTTCTTCACTGCGCAAAGCAGGTGTGACACTGCCACTTCTGGTTTGATTTCTGAGTGACCGGGACCACAAGAGCCCAACTGGAATATCAAATAGAAAGAAGAAACGTTATATTTTTTAATTTTTTCCTCATATGCCTTTGTGCTGCAGCTGCATGAGGGTAATCAATAGGAAGAATAGCAGAGATCATTGCATTCCATGTAGGACATCAAGGTTAGGAATGTAGGATATTACCTGTATAGTTTCCCAGGCAGTGCTTTAACATTTTCCTACCCCAAAATACCAAACGCAGGACAGGCAGGGGCAGAGCAGGGACCTTTGTGGGGTCAGGAGTGCTGCTGAGGGCGCAGAGCCGCAGCGCCGGCGAAGCCACGCTTCCTCCCTGGGAAGCAGCTAACCATAAACACAGCTCCCGGCGGTGTTGTGGCATGCCAGGGGGCTGTATTGCTTCCTTCACTCGTCCTGCCCTAGTGAAGCTTTAAACAGAAGCTTTGTGTTCAGGCACCCAGCTCTTCCTCTTGCAAGGGGCTTGGGGGGTGCCGGAGCCTGGGCACTGCTCACCCCTCGCTCCCCAGGGTCGGCAGCCCTGGTTTGTTTTCCCCTTTGAAGGGAGGCGATGAATAGCTGTGCCGTGTGCGCCTCGCTCCACGGGCTGTCTGATTTTCCTTCGTGGCCACAGCTCTGCCTGCACGGGGCCGTCACCTGCGAGCCTTTTCGGCTGTCAGAAGGGAGAAAACCAACAAACGTACGCTGCCAGTCCTAGGGGCGAGCATAAAGCAGCGGCTGCATCCACTTGTTCTCTCTGAGAGCACAAAAGACGTCAGTGAGTGTTTGTTTTCCTCAAGGGCTTTTTTTTTTTTTTCTTCTTTTATTCCCCTTTTTCTTCCTCCTCTTCCTCCTGGGCAGAGAGCAGCCGTGCGCCTGGCCGGGCGCTTGCCTGTTTGGAGTCAAACACGAGCCAAGCACTGAGCTGGGCTGGGACTGGTGGGCAGACACTTCTGCTCTTTCCTTACCACAAACTGCATCCCAACACCTCAGTGCCACAGATAAATGATGCCCTTTATCCCAGGGCATGTGGCCGGACCCTTCCAGGCGCTCACACCGCATGTGTTGCTTATGAGGGGTGAGGATGGGGAAGGCCAGCGTGGGATTCACAAGCAGGAAAATACCAAAAGTTGAGCGTTCTTCCCGTCTCCTCAGCCCTTCTGTTAGGAGATAAAGCTGCCTTTTGTCTAGGCAAAAACGCTGAAATGCTTCCAAAACGACCTCTGGGCTTTGGAGCTGGTTTTACTGGCTGCGGCACCATGCCCACCCAGCTGGGGGGCAGCTTGTGCAGCCTTGTAGCGGCGTCTCGCTGGGGCAGCACAGGCAGCTGAAAGAAAGGGAGAGGGCTGGGAAATGGGAGAAGGACCCAGCCCTGGCGTTAATTGCTTTCCTCTGCAGCTCTCACGGGGTGCCAGGGAGCCGCTCGGCCCTTTCCACGCAGGGCATCGCTGTCGGCACAGCGCCGCGCCGCTGGCAGCACGGCCTCACCCTTCTGCTGGAGGTGCAGGCAGGATTTCAGCCAACTGTTTAAAAATAAATCCCCTCTGCCTGGAGAGCACGCAGCCACCTGGCACGCCGCCGCACGCCGGCAGGAGGGGAGCCAAGGCCAAGGGGCGGTGGGACCCGGGCCACGGTTGTGGCTGCTGATCCCGCTGGCTCCCCCGCAGCAGCAGGGGGGTGGTCGTGGGCACACTGAGCCCCCCACCTCCTGCTTCGGCTGGGCTGTGGGGCTGCTGCTGCAGGAGGCTGGGCTGGGAGCATCATTTAGTGGCCCCCCCTGTGCCGCTGAGGCTGGGCAGGCGCTGGGCAGAGGGGCCCGGAGCGCTCCTCTAATTAAAACCAAATCCCTCGTGGGCCCTTCCATGCAGAGAGGTATTACAGGCTTAAGGGCTGTATGAAATGTATATTTATTGATTGGGTCAAGTGTTGCAGCTCCTTCTGCAGAGCGAGGTGAGAGCATTAATACGCGATTGACCCGGCTGGCGAGGAGGGCAGCAAAGGGGGGGCTGAGCACTGCTCGCGCCGATGCCGGCCCAGGGGGCTCCCAAAACAGGCACCTGCATCACAGCAAGCCCCTGAGTGTCTGCATGGCACGGGTGTGCACACAGCTGCAGGGCCCCACGTCCCCGGCCTTGTGGGCACGCTGCTGCTGCCTGCTGCGGGTTTGTGGAGCTGTGTCCGGGTGCCCACAACACGCTTTGGACACGCTGTAATGTGCAGGAATGTGGGATGGCTGCTGGTGAGAACTCAGCAGCAGACACGGGACCTGCTTTTCAGTAAGAGCAAACAACTCGAAAGCTTTTCCAAGCTGGGAGCTTTGTGCTAAGCGAGTCTGTGTGCTCGGCCACAGCCTGAACCCTAAGGACTGCGAACGCGCAGCAGTCACGGCGGCAGACCTGGATTAAAACAGGGCTGGCAGATGGTGCTGTAACTTCCACAACATCAGTGGTACAGAAAAGTAGTGTCAATATGGGCGATTCTATTCTTTCTCCTCTTTCAGGAGCGGCTAGAGCCTAAGTGGAGCTCAGAAGTGAGGCTGACCTACATCACTGCACACGGCAGAGACCTCGCCTCCTGCCTTCGGAGCGGCTGCGTCCGCGCTGTGCCAGAGCAGAACCTGATGGCAGCGGCTCCATCCTGTGCCCTGGGGAGCTCACTCTTTTTCCACGGCTTCTGGGGGGTCCTGGCAGCCCCAGCCCCGTGCCTGTTGCCCACAGAGGGCTGGCTGGGGTTTCCTGGCCGGGCTGTGGACACAGCACCAGTGGGGGCGCGAATTGCAGGGTTGCTGCATTCCTGCATGAGCACCCAAATAGCTCGCACTCAAGCACCCGATTAATTTATGCACAAGTGCCCAATTAGCCAGGTGTGAGTGGCCAAGGAGTCCCCACAAGAGCCCCCAGCCAGGTCTACGCAAGAGTGTCCCAGCAGTTGACGCAGGAGCACCCAGCTGATGTCCGTGTGAGCACCCGGTGACTTCGGGCATGAGCACCCAGTTAGCCCACGTGTGAGTGCCCAGAAGATGCATAAGTGCCCAACCAGCACCCGTGCCAGCAACCAAAATGTCCTGCGTGAGCACTCTGAGCTTACACAGCCACAGCTGGGTCGTGCACGACTGCAGGGTTAGCCCATGCATGAATGCCCTGGTGCTGCATGCATGAACACCTAATTACTACATGCATGAGCACCCAATTAACGCATGCAGTAGCACCCAGGTCCTGTGTGCATGAGCGCCCACTTATTTTGCATTTGAATGCCCAGTGAGTGCACACGTGGCTGCTCAATGTCTCCATGCGTGAGCACCCACAGAATTACCAGGAGATTTCCAGCTTGGCCCACACGTGAGCTCACCGCATGTCCCCAGAGTGAGGACACCTCTGGGGTGGTGTCGAAGCCCAGAACTGCCCTAAAAATGTAGAAAGCCTTCGATGTGCAGGTAGGGCCCTCACAGAGAAAATGAGCTGGATTTAGGGCTGGTGCTGGAGCATCCATCCCAAGTGTTGTAGTGGAAGGGAGGGCAGAAAAGGGAAAAATGGAGAAACTCGAGGGAAGGGAAGAAGTGAAATTAGCACCCAGCTGGTCCCAAAGTCCTGAGGCCCCTGTGCCTCCTGGTCAGACTGGGACCACTGCAGAGCACAGCCGCACAGCACGGGGCTCAGGCAACTTTTCCTTCGGTGTTTTTTCCATCTTTTCCATTTCTAAACCTGCCTTTCACCTCCGGGGAGAGCAGATTAAAGGGAGGTCCCAGCCGCTGGCATGTCCAGCCACAGCGTGCAGACGGGCGCTCGTTACGTTCCCATGTTAATGTGACCCTGCCCAGCTTCCCGATAGGTGTTTTTATTTATGGATCCTGCGTGAACTGCAAGTCACTTGCACAAACTTGCAGAGAGCAGATGACCTGAATACATATTAATAAGGCTCACGCGCCATTTGGCATTAAAGAGTTTTCTATCGCGCTCGCGGGATCGCAGGAAACACTACCTGGTGGAGAGCAGTGTTCAGACAAGAAGCCTTCTATAGCTCGGCACAGTTTTTAAACCATTTGCCTTGGAGAAATGCCCAGGCTGCCCCGTGTGTGGCTGCGAGAGCTGCTCCTGGAGAGAGAAACGCGCCTGGGCCTGGTGCTTGTGCAGACGAGAAAGGCAGGTAGTAGAAACACTCAGTTGTCCCAGATTTTGAACAGTAACCCTCGAGAATGGGGCACTGATACCGACAGCAGCGTGCTGCTTACAGTGATAAAGCCCTCAGCATTTGCAGTGGCCGCTCCCCTCTGGACGTTTACGGGGCATTTTCTCTGTCGCTGGGATTTATTCAGCCTCCATAGCAGGGATTCCGGGGAGATAATAACCCACATTAACCGAGCCACTGAAAACTGCTTCACAAACACATTGATCAAAGCAGCCCGGGACTGCGAGCAAACCTCCCTGAGTGCGGCCGGCAGCACAGCTGCCAAAACCATTAACTCCTGGTAAAAATCAGTCATACGGCAGCCTCGGGCAGGATCAGGACAGGGGAGGACCCAGACTGAGAAGGTTTGGGACTGCAGTGATGAGCAAGACAGAGAACTTCTTCTGCTTTGCTGCTGCGGCTGTGTTTATGGAAGCTTTCTGGCCACCAGAGCAGCCGGTGGCTGAGCCCGGGGAAGAGCAGGGAGCCGAGCAGGTACAGGAGGCACGACGGAGGAGGTGGGGCGGACAGAAATGCTGCAGGGAGAGAAGACAAAGGGAACACTTGTCCTGTCGGCTCCTGCAGATGTGTGGTTTCATCGCGGATGTTGTCCTGGCTTTGGGACAAGGACAGAGGCAGAGGGGCAGAGTCACGGCTGGGGCTGGAATCGCGTCTGGCCGGGGAGCTCCCGGCCGCAGGCAGAGCCAGGCCGCAGCCTTAGATGGCGAGCTGCTCCTCGCAGCCAGGCCCTTTTCCTCTTAATCTCCACACAGCGCCTTATATAGTGCACTCGGAGCAATTTATAAATAAAGGCTTTTTGTCACGATCCAGGAACGCGTCTCCCCTTGTGGCATTTGAAGCACTTCCTCCAGGGAGGCCGGGCTCCTTCCCGTGCCCAGAGAGGCGCCAGCGGGTGGCTGCACGCTGACCCCCTGGAGACGAGGACCGGGGTTTTATTCCTCATCCCTTTGCAGCAGGACCCCTGTGGGGAGCTTGCTCCTGCCCTGTGGGGCTGAAGGTGCTGCGGGTGTCCCCGGGACCAGCTGGGCAGGGGGAGGTGGGTGCTGCATCGGCACCCACTGGCACCAAGGGGACACCGGCAGGTCTAAAGCACAGGGGTCTGGGGTGAAATCTGGGGCTCCTGTTGTGCGGGACAAGCATCATCCCACACCTGCCTCTAGCCTGAATATCGGCTCAGCTCCCATCATCTGCCTCAGTTCAGGATTTACGTGATACCAAAACTGCAGCTACTTCGGCCTCGCAGCCGCCACTCTCCTGCAGCAGAGGATTAAGCAGAACTTCATGGCAGCAGCAGGGGCAGGAACAGAGCTCTGCCTCTCGCAGCTCAGCTCCCTGCCCGCTAACGAAGCTCCTTCATTAGCAAGGGATGGGGCAGCCATACAGGCTGGGCAACCCGCCTCCACCAAGGGCGGTGGCGCCCGACCCGCGGGCCCGGCTTGGCGCTGCGGGACCGGCTTGGGGCTTGCTCAGGGCTCCTGGAGCAGAGCAGGGACCTTTCCCTGCAGCTGTGTGCGAAGCAGGGAGCTGCCTCCTGCCCATCAGCAGGGCTGGGTCCTGCTGATGTCCCTGTGGCCGGGCTCTGCTCCTCGCGGTGCTGCTCCTCTCTGTCTCGGCACGGGGCGAGCCGAGGCTCCACGCCTCCCAGCCGGGCGTGCTAATAAAAGAGATCCGCGAGACTCCGAGGTCTGCTGCCTCAACAGAGACTCGGCGGAGCTATAAATAGCCCAGCCAAGCACCGTGCACTGAACCTGAGCAGAGCCGGCTGCCCTCGCAGACAGACGCCCCCGGGAGCCTCGCCGAGACGCGGCCCCGGAGCCTGCTGCGGCACAGGGGGACGTGGGGACATGGGGATTTGGGGACACCCGGCTCCCACCTCCTGCCCCTTCCTTCCAAGTGGCCCTGCTCCAGCAGATGACCAGGCATTGCGTTTCCCCCCTCCTCAGCCCCCAAATCAGCGTGCTTCAGCCCCTATCCGGCCACGTGGAGCCCCTGGAAACACGGCCATAAAAGTATTTAATCCTGCTGCTGCTGAGAGATGGAAGCTCTTGAAGGGTTGCAGCCACATGATGCTCCTCAAATGGGAGCTCGGGGCGGACCCTCACTCCCTTCCGTGGTTTTTTTTTTTTTTATTATTATTTTAATTATTATTATTATTTTATTTCTGCTGGGCTTTTCCTCAGGTGGTTTCTTGGCGCCTCTGCCCAAATGAAATGGAGCAACCCAAATCGGAGCTGGCGGGCGGCCAGCCTGGCAGACGGGCGACCCGGAGGGCAGCTGCACGCCCGGGGCACATTTAGCGAGGGCAGGAGCCCCGCGGGGGGAACCCAAGCGGCCGAGGAGCCGGTTTCGTGCAGAGCATCCCAGCCGGGTGCAGAATCTGCCCTTCAAGGGGCTGACAGTGCCGTTTGGGACGTGCTGGGTCGCTCTCACCGGGTTTCACCGTGGCTTTCCTGCAGGGAAAGCAGAAGTGCAGAGCGAGGCGTTGTGGTGCCAGACCTCAGCCCGGGTTTCGGAGTGAACGGGGTTTTTGTTCTCCCCTTTTGTCCTCACCTTGGCTTTTGTGTGTACGTGAAACACGAGGAGAGCGTGACGTGGCCCTCCTGGGCTTGGGTGCCTTTGTGTCCCGGTGTCTTTTCCGGGGACACGGAGCCAAAACACCTGAGGAGCCTCGGGCAAGCAGCTCTGCCAGGCCACCGGTGTTACCAAAGGGTTCTCGTGTCCCCTCCTGTCCCTGCCCTTTATCTCCCAAATGTCACAGGGGACCGCGACGGCCACGGGTCACCCCAGGAGCTGGTGTGGGGACACTTTGTGGCCAGCTCAGCACTGGGGCTGGGGATTTATGGGCACGTGAAGGAGGTTTGGGGTTATATGGGCATGTGAAGGAGGGCTGGGGTTATATGGGCATGTGAAGTGGGGCTGGAGCTGGCAGGGCTGGCTTGGAAACCCCATGGAAAGGCAGCGACTGTCATGGGACACGGTGCTGGTGGCCGTGATGGGTCCCCAAGCCTCGCTGCCGGTGTAAATTTGGGAAAAAAAACAATAAATGAGCGGGGAGCGGAGGAACGAGCATGGTGCTGCGGGGCCAGGAGCGAGGCTGAGCCCTGCCAGGGAGCCAAGCGGTGCCCTCAGCACCCTGGAGACGTGGACAGTGGGGTCTGGGGGTGTTGGGGTGCTTGGGGACACGGCTGGGTGGGGGACACCCCGGGGGCTCCACACCGGCCCCTCAGCACCCCCCGGGGCCGGGCTCAGCACCCTCCGGATCGGGCCCTCGAGGCCCCGCCCCCCCGCGCAGCAAAGCCCCGCCCCTCCCCGCCCCGCCCCGCGCCGGCCGCGCGGCATTGTGGGATGAAACAGGATGTAGGCAGAGCAGCGCGGGCGGACGGGCCGGGGCGGCGGGCAGCGCGGCGGCGCAGCCAATCGGGGCGCGGCGTGCGGCGCGGCGCAGCCAATGGGAGCGCGGCGGGCCGCGCGCCGCAGCGGGCGGGGCGGTATTTGAGCGCGGCGCGGCGGCGCGGCGCAGAGCGCTCGGCGCGGCGCAGGGAGCGGAGCGGAGCGGGAAGAGCCGCGCGGGTACGGGCCTCTCCCACCTCCTCCTCCTACTCCTCGGCGCCGTGCCCTGCTGTGCTGTGCCGCGCTGCGCTCTCCCGGCTTGGCCCCGTCACTGTGAAGGTGAGCGGCGCCGGGGCTGCGGGGCTCCGTGTGCGGGGTCCGCCCGCGGGAGGGGAAGGCTGGGAAGGAGAGAAGGGGGGTGGTGGCGGCTCACGGCGAGGGAGTCCCGGTGAGGGGGTCCCGGTGCCCGCTCCGCACGCCCGGCACCGCCGCCGGCCTCGCTCCGGGCAAGGTCACCGCCGCCCCGGGGCTCCCCCCGGTGAAGGTCACGCAGCGCCCGGCCTGCGCTCGCCGCCGCCTCCCCGAGAGTCTCGGCAGGGGCCAGCCGGGGAAGGGCCGTGCCGGGCTGTGCTGAGCCGTGCTAGGCCGGGCCGGACCGCGCCCCCTTCCCCAGCCCCCTCCTGCTGCCGCGGAGCTGGGCTGGGGCCTCCTCCCGCAGCCCCCCTGCTCCGGAGGGGAGTTCTGGGCGCTGCCCGGGGCCCCATTCTGCCCTGCTGCGGGAGGGTGCTGGGCTGGAGCCCCATCCTGCTCCCAGCTGCTGGGGCTGGGCTGTTACTGCTGCACCGGGGCTTTGTGTCTCTCCTCCTCCCAGTGCAGGTGGCAGAGCCCCGAAGGCTGGCAATGCTCCGTGGTGCAGGGACAGGGCGTGTGCGTGGGGCTGGCCTGGTGGGGACAGGGCCTGTGGACCTGTGGTGGGGGCAGGGCCCTGCAGTGGGGTGCTGAGGGGTGGTGGGAGCTGGCCCTGCCTTGCACCAGGGGCCTGGCTGCCAGCCCCTGGAGGTTGCTGTGCCCTGGAGCAGTGGCGCTGGGAGGGCAGACAGGCAGGCACCTGCAGCCGTGCTGAAGGATAATGGCTTGTTCCTCTGCTGCTGCTGGCCCTTGGTGGCTTCCCTGAACAATGAGGAGGGAAGATGCTTTCTGCAGGTCATTCAGTGTCTGCTTATGTAATGGAAAATGCCCTCTGAACTGTGTGCTGGAGGCGTGGGAAGGCCTTGGAATCCATGAGAACTTGTTGGCCTTCCTTCCCTAAAGAGGCTTTTTCTTAGAAGAATAACCCACAAGTGAATTTCTGCTGTTTCCCTTTTCCTGTGATTTCCTGTGGGGTGGACCCCCTGAAGATCCTTTAAAGGACTTTCCAAGCCCCTGGATAGTGGAGCTAAACCTGTAGGCAGGCATTTTGGTTCTCCTGAGCGATGTCTTCGCTGCCAGGGTTTCTCAGCCCCAACCTGAAACCTGCTGGCTTAAACCACAGCAGAGAGGGGAACAAAGTGGCTGGAAGTGCCTTTTCCAGAGAAGGGGTAGAGGCGTGTGCTCTCTGCTGTGTGAGCTCAGTTCCTGCCATTCCTCCTGATGCTATTAGTGCATGTTAATAGCGGTGCTCTATTAAACACTGCATCTAAACAGTATAAATTAAGGTTGCAGTAGAAGTCCTCAAGTGCAGAGTAAAGAATTGAAGTATTGTAATTGTAGGGCTGCAATTATGTAACTGGATTCTCTTTCTCTCTGGCTAGCAGGCTCCTTTAATTGCTGTAACAAAGCTACTCCTTCAGTTTTCTGGGACTGTTCCAGGAAGCGATCATTGCAGCAGATTTTCTTCACTCCCTGGTAAAGCTAAGAATGTGTAGTTTCACTATTGCAAAACATTCTTGGTAGTAGTGCTCAGACTTGCAGTGCTGTAGAGGTATTAGTAAACTTAATGGTGCTCTGCAGGCTTAATTGGAGGCACTTGTTGCCACCAAAGGCTTAATTTCACCCAGTTTAAATGCTCTCTGGTAGGAGCTGCTGCCAAGGTGCCAGCACAGGCCTTCACTCAAACAGTCCCCAGACAAGGCGTGCATCCTGGTGGGCCTGCCTGGGGTGGTGGAGTGGGACAGCTGACAGCAGGGCTGCCCAGAAGCCTTTCCTGGTGTGTAGGTCAGCCTCTGCTTGGGGAATTGCTGCAGGGCTGGGGTTGCCAAATCCCTGCTTTCTAGGATGACATGAACTGCACGAGGGACACTTCCCAAAGCTGAATGCTTCCCTAAAAGGGCTGTGGGAAGTCTGTGTGAATGGTTTCACTGCCTGGTACAAAACACCTTAAGTGGGTGATAGCCAAGGGGTTAAATGCTCAGCTCAAGTTACCTCTCCCTGGTTTCCTAGAGATGAGGGCAGTACCAGCATGCTGGCCTCTGGCTCACAGGCTGGGGGAGGAAAATGGGAGGCTGTTTTCCCTGGCTGTGCTTCCCCACGTGTTCCAAGGCTGCAGTGTAGTGTTTCTATTTTGTCAGGCCGGCTTTGTCCCGTGAGAACTGCTGAAGTCTGGGTTTCGGTGGCAAAGCAGTGGTGAGGTGAGGGAACGAGTGCTGTTCCCCATTCCGCCTGTCATTCCAGGCTCTACTAGCAGCAGTAGCTCTGGTTGAGGCTGAGGTGAAAGCAGTGCTAGTGCTGACATGCTGGGCACAGGCTGCCTGAGGTCTGCTCGCGAGGCCCTGAGCTTAAGATGCCCAAACCACTGGTGCACCTGGAAGGCAAGCTTGGCTGTAGCCTGTTGTCTAGGAGGGCTGTGTCTCCACACATCTCATCTCCTCCCACGCAGCTTTCCCTGCCTGTTCGATGCAGGTGCTGATGTTGGACTACCTGATCTAACCCCCAGGGCAGTGCCAGTGCTCCAGCTGGAAGGGAGATCTCGGCCTGGGGCTGCTGTGGGCTACCCTGATAAACTCCTGCTGGTTGTAGCAGGGGGAGTTGGAGTATCAGCTTGTGACACAGCCTGCCACAGAGAGAAACCTTTGCACAGGCAGCTTCTCCTTTCTGGGGAAGGGATTAACAGAATCTTACGTTCTGCCTTAGGTTCACCATGTCTGACAGAAAGGCTGTCATCAAGAATGCGGACATGTCCGAGGACATGCAGCAGGATGCCGTTGACTGTGCCACGCAGGCAATGGAGAAGTACAACATAGAAAAGGACATTGCAGCGTATATAAAGAAGGTAACCGAGGGGCGAGGGGGCTGCTCTGCCTGAGACTCACGGCTGAAGCTCTTGTGTGTGTGTGTCGAGCCTGAGGGGTTTGAGACTTCATACTTCTTGGAAGGAGGAGATGCTTTTTCTGCTTCTTGCCACTATTCCCAAGAGAAAGGAGTGACTTCTCCAAGGTCAGAGGGAGGCTGTGGCAGAGCAGGGCCTGGTCTGCTGCTCTGGCAAGCTTTGAGCGAGCTGAGTGCGTGCTTGTGTGCTCTCCCACTGGATCTCTCAGCTTAGAGCTGGCTGCAGCCTCTCCTCAGGACTTGCTCCGCAGCTGCTGCTGGACTGGCAGTGCTGGTGCGGGGTGGGATTGCTCCGAAGTTTCCCTCAGAAGTGGGCAGCCATGCATGAGCAGCTCTGTCTGTGTGTTCTGGCTCCGAGGCAGCGGGTGTGGAGGAGGATGCAGCCTTGTGCTGCCTGCCAGGGATGTGGAGATGCTGCTGTAAAAGCAGTGCAGGCAGTTTTGTGAAGAGGTGCCTCCCTGTTCTCAGGAACCTGTTGGCTTCAGGCTCATGCTTGTCAGCATCTGGGGAGCTGTTGGTTTCTTCTGTGGCCACTTCTCTGAATGGTCAGGCAAAGTGCTTTTCAAGGAGGAAGGTGATTATGTAGGCAATGCAGCCCTAGCACCAGGATTAGCTCCTGGGCCTTGCTTGTAACCTAACCCTGAATGTAAAGGATTCAGAGGTGTCTCCTGACTTCTCAGATCGCTTTGATCTGATGAGGCAAGACCTATCTGAAAGCACTTGGGGCAATGCAGTCTGTAAAATGAGGGAATGCAGCAGAAGGAATCCAAACAGTTGCCCTTTATTTCCTAAGCATTGGGAGGAGGGAAGTGATTTGATGCACCTTCAAGCCCTGGCAAGAAAGCTTTTCTTTACTTCAAAGGTTACCTGCAAAGAGCTGAAACTGTCTTGCTGCTGTCTGAGGACTGAGTCTTGCTTTAATCTTGAACATCGAGTCTGTTCTTCTGGCTCTGAGGGGGAGGGAAGGGTGTTCCTGGGAGTAGTGTAGTAGAGGGAGGAGAAAACTCTTTAACCCTCCCTTACCTGCTAAGTAGAAGACTAAGAATTCTTGAGGGTCCAGAGTTGACCTTGCTCACCTCTGACCTCAGGGTTTTGTTTTGTGAATTTGCCTGCTTATTTTCACTGCACATTTTTTCCCCTCCATGAAGGATCCCAAACAGCATAAGGCAGACTTCTCCTTCCTTTTTTTAGGTGACCTTTAAGCTCAAATGCCTTGCCAGAGCAGACATGCCAAAACCTTTTTTTATTTTTTGTGAGTGGGTTTGGAATGGGAGAGGAGAAATATTCCCCCGAGCTAGCCTATACGTGGGGCTTGAATAGGTCTGTACCAGGGAGAGCACTTAGGGCTGCTCGCTCTGCCCAGGGCAGATGTGTGCTCCACATCTCGGGAGATAATTTGCTTGCGTTGGATCCTGCAGAGCAGCCAGTGCAGAGGCCTGGCTCACGTCAGGCACTGCCTCACTCCACACAATGGTGTCTTGTGGCAGGGAATGTAAGGATGCTGCAGGTGGGAGGAGGGGCGTTAGTGTGCGAACAGAACCGGCAAAGAATTTGTGCTTAGAACTATTTTCATGTGGGCTTTCTTGGCCTTAACGCCTCTCTTCTGTTTCTTCAGGAATTTGACAAGAAATACAACCCAACTTGGCACTGCATTGTTGGCAGAAACTTTGGCAGCTATGTAACACACGAGACAAAGCACTTCATCTATTTTTACTTGGGTCAGGTTGCAATTCTTCTCTTCAAGTCTGGATAGGAAGTAGGAGCAAGTGAAATTCGGACTGTAATGCACTGATGGCTGAAGCCACGACTCCCTTTAACATGGCTATGCCGCTGCATGGACTGTATACTATATTTAATGTGTATATGTTGCAGTAAAATTCTACTTCTGTTTAGTTGCCTGGGAAGAAGGCGGCATTTTTTTGTTACTGCTTTTTTTGGTTGTATTGCACTAGGAAACCTGTAAATGCTTAAACAATGGCCTTTACGTGGGAAGAAATAAAACTATTCCACAACAGCTCCCTCAGTGGTAACTCCTTCTTTGAGGCTGGGAAAACTTTGGGCAGGCCAAAAAGCCCCTGACTTCCTTACTGAGTTTTACTAGACTGTTAATCTTGTCATGAGGAGCAAAGCCAGTGTGAGCCTCCGAACCCACCCTGCAGACTGTAGAGAGCTGGCTCTCCCAGTAACCTCAGTGCAGGTACCTAAACCACCTGGAAGCTGGTGGGGTGGCTCTTCTTTACGTGGCTTTCACACAAGTTGAACTCCACCTTGGACTGTGATAACCAGACGTGCAGCTGGCACCCTCAGTGTTCTTTCAGTACCCATCACTGTATTTTTGGCTCTGCTGAAGCGTTGACCTAGACTTGTAAGCACCTCAGCCTGGTCTAGAAGGCTTCAACAAGCACCCCTTGAGCTGCTGCTCGCTGCAGGAAGCAGCGTGCTGTGGCTGGAGTCTTTAGACCCTGGTGCTGAGATCTAAAGTTGGCCGCACGGCCCACCCCTGAACGGAGTAGGATATCAAATTGGTGACTGCTGACAACAGCTATTTGGCATGTTCGTAGCCAGTTGTCTCAACACTGCCTTAACTTGATGCTCTCCTTTAAAACAAGCTAATCATGTGGAAGACTTGTAAGTGGCCACTGTCTCCTTTTTTTATTTCTGTAGCTGATAAGCTATTTCTGGAGGCCTGTCCTCCATGTTCTGATATCTGCTTTTGTTCTTAAAGCACAGTACCAAGAAGTTAAATTTACATGTGATGTTTGTGTGAAGGAAACTCATGTGACATCTGCTGCAATGGCAGAAAAACGTCTTGGTCTCCAATAGGTTCAGCAGTGATGTTGTCTTAGTACGTACTGACCCTCGGATTAAACTGCAGGAAGTGTTCTGTATCTGGGTGGGAGGAATCCTGAAGGACAAAGGCTGTGTGATGGCAAGTGGATACTTGGTGCTGTCACTGTCTGTTGGTTTAACTAATTCATAGACAAATCACTGGGCTTGGGAGCCTAACTCGTGTCTCTAGGACAAATCTGGTGTTGGTAACAAGTCACTGCTGGGGTGGGGGAAGGCAGAGTGAAGGGAGCTCTTCGTTGCGAAATGACTCTGGTGACCCAGGTTGACTACTTCCTGAAGTAAAAGTCCTTGTCTCTGTGCAAAATCCAAAGTATGCCTAATTTTGTAATATTGATAGAACAATGTTGTAACTAGAAAGAATGTAGCTGTCATTACTTCATGTTGATGGAAATGTCTGCACTGGGGTAACGTGCCTTGGGCTGTCTGGGGCACTCTTGTGGTCTTGTCTGTTTGGAACTCCACTCTTGATCTGAAAGAAGAATGTTTTGGATTTGTTTTTTCCAAGCATGAGTCTAATGTGAACCTGTTCACGGTCTCTTGTGGAGCAAGATACGTTCCCTTCATAACTGCAATGGCTCAAATACCATTTATTTTTTTCAAACATTAAAGGTGAATTGACACATTTCAACAGCCTCTGGTGTCTTCATTGCCTACTGCCCAAAGCACAAACTGCTCTCGTCTTGTCCCTGCACCAGGGAGCCAGAAGGAGGGGACTGAGGGGAGCGCATCCTCCTGCAGCCCTGCTGGGTGCTGCTGTGCCAGGTAACCTGGATCTGGAGGCGTGAGGGGGGCAGCGGAGCAGCCGGGGTCCCCGCTCCTGTGAGCTGAGCCATAGACGAGCACGAGGCTCGTGTTGAGCAGCCACAAAATGAGCTGAAAGCAGAGCTCCAAAATAAGCAGCAGTGTGTTTGCTACACACAGGCAGTCTGTCTAACCTGCACCTGACAGTGCTGAAAAGCAGAGGCGGTTCCTATGTTTGGGAGGAGCTGGGAGCGCTGCTGCTGCTCCTCCCTCTGCACCCAGGGAGCCTTTTAGCTGGCAGCGTGGCTGTGTGGGCTTAACCTAAACCGTGCTGGGGCTCTGCGGGTCACTTGGTGCAGCTCCAAGAGAGCACCTGCAGCCTTGTGGGGCTGGGGGAGTCACCCCCTCTGGCTTCCCTTGTAAAAAGTGGCTCAGGAATGTCCAGAAGCTGCTGATCTGAACATATGGTGAAAAGCAGGCTCGTGCTGGTGTAACTGAGCCCTGGTGGGACACCGTGCCTTGAACTCACACACACGGAGTAGGAAATGGGTTTGAGCTCCAGGCTGAGGACCAGAAGCTCGCACCTTCAGCGTTATGCTGGGGGGTGAAACCAAGCCCTGCTCACCTGCCCCTAACCCCTGCAGCAGATCCCAGCTCTGCAAGTCCGCAGCTTTCCCTCTGAATGCTCCTTTGTGCAGCGCTGGGGCTCTGGAAGGCGCGAGCTGCCCGAAGTCGAGCAGCACTTCCCTCTGCGCAGCTGAGGTTTTAACACAGAGCTCTGTGTCCCCGCTGCCTTCCCCCCGGGCTCCCCAGCAGCTGCCTGACGCAGCTTTTGGCTTCGACTTTTTCCATTGCCGGGCTCCGTGTTTTGTCTCCAGTTTCCACCACGTGCAGGTGTCCCGCATTATGCCTCAGAGCGTTAACCGTGGCCGTGCTGGGGAGCCTGGCAGCATCCCCAGGGCGCCTGCTGAGCGTGGAGCTGCTTGGAAACATCTGGATCCGGGGCACCGAGTGGAAGGTATGTGTCTGCGGGGGAAACATCTGGAGAAAGAAACTGCTTCCAGATGTTTGGGCAAACTGCTATTTCAGTGTAAGCTCAGTGGATGTTACCACGCTGCCTTCCAGGCGTTCAGAAACGTCCGAGGGCAGCGGGCTGAGCTGAGCTGCTGGCTGCTGCCTGTGGGCTCGGGACGGTGCCTGCAGACGTGTGTGTGCACTCGCTGTGGGTTCATGGCTGGGGAGCGTCACGTTATTTCCTTGCAGGCAGAGTTTTTCAATTCCTTATATTTCTTCTAGGTGTGGCCTTGCGAAAGCAGCGGTTTGTGACGCTGAAGGGGCTCCTCTCTGGTAGCTGTGCTCCGTGTGTTGGTTGTTAGCTGGGATTCATTTCTCTTTGAGGAGTAAAGCAGCTGGAGGAGGTGCGTTATTCCCATGGCCAGGAGGAGCCAGCCTTGCTGCCTGCCTTGCTGGCACAATATTCCTCTTTCCCCCCGGGCTGTGACCACCTGTGGCTCTGGGAAGGGACAGAGTGACGGCGAGGTCCTCCCAACCCTGGCAGCCCAAGCAGGGGCCGGGCTCTGCAGCCTGCTCCTGTGGGAGCAGCAGGGCTGTGTGCCCGTGCTCTCCTCTCCTCCTGCCCTGCAAAGTCACTCTGCAGCAGCGGCACCGCAGCCTTAATCCTCCCAGGCACGTGGAGGCAGAGCCTGTGCCGGTAAGCCTGGCACCCAAAGGACATGTTCCTCTTCTCGGTGTTTTTGTGGGAGATTTGTGCTGAAACATGGAAATCTCCCTTATCTCGTGCTCCTGGTAAACCCCGAGGAGACGGCTGGCGCTCGCTGAAGGAAGCGGGGCTGTGCTGTCCCTGCCCACCCGGGGGTTCCCGGCTTTGTTCTATTTATTGAGCAGTGACTCGGACACCCTCTGCCAGGCGGTGACTCACGGCAGCGCTGCCTGGGCATGAGGCTTGCCTCTCACAGCCCCCTGTGGCTACGGAGCTGCAGGAGCCAGCCGTGTTTGTGCTTCCTCCCTCGAGGCAGCGGCTAGCTGAGGCTGAGCAGTGACTCAGTGCCATTCAGACAAGTAACACCCAGTCCTGGTCAGCAGCTCCAACAGCCCTTCTGCGAGTGACCCCGGGCACTGAGCTTACCGGGGTGTTGGTGCTGAGCAGGGCAGCGAGGGCAGGGCAGGCGGCGGTGTCACCCAGCACCGTGCTGGGCCAGGTTTCCCCTACACAGCTCAATCCCCGTGCAGGGAAGGGAGCAGACGGCCGTAAAGCAGCACGCCCCATCCGGACCATCTCAAACACGTCAGCTCCACGTCGACCTGGGCACTATCCAGATGTATTTTTTGGCTTTTGAGCCTCTGGCTTCCTTCTTTCTGGCCTCTCCTCCAAGGCCTGCTCCGTGTTTCGGGCACGGCCCCGCCGGGCCTGATCCCGTCCTGTCCCTGTGCCTGCAGCCTGAGCAGGGGCAGCGCCAGGTCCTGCTCAGCAGGATTTGGCCCTGGGTTAAGCTTTGGTTTCATCTGGCCCTGCTGTGGCTCCTTGTCCCTTGCCCATGAAGCGGGCTCAGGGCCTCAGGGGAACAGCCCGGCCCTGCTGGGTGGGCAGAGGGGGTTATAGGAGAGGTGCAAGCGCCCCGTGCAACACCCCCCTGCATTTCAACATCTGCACGGCCTTTCCTTTCGCCGCCTTCCAGCCCGGCTGTGAATGGAGTGCTTTCAGTGGGAGGAGATTGCTGGGAGCGCTTCTCCCCCCCTTGCATTGGTTACAGCCCATAGAAACACGCAAGGAATTTGCCAGGGCAGTCCCTCGCGCTCCTTCAGACCCCGTGAAAGCAGCCTTTGTTCCCCCCCCAGCTCCTCGGGCACCTCCAACCCGCACGTCTGGGATGGGGCTGGGGGCTGCGGGGCTGCTCAGGTGCTGCTGTGGGGACGGAGGCAGTGAGCCAGGTCCTGGGCAAAGCGTTCCCCGTTGTCCTACCTCAGCACCGAGCGCTGCCAGGACGCAGCAGAAGGACGGGCAGAGTTTAATGCCTCACAGCACGCCCCGCGCGAGCAGAGCTTTAGCCCTGTGCTGCTTAAGCTGAGTCAGAGGAACGGAAATCCCGTCTTACACGGGCGTTTTTCCATGAGCAGGAGGTTAAGTGCTCCGTTCCAGGCTCGGGGCTGGATCTCGTGCCCACCTCGCAGGGCTCCCAAGGGGCCGTGTCACCCTCCACAGCCTCCTAGGGGCTGGGCGCAGGTGGGATGTGCAGGAGGGATGCAGGAGGGGTGCACAGGTGGGGTGCGTGGGCAGGATGCGCAGGTGGGACGTGCAGGTGGGGTGCGTGGGCAGGATGTGCCCCCGCCGCAGCCTGCACACAGTGGCTGGCACCCGGCCCAGAGCACGGCTCTGGGGATAAATAAGTGCCTGTTTTGGTTTTGAGGAAAGCCCAAAACGCTTCGACGAGGACAAAACCTCTTCCTCGATGTGCTTTTCAAGGGCTCGTTTTCTCTAAGGGACCCAACTGACCCGGCAGGGAGTGACTGAGTGGGTCCGTCAGCCAGCTTGGAGGGGGCAAAGCTGGACCTGTGCTGCAGAGGCTTCCCCCAAAACAGCGGCTGGCTGGGTTGAGACCTGGCACCCACCCAGCCCCTGCCATCAGGTCCCCGGGTGCTGGTGGCCCCGGTGACTTGCACGGCACAGAAGAGCCCAACATGACTCAGCAGGCGCCGGGCGCCAGCCCAGGGCTTTGGCGCTGTGACCGTCCTCCAGCAACGCCGACACCTGCAATTCCGGCAGAGCCTGGGCTGGCTTAAGGCACCGTGTTACTTAAATATTTTATAGAAAATCATTAAGCAATTAAATCTGGCAGTTCTCGCATCCTATGGAAAGCAGCTCGTAGTCTGTGCAGTAAACAGGGCAATGCTTTCCGTTCTTTCTGGATGTCTTCTTGGAGTCTAACTCCAATCCTTGCTTCAGAATAACTATAATTATCTCTAATTGCCATTATTGTTTAACATTTTTAGCATTTGCAAGTGCAAACTGTTAGTTTTCCATGCAGATACAATCAGCAGCCAGGGTTCACAATGAAAGCAATTAAAATCCTGTGATTATTACAAGCCTGCTTGTCTATACAACAGCTTCAATCTGCATAACTTGCCAAGACGTAGGCTAGAAACTCAGACAAATCTAGCATTTATTTAGTAACCCAGCAAAGCTACTACCCCTTGCTGTCTCCAATGATTTGCATCTACGGCACTTTTTGGAAGGACAAGAGTGTCGAGGGGAGGGGAAAGAAAGCATTTTCTAGAATACATCCCTGGAGAATACACAGCGGAGATAAAATTATGCACATGAATTATGCATATGAATTATGATTTCACTCCTATTTTTGTTGGGATTAGCTCATGTTTGGTGTGCATCCCTGGCAGGCGGCTGCGGCCGGGCAGCCAGCAGAGCGCTCTCCAAGTCCCAGCAGGTCGCCGCGCTCTCGGCCCCGCGTTCCCCTCTGTTACTCGGCGCTCGTTTACGGGTTTATGGCACCTCTCCTGAAATCGTGCGAAGGATGAAAACAGATTTAGATGTACAAGTGAAAAACCAGCCCGCGCTATTTTGTGCAGAGGGGGAGGTGTCGCAGGCTCGCTGCCACCAGCCAGGCTCCACCGGTGTCCCCGGGGTCCCCGTCACCTCCTGCGGAGGCGGCACGGGAACGTCCCAGCCTCTGCCTGGGAAGGCAAAACCCAGGGTGAGGAGCACGAGCGGGATGCAGGGGCCAACCGGTACCAGCTGTGCTTCCAAATCACCGCGCCAGCCTCAGCTGCAGTTCCCAGCCCAGCCACGTTAAGCCGCTAAATAAGTCCGGTAGTCCTTCACCCAGAAATAGTTTTGGAAACCTGAGCCCTGGTTCTCAGGAGGGCTGGGTGACCTCAGACCGCAGCATTCCCATTTGGAAGGAGGTTTAATGCCCCTTGCCGGAGAGGAGGAATTAGCCAAATTAGCCAGGTCACCAGGGCAGGTTGAGGGCTCAGGGAGCTGGGTGGGGGACCCAGCCTGGGCTGGATGCGGGCAGTGGGGTCCCAGCAGTGCGGGTGGGCACCTTCCTGCTGCTTGTGGGTGCTCTGCGTGCCGCGTCCCATCCCCACATCCCACCTCTGAACCCACCGTGCAGCAACAACCCCGACTTCGCCAGCAGTCGCTTGCATGAGAAAACGAGATTAGGAAAATATTCCAAGTATCCGTGTCTGTCCTTCAGGGGCAAACAAACCCGGAGCCAGCGCTGTTTGTCCGTCAGCTGGCCCGCAGCTTGGGAAAACAGCTGGGGAGTGCAGTGGGAGACACCTTTGGCACCAGCGGAGATAATGCTGAGTGCTGCGCTGAGTCTGCACGTGCCTTTGGGGGACAGTAAACGTGTAGCATCTCGCAGGCAGGGGCACTCACTAAATCTCCATTCCTGAACGTCCCTGGGATGGAGAATCTGCATGTGTGTGCTTGCTGCCCTGGGCACGTGGATTTTTTCTAGATTCAGGTGTTCTAGCTGTTTCAAAATTATGCTGGTAAGAGGTGAAAAGTTGGGAAATTTGGAGGACTGATGGCAACAGCAGCATCCTGGGGAGCCTGGCAAAGAAACGCCCTGAAATTCTGATCTGAGTTTTGGGCCAGTTATTCTCCCAGGGCAATAAGATCAAGATGAATTCTCTCTGTTCTGCCTTTTCCAGGAACAGACACAGCTGACAGATCTGAAATGCAAGGAGGCAGGGAGGAATGGCAGCAGTTCCCAGGTCATCGTTTTATCAAAATCAGCAGGTATCTGCCATGCCCTTGAGCTCTCTGCTATGGCCCCTGTTCCGTGTGGCTTCCCCGTGGCAGCTGTCACCAGCCCTGCATTATCAAACCACCTGCCTGAATTTCAAGGAACTCATCCATATATTCAACAGGAATAGCAATTTCCGGGAGCTCTTGGGGGCCTGGAGATAAGAGCATCTGAAACGGGGATTTCTGCTGAGCTGTGCTTACGCTGCCGGAGCTGGAATTTCTCTCGGCTTGGATATCCACTGGGGTGCTGCATGGAGGTGGGTTTCATTTAAGCCATAATCAGCCACGGTTCACAGAACGTTATCCCCATGGGAACTCTCCCAGGTCTGCGGGCCAGTGCAGCTCACCTCATCTCAGTGATTTTGGATTCCCCTAACCCTGCCATAAGCTTTCCAGCCGTGGATTTATCCATATATTCTCACGGGTTCTTGCAGAGGACTGTCTTGGTGGATTCCCCACCACTGTCAGCACCAGCTCCTGCTTCACACAGAGGATCGTGCCCAGCACCAGCCCTTCTGGCAGTCAGCGTTTGCCTGGCCCCAGTCCTGCCACCTGGGGAAGCACAGACCCCGCTGCAAGCCCCGGTGATGCAGCCTGGAGGACGCTTTCTTTCTTTTGCATGTTTTTAAGCCAAACACAGCTCCTGAAATCAATAGAGAAGGAGATTCCCCTGCAGCCCGGGGAGCCGTCCTTTCCACATTCTTTCCCGGGACCTTCAAAGGAGCTGAGGAATCCAATTCCCACTAATTTGCTTTGAAAATACTGAGCTAAAATTGTAATTATGGCACATGGCATTGCAGGTGAGGAAAGAACCCACCAGATTTCAGGTACTTTGTTTTCCTAAGATATGAGCGTTGATGATTTATTAAGACTTCCAGTTTAAACAATATTATGTTGCTTAATGTTGGAAGGTGTTCCTACAATTAATGAAAATTTCATAGACTGACTGGGGAAGAAAGAGACCATTTTATGTCCCGTACCAGATGGCCTAACCCAGCTGCTCACTTTTTTCTTTGAACTGTGATTCTAATGACTTCTCTGTCCTTTGAAGTCTGGCTCTGTGCTGTCGAACCAGATGTATTTGCATGATAGTAGCAGAGCGTGTTTAACAGTGGCGGACTTGTGCTCTTTTCCCTCACGGCCACTGCTGGATACTGCGCAATGATTGCTCTTGTTTGGGGTTTTTGAGGGGCAAGCAAATGTGAAGGCTTACTAGGTGCTGGTAAGATGTGTCTCCATGTCAACAAATTCAGAGAAATTACTCCCTAAACTCTGGTGAAGAGGAATTACTTCAAGAGCTCTGCCTTTGGTTGCTTTATAAACCCATGTGGTGGTTTCAGTCCCAGATTTATTAGGGCCTAACAAAAGCAGGGGCTGCTGTCAAAACGCAAATTTCAGCAGCACTTTAAAAACAAAGGGCAACGAGGAAGGACGAGCTTTAAGTACGTATTAAGAAGCTTTCGAAATAATAAATCACAAAATAAGGCGGTGACAAAAGGAACAAAACCGAAGACGGTCCCCGAGCGTGGGTTTGGTGGAAATTTGCACCAAGCAGAGCTGGGAAGGCACCGCTGACATTCCTGGCTCTGAAATGCCAAACCCACAGGGCTGTGCCGTGTCCAGCAGCCCCCAGCTGTACCAGGGTGCACCTCCCGCCAGCGCTCGCTGCCTGGCAGAGGCCCCAATTTTGCTCATTTTCACACCAAAACCACTTGGTGAAGAACCCCTCAGAGCGATTCTGCCACGGCGAAGGCGGCCACGGGCTGCTCGTCATCACTTCGCCTCCCACAGCACCGGACAGCAGCGAGCTCTCCACAGGGCGACGGCTGGACCGGCAGCTCCATCAAGTCGCCCTGTCGCGACATGAACACGCGATAACGACGCGACCGCGTAGCTCTGCGTGAAGTTTTACCACCTACAAAACGCGGACACCCCCTGAGGGGCAGCCCCGATCGCTGCGGGCCGGCTGCGGGCGGGCAGTGCCCCCTGCCGCCCTCACAACCACCCGCCGCCCGCCCCCATTCCCCTCGCTCCTCCCGCCGCCGCCATTTTGCAGCCTCCCTCCCTCCCCGCCCGGCGCGGCCGCCATAGGCGCCCCGGAAGGGCCATGGCGTTGCCATAACGCCGCTGCCGGGAGGAGCTGAAGATGGCGGGGCCGGAGCCGGGCGGCTCGTTCCGGCATTGCCTGGCTCGGCTGGGCGCCCTCCGCCTTCAGCCGGGCTCTGAGCAGCCCTCGGGCGGCCGCCGCACCGAGCTGCACCTGCTGCTGGACCAGCTCATCTCCGACAGCTGCGGGCCCGCCGCGGTGGCCGGGCCCAGCCCGCAGGTAGCCCGCGGGGCAAACCCACGCGTGAGCGGTGCGGGTGGGCTCAGAGCTTCCCCGGGATGGTTTTTTTTTTTTTTGGTTTTGTTTTGGGTTTGGCCATCGTTACCGGCTTTAGTTTTGCCCTGATGTTCGCAGTTTGGGTGATGGGCAAGGGGAAGGGAAGGCTCCCGAGCGGGAGCTTTCCTCAGTCACCACACACATCGATGTCGGTGTTATACCGCCTGTGAGAGCCAAGGCTTAGCCGGTGATGTGGTTTCCACCCCAGGTTTGTCGCCTCTAATTCATAAACTTACGCTTTCTGTTCCAGGATGTTTGTGCTTTGCTTGTCCAAGCCTGCCAGCTGGTTCATCTCGATCAGGCACATCTCGTCAGCAAAGTCTGCCAGCTCATCTACCACTTGCTAAACAGATTCCAGGTACAGAAAGTTTGGCCAGAGAGGCCTTTTATTTCTTTTTGTTTCTTTTACAGGGCTGTGGAACAGGCCTTCATGCAAATTCACTTGGATTTTTGCTCTGTTGTTCCTTTACTCTTAGCTGAGGTTCTGATCTGTGGCTTTAGCCTGGCTGACAGCTTCCTCGTGTAAAAAAACAGCTCCCAGTCATAACTAATACGCCATAGAAAATACTCTTAATTATAAGATATTTGTGTGAATCTATAATTTTCTTAATTGTAGCCTGATTCTGTGATGATGTGTAATTTTAACAGCCAGATTACATGAGTCTGTACCCGTTAGGAGGGTAGATATATTGATCTTAGCACTACAGGATGATGCAATTTTCTTGACCATAATCCTTTTCTGTTATGGCAGGTGACATTTGATGAACAGAACTTGAATTTTCTCCTCTCCTACTGCATCTCTGCTCTTAAGCAGTGCAGCTCTTGGACACACGTAGAAGTTCTACAAGCTTTAGCAGCTCTTGTTTACAATAATGGACCTAAATGTCAGAAGGTGGGTTTACAAACTAGGAGAAGCTAACCAAGAAATACTTGCAACTTCTACTGTTTTTTTTTTTTTTTTTTTTTTTTTAGAGTAGGGGAGGGTAATAGAAAATATATCATGTTCTCAAACCACTTTACCTTTTAGATTAATATTAGACCCCGTTTAAATTGTGCCTAGTACCTGTGGAAAAGTTGACATTCAGGTGTGTTAGGTGTATGTTGTAACAATCAGTAGGTGACAAGATTCTTCCCATGCTGAATGATGCCCTACCTGCAGGCTGCAGCTGCAGGGACCATCTAGGATCTGGCTTGAGCCAAAGGCACGCTGTGAAAGAAGGGTGCCAGGCTCAGTCTGCAGACTAAGCCCCCTGGTTTGTCTGTGCGTCAGGCAGGAAGGATGTAGGGAGTTTCAAATTGCACATTACTCAGCAGGCTCCACTGAGGATCCGGAAATATATCCCACAACCAGATCAGGTCTTTGGTGTGCAGTGGGCTCAAAGCCACTTCAAAGTCAAGGCTCTCTAGTATCAGTCTGGGGCTTGCACGAAGCTCCTTGTGGCTGCAGCATGACTGATAGTGGTTGATACGTTGAATTCTCTTGCTACCACCAGCATTTGGCAGTTTGCAGAGCAGTTTCTGCTGTTTGTCTGGAGCACAGGGTAGTGATGCTGGCAGTGTTGTAGCTGCCAGCTTGTGTGGGTTTGTAGCCTAGAAAACTGCAGCAGTTTGGTACAGCAGTTGTTACTAACTTAGCTTTATGTCTGGGAAGAAGGCATAAATTGTGACTCAGCCTGAGCTATGCTCACGCTCAGTACTTTTTTAATACAAAATAGGAGAGCTTTGGAAATGCACGTTATCTGGTCATTTTGGTGAACATAATCTGTCTCTGGAATTTGAAATTGCAGCTGACAAATCTTTTTTTTTTTTTTTTTTTTTTTTTTGTAGCATGGATATATTTAGCTACCAAACAAAAGAGCCATCGGGCTGAGGGAAGAGCATTAACCCCTAGTGACTTTTGCTGGTTTGTTTCAGTATCTCCCGGATTTGCTGGGCAAGACGGGACTCCTGGTGCAGTTCAGTGATTCTGCTCAGCCCAACACGGAGCTCAGGACAGCAGCACTGCACAGCATGGCAAACCTGTGTCTCAGGTGCGTACCAGCCTTTGCAGGTGGTGGAGTGGATGCCTTAGAAGATGTGCATCTGACAGCACGGGCAGCTGGTCTGCTCTGTCTGCGCTAGGAACAGCAAATGTGGGACCCGTAGGCTGGATATGCTCAAACTTGAAACCTAAAACTTTAGTGCTTCAAGCTATTGTACCATCTGCAGATAAAACTGTGAACTCTCAGATTTCTGGAACAGTGTTATTGTGGGACATGCTTAGGGAAGAAAAGAAAGTGTTTTGTCTGGTCCTGCGGTAATTGCTGGGAGGTTGTGAGATCTCCATCCTTGGAGGTGCTTAGAACTTGAACGGACGTGGTCCTGGGCGACCTGCTGTCATCGGCCGTGCTGTGGGCAAGGGGCTTGGAGTAGCTGATCTGCAGAGGTACCTTCCAACCTCAGCTATTCCGTGATTCTAATTTCAGGAAAATCACTTGCAATATTAGGGCTGTCCTCTAAATGTTATCAAACATGCTTTGGTGGCTTGAAGTAACTAAAAGTTTTGGAAACAGCTGCTTAGGAATCCCTTAGAAAGGAATTTGCTTAATGACCCTAAAGCTACTGCAGCAATGGCCAGCTCTTACTTTATGGTACTTATGGCAGCAAAGATTAAAGTGATGCAGTTTCCCTCTCTTCCTACAGTAAGTCAAGAGACAGATTATAAAGCAATGATTTGTCTCTTGCTTTAATTTTAGTGTGCCTGGACAGCCATACTTGGATGAGCCCTACCGAAGTGTCTGTTTTCAAACTTTCCTAAGTGTTCTGCAGTCTTCAAAAACCTCTGATGTAGATGACATCACCTTTTGTGTGGTAAGTGTGAGTCTAGGATGTTCTAATTAGGAAATTGTGCTGCTGGAATATTGGAATTTGGAATATTTGAAACTTGGAAGGTTTTCAACTGAGATTTTGCTTAAATAGACTTTTTTTTTTTTTTTTTGCTTTAATATGATATTATAAATAACTGTCAAAGTAACTATGTTGAGCAAAGCTTTAACTGCCTAGAAGGTCACCTAAGAGATGTGATCCTTCAGTGTTTGGGAAGGAAAAGTAATTCTGTGCTTTGTGCTTTCAGTTGCTACAGAATGCACTGAAAGGTATCCAGTCACTTCTGAATGGCGGGAAGATGAAACTGATGCAAGCTGACCAACTTGGATCTCTTCTTGCAGTATTAAAGGTAAATACAGAAACAGACACTGGAAAGTGCACGTTCCAGTTGCCCATGGAGTGCAAAACAGTATGGGAAGATGAGGAAGACAAAGCAGAGAAGCCTGAGCGTGGGGGGAAGATGTAGTGTGAAATACAAATTAAAAAGATGGGAGGCCTGTGTTTTTTGTTTGTTTGTTTGTTTGTTTTTGGACCTACTTGAAATCCTTCTGGAGATAGCTGTTACATAGCACGGGGAGAGGCAAGACGTGAAGGATGGATCACAAGCCAAAGGGAAAATTGATGAACACCTGAGGAAACATAGAGCAAATCTTTGTGCATCAAAAAGGAAAAGAACGCTAACGTTTCTGTTACTCTTCCAGAAGTGTATGTTTCATGGCCTGCCAGGACTGAGCTTAGAGGTGCCTGCAGCCTTGTACCCAGCCCCGTTACCTCAGTATGACAAAAGGTCGCCTGTCAAGCAGGAGCAGCCAGAGCCGGCCGCCTCGAAGACAACAGGGGTAAACTGAAATCGGACTGATTCTCCTGCGTACTCGTGTGCCTGTTTGTTGAGGTTGTATGTGCCTGATATGGTATTGGTGGCTAACGGTCTCTTTGCATTTTGGGCATGTGATACTTTTTTTTTTTTCTTTAAAGATATTGGTTATAAATCCCTGCACTGAATAAAACTGCTTTGTGAACTCAGGTGACAAGAACAAATGGCTCTGCAGAGGCTGGTTTTCTTGACTTAAGCTGTGTGCATCAGATATTCGTCTGTAGCCAAGAATTCTTGGCCTGCAGAGGTGTGGAGTCGATGCTTGCAGACTAGCCAAAGTTTTTTTTATTTTATAAATTGCATTTTCTCTCCTAACATCTGCACAGTCATTTTGACTTTTTCTAAGGAAAGTCAAGTTCACCTAGAGACTGATACTTAAGGACTGATTTTATTTCTTTTTTATTTTTTTTCTGCTTTTCCTCTCCCTATCTGTTCTGCTTAATTCTTGTACAGGTTATTTTTTAACCCTGTAAATTTTTTTTCTTCCCTGTAATGTCTTTCGGGTAATTGGTAATCCAAAGTTAGGTAGTCATGTTGACTCATTTCTTTTTAGATGTTAAATAACTACTACATGTATAAATCCAAAAGAACTGCAAAAGCACTGGCTGTTTTTATTAATTTTGTGCAAAATATGTTTTTTAAATATACATATTTTTTAATTGAAAGTCTTTTGTTTTACTGATAAAAACTAAGCTTTGGCTTCTTTGAGAGTATTCAGATATGAATTGTTTATTTACATTAGAGTGTTAGTACACTGATTTTACTGTAATTAATAGGCAGAATTTGCAGTCTCAGATGCTGATGGTGTGTTTTTTTTTTTAGACATGTACAATATTGTATATTTTATTACATTTATACACGCAGTATTGTTGCACTGAAGATGCTAAATAGCTGTGATAGCTCATAGTAAAACTAAATTTCATCTAAACATGACTTGTTTAGAAACTAAAACAGTTATGTGTCGATGCCCTTATACAAAGGGCATGGTTTATTATATTGAACTCTGCTTTTGTCTGGATTAACAATTAGCTTTATTTTCAGAGGAGATTTTTCCCCTAGTAAAAGATTTACCACTATAAAACGTTTGCACATCTTTATAGATACTACTTCATTTTTTTTAAATAATCTATTTTTTTTTTAAACAGAACCGAAGAAAAAAGTCCAAAGGGAAACAAAAGAAAGGAGAGTTTGCAGAAGAAGGAAGAGAAGATCTGTGTGATACAGGAAAGGAATCGATCCGTGGAGTTGACATGCTGAAACCGCGCTTGGGGGATGCACAGAACAGTCGTTGTTCAGATCCTCAGACGTGTGCATCGGATGCTGCGTGTGTGCCTGCTGGAAAGGATCACTTATCTTCACACTGTACTAGCTGGAAGAGAATCAGCAGCAGTGAGTCAGAATATTCTGATGCTGAAGGTGGAATACAGAGCAAAACGAGGTTATTGTTGTTCATGTAATCATAAAACGTAGTAGCCAGTAGTGCTGTTTTTACAACAATTTAAGTTTATCACATTAAATCATACCTTTTGTTCCTGTGGGTCTAGTACCAATTTTACAAGTGTGCAGACTTCCTTTCAGGGGATTCCAGTGCTTTGTTCTTAATCAAAACTGTTGAAAAAATCACTTTTCCATTTATGTTGTGGTACAAGAAAAATGGAAGGCAGTAATTAATATTGGCTTGAAAGTAAACTTGTTCTTTCTGTTCCCTGTTTTGGTCTAAAACACTTCACTTACTGCTCTCACAGCTAGTCACTAACATGAAAGAGGTTAAATCCATTACTTTTCACTGCTGCTATTCCATTAATCTTTTTGTTTATTTGTTTTTAAGGTCTTATCAAGCCAAAGTTCGTCAAGGGGCTCTAGCCTGTTTCCTCTCTACTATCAAATCGATAGAAAAAAGAGTTCTTTATGGCTACTGGTCAGCGTTTGTTCCTGATGCACCTGGCATTGGCAGCCCCCAGTCAGTGTCCCTGATGACTATTGCTTTAAAGGACCCTTCTCCAAAGGTTAGACAGTTTTGAGTAGATGAAGCATTGTATTTTTCAAGTATTAATCTTCAGTTATTAACCTTACGGAGTAAAAACGTGATACTCATCACGTGCTTGAGATGATCATTCCAGAAGGGCTATGAGAAAATAGCGTTTTCTCAAAAGATCTGCTGTGGCTAACAGAAATGTTTTGTCATTTCAGACACGTGCCTGTTCTCTTCAAGTTCTCTCAGCCATTCTGGAAGGTTCGAAGCAGTTTCTTTCTGTTGCTGAAGATGCTAATGATCACAAGAGAGCTTTTACACCCTTTTCTGTAACTATTGCTTCTAGCATCCGGGAGCTGCACCGCTGCCTGCTGCTAGCCCTGGTGGCAGAATCATCTTTTCAAACACTAACGCAAATCATCAAGGTAATTGCACTGTCAGTGTTTCAATTGCTACCCAAGAGCTGATACTGGTATCTAGATTTCTTTTTGAATTAAGAATGCACAGAAGTTCTTGTAGCTGTTGAGGACCATGGGACAAGAGGGGCAAATACTGTCATCAGATCACAGAGCTTCGATGACTGAGTCTTTATACAAAGGCCTAGGGTCTCTTTTCTCTTTAGTGCAGTTCTCTTGTTCTGCATTTCTTTCATGTATTCTTTTTTTGAGGTGAATAAGCCTGTATAATGATTGTGGAGACTTAACCTGCCTTTGAGACTTGAATCCAAACTGCCATCTTAAGAAGCAAAAGTTTTTTGTGGGCTATTGGTCTTTATGCCAGGTCACAGTACTTTAATAATTGTTGTAGGAGCCACGTTTGTAACCAGTTTTCAAAGAGCAGCTAACTGGGTCATTTTTTTTCAGGTGTCCTTAGATACTTAGCTGTCTAAATGGACTAAACTGCAAATGTAGGAACAAACGTATTAGAGGCCAGGCTGAAGTTGTAACCACCACTCCATGTATGCTTTTATGTGTTTCAGTGCCTTGCAAATTTGGTTTCAAATGCACCATACAGCCGTTTAAATCCTGGGTTGCTGACAAGAGTCTGGAACCAGATAAAGCCATACATCTGTCATAAAGGTTTGTTCTGTATATCTGGAGTCTCTTTGCATGTTATTCCTTAATTCAGCATTGGTTATTATGCAATATTATAAATACATAAGTAAAGGTAGCACCATCAAGTTATATGTTATGATCAGTCTCCTTTGAAAATGTCTGAAAAAATTCTGAGGTATCCGTGAGATGCTAATGAGCTGCCTTTCTCTTCCCCCTCCCTGTTCTTTCTTGCAGATGTTAACGTTCGAGTTTCTAGCCTCACGTTGTTAGGGGCTGTAGTATCTGCCCAAGCACCTTTACCAGAGGTGCAGTTACTTTTGCAACAGCCCAGTTCTTCAGGGCTAAACAGTAGCGGTAGTGGAACCCCTCATCGTTTTAATTCTTCTGAGCAGTGGAGAAAAGCTCCCCCCTTGGAAGGGGAGTCTCCAGATAATCCAGCGGGATGTACGTCTCCAGAACCATGCTGGCTTATTCGTCTCTGTATTTCCATCGTTGTTCTGCCCAGAGAGGATTCCTGTTCTGACAGCGATGCGAACTTCCCATCTGGGAGCGTTTATGAGCCATCTCCTGTTCGACTGGAATCCTTGCAGGTGATGGTGAACAGTTCGCTACAGTGAGCTTGTAAAATGAACAGCCTGGTACAATATCAAATTGCCTCACATCAGCTGAATCTCGTGGGTTGCCTTTGTTCTTAGCTCGCTCAGTGAGATGAGGTGAAAGCATTTGCTAGAGCAGCGTTTCTGATCTGTTGTGGCTGAAGGAGCAGTAGCATTTTGATTCTATGCTTGTGGCCGCAGCAAGGCCCTCCCAGGGTAAAGCTGCAGCAGTGAGTTCGGCTTGATTTTTGGTACTTTTATTATTTTAAAATCTTATTTGGCTTTAAGTGCTGGCATCTGGTGAAAGCTATGAGTTTTCCCCCATGCTAACTCCTCTGTACAGAATCTAAATGTAAAGGTTTGCTAGAAAATGGGGGTGGGGGAACATTGCAGTTAATGAACAGAGTGGAAAGAGCTGCAGGATGATGCTGCATGGCTAAAGTACCACCTGTGAACATTGAGTCTTGGCGCTGTTTTTCTTCATGTAACCATAGAAAACTATAAGATTTTTTAGTCTGCATCCCAAGTGTCTCATACTTCTGGAACAGTGCATATTTGTTAAATCCAGCTTCGCAGAACACAGCAGCAGCATTGCAGGGGATGCAGGATGTATTACTCTTACAGACACTCTTGCTTTTATTTTTTTATTTTTTTTGCTACAGGACACCTCATTTGACTTACGGTAAATAATTCATTGTGTTGCTACCCAATAGTGCTTTTGTGGCTCCTTTTTGAACAAGATCATGAAATCAGAAAGTTCTTAATTAGCTCTACTCTTCTAGAAGTCGTGCTGTAAGGTGTGTCTGTTACATCAGACTTCAGTATATGGTTCCTGTGTTGGTTTGCCTGTTTACATGCTGTCTGTGTTTCGGATGGTTTGGTGTAATAGAAGGAAAAAATGCTGAATTGAGTTTATCTTTTGGTTGTGTTTAGGTATTGGCTCTTCTTGTAAAAGGGTATTTCTCTATGGCTCAGACCTATTTGCTAGAACTTGGAGAAGTGGCTTGCAAATGCATGGAAGAAATGGATCCATCCATTCAGCTTCACGGAGCCAAAGTAAGAGTGTGAGAAAACACCAACGTTATTTTACCAAGTCAGTTTTGCCATTCCGTGTGCTTTGCAAATACAGATGACTAATGCTGAATATTCAGAGAGTTTTTCATGTAGCAGCACTTTGTAATGAGCTGGTACCTGCTGTAGCTCTTTGGAAATGCAGCACCCTGCCAGTTTGGGAAGTGCACCTTCTACTTCTAGTCTTGAATTCTTAACAAATGTTTGGCCTGTTACTCAAAGGAAATCTCTTTACCCAGCAATTTGTTATGCTGCTTTAGCTGGGGACTTTATGTAAGAAAGGCTTCTCCTCTAATTTCTTCACTAGCAGGGACAGAATAGAGTCCAAATTAATACTGGATCTCATATTTTTGTTCCTTGGGTAAATAAGTATAGCCCTAGATAAAGGTTACTGTAGTTCTGTGGTACTTGAGTCATCCTTGATAAAGACCTAGCTGCTTTCTGTCTCCTTGCAGCTTCTGGAGGAGCTGGGCACAGGTATAGTGCAGCAGTACAAACCCGATTCAGCTGTTGCCCCTGAGCAGAGAGTACCGGTCAGCACGGTAAGTGTGTGGGCTCCCTCTGAGATTGCACTCAGAGCTTCCTTTCTTGAATTCCCTGCAAAGTTACTGGCGTGGGAACAAATCAATTACAGGAAAGCAGAACAGGAGTAAATACCTGCAGCTTTTTAGGTACTGGATTTGTGTACACTTCCTCCATTATTTTGGCATTTATTTTAGGCTGTAGGTAAGTGATCTTTTTACGTGGTATTAACAGTGCCTCTACCTTTCCTCATCCCACTTCTTCCTGCCTGATGTAAGTCAGGAAGCTGGAAGACCAGTCCAAACTGCATGTGTCATTACTGCTCCATAAAGCCTAGATGTAGACATCTAGTGTTACGGCGTTCTGTGAACAACAGGTAATTTGAAAAAGTTATTTAGAGTACACTAAATCCTAAGCTTGTCACCAGTGACCCTGCCAGCTGGGAAACGTGTCCAGTAGTAGTGGTTTCCTGTAACTTGTTGTGAATGGAAATTGTCAGTGTAAAATTGTAAATGAAAATACCCGGCTTCGTGGTTTCAAGAACGGAATCGTGCTTCTGCCTGATGCAGTATAAGTGGGTGTATCCCCCTGAGAAGGAACAAACACAACTCAGCCAAGAAGTACTTTATAGCAGTACTAAAATATCTTAAATACTTCATTCTGGATGTTAATTGTTTTAGGGTTCCAAATAGTTGTAATTGCTGTCACGTGTGATTTTGCTACCTACTCTTTGTCTTCTAAATGACTGTAAAAAAAAAAAAAAAAAAAAAGACAAACTATTATAGAACTTAGGCATAACTGCTGAGTTTTAACAGGTAAACCTGTCTGCTTCTGCAGGTTGTCACTTTCTGGACTATGATGTTAAATGGCCCTCTACCTGGTGCTCTGCAGAATTCTCAACATGCAACTCTTCAGACGAGTGCCTGTGATGCTCTGTCCTCCATCTTGCCAGAAGCTTTTGGCAGTCTGCAGGTAATGGAGCACTTCTATAAGCTTGGCATTTTTACCTACTGAAACTTTTCTTGTCTGCTAGATTGTATTAATATAAAGCCTTTAAAAATTATATGGAGAGGGCAGGGAAGCCGCCTAGAATATTTCTTGCGTTCTGAACAAGCTGTGACTATTGAAGACTGGAGAAGGCAATGTTGAGAGTAATTAGTCTCACAAACCAATTAAACTGTGGGTCAAAGAAGCCTTTTGGCCCTGCTATGAATACTCAGCCTTGGCTATTGATGCATGGGATGGAGGGCAAGAATTTCATCGCATGAGGGAGGGGTGAAGGGTTGCTATTTTGCTGGTTAAGCATTTGAAGAGAGCTGAGCTAACAGCCGTGGACTGATGTTCACCAATTTGCATGCAGGTTTTTTCTTTTGGCTGGCTTTTAAAACATTAAACTGCAGTGTTTGCCCTGGCAGAAGCAAACGAATATGCTGGCCCTCCTCTCCTTTTGCAACATGAAATATGCTTCTAAACATGAAAGCCTTGGCAGTGTACCACCACTGCATTGTGCAGCTCCTTTTATGTCACTGTGCCCTTCTTGATGGGGAGCGCTCTGCCAGATCTCATTTGCCCAAGAATTGCTAGTACAGCAGTATCTCTGGTATTCTCCATCTGGTTTCTCCAAGTACAGCATGTACCTCATCGCGCTGTACTTTGATCCTGTACACTCTCTTGTCCCTGTGGTCACGTGGGGTCAAGTCAGTGCCCACTCTGACCCTTTGCTCTGATGAAACAAAGATCTTTGTCGCGGTTTGGTAAACTGGCAATCTGTCCAGGATGAACTTAATCTACCTTGTTGTCCTTGTTTACGAAGTGACAGGAGAAAGCAACCGATCCAGGTTGTTTTACCTCTGATGGGCCATTTACCTTCTGCATTTGGATGATAGATAATATTTTGATTCCTTCATGGTATTATCTAATAGCAACAAGACAATTTTTTTTTTTTTCTGGAAGTGTTGTGGTTTTCTATGTGGCATCCAGAAATGCCCGTCAATTTACCTTGAAGAAAAGAGTGCACTCTGAGTGGTAGCTTCTATAGTTTCCATATATTGTGGTCTTTCAGAGTACTTGTCAGGTGTCTTTAAGACTTTTTTCAGTTTCTCCCTGTTGCCATGACTGCTTCTCATTTCAGAATGACCAGCAGATCCTGTGCATCACTCTGCTGCTTGGCCTGAACCACAGTGAGACCCCGCTGGTAAAAGCTGCTGCTGCACGTGCCCTCGGAGTCTACATCCTCTTCTCTTGCCTTCGTCAGGTCAAAACTTGTTTATTTTTTTTCTTATTTTGAACCATTTTAGAATGGAATTGATAAACCATGAGATATGGGACCTGAATTTGTTTGCAATGACTTGACCTTCCTTCTTGCTTTCGGTCTAAAGTATTTAACAGGACGGGGCTTCAGTTTTGCTTACAACTGACAAGTAAAGCTCATTTTGAGAGAAATGCTGATTAGCTTCCACAACAATTTGATCTTAGCTTGGTTGGGTTAGTAGCCTTTTTTTTTTTTTGCCATGTAGCCTTAAGTGAGTGATTTTTAACAAAAACAAATTATGCAGTAGCTGATGCTGCAATTTTAGTTCAAATATTTTGCAAGCAATATCCTTTATCGTGAGCAAAGGAATGAAAATGAAATGTAATGTACCATAGAAAAGAAAATTAAACAAGCAGCTCAACAAGGAGCTTGGTGAAGCAATTACTTTCTTAACATTGGGATTTGATGAGTATAAAATTGACAGTCCAGGTAATTATGTTAAAATCCAAAGTAACTAAAGCGCCAATGGAATTAAATTATACAGTGAAAGCTTTCAGCAAAAGCTACCTAGGAGAGTGGTGAGCTTGGTCGCCATGGTGGTTTAGACTGTTAATTGAAGATCAAACAAACCTGTACAGAAAGCACCGTAAACACATTACAAGTTCTTGCCTAAGAAAGAATATGTTAATAGAGGCAGTCTGTGCACATCTCATTTTCCCTAGAAGGGCCAGATGTGTATGTTACTAAGGAAATCGTGCAGATTTTTAAAACTTTCTAATCACTTTTTTTTTTTTTTCTTTTATAGGATGTGATGTTTGTGGCAGACACAGCAAATGCAATTCTGAATTCCCTCCATGACAAGTCTCCGAACGTCCGTGCCAAAGCAGCCTGGTCCCTGGGCAACCTTACAGACACTCTGATTGTCAACATGTACGTCAGCGGGCTTCGGCCCACAGAGGTCCTCTCAGTGCCTGTATTCCCGTAGCACATAGAGGGCACTTAGTATCAAAGAGACAAAATCTGTGGTCACTGTGTCAAAACTGAATGCTTCTTTGTAGCCACTCTTCAGCATGTGTAGACACTTGGGCTGTATTACAAATATCCCGTACCCAGCTGAGGTTGAGTTCAAGTTCACTGCTTGATTTTGAGGTCTTTCTAATCATTAATTCTGGAGAATGCTCCAAGATTACTTTTCAGTTTTCTGTTTTTTTCCCGTATGTTACTTGGTGTAATTGCATGTTCCCTGGTTACTTTACTTTTAACATACTACAAAAGTATGAGTAACAAATATTTAACGCTTCCTCAAGCCAAAGGCTGGAGGAAGCCCAGCCCGCTGTTACATTTTTAACAGGAGAAATAGTTATCATATATTCCTGCTAATGAATTGCCTCTGAGCAATTCATTGCCCTCTGTCTTTTATTACAGACGTAATGCATTGCTAACAGGCTTTCTTGCATTGATAGCTTGGTTTTAAATTAATAAACATAGTGGTCACATGTAGTAAGGTCTGCCTTACATATTAGCCTTCTAAAGAGTGAAGGTTGTTCAAATGACTTTATAAAGGATTGTATCACATCTTTGAGAGTGGATTAACTGAGCCAGTCTTTCACAATGTAATCCTTCTGCTAGGGAAACAATGGGACAAAGTTTTCAAGAGGAATTTTCTGATCTCCTCCTGTTGAAAATGTTACGGTCTGCGACTGAAGCATCCAAGGACAAAGACAAGGTATGAGGGGGAAAGAGGGTGGAGGATTGTGGTGTAGTTAGCTCTTACATTTTCATTTAAAGAAAAGGCACCATTTGCTTGCTTTTAGGGTGTTCTGCCCCAACAGACAGTGAGCTGCTGGTCAGCATCCTCTCTTGAGGGTCGATGTGTGGGATGTTTCCCATGTCTGTGGCCTGCAGGGCACTTGATTTTGTACTTGTCCACAGCATGAGGATTGTTAATTGTTTTGGAATGATCATTTGCAGAGAATGATCTTTCTGATGGTATTTAGCAAGTTGCATCTGAAAAGACACCAGCTTAATTCCAGATGGGTTCCTTGTTGACTCTGTGCATGATTATGTAGCAGGCTTGTCAAAAGGCTTTGCCCATAAACTAAAAGCCAAAATGCTGTTGTGGGAACTTTTTTTTTTTTTTTTTTTTTTTTTTTTCCCCCTTCAGGTAAAGAGCAATGCAGTCCGGGCCCTTGGGAATCTTCTTCATTTCCTTCAACCATATCATGTAGCAAACCCCAGGTTTAAGGAAGCCATCGAGGAATCTCTTCAGGCCCTCATTTCTACTGTTCTGAGCGAGGCCACCATGAAGGTGCGCTGGAACGCTTGTTACGCGCTGGGGAATGTGTTTAAGAACACTGCCTTGCCACTTGGTGAGTAGACTGGTCCCCTGGGTTTGGATTTATACTGCAGGTGTGGTTTTAACTAGTCTCTGTTAGAAATGTGCTTGGGAAGAGGGGAGAAAGCAACCTGAGCTGAATCATGTTGTCATATCCAGAAGTATGTCTTTCCCAGACCTCTAGCCAGTGAAATAGGTTCAGATCCTGGAAGTGCTGATACAGTCATAACTGTGCCGTGTTCAGTGGGATGTGTCATGTTGGAAAAGAACAGGTTTACAGCTGTGATTAGATGCAAAGTGTTGCTTTTCCTCTTCATTAACACTCCAGATTCACTTTTCTAAAACTATTTTCGTTTTCATAAGCCCTGCTTCTCTCATTAGACCAGCATAAATGCAGTAAATGTAAGCCCATTAAATATTTTGGAGATATATTTACAGTTTTGTGTATTTTGAGTGATTGAAAAGGGTTTGTGTTGTTGTTGTGTTTATTTCTATTACTATTAGGAGAGGCTCCTTGGACCACACAAGCATATAATGCACTTTCCTCAGTAGTGAAGTCATGCAAGAATTTTAAAATCCGAATCAAATCAGCCATGGCCCTCTCCATCCCTAGCAAGAGGGAGTGCTACGGACCCACTGAGCAGTTCTGCCAGATCTGGGATGCCTTGGTGGAAGCCTTGCAGAAAAGTGAAGACACTGAGGACTTCCTGGAATTCAAGTACAGTGCCAGCCTCAGAACACAGATCTGCCAGGCTCTGCTTCACTTACTAAGTCTGGCAAAGAGCACGGACCTGCCATTAATTTGGAGAACCATAACAGAAAATGGGGATGCAATCAAATCCTATGTCTTGCAATATATGAAATGTGGTATTGAAGAAAATGAAGCAGGAACGCGCACAGACCTGTGTGAGAGAGAGAGAAAGTTAAAAGGAGCTATTGAACATCTCAGTGGGATAGAGAAACAGGTGGAGGGCAAAGCTGGCCTGAGAGTGTGTGTTTATCTAGAAGGCATCTTGACGAACCATGCCAATGCCACCGAGTTAACAAAGAGCTAAACAGGAACACCTGTTTCAGTGGCTGGTAACCTGCACATCTGATTGCACACAGAAGAAACACAGGGGCTGGAATTGCGCAGGTCATCCAAAAGAAAAGTTTCCTGTTGTTGGTGTTAAACAATTTGTTTTGAACTTTATTCATTCATAACACCTCATAAAACATTTTTTAAACTTTTGTTTTGAACGGACTCTTGAAATCATCCTCACTTGGTTTTGTTTGTACCTGTTACAGTGTTACCTCTGGGGAAACAAATGTCCTTTCTTTGTATGTTTTATAAAAACAGCCTCTTCTATGAGCTTACCTGAAAGCCTTTTGTTACTGTTGCTGCTATATTCAAAATCACATTTGGAAGGGAGGGATCTGGCAGAATTTTGTTTTTCTAAGCACTGCAATAAACCCGAATACGCCAATATTTGAATAACTGCTTAGAGCAAACACGCTTTGCCTTTAACTGTCTATTCCTGGTGTCTTACACCTGGCCTCCCCCTCCCTGCTGCCTTTGCTCCTCCTGTCTTCCCAAACCTCAGCTCTGTGGCTCCAGGTGGGTGGTACTGCACTGCCTAGGCCAGAAAACTCAAACTAGCTCCTCTGAGCTGATCAGACGCTGGAGTTTTCACTCTTAAACCAGCTACCGTCGGGGTCTGTCACCTTTTTGTGGGATGTGTTGTGATGTTCTAAACCTCGGGAGGCTTTGCGTGTGTTGCTGAAGTTCTGTTCTTCCCCTTCCTTCAGGATTATGTGACTTTGTTTGATCTGTGCTTACTGCGCTGATAGCCGGCGGAGGACAGAGCTCTGTGATGTTGCCAGGGACAAATCAATACCTCCAGGAATTAGCCCGTCTGTGAGGCACTTGGGAGAGTTAAGTGCCTCTGCTGTCCTAACCTCTGCATGGATGTTTGAACAGAGTTCAGTGCAAGCCCTAGCTGTCATAAAAGCTCTTTGGGATACACAATTTGTCCGCTTTGTGTTTTCCATCCTCGCTCTTGCCACAGGTTTCAGTGGGCCTCAAGTATTTGAGTATCTGAAACCCCTTCAGATTAATGGAGCCCCGTCTAGGAGCCTTTTTCACTGGATGTGCCGAGAAGTGGCTGTTCCTCCCTGTGCAGCAGGAGCAGTCCCCGTGCTTTGAAGTGCTGAGCAGGAGCCTGGGCTGGAGGCTGAGGAGGAGTGTGGTAGAGCCTGCGCTCTGCAGCTGTGCTTTGTCACCGTTGACATCAGGATGGTGGCAGGGTTGCTTGCCAAGGCTTGGTGGGAGCCCTAGAGCTTTGGTTTTTTATTAAAAATTGTGAGGTTTGTCTGCATCCCAAAACACCTCCTGGCATCTGAGACGTGGACTTGTGCTCTGAGCAGCCCTGTGCGAGTGATGGGGGCAAAGCAAGAGCTGGAGCATCCCCCCTGCACCTGCAAAGAGCCTTCCAGGGGGAGCTGGGGAGGCACACGCAATGGGAGGGTGGAGCAGCTGCAGGGATTTGGGTCTAATTTGTGGGTAACAGCTAAAAAGCTGCTGTGTGGGCTGGGCAGGGCTTGATTACAGGGCTCAGCTGTGCCTGGCCCCAGCCCCTCGGCCTGTCTTTGGCTTCTGGTGGTGCCCGGGTGCAGCCCTGAGGGTGCAGGAGCAGAGCTGGGTGGTTTCTCCTGCCAGATCCCGCTGCAGTCAGAGGTCAGCGGTGTCTCGCCGCGTCCTTCCGTGTCCCCTGGTGCTGTGGGGAGGGCCCCGCTCGCCCTGTGCCTCCTGCTCACCGTCGGTCCTCGACCAGGGCCTGGCAGAGCACGAGGTGCTCGGTGCCGGCGAGAGGCAGCACCTTCCCCACCAGGGCCAGGGATTTATGGTGCTGCCTCTTTATTGTTGTGTTTACAAGCCAGGCGCTTTATATGTTTTCCTACGAATAGTTTCAAGGAGAAGGCAATTACCTTATCGCACGCAGCCTGATTTACAGCCGAGGTGGCGAGGGACATTGGAGCTCCACACGGGCTCTGTTTGAAAGGTGACCCGCCGCGGGGTCAGGGGCTGGGGGAGAACAAAGGGGCTCCAGGGGCTGAGCCCCCCGGGACCTCCTGTGCCTGAGCCCCGTGGGCTCTCCCAGCACCAGGACCTTTTTTTTTTCTCCTTTTCCTTGCCCCAGGAGCAGCGACCCAGCGCGTTCAAAGCTCAGCGCGCAGCTCAGGCAGCACAGCCCTTCCCTCCCCTTTATTTTTTTTTAATTTTATATTTTTTTTGACTTGCATTACCTGGTAAGTGACCACCCAGCCTCCTGCCCCGGAGCTCGCACAGCCCCCATGGCAGCGGGCACCCCGTGGTGGCACCAGACCCGTGTCTGTCCTGGGCCCTTGGCACACCGAGCTCCTTGCAGCTGCCCTGGGCTGATTGGGGAGCAACCGTGAGCTCTGTGCCACGCTCCCCCTCCACTTTCAGGCTTTTTATCCCCTTTCCAGTAACCTCAGAGCAAAGCAACCCCTGAGCTGCCCCCTCCTGCACCACGGAGGGGACCCTGCCTGTGCCAGCGCGCCTGGGGCTGGCCCCGGGGGGTGCCTGGGGAGCACCGCTGCCCCCTCCCAAGGCCGGGGTCCCCGCGGGGCTGTGCCCAACGCTCCCAAAAACCGGGGGGCGGCCGGAGCGCGCCCCCCCCCCAGCCCCCGAGCCGCGAGGTGGCGCCACGGGCACGAGCAGCGCGGCCACGGGCAGCAGCCGGGGGCGCACGAGGGGCGTGGGGGTCCCCACTTCGGGGCTGTGGGGACGCGCGGGGGTCCCCCTTGCAGGGCGTGGTGGGCGCGTGGGGTGCAGGGTTCCCCCTTACAGGGCTGGTGGCTGTGCAGGGGGACCCCCTTTGTAGGGTGCATGGGGTGCAGGACCCCTCGCAGGGTGCTGCTTGCCCGTGCCCCCCCTTGGAGATCCCCCCTGGGGCCCACGCTGGGCACGCCAGGATCCAAGCGGGGCCGCTGCGAGGGCGCGGGCGTTTTCCCGCGTGTAATAAACGGCACCTTTCTTCTCCCCGTGTAAAACCCCCGGGGTGGGGCAGATCCTTATCGCCGGGGCCCCGGGGATCACAAGCCACGGGGCGGCAGGAAGGCACCCGCTGCGGGGAGCCACCAGGATGCCCCTTGGGGTGCGCGGGTGCTCCGAGAGGCCCGAGAGCAGGAGGGCTGCCCGTGGCCTCGCTGCTCCTCTCCCTGCGAGGGAAAAGGGGGCTCTCGGCCCCTCCGTTGTTCCAGGGTGCCGGGGTGGTGGGGTCACAGCGGCAGTGCCAGGCACTGCGGGGCACGGGGGCTGTGGTAACGGGGTGGCTTCCAGTGGCAGGCTCAGAGGGCAGAGGCTGGTCCTCGGTTCACGCCCGCTGTCTGTCCTGTTAAAAAATGGCTCCGTGCTATCTCGCAGGCCGTCCCTCCCCGGGACCCGCTAATTCGGTGATTTTTATCCTGTCTGTTTTTCCTTCTCTCCCTCCCTGCCCCGCTGCAACCTCTGTCAGTCCTCCTCGGGGCGGCCCCGGGGTCGCCGCTGATGGATGGCCCCCAGCAGGACGAGACCCCGGGGGGCAGCCGGGACCCCGGGAACGGGCAGCACCAGGCAGGGCTCGGAGATCCCCGAGGAGCCGAGGCCACGTCTCCTCCCTGAGCCTCTCCCACAACACCGGTAGCCCTCGCTGCCCTGGGGGGTCCTGCAGCTCCCCGGGAGCCCAGTCTGGTATTTCAGTCTAGACGTGCTGGCATTTTTTCAGTCCCGCAGATTTCCGCGATGGCCCGGGCACGCCGGGTGCGCTGGCACGGGGTCGGTGCCAGGTGGGGGCTCCGTGGGGGCAGAGGCGCCGGGGGGAGACGCGGAGAGGCCACGGGGGGGCCGGGAGAGGGAACAACCAAAGAGCCCGGTGCCCGCTCCCTTGGGGGCAGGAGAAAGCTTTGCACCGAGAGTGGGGAGAGAAAACTATGCGAAATGTGAAATCTGCTCATAAAAACAGGCTCACTGGGTGGGAAACTTGCCGCATCTTGCTTGAGCATTGGCCCGGGCCGCATGGGACCGGGGACGGGCTCGCGTGAGGAGCTTCGCTCCGCAGCCGCTGCCTTCGCCGCTACCCAGGGCCGTGCACCCGGCGGGGTTGGGCTGGGTAAATACCGCGGGGAGCCCGGCTCGGTGCTGCCGGAAACGTCGCGGTGCCTCAGGGCTCAGCACCAGGCCCAGCGGCGACGCCGAGCACCGGGAGGCCGCTGCCCTCGTCCCCAGGATGGTGCCGTCGCTCGCCACCTGCCCCGGTGCGCTCCGGACCCTCCCAGCTCCGAGCCCCGGCCCCAAACCCGTGGACAAAGGCGGCTTTCAGGGACCCCACGGGGCCGGCCTTGCTTGGGCGGCCTCTGAAATGTGTGAAATTCGGCTTTCGCCGGGCTTCTTCCTGAAGCGGAACTGTTCTCAGAGAAACATTCCCCTCCGCCGGCCCTAATGGCTTTTCTCTGTGCGCCCGCATTAATGAACGCGAGGCCCAGCCTAATCGGAGGGAAGCCATGCAAGTAATTGCTTGAATTTTTAATTCGGGGTTATGATAGGGGAATCAAAGTCACGCTGCAGCCGCCGAGGCCGCCGCGGTTCCGCGCCATTGACCGCTGCAATTTTCTTTTGATTTTTGCCCTCCCCTCTCCCCCACGGCCCGGCACGGACCCCGCTGGGGGCCAGGACCTGGGGCCACCCCAATCCTGGGGAGAAAAGGGTCTGGGGTGGGCTCGGTGCGTGGCTGGGCTGGGGCCCTGCTGCAGCCCCCCCAGCTGTGCTTCCCCACACTGCCCATGCTCATCCTCCTCCCAGGACCCCTGCCTGCCCAAAAGGGGCACCACCAGCGTGTGCCGAGGGGCTGGTGACACGGGCACGGCACAGCTGGGGGGGCTCAGGGGCACCCAAGGACTGGGGCTCGGGCTGGGGGGGCCCTCGGTGCTCCTCCGGCATCCCCCGGCGGAGGCACGGCGCCGTTGCTTTTGTTTTCCCAGCAAACAAGCCCTCCTCCCGCGCTGGTTCCAGCTCGCTTCCCTCCTCTTTGTCTTAAAATTAATAAAAAGTCAGCGGACGAGGGGCTGCTCGATAAAGCAGAATGGCACGCTCAAAATGTGTGCCCCGCGTGGGGACACAGCGCTTTGGGAAGCAAGGATGCCTCCCTGCCCGGCACGGGGTCTCGGGACCCTGCCGTGACGGTGGGGCCGTGCCGAGGCCGGGCTGTGCCACGCACCACGGGGCTGCTCGGCCACACTCGGGGCCAGGGCTCCTCTTGGGGAGCCTCTCGGACATGGGCTCAGCCTCGTGACCCCCTGTTTGGGGTTTGGGCCGCTGTTGTGGTGTTCTTTGTGCCGCGATTCCTCGGGAGATAGCATTGTTTGCTGTGACACGTAAGCCCGGTGACAATATGCAAGGGCTCTGGCACTGATTTCATTTGCACTGCTCCGAGCTCTCCTAGCTCGCCCCGGTTTCAATGTCTTTTTATAGCCCCGCAGAACTTGTTTTGCTGTACCAGTGAAGCATAACCCGAGTGTGGGCTGGGAGCTGCAGGGGACACGAGTGTAGTTTGGGATGGGTGCTCGGTCACGTTCGCACCCACCCGTGCCACCGAGGGTCCCCGCTCCCCCGGGGGTGCTCAGATGCAGCACCCACCTCCAGCTTGAGCCCTGGAGAGGCTGTGGGAAGCCCCTGGGCTCTAAAAAGGAGGATCCGAGCCCCAGGGACCCCAAAAGAAGGCAGGGGGCACGTGGCCGGGCTGTGAGCGTGGCACAGCACGGGGGGATGCCGAGCAGTGCCGGGGGGGGGTGGCTGTCTGCAAGGAGCGCCGCTGTGCCCCCCTGAGAGCACCAAAGCCCCTGCGAAGGACAGGGGGGCGAAGCTGGATTATGAAAGTGTTTCTTTGCTTTGCTTTTGAGAAAGGAGAACTTCAAAGGGGCCCATTTATCACCAGACAAAGAGAGTCGCGAGTTATTTGCAAAGCGTAAGGGAGAAGCATTAATTATGGGAGTGCAGACAAACGCTGCTGCCGGCTGTCCCCCTGCCCACCCCTCCGCCACCTCCCCGTGCCCACGGGCTCGCGGCCGTGGCCCCGCTGCCACCACGTCCCCAGCTCCCCTTGGGAGAGGCAAGGCCGTGGTGGAAGCCAAACCCAGGCAGGGGAGGGTTGGTTGCGGGTCCCTGACCCCGCTCGGAGTGGGGTGTGCGTGGGTGGCACCAGGATCATTTCTACGCGCTTGACCTGGTGCCTGGCTCAGCACCCCCTCGGCCACGTCTGCTCCCCTCATCTGGCTTGGTGGCCTCAGGGTTTGCTCTGTCCTGGGGACCACGAGCATGCAGCTGGTGGACGGGCTGTGGAAGGGGACAGGGATGGGGAAGAGGACAGCAGGCAGGGCTCGGTGCGGAGCTGGGCACCCACCAGACCCCTCTGACTGAGCACGGTCCCCAAAAGGGAAGCGGGAGCACAGAGGTGGCTTCATCGGCCACCTGGGAAGGAGAGGATGAGGAGGAAGCACATTAACCTCCCAACCCAAAGCGCCAGCAGCCCTGGGTGCCCCTTGGAGGCTGGCAGCAGGGGCGGCAGTGCCTGTGCCACCGTCCCGGTGGCTGTCACCACCTCTGCACCTCTCCAGCACCCAGCGCCGGGCAGGGCGCACAGCTCTGCCTTTCATGTCTGAGCCCTCCCGAAACCACAGCTTCCCCTCGCCGCTGCGCGGGGATCAAACGCGGGTCATATTTAATAAAGGTGGGGATGGGAGAAGGCTACAAAACATTACGTCACCCTCGCTGTGGGGGAGGCGGAGGCAGGCAGGGAATGCGAAAATCTCGGCGCAAGTGGGGGCAGAGGAGAAAAAAATATCGGCGAGGGGACTTAATGGCCTTGTTTTGGTGGGAACTCTTTTGCCCACTGCCCACGAGGTCAGAGGCGGTGTGTCTGCACGCGCTCAGGCGTTAAATGAAACTGGAAGAAAAAATGAGAGGCATATACAAAATGCGTAAGCGCGTCCATGGCAGAATTCCCCCGGCGCCCCGTGAGTCACGGCGCTGCGCCCGGCTCGCCCGTCGTGTCGGAGAAATCCCCGCCCGGCGGCGCTGGGGACCGAGGACGGTCCCGGGGGCACAGCCCCCACGTCCCCAGGGTGCGTGGGCGAGGGTGGGCGTGGGGCTGTGCCGGGGGGACCGTGAGACGTGGTCACAGGGAGCCGGGAGCAAAGTCCCCTGTGCCACAGCCCTGCCCACGCCCGACCCCGTGGGGCTTCAGGCTCCAGACTGGGAGCCTGGGTGGTGCTGCAAATTTTGGGGGAGTGGGTGGCGAGGCTGCCAGCCCCCCCAGGGCACCCTGAGCCTCCTGTGGCACACAGGCTGGCTGCCTGTGGGTGGTTTCAGGGGGCTTGTGGGCACCAAGCAGTGCGGCCGGCTTGAAAAATGGTGTGCAGGATGGCATGGAGGTGGCCACAGAGCCGGGCTGCAGCGGGGAGAGCTGTCCTCTGTTCCCAGCCCTGGTCAGCTCCACGTGAGAGCTCGGGGTGATGCTCACACCGGGCCAGTGCCTTCCCCTGGCTGGGAAACTATGTGCTCCCAGCCCCGCGGGGCACCCGGCGGCCCCCCGAGCCGTAATGACCACGATCTTCTGCTGAGAGGAGTTAATGAGCTGTGCCGGACAACGATGGGAACGGGCCGATTGCAATAAGGCTCCTGACACCGCTCGGAGGAGCTGGGCGTGGAGGAAGGGGGAAGAGCAATAGGGTGAGAGAGATGGACCAGAAAACAATATCCACTTCATTAGCCAGGTGCTTCCAAATGTGTGGAAATAGGACAAGGTCCAGGTCACCCACTGTGACAGAACATTATTATCATGCGATGCCATGAAGCTGTGCAAAGACCAAGTCAAAGCTCACTAGCCCACTTGAAAGAGATGAGGGGACCTTCCCGGAGCCCGAGCCAGGCTGTTCCCAGGCTGGGTCGGGGTCGTGGGCAGGTGGGCACGGCCCTGGGTGCTCAGCACGGCTCCTCCACTGAGCTTTTGGCTGGGGGGCACCGGGTCTAAGCCCAAATCCTGGTGATGAGAGCCTGGGATGGGAGACCTGGAGGGTACCTCCCAGAGTGGGGCAGAGTGGGGTCAGTCGCCCAGTCCCCTGGTCCCTGCACCCCGTAAAGCCAGGGAGGCTCCCGCAGTGGGGTGCTGAGCCCCTCGGAGCTGCCTGGAGCTGGGCCGGGGCTTTTGGGGTCTTTTCAGTCCTCCCTTCCATAGCTGTGCTCAGCGTGCTGCGTGCCTGTGGAGAAACTCCACAGAGCCATGGCACACACATCCACCAGCCGCCTCCCAGGCATACAGGGAGGTTTCCTGCTCCATTTGGGGACACCCTCGACCCCCAGCCCTGCTGCCCCCAGCCCTTGGCTGCCAAGGTGCTGCGCTGCCCTCCTGGCCCCCGACTCCCACCCCCAGGCTGCTCCTGCACCTTTGGGGCCAAAACTGCCCCACGGCCTCGTCCCCTGACGCACCAGAGCAGCTCCCAATGTGCACGCTCCTGCACACGGGCACGGCGTGTTCCTGGCTCAGGGCTTCTCCTTTCCCTCCTCCTGTCTCTGCTGGGAGCCACACAGTTCCCAGGGGCATTTTTTTCTGGTGGAATCCACTGGGAGCAGAGCCCCCTGCTATTACCTGGGGGCTGCCAGGGCTTTCTGGGACTCCCGGGGCAGCTACAGCTTTGCACACCCCGCAAAAGTCTGAATCTGGGCTGGAAGTGGTGGGACCGGAGCCCTCCTCCTCCGCAGGGGCTCACGTCCAGGTCCCAGCCAAGCCAGAGCTGAAGGGACCAGGCTGACAGCACTTTGGTGGGGCCGGGGGTGACAGGGGGAGGTTTGGGACATTTTCTGGCCCTCCCTGCGGGGTGCAGGAGCCCTGCACATCGTGCTCGGTGGTGTGGTGGTGCCTCTCCTGCCCTCCCGTCTGCTTTGGGTTAGGTGAATTTGTTGAGCTTTTGGCACCGTGTGTTCACTGGGTGAGGACAGCACCTTGCGCTCAGGTCCCGGAATTTGGGTTTCCCCCTCTGCCCACTCCCAGTCCTGCCCCCTGCTCCCCCCACGGCTCTCAGGGCTCCGTGGGGGCTCCGTGTCCCCGAGCACCCCATCCCCACACCGTCCCATCCGCTAACCCGCCGCGGGTCCCCCCAAAAACCCCATCAGAAGGGCGGCGTGTCCGCACCCAGCCCCTCCTGCCGGCCGGCGGCACCCCGACGGGACCCCCGCGGGGGAGAGCCCTGGGGTCCCGCAGCCCGGGGGGGGGCCCGGGGGAGACCGCAGAGCCCCGGACGAGGACGGAGGGGGCCCGGGGCCGCCGTCGGGGCGTTGCGGAGCGCGGCCGGGTCCGCCCCGACGGTGGGCACAGGGCTCGGCACCCCGACGGCCGCCGTGGCTCCGGCCCTCCCGCTGCCGGCCGCGCCGTCGGGGCTCCCCGGGCCCTCTCCGCCGCCCTCCCCGCGGCCGCTCCGCTGCTCCGGGGCCTCCGTCTTTGCCTCTCCGGGCAAAGTCCGTCCCAACGCGGCCGATAAGGGCCGGGCCGAGCCGAGCCGGGCGCGGGGGCCGGGCCGCGACGGGCGGGCGGGCGGGGACGCGGGGTCCGGGCGGCGGCCGCCCCCGCGGCAGCCGGAGGAGAGGCCTCCCGGCGCTGATTTGCATAAGGTATATTGCCTAATGGAGGCCGGCATGGCTTGGTAGAGGGCGGCCGGGGCGGAGCGGAGCTGCGGCGGAGCGGCAGGTGCCGGGGGCAGCCGGGCCGGGCCGGGCCGGACCGGGCCGGGCCGGGCCGGGCCGAAAGCGGGGAGAGCGGCGGGAGCCCCCGGGAGCCCCCCGGGACCATGGTGTCCCAGCTGAGCGCCCTGCAGCGGGAGCTCCTGGGCGCCCTGCTCAGCTCCGGGGCCACCAAGGAGGGGCTGATCCGCGCCCTGGAGGACATGGTGCCCGCCGCCGGTTTCGGCGTCAAGCTGGAGAGCCTGCCGCTGTCCCCCGGCGGGCCCCCCGACGGCAAGGCAGCCTACCCGCCGCTCGCCAACGGGCACGGCAAGGGCAAGCTGTCCGGCGACGAGGGCTCGGAGGACGGCGACGACTTCGACACGCCGCCCATCCTCCGCGAGCTGCAGACGCTCAACACCGAGGAGGCCGTGGAGCAGCGGGCGGAGGTGGAGAGGATGATCAGGTACCGCCGGGGGGGCGGGCGGGGCGGGGGCAGCGCGGGGACAGCGCGGGGACATCGCGGGGACACGGCGGGGACACCCCCGGGGACTCCTCGGGGACACCTCGGGGCCGCCGTCGGGTGGTCGCGGCCGCCCCGAGCGGCGGGGCCGGGGGTGCCGGGCTCCGTCCTGCATCCGCGCCGAGAGATGAAACATAAACTGCAGCACGTGGAGCCCGGGGCGTTATTAATTTATTTCTATAAATCATCAACAGAAAGATACACAAAGGGCCGCGATTAGGGTGAGCGGAGAGGCGGGTTATTCATTGCCCGAGTTGTAAACCAGGCGGGGAGGGGGGAAGGAGGAAACCCCCAAACCCGACCCGGCACGGCCCGGGGATGCGGCTCCGGGCCGAGCCCAACCGAGCCGAGCTAAACCGAGCCGAGCCGTGCCGTGCCTTGCCGTGCCGAGCCGTGCCGAGCCGTCGGGGCACGGCGGAGCAGCCCCGGGCCCGTGGGGGCGCGGGCAGGGAGCGTGGCGGAGGGGGGCAGCGGGGCTGTGCCGCTCGGGGCTGCCCCCTCTGCGCACCCGGGGCCGGTGGAACCGCGCTGGGAGCCCCGCGGGGCCGTCCCCGGCTCCCTCCCGTCCCCAGGGGTCCCGACGGGCCGCGCTGAGCCTTTCCCCCCGGGGGCTGTGCCGCCGTGTGCCCCTCTGCCAGCCCCCAATGCCCGGGTGTTTCAGGAGGGACCGGGACAGAGCCAGCGCTGTGGTGGGTGCTGGAGGTGCCGTGGGTGCCGTGCTCGGTGCTCGGAGCCTGCCCCAGTGTGAGGCTGGGCAGCCCCCAGCTTTTTGGGGACGGGGCTGGGTGGTGGCACCCGTTCCAGGGCTCCACTTGGCCCCACAGGGTGCTGAGGGGCACGGCACAGCAGGGCTGTTCAGCTGGGTGCCCACCCACCGGGCACCCACCCGGGCACCCACCCACCCCTCCTGCGTGCCGCTGGGTGCTCTGCCTGTCCCCAATTCCCCTCCGCCTGCCGCTGTGCCCGGCCCTGGGGTGCCCGGGTGGCACCGGGGGCGCAGGGAGGGCTCTGCCCCGCGTCGCTGCTCTCCCACAGGTGTTCCTGTGCAAAGTTTGCCTTTGGTGCAAACAAGAGCAGGCACATGTCCCTGAGGAGCCTTTTGCAAAGAGCTTGTGTTTGCTCTAAGAGAGCCCTTTGTACTTGGAGAGGCAGCCAAGGTAGAGGCGTCGGGAGCCATCGGTTTCAGCCCCACGCTGGGGCGAAACCCTGCTCTGCTGCCACCCCGCAGCCCCAGCCTCCTGGCCCTGGGTTCGGCTCAGTCACGGGCTGTCCCCGTGCCCCTGGGGGTGCTCAGCCCCAGGGCTCGTTTTGGGGACAGCAGCGTGCCCTGGGCTTGGCTGCCCACCTGCACTACGTTCGCTTGGGCGTCCCTACGGCCCGTTCAGGGGCCTCAAATGTCCTCAGCCCTGTGCCGGGGCAGCGTGGCACCGAGGGCAGCGCCGAGCCCGGCTCCTCGCAGAGCCTGGAGAGTGGTGCCGGGGGTGCAGAGCCCGGCTCCGGGGCGAGATGCCCCACGGCTCCCTCCCGGCCAGGCTCCAGCGGCCCTGCTGGGTGCACAGGGCAAGAGATCGATCACTGCAGCACCCGAAAAAAATGGGGATGGTGCCGCAGGGGAACCGGGGGGAGTCCCCCAGGTGGGGAGGCCAAAACCCTCTCCGAAACGTGCCCGGGGCAGAGGGGAAGGGGTGGCTGTGGACCCCCCGCCTCTGAGCTCTGCTCCGCGCTGTGTGCACAGGGAGATGCAGATTAGATAGATCACCGATGTAGGGAGCCGGGTTTATAATCCATGTGTATAAATTCTTGGCATATTTCTCCGAGGATGTTGAGTGTATTTACCTGTTTTCAAGGCTGACAAAGAGGGCGAGCGGGTGGGGGGTCCTGGGGAGAGGGACGGGCACGAGGCTGGGTTGGGAAGTGCCTGCCCTGGGTCGGCGTTCGCAGCCAGGCTTCGTCCTGGTTAATTCTGGGCAGGAAAAAAAAAAAAAAAAAAGCTTCTCCTTGATGCCAGGGGCAGCACGGGGTGGAGAAGGGCTGCGGAGCGAGGGCTACGAACTGCTTCTCCAGAATTACCAAGCGCTTCTGGGTCGTTGTTTTTCCTGCATGTAAAGTCCTGATGAAGATTGGGCAATTAATGAGGTTTTCATTTTGGTGACAGAACAAAAAAAAAAAAAGGGTTTGTGTTGAATCAAAATGTTTTCCTCTCTGCCTTTTTAGGTTAACCGAAAAAAAAAAAAAAGGGAAAAGAGGCAAACAAACACTCAAACGTTTCATTTTGGGTCAAGTCCAAACATTTTGTTTAACATGAAACAAAATGTTTGGGTTTGGTTTCAGGTTGTTTAACCCTTTTGCATACGGTCAAATTGATTTGTAAAGAAAAACGTTGCTCAGAAATTAAGAGCTGAAAAATTGCTTTGAAAGTGTAAGTGAGAAACACACCAGAAATACCCGAGGGAAGCCCTCCATGAAGTTGTAAAATGAAAGGAAATTTGTGGACTTTTTTTCTAATGCTCACATAATTATTATTATTATTTTTTTTTTTCCAACCAAAACGTTGCCAAATTTTATTTCAATTCGGAAGTCACGCCTGTAACCTAAAATCTCTCTCTTTCCCTTTTGGTAGTGCGCTCTGTTGCGCTGGCTCGGGATTTAGCTCTGTAAAAGCGATGCCCTTGGTGCAGCCGTGGGCCAGCCTGCTGCGTGAAAGGGTGACGAGCTCTGTCCCATTAACTTATTAGTAACCAGTAATTAGTAGGATCAGGTGGGCATGGTGAGCTGCTGGGGAGGGAAGCCCACGTGCAGCCCCTCGGCTCGTGCCCTGCTTCGCTCCCTGCTGGGAGCAGGGCCGAGCGCCCGCAGGAAACCTGCGGTGAGAGGAGTTCTCCTTGTGCGTGGCCCCAAAAAACACGCTGCCCTGTCTCCATGCTGCTTTGGTGATGTCTCGGTGGGTGATTTAATGCGGGAAGGGGCTGCAGGCTGTGTCGTGCCCACCTGGGTAACGTCCATGCTGGGGGAGCCCACCAAGGGCAGCGCCGCTGTGCGCCCCTACAGCTCCGTGGGTCCTCAATGCAGCCAGGGCCGTACTGAGGACACCGTGTGTGGGAAGGAGAAGGGTCTCCGGGTCCTCCTCCAGGTGAAAAAGCCCCTGGAGGCACCTGGACAAAAGGTGCCGCAGCCCGAGCCCGCTGCGCTCAGCAGGGCAATGGGCTTTGGGCACGGGAACGTCCTCCAAAAGGGTCCGTGCCCTCCTGCCCCAGGGCCGGGGAGCCAACAAAGTGCCCCTCCACCCAGCGGGCTGCTTGCAGTTGGGTGCTTTTGCTTTGGGTCCAAACAGCTTTGTTTTTGTGCCGCGTTCGGGACAAAAAGTAAGAAATCTCCTCGTTGGGTTTTTTCCCCTTGACAAGTTGAAGGATCCAAAATAACTAATGAATTGGAAAAGCATTTGGACGGTTATTCCAAGTACAGCCTTAGAATATCTCATTATTTGAGTGCACGACTGTGACCAGGTTTAGGTTCCACGCCGATTTTTCAGTTTTAAAGCAGTTCCTTTTAGCCCAGCGTCCTCGAGGGCTGCAGGACAAACCCGGGGGTCCTAAACCCAGGGCTCTCGGTGCAGGTGTGTCGGCCTGTTTGCCTCCCACTGCATTTTGCTTTCATCGGAGCTGAAAGAACGCATGCAGCATTTTTATTTTTGGCCATAATTTGGTTTGTTCCCTAAACTGGTGCCAGCTAGCACAAGGACACCAAAGGAACGCATATTTAGGGAAGAGCCATTTTGCAACTGGATCGTGCCGGAGCCAAATCCAAGTGTTGAAAAATATTCGAGACTGACTTAAAATTACTTGGTTGGGGTTTTCCATCCTGGGGGCCCCCTGGGTTTGCTCTCTTGCTTTGGCTTTCTGCTCCTCAGCCTCAGCCCGGGGGGGGATGGAGGCCAGCGGGTGCCTCCCCCGAAGGACACGGCCGGGGGATTTTGTGCCCTCCTAAAAGAGGATTCAGGGCAGGCAGCAAGAACATTTGTCTACCACCAATACCAGTGGGTTTCTGGTGATCGTAACAGGCTTCCATCGCAGAAAAAAAAAAAAAAAGAGGCAAATTTGGGGGAAGCTTAACCCTTCGTTTCCTCCACCCCGCAGCGAGGACCCGTGGCGGGCGGCGAAGATGATCAAGGGCTACATGCAGCAGCACAACATCCCGCAGCGGGAGGTGGTGGACGTCACCGGCCTCAACCAGTCGCACCTCTCGCAGCACCTCAACAAGGGCACCCCCATGAAGACGCAGAAGAGGGCCGCCCTCTACACGTGGTACGTCCGCAAGCAGCGGGAGATCCTGCGGCGTAAGTACCCGGCGGGGACGGGGCTGGGGCGAGCGCCGCAGGGCGGGGGGCTCCCCGGTGCTGGGAGAGGGCAGCCCTGGGCTCCCCCCCCCCTCGCCAGGTCCTCCCCGACACGTTTATTATGAGATAAATCCATTTGGGCTGCAGGAAAAGCGGGTGGGAGCCCCCCTCGGTCGCAGTGATGCTGCCCCGAGCCCCTCTGAACATCTCGGTTTCTGCGTATCTGCGTTCCTCAGAGCTGGGAAAGCGACTGATGGTCGCACACCATTCGATCCGTTTCCCACCTCTGCCCCCTTTTTCCTCTCTGCGCTTCTCGAGCATGCTCGTTTTCTGCAACTCCTTGGCAAAAAAGTAAAGAGAGAGGAAAGAAAAAAAATAAAATAAATGATTTGTACCTGCAGCATGGTCTCGGGCAGTCGGAGTTACTTAAAACAGCCCGTTTTGACCAAGCACCCAGAGCAGGGCTCCTTTAATCCCCCAGGGCCCTGTCCAGCATGACGGAGCCCCCCGCCAGCCCTGCTCCTCCAAAAGGATGCAAAATGCAGCAAGAAAAAGCGCAGAAAAGGGTTCAGCACCAAGCGCTGCCGCTTTGAAAGCGCACCTGGAGATGTGAAAGCAAACAGAGCCCGCTCCAGCCTGGGACTCTGTTGTCACAAGGGGAAAAGCCATTACAAAAAGAGGGAGAATTCCCCCGCAAACCTTGAGAATAATAAAAACCTGCCATTAATCTCCCTTTACTGCCACGGTGACAAGTGCCCGGCTGGACGCGGGGAAGGTCACCCCTGGCGCACACCTCGGGGGCGCGGGGCTGAGCCCCCAGCTCCCCGAGCCAGGGGTAGGGCGAGCGTGTGAGGAGGGGGCTCTGTGGTGGCCGAAAGCTCATTTTGGGGGGCTTCGGTGTGCCCTGCCTGGCTTCTGGCTTGCAAAATTCCTCCCGGAACAAGCGCAGGCCGGCAGAGCCCCACCATGAATATGCATGCCCTGCGCATGCCTCCCCATTAAACACCCGTCCGGGTCGGTCGTAACCCCGCTGCCCCTGCCTGCGTGCGCGGCCGGTGCCGGGGTGCCCCAAACCGGCACCAAAAAACACCGGGGCCGGGGGCTGGGGGTGGCAGGAGGGGGTCTGGGGAGCAGGGAGGGGTCCGGGGGCTGCCGCCGCGCGTGACGGTGACTCTGAGCGGCGGCTACAGGCCGGGTGACGTCTGCTCCTTTCTCTTTCAGAGTTCAACCAGACAGTCCAGGGCTGTGGAAATAGTACAGACAAAAGCAGTCAGGATCAGCTGCTGTTTCTCTTTCCAGAGTTCAATCAGCAGAACCAGGGGGCTGGCCAGCTCGACGACGCCTGCTCCGAAACCCCCAGCAAGAAGATGCGCCGCAACCGCTTCAAGTGGGGGCCGGCCTCCCAGCAAATCTTGTACCAAGCCTACGACCGCCAAAAGAACCCCAGCAAGGAGGAGCGAGAGGCGCTGGTGGAGGAGTGCAACAGGTAACGGCCGCCCCGCGCCGCCTGCTGCTCCTCTGCCTCCCCGCAGCCTCTCCTCCAAAAACCACGCGTGGTGCCGGGCTCACGGCTCGCAGACCCACAGCAGCCCCAGTGGCACGGTGTCGCTGAGCCACCAGCACTGTTTTCACCTTGCTTTGGCCCCCCTGGGGGCAGCGTGCAGACTTGAGAAAGCTCCCTGCTACAGCTGGGGATGCCACGAGGTGGGAGGGTGGTGGGGTGGCTTTTGTGGCATGGATGCAGTCGGGAAGCGCGGGCAGGCACTGAGGGAGGGCTCAAACACCCCCAAATTCACCCTTCCACCCGAGTCCCCCCATGGATCGGGGGGCTCCCCAGCAGCAGCAGCCTTGTTCCAACGTGTCCCCTCGCACACGCAGGGCCGAGTGTCTGCAGCGAGGGGTGTCTCCCTCCAAGGCTCACGGGCTCGGCTCCAACCTGGTGACGGAGGTGCGCGTCTACAACTGGTTCGCCAACCGGCGGAAGGAGGAGGCTTTCCGCCAGAAGCTGGCCATGGACGCCTACAGCTCGGGCCAGCCCCCGCACAGCATGAACCTGCTGCTGTCCCACGGCTCCCCCCACCACAACCAGCCCAGCGCCTCGCCCCCCAGCAAGATGCCAGGTAAGCCCCGGGGTGGTGGCGCTGAGCAGTCGCCGCGCTGGCCCCCGTTTCTCCTGGAGAAAGGGGTGCCGGACCATTGGGGCCGTGCACAGCCACGGTGGTGATGGCCTCGGAGGGAGGATGGTCCGTGCTGCCCACGTCGGCCAAGGGGCAGCGACGTAGCTGAGCTCTTGGTGCAGTTTCCCAGTTGGCAAACGGGCCACAGACACTTCGGCTGTGGGGTGGGACCCTGCTCAGCACCCGGGTATGGGGACAGCCCGGTCCCTCCGCAGCCTCGCTGGGTGTGGAGAGGAGCGAACGCTGTCCCTGCAGCCCTGTGGCTGGGCGAGCCACGTGGCGAGGGCTGGCTTGCCATCCTGCTGAGGACAGATGGGTGTTTGCTTGGCTGGCTCAATTTGACGGCGTCCCCAAACGGGCTGGGCTGGGCTGGGCTGGGCAGGGGCGGGGATGCGGGTGGGGAGGGCTGGGGGGAGGAAAACTGCCCCGGGGGGCACAGGGCTCGCCCTGGGGGCACCCTAATGGCACGAGTGCTCTGCGCCAAGCCCCGCGGCCGGGCTCCCCTCTGCCCCCAGTGTGTGCAGCCGGGGGGATTGAAGCAGGAGATAACGCCGCCAGGAGGGTAATCAGGGAGGGCCCGGCGGCGGCCGCAGCGTGGGGCAAGAGGCATTGTTGGGAGAACAATCCCCATTGTGCCGCTACCTGCAATCTGCACTCCAAAGCCGCCAGCCCCAGCAAACAAGAGCGGGTGGTGAGGGGTCAGCGCGGGGCCGTGGGGCTGGGGGTGATGCACCCCAAACACCCCCGGCACCCCTTTGGGGTGGCACCCGCACAGCCCGGCTGGGGAGCCAAAAACCAGCCCCCTCTTGGAGCTGTCCCTGCAAGCCCCCAGCCTCATCCCGGAGCAGAATTAAATGAAGTGGTGTCCGGAGAGTCCCACAGGCATGGGGAGAGGGTGCTGAGAGCTGGGGATGGGACCGTCCTGGGCGCTGTGGGACCCCCAGGCAGGCTCCACGTGTGGGGACGCCCATGGGGCGCAGAGCACCCCACATCCCACGTCCCACCTGCCCCGCTGGCAGCCCCGGCTCCCGGCGCAGCTCTCCCCGTGGTGACCACGGCGTGACCCTGCCCCAGGAATGCCCCGCACAATGGCGGGACCGGGCGGACGTTTGCCCTCCTGTCACCGGCTGATTGCTTACAAGGTGCCCTACAAGCACATTGTCAGCAAAATCAGCTGTTTTCTGTGTCGGCCGCCGGGCTTTACAATACCGCACCAGCATGCAGCCCCGCGTTGTCATGGCGTTGTCCCCCCCGTGCATGCTTAATTGACAATTAAGCCGGGGCTTTGAACGAACCCCGCTGCCTTTGATGTGCCCCCGTCCTGCCAGCGCGCATGCAGGCGCCCCGCGAGAGCCTTTGTTTCCTTCTATTAGGGGACAGCAATTATTGCACCCGCGGGCATTTATCTCGGGGCTGCGGGGCCGTTAAGCCCAAACCTTTATTTTCCCACCCGAGCTTGGGCCAGCAGGAGCCGGCCGCGGCTATAGGGCCGATGACAGCCCATTCGGAGGGGCTTTTGAGCCGGGCAGGAGTGATGGCCACGGAGGGGTCAGGAGGGCTCGGCCGCAGGGATTTGCTGGCGGCCAGCGCTGCTGCGCATCGGCCTCGCCGAGGAGGAGGAGGAGGAGGAGGTGGGCACGGCGAGGGCTGCGCATGGGTTTTGCAGGCTGCTTGTGGAGCAGGAGGCTGGGATGGATCTCAGCCAGTGCCTGTGTTGGGGTCCATCAGAGCCGGTGGCATTTCGGGCCCTACAAGCTGCGTGGCAGCGGGCTTGCAGCCCCCAAAGCAGCTCCGGGTCCTCCGAGAGGTGCTGACCCCGTCCGTGGCTGCGCGTGCTGGGATTTGAACTGCCCTTGCACCCTGTGTGGCGCTGTCTGGAGCCCTCAGAGCCTCCTTAACAGCTTAATGACAGCGTGGGGACGCTGCCCCGCGTCCTGCCCCTCTGCTGGGGCAGGGAACGGTGGGGCTGGCTGCGAGGGGCAGCTCAGAACAGCTCCAAAAACCGGGCACCGGCATCGCCTGGGGGGTGCCCTGCCAAAAAGGGCAGGGTGACGGCCAGGGGCATGGGGAAAGAGCTGGAAAAGTCGGGCATCCTCCCAGCCTCTTCCTGGGGACTTGGAGCCAGGTCTCAGGCCGGAGTTTTTAACTATTTGGAGGTAAATACTTCAAGCCTATCTCAGAGGCTTCTCAGACTCTGGACTTTTCCCTTCCTATAGGGTATTATCAGTGATCTCGGTTCCCTGTTTGACTTGAAGGTCACTCAGGGCTTTATCTCGCTGCCTCGGTGCCATGCCATAGACTCTGGCTTATGCCATTTTTATCTTCAAGAGCCCCAAAGACAATCAGTGCATTGACGAGATTAGGTGACGTGCTGTCCCCGTCCCCCCCCCATGTTCCCACTGCATACAAAGGGCCCCGGGGTGCCCCGCAAAGCCCCGGCCCCGCAGCATCTCCCCCGCCCGCCCCATCCGTCTGGCAGTGCCCACACAGCAGACATCCTTCACATGCATGCGTATAATAAAAAACGTTATATATATCTGAATATACACGGTACAGATTTTAGATATCTCTACAGACCTACGTACAAATATAAAAATAACTCAGCCCCACGCCCTCAGGCTCTCGGTGAACCGCGAGGGCAATTTGGGTGATTTTAATTTTTAATTTTTTTTTTTCCTTAAAGAAAAGCCTGTCCATAAAACCCTGGTCCAGAGGTACATCAGTTTATATCTGGATCTTTCAAGTTGCTCTTTGATAGCCGTGGGGTACGTGCTGGTTCTGGCTGTGGACCCGGTGCCAGCCGTTGTAATTCTTTACTGTTGCGCTCATTGTGCAGCTCGGTGGGTACGGTGTGCTGTTAGGAGCTTTTCCCGGTTTTATGGGGGGTAATTAGGGCTTTATGACAGCAGCAAAATGGGAGGGTCCAGTCCCAATAAACAGGTTTATAATGGATATAAACTATGCACCTCTGTAACTGAGCAAGATTAACACTTTAGGGACAATTTGAGTGGCAGCCCCAAAATCGGCGATTTGCGGGGTGTCGGCGAGGCTCCGGGTGAAAACACAGCCGGTGTGAGCTGCTGCCAGTGGTTGTGCCTCGGGATGTGCCTCGGAATGCTCTTTGGGATGCTCCTGGGGATGTGCCTCGGGATGTTCTGGCTCGGGGACGGGCTCTGGCACCCCGCAGAGCCGGGGGTGCCGGCCGCGGGGCTGAAACACAGGGTTAAGGCTACGGGAGCCAGACCCCGCGGTTTGTCTGGAAACATGGGAAAGCAGTAAAACGTTTCACGGGCTGTGCAGCTCGGGGGCCAAACAATAGCCGGGTCCCATAAACAGACTTTTATATTATGGCTGTAGCTCCAGTTGGAGGAAAAAAAAAAAAAAAAAGACTTTAAGGGCGCAGGCTCCGCGGGCAGGCCCATTAACTGTGATTCACGGGCAGGCTCCTCTCCGGGGCGGCTGCGCAGAGCTGGACGGGGAGAGGCTGAGGAGGAATAAATCTTGTGCTGGGGCTGCTTCAAGCACAGGAGTGCGGCAGGACAACAATCGTGCCCGGCTCTGTGCAGCCGCCTGGCCCGCCGTGCCATAAACCCTGAGCTTAGGCGGGACGTGAAGCCACCCAGCAGGGAGCTGTGCGCCCCAGGGGGGGCAGAAAATGGGGCCGGCATGGTGTCAGGGGACAGATCCTATGTTCAGAGTCACAGGATGGCCCTACCATCTCCCCATGGCCATGGTTGAGGTGGGACTGGGCAGGAGGTCAGCGGGGAGCAGAGCAAAACAGCACCTCCATCGCCCGGAGCGCTGTTGGAACTGAGCAGCATGAGCCTCCCGATGCCAACCAAAATCTGCTAAAATCCAGCCCGACAGCGAGGGCGTACAACCAGCAGTAATATCCATCCTGCTCTAGGAATGAAAAAATAAAAATAAAAAAAAATAGTTGGTGGCTTCCCAAAGCCTTGCAAGTTAGCTGCAGCAGACGGGAAAGCCCTTACCCTGCCCAAGCCTCGGCCGCCAGACTACCCGGACACCTTGGCGGTGGTTATCGCTTCTCAAACACCAGTCTCGTCCTTAGGATTGCAGGGAAAAGCTAGAAAATCAGCTTTTAACATCGCCTACTTTTTAAAGACAGCTTTGTAATTCTGTGAGTCTTGGCTGAAGTGGGTACGGCGTGATTTGGGGTGTCAAATTTTGTCCTTACTGAAAGCTTCGCAGAAGCCAAAAGGGGGGAAGATCGCCCTGGCACTTAGCAGACCTCGGCATCCCTCCCTCGTGGTGTCACTGCTTGAAACCTTACAGACCCTCACCCTCAGGGGCGAGGTCTCACCCGGTCCTGCATTTCTCAAACACGCCTCGGGTTTCTTCCGTAGCCAATTCAATCACTATTTCATCGGCGCAGAAACTATAATTTAATCTCCAGCCGGAGCCGCCTGCGCTCCTCGTCTATCTTTAAGACCATTGTGAGAAGAAAGGGCTTTATTTTATCTCCCCTCCCATTGTTTGAGCAGCGCTGCAGGATCTCAGACCGGCAGCGGCTGAAGCACACTTTGCACGAGGCCGGGGCCGCGGGGAAGAATGTGGTGACAGTGCCCCGGTTGAGTAATGTTTACCCTGCTCATGGCTGGGACGTCCACTCGTACCGGCAAATATCCACCTGCCAGAGGACATTCTTGTATTATCAGGGATAAAGGGGTTTGCTGGGAAATGATCAGGAACCAGACATCGCGGGGAGATTCCTATCTGCGGGACATGTTTAACCAGCTGACGTTGAAAATTTGGAGGCAATTAAAGGGTGACTTTTCCGTGCTTTTGGTGATGGCAGCAGGTAGCCTGCAGTGCTCTATCTGCTGCTTTTGGGGCCTCGCGCACAAAGCGGCCAGACTCAAGTTATGGGTTATTTCAGATGTTTCTTCTTCCTTAACTCAAAGGTTTTTAGAGCAGCCCTTGGAGCATCCCTGCAGACCTGCAACCTGCCAGCCTGCATGGAGCTGCCTCTGAAGCTCCAGGTCCTCGGGGCTTTGGCCACCGTGCCAAAAGGGCTCCTGGCACCTGGCAGAAAGAGCCCCAAGACCCCAGGACAAAGACCCTCGACCTGGGCACGTGGAGCTGTCGGTTTGGGGACAGGTCCTCAAGGTGCCCACGCAGTGGCTGGGGTCACCATTCATGCCTGGCTCTGGCTGGGGCAGATGATGCTCACAGAGGTTGCTGCTGGTGATTTTCAGTCCCAGGAGAGATTTGGGCCCTCGCTTCGATCTCCGGGGAGTTCAGTGAACCCGGCTGCGAGCCCAGTGCTGGGCTCCTCGTAATGAATGGCTTCTCACCAGAGTTGTCAGGGCACCCGTGTAAAAGACGCTTTTGTTTCCCGCGGGTTTTCCTCGGTTAATTATTTGTGATCTGTAGATGCCTTTCCATGACACACGGCTGATCATATGGTTATCAGTGCAGGGCTTTTTAGCCAAATTAAATAGATTTATATTGAAGACCTGCGCTCAAGCCAGATTTCACTCCTTGGCGGTGTCAGGCTGCGCTCTGGTTTGGAGGTTTGCATTTCTGGTCCCTCTGTCCTCCTGCGGCTCTCTGTTAATCATGCACTTGTCAAGAGCAAGTCAAGAGGGAAATGGGATGCAGGAGAGGCTGAGAAAAAAGCGAGGGCAATCGTCGTTTGGACACGGCGGAGGTTGCACATGGGTGTGCACCGTGCACGAGGGGCGTGGATGGGTGCAGAAGGGTGCCTGTTGTGGGCTGGATGGGTCAGATGGGGGCAGCCCCTTTCTGCCCCGTGGGCATCAGGGATGGCTGGGTTCCTCGGGGAGCTGCAGCACTCTCTGGGCGCTTGGTATCCCTCAGCTTCATTTTCCCTGGGCAATCTCAGGAGATGGGGCTGGGGAGAGGCTGGAAAACAGCACAGGAGGAGGGGGCACCTCGCCTGCTGCCCCCCTCCTGCTCATCACTCGGGGGGCTCACACATCCATGTGCTGCATCCTTGCACTGCACACCCTGGGAGGGCTGGGGGGCTGCACGGGCGGGGGGTGCCCTCACCGGGGTGCCTGCGGGCGATGCCAACACCTGATGCTGTTTTGCAGGGGTCCGGTACAGCCAGGCGGCCGGCGGCGAGGCGGCGTCCTCGGGGGCCATCAGCCACCACGGCAGCGGTGCCATGGTCACCACCAGCCAGGCGGTCCTGCAGCAGGTCTCCCCGGCCGGCTTGGACCCAGGCCACGGTTTGCTCTCTCCCGACGGTAAAATGGTGAGTACACCTGGCCGATTGTGGCGGCGGCGCTGATAAGATAAGAGGGCCCAGCGGGCAAAGCAAACACGCTTTCCCCGGGTTTCACACGCGGCCCGCGCCGAACAATGGGGCATTGTGGGGCCGGGGCCGTGGCGCGGGCGCGTGCCCGTCCCCAGCGCCCGCCTCGAGCGCGGAGCGCGGCCCCGTGGCCCCACATGTTCCCCAAACACAGCCCATAAACCTGACAGAGCCCGCTCCGCTCCCATCGATCGCATGCCTCGCTGACTGGCTGCGCTCTGGGTGGATCACTGTTTGCTTTCCCCTGCCGATGACACGGGCGTTGATAAAATGCTCATTCATTACTTTTCCTTAAGCCCTCCCGGGTTCGGAGCTTTGTTGGGAAGCTCTTTCCTGCCCGGCCGTGCCAGGACGGTGCCAGCCCCCGGTGCTGAGCGTGGCCGTGTGCTGGTGCTGGGCCATGCGGGCAGGGACAGGACGGGACGGGACAAGATGGGATGTGATGGGATGGGATGGGACGGGACGGGATGGGACAGGAGCACGGCGCTCCCTCGCAGCGGGCTGGTGCAGCTTTGTGCTGCCTGGCTGCCCCGCGGCTCTTCCGGGAGGAGGTTTTCCTGCTGAAAGTGAAAGTCACGCATGGCCCTTGGCAACGGGGCCAGCCCTGCTCTGCCCCGGTTTTCACTTCCATTTTCGCAGGACTGTCCCTCCTGGGCCGTCGGCTGTGCGTCCCCACAAGCTTGCTGGCTGTGCGCTCCCTCCTGCAGCCTGGGCTCCTTCTTCTTGCAGCTCCCTGCTCTGCCTTTCCCTCTGCTCGCCCCCACAAGGGGCTCCTGGCAGTTCCCTGCTCTGCCTTTCTCCCCTCTCTCCCCCACCAGGGGCTCCTTGCAGCCCCACGGCTCGGGTGCAGCTCCGGGGACGCCGAGCGCCCTTCTCCAGGCAGAGGAAGCGCTGCAGGGCGATCCCAAGCCCCGCAGCACACTCCCTTGCCATGCGCCCTGAGCACACCCATGCCTCCCTCGGGGTGTGTTGAGCCTCGTAACCCTGAGCCTTGAAGTCATAAAATGAGTCACGACTGAAGGCAGCAGCAGGCACCGACAGTGCAGGGTGGGAGGTGAGAGGACAAAGCCGTGCGAGGAGCGCGGTGGCGCAGAGCTCTCGGCACACCCCAGCCAGCTCCTTCTGCTGGAGCCCCTTTTTTTTGGGGTGGACAGGAGCCCCCCAGGGAGGGGAGCTTCCCTCACATGGCAGAAGGCTGCTCGGAAGTGCAGTGGGTTCCAGGGGGGGAAGCAGCCTGCTAAAGGCACACGCGGGCAGAGCCCTGCTGAATTATCCCCGCTGCACAGCGCCGTCTGGGGCTGCTCTGGTTCCCCAGCAGCTCTGCCAGCTTATCTCTGATCTTTAAGCAAGGCTAGCTAGTGCTTGCAAGTTATTTAATAAAAATATGCTGTAGGCTGTGGTTTCTAGTAAGTAAACATGTGCCTTTAATACCCCGCATGAAACCAAAAGCTGCCAAGGAAATTGCTGCATCTGAAGGCAGTCGTGTTTTAGGGAGGAGTGCTACGGAGGGTGCAGACAGCTGTGGTGTTTCCCTCCTTCATGCTTTTGTGTTGCTCCTGTAGTCCCAGAGAGCCCCCTGCAATGGTCCAGTGCTTGGCGGGTCTTTTCCAGTCCTGCCCTCTCCAGGTGACCTCTTTTGGGAGCAGCTCTTTTGCCCCAAATCCCCCTGAAACGTGCCCAGGCTGCAGGTGAGCGGCTCGTGCACCGCGGCGTGGTGTGACCTGGCCTTGAAGAAACTCTGAAAGTGGAAAGTACTGGATAAGGAAGCATGAGTCACCCTCGTGCTCTGGAATTTATTGATGTTTCAATCGCAATGAGGCTATCTCAAATTCAATGGGCAAAATAAACAAGGCGCTGGGACCGGTGTCGAGGAGTGTCACACGGAGAGCCCAAGGGATGGCTCCGAGACCTGGATCGAAGCTGCTCGGTGCAAGAGGTTCCATCAGAGGGGTTAGGAGAGCTCAGTAATGCAGCGACTCAATAATTCAGCAATACTTAAGCACTGCTGTGCCCGTGTTTACACCAGGGACCGACACAGCCCTCCCAGCACGCTCCAAGGATCTCTGTGTGTGTCTGACCATCACGCACCAACCCCAAACCCAGGGAGCCGGCTCTGGCCACCTCACCCGCACTGCCCATCTGCACGCTGTGGCTGCAGACCCAAAACCAGGATTTTTTTCCATCAAAGTGATGACTAAGAAGATCACCCAGGTCTTTTTTTGTCTTTTCTTGTAAGATTCCCAGGTTTATATTTCCCACTTCCCTCTACAACCGTGACGGCTGGAAGTTAATGAGTGCTGAGAGTCCTCAGTTGTCCCCAGCTGCAGGAACTTGGACCTGGCCAGCACAATGGCAAACGCCTGGGACGCGTCCTGTGCCCGGCGCTGTGCTCTGCTGGAGCGCTGGCAGCCGCTTCCAGGGGAGCTTTGCACCGCTGCTGCTTTGCTATTTATTAACGCGGTGTTCAGGAGTCCCAGCCAGGGTCTGCAGCCCCAGGGTGCCTCACTGAAAGGTGCCCAGCGTGGCTGCAGCCTGCTTAGCTCTTAGGGGCTTTTTCCACCCCGCCCCATCCCTGTTTTTGGGGTTGCTGTGTCCGGGTGGCGTTGGGGAGCCGGGAGTAGCCCTCGCCGTGTGCCTGATGACTCTTTCTGTGTTGCTCCTTGGCAGATCTCCGTGTCGGGCGGTGGGCTGCCCCCGGTGAGCACCCTGACCAACATCCACAGCCTGTCCCACCACAACGCGCAGCAGTCCCAGAACCTCATCATGACGCCGCTCTCGGGAGTCATGGCCATCGCACAGAGTAAGCACACCCCCGGGACACCTCCGCACCCCCTCCCGCGGCACGCTGGGGACCCCGGCGCTCACTGTCCCCTCTCTGTTCCTTCCTCCAGGTCTGAACACCTCGCAGGCGCAGAGCGTCCCGGTCATCAACAGCGTGGCCGGCAGCTTGGCGGCCCTGCAGCCCGTCCAGTTCTCCCAGCAGCTGCACAGCCCGCACCAGCAGCCGCTCATGCAGCAGTCGCCCAGCCACATGGCCCAGCAGCCCTTCATGGCCACCGTCACCCAGCTGCCCAACTCGCACAGTAAGGGGCCGGCCGGGCGGCTGCCCTGGGGAGCACCTGGAAGATTAAATTGATGGGAAACGGGTTTCTGCCTCCTCCTGCGTGCCCCTGCCCCTGACCGTGTGCTGCTCACTCCCCTGGGTGCCAGCCGGGGTGGGGTGGATGTGCCCTGCTCCGTCTCCTTCTGCCCCCGTGCCACCCGCTGTGCTGCATCACCCGCACTGCTCCCGGGCTGGCCGTGCTCCCTGCCAGCACTTTGTGCAACGATTATTTTTCCTTCTGGATTCACGCAGCTACGAATTGCTTATTGCTCCGGTCTTGCTGGAGGAGGTGGTCAGCAGAAGCCAAACCTTCCCCTTCTGGCTCCCCTGTTGTCCCGGCACTGCTCCAGCACCTGGCTGTGCTGAGCTTGGCCTTTTTACCCATCCTTTAGTCCACGGTGTTTTCCCTGGGTGAGCTGGTACCTGAGAAAGTAGCCATTTAGAGGCGCACAGCAGCTTCCTCCCACTCATTTTATCGTGTCCCTGTCCGCACAGCATCCATCCCCACACACCCCTCTGTGCAGTGCAGGGTTTGCCTGCTTTGCTCCTCTTCCAAGGCTCTGGGTGGCTTTTCCGTGACGGCCGCTTGTCCCCCTTCTCTCCGCAGTGTATGCACACAAGCAGGAGCCTCCCCAGTATTCCCACACCTCCCGCTTCCCCTCGGCGATGGTGGTGACGGACACCAGCAGCATCAGCACGCTCACCAACATGTCTTCCAGTAAGCAGGTAATGGCTGGGGCTGGGGTAATTCGGGGTGTTTGCTCCTTGGGTCCCACCTGCGCTGCGTGTCCCGGCTGAGGACGAGCCCTGCGGTGCCAAACACCTTCAGTGGGCTGCAAAAAAACCCTATTGCGGATGGCAAGCGTGATGGGGACACGGGTGATAAGTGGCCGTGATGGATAGTGAGCACTTTGCTGAGGCCATGCTCAGCTGCACGGGGTTGGGGCATCCTCCGGGGGTTTGGCTCCAGCCCTTCATGGCCGGGGTGAGCTGGGATCGGTTGGAGCTGGGTGCGTGGCGGCCCCAGCCCCAAACTTTATCTGCCCCGTGCCGGCACAGGACTTATCCCGGCTCAAATCAGGTGCGCGAGGCCTTCCTCAGACAATGGCCCCTTTCTACCAGCCGGCTCTGGGGACTGTGGGAAATATGCGGCCCTTATTGATTGCTAGATAAATAAGAGAGAGCCTTGAACTTGTATGCAGATAAACTTTCTTACCCAGCTTTGACAGTGGAGAGGAAAAAAATGCCTGCAATGAGCGCAGAGTAAATACAGCGTGGGATCGCTGCGGGACCTCCCTGCGGATGCTCGGCACCGCTCGGGGGGCAAAGGAAGGGGCTGGGGGCACCGCGGGGGCTTGGGGTGCCCGGGGTGTCCTACAGGGGAAGGCAGAAGTGTGATGGCACCGGGTGCTCCGGCGGGGCTCGCTGCAGGCTCCTGCTCTCCGTGGGGCGAGCGCTGCCCTGTGCGTGGCGGCGTGGGGGCGGCGAGGCGCGGCCGGGCTCCTCGGGAGCTCCATTTCCTCCGCGCGGCCTTATCGGCCCATCTGGTGTGCGCTCAGCCCGAACTCCCCCTGATTAATCGTGCTCTCCTGCCACGGGCTGGCTTTGATGCCGGCTTGCCGAAACGAGCCCGCCGCACACAGGAAATGTCCCTCGCATGGGAATAGCGCCTGGGCAGCCCCGCCGCCGGGCTGCGGTCAGCCTACCTTGACGTGGCGCTGCCCGGGGCTCGCTCGTTTTCCTCCCTCCATCCCGCCCTCACGATTTAATTAAAGCAGGAGAAGGGCTCTCCGTGCAGGAGCGGGGAGATGGGGCCGGGACGGGTGCGAAACGCCACCAGCGATGGCCGGTGTGGCACCCAGCCCTGGCAGGGTTTGGGTTTTGGTGGTGGCCGTTTGCGCTGCTCCTCCCCGAGCTGTCCCCTCCGTGCAAGAGGGGCGCGCAGCTCTCGGTTCCTCTGACAACGCTCGAGGCCGAGCCACCATTTTTATTACGTGAGCAAACACCTGATAGCCGCAGCCCGTCCCTAATGACATGTCACGGGAGGCTCCTGGCGTCTCCTTATCTCCGCGTTACGATGTTTGCTGTTCGCTCCAGCCCACAAGGTCACCCGCGGCTGCCGGCCCCCACCCCATTGGTGACCGGGGGACCCCAGGAACGGGGCAGGGGCCGTTAGAACAATCGCTGAAACAGGCCCCTTTTTTTTTTTCCTCTTAGAGTGTTATTTTGGGGGTGGCAATATCTGGCTCAATGTGCTTTCAATCTGCTTTACCTTTTGGGGTGCTGCAGGGCTTGCTTGGGGTTTGTGCCACCAAGCTCGGGGGGCCTGGAGGAGGTCCCCCCGCGGAGCCCCTGCCCTCGCCCTCCCGTCACCGTGCTGCTCTCTCCCTCCCCAGTGTCCCCTGCAAGCCTGGTGATGCTCCACACCTCGCTGCCTTTGCACATAGCAACGGGAACTTTATTTTCCACAACATCCCGCGGGCGACCCGCGCGCCGAGCCGCAGAGAAGCCCAGCGCCGCAGCGAGGAGCCCACTGCCCCGACACGGAGCCGGAGGCTCAGCACCCCGCCAGGACCGGCCCGAGCCCCAACCGTGGGCACCTGCCCAGGGACCGCGCCTCTCCTCCCCTCCGCGCAGTATTTCCGAGATGTGTCTTGAGGATTTTTTTTTATTTTTTATCTTTTTTTTTTATTTTATTTTTTTTTCTGAAGTATTTGCCTTCCAAGAGGCCGTTGGCTCTCCCGAGGAAATAGGAAGGAGCTGCCCTGAGAGGTGGCAGCAGGGGAGGACGGATTGTATTTAAGTTACACTCCTCTGCCCGACGGACTGAGAGGGACTTGGGTCTGTTACTTGGCGCTCGGAAGGAGGAATCGCGTGAGCTGTTGAACTGAGCCAGTTAAACTGTAAATATAGGTACAGTCTGCTCCATCCTCACCTGTCCCCACTCCTATACATAAAGATTTATATAAAAGAAGTAAATTTTGTCCAATGGATGTAAACTACTGTAATTAAGTGCAATTCCCCCATCTGTATATATTGGTCCTGAACCTCCTCTCTCCCTTTTTTTTTTTTTTTTTTTTTTTGGTAAAGGTCAGAGCTGAGTATGCTGTTGGTTTTGTATTTCCCTTCTTCCTTTCAATGAGCCAGCCCACAAGGAAAGCCCTGTGCCTGTGTGAGGACACCGGTCCAGCAGCACCAGTCCACACGTGTGTGTCCCCCCCGGCACGGTGCTGGTGCTGAGCAGAGCCCCAGCAGCTGGCTGCTGATGGCAACCCCAAAAGCTCGGGGGCTGCCTGATTTGGGGGGCACAAAGCTGGGCTGCTGTGGGGTGGGGAAGCACTCAGCAGCCCCAGCCACACAACCACACTGCCGGGAAGCTCAGAGCACCGGCGGCTGCCAGGGGAGCCCGTGGCTCTTGTGCTGTGCGAGGGGATGTGGCAGCAGGAGGTGCTGGTGGGATCGTCCTCAGATGGGGTTTGGAGACCGTCTGCCTCTCCTCCTCTCCGTGGGATGCTGCTGGGATGGGTGCCCGGTCACTGCCTCGTCTTCTGCCCAGAAAGCAGCCAGTGTAGGTGCCTTATTTTCCGCTGCTGCTGACGAGCCTGGCTGGCTCCCCCCTCAGCAGTAACCACGGTGCTCTCGCTGTGGCAGCGTCGCCTCCGAGAGGTGCTGAAGAAGCAGGCTGGAAGAGCCCTGAGTTCCCACAGACCCAAATTGCTCCCTGCTCACTCCGGATTGAGGGCACGGGATGTTTCCTGCACCCCGGCAGCCTCAGACCGCCAGTCCCAGGGCTGCCTCCCCCTGCTTGCGGTGGCTCCCAGAGCTTCGAAGGAAGATCTCCAGCTTGTGGCTCAGCCCAGCTCCACGGCGAGGACACGTCCCAGCTCTGCACCCACTGGTGTGGTTTAGGTGCCCAACTTTCCAGATCTGTGGGAGCCGCACACGGCATCGTCTCACTTCCCACGGGACAGAAGCACCTCCGTGCACACATCCCTTCGGAAATGGATCTCATGCTTCCCAGTTGTTCATTTTTTTTCTTATCTTTGCCACGTGTGCCAACCGCTGAGGGTGCTTTAGAGAGGTGAAGAGCAGAGGAGGTGCCTGTGGACGGCTGATGACTGCTCAGAAAAACACTGGATGCTTTCTTTGGGGCAAGAAAGACTTTTACTGTGTGTCTGTACAGTGTCTGGCACGGTGGGACCCTTTGCTGGGACTGACGGGAGCTGCCCTACGGTGAATAAGTCACCACGAATTGGAGACCAATATTCAGAATGACGTCTAATTTAATGTATACCATAATTAAACACCATTTCTTCCTACTCGGTGCTGTGTGATCTGTGAATCCTGTCGCAGTGGGAGGTGCTGCTGGGGTGGACGGGGGGGCAGTGGGGACCTGGGGCTCCTGCGGTATGGGCAGTGCCACCCCGCTGCCTCCCTGCGGTTCTGGGGGCCGAGCCCACCAGCTGGGGAGGCAGGAGGGTACACAGAGTTTTGCTCTGAGGTTTTTGGGGGTCTGTGACTGCCAAGAGCTGAGGCTCGGAGCACACCGGTAGCAAAGGGTGGCTCCTCTGCAGACACAGTGCAGGGCTTCGGTTTGAATTGTGTTCAGAAGTGCCCGTGTTTGGCTCGGATCCTGTTTCTTTTCATCATTTGAGTGTGGGCTGCTGTGGGAAGGGCCTTCAGCACAGCGATGTGGTGCTTGCATTTAGGGCCGGAGCAGGACACCCCAATAGAAACCCTCATTTGGAGTTTCTGTGATTTTTTGCTGCCCCAGATCAACAACTGGAAGCGCAAAGCTGGAGGAGGATGGAAGGCGTGAGGGCTGCTTGGTCCCTTTCACAGGGAGCTGGAAGAGACGCACTTTTAGCAAAGTTTGCAGAGAAAAGATGCGGGATTTACGCTGAGAGATCCCCACTGCCCTCCCTGCTCAGCAATTCCCTTTTGATACAGCTGAGAGCTGAGGCTCCAAGGGGGCAGCGCCTGTTGGGGTGTGATTTCTGCACAGCTCTCTGGCAGATATAGGCTGAGAGGCACGGGGCTTGGGGTGTGAACAATAAGGGTAAAACATCACTTGGTAAGTGGTTTCCTATCAGCACTGCTCTGCAGAAAGCCCTGCAGAGAAGGTAAGAGAAAATCTCTGGGGGTGGAGGCTCTGAGGGACAACCCCACGGGAGAGGGGCCGGGTGGTGACAGGAGGGAGCAAGCCAAAAGGAACTGGGAAACGGGCACGGGGCACATCCAAACAAAGGCACAGATGGAAAAGGCAGCAACCATGGAGCTGAGAGAGTGTGATAAAGCAGGCAGGATAAAGTCAATAATATGAATATAGCACAAATGATTAAGAAGAGAAAGTGTTTACCGAAGAGGTGTGAATGCACGAAGCTGCCAAAGAGCTGCTTGGGTGCTGTCCCCCACCCCTGGGGACCAGCAGGCCGGGAGGAAGGCAGCGTGATGGTTTGCAGGATGCTGTGGGTGCTCTTACAAATGTGATCACTGCAAGGGGAAGGTTTCCAAGATGTGGGTTTAACCTCCAGCCGAGGGAGGTATTGCCCCAAACTCCCTGAGCAGCCTCTGCTGCCACTGCCTGGGGCTGGAGCCCTGCCTGGCCCACACCTCGCCCAGTGCCCCCGCTCCTGCTACACCCTGCACTGCTGGGAAGTACCACTTGGCTGGGAAATGCCACTTAACGGCAAAGGAGGCTCCTGCAGGGCGTTTTTTTTTTTCCCTCCTGTTGCTGTTGGGGCTGTGTTTGGCGACAGTTGTCATGTAGCAAAGCGCAGACACCTACCAGAAGCATGGCAAAGCTAAAAATTAAAAGTAAAAATTACTAGCAGTGCAGTTTTACAAGGCTGGGTGATAATCCTGCAGACCAAAGCTGTTTCACAGGGGAATTCCAGCACGTGAGGCTCCATGGGCTGCCACGAGGCTTTACAGGTCTGCTTCATACCCGTAACAGCACGCGGCCTCCTTCATCTCAGAGTGAAGCCGGATCACTGGAGGTAACTTAAAGTGCAAAGGAAAATCCCTCCCTTCCCGATCCCAGGACTACCAACTCCAGGCTGTTTTGGCTCTCCACAGCACGAGGACCGCTTGCTGTGTTTGTGCTCCTTTCCCGGCCAGGGCACACAGGCTGCAGGGATGGGGCTGGAGGGACCCCAGGGTGTGGAGGTGGGATGCAGGAGGGCTGTAATTGAGCGTGGCTTCTCCTTTAGCTCCAGAGGAGAGCGCAGCCTGCTGCCACCTGCCAGAGACCCCTGCTCTTTGCACTGCAGCACGCTGCCTGCGAAGCCGCTGGGTCATACCCCGGTTAGTGCCGCCCTCGCCGCGTTATGGCTTTATCAGATGGCGAGCACGAGCCCTCTGCGTGGGGCTGTGGTGGGGAGCGGGGCTGCTGGCCCTTATCACCCCTGTGATCGTGGGCAGGACAGAGCCAGGGAAACCCTGACCATGGCCAAAGCCTGCATGCCGGAGGGTCGGGGTGCCCCAGTGCTGAATCCTCATGTGTGTGACCCCTGGCCCTGAGCGGGTGGCTTGCTAGGGAAAGCCCCAGCATCCCTGCAGAGGAGCTACTGGCCACGGAGGCAACAGGATGGACACCGAAATGCAGAGAAGCTATTTCAGCAACGCCAGAAATGCTGCTTGGCACACACGTAGAAGCAATGCCAGGTTGCACAAGAGCGCCTGGCTCAAAATGTGCCGTCTTTCCAGACTTGCTCTGCCAGTCCAGCCAGACGGCCGCATCCGCTGGAAACCTGGGCAGGAAAACCAGGGCTGTGCACCCCGCAGCCCGGGCACTGCCGCCCCGCGTGACGCTCGGAAAGGAGCCACCACCCTTTGAAGTCCCTGCACGGACTTGGCTGGGTGGCAGCAGTTTGTCGAGCACGCCGGGAGGACGGTGGGGATTGCCGGCGCTGTCTGCATGTGTTGCTGGATCCCTGGGCGCAGGTATGTAGAGCTCGAGGGGTTTTTGTGGCAGGCAGGAGGCAGCTCTGGCAGCATGCACTGATCCCGTGTCCCTCCAACGTGGAGTTTCTGCAGTGGATTTGCAGGAGGTCTTCAAAGCCTGTGAAAATGTGCAAGGGTTTGATGGGGAAAGACAGGTTGTGAAGATCTCTGTCAGCAGCCGGAGAAAACATCAATCCCTGCTGCTCCAGCATGTCCCCCATTGCTCATTTTACCTGAGGACCTGCAAATCCGGGGGCTCCTTGGTCTGTAGACACCTTGGAAGCATTGAAATGCCAGCAGGTCCAGCACAGGGCCAAGGAGAGGTCTGCTCTGCCACCAAGGGCTCAGCAGAGCCAGGAATGGGAGCACTACAGCTTCAGGGGAGAGCTCTGACATTCGCCTTTATTTCTTCAACCCAGGGATCAAACTTACAAGTGAAAAACCTCAACGTGCACCACAGAGCTGCCCCAGCCCAATATTGGTTTTAATGCAGAACCACACAAAATGTGAACCTCAGAATTTTTATCTTCTCCTTCCAGGAACTTTGGTTTTTACTCGTATATCCTGCAAAATTAATTCTCCTTTCTGTAATTAATATGATGCTCAAATGGATTCTTAATTACATATAAATCACAAATCTACACACTCAACTGCTATGCTTTTCAAGTAATAAAAGAGATCATTTGTCTTCCTCAGATGAACAGAGACCAGCTAGCACACCATTTCCCCTTTTATGAAGAATTCATTTGCTTTAGAAAGAAAGTCCTTTAAAAAAAAAAAAAAACATTGCAAGGATTTCTTGAATAGGGGATCAAAGCTCCCACACTGCTGGAAACCATTTTTGCTAAATAAGATGTGGGTAAAGGGGGAAAAAAAAAGTAAAAGTTTTTTGGTAGTGACTGGGATTACAGCACCCTCGGGAGGGACAAGGATGTGGGGTCAAGAAGTTGTGACCAGGTTAGCAACACAGGGAACAGAAGGAGGAGACAAAAGAACAGAAAGTGGAAATGGACAGATGAATGAGGGAGCATGTTTCTTTGCCGAAAGAGAATAGATGCAACATCAATTCATACTGGGAGCTAAAGGACAAGGGCCTGTTAATGGATTGGGGGACACAGCAGGGATCAGAGGTCACGAGTGCGCTCAGCCAGGCTAATTGACTGTTATGTGCATATTAGTGATGATAATTTAGTAGGATAGTGGGACGTGGGGAGCAGATATGCAGAAGTGCCACTGACAAATGCTGTCCTGTGTTACACCAGTTAAAAAAGCATATAAAAAAAGACATACTGGCCTCAGTGGGCTTTCCTCTGGAGGGGATGCCACAGCTATAGGTGACCATTCCTGACTGTGCATGCAGTGAACTAAATCACTGCAGTTTCAGAAGTGCAGAACTAAATTCTGTAGTTTTTTACTTCGTTCCTACCTGTGGGGCATGGCCCCGTGCCCTGACTGACATTGAAGAGAGACGTCTGATGAACTCGTGGGGACCCATCCCAGCACCCTGCCAGCAGCTTTGGCTGCCCATGCTCCTATCCTGCAGTGGCTTTACACGAGCCAGATATGGGATCAGTTTTGGGGGTCAGGAGGGGTTTTGAACAGAATTATGTGGAGCCAAGACCCAGTCCAGCAAGCTCCGATGATAAGACAGGACTGTCCTGGTACACGATGCTGCTTGAAATGCTTAAACCCTGCAACAGCAGTGGGCTGAGTACCCTGTACACCCCACCCACACACCCTGCAAAACCCTTGCTGGTCATCTGCTGTCAGCGCTGACTTGGCAATTAGTGCTGAGTAATTGATAGAGCAGCACCAGGGAAGCAAAGCTAAGCCCGCTGCTGTGACAAGAGCACTTTTGCTTTGCATTCATTCAGATTGTTCTGACTTTGTATTTCACCAACTTCTCCCTTTTGCCCTCGTGCATGACATGGCCCCTCACAGCCCCAATCCTGGTGCTGGCCTCGCCGTCAGGGCAGATCGACCTCGTGGAGAGGCGGCTTGGTGCCAGGAGTTGGGAACATGCTGCTGGTGCTGCTCCTGCCAGAGGGTCCCTGTCCCACCTCGGTGCAGAGCTCCTTTGCCCAGCCACAAAAGCACTTCCCAGTCGATTGATGAAGAGAGCATTTCCCGTTTCCTCACTCTTGAATCTGCTGACAGCATCTCTTGGGGAGTGATGGATACTGGAGGTGATTTATAGTTCTTTGTTACACAAATTCCTCCACATTCTTCCCCATCCTTGCACAGCAACCATTAGCCACCTCTCCCAGCAGAAAACCAAGAGCCTCAGCCCAGGATTGGCCCTGAAGGACGCGGCTTCGTCTCTCTTCTGTGCTGGCTTTACTCACTTTGCATGCACAGGTGGCAGCGGCTGGACATGGACACCAACGAGGGACACAGCAGTGGTGGAGCTCTGTGCCCACCTGCAGTTTCTGTGCGTCTGCTTCCACCCCCTCTGCTAGGAAGTCAGAAGTTTGGCAAAGGAAAAGTGCTATAAATCAGGCAGATACGGACTGTGGGGAGAATCTCGTTTATGCCATTTTTCATCTCAAAGCTCGTAATTAAAGTAGTGAATGTTACAGGAAGAACAACCGTTGCCTGTATGTCTTGGGGCTCTCAGACTTCGGTAATGTAGATGTTTGGCCCTTGAGAATTTTATTACATGAAATAGTTTTTGTAATGCTGATGTTATGTTGCTTAATTGGATTTGTTTGTTCTGCCTCAAGAACACCAGGCACGGTATCAGTAGTTTGATCTGATACAGAGTACAAGGAGACTTACCTTTACTACTCTGCCTCTCAGTTTATCATAATGAATAAATAGATTAATTAAATGAGTTCTGATCTTTCTCTGATTGTCCTGAACAGCTGAGCCAGTTGCTCTCTTGCTCCTATCTTTGCCTCTAAAATTATTTCTTTAAGCACAGTTGCATGCATGTGAAGCTGTATTGCATCAGTGTACATCAAGGATTAAACAAATAAACTGCATGTGCCTGACTTCAGTTTAGTTGTCACTGGAACTCCTGAGGTGCTTCATGTCAAATGCACACAGAAATCTTTGTCAGCGTGGGTCTTAAAATGGGTCTTAAAATCAAGAGGCTAGTGAAGATTTGAGCCCCCCATATTTTTGACTGCAATGGATTTAAATCAGACCAAGAGAAACATTCTTAAACTTTCACAGAGCAAGGCAGAGCCACTTGTAGCAGATCACAAAGGGACTTCCCAGTCAATTGATGAAGAGAATGTAAAACCAGGGACGATCCTGACAATGAAAAGGTCAGAACATGTTAATAAACCACTGGTTTTCCTCCTCAGAAATACCTATGGCCCAAGTTTACATCCCTGGGAGGCAGCGTGTTTGTGCCCAGCGGAGCTGATAATCTGTGCTTGCTGGCACTGTGATTGATAGAAGAGCGATTCCCCCGTCAGCCCTTTGAGACCAGCTAATGATACTGTAAATCATGAAAGCGCAGACACGCACGAACAAAAACTTCTTACAAAAGCTTTTGTCCTTTCATTTAAATGAGCTGTGCCTTTAAAATAGGTGAAGCAGTCAGTGTAATTAACTTGCCATCAGGAATACACAAAAGCACAAAATGCCGTGATGAGCCTATAAAGATGTAGAACAGTTTTACGGCTCATATACCAGATTCGGTATTTCTGATCCGTTTACATATCACGCAGGTGACTGAAGCCTTGAGCGATGCTTGAAATTGCTCCAGGAAGTAAATATATGGGTTTCGCACAGTTTTCCTTATTCCCCCCTCCCACCCAAAGCTGTGTCGTGCTTGTAAGTACTGAGGGAAAGTGTGCACGTGGTTGGATCACACTTAGAATTATGGGAGAAAAAAAAAAAAAAAAAAAAAAAAAAAAGAAAGAAAACAAAAAAAGAAAACAAAAAACAGGCGGGGCCTGGCGCGGCCTGGCCGGGCCCGTTGCTATGGGCCCGTTGCTATGGGCCCCGCGCCCCGGAAGTGCCTTGTGCTTCCGGCCGGGCGGCAGCATGGAGGCGCAGGAGCTGTTCCGCCGCCTGGGCGCCGGGGCCCGTTTCGATGTGCGGCGCTTCGGGCGCGACGCGAGGCGCTTCGGGGTGCGGGGCTCGGCGGGGGAACCCCCGGGGGAGCCCCGGGGGTTTGGGGCCGGGCCCTGGGGCTGCTCCCGGCCCGGCCCGGCCCCGCGGCAGGGCCCGGTCCCGCCGCGGCCTGGCGGCGCTGGGCGCCCCGTCAGCGTTTTCCCCTCTGCTGCCCGCAGGTGATAAAGGGGGGCGGCGGCGGCGGCTCGCCGGGGGGCCTCGACTTCTTCGGGAGCAAGGAGGGAGCCCCTCAGGGGTCTGCGGAACGAGGAGGGTTGCAGGAGGAGGATGGAGCAGGGGAGAAAGGCGAGGAGGTGCTGGGGAAGAGAAAAAGAACGGCAGAAAATGGAAGAGGGAAGAGAAAAAGGAAAAAGATGCAAGGTATTTGTGTACGCGTACATGTGGTGGAGTGCCTTGACAGAGTTTGTGCTTCTTGTTTGAGTTTACGTTAAATCTGCAGATGCTGTAAGTCACTTTACTCTGGAAAAAAAAAAAGGGACTTCAGGGTACTTCAGCTGTGTTGTATCAGAGCTGATAATCGTTTGGGCCATGTTACAATATTAAGGTGTGGAGATGTGATTACTGTCCTTTAGCTAAGGTGGGAAAGAGACAAAAATGGTTTTGAGTTGTCCTTTTTTACAACATAATTTTTTTACTAGATTTCACTAACAGAAAGTTTGTTTCTTCAAACCTCTAGAAGCAGCATCAGTTCCAGAGCTGTCAGAAAATAATGGAATAATGTGGATGTCCTCGCTGGAAGCAAAAATCAAAGGCACGAAAGACAAAAAACCTACTGCGGAAAAGCTTGAGCGCTTGAGAAGAGAAAAGGTAGGACCCCAGCATTCTAACGTAGCCACTGATTATCTGCTTTCTGTGGGTGTTTCATCTGAAGTTGGTGCTCACTTCTGGCAGTTCCCCGTGGGAGGAGGGTGACTGAGTCTGGGAAAGTAATCAGAAGATTAATCCGTATGTATTTAGTTTTATGCTGTGAAAATAAAGAGTTTGCCTCCTGCCTTTCAGATAAACCGCTTCAGAAATCAACACAAGATTAATGTTCAAGGTACAGATCTTCCTGACCCAATTGCCACGTTTGAACAACTCCAAAAGGAGTACAAAATCCACCCCAAAATCATGGAGAATGTCCGAGCTGCTGGCTTCCAGGTCCCAACACCAATCCAGATGCAGGCCATTCCCGTCATGCTTCATGTAAGCCTTCTGGTATCGCGTGTCGTTACAGAGACATCCAGTGCACCATGGTTCAAAATGCCCTTGTCATAAGACTTTTTTTTATCTGTGCTTTTACTAAGGTATTTGGGGTTGGTTTGTAGCATTAATCTTTACATGCATGTGACTTTTTTTTTTGGTTTTATGTTTGTTTTTCTTCTAGTAAAATAATGCCCTTTTCTCTTGTAGGGGCGGGAACTCCTAGCTTCTGCTCCTACCGGGTCTGGAAAAACACTGGCATTTTGTATTCCTCTCTTAACGCACCTGAAACAACCTATGAACAAAGGATTCAGAGCTCTGATCATAGCGCCTACCCGAGAACTTGCTAGCCAGGTGTGTGCTGTGGGGAAAGGGTTGTCGTATTTATGTACTTGTACGTTTATAATGCTAAGAAGGCTGGACAGCTCTCTCTAATGCTGAAATCTGGGTGATGTTTGAAACTGTTCCTTCAGGAATGCCTGTTTGTTTGTTTTTTTCTGGTTTCAAAGCTGATCAGCTTCTGTAAATGTAGTCTGTGTTGCTGTCTTCTCAGACACATCGGGAGCTGGTGAAGTTGGCTGAGGGGACAGGCTTCAGGATACACATGATCCAGAAGGCAGTTGAAGCAGCGAAGAAGTTTGGGCCCAAGTCATCTAAGAAATTTGGTAATTGTTTTCCCTACTGAAATGCGTTCTGAAAACATAAGAAATGTCCCTGACTTTTCTGGGTTGTGTGGTTGTGAGGAGATTGGTTAATACCACCCAAGTCATGTAATCATTGCTCAATGCTTAAAAAAAACAGGTAGATTTCATGGAAGAAATAGGAAGTGAGCCTGACAGAAGAACTTTGCCAAGTTGTAGGCTTAATAAAAGGCGAACATCACAGAATATAGGGCTCTGAAGGAGAGCACGGTAGAATGATTTTTGTATCTAAACTATTCCTGATTGATTTTAAGAACCACTTACATAAAGTCTTGAGGTGAGAGAAAAATCCACGACTTTTTTGCAATATCTTCTGCTGCTTAAATACTCCCCCAAATGAACTGCAACAATGAAGTGCCTTGTCCTAACCCCAAACCAACAAACCTCTGTCAGATTGGCTTGGAAAATGATTCTTAACATTCTTTTTAAAGTCCACGTCTCATCTAATGCTTTGGTTGTTTTTTTTATTTATTTTTTTCCCTTTAGATATACTAGTTACTACTCCAAACAGACTCATTTATTTGTTGAAACAGGATCCTCCAGCAATAGACTTGACCAGGTAGGGAGAATCTTTATCATATCCGGCTTTGCTGCTAGCTTTGCCACTTAAAAGTGTATGTGTGCGTAATTCTTGTGTCTTTGATGACTGTTTAGAACTTTTGCCTTCTCTGCAAGCAACTCTTACTGAAAAGAAACCCTCTTTGTTCCTAGTGTGGAGTGGCTGGTGGTGGATGAGTCCGACAAACTGTTTGAAGATGGGAAGACGGGATTCCGAGACCAGCTGGCCTCTATCTTCCTGGCGTGCACGTCCCACGTTGTGAAGAGGGCCTTGTTCAGTGCAACCTTT